>NC_064927.1:465279693-467679693 GCF_023897955.1 Schistocerca gregaria | reverse complement strand
CTTTCATCTCCTCCGCTTACCATTCTCTGTCCATCTCTTCCCTCTCTGTCTCTCCACCACCTCCACTTCACTTTCTATTTTCATTTCCTCCTCTCTCACTGTATGTATGTCCCCCCCCCCTCTCTCCTCCTCCCCCTGCCACTGGCTATCTTCGTTCCTTTTTTCGTCCATCTGCTCCTCTCCTCTCTCTCTCTCTCTCTCTCTCTCTCTCTCTCTCTCTCTCTCTCTCTCTCTCTGTCTCTCTCTCTCTCTTTGCCTACTCCTCACTCCTACATGGGTCAATCCCCCTTGATCTCTATACCTCTCCTGCTGCCCCCTTTTATCTGCACGATGTCATGCTCACCCCAGTAAAGTGCTGGTGGATCTTACCCCCACAGTATTTCTGCCCAGATTGTAGCTAATATGTGTACCAAATTTGGCTGAAATCGTTAGAAGAATATCGAATGAGCTTTTTACTCGTGGTTTTGCCCTTGCACGCACTTTTCAAATATATGTCACATGTAGCTGACATATTTCCCATGTATTTCTACTCATTATTTCACCTGTATCTCTAGCGAATCTAGCACTGCAGTTTCATTTCTGAACATCTCATAGATTGTACCGTCTTATCTCCTGAATTATGTGCTGTACAGTAATACAATTTTGCATGTACATCCAATGGTGAATGTGGAACGGTCTGTGAAATATTTTGCGAATATGATTACTGATAAAGAGGGAATAAATTAATACGATATGCAAGATGTGAATGTCTTTCTTGCATCTCAATATGTGATGTCATATATCCTGATTTGCGTGTTGTACAACAACATATGGTTACAGATGCATTCAACAGCAGATGATACTGTCTGAGAAAAACTGTTAGGAATAAAGTTGGTAGCAACGAAGTAATAAATTTACATGTCTTCCAAGATAAGACAATTTTTTCACGCACCTCATTGTTTATGACATCATATCTCCTAAACTATGTGTCGTATAATGATATAATTTTTCTGGTACATTCAACGGCGTGCAAGATGTATAGTAAATAAGTATTAAATTAGAACGTCGTGCTTCATGTGGCAGTTTTACTGCATTAACGGCGAATTTGTAGTAAGCGATCAACTCTTTTCCTTTCATCTTAGAAGATGTGATGGATACATACATACATACACTGCTGACCATTAAAATTGCTACACCACGAAGATGACGCGCTGCAGACGCGAAATTTAACCGATAGGAAGAAGATGCTGTGATATGCAAATGATAAGCTTTTCAGAGCATTCACACAAGGTTGGCGCCGGAGGCGACACCTACAGCGTGCTGACATGAGGAAAGTTTCTTACCGATTTCTCATACACAAACAGCAGTTGACCGGCGTTGCTTGGTGAAACATTGTTGTAATGCCTCGTGTGAGGAGGAGAAATTCGTTCCATCACGTTTCCGACTTTGATAAAGGTCGGATCGTAGCCTATCGCGATTGCGGTTTATAATATCGCGACATTGCTGCACGCGCTGGTCGAGATCCAATGACTGTTAGCAGAATATGGAATCGGTGGGTTCAGGAGGGTAATAAGAAACGCCGTGCTGGATGCGAACGGCCTCGTATCACTAGCAGTCGAGATGACAGGCATCATATCCGAATGGCTGTAACGGATCGTGAGGCCACGTCTCGATCCCTGAGTCGACAGATGGGGACGTTTGCAAGACAACAACCATCTGCACGAACAGTTCGTCAAAGTTTGCAGCAGCATGGACTATCAGCTCGGAGACCATGGTTGCGGTTACCCTTGACGCTGCATCACAGACAGGAGCGCCTGTGATGGGATACTCAACGACGAGCCTGGGTGCACGAATGGCAAAAGGTCGTTTTTTCGGATGAATCCAGGTTCTGTTTACAGCATCCTAATGATCGCATCCGTGTGTGGCGACATCGCGGTGAACGCACATTGGAAGCGTGCATTCGTCATCGCCATACCGGCATATCACCCGATATGGGGTACCATTGGTTACACCTCTTGTTCGCACTGACGGCACTTTGAACAGTGGACGTTACATTTCAGGAGTGTTAAGACCCGTGTGGCTCTACCCTACATTCGATCCCTGCTAAACTCTACTTTTCAGCAGGATAATGCACAACCGCATGTTACAGGTCCTGTACGGGCCTTTCTGGGTACAAAAAATGTTCAACTGCTGCCCTGGCCATCACATTCTCCAGATCCCTCACCAATTTAAAACGGCTGGTCAATGGTGGCCGAGCAACTGGCTCGTCACATTACGCCAGTCACTAGTCTTGATGAACTGTGGTGTCGTGTTGAAGCTGCATGGGCAGCTGTACCTGTACACCCCATCCAAGCTCTGTTTAACTCAATGCCCAGGTGCATCAATGCCGTTATTACGACCAGAGGTGGTTGTTCTGGGTACTGATTTCTTAGGATCTATGCACCCAAACTGCGTGAAAATGTAATCACAAGTCAGTTCCAGTATCATATATTTGTCCAATGAATACCCGTTTATCATCTGCATTTCTTCTTGGTGTAGCAATTTTAATGGCTAGTAGTGTATATCCGTACATCGATTTTTATAATACCTGTGCATTTGGATGAGCTGTTGGCAAAGAATCACGAAACACATATTTTTTCTATCTGGAGGATTCCTATCCGCCTCCTTAGCTCAGTGGTAACGTGTTTGCCTACCACGGACTGGGCCGGGCTTCGATTCCCGGCCGGGCTGAATATTTTCTCCGCTCGTGTGCTGGATGCTGTGTTGCCATCATAGTTTCCGACACGCCGGTCACCCAGTGTGGCCTCACCTGAAGTAAGAGTTGCAATCCGGTGGCCGAACATCCCCGCGTGTGACCTCCCGGCCACCAATGCCACACGATCATTTCAATTTCTTTTTTTTTTTGTTTTCTCAGCAGTTTTCAATTTAACATGTAATTAATATGTAAAAGTCCAGTGTTCACCTCGGATGTATATTCTAAATTGATAATTGGAGATTGTCATTTTTGTAAAGAAAAAATACCGATTTCGAAACATACTATTTGTTTCATTGAGCACATTTGCAGACGAATTGAGCCAAATGTCTTTGCGGCAGTACCCCTTTGCGCAGAAGTCACAGTTCATGGGAAGGCGGGCAGGCTAGGTGCCTGTGAAATCCTGCTGCTGGTTGTGGAATATTACTAAGGCGTCATGGTGCAAGAACCCAGTATGCTGCGGGGCGAGTTAAATTACCGAAGGCGGGGCTCGGTCGTAACAAAGCTGCGCGGAGACACCAGAAATTACGTGGCGCTCAGACCTTGCAGCATCTTGTCCGACTACTGCCAGCGCCGAAACACACTCCCATGTGGGAGAACCACGTCTACGTATCTGCGAGCTGATTACAGCTCTTGTGGCCATTACTCGCATCCTCGAAACCAAGCCTCTCGATTTTTATACAAAACTTTCAATTTTCTTCGTTTAATATACTCCTCCATTTGATTCTTCCTTTCTCCTTATCGTTTGTGTGATGGTTTCCAATACAGGAATTTATTCGGTCATCATTGATCTCCAAATCGTATCACATGCCCGCATCATTTTAAATGCCGTTCTTCCATCGCTTTGATGGTGTACTAAGTGGGAGTTTTCATTCACCTCTCGTCTTGAAATTCCATTACTTCTCACAGAATCCATTTGTACGCCTTCAAGTCGTCTTCTGTTTTTTCTGTCAATTCACATAATTCTGCCCCATATAAACAAATGCTCTGTACTACTGGCTCATACAACGGTTTTTTGTCATTTTCAACTTTATCTGATGAAAGGATGGAATTATGCTCGGTTTCTTCTTTGACTTTTCTTGCCCTCCTCCAGATCAGAGATTATAATTCTCCGATATTTGCTTTTGACATGTCTTAATAATTTTTCCCGTAGTGAGATACTTTGCCTTAGGAAACTTTATAGTCAGTCCGGCATTATTGTATGTTTGTACTACTTTCTCTATTCATAGTCACCTGCAACCAATGTAATTTGAGCGTCAGTGGTTATTAAACTCGATAGGCAATCCCCATCTATGATCATCCTTCCACACTCTTTCATCCGTTATTTAAAAACTTCGTTGAGATAATATTTAAAAGAGTAGGTTGATTAAGGGCTTTGGTTGCTCATATCACTCGGAAAATTGCTTTGCCTGTTTTAATCCCTCTAATAGCCCCATATCTATGAACCATTGATCATGCCAATGGTGGAGTGGCTTGTGTGCCTCGGCTATACACATAGCCGTACATAGGTGCAACAACATTGGAGGGTTATCTATTGAGAGGCCAGACAAACGTGTGGTTCCTGAAGAGGGGCAGCAGCCTTTTCAGTAGTTGCAGGGGCAACAGTCTGGATGACTGACTGATCTGGCCTTGTCACATCAACCAAAGCGGCCTTGCTGTTTTGCCACTGCAAAGGGCTGAAATAAAGGGGAAACTACAGCTGTAATTTTCCCCGAGGTCATGCAGATCTACTGTATGGTCAAATCAGCGTGGTATCCTCTAGGATAAAATATTCCTGAGGCAAAATAGTCCCCCATCGGGATCTGTGGGCAGGAACTACTCTGAAAGATGTCATCAGGAGAAACAAAACTGGGATTCTTTGGATCGGAGCGTTGAATGTTAGATCCCTTAATTGGGTATGTAGGTTAGAAAGTTCAAAAAGGGAAATGGATAGGTTGAAGTTAGATATAATGGGAATCAGTGGCGTTCAGTGGCAGCAGAAACAGGACTTCTGGTCAGGTGAATACAGGGTTAGAAATGAAAGATCAAATATGGGTTATGCAGGAATAATGAGTAATAAAATAGGGTTGCAGATAAGCTACTATGAACAGCACAGCGAACGCATTATCGTAGCCAAGATAGTCACAAAGTCCCCACTCTAATATCACTCCATGTGCAGTTTGTCTGAAATACTTCCCATTACAAGATACATCGTAGTATGAGAGTGATGTAGGTTTTGCAGTGGAATACTTACCTTTGCACCGTCGAATCTCATCCAACAATAAAGTCCGTTACGGAAAGTATATTTCAGATTTTTCCGGTTTTTGGACGTGATGAGAAGATAATATTTTGCATCCATTCATGAATCCTTTTAACAGCACATGAATTTCCGTAAGCTTTTACAAAGATGTTTGCACATGAACTGTTCTCCACCAACACGATAACAAAACAGCAACTGCAACAGACTATATAATTACGTTGGCCACACTGACGTTGCCGTCATATGATTTGCACCGCTGAATATATACCCTACATTAACAATGTATGTTCTTTGGCCTATTGTGAGAAACAAATTTATTGATTAATAATGAAAAGTTAATGACTTAGAGCAAACTGTTAGTACGGTTTTAAAGAAAATAAATGATGATTCATTCTGAATACCTTTGTAACTATTGTTCTTTTGACTCTTGTGTGGAAATTTGATTATGAAGCTAGAATAACAATACTTACCGTAAAATAATTAATTACAACTTGATTTCACGTTACAATTTATTCCTAACATTAATTAGTGTACAGTAAAAAATAGTGAAATGGAATTTCAGGTTAAAGTTCTGCATGGTAATTTTATAGTATGAAAATGACTGAAAATCAAGTGTTTACTTCAAAATTTCGAAATCGTTACTAAAAAAGTTAATTATAAATGTCTTACTGGTTTCCCGTTATTGGGAAGATACATATACTGAACGAGTCACGTTTTATTACATCAGATGAATGGCAAATGTTTCAAAAGTCTGTTTTTAGCTAAGTTGAAATATAAGAATGTTATTAATTAATAATTGGTTTATTTACGACGTAGATATTCCTCTCGACGTTTCTATGGGAATGAAATCATGGAATAAAGAGGATTAAATTATAAATTTTCCTTAAATTTACGCCAGTATTTTAATTCACAACGTCAGATATGCTAACCAATTACAAATTTCTGTTAATTACAGATAAATGATCTGGAATAAAGTTAATGATGTCGACTCGGTATGTGGGTGAACCATACAGTTTAATTCGCTTTTGAAATTAAGAAAAACCATATTCTCTAACTTTAGTCCATTATATATTGTGGATGGGTAATAACCTGTTAAACTTTTAATCATATCGAAGCAGTCATTAATCATGCTATAACTAGTCCTATTACAACACCCACAGTAGTAGAAATTTAAATGGTAACTAACTCCGCAGACGATGAAGAGATGGAAGAAATGCATGATTAGATAAAAGAAATTATTCAGATAGTTAATGGAGATGGCAGTTTGATAGTGATTGGGGACTGGATTCGATGTTGGGAAAAGGAAGAGAGCGAAAAGTAGTAGGTGAATATGGACTGGGGGAAGGAATAAAGAGGAAGCCCCTGGTAGAATTTTGCACAGAGCATAATTTAAATGTCGCTAACACTTGGTTTAGGGATCATGAAAGAAGGTTGTATATGTGGAAGAGACATGTGGTACCGGACGAAGAATTCCCAGAGGCAGACGTGGACTTTGACCCTAATTTATTGATTATTAACCATAGATTACAAATAAAAAATTGGAAAAAGCTAAGAAATTAAGGAGATGTGGTCTGGATAAGTTGAAAGAGCCAAAGGTTGGTGAGAGTATCAGAGGGAGCATTAGGGAACGATTGACTAAAACAGGTGAAAGGAATACAGTAAAAGACGAATAAGGTACCTTTGAGAGATGAAAGTGAACGAGACTGAGGATCAGGCCTAGTAGAAATCTTTGGTGACATAGGAGATATTGAAATTAATTGATGAAAGGCAGAAGTATGAAAATGCAACAAATGAAGCAGGCGAAAGGGAATACAAACGTCTAAAAATGAGATTGACAGGAAGCGCAAAACGGCTAAGTAGGAATGGCAAGAGGATAAACGTAAGGATTTAGAGGCATATATCACTAGAGGTAAGATAGATCCTGCATACAGGAAAATTAGAGGCCTTTGGAGAAATGAGAAACAGTAGTATTAATATCAAGAGCTAGTATGAAAAACCAAGCCTAAGCAGTGAAGGGGAAGCTGAAAGGTGGAAGGAGTACATATAGGGTCTATGCAAGAGAGATGAACCTGCAGGCAGTATTATAGAAATGGAAGAGGATGTAGATGAAGATGAAATGGGAGACATGATACTGCAAGAAGAATTTGACAGAGCTCTTGACCTATGTAGAAACAAGGCCCCAGGCATAGACGACATCCTGTCAGATCTACTGATAGGCTTGGGAGAGGCAGCCATGATAAAACTCTTCGATCACACATTCAAGATGTATGAGACAGGTGAAATACCCTCAGACTTCAAGAAGGATACAATCATTCCAACTCTAAAGAAAGCTGGTCCTGACAGGTGTGAATATTAGTTTGATAAGTCATGGTTGCAAAATACTATGACGGATTCCTTACAGAAGAATGGAAAAGCTGGTAGAAGCTGACATCAGGGAAGGTCAGTCTGGATTCCGCAACACGCGAGGCAAGACTTACTGCACGACTTACCTTAGGAGATAGTTTACGTAGAGAAAGCGTCTGGTAATGTTGACGGGCGTGCTATTTTATAAATTCTAAAGGTAATAGGTGTAAAATATAGGGAGCAAAACCCTATTTACAACTTTTGCAGAAACGAGATGGCAGTTATACGAGTTTAAGGGCACGAAAGGGAAGCAGTGATTAAGAAGGGAGTGAGACAAGGTTGTAGCCTATAGCCGATGTTATTCAATCTGTACTTTGAGCAGGGAGTGAAGAAAAGTAAAGAAAAATTTGGAGAAGGAGTTAAAATTCTGGGAGAAGAAATAAAAACTGAGGTTTGACGATGATAACTGTAGTTCTGTCAGAGACAGCAAATGAACTGAAGGAGCAGTTGAATGAAGGGGATAGTGTCTTGAAAGACGAATGTAAGACGAACATCAACAAAAGCAAAACAAAGATAATGGAATGTAGTTGAATTAAATCAAGTATTTCTGAGGAAATTGGATTAAAAAACTGGATACTTAAATTAGTAAATGAGTTTTGCTATTTGGGCAGTAAAAAACGGATCATGGCTGAAGCAGATGGTAATAAAATTTAGACCGGCAATGGAAAGAAAAGCATTTCTGAAGAAGAGAAACTTAACATCGAATATTCATTTAACTGGTTAGAAGTTTTTTTTTCAGAAACCATTTGCGTGGAGTGTACCCATGTATGAAAGTGAAAAATGGACGATAAACAGTTTTGGTAAGGGTATAGAAGCTTTTGAAATGTGGTGCCACAGAAGAATAATGAAGATTAGATGGGCAGAACACATAACTAATAAGAAGGTACATAATAGAATTGGGAAGAAAAAAAAATTGTGGCACAGCCTGAATAGAGGCAGAATTCGGTTAATAGGACGGATTCTGCGATGTCAAGGGATCACCAACTCAGTACTGGAGGGCAGTATCGAGGGTAACAATGGAAGACAGAGACCAAGAGATTAATACTGTAAGCAGTTTCAGAAGGATGTAACTTGCAGTAGTTATTCGAAGACAAAGAAGCTTGCACAGGATTGAGTGGTATGGCAAACTGCACCAAACCAGTCTTCGGGCTGAAGAACACAACAAGAACAACAACAAGAACGGCCCTCAAACTCTTTTAACTGTAGCAACATGTAACTTTTTTTATTGTGCTCTAGTCGAGATATCAATATAAACTTTTTAACGGGACAGTGTTATAAGCTTTTTGTTAATCTTTGAAAAATAGTTGTCTCTTCCACTAGCTCTTCTTTCTATATCTACATCTACGTTTATACTCCACAAGCCGCCCAACGGTGTGTGGCGGAGGGCACTTCACGTGCCACTGTCATTACTTCAATTTCCTGTTCCAGTCGCGTATGGTTCGCGGGAAGAACGACTGCCGAAAAACCTACTTGCGCGCTCTAATCTCTCCAATTTTACATTCGTGATCTCCTCAGGAGGTATAAGTAGGGGGAAGCAATATATTCGATACCCCATCCAGAAACGCATCCTCTCGAAACCTGGACAGCAAGTTACACCACGATGCACAGCGCCTCTCTTGCAGAGTCTGCCAATTGAGTGTGCTAAACATCTCTGTAACGTTATCACGCTTACCAAACAACCTCGTGAGGAAACGCGGCGATCTTCTTTGGATATTTTCGATCTCCTCTGTCAATCCGACGTGGTACGGATCCAACACTGATGAACAGTACTAAAATGGCTCTGAGCACTATGAGACTTAACATCTATGGTCATCAGTCCCCTAGAACTTAGAACTACTTAAACCTAACTAACCTAAGGACATCACACACATCCATGCCCGAGGCAGGATTCGAACCTGCGACCGTAGCGGTCACGCGGTTCCAGAATGAAGCGCCTAGAACCGCATGGCCACACCGGTCGACCGATGAGCAATACTCAAGTATTCTTTCTTCAGTTGTCTGTTTTATAGTAAATGTGTTACCTGCACAGGATCCGTCTGTGGTAAGGCCGAACTGTTCTTATCCTATTATGATTTCACAATCCATTCTAATTCGATCATACAGCAATACCACTGATGCGGCAATATTGATGTCCCTGTAGCTGTTTCCATCCTTTTTGACCCTTTTTAATGAAATGGTATCATGTACGCATTCTACGTGTTTTGTTGGGGGTGGGGTATTCGTTAATAGTCAGTCACTCGTTAAAGAAGTTTTAGAGTATTTTTAGGGCGACTTCTGTTGCATTTTTTACAACTCGATAGGAATTCATCCTGGGTTTGTGTAGGTTGTTTAAACAGCGACAGACTAGGCACTGTTCCCTAACTAATCGTACGCGATTACCTGTATGAACACTTGGTGATCTTCCACTAACCTGTGTCACAGTATTTCACCTGTACTTTATAATATAATAAAATGATAATATAATCGGATAGGGAATGAATGATAATAAAATGTTGGAATGTGTGGCTTTTTTTAAAATGGATGAATTAAAGAGATTAATTCTTTGGCATGAAGGACAAGCACAATAAGCTAGGCATTGCCTGTAACGGGAAAGAAATCATTTTTGCTTATATTTATATAAAAATCGTCTTCATAGTATTTTATGCGTACCAATTATTAATATTATGTCCGATCGCCGTCTCCTTGACTGTGGCCGTGTTGTTATATTCGGATCTTCGTAAATTTTCCGAAGTACACAGGTGGGCTTCCATTCTTCTTGTTGTATTACTACTTGAAATAATAATAACTCTCACAAATATTCTGTTAACAAAACACTACTATATTTCTGTTCGATGCACATAGAAAATACACACAATGGCGGTCTACAATTACTCGCTAAAAATGGCCGTTCTCACTCGTTCACTCACTGAGCGAAACCTTCCTTCCAACAACTCGTACAAGAACAAAAACTGCTCTCTCTTTTAACATCTGAAAGTCAGAATTACCTGAAGGTAGGCACAGGCTGTACGCTGGGCTACTACCACCTCATCTTTTCTCTTTGCTTTTAAAGAGGATGACAACATAAAAGTAAGAAATGCAAAAGGTATATCACAACTTCCATCTTGATCAGTGATGTCTTCGGCCAAAAATTTATCGCTTGCTCCATTTTCACTGTTTATGTAACCAAACTTCAGCATAAGGGTCGATGTTTCAGTGTAATACTTCCTTACTACTAACTATCCGCAACACTCTTTGCAGACGGTATCTACATACACTCCTGGAAATTGAAATAACAACACACTGACCGAACCACAGGCACATAAACATAGGCAACAGAGCATGCACAATGTCGGCACTAGTACAGTGTATATCCACCTTTCGCAGCAATGCAGGCTGCTATTCTCCCATGGAGACGATCGTAGAGATGCTGGATGTAGTCCTGTGGAACGGCTTGCCATGCCATTTCCACCTGGCGCCTCAGTTGGACCAGCGTTCGTGCTGGACGTGCAAACCGCGTGAGACGACGCTTCATCCAGTCCCAAACATGCTCAATGGGGGACAGATCCGGAGATCTTGCTGGCCAGGGTAGTTGACTTACACCTTCTAGAGCACGTTGGATGGCACGGGATACATGCGGACGTGCATTGTCCTGTTGGAACAGCAAGTTCCCTTGCCGGTCTAGGAATGGTAGAACGATGGGTTCGATGATGGTTTGGATGTACCGTGCACTATTCAGTGTCCCCTCGACGATCACCAGAGGTGTACGGCCAGTGTAGGAGATCGCTCCCCACACCATGATGCCGGGTGTTGGCCCTGTGTGCCTCGGGCGTATGCAGTCCTGATTGTGGCGCTCACCTGCACGGCGCCAAACACGCATACGACCATCATTGGCACCAAGGCACAAGTGACTCTCATCGCTGAAGACGACACGTCTCCATTCGTCCCTCCATTCACGCCTGTCGCGACACCACTGGAGGCGGGCTGCACGATGTTGGGGCGTGAGCGGAAGACGGCCTAACGGTGTGCGGGACCGTAGCCCAGCTTCATGGAGACGGTTGCGAATGGTCCTCGCCGATACCCCAGGAGCAACAGTGTCCCTAATTGGCTGGGAAGTGGCGGTGCGGTCCCCTACGGCACTGCGTAGGATCCTACGGTCTTGGCGTGCATCCGTGCGTCGCTGCGGTCCGGTCCCAGGTCGACGGGCACGTGCACCTTCCGCCGACCACTGGCGACAACATCGATGTACTGTGGAGACCTCACGCCCCACGTGTTGAGCAATTCGGCGGTACGTCCACCCGGCCTCCCGCATGCCCACTATACGCCCTCGCTCAAAGTCCGTCAACTGCACATACGGTTCACGTCCACGCTGTCGCGGCATGCTACCAGTGTTAAAGACTGCGATGGAGCTCCTTATGCCACGGCAAACTGGCTGACACTGACGGCGGCGGTGCACAAATGCGAATGGTCCTCGCCGATACCCCAGGAGCAACAGTGTCCCTAATTGGCTGGGAAGTGGCGGTGCGGTCCCCTACGGCACTGCGTAGGATCCTACGGTCTTGGCGTGCATCCGTGCGTCGCTGCGGTCCGGTCCCAGGTCGACGGGCACGTGCACCTTCCGCCGACCACTGGCGACAACATCGATGTACTGTGGAGACCTCACGCCCCACGTGTTGAGCAATTCGGCGGTACGTCCACCCGGCCTCCCGCATGCCCACTATACGCCCTCGCTCAAAGTCCGTCAACTGCACATACGGTTCACGTCCACGCTGTCGCGGCATGCTACCAGTGTTAAAGACTGCGATGGAGCTCCTTATGCCACGGCAAACTGGCTGACACTGACGGCGGCGGTGCACAAATGCTGCGCAGCTAGCGCCATTCGACGGCCGACCCCGCGGTTCCTGGTGTGTCCGCTGTGCCGTGCGTGTGATCATTGCTTGTACAGCCCTCTCGCAGTGTCCGGAGCAAGTATGGTGGGTCTGACACACCGGTGTCAATGTGTTCTTTTTCCCATTTCCAGGAGTGTATATAACTGAATGTATATGCAAAATTATATCGTTGTACGACACAGTTAAGAAGATATAACGTTATAAACATTGATAGACGTGAAAGTTAGTGTTTTTCCAAATGGAGCGCAAATTACCCAGACTACGGTGAGGTGACGAAAGTGACGGGATACCTCCTAATATCATGTCGGACGTCCTTTGCTGGCGTAGTGCAGCAATTTGACGCGGCATAATGTTGTAATACTGAGCCACTCATCTCTATAGCTGTTCATAATTACGGAAGTGTAAGATTTTCAGCACGAACTGCCCCCAGATTATGTCCCATTAGTGTTCCAAGGGATTAATGTCGGGTTATTTGACGGGCCAAATCGTTCGCTCGAAATGTCCAGAATGTTCTTCAAACCAGTTGCGAACTGTCGTGGCTTGGTGACACGAAGCATTATCATCCACAAAGATTCCATCACTGCAAATGGTCTCCAAGTAGCCGAACGTAACCATTTCCAGTCAATGATAGGTTCAGTTGGACTAGAGGGCTATGGAGCCACCTCCAGCTTGCCTTTTGCCTTGTTGACAACCCATGTCTTCGGTCCATGTCTTCGTGGGGTCTGCGCTACACTCGAAACCTACTACCAGGTCTCATCAGCTGAAATCGGGACTCATCTGACCAGGGCACGGCTTTACAGTTCCGTAAGGTCCAACGAATATAGTCACGAGCCCGGGAGGGGCACTGCAGGTGATGTCGTGCTGTTGGGAAAGGTACTCGCATCGGTCGTCTGCTGTCATAGACCATCAACAACGAATTTCGCAGCACTGTCCTAATGGATACATGCGTTCTACTATTATTTCATGCAGTGTTGCACTGTTACCACTGGCAAGCCGGCCGCGGTGGTCCCGCGGTTCTAGGCGCGCAGTTGGGAACCGTGCGACTGCTACGGTCGCAGGTTCGAATCCTGCCTCGGGCATGGATGTGTGTGATGTCCTTAGGTTAGTTAGGTTTAAGTGGTTCTAAGTTCTGAACCACTGGCAACTCTACGCAAACGCTCGGTCTTTAAGAAAGGCTGCCGACTGATGGGTTGTCCGTGGTGAGAATGAAACATCCATCTAGAAAAATTTATGAATTACTGTGCTGGTAAACCTCTTACGTTATTTGATTTTCAAACAGCTGAGCAAAACTGAACGTACTCAGAGATTTCTCTCTTTACTTATTCTGATCATCACTAAACTGACACACAATATCTTGAGCGCAACGCAATCTGACTTCCAATAATCCCTACAAAAGAATGGCCCTGACTAGCAATAACCCATAGCTTTCATGAATCACTTACCTCACAAAAATCTTCGTTAATCGAACTACTGTAATACAGCGAGCGCCAATACCGCCAGCTAAGTAAAAGATTCTAACTAGTGAAGGCACTAACAACTGATAGGCATATATATATATATATATATATATATATACATATATATATATATATATATATATATATATATATATATATATATATCAATTCATGACATCCAGTCTTACAAATTTCGTTTTTCTGACAGACACACGTCCTGATCGTCCGCTCTCAAAACTCTGCCATCTCTCTCCCCACACACGCCACTGCTGGCGGCTCACCTCCAACTGCACAACGCTACGTGCTGTTCACATCCAACTACCCAGCACTGCAATAACGAGTATCCCTAGAATGCCAACCAGCCACAGATTGCACACAGGGCAGTCAGTGATCTTCATACAGAGCACTACGTAGCGTTACCAACATAAAAACCTAAATAGCCTACTTACAAAAGAAAACGCATGAAATTTGGTATTCTCGGGACACTCTTGACACTGTGGATCTCGGAATACTGAATTACCTATCGATTTCTGAAATGGAATGTCCCATGTGTCTAGCTTCATCTACCAATTCGCGACGGAAGTCTGTTTATTACCGTCTTGGGCCCATAATCACGTCGGAAACCTCTTCACAAATGACAACTCCATCAATGCACGGCCCTTTTATACCTCGTGAAAGCTGTATGTGTGTGTATCGCTATCCCACGGCGTTTGGCAGCTCAGTATATTTCACTCAGTGTTCCATAATGAGACCACTTAACGATTTCCATTGAACAAACTTCATGCGCAGTTCCAAACCTTTCCGAAAGCTTTGTCGCTTACATGCTTAACACATTAATTCATTTGCAAAGTAATCATACATTCGAACCTGTTTATGTGGTTTCCAGAATGAAATTTTCACTCTGCAGCGGAGTGTGCGCTGATATGAAACTTCCTGGCAGATTAAAACTGTGTGCCCGACCGAGACTCGAACTCGGGACCTTTGCCTTTCGCGGGCAAGTGCTCTGCCAACTGAGCTACCGAAGCACGACTCACGCCCGGTACTCACAGCTCTACCTCTGCCAGTATCTCGTCTCCTACCTTCCAAACTTTACAGAAGCTCCCCTGCGAACCTTGCAGAACTAGCACTCCTGAAAGAAAGGATATAGCGGAGACATGACTTAGCCACAGCCTGGGGGATGTTTCCAGAATGAAATTTTCACTCTGCAGCGAAGTTTGGAAGGCAGGAGACGAGATACTGGCAGAAGTAAAGCTGTGAGTACCGGGCGTGAGTCGCGCTTCGGTAGCTCAGTTGGCAGAGCACTTGCCCGCGAAAGGCAAAGGTCCCGAGTTCGAGTCTCGGTCGGGCACACAGTTTTAATCTGCCAGGAAGTTTCTGTTTATGTGGTGTTCGATTCTTTGAAGAATGGGGGACTCACTGATACTTTAACAACCAATCAGATCTGTCAGGCGACAGTGCTCATCCCAGTCCAACGCGGCAGCCTCTGACTTCGCAGTGCGACAAAGACGTCACATAATACACCGAGTGAGTCGAAGACGTTGGAGGCTAAACGCGAAGGCGCAGCATGCTGCAGGTATAGTCCACTCATCGCCGTGGACTGTTTACTACAGAATTTGCTCAGTCGTACGCAGGCCGGCGGCGCTACAGAAAGGCGGGTGTTGACTTGGTGATAGACGCGTCTACAAAGGCTCCGCGACTCAGGACTACGGCGACATCGCGGAAGCGCTTTCGGCGCTGTGTGTGCTCATCAGCACATCCCTCTACGCCCGTTTCCTTCCCATCTCGCGGAACATTACGGCGTTATTACGGACGCGGCGTTTCGGCGTGGATTAGAGCACATCTGTGCGCACGAATGTAATCCCTTATTCCAACAATTCCGCCACTCGGTCGTAAGACGGCGCGCTTTTGCTCGGATTGCGCGGGCACCTGCACGACGGCCGTAATCCTTCCCGCCTGCTCTTAGGTGTTCCATTACCCGGAATTTCTTCCCAACTTCCTTGCTTGGACCCATATCGGACTAGCAGTTCTTCGGAACATTTTCTTGTGTACGTGGATTCATTAAGCAACTCAAGAAACTTTTCCTCTCCTCCAGTGACACTTAATATTTCTCAGTCGTCAAAGGAAATGTTTATTCTGCAGGTCGGAGGTGTTATTCTCTGGCGGATAGCTACTTTCATCAGTCCTGCTCTTCTCCTAATTTCCCTGGGGAAAACTGCGTATTAGAATCTGTGTTCCACAAGTTTATGAAGGGTCTGCGTGCACGTCATGTTTGTACTGTGTTGTTTAAATTTTTATTTGGGTATCTCCTACAGGATAACTGTGCATATATTTCTTTGTAGTTAATTCACCGACAAAATCGAATGATGACATTTTGTTCTAAGAATGTAGCCTCTATAAATAAACCAATACCTGATGTTACTACTTTTGACTGAACTTTCTGTTTACCAGCAATGTATGGGAAAGTACTTTCTTTGGTGCTTCCCTCCTCCCCTCACAGCCCTTCCTTGCGCTCTCGTCGGCGAACTTCAGTGTCCTTTAGTTGAATTTAGACGTAAATGTCATGTTCCAACATAAGGTGATTCACGGTCTTCTCACCTTTGCAGCATTAAAGAACGTCATCAAGAAATAAATGGTATGAAATGAAATTGTGAATGTTCCTCAGAGTCCATGTGATGAGGCGAGAATTCTTTTTTAAAACTGAAACCTTCATAACGTGTAGCAAGATCAGAAAGTTTTATTCCCTGTGATGCAAATTTATATACGAATATCTTGACATACTGCTCTTCTGAAATTAGAACAACAGGACGAAGGCCGAAACACAATTTTCAGCACATGGTCGAACTGAAAGTCCATAAGAGTTTAAACCTGGGTCGTTACCTGGTTGTCAGATGGAAAAATAAAATATACACTGATCGCTGTAGGGGTCCATCAAGAACTTTAATCTGTGGGTAATCAAATAATCGTTTTCTAAATCAAAAGACTCCTGATGGATATGTAATAAGAAAGAGCATAAACTGACAGCAGACATTCTCGTTGACACTCAAAGGAAATGTTCACCTCGTCAGATTGGGAAAGGAGGAAGTGTATTTTGGAGGCGTGGCGGGGGGGGGGGGGGGGGGGGGGGAGGGGGTTAGGAAGGGAGGGCGGGGCTTTAGTAGAGAGCGATCAAAGGACGCAGTAGTAATGCAGAGATGGACAGATGTGTCCTCAATAGTCTAGTTTGGAGAGCTGCATCGGACAAGTCTTCGAATTGAAAACAACAACCGAAGGTGAATCACAATACTGCACCAACTTTCTCATGAGGCTCTGAGCACTATGGGACTTAACATCTATGGTCATCAGTCCCCCAGAACTTAGAACTACTTAAACCTAACTAACCTAAGGACATCACAGACATCCAAGCCCGAGGCAGGATTCGAACCTCCGACCGTAGCAGTCGCGCGGTTCCGGACTGCGCGCCTAGAACCGCGAGACCACCGCGGCCGGCATTTCTCATGAGGCATTAGACATCGAAGATCTAGGTTAACCTATAATTATAGACGCACTTCATTCTTCAGCTACTCTTATCATATTGTCTATTTTGCATGTTATCTATTTCTTCCTACCCAACTACCAACAGGTTTTCACCTCGGTTTGACGTTATCTTAGGGATATAAAGCAATGGGGTAATCTGAGCGTCTCTCTGTGCTCATAGTTACTATGTAACGTATCCCAATCAACTACCAACTGCCAACAGGTTTCCAATTCGGGCTGTCATTATCTTAGCGATATAAACCAATGAGCCAACTGAGCGCCTCTTTGTGTCTATACACTACTGCCCATTAAAATTGCTACACCAAGAAGAAATGCAGATGATAAACTGGTATTCATTGGACAAATATATTATACTAGAACTGACATGTGATTACATTTCCACGCAATTTGGGTGCATAGATCCTGAGAAATCAGTACCCAGAACAAACACCTCTGGCCGTAATAACGGCCTTGATACACCTGGACATTGAGTCAAACAGAGCTTCGATGGCGTGTACAGGTTCAGCTGCCCATGCAGTTTCAACACGGTACCGCAGTTCATCAAGAGTAGTGACTGGCATATTGGAACGAGTCAGTTACTCGGCCACCATTGACCAGACGTTTTCAGTTGGTGAGAGATCTGGAGATGTGCTGGCCAGGGCAGCAGTAGAACATTTTCTGTATCCAGAAAGGCTCGTACAGGGCCTGCAACATGCGGTCGTGCATTATCCTGCTGAGATGTAGGGTTTCGCAGGGATCGAATGAAGGGTAGAGCCACATCTGAAATGTAATTTCCACTGTTTAAAGTGCCGTCAATGCGAACAAGAGGTGGCCGAGGCGTCTAACCAATGGCACCCCATACCATCACGCTGGGTGATACGCCAGTATGGCGATGACGAATACACGCTTCCAATTTGCGTTCACCGCGATGTCGCCAAACACGGATGCGACCATCGTGATGCTGTAAACAGAACCTGGATTAATCCGAAAAAATGACGTTTTTCCATTCGTGCACTCAGGTTCGTCGTTGAGTACACCATCGCAAGCGTTCCTGTCTTTGATGCAGCGTCGAGGGTAATCGCAGCCATGGTCTCCGAGCTGATAGTCCAAGCTGCTGCAAACGTCGTCGAACTGTTCGAGCAGATGGTTGTTGTCTTGCAAACGTCCCCATCTGTTGACTCAGGGATCGAGACGTGGCTGCACGATCCGTTACAGCCATACGGATAAGATGCCTGTCATCTCGACTGCTAGTGATGCGAGGCCGTTGGGATCCAACACGGCGTTCCGTATTACCCTCCTGAACCCACCGATTCCATATTCTGCTAACAGTCATTGGATCTCGACCAACGCAAGCAGAAATGTCGCGATACGATAAACCGCAATCTCGAAAGGCTGCAATCCGACCTTTATCAAAGTCGGAAATGTGTTGGTACGCATTTCTCCTCCTTACACGAGGCATCACAACATTTCACCAGGCAACGCCGGTCAACTGCTGCTTGTGTATGAGAAATCGGTTGGAAACTTTCCTCATGTCAGCACGTTGTAGGTGTCGCCACCAGCGCCAGCCTTGTGTCAATGCTATGAAAAGCTAATCATTTGCATATCACATCATCTCCGTGTCGTCGTGGTGTAGCAATTTTAATGGCTAGTAGTGTAGTTAGAATGTAACGTATTCCAGTCATTTGATGATGACTTTACGATTGTCGCAACAAACACCGATGTCGTTTGTCTACCTCGATGCCGAAATACATAATACGTAATTTTTACGAGAGATTTAGTGGTTTCTTAAGGAAGTTTGCTGTTCTGTGTTAGATGATGCCTAGCCTTTGTATTAACTTACCCCTGTGTTCACGTGTTTCTGATTCGTCTTTTAAACTGTGCAAAATATTAAGAAACTTTCGAATGTCCACACATACCATCTCTGTTATGTTACGTAAGTACAGATATTGTGACATTAATTTTTCGTCCTACTTCGTTGTTGGGTACATAATGGGATACTTTGCACAGTCTCCGTTAGAGGAGGTGGAAACGCGCTCCCAGCTACGTGAATGGAGAAGGTGTACCCACTACCCTTACTGCCTGCCTTGAACGAGCCTAAAGCGTCGAGTTCTTCGCTGACTACAACCGGGATTCGAACTTGTCTTTACAGCTGCAATCAGGTGTGATCAAGGTTAGAGGCTGCTATTACAACTTAAATAAGAATGCAGACTCAAATGTAGTTTGATAAAAGACACACAAATACAGTAATAATGGTCGGACGATTGAACAGGACAAGCCGGCCGGTGTGGCCGTGCGGTTCTAGGCGCTTCAGTCTGGAACCGCGTGACCACTACGGTCGCAGGTTCGAATCCTGCCTCGGGCATGGATGTGTGTTGTGTCCTTAGGTTAGTTAGGTTAAAGTAGTTCTAAGTTCTAGGGGACTGATGACCAAAGATGTTAAGTCCAATAGTGCTCAGAGCCATTTGAACGATTTTGAACAGGACAAATCGTACTGACAAAGGTCGAAAAAATGAATTGATACGAAAATATTTCTCCTGGACCGTTAGACAATACTGTCAACGAAGAAAAACCATACAGCTTAGTAATCACAATACACATAATGAAGGAGAACGAAGTGGCAGATTATCGTAGCATCTGCGTGGAGGTGTCTGAGGATCGGATGTGATCGTAATTACGAGTTTCCGTCGTAATACTGGACAGTCTCCTTGTCGCAACTAGCAATCAACAAAATCATTAGCTGTTTATCCGACTAATGAGCGATCTTTTATCGACCCTTCTGGTGCCTATAGTCCTCATTTAAATTATTCTATTAAGGTTTCTAAAGAGTAGTACTACGTTGTTTGGAGACTGGGTATAGCAGTCACAGAAAAGCTAGCAGGTCCTAGTGCAGCAGAAGCTTTGCTGTGAGGATTACTCATACCTTGGGTATCGAAGAAAACAGCATTATGTGAAGAGGACTCCACTTTTTCTACCCGGCTTTATTGATTTGCATAGTTTTCGGCAGGCTGCTCAGTTACACTTAGTTGACAGACTATGGCTTCCTCAAATGGCCAGAGCCCCTTTGTGACGAAACAAATGCTGTATCACCGGAGAAATACAGAGGGGATCGAGTGTGCCGGGACTTACCGTAGGTCACTGCTACTAGCGCCACGTCACCACAACGCCTGTATTGCACCATAATTTACGAATGGAATTAAAAGTTGAAGTTGCTCTTCCAAACTTTGTTAGCATGTGCTTTAGTATATTAGTTTGTAAACGGTCAAATCTCAGAATGATCAGGTCAATAATTTTCCCTAAATACATAGTTTCAAGAAAAAAATAAGTGGCGCTAAATAGCGAAGCTAGAAACCCAAAAATTGGTCATAATGTGCAGATGTATGGCAAAATTAACTGGTGAAACTCTCAACATGATTAAAGCAGTATTTTGGTCAGAATCCCCGTTTTTAAGAAAAGTGAAGGCGCTAAATATAAGGCTTAAAAATATGAAAATTTGTATGAAGCTTCAGTTCCACATAAAAGCATTAGTTATGTAACCCCTTTGAGCTACGTCTAATAATTTTCGAGTACTTTGCGGAAAACTGAATTCGGAACTAAAATCTTTCTTGTAGAAAAGTGAAGGTGCTCAGTATTAGTCTTAAAAATATGAAAATTTGTATGAAGCTTCATTTCCACATAAAAGCATTAATTATGTAACCCCTTTGAGCTACGTGTAATAATTTTCGAGTACTTTGCGGAAAACTAAATTCGGAACTAAAATCTTACTTGTAGTAGATTAAGTATCTTATGTTAATGCTAGAAAGTTTTGGTTATGGCACGTGTTGAAACCTATTAAATAATATAGCTATAACAAGTTTCAAGGCCTGGATGTAAATAATAACAAATACAAGGTCTCTTAAAGTTGTATTTTAGAGGTCAGGTTCTACTGTCAGTTCCGTACTGAAAATTCTAGACGGTATAGTTTAAATGCAGATGAGGTAAAACTTTTTATGTGGTTTTAACTAACTTACCTACATGCATACAAAAATTACGAAAACTCAAAATTAATAGACAACTGTGTTGAAAAATATTTTGTGTCCGACAAAGCGGCCGTTTAGGGGCTGCTACCGTGGGCACAGGGCGGATGACAGCAGGTGTTCCCTTGGCCATCCGCTGCCCCACGTACATAAATACAGCCCGAGAGGCAAGACTAGGCTTCACTTCGCACCCAGCCACTGTACGATCCGCGTGAGTGCTGCCTCGGAAACAGGCTGTTACTAAACGTATATTTTTCAGCAATAATAGAAAGCGAAATCGCGAGGACTGTAAACCATCCTGGATCGCTTTGGTTTCGCGGAAGTAGCTATTACTGTGCCGCTCTTAATGTTAACAAAATCGGCGTGGCAAGTGGTGACATTTATTCTCCACTTTAGTGACGACCATTTCTTTTGATTAGCAGAAGTCAGGGCGAAAAACAATTTAATAGTAACTTACAGCAGAGGTCGCCTCTGAACTGCTCATAGTGCTGTTTAGGATAGAGAAATTTACTGTCAGTATCAACATAAAGAGTACTACAATTTTTTTTCATGTGAATCTGTCAATTAGAACTCCAAATAACCATTTATAATCATATTCCTGATCCCGCTGAGCAAATAGAGAACAGAAACATTTCTTTCAGTGGGCTGGACAAGAATGTGGACTTGCACACTGGGAACTATGGTCAGTACGTTCTCCATTACTTTCTGGCTGACCGCAGAAATAGTGTCTATGCTCTCATAAAAGACGGCGAACAATATTCTAATATTTCAAATATTTTCTGGGAATATATATGATTACTATTATTATTATTCTTCTTTAAACTGCCGCCCCACACCTTATCTGGCGTCTCTCTGGTGTATTAATGAATGAAGGGCCATTTAAACTTAGCTCAAAGGGCTCACATACACCGGTAATGTCTTCTTGGCGAAAATCAGTAACTTCAGAATTAATCATCATTATTGTCTCTCTGATGTCTAGAGACCACCCTTGCAGCACCAGTAAGAACATGAATGAAATTATAATCAATAATAATTAATTCTTTTTTTTTTTTTTTCATTCGTCTGTCTTCTGACTGCTTTCATGTGGCCCACCGCATCATCCTGCTTCCATCCTGTCCCTTCTCCTTGTCAGTGTTTTCCACATATTCCTTTCCTGTCTGTACTGCGCAGAACCTCCTCATTCCTTACCTTATCAGCTCACCTAATTTTCAACATTCGTCTGTAGTACATCTCCAATGCTTCGATTTTCTTCTGTTCCGGTTTTCACAAAGTCCTTATCTCACTGTTCTACAGTGCTGTGCTGCTGCAGTGCATTCTCAGAAATTTCTTCCTCAAATTAATGCATATATTTGATACTAGCAGCCTTTTCTTGGCCAGACATGCCCTTTTTGCCAGTGCTATTCTGCTTTTGATGTCCTCCTTGCTCAGTCTGTCATTGGTTGTTCTGCTACTTGGTAGAAGAATTCCTTACTACATCTACTTTGTGTCTATCAATCTTAATGTTAAGTTTCTCGTTGTTTTCATTTCTACTACTACGCATTACATTCGTCTTTTTTTCGATTCACTCTCAATCCGTACACTGTACTTTTCACAGTGTTCATTCCATTCAGCAAATCATGTAATTCTTCCTAATTTCACTCAGGACAGAAATGTAATCAGCAAATCGTATCACCGATATTCTTCCATCTCGAATTTTATTTCCACTCTTGAAACTTTCGTTTATTTCCATCATTGCTTCTTCGATGTACGGATTGAACGTAGCTCCGAAAGGCTACATCCCAGTATTACACACATTTTTATCCGAGCACCTCGTTCTTGTCGTCCACTCTTGTTATTTCCTCTTGGATCTTTTACATAGCTTACCCCTATTTCTCTCAAAATTTCGAATATTCTGTCCCGCTTTGCATTGTTGAACGCCTTTTCCAGGTCAACAAATCCCATGAACGCCTCTTGATTTTTCTTTAATCCCGCTTCCATTGTCAACCACAACCTCATATTTGCCTCTCTGGTGCCTTTACCTTTCCTAAAGCCAAACTGACTGTCATCTAACACATCCTCAATTTTCTTTTCCGTTATCAACTTGGATGCATTGGTTGTGCGATAATTCCCGCACTTGGCAGCTCCTGCAATCTTCGGAATTGTGTGGATGGTGTTTTTCCGAAAAGTCAGATGGTATGTCGCCAGACTCATACATTCTACACATCAACGTGAATAGTCAGTTTGTTGCCATTTCCAACAATGATTTTATAAATTCTGATGGATATTATCTGCCATTCCGTTTTATTTGATCTAAGTCCTCCAAAGCTCTCTTAAATTCTGATTCAAATACTGCATCCCCATCTCTTCCAAATCGATTTCTGTTTCTTCTTCTTCTATCATATCATACGTATCTTCCCCGTCATAAAGACCTTAAATGTACCGGGTGATTATAATTAAAGATAAACTTTCAAAACGCTGTAGAAATAACACCACTGGTTAGGAAGACGTCAATTTGGAACGGAATATTATCGGAGAAGGGGGAAAAGGTATGGCAGAAGGAAAAAAAATAGTCTGAAAATTTATCGTAGATGGCGCTGTATGTGTCGGAATATGTAAATGAAAACAACTGTCACGCACACGACCCACTGAGTTTGGTATAAACACGCTGGGTCACGGCTTTTCGTCCTTTCGTGGCTGCGACGTTCGCCGTGACTGTCTCAATGCAGCATAGCGCTCTGCTTGCACAGATGTATTACAAGAATTATGCCTGTGCACGCGTCACTCTGAAGAAGTTCCGGACACTGAAGTGTTTGAAAAAAGGCGTTGCTCCGATGACTGCTGTGGGTCTGGAGGAAGTGATTCGAAATTTGAAAAGACTGGTTCTTTTGGTGTGCAACCTGGTAGAGGGAGGAAAGGAACTGATTCGACGTCATTGGAAGCAGTGGCTACAGCAATGAAGGAGGTGACGAGTGGTGGTGTGCAAACACGTGGTGCACAGACAATTGCCCGAACAGTGGACATGCCCGTGGGGACGGTGCGTAAAATCCTACGAAACATCCTTCTTTACTATACATTCATAATTACCCATGTGCTCGAGTTGCTTCGCGTTGACCTGCCAGCAAGAGAGACCTTTGATTTAGAATTTCTTGCTCACATGGTTCAAATGGCTCTGAGCACTATGGGACTTAACATCTATGGTCATCAGTCCCCTAGAACTTAAAACTACTGAAACATAACTAACCTAAGCACATCACACAACACCCAGTCATCCTTGCTCACATGGAAGTGGACAATGATGGCCGTGGAAGATTTTGTCGACAGATGAAGCCCATTTCCATGTGACAGGATATGTCTATACACAGAACTGTCAAATATGGGCAACGGAAAATCCACATGCAAATCAACCAATACCACTTCATCCAGAAAATGTCAGTGTGTGGTGCGTGTTTACGGCATCATTTACCATAGGGCCATTATTTTCTTCGAAGAAACAGGTGCTTCCGGTCCTGTCACCTGTACCGTCACTGGTAAGTGCTATGACTGTTTTTGCGCAACGTCGTTATTTCAGCTCTCCAACAGCATAAACGTGTGCTTGGGATCATTTTTATGCAAGATGGCGCTCCTCCGGACACTGCAAATCCTGTTAATCAGCTTGTGAAGCACCATTTCGGAAATGCTAGACTTATCAGCTGCCATTTCCCTACAGCGTGGCCATTCCGGTCACCTGTGATCATAATCCTTGTGACTTCTGGCTGTTGGGCTATCTGACAGGTGTTGTGTTCAGTCCTCCGATTGCAAACTTAGCTGCACTGAAGGCACGCATTGCGAACCACATTCTGAACGTGGCCCCAGAAACACTACGATCAGCTGTGGAACATGCTGTGTCTCGATTTAAACTTGTTGCAGAAAACGGTGGACAGCATACTGAACACGTTTTGCGGTAATCACACGGAAATTAATAATCCGATTGATACTTTTTATGCGGTTTTGGCCTCATGACAAAAATCTATGTGGTTTATGCTTTTTCATGCGGGTTTTGGCCACAGGGCTGTTCTAGCGTATCAGGACTGTTCTGGCGTAACCACATGCGCCAGAATGAACAGGAAGAGCCCAAGACCAGAAAAGGCTGCAAGGAAACGTCAGCCAATAGCCCGCCCACAAGGACCTCGCCGCGCCAGGAGCGACCCCTGCAAGAAGTGAATATAAGCGCCGCTTCTGCTAGCTTCGGCTGCTCAGATCGTCTCAGAATACGGGCATTAGTCGACAGATTAGGCACAGTTGTAGATTGGCACTCGTAGATCAGTTATCAGTGACGTGTGTCAACATACAGGAACATTGTGTATTGCAAGAATTCGGACTTAGGTTGTATGTCACCCATCGTTTGCGACACTTTTGTAAATACATGTTAAGTATTGTTAATTTGATTTATGGAAATAAAACTATTAATGTTATTTGCTTTTTCTGCTGTATATCATTCCGAGAACGCAGCACCATTAGGCACCCTTTGCACAATACGAGTGGGTAAAACCCAACTACTGGCCACGAGGTGTTACAAACAAACCCAGTGCCCAATGGCCCCATTTTGTTTTTTTTGTTTTTTTGTTTTCTTTTGGCACCTAAATTTTCTCATGTCTTTCCTTTGCAAGGGCACATATTGCTTTAACAGTTTTTGTCGTTTTTGATAATTAGTGTTTTCAGGTGGGCGTTGCAGAAAATTGCTTTCATTTTGACATCCTTTGGACTCTAGAATGAAATTTTCACTCTACAGCGGAGTGTGCGTTGATATGAAACTTCCTGACTGATTAAAACTGTTTGCCGGACCGAGACTCGAACTCGGGACCTTTGCCTTTCGCTGGCAAGTGCTCTACCAACTGAGCTACCCAAGAACGACTCACGCCCCGTGCTCCCACCTTTAATTCCGCCAGTACCTCGTCTCCCAACTTCCAAACTTCACAGGAGCTCTCCTGCGAACCTTGCAGAACTAGCACTCCTGGAAGAAAGGATATTGCGGAGACATGGATTAGCCACAGCCTGGGTGGATGTTTCTAGAATGAAATTTTCACTCTACAGCGGAGTGTGCGCTGATATTAAACTTCCTGACGGATTAAAACTGTGTGCCGGACCGAGACTCGAACTCGGGAACTTTGCCTTTCGCGGGCAAGTGCTCTACCAACTGAGCTACCCAAGCACGACTCACGCCCTCTCCTCACCCCTGTAATTCCGCCAGTACCTGTCCTGTACCCTGTTCATGCGCCGCAAGCGTTAGCTGCCACACAGCTAATGCAGATGTTTCAGTTTCAGATGCAGCAGATTTCTGCAGCAGCTACTGGTCAACGCTGCACGCCTGACAGAACAAGCACCGCCTACTATTGCTGCTGTACCACCTTTTCGACAGTATTGTGACCAAGAAGAGGAATGGCTCGAGCGGTTATCACAGTATAAGGCACATTTTCTAACTCACAACGTCCCAGGTACTGTGAAACTTCCATATCTATTACCTACGGTAGGAAGTGCAGTGTTCAGTATAATACAAAAACTGTTCCCTAATGCCACTCCGACTGAACTGTCGTACGACGCAGTGGTAGGCTCACTAACGAACAGTTATGACTAACAAGTGACTGTGGCAGCAGCTAGGTACCAATTCTTTACTTGCAAAAAACGGCCATAACGAATTTATCTCGAGTGGGTCACAGAGTTTCAAGGTGTGACAAGGAAACGTAAATTGCAATGTGTCTGCGGTGATTTATATTCAGATATTATGTTGTGTGATGCGATCATATACAACGTACCTGATGTCAATCTCGGAGAACAAATTTTGAAACATCATTTCAGCAGGTAGTGCAAACAGTAGATCAGTACGATTCTGGTGCCTTGCCGGCTCGTACATTTGAGAAGCCAACTATTTGTCAGGTTGAGCCCTTAGTTCCGATCGACCCATTCTGCACCGGCAGCATGCGCTAGCCAAGCCGAGTAAACAACCTTCCACGCCGCATAAGCAGTTCGCTAAACGGGCGACTACGCAGGCGAATAGAATGAAGTCTATCCCTAGGCGTTATTCATAGCAGAATCGCCAAGAATGCCCCTTCCGACAGGCTCAGTGTTATGCCTTTGGTAGGAAAGGACTTGTGCAAAATGTACGTTTGCAGCGGAACAAACATAAGAATTCGGCCCAGTCACAGAAATCTAGTCACAATGCCCGTGTCATTAATGCAATATATTCCAAGTCAGTAACTAGCAAGCGTGCAGTTTCGTCAGTGATACGTCAGTCAAACAAACTTTTCGTTCATTTACGTATGTATGGGAAATGCGTAAAATTTCAGTTGGACTTGGGCGCCTCTGTCACATTGCTAAATCGTCACAGACATAAGCTGTTAGCCCCCCCCCCCCCCGCCCCAACACCCCCCCCCCCCCCCCCCCCCCCGCGGCTGTCTAAAACTAGCAAGCAACTGACGGCCTATAATGCACAAGACATTCCTGTTCTCGGAACATTTACTTTACCTTCCATGTATCGCTCAATACGTGAACAGTGACTTTTAAAGCGCTACAATCACGCCAGTATGAGAACGTATTTGGTCTTGATTGTTTTGATTTGCTTGGCATTAACATCCAGGCCAATGTCTTGTCAGTGTCTGCATTCAATGCAAATGACGGTGTAGCTAGTTTGCTAAAGGAATTCCCGGTACTCTTTTCTGAAGGTTTAGGCGAGGCTAACAATTTTGTTGCACACATTACTTTGAAGGAAAATACTCAGCCGAAATTTTGCCAGGTCATACTGTTCCTATTGCATTACGGGACAAAGTCGCTGCTGAACTTAAAGCATTGCAAGTTAATAGAGTTATGGCGCCCATATCAGCAAATGAATGGGCCAGTGCATTGGTTTTGCTTCCTAAACCTTCAAGTCGCATGTAGCTCTGTGTTGACTTTAAGTCTACCGACAACCCACAAACTGTCATTGATACTTAATCATTGGCACGCCCAGAGGATCTCATGGATAAATTAGGTGCTGGGCGCTACTTTTCAAAAATTGTTTTGCGCGAGCGATTCTAGGTGCTACAGTCTGGAACCGCGCGACTGCTGCGGTCGCAGGTTCGAATCCTGCCTCGGGCATGGATGTGTGCGACGTCCTTAGGTTGATTAGATTTAAGTAGTTCTAAGCTATAGGGAACTGATGACCTCAGATGTTAAGTCCCATAGTGCTCAGAGCCATTTTTTTGTTCAAACTATTTGGACGACATTGTCGTAGCAGGTCGTAAACCTGAAGAACATCTTGAAAATTTTCGTGCTTTGTTTCATGTGTTATCTGTTGCAGGTCTAAAGTGTAGACTGAACAAGTGTGATTTTTTAAACCTGTGTTGCAGTATCTAGGTCATGTCATAAACAGTCAAGGTGTGCATTCTCTGCAGTCGCGTTTGTCATCAATAACATACTTGCACACAGTTTTGGGGGAAATCAACTATTATATTCAGTTCATACCCAATGCTGCACAAATCGCAGCTCAATTGCATCGCTTGCGTCGCAAGAATGTCCCCTTGTTTTGGACAGATGAAGGCCAAGTAGCTTTTCAAAGACTTAAAGATGCAATGCTCAGTGATCGATGCTGAGTTCAGTTTGATCCTGAAAAACAAGTTGTATTGCATGTTGACGCTTCCTTTTACAGAATCGTGCAGTGCTTTCGCACAGAATTGGTGATAAAGACAGACAGCTTTCGCATCACAAGTGTTGTCTTCAAATTGAAAAAGAGGAATTGGCTATTGTGTATGATGCCACCAAATTCCACCACAATTTGTATGGCAGGAAATTCTACTTAGTAACGGATCACAAGCCCTTGCAGTCCTCGTTTCATCCGACTAAAGCGGTTACTGTACGAACCGCCCAAAAATTGCAAACTTGGGCTTTGTTCTTGTTTCAATACCAGTACGAGATAGTGTATCGTCAGGCAGCTAAATATGGTAATGCGGACGCACTTTCACGCATTCCGATTGGCGCTGATACAGACTTGTCGTTTCTGCTGCATCTTGTTGTCACATCGAAGCTCAGTATTCTTAATTGCTTCAATCTGTTCCGGTGAACTATAAGAAAATAGTACAGGCCACGGAAACTGATCCAGATTTGTACATTTTGCTCAACTACGTTCGCACATCTTGGCCTGACTCATTGCATAGCATAAAGAACTCTGTAGTGCACCGATACTTCGCACGTCGGCATAGCCTCGCTGTACAGAAAGGTGTAGTTCTTGTTCAAAATGACAGTGGACAGTCACGTGTGTTGATCCGTAAAGCTTTGCAAAACCAAGTGTTGGAGTTACTTCACCAAGGACGCTGGGGGGCCGGCCGGAATGGCCAAGCGGTTCTAGGCGCTACAGTCTGGAACCGCATGACCGCTACGATCGCAGGTTCGAATCCTGCCTTGGGTATGGATGTGTGTGATGTAATTAGGTTAGTTAGGTTTAAGCAGTTCTAAGATCTAGTGGACTGATGACCTTAGAAGTTAAGTCCCATAGTGCTCAGAGCCATTTGAACCATTTTTGACGCTGTGGGATTGTTCGTACGAAACAGTTTGCGCCTCGACATTGTACTTGGCAGGGTTTGGACTCCGAAATAGAACAAATGACGTCACAGTGTCAGGCATGTGCCGAAAATCAGTCCGCTCCGCCACAAAAATTCTCTGCTCGGCCTAAGTCGCAATCGGTTGGGCAATGTGTGCACATAGATTTTGCAAGATCTTTTTGGAATACCCGTTAATTGATTGTGGTTGACTCGTATAGCAAGTTTCCTTTTGCTGTGACCATGAACCCGACAGCGTCACGTAGCACAATTTCAGGTGTTGTCATCGAATTTTTGCCTAGAAGGCTTACCTGAAGTAATAGTGTCAGACAACGGGCGACAAATCACGTCAAATGAATTTGAAACATTCTGTAAACGCAATGGCATACAGCATCTAACTAGTGCACAGCTTCATCCACAGTAAAACGGCGAAGCAGAACCTTCAAGCAGCAGATCGCCAAACTTCGCTCCGCACACACCAGGCATCAAACACTGCAACTGTTTCTGGCCTCGTATCGTTCGCACCAACGAGATGGACCATCACAGGCGGAAATGCTTCACGGCCGCCGCCATCGCACGCTGCTCCACCTGCTCCACCCTCCTCAGCATCTGGCGCCAAAGGAAGGTCTGCAAGTACAGCTTCGCGCCGTGTCCGTCGACTTGGTTCTTGCATGTATCTTCTTTCAGGCCCGGATGGCTTGTAGGGCTGCCATCAAAATCAACTTTGCCTGTCATGTATCCGATGATCTTTCAGTCTCTCTCCCCCAGATTCACGGATCTAGAGGACAGTGCAGCCCCAATAGCAGCCAGAAGGTGTCATCACGACACCACGGGACGACCCCATGCAGACGGAGCCTTCGCCTCCTCCGCCTCCTCCCCTCCCACTGATGGAGCTGGACCTGCCCACTCCACAGCAATCGGCGCCTTCTACACCTGGTTCATGGCGGCAGGAGATGGACACGTACCCTTCTGGTCTTATTCCGGGGGACGTTTCCGCCAGATCGCAGGCCGGACGGAGGGGTATGGCCAGAAGCTTGACGTCCCCTGCAGCCACAGCTTCCAGCCCGACATTGAACCCACACTGCTGCATCCCCCGCCGTGGTCGCACTCCCTACACGACGACGATAAGTCGCCACAAGTGCCAGAACGCAAGACCAGAGAAGGCGGTGAGGAAACATCGGCCAGCAGCCCGCTGATAAGGACTGCGCTGCGCTGCAAGAAGTGAATATAAGCGCCTTTCCTGCCAGCTTCGGCCGCTCAGATCGGCTCAGCATACGGGCAGTATAGGCACAGTTGTAGGCCAACACTCGCAGATCAGTTATCAGTGACGTGAGTCAACTTGCAGGAACATTGTGTATAGCAAGAACTGGGACTGACGCTGTGTGTCGCCCATCGTTTGCGACACCCTTGAAAATACAAATGGAGGGGCTTGCGTAATAGTATCAGACATGTACACCTATGGACACTGAGTATTACAGTTTGTTTAATGTCAGACGTACAACTTAGGCATTGTTGTACGATTCATTTGTCATTTGCAGCACATTCAGTTGCTATTTTTTGTAACTACTTATTTTTCCTCTGCCATATGTTTTCCCCCTTCTCCAACAATATTTCGTTGTAATTTGACGTCATTCTGACCAGTGATATTCTTTATACAGCGGTTAGAAAGTTTAACTTTAATCACAATCACACTGTCTCCTCTGCAGTCAGCATCGGAATTCTCGCTGCACACTTAATGTTACCACTCTTCGTTTTAATCTCAGCCAAGATTGTTTCATCTTTCCTATATGGTGAGTCAGTCCTTCTGGCAATAATTTCTTTTTCGATTTCTTCACATTTTTCATGCAACCACTTAGCTTTCCTACACTTACTATTTATTTCATTCCTCAGCGACTTGTAATTCTGTGTTCCTGTGTTCTACACAGTTACCTGCTTTGTACCTGTTTTTCTTTCCAACGTCCGTGATTGCCCTTTTCAGAGATCTGTATTCCTCTTCAACTGTACTGAGATATTCCTTATTGCTGTTATCTATAGCCTTAGGTAATTTCAAGCATTTCTCATCATTTCCTTGTACTTCTGTATACAACTTCTTTGCATAATGATTCTTCATGACTAATCTCTTGTACTTCAGCCTACTCTTCATCACTACTGCATTGTGATCTGAGTCTATATCTGCTCTTGGCTAAGTATTAGAATCTAATATCTGATTTTGCAATCGCCATCTGACAATGATGTAATGTAACTGGAATCTTCCTCTCCTCTGGTGATTCTTGAAGAAAGTATTCGTGTTCTAGGGGTAGCGTCTTTGACTAGTAACCAAACCACCAGCGAGCCTGGGTTCAAAATCTACCGCCACTTGGCCGGACGTAGTGGCCGAGCGGTTCTAGGCGCTTCAGTCTGGAACCGAGCGGCCTCTACGGTCGCAGGTTCGAATCCTGCCTCGGGAATGGATGTGTGTGATGTCCTTAGGTTGGTTAGGTTTAAGTAGTTCTATGTTCTAGGGGACTGATGACCTCAGATGTTAAGTCCCATAGTGCTCACAGCCATTTTTGAAGTACCGCCATTTAAATTTTGATTAATAATCGGCATTGGCGGCCAAAGACTTCCAGCATAAGAAATTACCCTCATTCTGTCAACGGCCTTGTCAGAGAGGGTGGAGGAGCAGACACAGGGTCAGGAAATTCTCTTCTGATGGGAAGCTGTCCTTTAAGGCTGAAGACTCAGGCAGAAAGCAGTGGAAACCACTGAATTAAATACACATAAAGTTTATCCACAGGGCATATGGCCTGTAAGTCTAAAAGTGTCATGAGGATCTCTCCATTGGCAAAAGATTCTGGCCGCAGTTCGGATCTCTAGGAAGTGACCGTGATACAAAGGTTGAATAAGCAATGGAAGGTAACAGTCTAAGGCTTGGGGCGTGGAATGTCAGAAGCTTGAACATGGTAGGGAAACGAGAAAATCTGAAAAGGAAAATGTAAAGGATGAATCCAGATATAGTAGGGATCAGTGAAGTGAAATCGAAAAAAAGACAAGGATTTCTGGTTGCAAGAGTAATGAGTGATATCAAGAGCAGCAGTAAATGGTATAACGGGAGTAAGTTTCCTTATGAGTAGGAAGGTAGAGCAGAGAGTACTTAATTGTGAACAGTTCAGTGATAGGGTTGTTCAGATCAGAATCGACGGCAAACCAACTTCAACGATGGTAGTTGAGGTACACATGCGGACGTTGCAAGCTGAAGACGAGGGGCCAGAGAAAATATATGATATTGAAAGGGTAATACAGTACATGTAGTTGTAGGGGAAGAGGTAGAAGAAAAGGTTATAGGGTAATATGGGCTTTGGACAAGGAATGGGAGAGGAAAAGGACTAACTGAGTTCTGCAATAAATTTCAGCTTGTAATAGCGAATACTCTGTTCAAGAGATAACTCCTATAGGAATATTAATCCTAATCTCTAAGGCTTGTTAGTCTTTAATTAACTTAATTATGATGTGGCGATAATGCTTTGTTATACCTGGACGGTGTGACATCACAAGATCCATTACAGCTGTCTCCATCATATTTCCATCAGTATTTGTAAATCGCCAAAAAAGTGACCAAAGATGACAAGGTCAATATCAGTTGTTTAGGTTCTCAAGTATTCAAACATTACATTTTGATCACTATGATGAAAGTGCCTAAAAGGTGAATGGGGTTTTCTTTTGTGTTGTCAGCTCTTTCATTTGCTCTGACTTCACTAGACTTGTGAAAAGACTGTGTGTGAAAAACGTGTCAGGACTGAAGAGGAACTCACTGCTACATAGTGTGGGTTGACTGTATTTAAGACACTGGATTCACACTCACCGGGACGTTTTTGTAAAGGTGTCACCTGGAGATCCTAGTTTAGGTTTTCTTTCATTCCCCTAATTGGGGTTGCTGCAGCTGTGTGGGGTCATATTTCTGCAGAAAGACATTTCTGTGCAGCCAGGAGCTCTTGCTGGGTTAGAAGGTGGCTGGTTGTTTGTGGATTAACGAAGCCAGTGACTAACTAATCAGTACCTTTGCTCAGGATCTAGGTTAGATTGGAGGGTGACAGTTTGGTTGTGATTGTACGTGAAAGCAAAAAAACTACCTGAAATGTCTTGGGTTTGGCAGGAATGTCAGCACATTCCATCCTTCCACAAGCGTCGCTTCCCTCAACTGCCACGCTGCCCAGCTGCCACAGACTCTCCTAAAACGCCTCAAGTGAGTGCCAAAACGGTTTCTTTGAAGAGGACAACCGATTTCATTCCATGATCTTCCCCCATGCCTAATTACTTCTTTATTCAAATGGCTCTGAGCACTATGGGACTTAACATCTGAGGTCATCAGTCGCCTAGATTTAGAATTATTTAAACCTAAATAACCGAAAGACATCACACACATGCATGCCCGAGGCAGGATTAGAACCTGCGACTGTAGCGGTCGCGCGGTTCCAGACTGAAGCACGTAGAACCACTCGGCCACCCTGGCCGGCCACTTATTTGTTGAGGGGCAATGAAGCCCTTATCTTCTTTGTTTCCTTTCTTCTCGCTGCCTATGACAATCTCTACAGTTCTCTGATATTGCCTGAATGAGTAGAAAAAAAAACCTGTGCAGCAAAGCATTGTCTTAGTAACACTAGAGTGTGCCACTTTCAACAACTGTCATGAATGCAGCACAAATCACATATAAATAACATATTTTTGGAAATGTGTCTAGTTGTATTTTTATCATCGTCAGCAGACAGTATATATGAAATGTCGACTTTTTCAGTTGTACCTTCCGACTTAGTGCTTTCTGATTCCAGGTTTGCAACTGAAATAAGATTGATTTGCCTTCTTTCTCTATATTTATTAAAGTTGTGCGTCCTAATCACAAAAAAACTCTGAGATACCAGAAATCAAAATAACAGATGACGATAGAATGCGACATAGAGAGACAAAAAGGTGTGGGATGTGGGGTGAGAAGTCTAATGCAGGATATTCTCCAAACAGTAGATCGTAAAATGTAACCGCAGCTCCTCTCAAATGAAGATGTCAAAACACGTACTTGTCGAGTATGTGAATGTTACAAGCAGACATTGCTCAAGGAGAAACATATTGCTGGAATCCTTCCTATATAAGAAAACTGCTACCCACTGTCGCAAGTCTCTTATCTACATGTGGATGCACATCTACAGATCTTTTATCGGTATACACATCCGCCAATATTAAAATATTATAAAGTGCTTCAATATGTTCAGTACTCCAGAGCTCTCAAAGTACATTTGCACCTGAAATGAATTTTTGGCTACTGAAGTCTGGTCTAGTAACTTATATTCCATTTACTACGAACATATTGACGGATCGTGATCTCAGTTCAATTCAACATATCCTGGCATACGTTTGATATGTTCCATAAGCTATAATTTCTTGTTGTAACTACTGAAATTCATTTTATTAGTTTTTCTGCGGAATGTTTCTGCAAGTTAAGGAATTCAAAGAAATTTTTAACACTTATCACTAAAATTAAAGTAGCTGATTTAATGCTATACATTATGAAACATGTCTGTTTTCTCCCCCGATTTGTTTCGTTCCTACATTAAAACGATTTATCCAAAAAAGCCCGCCCGCAGACAGGCTGGTATCGATGGTGTTCTATCTTGCACTGCTTTGTGGCCTGGCTGAATGTATGACATGTCTCACGTGAGGCCCTTTTGTTTGCGAGTGCCAACTGAACACTTTCCACAACAATTCGCATTGAGATCTGCTTGGTGTGGGGCGCGATTGTTGCTGTACTTGGTTCTGTTCGGGCACGCAGACGCTGGTTGCTGTTGCACTTAATTTTGTTTCAGATCTGGTGGTTAGATCATTACCTGCTGTTGGTTTAAGATATCCATTGCAAATGTAATCGCTGCTTTAATGCAAGACGATTTTTTTTATATGTTACATTGAGGCACAGTCAGTCTATTGCTCTTACTTGGTATCCTGATTAACAAGGAACATAGATCTTTGTAGACGAATCAGAGTCATGTGTTCACTTCAGTCGATCTGTCAGTGTCTTTTATTATCATCCACAGTGATGGCGTACATCAAAAATACCTCTCATTCCCTAATGACATCAGTATAGTGTATATTTTTTGTGTCTTCTACAATGGAATCTATTTCTTTTGCACTTAGTTTTAATTTCGATGTTAATTAATGGCATTCAGTATGCATCTGCTTAGTCTGTTAAATGAGTGGTCTTCTAATAAAACAAGCTATTAATACATTTGTTTTTGTCCACAATGACGGTCTACAACGGAATACTATGAAGTATGATTTCTTGCTCTCTTTATCTGCACAAGTGCACAAAAATATTTTACGCATTATTGTCATATATTACGACATTTGTTCTGCATTTTTACGCAAATACTCTTACAGCAGATGGTAAAGGATATTCTAATGGGTAAAAATCGTGTGACAAGTATCACTGGAAAGAAAATTATCATAAAATTCGAAGCCACGGGTTGTTTTGACTATCGGCCCCATGGTGGCTATTAGGGGTACCAAAAGGCAACATCGGAAGGGAATTTCTCATCATACGTACTGATGGTAAATGCAGTAGTCCAACCAGCAAAGACCATAGGTCAGTTCCACCAAATGCTCAGTTAAAAGTTTCTTTTATGTTTAGAGATTGGTGGTATATATATATGTATTTAACTATGGTTCAAAGTAGTTTTAGATTATACAACCTGCACAAAAATATGCACTGCCCGGACGAGTCTCTATAACACGATCTTCATAACAGTATTTACACCATCTTAGTTCCACTTATCCGTCCTGTAGAGCTAACTAATCATTTCTTTCATAGGCTCATGAGTGTGTGTTTTCTGTTGCAATTGCAATATTTAACTGTTGTCGCCACCTTATAGTCAGTTGCCTCTTCACTCGGGCTTCCTGGAGGACCTGCAATCAGTTGCAAGTATTTAAAACTTTTTGTCTGAGTGGTTAAAATTATTTAAATGATATGTGAAACATAAACATGAATCGGAACATCGAGCGAAGAGCAGCTGCCGGTACTACAGAAATAGGAGTGCACGCATATAGGGCGTGACACCATATGTAGCTCTAGCGTATTGCAACGATGAATCTACCTCTTCTGCGATATGCATTGCAGCCAGCAAAGTGCCATTCCGTCCAGAAAGTGTAATAAGAGCGACAGCAAACAGTAATAATTGTTACCATCGACAGTATGTAATCAGAATAAATGAAAATTGTAATAGTGGCTCAAATGGCTCTAAGCACTATGCGACTTAACTTCTGAGGTCATCAGTTGCCTAGAACTTAGAAGTAATTGAACCTAACTAACCTAAGGGCAACACACACATCGAAGCCCGAGGCAGGATTCGAACCTGCTACCGTAGCGATCGCTCGGCTCCAGACTGTAGCGCCTAGAACCGCACGGCCACTCCGGCCGGCTCGTAATGGTGCACAGTAATTGCCATTTAACGTACCCAGTCATCTACGCGCAGGTATCAACATCGGAGTGCGCTTTTATCTGGAAAGTACTTATTGCTGCTCGTAAATAGAGTGACGCAAAAGTCCTTTAACATTCGAAAATTCAATACTTCACGGAATAATGTACGTGTATGTAGAGATGTAAACGTTGACCCAAGTGTGTGAAATGATATCGACTTCATTGAAATAAAAGAAACCTGCACAAAAAGACCAAAAGATGGAGCTTCATAAGATACAAAAGCAATGATTAGCAAAACAATTATTTTTAACGAAGGAGGTGTACTTCATAACAAGTGCTGAACTTGTTGGCCGTCATTCATCAACGATACCTTTAGTCGAGGGACAATGTTGTGAACAGTACTGTACAGCGTATTTGTACGTGTGGTGAGAAATTACCTTCCGATGCTGTCTTTTCGTATCCTTAATGGCGACCATGGCTCGATCGCCTAAGCAACCCGTGGACTCGAACTTTGTGATCATTTTCTTTCCAGTGGAACTTGCCACACGATTTTTACCAGTCAGAATATCCTTCTTACAGCAATAAGATCGTGAAGCTACTGTAGTGGATTCTCCATTCTGACAGTAAATCTTTATCATCAGTAACGCAATTGCTGACGCATGTCTTCCTCTGTACAACTCAGTTTATACACTATTACTGTGTGGTGTCACTGACGTGCTACTGTCCATCTCCATCTGTTGGCCAGTTTTTGCGCTCGGTTTTGGTTTCAATAAAACCCCACGACATTTCAGTCAAGTGTGTCAATTTTTACGTCTCTACGTACATTAGTCTGTGAATTAGTGCATTTTCAAATGTTAACGGACTTTTGGGTCACCCTGTATTTGCATTCACGCAGATGCCTACATACACTCTTCTTCACTGCTAGTGCCAATTTGAGACCTTTACCATATTAATGTTTCAGATACAGTCGATCAAAAAGGAGTAACTATGTAGGTGTGTGCGTTTGTACAACGTTGGTAGACAAAAAAAGTGGAATGGTGGTATCAAGAAAGGCAGGAGGCAACGAGAGAGAGAGAGAGAGAGAGAGAGAGAGAGAGAGAGAGAGAGAGGGGCAGGGTGAAGAGAATTTAAAATAGATGCGGGGAAAGTATCGGGTACCGCACAGAAAAGTAGGAATAAACAGCAGGTCTCCCTCGCCTGCTGCTCAGTTCCGGTCGCTTCCCGCGGGACCTTCACCCCCCCCCCCCCTTCCCCCTTACCACCATCCCCGTTCGACACTGTGGCGTTGACAAATGACGTCTGCAACAGATGTTTGTTCACCCGACCGACCGTGCGTCGTTTGATATCGATTTTCACGACAAGCCGATCGCATTCTCGTAGAGAAACGTTCAATCACTTCAGAGGAGGGGAACGCAAATTGCGGAACACAGCTCTTTGGTTTTAGTTCTGCTACTTATTGCTCACGACCTTCCAATTGTATGCCATTAGATGGAGATCGTCATTGATGCAGCTCTCTGAGAGGCCACGTAGTTAAAAATATCACTGGGTGTGGTATTTCAGTTGGCAGCTTAAGTGAACGTCGATAGTGTTTCTGAGATGCTTTGTATGTTTGCTGGAACAGTAACTTCATGTAGAAAATAGACGGGAACTGCACATATTCTCTCTGTAATAAATCGGAATCTGCATCATGCTGGGATTTCGCATGAATCCATCCCATGTTGGCAAGTGTCCTAGATACTTATCTCATCCAAACGGACCTGTAATATTTACGTTACGGAACAGCTAAAAGACAAGGAAAGGAAACGCACGTGTACTCAAAGAACAAAGCATGGAAGGAGCATACTGTTTCTGTTGAGATAATGGAAGATCGTAGGCAAACTGGTGTTTGATTGATCACAAGACATCAAATTTCAGTAACTGGCAGAGCGATGTTATACCTTCGAATCGGCAAACTATTTTGATTGATCTGCTACACAAAGGAGTTAACAGGATGGGCTTTAATAATTAATGATGCATTTATCTTCTGAGTGTCGCTTGAAAACTACACTCCTGGAAATGGAAAAAAGAACACATTGACACCGGTGTGTCAGACCCACCATACTTGCTCCGGACACTGCGAGAGGGCTGTACAAGCAATGATCACACGCACGGCACAGCGGACACACCAGGAACCGCGGTGTTGGCCGTCGAATGGCGCTAGCTGCGCAGCATTTGTGCACCGCCGCCGTCAGTGTCAGCCAGTTTGCCGTGGCATACGGAGCTCCATCGCAGTCTATAACACTGGTAGCATGCCGCGACAGCGTGGACGTGAACCGTATGTGCAGTTGACGGACTTTGAGCGAGGGCGTATAGTGGGCATGCGGGGGGCCGGGTGGACGTACCGCCGAATTGCTCAACACGTGGGGCGTGAGGTCTCCACAGTGCATCGATGTTGTCGCCAGTGGTCGGCGGAAGGTGCACGTGCCCGTCGACCTGGGACCGGACCGCAGCGACGCACAGATGCACGCCAAGACCGTAGGATCCTACACAGTGCCGTAGGGGACCGCACCGCCACTTCCCAGCAAATTAGGGACACTGTTGCTCCTGGGGTATCGGCGAGGACCATTCGCAACCGTCTCCATGAAGCTGGGCTACGGTCCCGCACACCGTTAGGCCGTCTTCCGCTCACGCCCCAACATCGTGCTGCCTGCCTCCAGTGGTGTCGCGACAGGCGTGAGTGGAGGGACGAATGGAGACGTGTCGTCTTCAGCGATGAGAGTCGCTTCTGCCTTGGTGCCAATGATGGTCGTATGCGTGTTTGGCGCCGTGCAGGTGAGCGCCACAATCAGGACTGCATACGACCGAGGCACACAGGGCCAACACCCGGCATCATGGTGTGGGGAGCGATCTCCTACACTGGCTGTACACCTCTGGCGATCGTCGAGGGGACACTGAATAGTGCACGGTACATCCAAACCGTCATCGAACCCATCGTTCTACCATTCCTAGACCGGCAAGGGAACTTGCTGTTCCAACAGGACAATGCACGTCCGCATGTATCCCGTGCCACCCAACGTGCTCTAGAAGGTGTAAGTCAACTACTCTGGCCAGCAAGATCTCCGGATCTGTCCCCCATTGAGCATGTTTGGGACTGGATGAAGCGTCGTCTCACGCGGTCTGCACGTCCAGCACGAACGCTGGTCCAACTGAGGCGCCAGGTGGAAATGGCATGGCAAGCCGTTCCACAGTACTACATCCAGCATCTCTACGATCGTCTCTATGGGAGAATAGCTGCCTGCATTGCTGCGAAAGGTGGATATACACTGTACTAGTGCCGACATTGTGCATGCTCTGTTGCCTGTGTCTATGTGCCTGTGGTGTCAATAAAGTTTCCCCTTCCTGGGACAATGAATTCACGGTGTTCTTATTTCAATTTCCAGGAGTGTATTATCAAGTGCCCTTCGTATCATGTTATAACACCAGACGAAATGGAACGTAAGTAAGAGACGGTCTTTCGACAATCTTTATTGCGTCCAAAACAGATCTCCCAGCTCAAAATGAAATTACATGACCACAGATCAGATCGACTGAGTTATACTTTTAGATTTTGAAAAAGTCTATTAGCCCTTGAAAGCATCGCCTTCCTTAATGAACTATATAAATTGGGTGTAAATAGTAAACCAACTTAAAAAGAATTTAAAAAGTATCGTTTAGTGAAAAAGTCCTGTGCGAAATTTCCGAATATTTTGAAATAAGAACAGGCGTAAGAAAAAGGATTGGTTATGCCCACTCTTTTTCAATCCACTCCTAGACAAATTCACCGAGACATTGCAGAAAGGAAAACCAGGAGTAAATATCGGGGCGAAAGTTACATGTGTCTCATCCTTACCGATGATCTAGCAATAAAAGCAGATCTGCTACTGAAGCCAGATGGCCTCTACAGAAATTTCATGTAATCACTGAGAAAAGGGTCCTCCAAATATTTTACCGGGAAACGCGGCATATCGACTCATAACACGCGGCAGTGGCTAGTACATGACGAAATAAAGAAATATCGCTAATGTTGAACAAGCATCTAAGTGAAATTGCAGCTAACTTCGCCACTGATAAAGTGTAAAACAAAACCCATGCAAAAATGCGTGTAGTCTACACTCTCTTACGGAATGTCGATAACAGGATTTCAGTCAAATACCAGTTACGTCATGCACCTTGCAGTAGTTCTCATAAAAGAAATATACGCATTGATATCATCATTATTAAACATCAATATAATGCTCAAAATCTCAATAGAACGGTATTCCCCAATGGAATGATCTCCACCGCAAGCAGAGTGCGTCTAATATTTTATGGATATGTTGCACTATTAACCAAGACAGACTTCCACATCATGAAAGGCATCGTCGGCCGCGGTGGCCGAGCGGTTCTAGGCGCTTCAGTCTGGAACCACGCGGCTGCTGCGGTCGTAGATTCGAATCCTTCCTCGGGCATGGATGTGTGTGATGTCCTTATGTTAGTTAGGTTTCAGTAGTTCTAAGTCTTGGGGACTGATGACCTCAGATGTTAAGTCCCATAGTGCTTAGAGCCATGAAAGGCATGTGAGAAACCGAAGTACAGTGGCTTGATGACATGCACAACAATTACATGGAAGGTGCTGTTAATCTAGTGGCATCCACGCTGACTACACATAGACAGAAGTTCGTGTAAAACACTGGCAAAAAGGAGTCAAAAATGCACGAACCCCGAAAAATGACAGATCACAGGGGGATGGTGAAGAAGCATTTGGAATACAGAAGTGATAAGAAGGTTTGATAGTTGACTACGTGCGAGTGTGCGAAGAGAACTCAAAAAGTAATTTGAATTTTGTTATTATGGAAATATATACACATATGTTACTATGGAGTGGAGAGTATTCAACCTTGTAATTTTTCTTTTCAGAATTTCTTCTCCATCCAGTCCAGTTTTCTTACTCCATTATAAAGTGATGGCATGCCCTCTGTGTTTGATTCAATCTTATTCTGAAATAACAAAAATTACTCCGGAAAAACTAATTGAAATCAGATCAAGAAGAGGTTATAGAAGCCAATTACTAGCTAAATACATTTTGGAACAAAAGCTGTAGGCGGCTAAAACATTTCTGTTCTCAAGACAGGGAAATTTGTTAAGACATTAAAGAAACGTAGTTCATATTCAGATACCATTCGACCCATGGTAGAATACTTTTCGTTTCAAGGTACAAGATGGTGCACGACTGAAGTATTGCTTAACCGTCCACATTTAAAGTAACTAGTTTTAAAAATATATAGAATTTTAGTCACTACAGACTCTGTAACTGAACAATAAACAATATCTTTAAAATAGTTTTAATGTATTATAGAGCAGTTTAGTACGTAAAAATCGCGATATTTACGACGGCAGCGCAAAGAACGACCTCATGTATCACAACAAAAACTGTGAAAAATACCGCAAAATGTTTGTGGCGGCCCCTAGCCTGCATTTCTTCACATGATTCTAAAATCTATCACCAGACTGAATCACCGAGCAGGAAACATCGTGTGTTTATAGATGCGCTGTCCTCTATTTACAACACACTCCCCTACATATTAAACCCACAAATGGTTCAAATGGCCCTAAGCACTATGGGACTTACCTTCTGTGGTCATCAGTCCACTACGCCCGCATCTCGTGGTCGTGCGGTAGCGTTCTCGCTTCCCGCGCCCGGGTTCCTGGGTTCGATTTCCGTCGGGGTCAGGGATTTTCCTGCCTCGTGATGGCTGGGTGTTGTGTGTTGTCCTTAGATTAGTTAGGTTTAAGTAGTTCTAAGTTCTAGGGGACTGATGACCATAGATGTTAAGTCCCATAGTGCTCAGAGCCATTTGATCATCAGTCCACTAGAGCTTAGAACTACTTAAACCTAACCAACCTAAGGATATCGCACACATCCATACCCGAGGCAGGATTCGAACCTGCGACCGTAGCGGTCACGCGGTTCCAGACTGAAGCGCGTAGAACCGCACGGCCACACCGGCCGGCATTAAACCCACAAAATTGTGGTATCTCTCACTGAGAGAACTGGACTCACATTTGGTAGGAGGACAATTCAACTCCCAGTCCGGAGAGCCAGATTTAGGTCCTCCGAGATTTCCCTAAATCTCTTGAAGTGAATGTCTGGATAGCTCCCTTGAATTTTGGGGTAGACTTCCTTTCCCATCAATATACTCGTCATCTCTTATGACCTCGTCATCGATGCGAAGTGAAGTTTTGATCTGCTTTCTTCTTTTAAAAAAGTGTTATTTATGTTCTAAGGGCCCTTTAATGAGTCAAACGTATCAATAATTAGCAAGAAATAGAGAAAGAAAAACGAGGATAATGGAATGTAGTCGAATTCTGTCGGGTGATGCTGAGTGAATTAGATTAGGAAATGAGACACTTAAAGTAGTAAAGGAGTTTTGCTTTTTGGAGAGAAAAATAACTGATAATGGTCGAAGTAGAGAGGACATAAAATGTAGACTGGCAATGGAAAGGAATGTGTTTCTGAAGAAGAGAAATTTGTTAACATCGAGTATACATTTAAGTGTCGGGAAGTAGTTTCTGAAAGTATTTGTAGGGAGTGTAGCCATGTATGGAAGTGAAAGGTGGACGATAAATAGTTTGGAAAAGAAGAGAATAGAAGCTTTAGAAATGTTGTGCTACGGAAGAATGCTGAAGATTAGATGGGTAAATCGCGTAACTAATGAGTAGGTATTGAATAGAATTGAGGCGAAGAGGAGTTTGTTGCACAACTTGACAAGAAGAAGGGACCGGTTGGTAGGACATGTTCTGAGGCATCAGGGGATCACAAATTGAGCATTGGAGGGCAGCGTGGAGGGTAAAAATTGTAGAGGGAGACCAAGAAATGAATACAGTAAGCAGATTCAGAAGGATGTAGGTTCAGTAAGTACTGGGAGATGAAGAAGCTTGCACAGGATAAGGTAACGTGGAGAGCTGCATCACACCAGTCTAAGTACTGAAGACCACAACAACAACAACAACAACAGAGAAAGAAACGTATTTGTTGTAATATTGTAGTACAAGTGACATGCACAGATAAGTGTTGGGCACTGTGCCCAATTACTTTTATAAAAGCCGACATTAAAAAAAGACGTTAAAGACTTTCTTGAATTAAATGTAATGGTTATATAAAGTATTCTGTTCACACAATAACTATTTAAGAATATTTTATAGACGGCGATAAGTTAACAGCATGACCCACACAGTTCATTACTCTTAGAGAGCGGTACTGAAGTAGAAAAATGAACTGCTGTTTTGAATGTCTCAACGGGGCCAGCCGTCCTGTTGTCTACATCAGTTCTTCGACAAACCGCGTGTGAAAAATAAACTTCGGCTAGTTTTGGATAAGAATAATATGATAAATATGGACACCAATAGTTATCTGCATTTTGAAGGGATCATTTTGAATAATAAGTAAGGAAAAACAGTAAACTGTATGCCTAAACATTAAAGCCGCTAAAACTTTCGTTACGTACTGACCACGCATCTACGAGTTGCTGCTGTAATTTTTAGATCAGATGATGGTTGCAAAACCAAAACTTTTTATTAATTTTAATTAAGTAGCACGTCTCCAAGACGTTGACTTTTTGTAATCGAATACAAAACAAAATATAATGAGATTAAAGTATTGGAATTACTATTGTAATAATATTATTAGTCCATGATAAAAGTAGTAGTAGTAGTAGAAATAGTAGCAGTAGTAGAATGAGCAGTTGTAGTCATTCATGCAACAACAATAACTGCAGAGGTAAAATTTTACATAAAAATATATTGTGTAAATCTCTAAACGTTGATGGTGGTGTCTGTTTGTTCTATATCGTGTCTCCCTACCACTTTCGCGCAACGACGCTCTGAGTGTGTTTTTTAGGCAACTGACTAGTTTGAACCTGGGACCTGTCGCTGGTAAGGAGACACCAGACCACACATAACATGTAGAATTCAGAAGAGTCTAGCGATGATATAACCAAATACTTAATGATTTCAGCGTAAGCTCCACTGCACCCCCTGTAAAAGAATCTTAATACTAACTAAATGTAGTGGAAGGGGTTCAAGGCTTTCCTATTTTTAGTTAGTTGGTAAAATAACGTCGAAAAATCAGTTAAGTTTACCACTGGAAATTTTATTCTACTCACAAAACATAGTTTATAAATTGCACTATTGATAAAAGAAAATGTTTTAATAAAGGATGGTAAAAACCAACTGCGTTCAACAAAAATGTGAACGAATATTCCCTGAATGGATTTCCAAGTTCTACAATGGATCGAAGGATGACCTATGCCATATCACATCTATAATCTAGGTTTAAATTAAGTTTCACAAAAGAGAAAACTATCAAAATGGTCTACAGGGACCCTCAATTATCTTTAATTACTTATCTAACTTGTCGTAAATTACATTGGCTGATGTGGCTTCTCAATAACTATATAACAGAAAAATCATCGCGTTTCAGGTTTTTACTTCAAGTGGCAAATGTGAACACCATGAGCTTTAATTAACGATCGACTCTAGTATTACGCAAAAAAGGGGTGTAACAGATGAGACTTCTGCAGTTCTGAGTGTAGCCTTATGCGCTCAAAACGCGGCATCGACTGCGTTCATTACCTTGTCGGTGTTCGTCAGGGGTCGGCGGACAGCACAGCTCCGCTCACCTCGCCGTCTCAGAAGCAACTCTCTCCTAACTTCTCCTTACTACAATTTACCGAAGTTGGTTTAAAAAAAAACTATCTAGCTGTGTTTTCATCTGACCAATCAGGGTCTCAATGTTAACCTTCAGCTCCGCCTAAAAAAATTCTGTCTATCCAATGAGAAACGTTATACTTTTCGTGGTGGGGCAATGTTTTTAAAGTTTGCAACGTAACAGAGACGCGAAAAAGTCTCACGCTAAAACCTGCAGCTGGTGTGGTCCTTTTAACGTTATCGTAAGATCTATACTGTTCTTCTGGAGGTCTCTATCTTTTAACATGGGCTGGGGGGTGGTCCTAATGTAGCAGAGACGCGAAAAAGTCTCACGCTAAAACTTGCGGGTTGTGTGGCCCTAGTGGTTAGCTGTCGACGTGGGTGTCCAGTCCGTCCTTTATCGTAGGGCCTTCTAGCTTAACACGGTTCTGCTCTCGGCTTCTGTTCTCGTGTCTCCCCTCAGAACTGCGTCAGTCTCACGGTGGGAAGGTACGACATGCATTTGGGCATTCTTGTGTTAGTCTGTGGTATTCAATTTGCTCACTCGTTACTCGTATTACTTTGGTTAATTTAATGTCACGATTTATTCCGAGCTATGTGACATACTACTGGATTTTATCATGTCAGGGTTTTCATGGAAGGTGCTGGATTTGCCTGACACCTTACAAATCAGACTCTCAACTGAAAGTGGTATATAGGTGCAAACATCGATACAACTGAAAGACAGTTGTTACTTTGGTAATCATGTCAAAGAAATTGAGTCCCAATAGTCTCAACACTGACATTTTCACATATCGTAAACTTATGTACTTGCATCACAATAAAGAAGCCACTGCAATAACTGCATAATTGTAGCAGAAAGCAATGTGCTTATTTAAGTTCTGGAATTACTTTTATCTTTTATTTATTTTACATTTAATGACATTATACGCTATCGAAAATACGGATTAACAATGGACAACAGTTGCCGGAAAGTCAGCTGACACTTTTATAAATAAAAGTTTTTAAAAGAAAACTCGGACAACACAGGTATAATGATTTTGTAGATAAAATATGACGACTATTCGCTACCGCTGTTCAAAGGTAGCGAAGATGGTTGCAAAACCTGAGCACATAGCACAATATCCGAATAATAAATTTACTATACAACTCGAGACGAACATCGCAATTAACTTCTTAGGTACGCCAATAACCAGGAATATTGGGAAGCGTAATTTACAGGAAATAAACTTGTTCTGTTGCCATTCTTAACAAACATTCATTTTACCCACGACAGCGAGAACTCTCATTTTTCAGGTCGTTAAAAAACAGAATGTTGAAAACCGCCATACTTGAGTTGTGAAATTATAAATGGACCACCAGTAGTTATCACTAATCCGTGATAGGCGAATTCTTTATAAAAAATGAAGAAGAAAAAGAACGATAGTCCATCTCGATGATATACCCGACTGGTATTAGTCTAAAAGTTTGATATTAAATAACTGGTATGCTTTTAATGGACTATGTATACTAAAGCATCGGATAATGCTGGTAGAATGGAAATGGGGCTGATGTCCGAAGGTTGTTTGACAGATTCTTCTGTCAGGTAATAGATTTCTGAGTCCCTGCTTTCGCGATTTTGGGAAGATGTTGGTGGTCAGACAACGGTTAAAAATGGTTATTTTAGGCAGTAAAGAATCGACGAGAAAGTCGATGTTTTGCACTGTCATATTATCATGTCCTCCTGCTGCCGGATAATATTTACAACGGACTTTCTAACCGTGTTTGGGCTCACCGGTGGCAGAAAAAATTCTTCGCTTGTACCAACCACAGATACATTCAGGGAGGCGATGATCTGTGCGATTATGCATTCGTCAAGTAAAGATGTCGGCGAGGCGAAATAGACATTTAGATCTTGAATAGGTAGTAGTGGTTCAGCTGGACCTCGTAAATTTTTCCGTAGGACAGAGGTCTGTGAAAGTTATCAGTTAGTGACTGGGCATACTCGAGATTTGAATTTCTGAGGGATTGACTAACTCGGCTGCATAGTTGCTTGTAGGTGAGAGGGTTACCAGAGATGAGGTGCCGTTTGTATGCCACATATGCTACGTCTCTAACACACATGGAAAATTTTGACGTGACTCTGTAAGCCACGCTGCAGTTTTTCTCCTTACTCTTACTGATTTAGAGGAGCGTCTTTATCTGCATCTACATCTACATCTACATGGATACTCTGCAAATCACATTTAAACACCTGGCAGAGGGTTCATCGAACACCTTCACAATTCTCTATTATTCCAATCTCGTATAGTGAGCGGAAAGAACGAACGCCTGTATCTTCCCGCACGAGTGTGATTTTCCTTATTTTACAATGGTGATTATTTCTCCCTATGTAGGTCGGTGTCAAAAAAATATTTTCGCAGTCGGAGGAAAAAGTTGCTGATTGGAATCTCGTGAGAAGATTCCACCGTAACGAAATACGCCTTTGTTTTAATGGCGTCCACCCCAAATCCTGTATCATTTCAGTGACACTCTCTCCCCTATTTTGCGATAATGCAAAACGTGCTGCCCGTCTTTGAACGTTTTCGACGTACTCCGTCATCCTATCTGGTAAGGATTCCACACCCCGCAGCAGTATTCTAAAAGAGGGCCGACAAGCGTAGTGTACGTAATCTCCTTAGTAGATCTGTTACATTTTCTAAGTTTCCTACCAATAAAACGCACTCTTTCGTTGGCCTCACCCAGAACATTTTCTATGTGTTCCTTCCAATTCAAGTTATTCGTAATTCTAATACCTAGGTATTTAGTTGAATTTACGGCCTTTAAATTTGACTGATTTATGGTGTAACCGAAGTTTAACGGATCCCTTTCAGGACTGATGTGGATGACATCACACTTTTCGTTATTTAGGGTCAGTTTCCAGTTGTGGCACCATACATATATCTTTTCTAAATTTTTTGCAATTTGTTTCGATCTTCTGATGGCTTTATTAGTCTATAAACGACAGCGTCGTCTGAAAACAACCTAAGACGGCTGCTCGGCTTGTGTCCCAGATCGTTTAAAATTATAACGAACAGCAAAGGGCCTATAACACTACCTCAGGGAACACCAGGAATCACTTCTGTTGTACTCTATGACTTTCCGTTTATTACTACTAACTGTGACCTATATGACAGGAAGTCACGAATCCAGTCACATAACTGAGACGATATTCTATAAGCACCAATTTCACTACAAGCTGCTTGTGTGGTACAGTGTCAAAAACCTTCCGTATATCCAGAATACTGAATCAATGTGAAATCCCTTGTGAATAGCACTCAACACTTCATGTGTTTCACAAGAACGAATTTTTCTAAATCCAAGTTGACTGTGTGCCAATAGACCGTTTTCTTCGAGGTAATTCATAATGTTCGACCACAATATATATTCCGAAATCCTGCTGCCTATCGATGTTAATGATATGGGTCAGTAATTTAATGTATTACTTTTACTTCCTTTCTTGAATATTGCTGTGACCTTTGCAACTTTCCAGTCTTTGGGTACGGATCGTCCGTCGAACGAACGGCTGTATGTGATTGCATCAGCATACTCTGAAAGGAATCTAATTGGTATACAGTGTGGACCAGAAGACTTGCTTTTACTAAGTGATTTAAGTTGATCCACTACTCCGAGAATATTTACTTCTACGTTACTCATGCTAGCAGCTGTTCTGACTCGAATTCTCGAATATTTATTTCGTCTTCTTGTGTGAAGGCATTTCGAAAAGGTGTGTATAAATTATTGTATAAATTATTAATTCTCTCGGTGAAACTTGAAACTTTATTATTTATATCGAAGTTATTTCCTACAATTGTCTGCCAAGAAATATCGTAGGCGTCAGTTGCAAGCCGGCCGCTGTGGCCAAGCGATTCTAGGCACTTCAGTCCGGAACCGCTCTGCTGCAACGGTCGCAGGTTCGAATCCTGCCTCGGACATGGGTATGTGTGCTGTCCTTAGGTTAGTTCGGTATAAGTAGTTCTAAGTCTAGGGGACTGATGACCTCAGATGTTGTCCCATAGTGCTTAGAGCCAGTTGAACCAGTCAGTTGCATGCCCAAACATATTCATACGCTTGAGATCTCTAAAAGTTGTCACTTGTGGTTTGGTCTTCGGGCACTGCAACGACTAGGCCATCAACGTCACATCGTGAGCGTACAAGCCAGGTGCAGAGATCTGATTCGTGCTAGCTACTCTGTTTAATGAATGACAGTACGCCACAGCATCGAGCAGGTCGAGGAGTATTTAAAATGAGAGGATATTCGGTGAACTGACTGGTCTGCCCGTTCTCCGAAATAAAATCTCGTCAACTATGTGTGGGATGCTTTGTGGAGACGAATTGGATCACGTCCACATACTCCAGCGACCGTCCAGCAGTTGTCAGTCACGCTGGTGGCGGCATGGAACGCCCTGCCACGAGGACCCCATACAAATCTCTTGCGCAGCGTGGGCGCACGGTACACAGCATTCATTATCGTCCTATTATGGACGCATGTTCCGCCTTTCGTAATGTCCAGCGGGACACCATGAACTGCGGTCAATTCATTTCAATTACACTCCTGGAAATTGAAATAAGAACACCGTGAATTCATTGTCCCAGGAAGGGGAAACTTTATTGACACATTCCTGGGGTCAGATACATCACATGATCACACTGACAGAACCACAGGCACATAGACACAGGCAACAGAGCATGCACAATGTCGTCACTAGTACAGTGTATATCCACCTTTCGCAGCAATGCAGGCTGCTATTCTCCCATGGAGACGATCGTAGAGATGCTGGATGTAGTCCTGTGGAACGGCTTGCCATGCCATTTCCACCTGGCGCCTCAGTTGGACCAGCGTTCGCGCTGGACGTGCAGACCGCGTGAGACGACGCTTCATCCAGTCCCAAACATGCGCAATGGGGGACAGATCCGGAGATCTTGCTGGCCAGGGTAGTTGACTTACACCTTCTAGAGCACGTTGGGTGGCACGGGATACATGCGGACGTGCATTGTCCTGTTGGAACAGCAAGTTCCCTTGCCGGTCTAGGAATGGTAGAACGATGGGTTCGATGACGGTTTGGATGTACCGTGCACTATTCAGTGTCCCCTCGACGATCACCAGAGGTGTACGGCCAGTGTAGGAGATCGCTCCCCACACCATGATGCCGAGTGTTGGCCCTGTGTGCCTCGGTCGTATGCAGTCCTGATTGTGGCGCTCACCTGCACGGCGCCAAACACGCATACGACCATCATTGGCACAAAGGCAGAAGCGACTCTCATAGCTGAAGACGACACGTCTCCATTCGTCCCTCCATTCACGCCTGTCGCGACACCACTGGAAGCGGGCTGCACGATGTTGGGGCGTGAGCGGAAGACGGCCTAACGGTGTGCGGGACCGTAGCCCAGCTTCATGGAGACGGTTGCGAATGGTCCTCGCCGATACCCCAGGAGCAACAGTGTCCCTAATTTGCTGGGAAGTGGCGGTGCGGTTCCCTACGGCACTGCGTAAGATCCTACGGTCTTGGCGTGCATCCGTGCGTCGCTGCGGTCCGGTCCCAGGTCGACGGGCACGTGCACCTTCCGCCGACCACTGGCGACAACATCGATGTACTGTGGAGACCTCACGCCCCACGTGTTGAGCAATTCGGCGGTACGTCTACCCGGCCTCCCGCATGCCCACTATACGCCCTCGCTCAAAGTCCGTCAACTGCACATACGGTTCACGTCCACGCTGTCGCGGCATGCTACCAGTGTTAAAGACTGCGATGGAGCTCCGTATGCCACGGCAAACTGGCTGACACTGACGGCGGCGGTGCACAAATACTGCTCAGCTAGCGCCATTCGACGGTCAACACCGCGGTTCCTGGTGTGTCCGCTGTGCCGTGCGTGTGATCATTGCTTGTACAGCCCTCTCGCAGTGTCCGGAGCAAGTATGGTGGGTCTGACACACCGGTGTCAATGTGTTCTTTTTTCCATTTCCAGGAGTGTATTTCCTTTGTTTGTAAGTGCCAATCCCGTTCATTTCATTGCCTATCTCTTTCAATTACCTTCTTAACTGTAGGACAGGATTTCTTTCGATGGATGTTCAAAGTTTCGAGAGCTTCGTTACTTGGCAGTAACAGATCATGCGAAAGGTACTTTTGTTTGTCGTGTGACACACCACTATACACTACTTGTTGCTCGCACACCATCGTGATATTAACCAATTATTGTTTGACACACATGATGTGCGATAATGGAGCTATTTGCGTCTTATTAGTAGTGACGAACTAAACCAAGTGACGTCGATGGTAGCAACGTTTCTGTATTTCAGATATCCAGTGTATTTACATATGTATCTTTTCCGTACCCGGCCACTCCAAAAACTCCCGAAACTTCGTTAATGCTACATAGAGCGACACTAAGAGGGTTGTCTTAATGCTTCAGTCTTGTACATAGCTTCCCCACCTCGCCCACTGCTCCCTAGTCGTACTTGAGTGGAACGCAAAGAACGTTCATACAATCGTGTGAAAATGTCAGAACGTTGTTCAAGTCGCGCTTCACATTAACTTGAATGTCAGTTAAATCGTCAAAGCATCGACAGTCCGTGTGAATTTCTGCACTCTGTCGTTTTGTGATAAGTTCCTATTGATAATATCAAGCCTCGCGATGATTTTCTTTCCAGGTAAGAATTGTCCCTGTCTTACATTTCAGTCACTCGTGGCAGGAGTCTGAAACCTAACAGTTCATAAAGGAAACTGTCATGCTTCAATTCGAAGCAATGTAATGTTCGTTTCCTCACTGATTTTTTAAAAACTAATTTGTGCCTGATTTTATTCTAAGAAGCTCAGTAATGTACGGAAATACCGTGAATGTAAATGTCATTCAAAAAGTACTTGTTGAGTTGCCATCCTGTTACGTGAGTACAACTCTTGGCTGCCTGTTTCACCTCACCTTACCTTATGTTAGAGTTACCTTCCCAGGAGCCCGCCCGGTTGGCCGTGCGGTCTAACGCACGGCTTTCCGGGCGGGAAGCAGCGCCTGGTCCCCGGCACGAATCTGCCCGGCGGATTTGTGTCGAGGTCCGGTGAACCGGCCCGTCTATGGATGGTTTTTAGGCGGTTTTCCATCTGCCTCGGCGAATGCGGGCTGCTTCCCCTTACTCAGCCTCAGTTACACTATGTCGGCGATTGTTGCTCAAGAAAGTTCTCCACGTAAGCGTACACCAGCATTACTCTACCACGCAAACATAGGGGTTACACTCGTCTGGTGTGAGACGTTCCCTGGGGGCCGAACCGCACAATAACCCTGGGTTCAGTGTGGGGTGGAGGAGGGGTGAAGTGGACTGCGGTAGTCGTCGTGGGGTTGTGGTCCACTGCGGCTGCGATAGGTACGGAGTCTCTCCGTCGCGTCTAGGTCCCCGGTTAACATACAATACAATACTTTCCCAGGCCGACCCTTGGAACACTTGCTGAGAACCGCTTGTCCTGATTCCTTAGATTGTGATGTTTGTTTTAAGGATATTTGTAATTTTCTATTCATTGTTGGTGTGGCCTTTAGCAGAGCAATAATTTCATTTCTTTCGTGATAAGGCCTTCAGCCGTGTTAGAATAAGTTTTTTTTAAGTAAACTTGTTTTAAAAGCGAGGGATTTATTTTAAAAGTGCTATTTGGAATTGTTATCCTGACCTCTATTCAGGCCCTCAGCCGTTTATGATTTGGAGTTGTGTGTGGCCTTCAGCCGAGCAATAATTTCACTTCTTTCATAATAAGGTCTTTTGCCTTGTTACAGTTTGTTTTAAAACGAAGTATTTATCTTAATATGTGCTATTTGGGATTGTTCTTCTTACTTCTAATTCAGGCGTTAAGCCGTTTGTTTTTTGAGGTTATTGTTGGGGCCTGAGGCCCTAAAATTGTGGAATTTTTTTATGTGATAAGGCCTTCAGCCGTGATACAGTCAACTGCGTTTTTTTGAGAGATTGTTTTAAAATTTTAATTTCTTTAAGTATAGTTTACGTATTTATTGCAACCGAGAGTAACTGATTACGGCCCCGTCCACAATCGTAACCTTATTCTGCCCCATCCTGATAAACCAGCTCTCAACCATTGTTTGTATCATAATGGAATGCAACCTGACTTAGAGCAGCACCTGTGAGTCAGTGAGTTGTAGGCAATAACATTGCTGCAGTAGATTGGCCGGCCCAGTATTTCAACCTTAACCCAACTATAAACCCCTGGAATGAGTCAGGAAATCGATTTCGCTCGAGACCCCGGCGTGCAACATCACAGCCTTCTCTGGTTTCGGATCTTTCGAAAGAATTACTCCAGAAACCTCCGTACACCTCGCTGAGAACGCCCCTAACAGAGTTCAAGCTGTCGTATGGGTGAGCGTTGTACACAGCCCATACTGATGTCCGCTAAGAAGTGTCGAGACAGTTTTAATTACACAGTATATATGATACTTGCCAAAAAAATGACTGACCGATTAATCTCCTGAACCAGTGCGGCTGAATGCGTGACACGTGCATTGGTCGTAGACTGCCTCCACACGCTTCTGCGACGATCACCAGCTGTCACACAAAACCTGCACTAGTTGGTGAAGAGATTCCGAAAAAATTCATCCACGTCAATTTTAAAGCTTTCCCTTGCCCATATTCTTCGTGCACAGTGGAGCTGTTGTAACTGTACTATTGTTAGTGGAGACAAACTTGATCGCCTGGGAACGGTTACGTACTATTTGGGTCGACTAGGCCTTCCTAGTTCCCTCGAGAAAGGCAAATCCGATGTAATAACCTTTTGGCGAGATCTGAAGATGGTAATCACGCTTACAGTAACGAGTAATCGACAGGAAAGGTTGTTTAAAAACGATCTTAACTAAGAAGTTCACCTTCTCCCAAATAATTATTACAGATCCCCCCCCTTATCACTGAAGATGAGTAAATTAATATGTACCATTCTTCCCTGGATACCTTACGAGCGCTAATTTGTAGGTTTCTATCATCTGGAGGAGTTATTTACTGCACAAAATCACTGCTTCAGTGTGTTATCTCATTATGAATTGAGTACTCACATGATATCATTGTGGTTACGCCAATTCGTCGATTAGCTTCCCTTGGTGGCAATCCCTCTTGTAAAGGAACTAAACGCGCACGATCTAACACTGAAACGGTAGATCGAGGTTGAACAGTGAACACAAGCTGCTTTGTTTCGTTAATGACTGGGGAAACAGTGCATTGTACTGAACTACACCACGAAGGTGGGTTTTGTTTTGCTTACATTAAACAGGTATGTGTACGTAGTGATCTTGGATCCAGTGACTGAAAGAGGATTCAGAAAGTTCTTAAGAAAACATACTAGTAAACAATCCGAAGTATCAGGATGATGAACAAATATGTTCATTTTATGAGAGCCTGACGGTAGGTAAAAAATGTTATAATGGTAATTATATTATTTAGTGCGTACGTATAACGCTTTTTATCATATAAGAATTACAATTTTCCCATAACAAAACCCTCTTCACCAGTAAACATCTTTATTTGTTGAATAAATTAAAATTTGAAGACTAGGTGGCCATTGTTGTTTCTGTAATGATATTATACTATATGAAATAAATCGATACCCTTCATTCCAATCAAGAGATCAAAAAAATAACTTTTTTTTTACCCTCAGCAAGCACATCGTCTATGTTTGTATCAAAGATATCAGACGAACCTCAGTGTTCACTCGATTTTCATTAATTTTCCCTTCATTTATACAATTGTATCTTAAATAATTATATGAAACAACAGTGCTTATTAGCTTCAATTTTGTTTTGAACCCTTCTTTATATGAACATGATTCTACTCAACGCAGTCCTTTTTATCTCAGTATTTTGAGCTTAGTACTTCTCAGATTCAGATTATGGAGACTTTTCATCGTGTCAGAAAATGCTGTTTTTCTTAAACCCCATTAAATTTCAATCGGGATATATATATATATATATACCGGGTGAGTCACCTAACATTACCTCTGAATATATTTCGTAAACCACATCAACTACTGACGAATCGATTCCACAGACCGATCGTGAGGAGAGGGGCTAGTGTAATTGGTTAATACAAACCATAAAAAAATGCTCGGAAGTATGTTTTATTAACACAAACCTACGTTTTTTAAATGGAACCCCGTTAGTTTTGTTAGCACATCTGAACATATAAACAAATACGTAATCAGTGCCGTTTGTTGCATTGTAAAATGTTTATTACATCCGGAGATGTAACCTGAAGTTGACGCTTGAGTACCACTCCTTCGCTGTTCGATCGTGTGTATCGGAGAGCACCGAATTACGTAGGGATCCAAAGGGAACGGTGATGGACTTTGGGTACAGAAGAGCCTGGAACAGCACATTACGTCCACACGCTAACACCTTTTTATTGGTCTTTTTCACTGACGCACATGTACATTACCATGAGGGGTGAGGTACACGTACACACGTTGTTTCCGTTTTCAATTACGGAGTGGAGTAGTGTGTGTCCCGACATGTCAGGCAAATAGATGTTCAATGTGGTGCCCATCATTTGCTGCACACAATTGCAATCTCTGGCGTAATGAATGTCGTACACGCCGCAGTACATCTGGTGTAATGTCGCCGGAGGCTGCCACCATACGTTATTTCATATCCTCTGGGGTTGTAGGCACATCACGGTACACATTCTCCTTTAAATTACCTCACAGAAAGACGTCCAGAGGTGTAAGATCAGTAGAACGGTCTGGCCAATTTATGCGTCCTCCACGTCCTATGAAACGCCCGTCGAACATCCTGTCAGCCTAGTGTTAAATGCGGAATGTGCAGGTGCACCATCATGCTGATACCACATACGTCAACGCGTTTTCAGTGGGACATTTTCCAGCAAAGTTGGCAGGTCATTCTTTAGAAACGCGATGTATGTTGCAGCTGTTTGGGCCCCTGCAATGAAGTGAGGACCAATGAGGTGGTCGCCAACGATTCCGCACCATACATTTACAGTCCACGGTCGCTGTCGCTCTACCTGCCTGAGCCAGCGAGGATTGTCCACGAACCAGTAATGCATGTTCCGTAGATTCACTGCCCCGTGATTTGTGAAACCCGATTCATCGGTAAACATGCAGAACTGCAACGCATTCCCCGTTAATGCCCATTGACAGAGTTGCACTCGATGATTAAAGTCATCAACATGTAATTGCTGATGTAGCGACACATGAAACGGGTGAAAGCGGTGACGATGCAGTATGCGGATGACACTGCTTTGACTTAGTCCACTGGCTCCCGCAACGTCCCGGGTACTCATGTGTGGGTTCATGGCAGCAGCAGCTAACACACCAACTGCACTTGCTTCTCCTGTGTCGGGCCTGTCACGGACCCGTTTGCGTGCTACGACCATACCTGTTGCATACAGTTGGCGGTAGATGTTTTGCAATGTGCGGCACGTTGGATGCTCTCTGTCCGGGTACCGTTCTGCATACACAGTGCAGGCATCAGCTGCATTTCGTCGACACTCGCCATAGATGAGTATCATCTCCGCCTTTTCAGAGTTCGAATACACTATGGTCACAGTTCCTACAACACTACATTATCACAGACGTCTGGCAACACGGTGTACTACAGTTGGTCTGCGAGTGGAGACGAATGCAGAATAACAATAGCAGCAAGCGCTACATGCGGACAGTGCGACAGCTATACCAAACCACAACAGTGCACTACAGCCACACTCGTAAACACGGTCGTCATCGTAAACATCTCCCTGCAGATGCTGCTCGCGTGTTTGTTACAACACGCAACTGAACGTCGGAGGTTTCAAGCATCAACTTTAGGTTGCAACATCTCCGGATGTAATTAACATTTTACAATGCAACAAACGGTACTGATTACGTATTTGTTTATATGTTCAGATGTGCTAACAAAACTAACGAGGATCCATTAAAAAAACGTAGGTTTGTGTTAAAAAACATACTTCTGTGCATTTTTGTATGGTTTGTATTAAAAAATTACATTAGCCCCTCTCCTCACGTTCGGTCTGTGGAATCGGTTCGTCAGTATTTGATGTGGTTTACGAAATACAACCAACGGTAACGTTAGGTGACTCACCCTGTATACCGGCTGATCAAAAAGTCAGTATAAATTTGAAAACTTAATAAACCACGGAATAATGTCGATAGAGAGGTAAAAATTGATGCACATGACAATCGTGTATAAAAGGAGCTGTAATAAGAGAGAGAATCAGATACGCCAGCAGTAGCAGCATGTTGACATTACCTGAAAAGGCGCTTTTAGTGAAGCTGTGTTATCAGAATGGGGAATGTGCTAGTTCAGCGTTACGATCCTGTCGCCATAGGTAGGGGATTCCAACGAGTAAAGGTCCGTTGACAAATGCAGCTGTGGCGAGAATGATTTCGAAGTTCGAAGCCACGAGTTGTTTAGACGATAGACCCCGTAGTGGCCGATCGAGTACAAGGCGTAATGCTGCTGAGACAGTTCAGGAAGAAATGGAGACTGCAGCGGGTTCGTCTATGAACGGGAAAGTCAGTGCTCGTGCAGTCGCACGTCGTACCGGCATTCGATACACTACTGTTTGGTTGGCACTTAGGCGTACCCTCCGATGCTATCCGTACAAAATCCATCGGCATCATGAACCGTTACCTGGAGATTTAGTGAAGTGGAGTGCATTTGTCGTATGGGCGTTTCAAAAGACGGCGGTAGATGGCGATTAGTTGAGTAGCGTGTTGTGGTCCGACGAACCTCATTTCACGCTACGAGGGTCTGTCAACGTCCACAACTGCAGAATTTGGGCTCCTGAAAATCCTAGAACTGTCGTGGAAACTCCATTGCACAACGAGGAAGTTACTGTATTGGTTGGACTTACCACATCTACCGTTATCGGGCCTTTTTTCTTCGAGGAAATGTGTGATTCTGGATTTATAACTGCTACCGTGACGGGTGAGAGGTACGCCGATATGTTACAGAATCGCATCATTCCCTACCTGGCTGATAATCACCTGCTGGAAAGTACGATATTTATGCAGGATGGCGCTCCACCTCATATTGCTAGACGCGTGAAAGATCTCTTGCGCGCGTCGTTTGTTGATGATCGTGTACTCAGCGGCAACTTTCGTCATGCTTGGCCTCCCAGGTCCCCAGACCTCAGTCCGTGCGGTTATTGGCTTTGGGGTTACCTAAAGTCGCAAGTGTATTGTGATCGACCGACATCTCTAGGGATGCTGAAAGACAACATCCGACGCCAATGCCTCACCATAACTCTGGACATGCTTTACAGTGCTGTTCACAACATTATTCCTCAACTACAGCTATTGTTGAGGAATGATGGTGCACATATTGAGCATTTCCTGTAAAGAACATCATCTTTGCCTTGTCTTACTTTGTTATGCTAGTTATTACTATTCTGATCAGATGAAGCGCCATCTGTCAGACATTTTTTAAACTTTTGTATTTTTTGGTTATAATAAAACCCCATGTTATTCCAAGCATGTGTGTCAATTTGTACCTCTCTATATACATTATTCCGTCATCTATTCGAATTTATACTGACTTTTTGATCACCCAGTATATATATATATATATATATATATATATATATATATATATATATATATATATATATATATATATATATATATCCTTTTACGAAAAATGTATCAATGACATGTTGCGTTTCTCAAGTTTTAGAAGTTCTTTGTCTTGAAGCCTTGAGTGTACTAATGTATCCCAACACTACAGCCTTTTTCATCTCAGTACCTTGACCTTTGTACTCATTAAAGTTTTCATTTTAGGAAACTAATTTTTTTCAGGTGTAGTGTAACACCACTTCTGATATCAGCCATTCAGATACTTATTCTCGATAAAATGTGTGCAGTAATTCTGAAGCAAAGAAATAGTTTGTGGGGCATTTAAAGATTATAAGATTTAATCAGAGTGTATTTTGAGTATCCAATAGTCCTTAGAAATTATTTGGCTACTGTGGTTTAATTGTATGTCGTATCTGATTCTCATTGTGGTATTGTTGTATTGCTGCTCTGAAAATTCTGTACCTAAATCGCCGATTTCTCAGTTCACATTTCAGTATGAAACACTAATATGGAAACAGCATTTGTTCGTCGTAAAGACATTTTACACAATTTCTGGAAGTGTCACTATGGTCAATCAATAGCAAATTTGATCCAAGAACCGAATAATCCGAAATGACCACTTCTCGATGAGATTACATAACAAAACTGAAGACAAATCGTGAAGACAAAATTTAAGCATCCTCTGACATAAAACTTCTGTGATGTTTTGCCTTTCTTCTTATCAGGCTGATGAAATGTTTTGAAAAGAGCAGGTCACTACACGATTTCAAGAAGTGCCAGTCAGAACTATCAGTCTCAAATGTAAACCTGGAGAATGTGGAAAGAGTGCGAAACTTTGTCAATGAGGAGCCCACTACAACTACAAGACATGCAGTACAGCAACTCAAGAGTCACGAAGGCTTCTCCAGAAAGTAATGAAAGAGAATCTGAACTTTTCCCCTCTCAAAATACAATACCGAAGGACGGGGATGGGGTGCGGTGGTAGTCATTAGGAAATAAAGTGATTGAGGCCTCTTACAATGTTACGCTGGGTACGAATCAGGTCTGATTTAGTGGTGGGGCACACTTCCATCGTTGTGGCGCCAAGAAACAGAACAGTCACCACTGGAATACTGAGAATACACACGTTCCACCTGGTGCTTCACTTCATCAACAAAAATCCATTGTTTGGTGCACGATCAGAGCACAGGGCATAATTGGGTCCATTTTTACTGATGGACGTGCCACAGCTGAAAAATAGAGACAAGCACCGGAACAGAAGTTTGTACCGTGCGCACGAGAAAGCCTAATGCTGCGAAACTAACGTTTTATGAGGTATGGAACACGTTCACATCGTCCGTCGTGTATGTTAGCTTTTTTTCAGGAGTCATTTAGAGACCAGGTTGTCGTCCTGAACACTTTAGCAATAATTGGACATGGTGTCGAATGACCTCACAGTCCCGACCTCAACTCGTTTTGTTCTCTCTAAAGGGGTTATATGAATGACAGAGTATTCAAAAATGCATCTGTAACACTCAGCTTGTTGCATGAAAGGTTCTAGGTTTACTTTCCGCGTCAAATTTGGATAAAATCCCGAGCTTTAGATGACTACGGTTATCCAAATTTGACGCGGCAAGTGCGCCGAGAACTTTTTATGCAAGGACTCCTTCGCGAAAGACTTCGTAGTCATACTCCAGCTCTTTGTTACTGCACTTCCCAGAGAGATTAATGAAGTCTAACATAATCTCGTTCAGAACACTCTCACGGAATTCAGCTCAAGTTTCTACACACGAAGTGATGCAGAAGAAAAGTACTCTGAAAAACTTTTGTATTAACGTTCATATTTCCTGCTATATCGTATGTATGAAAACAAGAATGTATCATTCCATATTCTGTTCTACTAGACAAAAAGTTTATAACACCACTTTTGCGCCACACTGTATCTGAACAGTGTTCCGCCTACCGTAAAAAGTAGTAAAAAGTTATATACACCGTAAAAAGGCAAATATTCTGACGTTATTGTGGAATATTGCTTCTGAACAGAAGAGGCAAATAACCAATTACGAAATGTTTACGTCGTGGAAGCCAGCTGTGTGCAGTCACACGCAAGTAAAGGGGAAGGAGACAGAAAACAAAGAGGGAAGGGGGGGGGGGGGTAATAAGCAGAATGAGACGTGGGAAACCTGTATACAGTTCATAAGAGAGGCGTGGAGCTGTGCAGAAAACCTTGCCGGCTGGTGCCAGCCGGAACATTTTGTCCAAAGTGCCGCTAATTGGTTTTTGCCTGTGCGCTGACCTGCCCGCAGCCAAGAGCTGGCTTAAAAGCCAAACGCTGTAAGCCATCCTAATTAAGACGTGTGGCGGCGCCTTGCCTTCCAGAAAACCAACAGCGCTGCGCCACGAATATTTAATATGAGCGCGCACTTACGCACAGTGTTACACACCTTGTGTGGGAAGGCTGTGTGATAGAGAAAGAGAATGCAGGGAGGGCGGGAGTGAGAGAGGAAGGGGGAGGGAGAGACTGTTGGAGAAACGCCAGCTGCCAGTAACGAGGTTGAACGCCGAAAACGCGTCTACCCTTGAGATAACGAGGTCGCTCTAAAAGACGTGGCTGCCAGTCCGCTGCCCTGGCATACCTGATTAACCGTGCACTTCCAAACGCACAGAGAGATTCCACACCCAATGAGCAGCCTAATCAAGAAAAATCGACAATTTCGTTCAGTTTGCGGTAATTTTCGCGAAGCTATCAGTGCTGAAAAAGAACACTCCACCAGTATCCAACACAATATATTACTTGAAGGTGCTGCCCCGACACATTTAAAAAAAAAAAAAAAAAGAAAAAGTCTTACAAGGAGAAGGCACGACCGTGGGGTCGGGGATTTGTCCGAAATTTTGTGGGTTGAAAGAAGACCCTAACACGTCACGTGGTTTAAATATTAGGATGCAATACTCGGAAAATCCCGAGAAAAATCGATCCAAAGTTTCTTAGGTGCCTTTGAGTATGAAATATTAGTCCATTGCCGAGCCGCCGTCTGGCTAGATTAGCCGGCACGGTAGCTCAGCGTGTTCGGTCAGAGGGTTAGCTGGCCTCTGTAATAAAAAAAAACTGAGTTAATCGATCAACAACGAACTTAAACGAATGTCTTACGACGTCCGCCCCGAGCAGATACAACGAACAAAATGAGATTAAAAAAAAAAAAGAGCTGGTTGGTCTCAGTAATAAAAAAACTGAGTGGAAGGATCAACCACCGAACTTGAACAGGATGTCTTGCGACGTCCACAACGACCAAACACAACCATCAATAACGAACAAAAAAAGATGGTTAGGGCTCGGACTCTTACGCCAGAAGTCTCGGGTTCGATTCCTCCTCTGGTACTTTTTTTTTCTTCTGTGTCATTTTCTTTTGTTATTCCACCAATTACTCAAAAAGTTTCCCAAACCTACATTATTTTAGCTAAAGAACGTAAAGTTTTTCATTCAATGAAAAATATTCTTGCTCGTTGTTCTATTTCGTTTTATGGGGTTTCAAGGTTTAATGGGGCTTTGTAAGGGTCCCCTTGAGATTATAACTGTTACCTGCGCATAGGACCGTGCGCGAGCCGTGAGAAATAAATGGCAGTTTGTTTTTCGATTTCGTCGTGAACAGACACGCCTGTTTCAAATTTCAACGTGTTATTCCGATCCGAGGTTAAACATGTCGACTGAAGAAGTTGCTGGCTCATCTGGAATAGGAGAAGAAATTGCTGAAGAATCCATTCGTAGTGATCTATCAAAATTACGATTGAAGGACGCAGTGGTGTATTATGAAAACCTTTGACGGAAAATAATTTAACTGCAAAAAAAGGATGTCGCCAATTGAAGAGAAAAGAATATCTTTCACAATGGGAGAAATATATTAAAAGTGGTGGTACGCGAATGGATAATTGAGGAGATAGATTCGTGGACCTAGGACCGTTTCGTGGAAGCAAGACAGCAATATCAACAAGTGACGATAAGAAATTTACAGCAATGGGGCATTGCCTGCGGCTGCACAATTCGTCGATTTCAAATTCAAGGCGTCTGATCGATAGGCCACGGCATTTAAACAGAAGCACAGAATTAGACAACGCAAGATCACGAAACTGGATTCGAAAAAAGAAGCGGTGTCAATGGAGGACATCCAGGCGTCTGTGAAAAACTTTCGTCGGCAGACGTGCCGTTTAAACCCTGAATACCCTGAGGATTATGTGATAAATACTGACCAAACACGTAAATACATGTTTTCTGCGTACAAAATGTTTTTACCGATGTGAAATATCAACGAGCATGAGCACGAATATTTTTCAGTGAATGAAAACCTTTCCGTTCTTCAGCTAAAATAATGTTTTAAAAATAATGTAGGTTTGGGAAACGTTTTGAATAATTGATGGAATAACAAAAGAAAACGAAACAGAAGAAAAAAGAGTGCCAGAGGAGGAATCGAACTCAAGACTTCTGGCGTAAATGTCAGAGTCTGAGCCCTAACCTTCTACGCCAGACTGCGGCTTGGCAATGGACTAACATTATATACTCATAAGGCATCTAAGAAACTTTGTGTCGATTTTCCTCGGGGTTTTCCGAGTAGTGCGTGCTATTATTTTAACCAGGTGAGGTGTAAGGGTACTTCTTTCACCACACAAAATTTCGGACAAATCCCCGACCCCAAGGTCGTGCCGTCTCCTTGTCAGTTCCAAGTCCAATAGCAGCTAATACGAGGGCTATTCGCTAAGTAAGGAACGATAGGTCGCGAAACGGAAACCACAGAGAAAATCAAAGCTGTTTTATTTGCAACAGTTAGCTACAATTTCCAGCTCCTTATCTCCATAATCGGCGATCCGACTTAGACGTTTGTAGTAGTGTTGTACCAACTTTCCAATACCCTCGTTATAGAAGGCAGCCACCAGTGCTTTCCGCCAATTCTCTAATCTGGCTTACAGGGAGACAATTACGGACTGTATTGTGGGTAATCAAACATTTCCAACTGTAAACGCTGCAGGAGCATATTCATTGCCCCAGCAGAATGCGCCTGGGAATTGTCTTGGAGAAGAAAGCGCAAGACAGTTACGTAATGTTGGCTGCATAGCTTCAGGCGAAATTTCTCACCAGGTCCTCAAACGTGGCGGGAGACGCTATTGTTCTAGGTATCTTTATGTGCTCCCTGTGTGCTCGGAAGTAAAGACAACGACGTAACGCTATCGACGGGCATACTAGAGACACTACCCAACACACCTGTGCAAAACTTCATCGGATTTTCACTGTGGTTTCCAATTCGTCACGAATCGTTCCTTACTTTCCGAATAACACTCGTAAATACGAGGGGTGTTCGTAAGTAATGCAAAAAAAATTTTTTTCTCTCGACCAATTTCTGATCAAAAAATGCGAAATTTGTTGTGGGACATAGTGGGATATCCCTGCTTCAGCCGTTAAAATAGATGACGGCGCTATTCGTTGCTTCTAATGGCGTCTGTAATGGAGCAATGTTCCAAACAGAAAGCTGTCATTGAGTTTCTTTTATCGGAAAACCAGAGCATTGCAGATACTCATAGGCACTTGCAGAACGTCTTCAGAGGCCTGGCTGTGAACAAAAGCACGACGAGTTGTTGGGCGAGGCGCCTGTCATCATTGCAACAAGGTTGCGCAAACCAGTCTGATGTACGGCGTGCCGATCGGCCGCTCAAAGCTGTGTTGGGTCGTGCGGACACACTCACGACTTCAGCGTGTTCGTCACCACAGAAACGCGAACGAACTTCTCTTTCTCGATGTCAAAGCTAGCCCTCACACACGTCTGTACACCAGAGAGGAGCTCACAAAACGTATTGGATTGTTCTCCCTCATCCACCCTAGAGCCGAGATCTCACGCCTTCCGACATTCATCTGTTTGGCCCAAAGAAGGTGCATTTCCCGAGAAGCAATGCGTGGGTGATGGGGATGATGTTGATGCAGCAGAACTTTCGCTCCGACGTCGACCAGTAGAGTGGTATCCATGCAGAGAAACAGGCGCTCACAATAAGGTTGCGTAAGGCAGTAGTATTGAAAATAATAAAAAAAGGGTTTTGTTGCCAAAAGACTGGGAAATAGTATGGCATATTTAAATCGTGAATAAAAGCAACCTGCTGTCAGAAGAAAATCTGTCGCCTTACTTACTGAAAGCACCTCGTACTTCTTTATTACAACTGGTTTCATACCTCAGACCAATTATGCTACGACATGTAACTCCGGAATAACTGGAAATTCTCACAAAAGTTTAATTCCATTGTAGCTGACAATACTGAATGTTAAAATATCTCGTTTTGATCACCTGTGCTCGCACGCTTCGTATCGTTTAGCTACGTAAGTGATGACCAAACTCGATATGTCAATAGATAAAGTGACTGGTAGAATGATGTCAGGGATAGTGTCGATATGTGAGCTATCGCACCAGTTCGCAATTGATACAACTCACTCGTATCGCTCACGCTGTGATGGGTGGCTTTATATACGACGTTGTCGAACAGAAATGGTACTGCGTCGACGGAATTTGTTTACAGGGGGAATTATGTGTGTTCGTGTGTATATCTACGCATGCGATGCGCGCGTGTGTGTGTTTATGTGTGTGTGTGTGTGTGTATGTGTGTGTGTGTGTGTGTGTGTGTGTGTATGTGTGTGTGTGTGTGTGTGTGTGTGTGTGTGTGTGTGTTATACGTGAAAGCTTTTCCCAGAGCTCTGTTTGACACGCTTCAATTTGTAGCACGCACACTGTCAGTAAACTGCTTAGTTAAAGAGAAAATAGGCTGCAGCGTATTAACGCCACTATCACACTTCGAATATTTATTGTGGACCAGCTAAATGTTTTCATTGAAACAGCTTCGTCTGAGTACGCTACAGTTCATTATGAAAAGTAGAATCGTAAGTATTTATTGTTCTGCCGTTGTCACTAGTTGATCGAAAGTTTTCAAGCAATTTAACACACTACATTTTAATTGTTGTGGTTGTTAATATATATTACAGGCCTGTAAAGAATATTTATGGAAATTTATAAGGAACAGAGATGAGCCATTGGCAGGTGCAGCTATCAGTGAGACAGTGGCACTCAGTCGGCAGAGCAGTGTCACTGGCTGGTAGTTATCTACATTCGAGTCTAGCATATCGTAGCGTGCATTTTGCTCATCTTCTAGCTGCCTTACCTACGAAGTACTTTGTACCCTCCTAGCTGCCCGACCTAGCAAGCGACGTATTTTGTACCCTCCTAGCTGCCCGACCTAGCAAGCGACGTATTTTGTACCCTCCTAGACGCCCGACTTAGCAAGCGACTTTGTTCTCTCTGCTGAGCACTTTACAGAGAAAAATATAGCCGTAGATGTGGATGCAGACCCTATAAATATCATCGTAATGATCACAATCAGCCACAGTTACTGCTCAATTTATCTGCTCCGCTCTTTTCCCCTGCACTACGGTATTCAACTACGCAGAGTAGGTCTTGCATGTTTCCTAATGTCACCTACCCTTCTTTCAACGCATTGTTGTCTATTATTATCCCAAGGGAACTGGCGGAGAAATTCCCTGTTCCATCGACCACCCGTTCCCTAGGCTACTGTGTCCACAAATTCCACGTTACTTCGGTCACCTCTAGTCCTTCCATACTCCATTTGAATGTCCCCTCGTCTCTACTAGAAACTCTCGACATACTCTATGTGATCGAAAGTATCTGGACACCCTAAAAAAAATACGTTTTTCATATTAGGTGCATTATTATGCCACCTACTGCCAGGTACTCCATATCAGCAACCTCAGTAGTCATTAGACATCGTGAGAGAGCACAGTGGAGCGCTCCGTGGAACTCACAGACTTCGAACGATGTCAGATAATGGGTGTAACTTGTGTCATACGTCTGTACCTGAGATTTCCACACTCCTAAACTTTCCTAGGTCCACTGTTTCCGATGTGATAGTGAAATGGGAACATGAAGGGACACGTACAGTACAAAAGCGTACAGGCCGACCTCGTCTGTTGACCGATAGAGACCGCCGACAGTTGAAGAGGGTCGTAATGTGTAATAGGCAGACATTTACGCAGACTATCACACACGAATTCCAAACTGCATCAGGATCCACTGCAAGTACTATGACAACTAGGCGGGAGGTGAGAAAACTTGCATTTCATGGTCAAGCGGCTGCTCATAAGCCACATATCACGCCGGTAAATGCCAAACGACACCTCGATTCGTTTAAGGGGCGTGAACATTGGACGACTGAACTGTGAAAAAACGTTGTGTGGCGTGACGAATCACGGTACACAGTGTGGCAATCCGATGGCAAGGTGTGGGTATGGCGAATGCCCGGTGAGCGTCATCTGCCAGCGTGTGTAATGCAAACAGCAAAATTCGGAGGCGGTGGTATTATGGTGTGGTCGTGTTTTTCATGGAGAGGGCTTGCACCCCTCGTTGTTTTGCGTGGCACTATCACGGCACAGATCTACATTGATATTTTAAGCACCTTCTTGCTTCCCACTGTTTAAGAGCAATTCGGGAATGGCGACTGCGTCTTTCAACACGGTCAAGCACCTGTTCATAATGCACAGCCTGTGGCGAAGTGGTTACATGACAATGGACTGGCTTGCACAGCTTTGGGATGTTTTGGACTTCGTGACAGGCCCCACCGACCGACATCGATACCTCTCCTCAGTGCAGCACTCCGTGAAGGGCTGCCATTCCCCAGGAAACCTCCCGGCACCTCATTGAAAGTATGCCTGCGATAGTAGAAACTGTTATCAAGGTTAAGGGTGGGAGGAAACCATATTGAATTCCAGCGTTACTGATGGAGGGCGCCATGAACTTATAAGTCATTTTCAGCCATTTTCAGATAATTTTTATCACATAGTGTGTAGCTCTCCAGCGCGCACCGAAAAGGAGTTACGTCTGCTAATTCAGTTAAATGAAAACACTGTTTAATTTGTCGAATGTTAGCCAGGCCATGTTTAATCTTCGTTCACAAATACGAAAACTTCACTGATTTTCTAACTGAAGGTGACAGTACATACCAGCAGCCCCATAACCCGATTCTTTAAATGATCGAACTTCATTGTATAAAACAACTTCAACCATTTCCAGATGATGTCATATCTTCTGAACTATGTGTTGTCCAACGGTACCGTTTTGCTGGTATATTGAGTGGTGCACACGGATGCTATCTGAAATATACGTTGCGGATAGTGTTAGTGGTAAAGAAATAATAAATTATAATAGTACTGCGTGAACATCGAAAATGTAGTAAGCGATATACGTATTTCCTTTCATTGTTTTGCAGAGGTGTCAGCGAGGAAATGTTTCAGGAAGATTTGAAATTGTGTGTTGAGTTTGTAACGAATCGGTACGAATACAGTCTGAGTATATTCCGCGCTTTGAGTTACACTGCCTCAACATATATGCGCAGTCTCTAGCATTAATACTTTTCTCAGTGTGTTAAGCATTTAACGTAAAATTATACCCTTTAACTTTAATGAGTGGGTGATTATAGAATTGAAATTTTCAAATTGTGTCAGTAGTTGTATGACATGAAACATGACATTATAAAGTACTGATTTTTGTTGCCCATGGAAATCGTTAGACCGGCGAACTGTAACTGGAACCGACTGACAATTTGAATCATTTAGTAATACAGATAAAATATTTAGTAAAGTGCTGATTGTACATTAATTTAGTATTTTTTATAATTGACTGATTACGTATTCATTTCAGTCTTCTAGTAGTAAGTCTCCTCCTTCCTCCCCCACCCCTTCCCCCGTCCGACCGTCTCATCCCTCATCCCCCCCTCCTTGTCCTTCTCCTCCACCCTCTCTGTCCACCTCTTTCAGCCCCAATCTCTTTCCATATCTCCTCCTGCCCCTCTCTCTGTCCTGCTCCCCTCCCCTCTCTGTAAATCTGCTCCTTCCCCCTCTACATCTCAACCACCCCCTCTAGTTTCCATCCCCTCTTCCTCCCCTATGTCCAACTTCTCCTCTCCCTATCTGTGCCCATCCCCTCCCTCCTTCCTCTCGCCATTTGTTCATCTCATCGTCCCCCTTCTTTCCCCAAGTTATCAAGCTCGCCCCAACAAGAGGCTAATGGTTCTGACCCGTACATTATTTCTTTCCACATTGTAACTGATGTGTGTACCAAATATCGTTGAAATCGATGCAGGGGCTTAGATACGAGCTTTTTACCCGTGAGTTTGCCTGTGCAAACACATATCAAATATATTTCACATATATTGAAAGTCTCTTCGTGTTTGCTGCTGGGTCCTAAAATCAACTGAATTCGATATTTCGGCGATCCAGCTGGTCGCCAACATCAGGAGAATGCTGCTTCTGATGATGAGTGCGGCTGTAGCCCTTGGGCGTCCTGAGCGACGCACATCATCGACAGTTCCTGTCTCTCTGTATCTCTTCCACGGCCGAACAACATCAATTTGGGTCACTCCGAGACGCCTGGACACTTCTCTTGTTGACAGCCCTTCCTGGCACAAAGAAATAATGCGGACGCGATCGAACCGGTGCACTGACCGTCTAGGCATGATTTAACTACAGACATCATGAGCCGTGTACCTCCTGGAACTGATAGGCCATCAGACCCATTTGTTAATAGGCGCTGCTCATGTATATTAGTTTACATATTTGGGCAGGTTTAGTGACATCTCTGAACAGTGAAAGGGACCGTTTCTGTGATACAATATCTCCAGGCAACGTCTATCTTCAGGAGTTCTGGAAACCGGGGTGATGAAAAACGTTTTTTGATGCGTGTATTTTTGTGGGTTGATTTAGCAACGTATATGCATAATGCCTGAGAAATGTGTTATGTGTAGAGTTAGCAGCAAAATGGCTCTGAGCACTATGGAACATAACATCGATGGTCATCAGTCCCCTAGAACTTAGAACTACTTAAACCTAACTAACTAAGGACATCACACAACACCAAGCCATCACGAGGCAGAGAATATCCCTGACCCCGCCGGGAATCGAACCCGGGAACCCAGGCGTGGGAAGCGAGAACGCTACCGCACGACCACGAGATGCGGGCAATTAGCAGCAAAGAAGTTATTAAACGATATGCAGTTTTTCATGCATCTATGTATTTGACATCGTATTTTCTGAATTATGTAATACAATTTTTCCAGTATATTCAGAGGTACATGTACATAACCTCTGCATTAAAGTGTCGCGTATAGTACGAGGGCTGTCCATAAAGTAAGTTACGATTAATCGCCAAATGAAAATCATTGTGAAAATCAAAAACGTTTCATTTGTAACAGTTAGCTACACCTCTCAGCTACTTCTCTACGTTGTCACCGTTCTGACTCAGACATTAGTCGTAGCGTTGTACCAACTTTCCAAAACCCTCATCATAGAAGGCAGCCACCAGTGCTTTCCGCTAATTCTCTACGCTGGCCTAAAGCTCGTTGTCTGTGCCAAAATGTTGTCTTCATTGCCAGCGGATAGTGTGAGCAGAGATGAAACTCAGTGGGAGACAATTACGGGCTGTATTGTGGGTAACCAAACATTTCCAATTGAAACGATGCAGGAACATCTTCATTGCCCCTGCAGAATGAGGCTGAGAATTGTCTTGAAGAAGAAACCGCAAGACAGTTTTGTAATGTTGGTTGCATAGCTTCAGGGGAAAATTCTCACCAGGCCCTCGTACTTGGCGGGAGACACTATTTTCTATAACATCTTTACGCGCTCACTAAGAGCTCAGGAATGAAAAGAGAGACATAATTCTACCTAGAGTCATACTAGAGACACTTCCCAACACATCTTTGCAAAGCTTTATCGAATTTTCATAGTCGTTTCCATTTCGCGACCGATCGTAACTTACTTTCTGGACAGCCCTATAGTTAACTATAAACTATTTTTCTATCATCATTTTTTTGGGGGTCATCAGCGAGACAAAGTTTCGTTCAGGTTTCAAATTATCCTGAAATTTTATTGCAAGTCTGTAAGTGCTCTCATTCTCAAATAATGGATGAGTAAAGTACGAGTATTCGCGCGTTGTTGGCTACACTGTTTTTCCCCCCAAAACCCACCCTTTTGATATGTAGGTGATTCTTATCGCCAAAGCGAAGATTTGCAGACAGTAAGAGATATTTGTACCAAGTTTTGTAGAAATCGATCCATTGCTTGAGGAGGAGATGTGGAAAATACACACATACTTACATCAAACAACTCACATCGATTTTTATAAAACGTATACATTTCATACGCTAATTTCAATGCTGCTTGGTAAGTTATTTCTTTTTTTAAATTTATTTCTATTATAGGCAAACGGAAGAATTTAGCCTCAAAAAACTGGTGCTTCATGCTCCATTAAGATGCATTTGTCCTTGGTTTCCTCAGTTTAAGAATAGGAATACTTTCTCTAGAGAAACAGTGCAGGAAAGTTTCAGAAATACGGTATTTCGTTGTCCGACTCCTCGTTCAATTTTGAATTCTTCAGTATCCTGATAGAATTTGCTGGGAGCCTTTGCATTGATGTGCGTATTCTACATCTGTATTCATATTAGGCAAACCACTGTGAAGTGGATGGCAGAGGGTATTCTTTTGTGCCTGCTGTAATTAAACTTGTCTATCTCGATTGCTATGGGGACGAGAAGTCTGGGGTTGTAATATCTTCAAGGTTGCTTACTGATGGTTCCTTGAAACTTTGTAAGTAGCCTCTGCCAGTTCAACTTCTTCAGCTTCTCCTTGACGCTATCAGATGTGTCAAACAAAACTGTGGCCGTTAGTGATGTTTTTCGTGTATGTTCAATATAGTCCTGTTTGTTTGTGTTCCACTTCAGCAGAATTGTACGATGAGTCTCACGTAAGCAGTCTCCTTTGTGGACTGATTTCATTTCCCTAATTCGTCTACCCAACAATCGAACTCTGCCACTTGCTTAATATACAAACTGTTAAACCAAGATATTCGTATGATATCACCGATTACAAGTACTGTTAACTGACATTTTAGTGATAACATACTACGTCTCTTCGCATTGTGAAGTGATTTAACTGCTCTCTAAGATGTTAAGTCTGTTTGTAATATGTTGTTAATTATTATATTATACTAAGCAAGGTGAGTAAAATGCTATATGTTATTAGAACTATTCACGTAAGATGTTGGTAGTTAAGCCATACGTCTCCCGTCCATAAGTCTTCCGTCGTGCACCATCTTGCACCTTGAAACAGACGAAGGTCTTCTACCACGGAATATGTGATACCCGCAAATGAAATGAGTTTCTTTAATGTCTTAACAATTTCACCAGTCTTGAAAATGTAGTTTTGCGTTAATTTGCAACAGATTCTACATAGTGGTCAGAAACGGCCTGCAAAGCTTGTAAGGGTGTTGCGAGGTAGGTTGTGCTGCAAAATAATTGTCAAGAAAAGAATTAGATATGTTACGCCCCTTCCGAGTTCATTAGCACTGAAATTAGCATTAGCCAGTCAGTCCGTTGCACGCGAATTCAAGCGGCCCGCCAGAGACGGTGTCACCAAACATGATCTTCGTTTGGTTTCCTAAAACCGAACAAGAGAGCGATGCAAAAATTGGACATTTGACGATAGTATTAATCGAACCTCAGCCAAAGGCTGAGCAGTTTGTTGCGCTATCATCTAGATTATGAGAACAACTGACACAATTTCGTGTGGCGGACCGCTTGAATTTAGGAGCGCAACCTCCTGATTGCAACTTCATTCCTAATTACCTCGGGAACGGCGCAACGCACCGGATTTTTCTCAACAATTATTTTTCAGTAGAGCCTACTCTTCTACATCCTTACAAACTTTTCATTCTGTTACTGACCACCCTGTATCTCAAAATGTATTTAACTTGTAACTCGTTTTTTCAGAATACTTCTGATTAATTTAATTCCACTTACTGATTACTGGTGTTGGATAGAATAATAGAACACTGAATACAGTATTGACAACGTTTTCGAGACTGGAACAGTTAAATTTCAATAGAATATTTCTTTTTAGGCACATGACCATGTTGTAACTTGGAATATGTTTCCACATCTGGGAAAACTTTAATTTTCCAGAATAATTATCGTAATTTTAGAAAAAAATTGCAGCACATGTAAAATTAATGCTGTCATTTAAAAATGAAATAATAAAATGTGTTAAACTTTTATTACGGAGATGGCTAGAGTCGGATGTCTGGAGCCGGCCGCGGTGGCCGTGCGGTTCCGGGCGCTTCAGTCCGGAACCGCGAGACTGCTACGGTCGCAGGTTCCAATCCTGCCGCGGGCATGGATGTGTGTGATGTCCTTAGGTTAGTTAGGTTTAAGTAGCTCTAAGTTCTAGGGGACTGATGACCTCAGAAATTAAGTCCCACAGTGCTCAGAGCCATTTGAACCATTTGAACTATTTATCCTCCCCTTATTTGTTTCCGTCAACGACCCCTCATTTGTAGAGTTCAAAAACCCTATTACATTTATTTGATGCGGGTCCCACATACCTAAGCAGTACTCTACGATACTTTGCATGGATGTTGTCGGAGCAATCTGTTTTGTAGACTGATTGTATTTCCCTAATGTTCCACCAACGAACAGACGTATGCGACGTGCTTACCTACAACTCGGACTATATTATCGTTGCATTTCATTACTCTACAAACTGTCACACACAGGTATTTTTATGATTCCAATCGTGACTCACCGATATCGTCCCATAGAATACCACATGTCTGTTCATGAAGCTTGCTTTAAATCTAAAACCAATATAAATTATTGCAGAGCGCAGATAAACAAGCCCTCTTCGTTCGAATTCAGCAGTAGTGGAGTGATGTCTCCAACAGTCGCATAGATTAAATACTTAGGCGTGAGGTTGCAAGATTATATGAAGTGGAATGAGAAAATAAGCTTGCTAGTAGGGAAAGGAGAATGGTCGACTTCGGTTTATTGGGAGAATTATAGGAAAGTGTAGCGCATTTATAAAGGAGACCACCAACAGTACACTAGTGAGACTCATTCTGGAGTACTGCTCGAGGATTTGGGATCCCCACCAGTCGGATTAAACGAAGACATCGGTGCAGTTCAGGGGAGCGCTTCTGTTGTTACCAGTAGCTTATCAACATGCGAGCATAAGGGAAATGCTCTTTGAACTGAAAATGGAAATCTCTGTAGGGAAGAAGACCTTCTGTGCAGAACAATCATACTGACAACAAGAGATACCTCAAGGAATTGCCGCGAAGACTAGATAAGAGAAATCAGGGCTCGAACAGAAGCATAGAGACAATAGTTTCTTCCTCGCTCAGTTTGCAAGTGCAACAGGAAAAGTGATGACTCTCTGCCATTCATTATGTGGTCGCTTGCGGAACATGTATGTACATAGAGATGGAGATGATTTTTAAAGAAAAATTCAGGATAGTAGACTGACTGGGCGACCCTTACATAAGTGAAGCAAATTATAAAGTGTTACTTATATGGAACAAGTTTCTATTCTCTCATAACTTAGAAAAAAAACGCAACACAGAGCAGTAAGAATACACTACTGACAAATTGTTACACCACGAAGATGACGTGCTACAGACGCGAAATTTAACCTACAGGAAGAAGATGCTGTGATATGCAAATGATTAGCTTTTCACATCATTCAAACAAGGTTGGCACCTACAACGTGCTGACATGAGAAAAGATTCCAACCAATTTCTCATACACAAACAGCAGTTGACCTGCGTTGGCTGGTAAAACGTTGTTGTGATGCCTCGTGTAAGGAGGAGAAATGCGTACCATCACGTTTCCGAATTTGATAAAGGTCGGTTTATAGCCTATCGCGATTGTGGCTTATCGTATCGCGACATTGCTGTTAGCATTAGTCGAGATGCAACGACTGTTATCAGAATATGGAATCGGTGGGTTCAGGAGGGTAATACAGAACGCCGTGCTGGATCCCAACGGCCTCGTATCACTGGCAATCGATATTACAGGCATCTTATCCGCATGACTGCAACGGATCGTGCAGGCACGTCTCGATCCCTGAGTCAACAGATGGGGTCGTTTGCAAGATAACAACCATCTGCATGAACAGTTCGACGACATTTGCGTCAGCATGGACTATCAGCTCGGAGACCATGACTGCGGTTACCCCTGACGCTGCATCACAGACAGGAGCGCCTGCGATGGTGTACTCCACGACGAGCCTGGGGAGCACGAATGCCAAAACGTCATTTTTTCGGATGAATCCAGGTTCTCTTTACAGCATCATGATAGTCGCATCCGTGTTTGGCGACATCGCGGTGAATGCACATTGGAACCGTGTATTCGTCATCGCCATACTGACTTATCGCCCTGCGTGATGGTATGGGGTGGCATTGGTTACACGTCTCGGTCACCTCTTGTTCTCACTGACGGCACTTTGAACAGTGGACGTTACATTTCAGATGTGTTACGACCAGTGGCACTACCCTTCATTCGATCCCTGCGAAACCCTACATTTCTGCAGGATAATGAACGACCACATGTTGCAGGTCCTGTACGGGCCTTCCTGGATTCAGGAAATGTTCGACTGCTAACCTGGCCAGCACATTCTCTATATCTCTCACCAACTGAAAACGTCTGGTCAATGGTGGCCGAGCTCGTCACAATACGCCACGCACTACTCCTGACGAACTGTGTTATCATGTTGAAGCTGCATGGGCAGCTGTACCTGTACACGCCATCCAAGCTCTGTTTGTCTCAATGCCCAGGCGTATTAAGGCATTTATTACGGCCAGAGGTGGTTGTTCTGGGTACTAATTTCTCAGGATCTATGCACCAAAATTGCGTGAAATTGTAATCAGATGTCAGTTCTAGTATAATATATTTGTCCAGTGAATACCCGTATATCACCTTCATTTGTTCTTGGTGTAGCAGTTTTAATGGCCAGTAGTATAATATTTGGCGATCAAATGTGGTCTTGAGGTAGGTACCTCTTCAAAGAGTTGAGCGTTTTAACTGCACCATCACATTACATATATCCCATAACAGAATTCATCATAAAGAAGCCATCACAATCTAAGAAGACTAGAGATATATATGGCCTTTACTACCCCTTATTAAAGCCGTGAATGTCTCAGAAAGAAGCTGAATATGCAGCAGCAAAGTTTATGATAATTTGCCTAGTATCACGAAAGGTCTCACGTCGGGCAAAGCGGGTTTTAAATGTAATCTGAAATCATTTCTCCCTAACGTAACTATCTTCCTTGACTATCCTCACAGCAAATAATTAGACGGAAAAAAGAACAGTGTAGAATCACCGTGCCATGTGAAATAAATATGTTTGCTGTTGAAAATGAGGGACGGAGAGAGAGAGAGAGAGAGAGAGAGAGAGAGAGAGAGAGAGAGAGAGAGAGAGAGAGGGAGAATTCTGCTTTGTCTGCGGTTTGTATCACGAGTGGAGAGTGCTATAATAGTTTCGTAGAGCATTTGGCGATTAGGGAAATTAGTACGCCATGCCAAATTATCCAGCATTAGTTTAGCAATAGAGATCCTAGTGCGCACGTGGGTAGGTGCTGCCAGTAGTGGACGCATGCAACAAATAGCACCGGCTGGCGCTTCGGCCGCTGTATCCGGACTTAATCCCTTGTGTCACTGTTCTCTGTGGCGGACAGCCGGCGTAATGGCGTCAAAGACGCGGGCTTACCACCGCGAAACACCGCTCCGGCTATCTGCACGCTCGCAGACACCCGCGGTGGGCCCTGAATTAAGTATCGGCCCGTGTTATCCCTTGCGGCGGGCTGGCTTATAAGGGAAGCGGATTATTGGCCCTGCGCGAACCAATCACCTGGCGCTTACGTAGTAGCCCGGTTCCATCGGCCAGCTTCGCCAATAAAACGCAGGAACTACGTCCCTTGGTGATACTAAAGGCGCTCCCAGACCAACGTGTGAAGGGTTTAATAGGTGAAATTATCAGCTACTTAATTTCTCTATGATAATGTCTTCTCGAAAGAAAATGTTCTGTTATTTAATCAAAATGTAGACATAAAATGAGCCTCGGAAGTTTCTTAAAGCTCCTAATAAAGATAAGATTAATTTTTGACTCCATTATTGTTATGTTGATAACAACAAACCACCAAACATATAGGATGACGGGGACCATGTGGGTTATTAAAACTGAACTTACATTCATCCGTTATTTGAGAGTTGCGACTGTATCGGAAGATATTTATGAAATAATATATAATGAAAAATTCTCTTGTCACGAATATTTTATTAGCACGACGCGTTTCGGCAGCATGCTGCTATCATCAGGTGAATTTAGAGTTACCTTTACATTGTAGTTAATACTAAATAAGGTTAGTTTCCTTTCCTGTGAGTCCCAGTGAGGCTTCGAGCAGAACAAACGCCTCTTCAAGAAGATAAATATGTTGTAGTATTTAAATTACGTGATAAGCACGGTTAGTCATTTTGTGATTGCACATACTTACACTTTTGTTGGTAATTTCGTTGTTTGGCACACAGAGCAACAGAGAACAGCAACAGACACATCACAACATAAGACTTTCACAGTTGTTTGTTTACATCAATACAAAGAGTCTTAGATGCTAAGATAAACTAGTTTCTACTGCTAAAACAGCAGTGTATAGTAAAGATCAAATGCTTATATCTAGGTATCTTTACTTCAAGACAAATATTAGGCGATTAGATGGTAAAACAACTTTTTTCGTTGGCGATTCAGGCGTTTAACATTGGAGAAATTTTTAAGAAATTTAATATAACTACTTTGAAGTTTATCATTTAGTAACAGAGCAAAGGAAACTAACCTTACTTCATATTACTTACAACGTAAAACTAATTGTAAATGCACCTGATGAAAGCAGCATGCCGTCGAAACGCATCGTGCAAATAACATATTAGTAACAAGACACTGTTGTAGTACATATTATTTCATAAATTATTAAAACTGTGAGCCGAAGCGATATACGAAGTTGGAACCTTGTCTTTCTCGTCAAATGCAATTATGGACTTAATTCTTTTAATATTTCAGGATAATTCAGAATTAACGTGTAGCGCACACTGATCTGCAGAAGGAAAGATCACTTTGAAAAAGGAAGAATAGTGTGGATCTAAAAATATGAGAATTGACTCATCAGCAGACTGTGGAATGTGTAAATGATGTGTGAATCTAGGTTCAAATTTTACCCATAGGTTTCGAGTTGGGGTGTACGTAAGGTAACAACAAATCACATAAAGCAAGTTTACTACAAAGACTGTTATTCCAGTAATTCCAATTCCAATGCTAGAACTAAGTACTTTCCGTTCTACTTAACGTTACGTTGAGTTCACCAAATGCACTTGGCACCAGGCGGGAAGAAAATCCCCTACGATCGAAATTAGTTGTTTTAAAACTCGTTTTTATTAGGTGGCCTGTTGGCACGAAGCAGCTACACAGCTTTGTCACAGGGTCAAACAGAATTAGCAAACAGCTATGGCAACAACTGATAGCAACATTGGTTAACAAAAATTAACAATGATTAAATTTTGATAGAAGGTTGACTCTACTTTACTGCAATAAATAGGATGTGTGTGGCAGTATACATCAATGTTCATTTTTTACTGATCTGCCTTTAAGCCTGGTTTAGTTCTAGATCCAGTGAAGAGTACTTCACTTACACAATGATCAGTTCGGCTCTTCTTAGGGGCGACTGTATGTTAGTCCTAAGAATCTCGCTGAGACACGATCCTGTGTTCGTGTACTATCCTTGACGTACTCACTGGCAACTGAGCGGAGCTCTGCGCCTGTTTATATCCATTATCCACATTAGAATTATTTGTGTGACGTAAGACGGGAGGGTAACATAATCCTTACTGTGTCAGTAGTATTTCTAAGCTTAACTTAAAAATAAGAGTAAGTTATGCGTGATTGGCAGGCAGCTTGGAGTTGTTCTTTCTAGGGTGTGTCCCGTATCTTCTGCAGGGCACTTTCCAATGTGTTAGTTCATGGTATAAAGAGATATTAGTTACCATAGAAAGCAGCCTTCAGCCATACTCCGATGGCTTCTGCAGTGGCCATGAATACAAGATGTCCCTAACAAACAACGACAACACTTGGTATGCTGTGCAGGAGGGAAACTCATCAGTTTTCAAGAAGGAATCCATTTCCAGAAAGGCACGGCTTGGGCACTGGAGACCGTCGAAGCCTGAGAACAGACACTTGTGATGGTTTGTTCCTATTCGTTTAGGTGTCTGAATACCGAATGTATGCAACCCTTCAGCCATCCGTGTAATGAAGATGGACGAACTGAGCCACATAGCATTCCTGGGCAGGCGCTACTTTCCCTTCTGCGCATCCTACTGCGGTCCTTCTGTGGTCCGACAGTGCAGTAACGTTGTTGATACGAGGGCGTCGTGGAGCAGTACACAGATGCGGAAATGACCGCCATGGTGCTGGCGTTGGTTAAGAGGACTGCAATGGGAGAACTGCTGCAAGAGTGTACTCAGAACATTTTCCAAACAGATGTACCCATCAACCCACGTTCACGGTCATCGAGAGATGTCTCAGAGAAAGCGGAAAGTTACACGCAAGTGTTTCTGCCCGAGGTGTGTCTAGTAAAGAAGCACTTGATTCTTGGTACTTGTGAATACTACCCGTATCCACTGTTTGTCCTCTGGTGGATATGGAAACGTGAGGCGGGTCTTCCGCGCTCGGTTGGAACACTACGGTTAGAGGAGGACGTGCTGACGCAGAGGCCAGAACTCGACAGATGGCAGCACCCGTGTGAAAAGTGCCGTGTGGCGTGTAGTCCATGAACTCTGGCTCCATCCATTCCATCTGCAGAAAGTCCAGGCTTTACAGGAGGAGGCTTACCCACTGCAGGTACAGTATACACAATGCTGTTTACATCAGTGCATTCTCCAGCCACAGTTCCCGAGTTTGGTGCTATTCGTGGATGAATACACCCTTACCAGAAACTGCATATTAAGCTTGGACAATATGCATGTTTGGGCGGACGAAAAGCCGAGTGCACAGGTAGTTCAAAATCACCAACACAGGATCAGTACTAACATCTTGGCTGGGATAATTGGTAACCATATCGTTGAGCCATATTTACAGCCAAAGAAACAGCACTGATCTACCTCAGATTTATTAGAGTGTTTTTGACTACCCTATTGGATGTAGTGCCCTGAATGTCGGCATTTGCATGTGCCTGCAACAAGGCTGAGCTACAGCATACTTTGATGTTGATGTGCATAATGACTTCAATATCGCATATCCCAATCGAAGGACTAGTAATATGCATATCCCAACCGAAGGACTGGTAGGTGTGGACGAGTTCCATGGCCAGCACGGTCGCCAAATCTGACACCTCTCAACTATTTTCTGTGGGGCAGTATGAAGAGCAAGGTGTATGGCACATCTGTAATGTCAGTGGAGGACCTTATTGCTCGATTCCACAGAGTGGCTGAATTACTTAAGAGAAAAAGGTTCGCATCGGCTCTAATGGTTCAAATGGCTCTGAGCACTATGGGACTTAACATCTGAGGTCATCAGTCCCCTAGAAAATGGAACTATTTAAACCTAACTAACCCAAGGACATCACACACATCCATACCAAGGCAGGATTCCAACCTGAGACCTTAGCGGTCGCGAGGTTCCATACTGAAGCGCCTAGAACCGCTCGGTCACACCGGCCGGCGTATCGGCTCATGTTCGTCAGGCTAAGCACCGTCGATTTAGGCTCTACATTGACCTAGGACGTGCGCAATTCGAATCCATCTGTAATGTAGACAGCTCGATGTGTAATGTGGAACGCACACCCATCTCAGACCTCGACGTTGTCCAGCGCCCAAGATATTGGTTCCTTCTTGAAAACCTGCGAGTGTGCCTTCCCGCACAACATTCTATGTGTTAAATGTGTGAGTTCAGAACGATTCCCAACATGCATCACTGACTTCACTAAAGGACTGAATAGTCGAGTTACAAAATTCTACACGAGCCATATGTCCAGTTTTCCTCGTTTCGAAATTACCATTTGTTATGTGGTTGCGTAAAACGTATTACATATAATTGCGACGAGAAAACCTTTTCCGACAAAGTGTTTAATCTGTTCAAAAATGGCTCTGAGCACTATGGGACTTAACATCTGTGGTCATCCGTCCCCTAGATCTTAGAACTACTTAAACCTAACTAACCTAAGGACATTACACACATCCATGCCCGAGGCAGGATTCGAACCTGCGACCGTAGCAGTCGCGCGGTTCCGGACTGAGCGCCTAGAACCGCGAGACCACCGCGGCCGGCGTTTAATCTGTACTTTGCACTTACTTGAAGAGTTGTTTTGCATATAGGGGATCACAAAAAACGTTATTATGTTGCCAGTGTTTAAGGAACTCATTCCCCTAGAAACCCACCCAGCACTTGTGGAATCCAGATAATGTATGATCGCTGCTCTACTGCATTCCTAACGTGGACCAACACCTTACTAAGCAGATTGTCATGAAGTTTTGACTCCGCAGCTACATTCAAAGGGTGAAATGCTTTTGTAAGAGAACCTGGTTACTCAGGAAGGTGTTGACTTGTGTTGTTGTATGATACATTATAAACTGCTTCAACAAAACAACGACGTTCAACATAATTTTGCTATACGCCACACAGCAGGACTTCGCGGACATTTAAGTCCCTTCAGGCTTTAAAGAAGCGCTCGCACCGTGAAATTGCTTGGAACTTCGTCGCTCTGGGCCTAAAGCCAGTTTATATGATGTATTAGGAAGCTGTATACAAACTGCTTTAAACAAAGCCTTCGTACTAATCCATAATCCTAAACATTTTTGAGGTAGAAAGCAAACAGGTTATTTCATGGGAAGTAGGCAGCCCACGTCATGTATTACTGTTCCTGTGGTGTGCATTGATATCCTGGCTGACTGCCTACACAGGACGTAACTAATGGGGTACAAGATTCACGTTTCGATCCAAATTTTGATCATTACTCTCCCACCAAATGATTGCACAGCCGAGTGCACGAAAGAAAAAATTCAACTTTTCAACATTAGCGGTGTTATCGTAAAAGAAGTTTACATGTAAACAGTTTCGTGCTCTTAGTAAAAGGGACCAAACAACGCCACGCTGCTGATGCATTGCACACCACTGAACTATACATTAAATACTGCATTTCACGTCATTCCTTTTCGTTATTTGTTCAGGATTTTAGTGAACAGCCTACTGAACCAAGAATGAGTCACCCATAGCAAATTTGTCTGGAGCGTAAACACCTTTAACAAGAGTAGCCATATGTATTATTTATATAAGTGCTTTATCCGTAAAAGCGTCCGTCAGATTCTGTACTAGTAATAAATTGTAAATATCAATGAAAAGCCTCCAACAGCCGTGTAAGTGATATTTTATTTTAGTTTGAAGGCTACCAGTTTCGACCTTCCAATACGCCGTCCTCAGGCCCCACATTCATCTCTCTCAAACTGAATGATAATATTGCTTAGTGCCATAAAACCCTGGATGTCGTGAATTCAGTCGTTACACTACTACTTCATACGAAGACGTGATAGCAACCTAAAAGATATGTATATGGGGCCTGAAGATGGCACAGTGGAATGCCGAAATGGGTAGCCTGAAAATAAAATAAAATAATATGTCAATTACGCGGCTGTTGGAGACATTTCATTGATACCGACAATTACTTAATCATCCGATGTCCCTGGTCCATGATGGATCAACAGAGATTTATAATAAATCTGTGAAAGTGTCGTGTCTGTCTGTTTGTATGTTTATACGTTAGAACACACTTCTTCAAAACTGTTAGACGAATTGTCATGGGGTTTTCGCAGGTAACTTAAGCGTAGATTGTAGCACCGCACATGCCTCAGTTAACCAAGGTTTGGACACGAACAGTTTTATCTATACTAATATTATAAATGCGACTGTACTTCTGTCTGTTACCTTTTCACGACCAACCAGCTGAATCTATTTCGATGAAATTTGGCATGAAGATAGCCTGAACGCTGACGAAACGCATAGACTAGAAAGTGTGTAGTACAAGATACTTTTTGAATTGAAGAATATTACGCTAATTGGGGAAGAATATTTGCTCTTTGAAAAAGCCATTCATTCTTTCACTTATGATGTAACGTCTCTGTGACAGTGCTTTTATTGATTGATACGTGCTGTATGTTACGATTCAAAGGGATAGATACAATTCTTATACATCTTCAGTCTTAAATACTGACTCCCACACTTTAAGTTACATAATGTACACGTTGTATAATGTATAGCTATTTCGACAGCACTATGTATCGATGCTTGCTGCTGCTCAGGCCCCTCAATATGCACTGTTAGGGAGTGGCATTTCGCACGCCAACATATCGTCCTCTGGGACGGCTTGAGAGGGGAAGAGAGTGGCACATATCACGAGTTATGCTTACGCAAACAGGCACATATGCGAGGACAGTGATATTAATACATACAGGGTGTTACAAAAAGGTACGGTCAAACTTTCAGGAAACATTCCTCACACACAAAGAAACAAAATATTTTATGTGAACATGTGTCCGGAAACGCTTACTTTCTATGTTAGAGCTCATTTTATTACTTCTCTTCAAATCACATTAATCACGGAATGGAAACACACAGCAACAGAACGTACCAGCGTGACTTCAAACACTTTGTTACAGAAAATGTTCAAAATGTCCTCCGTTAGCTAGGATACATGCATCCACCCTCCGTCGCATGGAATCCCTGATGCGCTGATACAGCCCTGGAGGATGGCGTATTGTATCACAGCCGTCCACAATACGAGCACGAAGAGTCTCCACATTTGGTACCGGGGTTGCGTAGACAAGAGATTTCAAATGCCCCCATAAATGAAAGTCTAGAGGGTTGGGGTCAGGAGAGCGTGGAGGCCATGGAATTGGTCCGCCTCTACCAATCCATCGGTCACCGAATCTGTTGTTGAGAAGCGTACGAACACTTCGACTGAAATGTGCAGGAGCTCCATCGCGCATGAACCACATGTTGTATCGTACTTGCAAAGATACATGTTCTAGCAGCACAGGTAGAGTATCCCGTATGAAATCATGATAACGTTCTTCACTGAGCGTAGGCGGAAGAAAATGTGGCCCAATCAAGACATCACCAACAATGACTGCCAAAACGTTCACGGAAAATCTATGTTGATGACGTGATGGCAAAATTGCGTGCGGATTCTCGTCAGCCCGCACATGTTGATTGAGAAAATTTACAATTTGATCACGTTGGAATGAAGCCTCATCCGTAGAGAGAACATTTGCACTGGAAGAATTGACACATTGTTGGATGAACCATTCGCAGAAGGGTACCCGTGGAGGCCAATCAGCTGCTGATAGTGCCTGCACACGCTGTACATGGTACGGAAACAACTGGTTCTGCCTTATCACTCTCCATACAGTGACGTGGTCAACGTTACCTTGTACAGCAGCAACTTCTCTGACGCTGACATTAGGGTTATCGTCAACTGCACGAAGAATTGCCTCGTCCATTGCAGGTGTCCTCGGCGTTCTACGTCTTCCCCAGTCGCGAGTCATAGGCTGGAATGTTCCGTGATCCCTAAGACGCCGATCAATTGCTTCGAACGTCTTCCTGTCGGGACACCTTCGTTCTGGAAATCTGTCTCGATACAAACGTACCGCGCCACGGCTGTTGCCCTGTGCTAATCCATACATCAAATGGGCATCTGCCAACTCCGCATTTGTAAACATTGCACTGACTGCAAAACCACGTTGGTGATGAACACTAACCTGTTGATGCTACGTACTGATGTGGTTGATGCTAGTAATGTAGAGCAATGAAGCTTATGTCAACACAGGCACCGAAGTCAACATTACATTCCTTCAATTGGGCCAACTGGTGGTGAATCGAGGAAGTACAGTACATACTGACGAAACCAAAATGAGCTCTAACATGGAAATTAAGCGTTTCTGGACACATGCCCACATAACATCTTTTCTTTATTTGTGTGTGAGGAATGTTTCCTGAAAGTTTGGCTGTATCTTTTTGTAACACCCTGTATACTGTAGCTTACTTACTCACCATATCTCATCATAACTAAAACTAACGATATGCGAGCACGCTGGTTATGAATAAATATACCTTCTGTATATGTGTCTCATATCATCGAGGCAATATTCTACCACATAATAATGTTTATGGAATCAAGAAATGTGAAACGGAACATAAAACCATAGATTGTGTGCAATTGGAATCCGCTAGTGAAGAATCTTTTGTCCACCTGTCGGGCCGTGAGATCACTATTAAATACCGTTGTAAAACGGTTATGTGTACAGTCATAAACGAGATCGAAAGCCAATGTGAATTACAAGGAATTGTACCAATTATCAATATCACAGGTAAATATCTGGACACTCAGTTGATCAAGGTGCTAGTAAATAAATGGAGCGATTGAACATCACGAGAGCAAGTTGCAAGGTGTTGCCAACAGACCATTGTGTCAGAAGTGTTAGTTAAAATTTGTGACTAATACAGTGTGTGAACAGTTTGTGGGCAGTGTTGCTCGCATCTGTGTATTTCCTGGTAGAATATACTCGGACTTTTACCAGACGCTTGTGGTTCTCAATAAGTGCATACTTCCCCAACCCACAGTTAATTAAAGAATTGCAGGATCTGATTTACCTGATTTTGCAATGCAGAGAAGGAAAGTGCTAAGGGGAAAACAGGTATACACGATCCATGCATGATCTAGGCGTGAAATTTAACGTTTCGAAGGACATGGAACAATTTATTGTACCTCACTGGCCGCTTACACTTTCAAAATCGAAAGGAAAAATGTCACGGAAGAATAATTCCAGTAATGTAATTTGTTAGTTCCACTTAGATTTCCTCGAGCCCAAGTGGATAGCCCTGCACGTTAAAGCGCCTCTTGCAGGTCGGGGAAGTGTCTTAGCCCTGGATTGATTCCCTTGATCGATTCCACCCATCTGATTAACGGTAAGGGTTCGTGTGTTGGCAAGCCTGTATGTGGTCTTTAGGCGGTTTTTCACACCAGACTAAGTAAATGCTAGCCTGGTACTCAATGTCCGACTCAGTTACAGTGTTCGCAAACATTTACAAAACGTTTGGCACTTTCACATGAATAACACTAAATGCTGAAAGTTGTGGTATACATATTCCACCTTCCACCACATGGTGATTGTGGGGCTGGGCGGGGAGGGGGGGGGGGGGGGGAAGCAGCATAGCGGAGTGGGTCAGAAAGGACACGTGGCTACCCATTAAATTAAGCATGCCATGTCCGTTTAATAATTAAACCAACTTTTCGCCGCTGCGAGACAAAGGCTCAAGGAAAAGAAGAACGAAAAAAGATGAAGAAGACGTAGATCTCGCCAAGCCCGTCACATTAATCAAACAGCACGACCAAGTACCAGTGCTTCCATATTCTTATATAAGGTACCTTACTATGGAGTATGTGCTCGCTAACTAATTTACAGCACTAGCCCATAAAACAAGAAAATGATGAAGTTAAATTCCACATCTGGAAGCACACTTTCGAAATCTTGTAGGTTTTCTATACCAGCAGAATAAATTTACCAATCTCTGAGGATCAGTCACTCCCAACGGACTTCATACACACAACAATCTTTAAAAGATATTAGCTTCGTTATAATGGAATGCAGCAAATAAATGAGGAGACACAGCTGGATGCTGTGAGAGCTTGGGAACCGTCGTGCTGTTCAAATCTTTAGTCGTTAAAAAGTGATTCTTCTCGGTATGACTTCTGTTCATCAAGCAACTACGGCTGCAAATAAAATTTACTTCTTAATGTTTACATTATTACATAACAGTTTTCGTGTGTTATGAACTGACGCAACGGTGCTGAAAGTTGTGGATACCAAAGAAGATGTATGAGACTGCAAATACAAAGACAAAATGACTGTACGAGCTCTCAAGTAAATAGATTTTGAAGAGGCCAAAATTATGGATTCCAAGCAAAAACATAGACCTAAACGATCAATATCTTACTTACATTAGGAAATTAGAGATAATTACAGTCACAACAGCTATTTCACATATTGTTAAAATATAAAATGCTTTATAAGTCGGACAAGAATTTTAGTATTTTTTTCAAAGTATATGTTCGTAAGATAGGAACGTGTTGAAAAATATCTCTTTAATTACATAACTGTTACTTAAAAAGACCCTCTCCAAGGTTGGATGAGACCTTTATTGGAAGTTGGGAGAATAATTTGCCTTTCAAAACTGTGAGTGAAAGACAATTAATTCTTTGAGGGACCTAGGCAGAGACAAAGTCTAATTTCAAGATAAAAAATGATTGGCAAGGGAGATCTTTTGCCTGTTATGCCAGAAAACAGTCATAAAACAGTTAGAAACTTCAGAAACATGGCAATGGGCTATGTAAGAACTACATCTTGGTAAATACCTTATACTCTCAACACTACTTGTTATTACTGAAACAATGTGGTAAATATACCATGCTGTTCTGCTTCAATATGAGTGACGATATCAATAACAACAAGCAAAAAATCAACAGATATTGTGGTGCATCATATGTTTACCACCTGCTTTGTTATATGATATCCTCGAAACTGGATGGAACCTGTGATGAGCGTCTTGATGTACACATGGCACACATTCTCGAACACCTTCTGTTAATACTTTCATTACATACCACAATCTTCGTCAAATCACTATAACCTTGTTTTCAAGGAAAAACACACAGTTCCATTAGAAATTCCAACGGCTTAATTATCTCGGGAAACATATGGCAAGGTAATCAACATCTATGGTGACCAGCACAGAACATCCATGAAACGCTTCAGGTGAGAATAGAAACTGTATGTTTTGAAGTGAGCAAGGGAAGGAGATGAATGTTTTTATTAGCAGTGAATTCTCCAAATGAATCTCACAAAGCCCTCATACGAATGCGTCACTGGGATACGATACTATACCTATGTATATTCACTAAATGATGAAATTGCCTCGGAACCTGTAAACAATCACTAAATGTTTTGTAATATTGCAAGTTTCTTGATCGAAGTTTAACAGCTTACTGAAGCTATTCATTCTTGATGTTTTCATCGGGTCTGTAGGCGAATCATACACTAATCTAGACATTTGAGGGGTCCATCCAGCCGCAACCTTCAGGTGAGAATTTTGTTTTGTAATTTCACCGGAAGCAAAAAGCGTATTCATTTGATGATGGTGGCCAAATGGTTGCATGGTCTAGCAAAAGACCCCACAGGAATATCATCAGTAGTTAATAAGCCGGTGAAGTTTGCATAATCATGACATTAATTCTTAAAACATGAAGGTAAACAGTGCCATTAAATTAATGTGAAGCAATTTCTTTCCTGGTGTCAATCCTACGCTAAGTTTTTCGTACTTGTTTAACGGTTTCTGTGTGCCCGTTATTTTACTGGGCAGATATTAAGACTAGTGTGTGGCGCCCCGTCGTCAATGAGATTGTTAGAGATGGGGTACAATTTCGGATTACGAAAGGTAGGAAATCGGCCATGCACTTCCCGAAGGAACCATCGTGGCATTTTCCTTAAGCGATTTAGGGAAATCACGGAGAATCTAAATCTAGATGGCTGAACAGATATTGTTGTACCTTCGTATTCACAAGTCTGGTGTTAAGTTATCATTACAAGTTCAGTGGTATTTCAGGTGTTAATAAGAGTTCCATCATTATAGACAGCACAATTATGTACAGGACGGCGTCAATATGTTACGTCGCTTTTGTGTTGTCCTGTTTGTATCAGCAGTGTCTCAGTAACTCTGGGAAATCTCTTAAGGTAATAAATGCACTGGGCAACAGAATTAAAGCATCACTTTCTTGAAAGCCCTGATTCCCACCGATCGAAACGCTTTAGTCTGGCATTGGTTTCCCCTTTGTTGAGTTTAAAAATGTACCTATACAGACAATACAGGCAGTACCAGGCGCCTGCAGGCAGACCAAACTGCTGCTATCACCCCCCCCCCCCCCCCCCCCCCACTACCCTGCGTCTGATAGTCGGTCAAACGGAATTGTTAAATTTTGAAGGGTTCGCCGGTCTGCAAGTACCTAGGCCTTCGTCACTAGTTCTGTCTATTTTTATTTAAAAATTCTGAGGTACGCTTGTGCCAATGTCGCACCCTCCCCCACCCCCACTTCACCCCCCAACCCCCACCCTCCGCACCTCCCGCCCCCCCATCCAATGATCACGCCAGAGGAGGATATAATATAAAATAAGAGCTCTGAGAAATCATAAGCACCAGTAGATGCATCGGATGACTTTCATGTTTTGTCGAATGGTTTTGAAGGATCTATAGTAGCTCCAACCTGAACTCCAGAGCCGGCCGCTGTGACCGAGCAGTTTTAGGCGCTTCAATCCGGAACTACGCGGCTGCTGCGGTCGCAGGTTCGAATCCTGCCTCGGGCATGGATGTGTGTAATGTCCTTAGCTTAATTAGGTTTACGTAGTTCTAAGTCTAGATGACCTCAGATGTTAAGTCCCTTAGCGCTTAGACCCATTTCACCATTTGCGTCGCGCGGGATTAGCCGAGCGGTCTTGGGCGCTGCAGTCATAGACTGTGCGGCTGATCCCGGCGGAGGTTCGAGTCCTCCCTCGGGTTGTGTGTGTTTGTCCTTAGGATTATTTATTAAGTAGTGTAAGCTTAGGGACTGATGACTTTAGCAGTTAAGTCCCATAAGACTTCACATTTTTTTAGAACCATTTGAACTCCAGACCAAAACTTGCGGTCGCGCTGCGCTCCAAACGGGTGCGATCACGGTCGATGGGAATCAAGATCCACAATGTTCTTAGAGAAGTGCTGAAATTACCGAGGGTGTCAACAGTAACAAATGTTTTGAAGAAAGTCTTCTGTAGCTCATCGAACTCAAAATGTGTGGGAACCAGCGCCCCAGAGAAAATAGTCTGCTGACACTCCTTACGCCACCCCGCCTGAAGCCTTTCCGTGCTGTTTGTTTGGAATGTATTCCTCATAAGAAAACGCGTGATTTAAACGCTGGACGTCGTGGTTCTAACCTCCTGCCAGAGACGTCAAAACGAGGGTGAAATGTAGGTAAAAATGGCTGTGAAGAACTCCCGATCGTGTGACACGTTCACGGTGGAATTGTGGTAAAATTTGGTGCCTATGTGACACCATTAAACCTACTTACACGTTACATGAACTGAACTGTGGCCCGTTTTTCGCATTTGTAAATATCTTGCTGTTTGATGCGAAGTCGAGACCGTTGCAGGGTGCTATGCTTTAGCATTCTTACGAGAAAGGTTGTAGGCACCTTTGAGCCAAATTTCAAACTTAAGCGTCATAATGGATGGGAATTACGGAGCTGCAAGGAAGTGAGCCTTTAATTCTGTTGCGCAAAATACTAGAGACCACCGGTAGCGCGCGGAGGCCTACCTCGCAGGGGAACGGATCTCTTGTCAACTACCGGTTCCTGTATTGCAGGGCCAGCAACGGCGTGCCAAACCTGATGCGTGCAGCGTGAGCGAACCACGGGTGAGACAAGGCCCCACCTGTCACTCGGCTATTCTCCGTCCTTCCCGGAAGTTCACAGAACTGTGCGACATTTCATTTAATATTCCGGTACCGCAGTTTTCTGTCGGCGCAACTCTGAGTTTGACAGAATCGCTCTGTTTAATCTTTGCTATTTGTTCATGACGTGAAGGACGTACACAGGTCCAGTGGCTGTTTGCACAAAAGGAGCCAGTCCTAGCGCTCTATCATCGCAATCCTTTAAAATGAATGGGAATGACAGAAGGCAGGGATGAGAATTCTCAATTCGCAGAAGCTACTGTGTATTTGCTATGAAACTATACTACAATGCTATGCAGAAGTAATTTAAAGATTTATTGGACAGTAAAAGAGTAAAAAATTATCACGATCTATAGACAGGATTCATTGTTCAGAACATTAAAAAGATTTTTGTACGAAATTTATAGACCTGGAGCATGTCAAGAAATTGATGACACGAATAGTAAAATTTCTACAGTCACACGCATTACTCCATTCTCAGTTGTAATAGTTGTAAGGGGAACTAAACGAAGACTATGGAGACTCCATATATTACTGCAAAGTACTTTGGTTAAGTCACGAGGCATGACGAACTACTTTTCTGTTTAAAACATTCTACACTCCTGGAAATTGAAATAAGAACACCGTGAATTCATTGTCTCAGGAAGGGGAAACTTTATTGACACATTCCTGGGGTCAGATACATCACATGATCACACTGACAGAACCACAGGCACATAGACACAGGCAACAGAGCATGCACAATGTCGGCACTAGTACAGTGTATATCCACCTTTCGCAGCAATGCAGGCCGCTATTCTCCCATGGAGACGATCGTAGAGATGCTGGATGTAGTCCTGTGGAACGGCTTGCCATGCCATTTCCACCTGGCGCCTCAGTTGGACCAGCGTTCGTGCTGGACGTGCAGACCGCGTGAGACGACGCTTCATCCAGTCCCAAACATGCTCAATGGGGGACAGATCCGGAGATCTTGCTGGCCAGGGTAGTTGACTTACACGTTCTAGAGCACGTTGGGTGGTACGGGATACATGCGGACGTGCATTGTCCTGTTGGAACAGCAAGTTCCCTTGCCGGTCTAGGAATGGTAGAACGATGGGTTCGATGACGGTTTGGATGTACCGTGCACTATTCAGTGTCCCCTCGACGATCACCAGAGGTGTACGGCCAGTGTAGGAGATCGCTCCCCACACCATGATGCCGCGTGTTGGCCCTTTGTGCCTCGGTCGTATGCAGTCTTGATTGTGGCGCTCACCTGCACGGCGCCAAACACGCATACGACCATCATTGGCACCAAGGCAGAAGTGACTCTCATCGCTGAAGACGACACGTCTCCATTCGTCCCTCCATTCTCGCCTGTCGCGACACCACTGGAGGCGGGCTGCACGATGTTGGGGCGTGAGCGGAAGACGGCCTAACGGTGTTCGGGACCGTAGCCCAGCTCCATGGAGACGGTTGCGAATGGTCCTCGCCGATACCCCAGGAGCAACAGTGTCCCTAATTTGCTGGGAAGTGGCGGTGCGGTCCCCTACGGCATTGCGTAGGATCCTACGGTCTTGGCGTGCATCCGTGCGTCGCTGCGGTCCGGTCCCAGGTCGACGGTCACATGCACCTTCCGCCGACCACTGGCGACAACATCGATGTACTGTGGAGACCCCACGCCCCACGTGTTGAGCAATTCGACGGTACGTCCACCCGGCCTCCCGCATGTCCACTATACGCCCTCGCTCAAAGTCCGTCAACTGCACATACGGTTCACGTCCACGCTGTCGCGGCATGCTACCATTGTTAAAGACTGCGATGGAGCTCCGTATGCTACGGCAAACTGGCTGACACTGACGGCGGCGGTGCACAAATGCTGCGCAGCTAGCGCCATTCGACGGCCAACACCGCGGTTGCTGGTGTGTCCGCTGTGCCGTGCGTGTGATTATTGCTTGTACAGTCCTCTCGCAGTGTCCGGAGCAAGTATGGTGGATCTGACACACCGGTGTCAATGTGTTCTTTTTTCCATTTCCAGGAGTGTATTTTAGAGTGAAAGAAAGAAAAAGGAAGTTCAGGAACGGAAAGTAAAACTTACAGAATGGAATTCAAAATTTACAATTTAAGTGGACGCAGTGCAAGGTAACTTCTTCCTGATTTCATGGAGATGCAATTAAAATGGCAATAGCATTGTGAAAGGAGTACATTCTGACGGATACGCTCCCTAAGCTCACTGGCGTTAAATAAAACGCAAGATCTCAAGGATTCATTTTGGCCTTGAAAGAATTAAAAGGATAGTTTTATAAATATTTTGAGGACACTGTCAATCTTACATCTGTTTCCGAGCTGTTGTGAGACAATTTGCCGTTTCGGTTGAAAGCGGCCCCGTGCACTTTCCGTTGTAACTGATTGACTTGCGTGGTAATTCCCGTTTTAATAACAAATCTTTTTGCTTTAAAACTGTCTGGGGCGTCTATATTGACTTCCTCGAGTAGAGTTCCAAGTCTTCATTATGAGGCTGGAAAGGTGCTACAATATTTTAATCGATTAATTTGTGTGGAAAGCCTTTCATCGAGTGTGAAACTAAACACGTCACGATTACGTGGCAACTTGAGTGCGAAACTCTGTGAAGGGTCTGCGTCTGTCCGCCTACTGAGAGTTTGTACTAGAGAAAAACTATATTATGTCTTCAGCTCGCCAAAAATAATGAAATAATACTGAAAATTAGTTGTGTTTGTGATCTGTGAGGAATGTGAAATTTAAAAGCCAGTAGTATTCAATGCGACTGCACAGCCATTTAAATTCGGCGCGTTTGCAGTTTCTCCCTCTTCTTGCTAACTCGGGGTGGCGTGGCGGTGGGGAGGAGTGCAGCGAGACTATGTGCTTTGCAGTCGGGTTGGGGCAATGCCGTGGCTGGCTGAGAACGCGTATATTGGTCGTCCCAATAGGTAACTTCCTCTCGTGCAACCTGTCTTTCTCACTGCCGCCTTCGCTAATAATGCCATTACATTCCATGTTTTGTCACTTAGGTGTCGATATCTATGAATCGGAACAGTTTCCAGACCTTGACCATCCAGCTGCCGTTCGCAAGCCGGCGACTGCTACGGTCTCAGGTTCGAATCCTGCCTCGGGCATGGATGTGTGTTATGTCTTTAGGTTAGTTGTGTTTAATTAATTCTAAGTTCTAGGTGACTGATGACCTTAGAAGGTAAGTCGCATAGTGCTCAGAGCCATTTGAACCAGTTTTTGCTGATCGTAAGCCTAACATAATGTTGTAGTGTGACTTTGGAGGAATAGTAAAATGTGGCACATGGGTACTCTGTGCAGGAACTATAAACTGTGCTTCGTATTAGAAGGAAACATTGGAACGTTGTCACAACTATGCTGAGATGTTTGTCTATGGTTAAGTGGCAATAAGTGGTAAGTGGCAATAAGTTTATAGTGGCGTTATTATGTTAGTCTTCGAATTACAAATAAGAAGTTTGATGAAAAGACATTGCCGCACCGTGCACTGTAGCAGCACGGTTAGACTGATGCATAGAAGATTTTTGGCATGCAGAATAGTAATTTATTATTAACAGGGTGGTGGTGTATCTAAGTAACGTTAACGTACGTACTGAAAGGATTGCAGCGGAGCAAGATACTAGCAAAACAAGAGCATACATGATCACCTGTATTTCTTCAGGTCAAGGTAACCGAGTTTTGAGCTGGACTGGGAAAGTTCACCCTCGCAAACTTGACACGAATAAGTAATCTTCAGCACACGTTTGTTTAAAAACTTACTTAGTTGTTCAGTAGATTTGTCCATAGTCGACTGATGATCATATTGTTCTTTAGTAATTATTCCCGTTCTTCCCATTTTTGATAAATACTGAACGCATCTATCGATTCGGAATGGGTGATTTCCGCTACGTTTCACCAAAAGTAGCACTCATTATATTACTTGAAACTGAGAAGGAGAGAAGATTATTATTCCTGGTCTCTCATTTCGGTTGCAATTAGGAACTGATTGTCTTGTTTGTGAACAGATAGGCTCACGATAATTGTTATTTAAACAATCAAGAGGTGGGAGACTGTTACAAGCAATATCAATGACGTTAATCTCTGGATCCTACGGCATAGTTGTATACGAGAAACGTGTATGGGGAACATAGACAAAATTTCCACTGGTGTCTTCCGACGACGCTAGGCGTCCTTTAGCATTTGCCGACAAGGGAGGACAAGATGTCACCAAACTAGCAGTCTCTGTTGACATGGTATGCAGCATACAGCCTACTTTGGGAAATTGTTGGAGTGCCTCTAAGAGGAGGAAGATATTTTATCAGCAAATCAGGAAATTAATTTTGCTGCTTGCCGAATTTCACGCAGAGCAGATGATTGGATGATAGGCAACACACATGGCATACGAACGCCGTCCTTGCGCACTGGCTCATCTTAGGTTCATAAACAGTTTTAAACGACGCCTACCGTAGCCAGAAAGCGTCTTAGGACATTTTTATCTCCAAAAAATTTGTTTCGCACGACATAATCTATCACTGACAGACGTTTGTCGCAAAGACTTCCAAACACCCCATAATTACCTAAAACACTATCTGAACATTCATGGTGGTGTCTGTTTGTTCTATATCGTGTCTCCCTATCACTTTCGCGCAACGACGCTCTGAGTGTGTTTTTTATGGAATTGACTAGTTTGAACCTGGAACCTGTTGCTCGTAAGGAGACGCCAGGCCACACATGACATGTAGAATTCAGAAGAGTTCAGTGAGACTAGCGATGATATAATCAAATACTTAATGATTTCAGCGTCAGCTCCACTGCACTCCCTGTAAAAGAATCTTAATACTAACTAAGTTTAGTGGAAGGGGTTCAAGGCTTTCCTATTTTTAGTTAGCTGGAAAAATAACGTCGAAAAATCGGTTACGTTTACCATTGGAAATTTTATTCTACTCACAAAACGTTTATAAATTGCACTATTGATAAAAGGAAATGTTTTAATACAGGATGGTAAAAACCAACTGCGTTCAACAAAACTGTGAACGAATATTCCCTGAATGGGTTTCCAAGTTCTACAATGGATCGAAGGATGACCTACGCCATATCACATCTATAATCTAGGTTTAAATTAAGTTTCACAAGAGAGATAACTTCAAAATGGTCTACAGTGACCCTCAATTATCTTTAATTACTTATCTAACTTGTCGTAAATTACAGTGGCTGATGTGGATTCTCAATAACTATATAACAGAAAAATCATCGAGTTTCAGATTTTTACTTCAAGTGGCAAATGTGAACACCATGAGTTTTAATTAACGATCGACACTAGTATTACGCAAAAAATGGGGTGTAACAGATGAGACTTCTGCAGTTCTGAGTGAAGCCTTATGCGCTCAAAAATGCGGCATCGCGTGCTTTCATTACCTTGTCGGTGTTTAGGCAGCGTCAGGGGGGCGGCGGGCAGCACAGCTCCGCTCACATCTCCATCTCGGAAGCAACTCTTCTCCTAACTTCTCCTTACTACAATTTACCAAAGTTGGCTTAAAAAAAAATATCTGGCTGTGTTTTCATCTGGTTCGAATCCTGCCTCGGGCATGGATGTGTGTGATGTCCTTAGGTTAGTTAGGTTTAATTAGTTCTAAGTTCTAGGGGACTGATGACCACAGATGTTAATTCCCATAGTGCTCAGAGGCACTTGAACCATTTTTTTGTGTTTTCATCTGTCCAATCAGGGTCTCAATCTCAACCTTAAGCTCCGCCTACAAAAATTCTGTCTATCCAATGAGAAACGTTATACTTTTCGTGGTGGGGCAATGTTTTTAAAGTTTGCTACGTTACAGAGGCGCGAAAAAGTCTCACGCTAAAACCTGCAGCTGGTGTGGTCCTTTTAGCGTTATCGTAAGATCTATACTGTTTTTCTGGAGTGGTCTAGCTTTTAACATGGGATGGGGTGTGGTCTTTGTGGTAACAGTGTCGCGAAAAAGTCTCACGCTAAAACTTGTTGGTGGTGTGGCCCTTTTTGTGTTATAGTAAGATCTATACTGTTTTTATGGAGGGCTCTAGCTTTTAACATTGTCTGGGGTGGTGGTCCTTGACGTAACAGAGACGCGAAAAAGTCTCACGCTAAAACGTGCGGGTGGTGTGGTCTTAGCGGTAGGCTGGCGACGTGGGTGTCCAGTCCGTCCCTTATTGTAGGGCCTTCTAGCTTAACACGGTTTTGCTCTCGGCTTCTGTTCTCGTTTCTCCCCTCGGAACTGCGTCTGTCTCACGGTGGGATGGTATGACATGCATTTAGGCATTCTTGTGTTAGTCCGTGGTATTCCATTTGCTCACTCGTTACTCGTATTACTTTGGTTAATTTAATGTCACGATTTATTCGGAGCTATGTGACATACTACTGGATTTGCTTATCATGTCAGGGTTTTCCTGGAAGGTGGTGGATTTGCCTGACACCTTACAACTATGTCGTTTTGGTGGAGAAGAAGTTTCTTTTACAGAATCAGAATGGATTCCGGAAAGTCAATTAAAAGAGATCTTTCTTTATACATGGATGATGAGCTGCAAAAGGCGTGTAAAAATCTGTCATTTGAGCCTTCTCAGAAACGTTAATGGATCGATTAATATCTGACTTTTATGACCAAGTGCCGGCCGCGGTGGTCTAGCGGTTCTAGGCGCTCAGTCCGGAACCGCGCGACTACTACGGTCGCAGGTTCGCATCCTGCCTCGGGCATGGATGTGTGTGATGTCCTTAGGTTGGTTCGGTTTAAGTAGTTCTAAGTTCTAGGGGACTGATGACCACAGATGTTAAGTCCCATAGTGCTCAGAGCCATTTGAACCATTTAGAACCAAGTACCTTATAGTAGGGGGCGAATACTCGACGGAGCCGAATGTATCGTTGGGTGTAGCTTGAGGAAGAGTAGTAGGACCTTTAATGTTCTCGATACACACAAGCCTCATGTAAGGTGGAATCCTCAGCACCGTCAGGGTCTTAGCTGGCGATGCTGTTGTACACAGCGAAGTTTCGTAGTTGGACAATCATCAGGAAATTAAAAAAGATTTGGACAGAAATTACGCTTTGTGTATTGAATGGTAGCTCACTTTATCTGTGGACGAATGCTTATAACAAAGATAGTGAACAGATCATCAGTATAGAAGACTGAGTGAGCCAAGATCTGTATACCTAGGCAGAGAGAATCTCGGAACCCACGAGGAAAAGGAGGAGTATGTTCTTCAACAAATCTTTAGAATGAACCAAGGCTTGCTCAAATGGCTATGGGACTTAACATCTATGGTCGTCAGTCCCCTAGAACTTAGAACTACTTAAAGCTAACTAACCTAAGGGCAGCACACAACGCCCAGTCATCACAAGGCAGAGAAAATCCCTGACCCCACCGAGAATCGAACGCGGGAACCCGGGCGCGGGAAGCGAGAACGCTACCGCACGACCACGAGCTGCGGACATGAACCAAGGAAGTTGAGGATCGGATAATGAAGAAAACAAGAGAAGAATAGCACCCTGAGTCCAAGAGGTATGGGGAGACATGAAACAGAATTTGCAACAGAGTGACTTTCAAATATAAAATTCAGGCTGTAGGCTTATACGTAAGTGAAACATGGATGTGTCAGCAGTTCAGACCAGAGAACAGAAGCGTTTTAAATGTGGTGATACAGAAAACTGACGATGATTGGGTGGGTAGATCTGAGGATAAAAATTTATGCCACAGCTTCATTAAAAGGACTAAGTGGTTGAAAGTACACATCCTGAGGCATCAGGGAATTATCAGTATACCAAGGGAGGGAAGTGTGATTGGGGGAGGATTTAAAACTGCAGAGGTACATCAATGGATGAATACATTAAGCTAAAGGGTGTTTGTTTCAGCAGTTATTTGAGTGGTCTCACAGATCGCTACCGCGTTCACCGGCGTCCCACAGTTGGCAACATAAACATACGTTTCTGACAGACAGCGAGGCGCCGGCGAATCCAATGGAGCACGCCTGCTGAGCCACTCCTTCAGTTGCTCTGACGACGAGCACTCCCTGCTGCTGCGATATAGGATGGCTGATAGCAGCTACACGCCCAGTCTCGGTCACAGTCTACGATAGTCTTCAGTCTTAGCCATCCTTCGAGAAATCGCTCGTCCATTAGCAGTAATAGCTGGACTTAACTGCTGCTGTTCTTTTGTAAAATTTCTTCATAACGCTTGGAAAAAGCTACAAGTTAAGTTAAACTTCTGTTCACTGTATTTACGTGTTTGCTAATCATCGCTGCTGCTGTCTAGTTGCACTGCTTTGTAGCCCACCTCTTCTTACCACTGTGTACGAAATAGTGCACAATAATTTGGCAATGAAAAGGTCTGCACAAGATACAACTGCGTGGAGAGCTTCATCAAATCAGGCTTCAGATCCAATGACAAGAAGACTATTTCTGCTTGTATACTGACAAATTTGGCTATACGGCCGACCTTACAGAAGTCTCTAATTGTTGTAGTCATTTCACTCCATCAGTGAAACGCAGTGTAACAGATTTTGTGTTAGCAGAAGAACCAACACCGCGTTACGAGTGGAGGCCGAAATGCACGCGTTTTAGCTAACGCAGGCTGGCGTGAGGAGGGAAGAACTATACTGACGTGAGGTCTGGAACATGACAAGGAATGAGAATTCGGAAAGCGGACGTAATTAGTTTGATACTTAACTTTAATCCATTAATGATGAACGTCGCTCTTGACGGTACATGATTCACAATATTATCAGTTCAGAATACATTCATGAAAAAATTTCTTATAGTAACTGAATATGCCACCTTGCTAGGTCGTAGCAAATGACGTAGCTGAAGGCTATGCTAAACTTTCGTCTCTGCAAATGAGAGCGTATGTAGACAGTGAACCATCGCTAGCAAAGTCGGCTGTAGAACTGGGGCGAGTGCTAAGGAGTCACTCTAGACTAGACCTGCCGTGTGGCGGTGCTCGGTCTGTAATCACTGATAGTGGCGACGCGCGGGTACGACTTATACTAACGGATCGCGGCCGATTCAAAGGCTACCACCTAGCAAGTGTGGTGCCTGGCGGTGACACAGTAACAGACGTAGTTCATAAATTCATTGCCTGTCTACAAGGTTGAAGTCGGTTGCGAAAAGCAGTAGAGATCTTCAGGCCTTCTGGCAGTAAACGGTGAATCCCAGGTGTTTCTTGATTTCTAGAAAACCTTCGATACACTTACGCACAGTTTCCTGGTAAACAATATAAGTGCATATGAAATGTCTGAACAAATATGTGATTGGATTGAAGACTTAGCCTAGAGCCTTATTTATAAAATCGCAGCCGTCTGCGTTCTCAAATTAATATTCAACAAATATTTAAAATAATCATTACGATTTCCCATTCACGAATGCAATAGCTGGGGATGAGGAGTAATGGCAATGGAGAACATATTGCCCAGAGGCTAATAGTTCGAATTGGAGTCTAGTTTGAAAGATTCGTCAGCACGTTTTGGCTGCTGACAGTGATCTGCCCTGAAGACCAATCTTTGCATTGCCATCGTAGATGACACTTTCATTCCGTTAATGTATCTCAGAGACTGAGGGCACATTATACTATTGATAAGGACCCACAGTCAGAAGTATCACTTAAGCTCAGCACCTTCATTGATCCTTTACTGGTGGCGTTCGCTACCTACTAGCATTTATTTTAGACATTCTCTTCTTTTAACTTCCATAAGTATCCAAAACAAAAACAAAAAGGGCGTACAATGATAAGCGTTACCCGTAATTACCTCTTGGGTTTCTTAAGTAAGATATACTTAAAAGGGACCCAAATCGATTGGTAGAACAACTCTGCTAGTTTCGATTCGTAACATGTGCCATGTCACAGATGCAGAGCGTACTACTAAGGGGCACGGGGTGTAAGAACACGTGGACAAATCATCGCCTTCATGCTGTCGCACTGAATTTCTGCACTTGCAGGCAGACAACCCAAGGAGCCAATTTTCGACAGTAGGCTGCTCACACAGTAGCAGTGACTTCAATAAATTGCATGCACTTATTGAGGTTTGCGTCACAAAAGGTGTTCATACTGAGTGTGTTAGAATTATGGAGAGATCCTCTGATATGTGACTATTTTCTGTTTGTCCTTCAGTATTTGCGCAGTCGTCTTCTGAAACACTAGATGATAAAGCCTCTATGTATCGCCTATAAGGAATCTGTCAAAATCTTTCTTGCCTCACCCAGTGACTCAGTACTAGAAAATGCTTTAGCACTCTAACAGCACCGTGGTGCGGGGTGTGAAGACAAGCTGTTTGTGTGTACATTGCAGGTTGTAAATATTGTGTCCCTGTGAATTACCACAGACATTTCTAGCAAAACCAATTGCAATAAAGTTTCTATAACCTTCGGTAATGATAATAGCTGAGAAAATTATGAAATCCAGAAAAACACGAAAAGTAAATTATGAATTACGCAACACGTCGTGAAACGCAGAATTAAAGATTTTGTAGGATAAGTAATTTCCTGGCGTACTAATATGTGTGTGTTGGATAAGTCAGAGTCTTATATATATTATAAAATCGAAAGTTTATGTGGCTTTGTTAGTATGTTTGCTACTTCTTTACGCTGAAACGATTGGACGAATTTGGATGAAACTTAGAACTAATATAGTTTACATCCTGACTTAACGCATAGGCTACCTCATATGAATCAAAAGAAGTAGAGATGGGGTCAAAGTTTAGTGAAGCCCACGACACAACATCCGTTACTTAATTCATCCAGTATTTAAGAATGAGAGCACTTATTGACTTGGAACAAACTCTCTGCATAATTTCAAACTTTTACGAAAGTTTTTCTCACTTACAATTCCCCACATAATTTTGAAATAAAAATAGTTTATCGCTTAGTACATATTCGCTGTTCTTGCAGTGAAACTACCTCATGAAATACGACTTTTAGATTTATTAGTTTTTTAGTACCAACAATATTCACCACACATTTTGCATATACCACTGAATGTACCAGTAAAATTATATGATGTTAAATACTAATATTGGTGGAAAACTGCTGCGTCATGACCATGAAGTCATTATAGCAACTATGTTTACAAAAGTTAATAAATGACTTAAGAAAGCTAGGAGACTTTTTCTGCTAGAAAAAGCCGATAAGCAATTGTTAACATCTCATTTAGAAACTGAACTAAGTGGTTCAAATGGCTCTGAGCACTATGTGACTTAACATCTATGGTCATCAGTCCCCTAGAACTTAGATCTACTTAAACCTAACTAACTTAAGGACAGTACACAACACCCAGCCATCACGAGGCGGAGAAAATCCCTGACCCCGCCGGGAATCGAACCCGGGAACCCGGGCGTGGCAAGCGAGAACGCTACCGCACGACCAAGAGATGCGGGCAGACACTGAACTGAGATAGCTTAGTTCTAGTAAGATGGACGTAGAGGAATTACGGGCAAAGTTTAAGCAGACTGTAAATCGTGGTCTGAAGAATGATGGGCCTAGTAATTGGATTAAGGACGGAAACGACCCGCCATGGTTTAATAACGAGATTCGGAAAATGATGAGGAAGCAGAGGCTCTTGCCCTCTCGATTCAAAAGAAAATGCGTAATTCACGACAAGCAGAGGATATTAGAGATTCGTGTTTCTGCGAAAAGATCTGTGCCCGAAGCAAACTATTACTACACTGTCATATGTTAGCAAGATCTGGCAGAGAACCCGAGAAAATTCTGGTCCTATGTAAAATCGTCGAGTGGGTCAAAGGGCTCCTTCCAGTCACTTGTTGACGAGTTTGGTGTGGCAGTTGAAGAGAGAGAAACGAAAGCAGAAGTTTTGAATTTCACATTCAAGAAATCGTTCACACAGGAGAATCGTCTTTTGATCATCTAATAGACTACCGTGTGAAGGACATAGTAATAAGCTTTCCTGGCGAGGATAACTACTGAAGAAGTTGAAAACAAATAAGTCACCACGTCCGGATGGAATCGCAGTTCGGTTTCTCAAAGAATACTCCACTCCATTGCCCCTTACTTAGCTTGCGTTTATCGTGAATCTCTAGCCCTGAAGGAAGTCCCAAGGGACTGGAAAGAAGCGCAGGTGACTTATTAAGAAGGGCAAAAGAACGGACCCGCAGATTTACAGAACATCGGTTTGCTGCAGAACCCTTGACCATATTCTCGTTACAATATAGTGAAATTTCTTGAGACGGAGAACTTTAACTCCACGAATCAGCATGATTTTAGAAAGCATTGCTCGTATGAAACTCAGTTTGCTTTCTCTCACACGATATACTGCGAACTATGGTTGAAGGGTAATAGGCAGATTCCGTGTATCTAGATTCCCGGAAAACGCTTGACACGGTGCCCTGTTGTAGGCTCTTAAAGAAGGTACGAGCGTATGGAAAAGGTTCACAAGTATGTGAGTTCTTCGAAGACTTATTGTGTTATAGATCCCAGTATGCTGTCTTTGATGGCTAGTACTCACCGGAGACAAGGGTATCTCCAGGAGTGCCCCAGGGAAGTGTAATAGGAGCGCGGTTGTTCTCTATGTACATATATGATTTGGTTGACCAGGTGGGCAGCAATATTTGTTGTTTGCTGATGATGCTGTGGCGTACGGTAAGGTGTCAAAGTTGAATTTTTTTATGAGGAAATTTGGAAATTTGTGGTAAATGCGTATGGAACCAAACTGCTGAGGTCACCAGTCCCTAAACTTACACACTAGTTAATCTAACTTAGACTAACGACAACACAGACACCCATGGCTGAGGGAGGACTCGAACCTCCGACGGGAGGAACCGGGCGAACCGTGACAAGGCGGCTTGGACCACGTGGCTATTGTATGAGGATGCAAAGTGACTTAGACAAAATTTCTAGATACTGTGATGAATATCAGCTAGCTCTAAATACAGAAAAATGTAAGTTATTACAGATGAGTAGGAAAAACAAACTTACAATGTTCAGATGCAACAACGGTTACGTCTTTTAAATATCTGGGCGTAACGTTTCAAAGTGATATGAAATTCAACGAGCTAATTAGGAACGTGGTAGGAAAGGCGACTGGACGACTTCAGTTTATTCGAAAAATCCAAGGAAAGTGCGGTTCATCTGTAAACGAGACCACATATAGGACGCAAGTGCGACCTATCCTTGAATACTGCTCGAGTGTTTAGGACCCGCATCAGGCCGGATTAAAGGATGGTGTAAATGGTTCAAATGGCTCTGAGCACTATGGGACTTAACATCGGAGGTCATCAGTCCGCTAGAACTTAGAACCATTTAAACCTAACTAACGTAAGGACATCACACACATCCATGCCCGAGGCAGGATTCGAACCTGCGACCGTAGCAGTCTTGCGGTTCCAGACTGAAGCGCCGAGAACCGCTCAGCCACCGCGGCCGGCTGACGGATGCCATCAAAGCAATTCAGAGGCAGGCTGCTACATTTGTTCAAAAATGGTTCAAATCACTCACATCCATGCCCGAATGAGGATTCGAAACTGCGACCGTAGATGTCGCGCTGTTCCAGACTCTAGCGCCTAGAACCGCTGCTACATTTGTTACTGGTAGGTTCCAACGATACGCAAGTGCTGCGGAAATGCTTTGGGAATTCAAACTGGAATGGCTGGAGAAAAGGCGACATTCTTTTCAAGGAACACTACTGAGAAAATTTAGAGAACCGTCATTTGAAGCTCACTGCAGAACGCTTCAGTTTCCTCCAACATACATTGCACGTATGGACAAGGTAAGACACGAAAAATCAGGGCTCATGCAGAGGCATACAGATCGTCGTTTTCCCCTCTTTGTATTTGCGGGCGGAACAGTAAAGGATATGACTAGCAATGGTACGGGGTACCCTCCGGCAAGCGCCTTAATGTGGATTCCGGAGTACTGATGCAGGGTAAGGTGTAGATCATGTATGACGTTTGAATTGATTACTAATTCTATTTGAAATACATTTCACTGAAAATATCTTCACTATGTGATAAAAAGTATCCAGATTACCCCCCCCCCCCCCCCTCCCCCCAAAAAAACCATACGTTTTCCATATTAGGAGCATTGTGCTGTCACCTACTGTCAGGTACCACTTATCAGAGATCTCAGTAGTCATTAGACATCGTGAGAGAGCAGAATGGGGGCGCTCCGTGGAACTCACGAACTTCGAACGTGGTCAGGTGATTGGGTATCACTTGTGTCATACGTATGTACGTGAGATTTACACACTCCGAAACGCTCCTAGGTCCACTGTTTCCGATGTGATAGTGAAGTGAAAACATGAAGCGACACATACAACACAAAAGAGTACAGGCCGACCTCGTCTGTTTTCTGACAGAGTCCACCGACAGTTGAAGGGGGTCGCAATGTATAATAGGCAGACATATATCCAGACCATCACACAGGAATTCCAAACTGCATCAGGATCCACTGTAAGTACTATGACAGTTAGGCGGGAGGTGAGAAAACTTTGATTTGATGGTCGAGCGGCTGCTCATATATGTGCAAAATTGTATCACTGTACGACACATGGTTCAGGAAATGCTATGTCATAAACATTGACCTGGTGAAAATAAAAATGCCGGGCGAAATTCGCTAGAGATACAGGCCAAATATGTGTACAAATAAGTTTTAAATACGTTAAATATATCTGAAAAATATTTGAAATGTGCGTAGGTGGGCAAAGCCACTGGTAACCCCTTGAACGACATCAACCAAATTTGGTAGACTACATTATCTACTATCTGGAAAGAAATAATGTGGCTTGAGAACCATAAGCCTCTCATTGGAGTGCCAGTGATAATGCGGAGAGAGTAGAGGGGAAGATGAGATGGCCAGAAAGAGGGAAGGAGGCACAGGAGACAGGTAGGAGGAGGAATGGATGGACCGAGAGAGGGGGAAGAAGAAGATGGACAGACATCGGGGAGGAGGAAATGGAGAGAGAAAGGGAAGAAGAGGAGATGGCAGGGAGAGTGTAGATGACGGACAGAGGAAGGAACGAGGCAGAGACGGACAGAGAGGTGGTGCGGAGGAAGAGGACAGCGAGAGGGGGAGGAGGGGTAAAGAAGGGATGGACAGAGAGAGGGCAAGGAAGGTTTTGACTAATAGTACATTGTAATAAATATATATCTATGAAAAGCCGGGTATTCAACTATTTCCATGTATACACAGAGAACAAGAAGTCTTGGAACGTTGTTTACAGAGACGTATTGCAGGAAGTATCTGTCTCTCCATACACACCTTTGTAATTATTATCTTTATCGTTCCAATAATGCCGTAAACAGTCATAAGATTATTTACTCCCTTTTCGGGCACATTTTCTAATTCTCTGCTCGGTCGCGTAACAATGTTTTCTGTGAAGTAAACTAGCGAGTTGCGAGGGACACGAGTTGCAGCTTTTCCCACTATCTAAAAATCTGTGTTTTTTATGTCGCGCGGTCTGCTGGGTCGCAAGTGGCTCGCACCGCAAGACTTCCAACAGATAACCCTTCTGATGATGCATACGTGTGGATAGTGAGTATCTAGGCTAATAGTTTTCATTACTTACTGTTTCATCGTGGATAACACCTCGAGATGTTTTCAGTTTCAGGCAGGCAGTACTGTTTTATGTGTAGGACGCGATTAATTGCTGTATTGTATATGAATCATTGAAATTTTCAGTAACTGTGAATAAGCGTGGGAATTAGACTGGTCAACCTCTCTGCGCGTCACATAGGTGGGGGTATATATGACTGCAAAATACTTTAGTGACAATGTTTACTTCCGTCCTTCAGACTAATAAAGATGACGCTTTCATTTTGTTTGAGTTTCGGAATTGTCTATTTGGATTTGAGTGTAAATTGATTTCGGAGATGGGGTACGTCAAAAGGGCGTAGATTACCGAGTTGTATGAGATGAAATACGAAGCTGATCAGCTCTCATTTTATTAAGCAAATCAATGAGAAGAATGTTCTCGCCCTTTGACACCAATGTTGATTTCACACACTCAGCTGGAGTGTTTGTATCCGGCTCTTTAGACGCGATGTCACGTAACGTTCAGCTCCTGTCATTGCTGTTGAGATTGTGCTAGATTTCTATTAAAGTGAGTCAAATTAATTCGTAAGGTTTGTGATTTGTCTCGGATGACAAACTGTGAAATTTGGTTTTTACTGGGAATTCAGACTTCCTCTCAATGAATACAAATTTCACATGGCGTGCCATGAAGTCATATTCGTAAACCTTCCCAAAACGTGATGAACTGGACTGCACCGAGTGAGCATTCAAAATCATTAAACTTCGTGTGAATTTAGAAACTGTTTATGAAATGATAAAAAAGTGCGCTACATTGAATAACTGGTCGTGAGTTTCCGGAATTGTATGCTAGTGCGGACTTGGTAGTAAGACTTATGTACTTAAAGTGACTACTGATTACACAGGACATATTTTATTCCAGAACTTTTGTTTGTTTGGTGGCTACAGTTACACCTGATAAAATCTACACACTTTACAATGACAATTAATTACATGCAGCCTTTTGACAAGTGTAGTTTTTCCACGGCTTTTGTTAAAATGGTTCAAATGGCTCTGAGCACTGTGGGACTTAACATCTGAGGGCTTCAATCCCCTAGAACTTAGAACTACTTACACCTAACTAACCTAGGGACATCACACACATCCATCCCCGAGGCAGGATCAGAACCTGCGATTGTAGCGGTCGCGCGGTTTCAGACTGAAGCGCCTAGAACCGCTCAGCCGGCTTTTGATAGCTGAGTAACAACATGCGTAGCTTTATGGCAGAGTATGCTTTTGAAGCGCTCGCACTAAGTTTCCCACTGCGACGCCATCTTTATTGTGTTGTTGGGTAAGCAGTTTCGAAAGGTTTCGGCTGATGTAATTCGGTACAGTTACATTTTCATTAGTTCCTCCCTATTAAATTCATTCGTTTAGTTACAGTGAACTTAATTTATGCACGCCTCTATGGCAGGATAAGCCGTCTCTCAGGTGAAGTTGCTCACGTGCGGTTAAGAACTGTAGCTGTTTTCTCGAAAAAAGTAAGAGTAAACTGTAAGTAATACTGAATGTCTGGAGCAATCTGGACGTAATCTGGTTGCTTAATTGCTCACGCAGTTGCTGACGATGGGTAAGAGACACATACTGTATCCCTATCTGATGCAGGTGAAGAGTTGTTACATGTTCATTGCACTGCTGATTCAGCGCTTCTGAACGGTGTCCACTGATTTATTTCATGCCTTTGCATTATTTGTGATTTCAATCTCTTTGATGGCAGTAAGTTAATTTTAATGAATTTCGTTTGATTCTGCTCACTTGTTGCAGACTTGACTAGACTGCGAACAGAAATGGGCAACACTACTACAGGATTATACTACGTTCGCTGGACGCCCATTAAATTAGATACTAGAGTCCAGCTTTGAACAAGACTTGGCAATACGTCATTCTTAACAGTAATAAATATTTCAGACGCATCATATTAGTTATAAAACTGACAATTGGCCCTAAACAATAAAAAAGGGTGAGGTACTCAACATCGCTAAAAATCCAATCAATTTCGGTTACACAACGAATAACATAAATTTAAGGAGTGGCTCCGTAAGGTTTCCCGACGTACTAATTGTTGTATTCGTGTCTGGTCTCCAGCCGGAACATATCGTCATCTGGACACAATATTTTGTGGGGTCCACCTGGCCGCCATCTTCAGGTGAGTAGGCCGTCACAGTATCTCGCCGAAACTGACGAGATAGCGAGACTCCCTCTTGCGACGGGTCAGGCTCTTATCGCGCAGTTTCCTTTCCCTGAAAGAAAATCCACCTACCTCGTTTCTTAGGTAGTTGCTGCACTCGCCTCTCCTGATAGCAGCTACTGGAAAAATTGCAGAAAAGCAGTGTTGAAGAAACTGCAATTTAATAGCCGCTCACCGGAGGCCGCGATACATGTTTGCTGAAATACAATCTATGAGCAATCTTCCTAAATAAATTGAGTTATTGGAATGGTAGTAATTGTTTACTCAAACGAGAACGCGAAGTTGGTAATTCTATTTAAGCTCTTTATTGTCTTTAAGCCTGATCATCAGCCCGCTAATCTACGTTTGAAGAAAGTTCAGTTCACAATTCTATCCACACTCAAACCCCGCCAGAATTAGCTTTCAAAGTTACGGAATTTACTTAACTGCAACACAGACGATTTTCTAACATACACGTTTGCAGTCGATGTTCAATAATAGTTCGTTTTTTAACGTTAATGCTCGCCATAAGCACTTAGTAAAAGTTTACGAAGTACCGCCACGCTTTTAATTATTAAAGTTACTCGCGTCTTTCGCGGAACGAAAAGTCACAACTCGCTCAAACTCACACTACGCGTTACTGGACTCTTCCAGTCTCAAATCGCACAGTACCGAACCGATGAAGCCGTTTTATGACTTCATTTTACACATTATTCGCGAGGACACATCAAGCATGTCTCTTCTCGATCACAGTTCCTTCGCGACTCTCATCCACTCGCGACTCACTCAGCTAGTCTGCTAACCGTCCTCGCATCTCATTGGCTCACACATCACACAGCCAATCAGAATTAACTCTTTGGGTGCGCCTCGCGCCAAAATCTAGCACGCACCAGTCATGACTTCTGAATCATTTACGTCATGATTTCTTGTTACACAAAATTTACTGTATAATTTAACAAACCGAAAGGAAAACTAGACTTTACTTTATTTCCAGAAATTATTTAAATACTCGCGAACGTTCTGGCTGCTTGTACAATACCATACACTCTTGGACATCCGACATTCACTAAGATGGGGAACCACTGGCGACTCTGTTCCCACGGTTACATCGTCTGAACACTTGCGAGTTCCAACCTAGATTTTATACACTTGCAAAGAATGGCGAATGTCCCTCTTTCATTCACTCAGGCACACTCATTCACTCTCACCTACTCATATAAAATAACTGTTCACAAAAATTCAAAACATTTATGGTTTTAACAAAGTTATAGGTGAATTTCTAAAAGTAAAATTCTCAAAATAAATACAAAAGCACGGAAGGTGATTTTGTTTCATAGTTGGATGGTCACTGAAGGTGATCTATACATAATGGTATTTATTTAGACTCGAAAATTGTAGAAATTTGCGTTTTCTGTAAGATTTTTCTAATTTCCAAAATATGCAGGTTTCAAAGCTCAAATTTGGATGACTTATTTTTATTCATAACAGAAACTAGTATATTAACTTTTAATTTCCTCAGGTTCCTCAGTTAGAAGTTATTAAAGATGAAAGTTCCACGTTATACACGCGGCTAGTTAGCGCACAGGTCTTACATTCTCACGGTACAGACATGCCATATGGTCGTGACGTCAGACGAACGGACACCGGTAATCTGCCCGCTACAGCACATATGCTAATCTGATGGCTACTTTACAGTCTGTCTACATTTCACAGTAAATATTTGATAGAAAACTGTGCGCTCGCACTAGTTGCGACGCCACACACCTCCTGAGGAAACTAAATTTTTTCATTCATGACAAACTTTTAGTTTTCTAAAAAAATTTCTATTAAAGATTTACTCAAACAGCTATTTAACATTTATAGTTCCTGTACATCAATCATCCACTTATACCTAGGGCTGACGACCTACAAAACATCTTATATCTAAACATGCACTTTTATCATCATTCAAAAAAAAATTTTTCAGATTACAAAATTCTATTTACAAATTCCTGAAAGAGAAAACAAACCTAAATACTATCTTGATGTACGTCACACGCACACTAACACTACTATCGCTATGGTGAGCGTCACTTTTTTACCACTTACACTTAAGATTTTGATAGCACTCGTAGTTCGACCGGGTCCTGCTTGGGAGGTCCATTTCAAGTCTCGTGCTACCACCTCTGTTTACTTCGGCGCACCTGAAACATCAGCTGGCCTCAGTTCCCTTTCTAACTGCTACGTCTTAACCTACAGCAGCGATAAATGGCGCTATCTGCTTGACTCTAAAGTCTCATATTTTTGATAAAATTTACTTTACAGTATGTACAATTTTCAAAATTTTTTTTTTTTTTAAGTGAAAAGTGAATTGACTTTCCTAATGCAGTACCGAAGTGGCACATTTACTCTTTAATTACTTCTTCATCTCATAATCAAACAAGTTATGGTTACATAAGAAATACTAAGAAAAACAATTCCTACAAATAGTTCACAAATACATAATAAATCTCCGCCAGCACTGGTGACTCTCCAGTTCCTGTACAATACACAACAATATAAAATATACACAAAATTATCAATATTACAATTCTGTCTCCAGGCAATCTCCTGTAGTCCTGTATCATAAATTAAACACTGAAAAATACATATTTACTTATTCATTTATCAACACTACAATCCTTATACTAATCTCTACGACAAACTTGGGGAGCTTTGTGTGTCTCTGGTCAAAAATGGAATCGATGTCATGGGTACTTTCCTCATCTCACATATCTGGAGTTACTTCAATTTCTTGTCAACATCAGGTTTTCTCTAGTCACATTCGGGTTTAATTTACAACTCTCATACTCATACTTCACACACTCAGGTTAGTATTTGTTAAAGCGTTTCCTACTAATCTGCGAAACCTCGTTACCCATACTTTCTAACATACATCCACCTCCTGAGTTACCAACGTCGCCTCAGCTCTGTTTACATTCGTAGCCTCACTTCCTTTTGTTTACAAACATCTCCTCTGTTTACCAACAAACGCCACCTCTGGTTACCAACATTAAGCTTTTTATTTACTCACCTTCGTAGCCTCACTTTTTCCTAATATCGAGCTAGCCAAACACTATGCTCATTCTTTCTCCTTTTCTCACATATTTCTCTTCATTTGACAGTCAGTCCTGCTGCACTGTCCCTTTAACTTAACTTCCTTTACCCCTTTGACAGTCAACCTTGTTGCACTGTACCTTTACTCATTTTACCACTACATCACCTCCTGAGGCTCTGACTTCATTGAACAGACAGTTTTGCTGTACTGCTCCATTTCCTTTCCTAAACATTAGCTTAATGCTACGTCTTAACATATCGTTCTGTTACTTAACAAACAGCTTCAATGTTCGTCACCATATTTTCTGAGGCTCTTACATTTCTTAGTTATTTTACCTTTCTAAGGGCATTACTCACACCTTAGGCCAAACATTTACTTTACTGAGACTTATTACTTATCTGAGGTATCTTAATCCTTTTTGATTTTCTCTTACACTCATTCCTTACGCTTAACCTATACTGCACTGAGGTTCTTTCCTACTCATTACTTAAACACTTTATCACTTAAAAACTACGATAGAGAAGAAGGAAAGACGATAGAATTTTAGTTCTGAATGAAAGAAGAGGTAGGTTGACAATACGGAAAAGAAAGTGGAAGAAATATTGTCAAACGACTCGAGACCTAGTGCTCGTCACGCACTTAGCTCTGCAAAGAGTGCAAAGCTCTCTGAGGTATCTACTCACTCCTGGCCACGTCTCTCTTTTGAACATATCTTTTCAAATCCACAATGTTCCTAAGCCCTAACACCTTATGTGATTTCACAAACTCCAGTCTATAAGCATTTGGGTGAGGCTTCTCTACGATTCTAAATGGGCCCACGTACTCATCGGTAAACTTCTTTGTTTCTGACGTAAGTTTCTTAGATCTTTCCCTAGTTTTCACTAGCACTAGATCCCCTACCTGAAAACTAGTGGGATCAGCTCTTGCGTCATGCCTTCTCTTTCTTTCCAGGGCCTTCTTTCTTATATTAATACGTGCCAGTCTCTCCTCGATCACATTTCTGACACTCACAAGCTCAGACGGATCCTCTACTTTTTTGCCACCGTACTCATTATAGCCCTCCAAGAATTTCTCTGTTTTACAAATACATATAGGAAAATCATTCTGCTCAGGATCCTCACATAGCTGCTTATCGATGAAAGGTATAGTAATTAGTTTACCCTTAATTTTTACCATAACATCATTGGTAGAAAAATTCACCCATCCTTCATATTTATTCAAAAAGTCAGCCCCCACCAATATGTCTACACTCAGTCCATTTATAACTAAGAAGTTCTGTCTTATTTCTACTTCCTTAAATGCTATGGGTAGAAACACTTCCTGTTTTACTGTCTTCTTAGTCTTACCGGTTGCTACTACAATGTTCAAGCCACTTACTGGCATCTTAACAATCTGTTTACTGTTAGGGAGTTCATTTACCAAGTTCTGGGATACTGCACAGACTTCCGATCCAGTATCTATCAAACATTTAACTGGTTCATTTAATACTCTTAGCTCTACTATCGGTTGCCCTAAGTACTCTTTATTTATTTTGGGTTCTGCTTCCTCCAATAAATCTTGCACAATTTCTCTCCTTTCGAAGCCTGTCTTTTGGGTGGCAATCACATTCACACTTACAGGGTTTATTTCATGCTTATTATCACCCTCAATTCTAGTGGCAGCTCCTATTAGCCTATCCACTATTGCTAAGTCAAAACATTTTTCCAATGTTTCCCCCTCTTTCTCATTAACCTCCTTTTCTACGACCCTATCCAAGGCGTCGTCATTAACCTCTACCTCCTCCTCTAATCTATCCTCTTCTTCGTAACTATCTACAACATCAATTATCTTATCAAGCACAGTCACAACCCTGCCATTATTACTGTTCTCACCCCTATCCGACAGCTCTTCATTAGTTTTACTGTGCATAATGTCTTTCTGATTATTACCCTTATAACTAGTACTTAGTTCTTCAATAAGTGGCTTCTTATGATTATTCTTACAGTTAATTGGTTCATTAACCTCCACTTGACTTAAAGCTACTATCTCTGTCTGTTTTACGTTATCCTCCCTAAATTTTGTAGCAACAACATTTATGTTAGGTGGTCGTTCAGGCTGCTTTCTTATGAATGGTTTTGCCAGCGGATTTAACTTTAAACGCTGTTGCCTACGATCGCCAGCACACTCGTAGACAATTAATGGTTTTCCGAGCGCGGTGCGTCATCACTATGCCTCCAGCTGACCGCCTCACCTCCTGACATCTGTCGGCCGCTGTCATACTGCTCGCGTTCATTGAACCTGTTAACATATGTTCTTCCTCTACCACGTGAACTGCCACGGTATCCGCCGCCTCTCTGAACACCCATCCTATTAATGTTTACATCCGCGCGATTGTCATTCTGCCTAGCAGGCGGGCGATGCTCCCTCCTCATGTTTTCTTCTTCTTTTTGGACGGATTCAACCCTTTCTAAATACTGTACGAACTTGTCAATGTTATCTCGGGGCGCAGATATGATCTTAGTTTTCCAGTTCCACGGTAGCTTATTTTCTACCCCTAATATGATCTGTTCTGTTTCTAACTTATTACTAAGGTAGGACAGAGTTGTTACCCACCTTTGAACAAATCGTTTGATGCCCTCTCTCTTGGGGTCATACTTCTCTCCCGACCAGAACCGATTAAGAACATCCATCTGCTTTCTCTTTCCCCAGTATTCCTCAAAGAACGCTAATTTAAATTCTGACAATTTCGCGTATTTTTCAGAGGCTAAATTCCCCCATACTCTGGCCTCTCCCATCAAATTTGAAGTGATAAAGCCTATCTTTTGTTTATCGCTCCATACTTTCGGCAAAACGTCTTCAAAATCGTTCCAAAATTCTCTGGGGTGCATGTTCTTACTTGGGTCAAATTTTAAAAACTGTCTGTGGGTAACATACGCAACCTCGGTAGATTCAATTATTCCACTGGAAATTATACTACCACTATGGTTAGAAACACACTGTTCTACTTTGGTTAGTCTGCATTCATGCCCACAAAGTTGCTCATTCACACTTTCACTGAAATGGCTTATGTGAGTCTCTAAATTATTGACCTTATTTACAACTTGCTCTCCAAGTTTCTCACACCGAATTTTGGTATCATTTACTTTACATTCTAAGGCGGCATGATTAATTTCATTGGAATTCTCTACCACTTTTATGTGCTCACATACTTTATCTAATTCTGCATCAACATGGGATTTAAATTGCTGTTGATCCTCAGTAACCTGTTCGATTCGTGTCGTCAATTCACTTTGCACTTGAACAATATTTTCTGTACATTCTAGTTTAACCTGCTGTATTTCAACATTTACTTTACTACTGAGCACTGCTAAATCTTGCTTCCAACAGTCTCTGAGATCGGATATTTTGGAATCTAAATCAGCGCCCATTTTAGTCATCTCATTACTTAAATCAGATCCTAATTTAGACATTTTTGAATCCATTTTACTTGACATATTAGTTTCCATTTGTGACATATTAGTTTCCAATTTTGATATACTGGAATCCATCTTACTTGACATATTGGAATCCAACACGTTCATCTTAGTTAATAGATTCATCAGCATACTGGCGACATTATCCTTCGCCCCCTCATTTGCTGATACAATGTCCCTATTAACATTAACTACCGGCATGGGTAACTGTAACTCACTGGGCACTGACATATTTGGATCTGACTCCAAACTATAATTAACATAGGATGAATCAGTCAAACTACTACTGAAATTGGGTTGAGACACGTCTAAACTAAAATTCATGGGGTCATTTTCCCCTGTCTCCATCCCACTATCACAACTTAGTTCCGCCCTTTTGTCACTTGGTTGAAACTCAGCCATTTTTCTCAGTTTGACTCCACAAACACACAAAGTTTTCAAAAGCACTGTACTTAACTCTGTGCTTCGGCGTGCTGCGTTGCTGCTAGATGAAACTGCGGGTCCGTTCACCATACACTGCAATGCTGTACCAGTTTCCGGGCCCCCGCTCGAATCAGCGCTGCCAACTGCCACTGCTGTCGTCGCCTCTGCGTAGTCTCCGTAGCTCGTCGTCTGCCAGACGCCGTCGTAGACTGCTATTCCAATCGGCGCGTAGTCACCGAAAAATTCTTCCGTTCCGTACAACACATTACAGTTCACGGACACTTTCACTGTCCTTCCTATTCACGTGGCGATATCAATTTGTACGCTACACAGTTCCTACACATAGCGAGCACTTCTGTATTGTCCGGTAATTGTCACTACTGCTTTTTTTTGAAATTCACTGGAATTTACTATTTTTATTTCCCGGCCGATGCACCACTTGTGACGGGTCAGGCTCTTATCGCGCAGTTTCCTTTCCCTGAAAGAAAATCCACCTACCTCGTTTCTTAGGTAGTTGCTGCACTCGCCTCTCCTGATAGCAGCTACTGGAAAAATTGCAGAAAAGCAGTGTTGAAGAAACTGCAATTTAATAGCCGCTCACCGGAGGCCGCGATACATGTTTGCTGAAATACAATCTATGAGCAATCTTCCTAAATAAATTGAGTTATTGGAATGGTAGTAATTGTTTACTCAAACGAGAACGCGAAGTTGGTAATTCTATTTAAGCTCTTTATTGTCTTTAAGCCTGATCATCAGCCCGCTAATCTACGTTTGAAGAAAGTTCAGTTCACAATTCTATCCACACTCAAACCCCGCCAGAATTAGCTTTCAAAGTTACGGAATTTACTTAACTGCAACACAGACGATTTTCTAACATACACGTTTGCAGTCGATGTTCAATAATAGTTCGTTTTTTAACGTTAATGCTCGCCATAAGCACTTAGTAAAAGTTTACGAAGTACCGCCACGCTTTTAATTATTAAAGTTACTCGCGTCTTTCGCGGAACGAAAAGTCACAACTCGCTCAAACTCACACTACGCGTTACTGGACTCTTCCAGTCTCAAATCGCACAGTACCGAACCGATGAAGCCGTTTTATGACTTCATTTTACACATTATTCGCGAGGACACATCAAGCATGTCTCTTCTCGATCACAGTTCCTTCGCGACTCTCATCCACTCGCGACTCACTCACCTAGTCTGCTAACCGTCCTCGCATCTCATTGGCTCACACATCACACAGCCAATCAGAATTAACTCTTTGGGTGCGCCTCGCGCCAAAATCTAGCACGCACCAGTCATGACTTCTGAATCATTTACGTCATGATTTCTTGTTACACAAAATTTACTGTATAATTTAACAAACCGAAAGGAAAACTAGACTTTACTTTATTTCCAGAAATTATTTAAATACTCGCGAACGTTCTGGCTGCTTGTACAATACCATACACTCTTGGACATCCGACATTCACTAAGATGGGGAACCACTGGCGACTCTGTTCCCACGGTTACATCGTCTGAACACTTGCGAGTTCCAACCTAGATTTTATACACTTGCAAAGAATGGCGAATGTCCCTCTTTCATTCACTCAGGCACACTCATTCACTCTCACCTACTCATATAAAATAACTGTTCACAAAAATTCAAAACATTTATGGTTTTAACAAAGTTATAGGTGAATTTCTAAAAGTAAAATTCTCAAAATAAATACAAAAGCACGGAAGGTGATTTTGTTTCATAGTTGGATGGTCACTGAAGGTGATCTATACATAATGGTATTTATTTAGACTCGAAAATTGTAGAAATTTGCGTTTTCTGTAAGATTTTTCTAATTTCCAAAATATGCAGGTTTCAAAGCTCAAATTTGGATGACTTATTTTTATTCATAACAGAAACTAGTATATTAACTTTTAATTTCCTCAGGTTCCTCAGTTAGAAGTTATTAAAGATGAAAGTTCCACGTTATACACGCGGCTAGTTAGCGCACAGGTCTTACATTCTCACGGTACAGACATGCCATATGGTCGTGACGTCAGACGAACGGACACCGGTAATCTGCCCGCTACAGCACATATGCTAATCTGATGGCTACTTTACAGTCTGTCTACATTTCACAGTAAATATTTGATAGAAAACTGTGCGCTCGCACTAGTTGCGACGCCACAAGCGCTTCTGAACGGTGTCCACTGATTTATTTCATGCCTTTGCATTATTTGTGATTTCAATCTCTTTGATGGCAGTAAGTTAATTTTAATGAATTTCGTTTGATTCTGCTCACTTGTTGCAGACTTGACTAGACTGCGAACAGAAATGGGCAACACTACTACAGGATTATACTACGTTCGCTGGACGCCCATTAAATTAGATACTAGAGTCCAGCTTTGAACAAGACTTGGCAATACGTCATTCTTAACAGTAATAAATATTTCAGACGCATCATATTAGTTATAAAACTGACAATTGGCCCTAAACAATAAAAAAGGGTGAGGTACTCAACATCGCTAAAAATCCAATCAATTTCGGTTACACAACGAATAACATAAATTTAAGGAGTGGCTCCGTAAGGTTTCCCGACGTACTAATTGTTGTATTCGTGTCTGGTCTCCAGCCGGAACATATCGTCATCTGGACACAATATTTTGTGGGGTCCACCTGGCCGCCATCTTCAGGTGAGTAGGCCGTCACAGTATCTCGCCGAAACTGACGAGATAGCGAGACTCCCTATTCACCTGAAGATAGCGGCCAGGTGGACCTCCGAAATATTGTGTCCAGATGACGACATATTCCAGCTAGAGACCCGACATGAATACAACAAGTATAAGGATTTTCGACAGAAATACCTAGGGATTAGAATTACAAACCATTTAAGTCGGAGCCAGCTCATAGAAAGTGTTATGGGGAAACAGAACCAAAGAGTCCGTTTTGTTTGCAGAAAAATTAAATTATACCAGAAATCTACTGAATAGACTGCCTACACTACACACGTCCTTCTTCTTCTCGACCGTTGGAGATATGAGGACAGAGGATATCGACAGTGTTCGAAGAAGGGCAGCCCATTTTGTGTTATAGCCAAATAGGGAAGAGAGTGTTACTGACATGATCTTCAAAAGAAAGGCTTTTTTTGTTTGCAGCGACGTCTTTTTACGAAATTGCAATCATCGGTTTCTCCTCCGAATGGTTAAATACTTTGTTGACTCCCTTCGTAATGAAACAAGAAAACTCAGTGCTCTCACGGAAATGTTTAGGTGTTAATTTTCCCCGCGTGTTATTTCAGAGTCAAAGGGTCGAGAAATAGTCTGTAGGTGAGTCTATGAATCAGGCTAAGCACTTGGGTGTGGTGAATCTTAGAGCAATGTCCGCATCTTGTAGTGTAGTGGCTATCGTTGCCGATTATAGGACTTGCGGTGACAGGCTCCATTCATAGCTGGTTTGGAGATTTTCTCCGCTGGGGCATAGGTGTCTCTGTTATCATCTTCATCATCATCATCATCATCATCATCATCATCAAGGTGGAAGTCATCAAAGCAGCGTCAAACAGAAAGACGTAATAAGACTTGTAGACTTGCACTAGGAGTCCGAACGACCGCAGGCAAGATCTTCTAGCTAATGATGCCATACGACCATTTAATTTTTTGAAGATTAAGCATGCAGATGTGTATGAAGATACTGGGAAACTGATCAAAGAAGAATGCTCGAGGTCACTATTTCAACAAGGAAACAGGATTCTAAGTTTGTTTTAGGATGGAAATGCATGATCTTACAGAAATTCAAGAGTAAGAACTTTGTATGGTGTTTCACATTGTCGGTGCCACTCATTTTACGAATGAATGAGAAAGTAACCAAAGAACACGACTCCAGGTCGATATTTTAGTTAGATAATGGTTTGAAGTACAGTGCAGTAGAAAAAAAATACAGAGGAAGAAAAGAATGCTGTTCCAGGTCCTTTATTTTGTGCCTACAACCTTGCCTTAAACAAAGTTTCAGATTTTTCCGGCATCTAATGTGCTGCGTACTTCAGATTCGGCATCTTTAGCACAAGACAAATTGTTCGTGATGTCAGTGATGAAGTAGTTACCGTTTCAGATACGTTACAGATATATAGCTTTTCATTAGATTTTAAATTCAACGTGTAAACATTATATATGCGAATTGATATAACAGCAGATTCTCCAATTATTAACATTGTAAATAATCCAGCTACTGACAGATTATAAGCCATGTAGCAGTTTGCATGTTCCACAGACCACTAATCCTGCTGCAAGATCTGCTCTTTTGAGCCCGACTCGTGGTCTTGGGATCTAGTACGGGTGAACCGTCTCTAGGAAGCCCTGTTATTCAAATACGTCATAAATTGATCATGAATTGATTTGGTCAGCGGATTTTTGTGTGTATTGGCCCACGTACATGAATAAGAGATGCGGGTCACTGCAAAATCAAGCAATAAAAAGTTAAGCAAATTTAATAAGAAGTCCGAGTGATTTCCCTTTTATTAACGTAAGATTTACGTTTAACTTACATACAGATAGACTATAGGGTTTAGATTATTCAACTTGTACCTAAGGCAGATCACAATCATTGGCGGTCTGCAACATAGGTTGGAAGGAATAGGACCTTTGGTTAATTGGGTTATGCTCCTTATTCTAGCATTATATATTGCAGAAATAATAGCGCCGACCATGCTACAAATGTGTGACGCGCATTGAAATGGAATTAATAGGACGGTCCTGACAGCTGCATGAGCAAGAACCTGCGAACAGCCAAACTTACTGGCCGCATAACACCATACTATCACGAATCATTTATAATCTCGCGTGGTCGGTCTTTTCATAGTCTTGGTAAGGTTTTACAAAAGTCTCGCTATCTAAATGTTATCTGATTCACAATTACTCTTGCACCACGTATGCTGGACGTACAAAGGAAACTCACCTGAACACATGTCATAAATCTCTGAAAGTCCAGTAGAATTTATTTAATTTAGGATATGAATCTAGTGCCAAGAAACGACGGGGAAAGTTGGAGATCTGTGACTGACTGCAAACCATACTTCAGTACCACATGTCTACGTATCACAAAGGAAACTACTATTAATTTAGAAAATTCACAAAAAAGGTTACATATAAAAGTCGCGCATGCTTTGATATATAATTTAAATGAAAGAAAACAAATGTGGGATAGTTAATCTGACGTGAAACTTTGGCAGATCCCATCTCGCACGGACACACACACACACACACACACACACACACACACACACACACACACACACACACACAAAACCTAGACACTCAGCAAAAACTTAGATTGTAGACTAATCAGCAGTGAAAAGCACACATTAACTCTACGAAAAACTTCGAGTGTGAAGCACCCCAGCCGGCCGGTGTGGCCGTGTGGTTCTAGGCACTTCAGTCTGGAACCGCTTGACCGTTACGGTGGCAGGTTCGAATCCTGCCTCGGGCATGGATGTGTGTAATGTCCATAAGTTAGTTAGGTTTAAGTAGTTCTAAGATCTAGGGGACTGATGACCACAGATGTTAAGTCCCATAGTGCTCAGAGCCTTTGAACCATTTTGAAGCACCCCAAGATTTTACTAAAACTAACATATACTACAATCCACCCATACGCCTGGAAGCAAGCACACCGACATACCGAGGATGTAAACAAAAATAAATTCGCGAAATACGAAATATTAATATCGAAGCACTAATTAATGAAATAAAAGCGAAGAGAACTCTGAAAATCCCTCTATTCCTAAGCGAACGAACGTCTCAACTGAAGCTTGTATCCGGAGAGAAGCTAAAATTTACTAGGCTTTGGCCGGAACCAATGAAGAAAAAATTAAATTGACGATTTTATTCTTTGCCTGAGCTGTACTCCCACCCTGGCGCGCGAAAACCGTAATGATTAGGCGGGGCATGTAATCAGTGCAGAGCGAACTTCTGCACACCAGAGGAAAGACCACTCGTAATCTCTCTGACCATGATAACTCGACTGACTAAACCTCAGGTTAACTCGCGTTCCTCCACTCGCTACTTGCCGAGATTTCGAATCTGTTCACACCTTATCACAGTAAGAGGTGTACCAAACTACACAGAGACAGACGGGATGAGATCCTACTTGTCAGATCACGTTAATTTTATCGTTTCTGATATGTTCTTGTTTTCAGAAGGAATAAACGCAATTAACCCTCAAAGGTAGTATTACTCTCAAAGAAAACTTGCTGAGGGGTTTCACTGTGAAGATATTACTTGCTGTGATCACTGAGCAATAACAGGTGGTATGTCTAAAAGGTATAAACAACACTTACAAAACAACGTTTTGCAAGCGTAACAGAGGCAGAAATGCTTTTTGTTGAAATACATGTAGGCAACTATTTGGCTGCATCGTTTTCACATTAAAGGTGCACACGCAGTCTTTAAAGTAAAATGCGTGCTCCGACGGAAGCATAATGTAATGACCTCCGCCGGAATCGGAGTTGATGAAAGATTCATCACTCAAAACAAATATATTTTCCGCTCATTTCAGAGCTCATTGGATATCTTTGTGACGCACTTTTCCCTGTCGAAAACACTTCGTCATGGATATAAATGAATGAACACTTCCCAGAGAAGTAAAGGAAAATTTATTTCCATTTGGCGTCGTGGGTTCTGTCTGAATTACCTGATTTGCGTATGAAGCAGAAAAATTAATGATTTTGTAATACGCGTGAAGGTGTATTGATGAAAAAGTTAAGAGAGTTCGTTTTTGTCGTAATCATACGTCTTGGAGCACAGAAAATTAAATATACATTGTGAACAGAGAAAATGATTGTGCACTATTCATTCTTTGACGAAAAACACGGCACTTCTCAGGTAGGATAACTGACTTTACAATGAAATCACTGCCGAATAGAACATCAACAGTATAATGTACGAGTGAAGATATAGTTCAAAGACAACATTTTCAACAACTTTTAAAGGTGCGGCAACTACAACACAGAACACGATAACGCCCGGTAAATGAGACAAGCTTATTACCGATTTTACAATTGTAAAATTGATGTGTATGGTTCTGATTTTTCCAAAAGCCTGGATTAATCTTTTCTCGCAATTCGTACCCCAAATATTTCAAGAGGATAACGTAGACACAGTCAATTTTCTAGAAAAATAACAATTTACAAAGATTACGATTTCGTTGACGATTTTAGTTGTGATGATTACTTCCATGAACTAAAGGAGATAAGAAATGATTAGTCATTTGTTCTGACCTGACCTACTATTACAAATACGTTTGAAAACCCAAATACAGAATGAAGCCGAATTCTTCCGACAAACAACTTTTTCTCTGCTGAGCCCGGAGCATGCATAAGGTGATAATGTGAAATCTTCTTCACACCTTTACAAAATTAGCTACACATATTTTATTTCTTGCTATTTTTACATGGGTACACGACAGGCTTGTTTAGGCATTTGTGCCATTTTCAAGTTTTCATCTAAATGGAGTGACATCCATAAAACATTTTGGAAAGTAATTTTTTTATTTACTGCATTGTTAATGAAGGCCACGTATTTTTTTTCTTTAGAAACTTGTTTTTTTTTTCATTTACAGTTATTATAGTTTTGTTTATGACTGTCATAAAGTAACACGAAATTTCTGTAAAAGGTAAATACGACAAGTAAGTTAACAAAGTAATAAAGAACAGAAATTACGTTCCAAGACATTTTATGGACGGCCCTCCGCCTAATGAATACCTGAAAATGGCATAATTGCTGAAAAAATAATGTCGTGAACCGGTGTAAAACCGACAAGAAATAAAATATTGCAGCTAATTTTGTAAAAGTATAAAGATGATGTTGTATGACGTCCATCGTCTTACGTCCACAGAAAAAATTTTTGAAAGTTGTTCACAATTATTTTCTGAGCATTTAGTCATGCACCCGTAATATCACAGTACGGTGTAATAATATAGCAACGAGTACCGTTAGTGATTGGAAGTTTGTCTGAAGATGAAAGGAGTGGCACTCATCGAAACGCCACGCCTTTTCGACGAACTCGCTCGGCTGGGCACTCGAGATTTCTATATTTGCTACCGCAATAACCTTTGTTCATGCCAAAATACATTCGCAACAGTCAAAAAGTCTGTAATATACCGCGGAAGAAAGTACACTCCAGTAGGCGCCTATGCACGGTTACAAAGTCACTGATGTGTTTTCCGCTGCTCCGGGGACAGCATACAGTCGTTATTCTGCTCTCCTACTGGATTTAGAGAACCCAGGCACGAGCTGCATATGGGTCGACTCTTCATCAGTAAATATATGCATATTGCTGTGTATGGCTATTAACACACGACTAAAACTCCCGAAAAAAAAAAAAAAAACGCGACGGAACTGATCAATACTGGTGTAAACTTGAGGGCAGAGAATAGAGGGTTTTACTGCTGTCAAGAGCAAGTAATGTGAGTGGTTACAAGTTCAGCTGAAGGTAAAGGAAGTTACTCTCCTAGAAACAACATGAAGTTTCGATGAACTCAATTGGCTGGAAAACAGAGCTTTATATTAGTTTAATTTTCCGAGAAAGACAACGAGACACATGGATCAATTTTGTTTCCAAACGACACACACGGGAGATGTTATCGACATTTGAGATTGTGCACTTTTCTGCTGTAAAATGCAGGTACAAAGAAACCCAAGAGATGAAATTGCTCCACAACTTACCACAGAAATCTTGTATCAAAATTCTCTGAAGTTATCCGTGAACACCTTCCGAAAGTTTGTCATTTGATGTCGTGTTTACCCTGTAATACGTACATGAAAGCACACTTTCCGAAATAATAAAGTATGGGAGAAAACCACAAAAGTATTAAAAATCTATTTCGTCCTGTAGTTTTCGATGTTCGCTTCTTGAAATATATTTGATTTCCATGGAAAGTACCTGACAGTGGAGTTGAAACTTCCTTGATTCTCGAGGTAGCTCGATGTTGGCGGCATACGACTTTATTTTCGGAAATCCATAAGAATCGGTTATTATATCAGAAGTTAAACTAAAGAATGTTTTCTTAACAACAAGTTATTCCCATAAATTGGCTAAAATTCTTACTTGTGCGTTATGCTTATCGCCAGACAGCGTCATGGCTTAAGATTTCACTGCAAGTGGAAGAATCGTTTTCAGATTATCAGATAATAACTAATTCCTTAGTAGAGTAGCATCAGCTGTGCATCACGAAAAGGTTTACGACATAAAATTAGGAGATCATACTTTTCTAGGAGAATCAGGCAACACATTACTACATCTCAGATGCATCTCATTTAAGGAGGATGAATGTCGACGTAATTTGACTCGTCGGAGGTCGATCTTACCTCGAAAGTAACCAGAAACTAGATATGGGAGGAGAATGATATGGATAGTGGAACCCACAATACCTTCCACCACGTGATAAAAGGTAGCTTTCTGGGTGTCGATGGAGAGTGAGAGTGTATGTTAAGCAAATTAGAAAACAGCACGAGATATATGCACGCAGGAGGAGTAGTTCATTGACTTGAAGGTTCAAATGGTTCAAATGGCTCTGAGCACTACGGGACTTAACATCGAGGTCATCAGTCTCCTAGAACTTAGAACTACTTAAACCTAACTAACCTAAGGACATCACACACATCCATGCCCGAGGCAGGATTGGAACCTGTGACCGTAGCGGTCTCGCGGTTCCAGACCGAAGCGCCTAGAACCGCTCGTCCACACCAGCCGGCGACTTGAAGGTACGAGTGACTTTTTACAAACAGAAACATACTATGTTATATATATTGTGTGTGTGCCGGACGGAGTGGCCGAACGGTTCTAGGCGCTACAGTCTGGAACAGCACGACCGCTACGGTCGCAGCTTCGCATCCTGCCTCCGGCAAGGATGTGTGTGGTGTCTTTAGGTTAGTTAGGTTTAAATAGTTCTAAGTTGTAGGCGACTGATGACCTCAGAAGTTAAGTCCCATAGCGCTCAGAACTATTTAAAACCATTTTTTTCTGGTGTGTGTGTGCGTGTGTAACAGACCTGGTGAAAACCGTAGGAAGATTTTGTATGAGTCCGCTGTTGATGCTGTCACATATAGAGAAATCTCGACGCAAAGGAGCGTAGCGGCACGTATGAAGACCAGCAGCGGTAAAGTACTTAGTGCAGGGACTGGCTGGTGATAGTATAAGTACAACATGAGATTTTCACTCTGCGGCGGAGTGTGCGCTGATATGAAACTTCCTGGCAGATTAAAACTGTGTGCCGGACCGAGACTCGAAGTCGGGACCTTTGCCTTTCTCGGGCAAATGCTCTACCATCTGAGCTACCCAAGCACGACTCACGCCCCCTCCTCACACTTTACTTCTGCAAGTATCTCGTCTCCTACCTTCCAAACTTTACAGAAGCTCTCCTGCGAAGCTTTCAGAACTAGCACTCCTGAAAGAAAGGATATTGCGGAGACATGGCTTAGCCACAGCCTGGGGGATGTTTCCAAGAATGAGATTTTCACTCTGCAGCGGAGTGTGCGCTGATATGAAACTTCCTGGCAGATTAAAACTGTGTGCCGGACCGAGACTCCAACTTGGGTCCTTTGCCTTTCGCGGGCAAGTTTGGAAGGTAGGAGACGAGCTACTGGCAGATGTGAAGTTGTGAGGACGGGGCGTGAGTCGTGCTTGGGTAGCTCTGTTGGTAGAGCACTTGCCCACGGAAGGCAAAGGTCCCGAGTTCGAGTCTCGGTCCGGTACACAGTTTTAATCTGCCAGGATGTTTCAGAAGTACAACATGTTTAAACAAACGTATCACATATTGCGGTCGAAGGTAGTAAAGGTAGGAAAGTTAAGGTAATTGACACTTCCGGAAATCCAGTACCTGTTAAAATATGAGCCAATCTGTTCTGTCATTCCTGTCCTGTTATGTAGGAGCAGACACTAGAAGAAGGGCTGCATGAGCTTGCCACAGATCCTGACACATCCTTCAGCCCTTCTTCACAGTGAATGACGCGCTCTTTAAAATACGTTCGGTTTGCGTCACATGCATTGGTCAAACACTCCAGCAACGTCTACACGTTGTCGATGTTGGTTATACACCGATGTCTTTCAGTTTCACCATAGCCAGAAGTGCAACGGTCTGAGGTCTGATAACGAGGAAGTCACGCTACTGCACCCCCTGGACCATTACGCATGAAACGTTGCGGTGAGGTACTGATGAACGATCCGTAGAAATTGGAGCGGTGTCCTGTTGTGCGCAAACCAAAGCAGCTTTCTGCAAGCTTAACTTTCTCCCATAGCCCTTATAATTCATCAATGAGAAACCGGTGATACACAACATGTGTTAATCCGTTTGATACATTGTGCGGTCCTGTGCGTGTTTCACCGAGAATTCCTGGCCTTACACTGCTACTGAAGCAGTCCTGATGCCGCACCTGCGTGACTGTTCGAAGCTTTGCATCTGCTCTCAGGTGCGTATTGTGGTAATTTATTGTGCTCTCTCTTTTGCTTCTTGTCTACACTACCGAATACCACACATTACTTGTCACATGTAAAACGGTCCTTACCTTAACAGGTATTGATTTCCAAATATATAATTATAGTAACTTCTACATTTGACCTGTTGTGCCTCTGAAGATAAATCTGTTTTTATTTTGAACAGGCAGTGTATTGTATTGCGTCTAAACAGTCGGAAAGGCCAGTTACTGTCCGATTACACAGTTGTCGATAAAAAAAAACTGTAGCAGCTGCGTAAGATTTGGGAGCAATTGTCAAGTGCGATCGAAAGTGGAACTATTGCATATATTTCTATTCTTGACTGAGAACCGTATACTCAACAACATTACATCAATATTTACTTCATTTGTAGACTACAATTATAGCTGTTAGAAGTATTATGTTTTTAGGTTGGTTAATACCTCCGAATAATTTGGAAAAGGCAAGATATAAAGCTTATTTTCCATTGGTCAGCAGGTCGGGTGCTAAGGAGTGGATGTGTGACCGTAGAAGTCTATACAGCCAGGCGTCGTGCACTTCACTTCCAGGTACGGGCATGCAGCAAACATCAGATGTAAAGTTTGTGACGTGTTTGTAGAACACTGTTATATGTGAAGAAAGGAACAAGCCACACATATATTGAGGTACCAGATGCAAAAATACCTGCACCCACACACACACACACACACACACACACACATATATATATATATATATATATATATATATATCACGTGGACATCACTGGAAGAGTCCTAACGAAATGTAATTCATGCATGTCGGAAGTCTCTCACGAAACTCCATCGACTGATTGTTGAGAGGTATGTATCAGTATAGGACACTTACTGGCAGGATTGATACAGGAGATAAAGAAGATGTGAAGAACAGTGGCGCGTTTCGTCGCAGGTTCATTTACTAAGCCCGCGAGCGTTGCGGTGATGCTCATCACAGTCCATTGAAAAGCTGCAGAAGGGGCGTTTAGCATCACGGAGTGCTAAACTTCAAAACTTTCAAGGGCATACGTTCGGAAAATAGCCAACCAACATTTTACTTCCTCCCACATACATCTGACTAAATGATCACTGTGGAAATATCGGACAGATGATGTATCATACGGACGCTTACAGACCTTCTCGCCACCATTTGCAAATGGAACAGGAAAGTAGGGAATTTTCATTGCTTCTGGAAGAGCCCTCCACCTTACATCGAATGGTTGCTTTCGTTGTACAGATGTAGACTATTATGATATCAGCAGGTTAAGGGCTTGACAGGAATCATCATGGAAATCTTTTTCGACCCTTCAGAGCTACGGAGAACTCACTTGTTACTGCCTTATTTTCGTGTATACTGCCCATGTACCGTTTATTCGTTTTCATTCCGGTTGGAACACTTGCTCAGAAGCGGAGTGTTCGTCGATATTGAGCAATCTCATGTACTGAAATGTGTGCTATTACTAAGAGTCGTATACAGGCCGTAAAATTGCATAAGTTTGGTGTTAGGAAATGCAGGAGAAAAACTTTAGTGGATTGGAATCATCAGCTGGATCGTAGTACGTGATTTGATAACGGAGTTGCGGAGTTGACTGAGATTCCACGTAGAACACAAAGTTCAGATTTCGGCATCCGTTCAGACTCACTGTGTCAGTCAGTAACGATTATATTGTTTCCGTCATGTGTAAGGTGTTAGAGCATGTACTTTTAAGGTTAATTCAGATGTATGCCAGTTAGTACGTTGAAATTTCGAGATATGTTAATTTAATAATTTCTGGTTTTATGGGGGGTGTATACATGATTACCAAAACTGTGACGGATCAGGTGAAAAAACCAGAGAGAGAGAGAGAGAAAGAGAGAGAGAGAGAGAGAGAGAGAGAGAGAGAGAGAGACCCAGTTCCTTTGTAACACCCACACAAAGAAAACAAATCAGGAAATTACCGGAAAATAGTCATTTCGTTTAAAACTCCGCTCTTTTGTGTTCAACAATACGTGCTGTGCTCCTTGCTGTATATCTCATACTGAGTTTATATTTTCCTCTTCGACTCATTCTAAGAAGTACTAAACTTAATTTTCCTCCATGCATGACAACTGACCTTGGACTAATATATCCAATGATGCTCACAAAACAATCAAAGCTGAGAGACGTTGTTAAGTAGAGGCTACAGTGAATTAATTTACATAGAGCCACTGTACAGCAGAATACCTATATACCGACTGATTATTACTCCATCATCAGTGGAGAGTAGTAGTGGAGTAGTAATGGTTGGCACTTTGTTAATCCGGCCTTGAATGTCACATATTGCACATATTGAAATCGAAACCACACATTCTCATTGCTTTCAGAAGAATGAATGGACGCTTTTCAATTTCTCCAACAACAGTAGATTTTTGTCACCACCGAAGCTGGGACATGTTACTATTAAGACACTTAGAAATTGTCACATTGATTCGAATCGAAATTAGAAAACATTGATTAGCAGAGAAGTAAAAGGACGATAGAATAGCGATGCAAGGAGTATTTTCATAAACGACAACAAGCAACGTCCACAGTTCTTTTTCAGAAGTGCTAAAATGATTATAAACAAGAATGCACGTACATAATTATCGCGATAATCATAACGTTTGAAATACGAGTTTGTTGAACCAACAGATGACATAGACGTGAACAAATAACGTGGTTTCGATCTTGCAATATTTGCTTTTGCATTGCACGTTCTTTACTGGTGTGACAGCATTTATATTGATTTCGAATCAAAGTGACGATGATGTAGTTAATGTTTTGTAGACACAGCTTTAAGGCTCAACGTGTGGTATCGCTTCGAAATGTTTTGTCTTTACGAGATATACAGTGTTGTATTTATCTTAACCTCGCCGAATAACTTTTGGTCCAGAAGTAAAATAAAACATGTATCAATCAAATGCTGAAATGACCGGCAACAAGTTACTGAAAAGAAATTTAGTTCTTTGATCCTTCTTAGGTACTCAGTATCTTTCTTCAGAAGGTTATACCTATCGCATTATTTGCGAGTTCCAACAATAATAAATATTGCAAATAATGCGGTGGGTAAAACCTTCTGAAGGAGGACACTGAATGCCCGAAACCGATTAAGTTATTCATTTTATTTCTGCAACTGGTTGCCGGTTATTTCGATATACGGGGTATTTCACAATTCATGTTACACACTTCTAGAGGTTGTAGAAGGGACTTAGTATACCGAGTCTTACATAGGAACCAGTATCCGGGAACGTCATCCAATGACGTTACCGAGCGTCAAAGTTACAGGCGTCGGCGCCCGTAAATGTGTGTAAACACAGGGTGATTCCATGATGATGAGACAAACTTTCAAGGATGATGGAGAAAGGTAAATGTATCAATTTGAGGTAAGGTCCCAGTATCGGGAACGAACGAGTCGAAAGTTGATACCTTTGAACCTCTGACAGTGGAATACAAAAAAAAAAAAAAAAAAAAAAAAAAAACAAAAAAAAATGTTCAAATGTGTGTGAAATCTTAAGGGACTTAACTGCTAAGGTCATTAGTCCCTAAGCTTACACACTACTCAACCTAAATTATCCTAAGACAAACACACACATCCATGCCCAAGGGAGGACTCGAACCTCCGCCGGGATCAGCCGCACAGTCCATGACTGCAGCGCCTAAAACCACTCGGCTAATCCCGCGCGGCACAATGGTACTGTTGTCGCTGAGATTGTAGGGTAGGTACCTTTCAGAGATTGTAGTATGAACCTAAACAAGAAAAAATGTCCAACAGTCATGGACTCTAAAACGCATTCTTTAATAGCTATGAACATTTGTCCAACAGAGGAGACGCATTTCACACTACCGAAAATGAGCAGGTGCTCATAGCTCTTATCGTTTGCATTTTAGAGCCCATGTTTACTGGCCTTTTTTAATGTCTTCGTCCACACTACCACTTGTGAGAGTTACCTACCTTACAATGTTACCAACAACAGTACTAGTTACACGTATTACACTGTCAGAGTTATCAGAACGGTTTTTCACTTACAACTTTCGCTTCGTTCGTCTGCGAAACAGAGGCCCTTACTTCAGATTGACACATTTATCGATGCCCATCATCCTAGAAAGTTTGTGACATCATCACATCCATCAACTTGTACATACATATACATTCACAGGCACCGGCCTGTAACTTTGATACTCTGTAGCATCAATGAACGACATTTCCGGACATGGGTTCCTACGTAAAATTTGATATACTAAGCCCCCTGTACGTCCTCAGTTGCTGAGGATGGATAAAAGTCTATACAATCAAATGTTGCTTAGCTGCAGTGGGGACATAACCAGTATGATTGCCTCTCCTGTTACTTTGTTCGTTAGGAAGACATAAACAGGAGGTCGTCTTTTTAAACAGCATCTATATTTCTTATTCGGTAATGCACTTTCTTTCCTGAATACCTATTCAGAAACATATCACAGTGCACAATGCGCGGAAACATGTCGTTATTAGAAACGTAAAACAAATTGACTGACACTCCTGTAGACCCAGTAGAACGCAGTGCAAGTACTCGGAGCACACTAGACAATCAGTCAACGGTCCTCAGTTGCAGGTACATGAACGTAGAGACGGCGGAAACGGTATCTATCTACGGAGAATGGAGTCGGTTGACTGAATGGTCGATTTGCTATCAACTCCGGCAAGGATAAGGATTATGTTACCCTACTTCCTGCACATGTAAATCTACATCTACATGGCCACCGTGCAAATCACACTTAAGTAGCTGGCAGAGGTTTAATCGAACCACTTTTAAGCTACAACTCTACCGTTCCACTCTCGAACAGCATGCAGGGAAGACGAACACCTATATCTTCCCGTGCGAGCTCTGGTTTTCGAAAGTTTGTTATGATGATCGTTTCTCCCTATGTAGCTCGGCATCAACAAAACATTTTCGCAGTGGGAGGAGAAAGTTGGTGACTGAGATTTCGTGAGAGAATCCCACAGCAAAGAGGAACGCGTTTCTATTAATGGCGCCCACAGCAAATCCTGCATCATGTTCGTGACATTCTCTCCCCAATTTCTCGATAATACAAACCGTGCTACACTTCTTTGAACTTTCTCGTTGTGGTCCGTTGATCTAGTAAGCATCCCACACCGTGTAGCGGTACTCCAAAGAAGGACGGACAAGCAATCTGTTGCAGCTTCTAAATGTTCTACCAATAAAATGCAGTCTTTGGTTCACCTTCCACACAAGATTTTCTATGTGTTATTTCCAATTTAAGATGTTCGTAATCGTAATTCCTAAGTATTTAGTTGAATTTACAGGTTTTACATTTGATCGAAGTTTAAGGTATTCCTTTTAGCACTCATTTAGCACTTATTTATGGTCCATTGCCAAGTTTCGCACTATGCAGTTATCTTATCTAAATCGTTTTGTAAGTGGTTATGATCGTCTGACAACTTTATCAGACGATAAACGACGGCATAATTTGCAAATAACCTAAGATGGCTGCTCAGATTGCCTCCTAAATAGTTTATACAGATTAGGAACAGCAGAGGGTCTATAGCACTACCTTGTGGAGTGCCAGAAATCACTTCGTGTTTAACTCGATGGCTTTCCGTCAGTTACTGCGAACTGTGACCTCTCTGACAGTAAATCACGAATTCAGTCACATAGCTGAGACGATATACCATTAGCAAGTAATTTGATTACTGTTTATGATAGTACAATGCCAAAACCTTTCTGGAAATCTTGAAATGCGGAATCAGTCTCAAATATGTTGTCGATAGCACTCAACACTTCTTGTGAGTAAAGATACAACAATGATGTTTCCTAAATCCTTGTTGACTGTATGTCAATAGACCGCTCTCTTCGCGGTAATTCATAATGTTCGAACACAATATATGTTACAAAGTCCTGCTGCATAATGCCGTTAATTATATGGGTTCATAATTTAGTGGATTACACCTATTGCCTTTCTTGAATATTAATGTGACCTGCACAACTTTCCAGTCTTTCAGTACGGATCTTTCGTCGAGCGAGCGGTTGTATATGATTGTTAAGTGTGGGGGTACTGCATCAGCATACGCTGAAAGGAACTCAATTGATATACAGTCTGGACCTGAAGACTTGCTTTCATTAACTGATTTCCGTTGGTCCATTACTCCGAGGATATCGATTTTTAAGTCAGGTCAGTTTTTGTTCCTTTTTTTAATAACGTGATGTTTAGGGAATGATATACCGTAATACGGTTTTGTACAGGTGTAGATGAAAGGAAGTGGATTATGTTATGAAGAGTATAGGTTTCTGATTAAAAAAATGACGTAAAAGCACAAAGTTACAAGAATGGGACTCAAGCTGGTTAAGGTCCGTCTTCATAGCTAAACAACAGTTGCTTCATACTTTCTTTTATTTTGTCTCGGTATAACCATAATGGATGACGAACTGCAACAGTGATTTAAATTGGCGATTTATCTGTGTATAAATATGCAACCAGTCGCTTTTTTTGGTTTTGAGATACGATTTATTGTACCATGAACTAGTTTTCGAGACATATGACCGGATGGAGCTGTTAGAGACAGATTATGTCGTTGAACAAGTGTAGCTAGACGCTGTGGTGATGGGACTGGCGAAAATAACGGAAATGTAGTAACCAGTATCGGAAACTTTATGAAATGGAAATGTTTTTCCGTTTCGTGTATTTACAGTGCACTGCATCGTGGTATCCATAGCAAATCCATTCCCATAATGTACATTGTTAGGTGTGTGCCTGAAAATGCACATTATGAGAATGGATTCACGTCATGGAATGGATATCAGGTGTACACCTAATAATGTACAGTCCGTGAGTGTATTTGCTATCGATACCACAATACAGTGCACTGCAAATACCTAAACATAACAATGTTTCCGTTTCATAAGCGATTCGTTACAGATTACTATATTTCCTTCATTTTCACCAGCCCCATCACCACAGCGTCTAGCTCCCTTGGTCCACAATATAATGTCTCTGTAACATCCCATCTGCTCATGAGCCTGCAGTGTAGCCAGAAATAGTTGCTGGCACAATAAATTGTAGTTTAAATCGGAGGTAGTGGCTGGTTGCTTATTTATACCAAGAAAAAACACCCATTTTTTATTGTTTTCTGGACGAAAATTTATCTGCTTGTGGTCAAGATAAATGGGACAGCCTGTAGCAGCATCTTGGACAGGGATACATTGTCTCTCGATCAGCAATAGGAGAGATTTGACTCACATTGTTGGAATGCTTTTCACTGTGAGGTATTAGTTTACGGCTGATGTAATGAGTCCTGATCTGGAGTGAAAGAGGTTCAACGTAGCTACTGGTAGCTGTAACTAGCGTGTGGTGCTTTCTCGGTGCTCGGGGCGTTGTTACCTGTTACGCCGGTGACGAGCAGGGTGGCAGCCACGACGATCGCCAGAAGGTCCGTCATCCCGCGCGAGAGTCCGGCGAGCATGTTCCTGCACAGCGGCGCCACAACCACACGGACACTGGAGTCGCCGCCGGCGCGGATGGTCGCTGCGGAAACCGAGAGCACTTGCCGTTGCTAGGAGCGCGCGCGACTTGAGCGGCAGCGGCAGCGGAGCGGCTCAGCAGTCAGCAGTGAGGGGGTGGCGCTCCGCCGATGGCGTGCGCCCTACTGCCGGCTGGAGGCGCGACGGCAGCGCCCCTAGCGGGAGGCTGGGAGGCTGCCACGGCGACTCGCCGGCCGGCCGGCGAACCAACGCCCACGCACCGGCTGTGCACCGAGAAGGGCCTACTCCAGTTCCTGCGGGGCTCCTCCACAACCTGGTGTATCAATGATCGAATGTGTGAGGGCATGTCAGCAGCACTAGAGACTGCTTACTGTCAGCGTCTACTTGAGGCTGTGACATCTACTGTGGGAGGAGAGGGGGTTTATTCCTGGATGCGGCGTGAGGACTGTCGCCGCTTACACGCTTTTTAACGTTACTGCATCGAAGGTAAGCCCCCCAGAGCAGTGTTAGACAGTGTGGAACACGAGAGGTGCCACTGGCCTCTTGTGGCGTGTCTTTAGACACTAGGCTACAGGATCAAAAATGTACACTACTGGCCATTAAAATTGCTACACCACGAAGATGACGTGCTACAGACGCGAAATTTAACCAACAGGAAGAAGATGCTATGATATGCAAATGATTAGCTTTTCAGAGCATTCACACAAGGTTGGCGCCAGTGGCGACACCTACAACGTGCCTACATTAGGAAAGTTTCCAACCGATTTCTCATACACAAACAGCAGTTACCTGGCGTTGCCGTGTAAAGTGTCAGGCAAATCCAACACCTTCAATGGAAACCCTGAGATGGTAGCAAATCCGACAGTATATCACGTAGATCCGAATAAATCCTGACATTAAATTAACCAAAGTAATACGATCAACGAGTGAGCAAATGAAATACCACAGACTAACACAAGAACGCCTAAATGCATGTATTACCTTTCCACCGTGAAACAGACGCAGTTCCGAGGGGAGAAACGAGAACAGAAGCCGAGAGCAGAATCGTGTAGGCTAGGAGGCCCTACGATAAGGGACGGACACCCACGTCGCCAGCTGACCGCCAAAACCAACCCCCAGCCCATGTTAAAAGATAGAGCCCTCCAGAAGAACAGTATAGATCTTACGATAACACTAAAAGGGCCACACCAGCTGCAAGTTTTAGAGTGAGACTTTTACGCGTCTCTGTTACGTTGCAAACTTCAAAAACATTGCCCCACCACGAAAAGTATAACGTTTCTCATTGGATATACAGAATTTTTGTAGGCGGAGCTTAAGGTTAACATTGAGACCCTGATTGGTTAGTTGAAAACACAGCCAGATAGCTTTTTTTTTTAAACCAACCTCGGTAAATGGTAGTAAGGAGAAGTTAGGAGAGAGTTGTTTTCGAGACGGTGAGGTGTCGAGCTGCGCCGCCCGCCGCCCCCTGACGCTGCATAACGAACGACAAGGTAAAGAACGCACGCGATGCCGCATTTTTGAGCGCACAACCCTTCACTCAGAACAGCAGAAGTCTCATCTGTTACACCCCCGCTTTGCGTAATAGTAGTGTCGATCGTCAATTAAATCTCATGGTATTCACATTTGCTACGTGAAGTTAAAATCTGAAACGCGATGATTTTTCTGTTCTACAATTATTGAGAATCCATATCAGCCACTGTAATTTACGACAAGTTAAATAAGTAATTTAAGATAATTGAGGGTCACTGTAGACCATTTTGATAGTTTTCTCTTTTGTGAAACTTAATTTAAACGTAAATTACAGATATGATACGACATAGGTCATCCTTCAATCCATTGTAGAACATGGAAACCCATTCAGGGAATATTCGTTCACATTTTTCTTGAATGCAGTTGGTTTTTATCATCCTGTATTACAATATTTCCTTTTATCAATAGTGCAATTTATAAACAATGTTTTGTGAGTAGAATAAAATTTCTAGTGGTAAACTTAACTGCTTCTTCGATGTTATTATACCAGCCAACTAAAAATAGGAAAGTCTTGAACCCCTTCTACTAAATTTAGTTATTATTGAGATTTTTTTACAGGGAGTGCAGTGGCGGTGACGCCGAAGTCATTAAGTATTTGATTATATCATCGCTAGTCTCACTAAACTCTTATGAACTCTACATGTCATGTATACTCTGACGTCTCCTTACCAGCAACAGGTCCCCGGTTCAAACTAGTCAATTCCCTAACAAACATGCTCAGAGCGTCGTTGCGCGAAAGTGGTAGGGAGACACGACTTAGAACAAACAGATACCACGCAGAATGTTAGAGTCTGGTGAAACGTTGTTGTGATGCCTCGTGTAGGGAGGAGAAATGCGTACCATCACGTTGACGAGTTTGATAAAGGTCAGTTTGTAGCCTGTCGCGATTGCGGTTTATAGTATCGCGACATTGCTGTTCGCGTTGGTCGAGATCCAATGACTGTTAGCAGAATATGGAATCGGTGGGTTCAAGAGGGTAATACGGAACGCCGTGCTGGATCCCAACTGCCTCGTATCACTAGCAGTCGAGATGACAGGCATCTTATCCGCATGGCTGTAACAGATCCTGCAGCCACGTCTCGATCCCTGAGTCAACAGATGGGGACGTTTGCAAGACAACAACCATCTGCATTAACAGTTCGACGACGTTTGCAGCAGTATGGACTATCAGCTCGGAGACCATGGCTGCGGTTACCCTTGACGCTGCATCACAGACGGGACCGCCTGCAATGGTGTACTCAACGACGAACCTGGGTGCACTAATGGCAAAACGTCATTTTTTCGGATGAATCCAGTTTGTGTTTGCAGCATCATGGTGGTCGCATCCGTGTATGGCGACATCGCGGTGAACGGATATTGGAAGCGTGTATTCGTCATCGCCATACTGACGTAACACCCGGCGTGATGGTATGGGGTGCCATTGATCACCTCTTGTTCGCATTGAGGGCACTTTGAACAGTGGACGTTACATTTCAGATGTGTTACGACCCGTGGCACTACCCTTCATTCGATCCCTGTGAAACCCTACATATCAGCAGGATAATGCACGACCGCATGTTGCAGGTCCTGTACTGGCCTTTCTGGATACAGGAAATGTTCGACTGCTGCGCTGGCCAGCACATTCTCCAGATCTCTCACCAATTGAAAACTTTTGTTTTATGGTGGCCGAGCAACTGGCTCCTCACAATACGCTAGTCACTACTCTTCAATAACTGTGATATCGTGTTGAAGCTGCATGGACAGCTGTACCTGTACACGCCATCCAAGCTCTGTTTGACTCAATGCCCAGGCGTATCAAGGCCGTTATTACGGCCAGAGGTGGTTGTTCTGGGTACTGATTTCTCAAGATCTATGCATCCAAATTGCGTGAAAATGTAATCACATGTCAGTTCTAGTTTAATATATCTGTCCAACGAATACCCGTTTATCGCCGGCCGGAGTGGCTGTGCGGTTCTAGGCGCTACAGTCTGGAGCCGTGTGACCGCTACGGTCGCAGGTTCGAATCCTGCCTCGGACATGGATGTGTGTGATGTCCTTAGGTTAGTTAGGTTTAATTAGTTCTAAGTTCTAGGGGACTGATGACCACAGATGTTAAGTCCCATAGTGCTCAGAGCCATTTGAAACCAATACCCGTTTATCATTTGCATTTCTTCTTCGTGGAGCAATTTTAATGGCCAGTAGTTTAATTTAATCCACACATATTATTAGATGTGCGCGTAAGTTCGTAGCATTTTTGTTTTATATTATTGTTTCTTATTTGTACTTCACTGTCGCAATTTGAATTGTCATGTTGCACTTTGTCAGTTGGAGATAGTGAGAGAAGCCGTAGGCAGTAGTTCCAAGTGGAGAAATTGGAGAATTTCGGTTGAAATGGCTCTGAGCACTATGGGACTTAACAACTGAGGTCATCAGTCTCCTATAACTCTGAGCTATTTAAGCCTAAATAACCTAAGGACACCACACACATACATGCGCGAGGCAGGATTCGAACCTGCGACCGTCGCGGCTGCGCGGTTCCCGACTGGAGCGTCTACAACCTCTCGGTCACTGAGGCCGGCGGAATATTTCGCACATATCCTCTGTTTAACAGAGGTGTGACAGCAGCGGAGGCGGCCGGAAAGATGTATTGGGAAAATGCCATCACACTGAAATAAAATGGTTTTATCGTTTTGGCATTAGTGACTCTCCACGTTCTGAAAGACCTTCTGGGTTTGTTGGAGATAATTTAAACGCATTAATCTACAGTGATACACGACGGTGTATTCGAGAACCGGTAACTTTGATGAACAGTCTTCACCCTCCACCATTGTGTCACATTTGTATGCAATGGGGAAAGTTTAAAAAAATAGTGTGTATGGGTACCGCGTGCTGTAAGCCAAAATCACAAAACTCGGCGGATTGTCATTGCGTTTCCTTGCTCGCTCGTCGTCAATTGGTTCGAGGAACAACACCGACGAGAAGTGATATCTTTATGCTAACATAAGGAAGAGAAAGGAATGGTTAAGCGCAAACAAAGCAGCAACCTCCCGTGCAAAGAGCTGAGCGCATCCATAAAAGGTAAAGTTATGTATCTGATGGAACAGCGACGTGTGGTGTACTGCGAATTGCTTCCCCAAGGCGTAAAAATCACTGCTGATAATTCTTGGCAACAACTGAGACTCAGACCAAGAACAATGACCACGAAGATAAGGACCGCCCGCAATCTGCTAGACACACAAAGAACACTGTGCAGGACTCGGATTGGGAAGTCATTCCGCACGTACCTTATTCGCCTGATCTTGCACCGTCAAATTTTTTACTTTTTCCCTGTCTGTCGGACAACCTTCAACGAACTTCCTTTTCGATGAAAACGCGCTGCCGGCCGCTGTGGCCAAGCGGTTCTAGGCGCTTCAGTCCGGAACCGCGCTGCTGTATTATGTGATCTTCTCGCAGAACACAAATTAAATTACTGTGACAGAAAGGAACATTAGAAAACTCTAAGGTACTCAAAGAAGCTGAAATCATCTCCCTCTGTAAACGTGAAGCAATGAGAACTACACTTCTGTAACCTCCTCAGAGAGCAGGACAAAATTCCAAATAATGTCACACAACAAGGGGCAAACGCATAAGTTTTGGACTTAATTACAGCCGAAGAAGTCACTCATCTAATTAGAAAAGGAAAGATTAACAAGACTGTCGGATCGAATGCGATATACATGAAAATCTTGAAGAATACAGTTCAAGACCAGGCAGAAACTTTAGCGTTCCTACTCGACGAATGCGTCAATAAAACTTCAATCCCTTGACAATGGAGGACGACATTTATAACTGTGCTCTACAAAGGCAAAGTCAAGAATGACGACCTAAACTCCTATGGAGGAGTCGCTCTGGAGAATGTTACGTTTAAACTTTTCTCTATACTATTATTAGAGGACACGGAACAAAGACTACATGCTAATATAGAAATAAATCAATAAGGCTTCACCCCAGGCAGGTCAAGAAGTCATTCAAGAAATAACTAGCGCAGTCCAGTACCCCTCTGTACGCGATCTTTATGAGCTACTGTAAAGCGTTACAGTATCAACATTAAGTTCCTCATCCAAAAGCTGCACGATATACTACGTAAATAAAGCCATGAACTAAAAATAATCAGTCGATTCTAGGCACGACCATGTAGCGATATACGATGGCTTATCGATGTCGAAGTCAATCACTCAAGCTAGAGGAGTCCTGCAAGGAGGTACAGTTCAGCGGTTCTAGGCGCTACAGTCTGGAACCGCGCGACCGCTACGGTTGCAGGTTCGAATCCTGCCTCGGGCATGGATGTGTGTGACCTCCTTAGGCTACTTAGATTTAAGTAGTTCTCAGTCTAGGGGACTGAAGACCTCAGATGTTAAGTTCCGTAATGCTTAGAGCCATTTGAACTATTTTTGAAAATGCGCTCCGAACATTGCTCGATGAGCAAAACCATGTGATTTATAGTCGCGGAATCAGAAAGTTACCCCTGCCTTAGCAGACTGTCATAAATAGTGAATGACAATACATCAAACAATGGAAAGTCCGGGATGGAATAATGACAGTATTATGAAAAACATTGATTGCTGCTTACCATATAGCAGAAATGTTGAGATGCAGACAGGCACATCAAGGAGACTGATAAACATGAAAACGTTCGGCCTTAAGGCCGGCACACAAGTACGCGTACGCACGCACACATACACAAACACACACACACACACACACACAGATTCACGCAAATGCCAGTCTCGCACAAATGGCTGCTGTCTCTCGCTACCGAAGCCAGAGAATATATTGTTAATGTAATATTGATGATGCATTGATATATGATATGTTGACATATATTATTGGTGAGTGAAGTCTCTCTCTCTTTGCTCTGTTTATTAAACTTACTAAAAAAGTCAACGAAGTTATGTACCAAACTAAAATTATAATGGATGTTTCACAGCTTCTCCTAAACCACTGGACCGACTTCAACCAAACATAGTACACATACCACTCACTGTCCGGAAAGAGGTGCAGTTGGAGGTAAGAGCCACCCACCTACCAAAGGGATGGAGGTGGGGGTGTAAAAGCAGTGTAGCCTACGACCCACCGACAGACATAATTTAATCATCCAGTACATGAAAATGAGAGCACTTAGACACTTGCAACAAATCTTACCAGCAGTTTCAAACCTTTACGAAACTTTTTCTCGCTGACGGCCCCACAAAATGACGAAGGGAGAAAAGCTTATCGCTTATTACATTTTTTTGCTGTTAATACAGTAAAACGGGCGAATGAAGCATGACGTTTTAATTTATTACTTCTTTACTAATAATTGAATTCGCGACACATTTTGCACGCAGTGTTCACGTAAACATTCAATGAGCCAGCACAGTTCAGGAGATATGACGTCATAAACACAGATGCGTGAAAAACTGCCGTGTCATGTATGACTTTATAATTTATTGCTTCTTTACTATGAACTCTGTTCATAACGCATTTCGTACGTATTAGCCACATTACCACATAATGTGCCGTACCTGTAAAATCATATCATTGTACAGCTTATAGTTCAGGACCTACGTCACACGTTGAGCTGCATAAAATGAAACTGCACGGAGATACTCTCTAGAGATACAGGTAAAGTTTGTGTACAAAAACGTGTGTAATATCTTGAATATACGTTAAATAATATAGACAGGTGAGTAAATTTGCAGTCACGGGGAAAAAGCTTTTCCTAAGCCCCTTCAAATGATTTCAGCCGAATTTGGTACAAGCTGGAAAGATATATTGCGACGCTAAGGACCACCAGCTTCCTATAGATGCAAAAGTGATAATTGCAGAGAGTAGTAGGGGGGTAAGGGAGGGAGGAGATGGACTGTGAGGGGGAAGGAGGAGATGAGCACAGACAGGGAGGAGGATTAAATGGAGGGCAGTGGAAGGCAGTGGAGGACAAAAGGAAAGAGGAGGAGAGTGATAGGGAATCAGAGGATGAGGAAATGGACAGAGAAAGGGAGCAGGAGATAGAGAAAGGAGGACAGAGAGAGAAGGAGGAGGAAATAGTAAGAGAGAGAGGGGGAGGGAGGAGAAGATGGAAAGAGGGATTGGCAGGGGGAGAGAGTTGGTTTCGAGGAGGTAGACCGGAGTGTGGTGGTGGAGGAGGTGGATAGAGAGTGGAGGGAGGGTGGATGTGGGCTAACAGGAGACTGGAGATAATGGAAACCTGGCAATTCAGGCACTCATCTGACAATTAGTAAATAGAAAAACCTACATGGGTGTCGGTGCGTGTTAAAGATCCGCTTCTGGGACGGGGAGGGGTACCGTCCTCGGATCGAATCCACTCAGAGAACTGACGAGGAGGGTCACTGTGACAAGCAGCCTGGATGTGGTTTTTATGCGGTTTTCCACATCCCACTTCGTGAATACCGGTTTGGTACCCAAGTCCCGCCTCAGTTACACGATTCACAGGTATTTAGAAAAATACGCACAAGCAGTTCGGGTACATATATTCCGACGAGGGGAATAACGGAGATGGCGACAGGTAGGTCATCCAGCCACTCCTTAAATTACGCATGCCGATCCTATGATGATGGCATCAGACAGAAGAAGAGTTCTTAATAGTGAAACCTTCCCGTCTAATATTGGATGTACGTTTGCTTGCTGACTGAACGCTGCGTCTCTTAAAATCTTTTAACTGCTGCTCTGTCAAGACTACCTGCTGATTATTACGACGAAACATAAAATGTGTTGTCGCCGTGGCCCTCAGTCGTTACCTGAAATTATTAAGACTGATTCTTACCTTTAATTATTTATACTGGATCGCCATCTGACTGCTACAGCAAACTGTGGAATGAATATACTTACTTCTCTTTAACATAATTATAAGCTGCTGGTGGAGTTTCATAATACTTTGTGACTGGAATTCTTTAAGTTGAAGTTAATTTAGATTTGATAAAAGCTGAAGCTCAGTTTAGACTTTTCTTTTAAGATAACAATAAATTCCGTAAAGCATTTACGTGAATGGTTTTGGGATAGAAAATTCTTAATGCATTTAATCTGGTAGAAGTTAACTGTATTCTGAGAACGATCTTGACAAACAATTACAAGGGGTATAGTTCTTTACAAAAATTCTTAAAAAGTAGCGTTGCGCTACATACCTAATTTTCCATCAAAATTACATAACTATATTCTGAGAACGATCTTGACAAACAATTACAAGGGGCATAGTTCTTTACAAAAATTCTTAAAAACTAGCATTGCGCTACATATAGCGAGTGGCTGGCGAGCACACCGCTTCTTTCAAAGTGTTAATTCATACCTCGCTTACAGCGACCTCCTCTTATGTCTCGCTAGCTACGACTGCCTCGTCTCACATCTTACTCGCAACTGCTCGCTTCCAACGCTCAATGCTACAAAAGTGCGGTCTCGCCGCCAACAATGGTTTTTGGTGCAGACAATCCCTGCTACCATTACAGATGTATTACTGCGCGCTGTTTCCCGCTCTTTCTCAAAATGTATCTATGCGCGGTTTCCCGCTCTTTCTCAATAATACACAATGCAATTTAATTAACAAAACAATTTAAATAAGAAACAGTTCAGATAATTACATGCTAAAACAGTTTAAATACGCCTATTACAGTCACATGGCGATCCAGTATAAATAATTAAAGGTAAGAATCAGTCTTAATAATTTCAGGTAACGACTGAGGGCCACGGCGACAACACATTTTATGTTTCGTCGTAATAATCAGCAGGTAGTCTTGACAGAGCAGCAGTTAAAAGATTTTAAGAGACGCAGCGTTCAGTCAGCAAGCAAACGTTCATCCAATATTAGACGGGAAGGTTTCATATGTAATTATGTAATAGGCGTATTTAAACTGTTTTAGCATGTAATTATCTGAACTGTTTCTTATTTAAATTGTTTTGTTAATTAAATTGCATTGTGTATTATTGAGAAAGAGCGGGAAACCGCGCATAGATACATTTTGAGAAAGAGCGGGAAACAGCGCGCAGTAATACATCTGTAATGGTAGCAGGGATTGTCTGCACCAAAAACCATTGTTGGCGGCGAGACCGCACTTTTGTAGCATTGAGCGTTGGAAGCGAGCAGTTGCGAGTAAGATGTGAGACGAGGCAGTCGTAGCTAGCGAGACATGAGAGGAGGTCGCTGTAAGCGAGGTATGAATTAACACTTTGAAAGAAGCGGTGTGCTCGCCAGCCACTCGCTATATGTAGCGCAACGCTAGTTTTTAAGAATTTTTGTAAAGAACTATGCCCCTTGTAATTGTTTGTCAAGATCGTTCTCAGAATATAGTTATGTAATTTTGATGGAAAATTAGGTATGTAGCGCAACGCTACTTTTTAAGAATTTTTGTAAAGAACTATACCCCTTGTAATTGTTTGTCAAGATCGTTCTCAGAATATAGTTAACTTCTACCAGATTAAATGCATTAAGAATTTTCTATCCCAAAATCATTCACGTAAATGCTTTACGGAATTCATTGTTATCTTAAAAGAAAAGTCTAAACTGAGCTTCAGCTTTTATCAAATCTAAATTAACTTCAACTTAAAGAATTCCAGTCACAAAGTATTATGAAACTCCACCAGCAGCTTATAATTATGTTAAAGAGAAGTAAGTATATTCATTCCACAGTTTGCTGTAGCAGTCAGATGGCGATCCAGTATAAATAATTAAAGGTAAGAATCAGTCTTAATAATTTCAGGTAACGACTGAGGGCCACGGCGACAACACATTTTATGTTTCGTCGTAATAATCAGCAGGTAGTCTTGACAGAGCAGTAGTTAAAAGATTTTAAGAGACGCAGCGTTCAGTCAGCAAGCAAACGTTCATCCAATATTAGACGGGAAGGTTTCACTTGGCGATATCCATTCAGTACGACATTTTAGTGAGTCTACTGTGGATATGAATATACTGACTTTGATAATAGTGTGAATAAGTTACTGTTAAGTGGGGCAACGCATATACTAAAGTGTATAACTTTTATTCACAGGTCATCGGCAATTCTGTTTGCTTTATTGATTCGGCGTTGAAAAGTGTATGTTCAGTGTTGAATCCGCTTTGAACAGTGATATATTTTGTTGCGTGTGATGATTATAGACAATGTCCCGCAGAATAATTACTCGTTCTCAAACTGATAAAACTTTTTGTTGCGTGTGATGATTATAGACAATGTCCCGCAGAATAATTACTCGTTCTCAAACTGATAAAACTGTACAAAATACTGACGAGAGATTCTTTTCTGGAATAGGCAGTAATAATACGTGTGAAAACCCTGATTCTGAAACGTTAGGTGAACAGACATTTAATAACTGTAACAATATGGAAGCGTTTAACGAACAAGTAACTTCAGAAATGCCCACAGACAATGAAACGGTAGTGCAAAATAATTTGGCATTAAATGCAACAGACGGTACACAGTCACAAATTCCGCATAGTAGACATAACAGTTTCAGTAACGAAACCACTACAATGCAGTCAGACAGAGAGACTCCATTAAGCACTGATTTAGATTCAAACGGTACACAGCTACACAACCTGCGTAGCAGATCCAACAGTTCTCATGACCAAAATTCCGAAATTACGGAAAACGTGACGCAGTCACAATCATCTGAGGATGTTCAAATGAACACAGATCTACAGCCTTTAACAACGAATACAAATACACACAGAAGTCAATCCGAAACGGATCCAATAATGGCATTTTTGCTACAAATGAGACAAGACATGAATCAAAACTTTAACAGAGGGTCACAAGAATTAGAAAAAAGGTCACAAGATCTAAAAAACGAAATTAAGGCAGAACACGCACACACAGATCAGAAATTAGACAACATGTACCAAAATCTAAAACACGAAATCAAAGTAGAAATTCAAACAGTCGCTGAAAAATGTTCACAATCAACACAAGAATTACGTGACAAAATTCAAGAAATATCCGATAACCAAGCAACATTTGCAGTTAGTATACGGGAAACAATGACAGAAAACTTTGCTAAACAAAACGCTCAGATTGATGAACGTTTTAACAATCACACAGAAAACTGTTTGATACGTCACCGTAAACTGGTGCGATCGCAGGATAAAGAACGAAAAGAATTACTACAAACAATCACTAAACAGCGTCAGGACGACAAAAAGAAAGTGTTTGCCCAGGGCAAAACATATGTAGACAATCACATACAGTCGATCTCGGAAGAAATCGAAACGGTCAAAGAAACAAATAATCAAATACAAGACAGGCTTACAGAAATCCAAACACAGACAATCGATGTGAAAACTTCTACAGACACTGAAATCCAGAATGTTAAAGATAAATTAACAGAGGACGTTCAGACACTAACTGACAAAATAGAACACATAGAAATTAACCATGACACAGAAAATTTAAAGGCAGATTTTAAGAAAGTCACCAAAAGCAACCGTAAATTACGAAACGAACTGACAGAAAAGATCAATGAACTCACTACAAGAATAGATCTTTTAGATACTAACAATGACGAGAGATCAGACGACACTGCACCAGTCCCAGTGCAACAGAACTCTAATAGTAATAACACGCCATTGACAAATATACAACAAACTATCACAGATCTAAAATCGCGTAATGATTCATTGCATCAGCAAATAAATTCTCTACAGCAAGTGATAGCGGACGCACAAGAAACCGCCGCACATAATCATTTTCAACAGAACACACACCGTTACGAAATGCCTCAGATCCATAATACATATAATGTTGGTAGACTTCAGAGAGTAAGAGATTTTACCCAGGAAGAAAGACACCCGAATCCATATTCAAGACAATACGACAACACTTACACGCACAGACATGACAGTTTTGATCACAAACATTTTCTTTCAGTTAGAAAGTTTAAAACATTTAAAAACGACAGGGCGCAAATACATCCTTTGGATTTTATCCAACAGTTCAGGGGAGCACTTCCACCATCATGGCCAGTACAACATAAGTTAGAATTTATTGTCAGTTTTCTTGAAGGAGAACCAGCACGACGAATGCGACCAATTGCTAGACAATGTTTTTCCGTAGAAGCATTTGAGGAAGCATTTTTATCAGCATATTGGTCTGACACTACACAAAACAGCATCAAAGATCGGCTACTTAGTTTGCCAAACTTTGAAAATTCTACCTTTCCAACAATCACACAATTTTTCGAGTACATGGTGGAACAGAACCAGTACCTCAACGAGCCATACAGTCACTCGGCATTAATACAGCTTTGCATTTCAAAACTGCCCAGAGCTTTGAAAGTGTCATTACTGACAGGGCAACAAAAGGACAATGTATCCGCTTTTAGAGACATCTTACAACTATTAGAAGCACACCAGGCAGACTACGCATTTGTTAACAAAAATTTTTCACGACAGAACGGAAAACAAACAAACTCAGCTACTTTTGAACAAACACGATTTGGTAATAACAATCCGAGTAAACACTTTCGCAGCGAAAATGACAACGAAAACAGGAGTAATGAAAAACATTATACTGACACGGTAAATTTATATTCAGGACAGCAACAGAATCCGAGACTTAACACGCAACCGAATAGGTCAAATTTCCATATGAATCATCGCTCAGATAATGCGACCGGGGAAGGCCATTACGCGGGTCGACCGCAAAATGAACAAAAACAAACGTTTCTACGGGGTGCAGGTGGGCTGCCGTACAGTCACAGTTATAACGACAGGAGAAAAGAAAACGAACACAGACCGCCGAGGACGTTCCACAATGACAATTTTAACGGAAACTACAACAGAGCCCAACAGCTGCGTTACCGTATGAATGTACCAGACACCAGATTTCATCCACCAGACACTGCTAATAATCAAAACGGCAGAACTGTACAGTTGATAGAACACATACCAAACTCCCAAGCTGAAAATCACATATCGGAAGAATTATGACTAGAGGAAACCTGCAATGAATCTCTTAATGTCGATACTATGAAATCACACAGAGAAAACATAACGACCGAAAATGCCATTACATTTGACGACGTGAGAGACACATTGTTACAGGAAAAACCAATCCTACAGAAAACAATATATCACCCAATAATAGAGATAAATTTACAGTCGCACAATATTTTAGCGATAATTGATTCAGGTTCACCTATGTGCGTAATTAACAAAGACACATTTAACAGATGCAATAGCAATAATGATTACCCAGTATTTCCTTTAAACAGAACGAAGGTCAAGGGAGCTTTTGCAGGAAAAGGCATTGAAGTTAAAAGACAGACACAATTAACATTTGTTTTCGCAGGGGAAACGTTCCACAGTGATTGTTGGATAGTTCCGAATTTAACAACAGACATGATATTAGGAATAAATTTTCTTGTTCAGTACGATGCGAAGATTGACTTCAAATCGTCATACCTCACACTACAAAAGGAAAACAGGGAAGTGATCGTAAGATTTCAAAACACAGTATCCTCCGAAGAACAAAATATGCACAGGATCGAGATTATTACTGATTCTCAAGATAACGATTGTTATATCGCACTATACACGAACACACTTAATAATGACTTGGTAGAGGAACAGGAGTACAATATGTTTTAGACAATTACACGCAAGGTAGACAATAGTGTAGCAAAATGCGACGCAGAACGCACAGAACTTGAAAATATTCTGGTACAACACAAAGCAGTTTTTGCCAATGTTCCAGGAACAATGACAGGATTTATGTACGAATTTCAGGTGAAACCACACGAGACTTTCAAAGCAAAGCATTATCCAATCCCACACATACACACAGAAGCAGTTAAGAAAGAATTACGAGCAATGATCGATCAAGGAATAATAGAACCAGCAGCCAGCCAATATATAAATCCACTACACATTGTTGAAAAGAAGGATGGATCACTACGTTTAGTTTTAGATTCACGTCAAGTTAATAAAATAATCATTACAGAAACCGACCGACCACAGACGTTAGAAGAGTTACTGCAAAAATTTCATGGCACCTCCATTTATACTACACTCGACCTCAAATCAGGGTTTTGGCAAATCCAACTACACCCAAATTGCCGAAAATATACGGCATTCCTTTGCTTTGGGGAATGCTATCAATTTTGTAAACTTCCGTTTGGACTAACGATTTCGTCTGCCGCCTTTATACGAGGCATGAATACTATTCTACCACAAGATCTGAAAAACAAAATTACTACATATGTCGATGACATTTTAATTGCAGCAGAAAACTGGGAACAACACAATCATACTCTTCAACAATTACTGAATACATTCGAGCAGAATGGTATAACTATAAACTTGCGTAAATCTGAATTTGGTAAAGCGTCAATAAAATTTCTAGGGCACATTATCTCACAAACAGGTATCGCACCAGACCCTGACAAATTGCAAGCACTGAAAGACATCGACGTGCCAACAAACAAAAAGGAACTTCGGAGCTTTTTAGGTCTTATCAATTATTTTAGAAAATTTATCCACTACAAAGCATTAGACACGCCCTTGCTATACCAGCTTACAAGTAAAAACACACTTTGGTCATGGAATGAAGACGTTGAAGCTGAATTCGAGAACTTGAAAGAAGCATTATTAAAAGCACCTTTGTTATCACACCCTGACGCAACACAAAACTTTTCCGTTGCAACAGATAGTTCAACCACAGCACTAGGAGTACATATTTTCCAAGAAATAAAGGAAGAAGATAAGACAGTCGTGAAACACATTGCTTTTGCAAGCAGGATACTTTCTCCAGCAGAGCGCAATTATTCTGTAACAGAATTAGAGACACTATGTGTAATTTACGCTTTTAAGCGATTCCGTCATTTTCTATATGGCCGACATACAACAATATATACCGATCACCGAGCAATCCAGTTTTTATTGTCAGCAAAACTTACGCACGATAGATTAAGCCGCTGGAAATTATACTTACAAGAGTTTGATTTTACCATTATACACATTCCAGGCACGCAGAATACTGTTGCCGACGCATTGTCGAGGTCCATTCACAATAAACGCATGGAGAAAGAAAATACCTTTTGCTACAACAACCATAGTATTATGTATATTAAACAAGTAGCTTTCGAAAACTTTATATCAGCAGCATTACAGGATATAGAGAGAGAACAGCAGAAAGATGAAACACTGAAAGAGATTGTAACGCTTTGGAAAGACAGAAGTAACGCTAAAGTCAGACTTCATTACACTGTACATCAAAATATACTCTTTATTCGATCATACCGAGACGGTAATAATTGGCTTTTATGCATTCCGGAAGGGATCGTAAATAAACTGATATGGTATACACATCTAAGTTATGGACACTACGGAGCGAGGAAATGCTTTCTGATTCTGCGACAAAATTGCCACTTTAATAACATGGAAAAACACATAAGAAAAGTAATAGCATCATGCAAGATATGTCAAAAAGCTAAATCATCAACAGTGTCACACATTCCACCATTGTATCCCATCATACCGGTTAAGTTAAGACACATGGCAGCAGTGGATCTTTTCGGTCCAATCCCCAGAACAAATAATGGTTATAGTTATATTTTTGTAGCTGTAGAACTAACATCCAAATTTGTAACATTTTCTCCACTAAGGAAAGCAACAGCAAGAACAGTATCAAGAGCGTTTGTAAGAGATTTTCTATCAGTAGTAGGACGTGTACAGAAGGTTATTTCGGATAACGGTCCGCAGTTTAGGTCAGACGTATGGAAGAAAATGTTAGAAAGTAAGAACATAACACCTATTTACATATCAAGATATCACAGTTCTTCCAACCCATCAGAAAGAATAATGAAAGAGATCGGGAAGTTATGCAGAATTTATTGTCATAAAAGACATACAACATGGGATAAATATATTTTACAGTTTCAAGAAGTGATAAATGCAATACCCAATGAATCTACGATGCTATCACCAACCGTAATACTGACAAATAAAGACCCACCGAACAAAATTACCGAACTAATTACTTTTCCTAAGACGCGTAGGCTTCGACATTGTGAAATAATAGACACAGCATTAGCAAACACTAAAAGAGCTGCAGATCGGCGGAAGAAACAACAGAAGCACGTAAGTCGACTACAGAAGTACGAGATTGGCGACAAAGTACTGATTCGCACTCATTTTCTTTCCAACAAAGGTAAGCACAGATGCCGTAAATTCGAATTCTGTATGCAGGCCCTTACAGAGTTCGTAATATTCCACACGCTAATGTAGTGCATGTGGAAACGCTACGTAAGAAGAAATCATTAGGGAATCATCATGTATCCAACGTGAAACATTTCTTGACTTAAATTTTTGCATTTCAGCTGACGAAAGGACGGCGTGACACGTAAGTATGCAACAATGGTAGTTTCAGCGCGCTTCAGTAACAAACAAAGCCGCGACACGCAGCGGGCCGCTAATATTTCACCGTACCTTAAAGAACACAGCAGTACTTAATGATGCTACGCCAGCCAAGACAAATAAAAACACGAGAAACATTTCCTAACTTAAAGAGAACATGCAGACAACGACACGACGTATGAATTTGTGCACTGAGAGCTCATAAATGAAAGAAATTTTTTTTATAACGTGACATAATTACTTAAGAAAATGTCGATTTTTGCAATAGCTAAACTGATAGTATAGATCGTTCATTAATCAATTATTTTAGTGGTAACATTAACATGTACTCTTTATTCCAGAATGCAGCATTGTTGTCACACGTCATCAAAATGAAACGTAGTTTTAGTTAGAATAAGGATGTGAATCTTTAGGTCACGCAGATAGCTGACGCTAATTGTCATTACAGAAATTTTATAGGTCATGCCGGGAGCTGACGTGATTTTGCAGCAGTTAATATTATGATAAAGTGTTTTATAAGTCATGCCAGGAGCGGACGAGAAGTACCAGAAGATGTTTATTGAAGTCATGCCGTGCACTGACGATAATTAATACTGAATGTTTTATAATAAGTCATGCCGTGCGCTGACATTAATTAATGCTGAATGTTTATAACAGGTTATGCAGAGAGTTGACACAGATGCAGAAGAAGAATGTGTATGTTATGTTAGTATATAAGAAATGTATAATGTTAAGAAATAATTTTGCTAGCATGTGACACATTGCAACACTATGGATGGGGACCACACATTACAATGTCTAACCAGAATAATGTTTACCTTAATTTTCAGCTGCAAAAGAATACTTTAAATAATTTTATGACAGTAATTTTATTGTATATTATGACCTGACATTTGACGACTCATAACTGACGACTACACCCCTGAATGGAAGATAAAATTTTAGGACAGTAAGTCAAGAAATGCATTGTCAACAAAATTTATAATTAATGATGTAAGAAACTAAGATATGTAAATACAGAATAAGTAATAATGTACTTGTCTATAACAAATCTGTATACTATCAAATACTGAATAAGTAGGAACTTTTATGTCTTTTATATATGGGAATAATTTTCTGGAAGAATTCTTAAATTAAAACTACATATTGTTACAAATTACGACACAACATATTTTGTCATAGGGAAAATTATTTGGTAGTCAAATTATGGTACCAACAATGTCCGTGAACCCATTGCCAAAACAATTTTACCCGTACCTTAATTCCTGTGCATCCCCATGGTTATTGAGCACAGAATCAGTGAATTGTGAAACACGTGACTTCAACCAATGATGTTCTCGACGAGGTGTTTGCATACCTAGATGCACACCACAGCCCGATGTATGTCAATTGGTGCCTGCATACCTAGATACACACCACAGTATGATGTACGACAATAGGTGTTTGCATACCAAGATGCACACCACCAACCTTAATGGACCATTGGAGATGGAACTTAATCCTGATGTGGCTGCGGCAACTCAGGCTATTCGACGACGTACTTAGTGTTTGGGTGCACTAAAACTATGGAGCAAGGCGATGATGGAACCACATGGCGAAACCTGGTGTTGTGCTATGTGAGGGAAAGGAACAGACTTTTGAGTGCATTCACAGACAGTTGCCAGTGCTTTGACCATGCTATCCAATTCCTTTTGTACCTTCCTTAATTGTGGTACTAAGAGATGCCAATTTGAATTAAATGTTTCATAATGTAAACTTTCAATTGCTTCATATGATCTGTATATTGATTTTCACATTTACTCTTATTCTTGTTGTTAAATTTAAGGGAACCAAATTTTACTTGGTGTACAATTCCTACTAAAACCCTTTCTATTTACATATTCTCTTTATTAGAGATAGACAAATCATTTCGTATGACAGCATTTGTGTATACACTTTGTTCAAACTATTTTCTATAATCAAATTTTATACTTATGTTGAGTCCATATGACTCAACAACGTAGTAAAATTTTAAGAAAGCCGAGTAGCGGCATATGTAATTATGTAATAGGCGTATTTAAACTGTTTTAGCATGTAATTATCTGAACTGTTTCTTATTTAAATTGTTTTGTTAATTAAATTGCATTGTGTATTATTGAGAAAGAGCGGGAAACCGCGCATAGATACATTTTGAGAAAGAGTGGGAAACAGCGCGCAGTAATACATCTGTAATGGTAGCAGGGATTGTCTGCACCAAAAACCATTGTTGGCGGCGAGACCGCACTTTTGTAGCATTGAGCGTTGGAAGCGAGCAGTTGCGAGTAAGATGTGAGACGAGGCAGTCGTAGCTAGCGAGACATAAGAGGAGGTCGCTGTAAGCGAGGTATGAATTAACACTTTGAAAGAAGCGGTGTGCTCGCCAGCCACTCGCTATATGTAGCGCAATGCTAGTTTTTAAGAATTTTTGTAAAGAACTATGCCCCTTGTAATTGTTTGTCAAGATCGTTCTCAGAATATAGTTATGTAATTTTGATGGAAAATTAGGTATGTAGCGCAACGCTACTTTTTAAGAATTTTTGTAAAGAACTATACCCCTTGTAATTGTTTGTCAAGATCGTTCTCAGAATATAGTTAACTTCTACCAGATTAAATGCATTAAGAATTTTCTATCCCAAAACCATTCACGTAAATGCTGTACGGAATTTATTGTTATCTTAAAAGAAAAGTCTAAACTGAGCTTCAGCTTTTATCAAATCTAAATTAACTTCAACTTAAAGAATTCCAGTCACAAAGTATTATGAAACTCCACCAGCAGCTTATAATTATGTTAAAGAGAAGTAAGTATATTCATTCCACAGTTTGCTGTAGCAGTCAGATGGCGATCCAGTATAAATAATTAAAGGTAAGAATCAGTCTTAATAATTTCAGGTAACGACTGAGGGCCACGGCGACAACACATTTTATGTTTCGTCGTAATAATCAGCAGGTAGTCTTGACAGAGCAGCAGTTAAAAGATTTTAAGAGACGCAGCGTTCAGTCAGCAAGCAAACGTACATCCAATATTAGACGGGAAGGTTTCAATAGATAGAAACGACGATGTAGCGAGGATACATAGCGATTCTCGCATGTTGTAAATTATCGCTAATACTTTGTAACGTACCAAATTATTTCGAGTTGTCATCCTGCATTGAAAGCATAGCTTTCCATGGAGCTTTGAGGAGAGCAGATTTCGATTCTCACGCCGGCACAGCTGACTCTGGCTACAGGGCCGAACGAGCCGTGCACTTGCCTCGCGCAATACGTTACATATACTCTCTATGAATCTGAAGAAGTACTATTAAATATTAATCTATTTTTTTCATATTTAGTATACCAAATTCTATGGAAACACAACCTTATTGTTATAATTCAATACTTTCGGAGATACAAATTTTTACCTAAAACACGTAATAAACGTGCTAGAATTGTGAAACTGAGTTAGGGACTCCAATGTATTCATCTGTAGTGTCAGTTGAAACTACAACCAAGACGACAGGTTCTAATATTCTATTTTTTGGGATTTTTTTTAGTTTCATTACCACAGATTTCTGATGTAATTAAAAGTAGTTTGGACGATTGTTATTTCAAATATTTTTGGTTGTGTGTTTTGGAGAGACAGAGTGAATGGAGGAAATACGTAAACTTAGAATTTGATATTTTAATAAAAGTGTGCAAATATATATCTGAGAAAGTTGTTGTGCAACAGTAATTTGTGACATATGTCCAGGTGAGCTTGATTTTGTACAAGGCAGCCAGAAGGAACATTGAGTATTAAATTTATTAGTAATTAACTTTGTGGAGAAGCCAATAGTGCTAAGCATTTCTCGCGCATTCAAGTAGGGCTTTGTGCCTCAGCTCCATGAGTGAGTCGCTCGGGAACCGTCTTCTGGTAAACACCTATGATAAACTGCCCTAATCAAACGAAGAAATGAAGAACTTCACACGTTTTATCGGTTATCGTATCGTTGACGAAAAGCGACGACAGTGTTGAGTATTTTTTGGAATTTTGAGCTTTGTGAATGGTTTATTTTAGGAAATTTTCGCGTGTGACCATTTCATGTCGTACATAAATTCTGCGTGGAGTGTTTCATTCATATTAAGGCACTTTATGGCGAACACTTCTTTAGAGGAAGCCCACTGAACGACTGGATGTGTTAACTCGGAAGTAGTCGGTGGTCACTGACTGTTTAGCATTTGCCAAATATCCGGTTGGGTTAAATACCTTCTGGTTGATTGCTGGTGTGAACCTGTAACAGAGACAGTCAATAACAGTGCATAACTAATGTCGGGTTATTAAATACGCACTTGATATCCATTTTCCGTGTTTTAAAGCCAATAAAATAACGTAAAGGAAATTTTAGGCATTTTTTTCAAACGAGTTACGCAAGAGTCGCGAAGGCTCCATAGTTTAGCGTTCAGCTACTGCCCATTGACTGTAGTTATGTGGCTTTTGTGAGATAGGTATTTAGTCGAATTTTTGTCAACGCTAGTTTCTATTCTCGCAGAGTGGAGAGGACCTCAAAACTATGCAGGTAGGTGGACTGATTGTTTAAAGGATAGTGAGAGACCAACCCGCCTCGCCGCAACTTCTTTCATAATGAATATAGCGACGATTGAGAAAGGAACATTATATAGAATAGACGCCTTAAGAGGGAGGAATGGAAAACTGTGATAGATGAATGTGCGGCGCGGGAACGCCATTTCAATGCGCAGCAGGCAAGGATTGTAATCAAAGGACATGGCGATACCAGGGCATAAGTCTTCACGAATTTCATTCTGCACAGTCACTTGTACAGTGGCTAAGCCTCGAAGACAGGCATGTGTTCAGAAACGCAGATGTCAGCATTTGACAGACGATGTATAGATGGGCTCAAAGAAGCCGGTTGGAGAATCGGTGAATCGCTGGATACCTAAATAAGAGTGATGCCGCTATTCGACAATGTTGGTATGACTTGGTTGACCATGGGCGAACACAGCATCAAACACGAAGGAGTCAACCCAGAGAGAGATCGAGAAATCACCAAAGAGTCACTCAGAGCCGCATGTTCACCATTATCGTCGATCTATCGATCCGACGTCCGACGGCTCACAGAAATGAGGCTGAGCTCGCGGCGCCCTTTGGGTCCACTACTATTCACGTCTGTACACCAACAAGCCAATGTGAAATGGTGTCGGGCACATTAGGTCTGGAATCTCGTTACTGGAGTAGAGCTGTCTTCAGTGTTAAGTCCCGTCTCGAACTAACCCCGATGATCAGTGAAGACTTGCATGGAGACGTGCCAGACCGCAGTGGGATACCATCTAGACTGTATGCCGCCATATGGTCTGACAGCCACGGGTGACGGCCTTGAGTGACACTTCATTTCATAGCAGGTCTCACCTGGATGTCATCAGCTGCACCCTTACAGTACAGTGTACATCGTCGATATTCTGCGTCCCGTTATAATGCCCTCCTGCACAAGGCGAGAGTTTCTACAGCTTGCTTTCATGCTTGCCAAACACTGTCCTTGACCAGCAATGTCGCCGCATGTCTCCCCAGTTCCGGACGTTTGGAGCATTACGAGCAGGCCCTCCAACCACTAGGGATTTTGACGATTGGATAGCATTTGGAAATATATTTCCAAGAAGGAAATCAAACAAGTCTATCACTCAATGACAAGCCAAATAACTGTTGCCAGAGGTGAGCCAACGCGTTAGTGAGAGTTTATATAACTTGGTGAAGTAAGTCTGCAGAGCCGCGCGGGATAGCCGAGCGGACGGGGGCGCCATGCCACGATTCGCGCGGCTCCCCCCGTCGGAGGTTCGACTCCTCCCCAAAGACTCCTGATTGGCCATTTACACCGCCTTTCCCGGGGAACGGAGAACCGCTGGCTCTCTAGGCTTTCTGATCCAGATTGCCTTTAGAATATCTAGTAAACTGTTTTCTCAGTTTAAGAGCCCATTTGTTCCACCGACGTGATTACTTGTGTAATGTTATTACGTTAATGTGTATCTCAATACATGTAACTTTTTGAAATGCTATTTTCATTCTGGTACGTAACCTAGTGGCGAGCCTGGCTATGAACCGAATGTGACTTACTGAACTGTTTCGCAAATGTTTCCCACAGCAACCCACCAACCCTTTCACGACGAAGCAAAACCTTCCTATTCCAAGAAGGTATTAAAAACAAATGTCACATTGTGGGAATCCTAGTCCGCCTGTTACCCAAACAACTGTTGTTTATAAATGTGTAGACATGTTTCAGCACCTTTATGCTACCATCAGTGGCTACTTTTTATCTGTTCTGCATTATGCATAAGATGTTTGGTATTAATTCTTCTAATAAAATATAGGGCCAAGGGCAGTGTCTGTCTGTTGTAGTTTTACCTTATTTTCTACATTTCTGCTTTCTGTAACATCCTGTTCACATTACTGTACACCAGTTGCTTGTCATATGTAGCTACATGATGTTCCTGTAACCTTGTTTGGTGAGCTGCCAGCCGGGGTGGCCGAGCGGTTCTAGGCGCTACAGTCTGGAACCGCGCGACCGCTACGGTCGCAGGTTCGAATCCTACCTCGAGCATGGATGTGTGTGATGTCCTTAGGTTAGATAGATTTAATTAGTTCTAAATTCTATGGGACTGATGACCTTAGAAGTTAAGACCCATGATGTGCAGAGCCATTTTTGTTTAATAATCGTAACTCATTTTCGCGAAAATATATCGCGTCTATATTTTGTGATTAATTACGGTGAATTGTCGTATCCGTCCTCGTCTGCATAAATCCTCATCTACATAAACATCAACTGGTATAAGGACAGCAGTTGCATTCGAAACTGTAAATGATTTTTCTCATTGAGGAAACAAAAGAATGGGTCACAATGGACCCTGGGAAAACTGAGACATTTGATGACATACTGGATGATCTTGAATTCCACTGACACAATTTCGGTGAACGTTAAACGATGTATGTTCATTTGTATGACGGCCCTCGTAGTCTGCGACGGCACGCTGCAGGTTAATTTCATTTCGTTAGATTTCATAACCCCAGTACAAACGTCAATGGTTTGCGCTGCGTTCTCCTTAGTAAACGAGTGTGGTCCATTCACTCGCCGTACTTGCCGTTGACAACAGTAATTCCTGCTTCACACTTCGCCTTCAATCTCGCACTGAGTACCGCTCGGTTCGGTAATGGATTACGTTTTCCAAGCGGCATTACTTGCGCGTTGACTGTGATACATAGCAGTATGGATCGATATTAGCGAAGATGTGTGAAGGTTATATAGTCAGTGCTGATATACATTGTTTAATTCTTACGGACATTTAGCGTCCAACAGATTTTATCCACAGCTACATGTTTCAAGAGTTAAACTCTCTTAATCTGCGTATCTACGTTCAATCCCTGGTACGCAGCCATCTAAAGAAGCAAAAAATAGCAAGTAAAATAATATAAACTGACGTAAAGTAACTGACACCTGATTCTTTGTTTTACTTTCTAGTGCTATCGCCCGTTTGTCAAAGCGCTCCATTTCTACCGCTGTTATAGTACGAATCGTATCTGCCTAACGTCACGCCAGTTGCTTTTCCATACACTACCTTCTACTACGAGAGGCGTTGAGTAAGTAATGAACACATTTTTTCGGCCAGCTCCGGTTGAAAAAATGCGTAATGTGGAACATCGTGGTATGCGCCGGCTTCAGGCCCTACATTTTCATGAAGTACCAATATGCGGTGGAGCTATACGTGGCGCGTTCGAAACACAGAGCTGTCACTGAGTGGCTTTTGGCGGAAAACCAGAGAATCGGAGGTATTTGTAGGCGCTTGCAGAATATTTTCCTTGACCTGGCAGTGAACTAAGTCGTTCGGTGCCTGTCATCAACACAAGAAGATCGCACAAACTTGTCCGATCCCCCCGCCTGTTGACCAACCGTGCACAACCACGGTTCCTGCAATGTTGCAGCGTGCGGAGAATCTCACTCAAGATGATGGACGGCTCATAATCAAACACGTCGCTACTCAACTGGGCTGGTGGTGCTGACACACTAGTCCACTACTTGGGATAGTTCGGACGTCGACCAGTAGAATCGTACAATGTGGGCAAAAAGGCGCTCTCAGTAAAGAGACGTAATGCCGTGGCATTGAACGAAGATTGTGTTGAAAAATGGAGTTTTGAGCTAAAAGTGTGGAGAATAATATAGTGTGTTGGAAACTTAAATAATAACAATCTCTCAGGAAAAAAGTGTTGCATTGCATATTGAACGTCTCTCGTATAAACAAGTATACGGGTCCAACCGACTGCACCGAGTCAACAAACGTTACACTGTACTCCGGAGACGTTATTGTGCCATAGAGTGCAGCACTTGAGCAGGAGAAATTTATTAGCTAGTAACAATAACAATGGATATAATGTAAACATAACGGATCGAATTATCCACAGAGGGAAGAGGAAAGAAAATGAGGAAATAGCTAAGGAGAAAAAAGATCGTTAACATGTCATATATTGGGACTACCTCAGAGAAACTTGGGAATATTCCTGAACCATACAACATCCAGTTGGCATTCTTGAAAAGCGTGAATGTAGTTCAAACAATGAGGTTTGGGGTAGCGTCTTTGACGAGTAATCAAAACGTCCTGAGTGCCGGATTGGAAACCAGCTACTACTATAATTTAGATTAAGAATTCCGCGGCAAGGAGTCACCACGCTCTGCAAACAGCGTTGTTTAAGAGGAAGGAGTAAGATTAGTCAGTACTGTAAACGGCATGTAAACTCCAGAAGGCAAATCAGTCCTCCATTCGGATACTCTCCGCCAGGGAATCCACCAAGGCATGGGACGGAAGAGGAGTGCCAACGAGAAAAAGCTGGAGTGACTAACAACGGTATAACATTGCAGTAATCACCGCGTGGACTGTCTGATCGTATCAGGAGGCTAGAAAATGCGGAAAGAGGAAGGTTCGGAAAGATGGTAAGGATTTGTGGTCGGCCGAATATGGGTAATACCAACAGCAGCAGAACACGGTGTAACGTAAGATTCGTTGTGAGTAGTGTAAGTAGGCTGTTTAGGTTTTTGTGTTGGTAACGCCACTTTGCGCTCTATATGAATATCACTAACTGTGCTGTGTGAAGTCTGCGGCTGGTTTGCATTGTTGGAATATTTGCTATTGTAGTGTTGGGCAGTTGGAGGTGAACAGCGCGTAGCGTTGCGCATTTGGAAGTGAGCTGCCAGCAGTGGTGGATGTGGGGAGAGAGATGGCAGAGTTTTGAGAGCGGACGATCTGGACGAGTGTCCATCAGAAAGAGTAAATTTGTAATATTGGATATCATGAACGTTATTAAAGTAAATACATTGTTTGTTCTCTATCAAAATCTTCCATTTGCTAACTATGCCTATCAGTAGTTAGTGCCTTCAGTAGTTAGAATCTTTTATTCACTTGTCAGTATTAGCGCACGATGTATTGCAGTAGTTTGATTACCGGAGATTATTGTGGGGTAAGTGATTCAGGAAAGGTATAAGTTATTGTTAGTCAGGGCCATTCTTTTGTAGGGATTATTGAAAGTCAGACTGCGTTGCGCTAAATATATTGTGTGTCAGTTTAGTGATGATCAAATGGTTCAAATGGCTCTGAGCACTGTGGGACTTAACATCTATGGTCGTCAGTCCCATAGAACTTGGAACTACTTAAACCTAACTAACCTAAGGACATCACACAACACCCAGTTATCACGAGGCAGAGAAAATCCCTGACCCCGCCGGGAATCGAACCAGAGAACCCGGGCGAGGGAAGCGAGAACGCTACCGCACGATCGCGAGCTGCGGACCAGTGATGATCAGAATAAATAAGGAGAGAAATGTCTGAGTACGTTCAGTTTTGCTCAGTTGTTTGAAAATCAAATAACGTGTGGGGTTAACCAGTACAGTAATTGATAAATTTTTCTAAGGGGATGTTTCAGTAGGAAAGTGGGACAGAGATTAAGCTACTGTGAACAGTTCTGCAATAGGGATGTTCTCATTACCTTCGAGAGGAAACCAAATCCGACAGTGCTAGTTCAGATATACATACAAAAGTTTCAAACGGGGAATCAAGAGATAAACTATATTAGGATATCTAACGGGTAACTCAGTTCGTAAAGAGAGATGAAAATATAACAATCATTGCAATGTGGTGGTAGGAAAAAGAGTAGAAAAAAGAGTTACAGGATAATTTTGGCTTGGCGGCAGGAATGAGAGGTGAGAAAGACTAATTTAATTCTGCAAAAAGTTTCAATTCTTCTTGATAATTAATTAATATTCTGTTGTTTTTGGCAAGGCGCCTACCAAGGCCAGGAGCTGATTGGTCCCAGCGTCTCTACACCGAAGTGAGGGTGCCATTTATAACGTGAAGTAGCTACGTACCAAAGTTTGAATTTGTAATCACAAGGCAATTACCAGCAACTTTGTTCGAATGGTTTTAAGTCACAAGTTTTTTTCCACACAGATCAAATCTCACTACCTGCAATATCGTTGTTGCGATACTGAGATACAGTTATTGTCCATTGTTCTTCAGTCTATGAGGGTAGACCAATTTAAGTGTTCTGTTCTTGATAGCAAGTATAAAACCTAGTTGTTTCGTGTTGTTAAAACAGGCTGATCAGAACACGCAATAACTGGTTAATTGCAATCCTAGCCAATCGTTTCTTGTAATGAAACCAAACTCGCGACCGCTCCTTTTGGCGTTCTGTAATAATATGCACATGTGTAAAAGCAATACTATATAAATAATTCTGCCCAGTTAGTGCTGTAAGTATGTAACATAGCTACACTAACTACATATAGACAGATAACATATATTTGTACTGGTTTTGTTGTATGTATTTTTTAAATATTTGTTTAAACCTTTTTTCGACTTATGTAATGATAGAAAGGTTATATTCTGATTGTGCTTTCTTTCATATAAACTCCTATTAGCAGCATTATATGAAGATTAGTTGACAGAATTTGACTGCCTAACATTGTTTAAAGTCTCATCCTGGTTATGATTATTATTTGCATGTGTTTTGGACAGGGATTCGCCTAACACATGGAAGCATGCTTAAGTTAGTGCAGATGTGTAAAACCTCAGTAGTTAGTCGTGTGTGTGCAGTTCACGATTAACCGTGCTTGTAATTATGTAAGGGTGTGGTTTTTCTCTGTTCTGAGGCTAGGAGAGTGTTGGATCAAGTAAAGTGCAGATGATGCATGCTCTAAATTGTAACTAACAGCCTCAGATGAACGTTTTGCATCATGTCAACAATTGGAAAAATGAATGCAGCTAATGTTATATGAAGTGAAGAAGGATGTGCAAACAGCACGTGAACTGTATGATATGGCACAATACTTCTGAACACCTTTAAATTCATCACAGAAACGACCATCGTCGATACTATAGGAAAAATCTAACATTTGCACATACCACTTTTTCAAAAGCGTCAAGATTTGTGTTTTCACTGGCTTTATGCGAGTACGTCATATAGAGAATCACAAACTAAGTGCACTATCCTGTTATTCCAATCCCTGTGTGTAATTCTGTATTTCACCAATGATTCTCAAAATATTTACTAATGCTGCTACACAATTAGGAATGCAAGTGTGTGTAGTTGAAGAGACTATCTTCTAACGTTCTATCTGAACACATATAAATGTTAAAAACCTTCATCTATGCGTACAGTTAATATTTTAGCCGAAACTGAATGAAGTAGATAGAATTAGTTCAGACATATTTATGACCAATCTTCCAGGAAGTGCACTGCGTTTCTCTTTGTTACAGTTTGCTTGAACACACTGTGTCATGGAGCACATATCTTCAACGCTGACAGTGAGTGAGACTGTTTGACTCTCTTACAGCTTTAACGCAAATAGACACAACGGAGGTCATAGAGTCTTTACCTTTGCTAGTTTACTTTAGATTGTTCGTTACATTACACCACAAAGTTCATATAGGAGGACAGTTTCACAGGTCACATGTTTTAAGCACTGTAGGTAAAGAAGTGACTAAATTTGGGTCCGAGTACATGATTAAGAACATTGCTTTGGTTCACACAACTTAAACTTTGCTAATAAATAATCTGAGTGTGCCATTTTAAATTTAGTGCATAAAATCTATACTCAGATTTTGAATGACTCAGCTTTATCAATCTGTAACACTTCGAGACTCCACAACCTTCAATTGTATGGTTTAATTGTAAGTACTAGTTCCTATCGTAGCCTGTGTGCACTGTAGTGTCAAAAACTGTGTGGATGCTGAAGAAAAAAACAAATAGCACTGACGCAATTTATCAACAGCCATTGTAAAATGTGTGACTGTGTCTTCAGGTATTGATTGCCTTCCACATTGAAATTATTTCAGTGAGTAGAACATTCAATACTGCGTTAAAACAGATTATGGACATTTTTGTTGTAAGTAAATTGATTCCATATAACAACAGCAGAGACAGTTTAAGTAAATTTTCTCACTCCTAAAATTAAGTGGTTAAAGAATGATTCGCAGTGGGGCTGTTGCAAGAAGGCAGTCGGATTTGAATGCTCTGGTCGGAGGTTTCGATTGCGAGTGTGTGTGTTTGTTAAATGTTTTTGTTCTGCGCATTAGTTATGTAGTGTATACTGTTTCTTATACCATAAATACGTATCCTACAAGTGCGTAACTCAGCATCTGTAACAATGAATATAACAGGAAATCGTCTGGTAACTGAGAAACATTCATGCCAAGCAATAGTCATTAAACCAAAATGATCTGCATAGAACAGAAGTAACTACAAAATTGATTGGTGACTGTAGAATTATAGATGTTGTACTGACAGATTCAGCGAAGATTTCTATTCCAATCACACTGTGTCGAGTGAATGCAGATGTCTCCACTTCATCTATTCGTATGATATTTCAGCAGATAACATTGGTAGGCACTACGTAATGCCCATATTCAATAAATGTAATATCATTTAAATGAGATCTTACCGATTGTCGAATACTGTCATCAATATATATACTTACGACCAAATTTCCAAACATACAATTATCCAGAAAACATAAATTATGAGACAACCAAAATGCACATACATGTATCAAACTGTATGAGTATTAACAACACAGAAATAGTCATTTTACTCAACAACAAAAAGTGACAAAAGTTATATATTGTGTGGTGATGTTAAATTATACGTTAAATTTACATTCAGAACTTCATCTCTCATTAGGCAGATAAGGAGAGAAAGACATTGAAACACTTTCTGACTTTGGTCAGCTTTGTCACAAATAGGAAACATACAAATTTTAGTTGGAGAAACTGCGTCGTAATTTTGGATTCAGAAAAGATATTTAAAAAAAATGGTTCAAATGGCTCTGAGCACTATGGGACTTAACATGTATGGTCATTAGTCCCCTAGAACTTAGAACTACTTAAACCTAACTAACCTAAGGACATCACTCAACGCCCAGCCATCATGAGGCAGAGAAAATCCCTGACCCCGCCGGGAATCGAACCCGGGAATCATGGCGTGGGAAAAAGATATTTAAACTATTCACACAAAAATTCCTATTATAATTTGTTATAAATTGTTTTTCCTGATACTGGATATAAACTTGTTCCTGAAAAATGCAGAACTGCAAAACACCTGTTTGATCAAATGATTGAAAAACAAGTGCTAGTCGGATTAAGAATACCATTATCAACACAACATAGGAATTCATATTATCATGTATGATTACCAATAATGACTGTAAGCTTTCTTCACAACCTACATTCTGTATATTGCAATATGTTATGTTACTAACCTGTCTGAAAAAACATGTATAAATGAACTGGAATAATAACTCCAGCTTGAACCTGGCCGTCCTACACGATCTTTGGCTGCTTCAAAGAAATGCTTCAGTTCGTTGTCATGCATTCTAAAAAGCAGACGTATTAAACATCGGTCTCTGAACAACTACATCATCATAAATGTACAGGGCGATTCCGTAGCTTCTAGGTAAGGGTTTTAAGCAGCCTACAACGTCTTCAAGAACCTGGAGTGAGATTGCCATATTCTACGTGCTGTGCACAAACTATTAGTCCTACAGAAAAAATGGACAAGACCTTTAAGCAGAACATTTTGTGTAGTTAAATTTTGTACTGGGACACGCTTTCGCTGGACGCTACGGTTTTTGAATTATTTAAGAGAAGCATATGAATGTGAGCTGCAAATGCTTTTTTTTAATAACCTGAAAAAACATGAGTTCCATTGAAAATGTATCGCAAAACAAACGTTAACCACATTAAATTTCCTACATAAAGGTCCTGTTCATTTTTTCCTCTAGGGCTGATAGCTTCCACAAAGCGAGCGAGAGAATACAAAAATATCATGCGTGGTTTTTGAAAGCATTGCTTGTTGCATAAAACCCATAGGTGGGGGCAGCTGAATCAACCTGTATGTGAACATCTACATCTACATGGATACTCTGTAAATCACATTTAAGTGCCTGGCAGAGGGTTCATCGAATCACCTTCACAATCCTCTATTACTGCAATCTCGTATACTGCGCGGAAAGAACGAACACTTATATCTTTCCGTACGAGCTCTGATTTCCCTTATTTTATCGTGGTGATCGTTTCTCCCAATGCACGTCGGTATCAAAAAAAATATTTTCGCATTCGGAGGAGACAGTTGGTGATTGGAATTTCGTGAGAAGATTCCACCGTAACGAAATACGCCTTGATTTTAATGGCGTCCACTCATAATTCTGTATCATTTTAGTGACACTCTCTCCCCTATATCGCGAAAATACAAAAAGTACTGTCCTTCTTTGAACTTTTTCGACGTACTGCGTCACACCTCTCTGGTAAGAATTCCACACCACGCAGTAGTATTCTAAAAGAGGACCGACAAGCGTAGTGTAGCAAATCTCCTTAGTAGGTCTGTTACATTTTCTAAGTGTCCTGCCAATAAAGCACAACCTTTGTCAGCCTTCCCCACAACGTTTTCTATGTGTTCCTTCCAATTTCATTTGTTCGTAATTGTAATACCTATGAATATTGTTGAATTTATGGCATTTAGATTAGACTGATTTATCGTGTAACTTAAGTTTAACAAATTTCTTTTAGCACTCATGTGGATGACCTAACACTTTTCGTTATTTAGGGTTAACTACTAATTTTCGCACCATTCAGATATCTATTCTAAATCGTTTTGCCATTAGTTTTGAACCTCCGATGATTTTATTAGTGGATAAATGATAGCGTCATCTCCAAACAATCTAAGACGGCTTCTCAGACTGCCTCCCAAATCGTTCTTATAGATAAGGAACAGCAAAGGGCCTATAACACTACCTTGGGGGAATGTCAGGAATCACTTCTGTTTTATTCGATGACTTTCTGTCAATTACTACGAACTGTGACCTCTCTGACAGCAAATCACAAATCTAGTCTCATAACTGAGATGATACTCCATAAGCACGTAATTTCACTATGAGCCGCTTGTGTGGTACAGTGTCAAAAGCCTTCCGGAAATCCAAAAATACGGAATCGATCTGAAATCCCTTATCAATAGCACTCAACACTTCATGTGAATAAAGAGCTAGTTGTGTTTCACAGGAACAATGTTTTCTAAAATCATGTTGACTGTGAGTCAATAGACAGTTTTCTTCGAGGTAATTCAGAGTGTTTCAACACAATATATGTTCCAAAATCCTGCTGCGACGTTAACGATATGGGCCTGTTATTTAGTGGTTTACTCCTATTACCTTGCTTTAATATTGGTGTGACCTGTGCAACTTTCCAGTCTTTGGTTAAGGTTCTTTCGTCGAGTGAACGGTTGTATATGATTGTTAAGTATGGAGCTAATGCATCAGCGTACTCCGGGAGGAACGTAATTGGTATACGGTCTGGACTGAAAGACTTGCTTTTATTAAGTGATTTAAGTTGCTTCACTAGTCCGAGGATAATTACTTCTACTTTACTCATGTTGGCAGCTGTTCTCGATTCGAATTCTAGAATGTTTACTTCATCTTCTTTTACGAAGGCATTTCGGAAAGATGTGTTTAGTAACTCTGCTTTGGCAGTACTGTCTTCGATAGTATCTCCATTGCTATCGCGCATAGTAGGCATTGATTCTTTCTTGCCGCTAAAGTACTTCACATACGACCAGAATCTCTTTGGATTTTCTGCCAGGTTTCGAGACAACGTTTCCTTGTAGAAACAGTTATACGCACGTCGCACTGAAGTCCGCGCTAAATTTCGAGATTCTGTAAAAGATCGCCAATCTTGGAGATTTTGCATCTGTTTAAATTTGGCATGTTTGTTTCGTTGTTTGTGCATCAGTATTCTAACCCGTTTTGTTTACCAAGGAGGATCAGCTCCGTCGTTTGTTAATTTATTTGGTATAAATCCCTCAATTGCTGCCGATACTATATCTTTGAATTCAAGCCACATCTGGTTTACACTTATGTTATTAATTTGTAATGAGTGGAGATTGTCTCTCAGGAAGGCGTCAATGAATTCTTATCTGCTTTTATGAATAGGCATATTTTTCTCTTATTTTTGGAGGATTTGGGGATTACAATATTCAATATTGCTACTACAGCCCTGTGTATACAAATTCCTTAATCGGTTTTGATGCTCGTTATTAACTCAGGATTATTTGTTGCTAAGAGGTCAAGTGTGTTTTCACAACTGTTTACTATTCGCATGGACTCATGAGCTGACTCCTCGAAATAATTTTCAGAGAATGCGTTAGCTCGCTTTCGAATGATATTTTATGTGTACCCCCGTAATTAAACATGTATTTTCGCCAACATATCGAGGGTAAATTAAAGTTATTATCGTTTGAACTCAAACTCAAGTTTTCTTTGAACCTTTCAACAACTGTATCATCTGAATTGGGAGATCGGTAAAAGGATCCTATTATTATTTTATTCCGGTTGCCAGCAATGACCTCTGCCCAAACTAACTCACGGGAAGAGTCTACATCAATTTCGCGACAAGTTAAACTGATTCTGACAGCAACAAACACGTCACCGCCAACCGTGTTTAGCCTATCCTTTCGGAATGCCGTTGGATACTTCGCAAAAATTTCGGATGAGCTTATATCCGGCTTAAGCCAGCGTTCAGCGCCTATAACGATTTGACCATCAGTGCTTTCTATCAACGCTTGGAGCTCTGGTATTTTCCCAACACAGCTACGACAATTTACAACTGTTATACCAATGATTCCCCTATATACGTTCTTCCTCTCTTCGGCCTGCACCCTTTGTGACTGAAGCCCTTTGTGTTTTCCCAAGACTCTCTACTCTAAAAAACAGCCCAGCCGTGCCACCGTGTAGCCGCCTCCTGCGTATAGTGGACCTATTCAGTGGAACCCGAAATCCAACCACCCTTTGGCGCAAGTCGAGGAATCTGCAGCGTGCACGGTCGCAGAACCGTCTGAGCCTCTGATTCAGACCCTCCACTCGGCTCTGTATCAGTGGTCCGCTATCAGTCCTGTCGACTAAGCTGCAAATGGTCAGCTCTGCTTTTATCTTGCAAGCAATACTGGCAGCCTTTGTCACTTCTGTTATCCGCTCGAAACCAGAGATAAGCTCTCCTGATCCAACGTGACACACATCATTGGTACCGACGTGAGCAACCACCTGCAGTTTTGTCAACTAAGAGAGTATATCGAAATATGAAATAAAATCATCTGGTAAAATGGTATCATAGCTAAGACTGTTTATTTGAAGAGAATATCACTTATAAACCTGCTAAAAGAGCCTATTTTTAAGAGCTTGCAGAAAAAGAAGCAACGTAAGAGATTATCGTCAAAACGTCCACTTCATCAAGTTACGTATAAATAATCTATCTACTTCCTGTCAACCGTGTTCATACGTATATAGTTAAGGCTAGACGACAAGTTCGGCTGTTTTCGTCAGACACTAAAGTGTTGAAACAAGTGATGAAGTGAGCTTAGATGACGATGTAATAAACAAGATTTAGTATTGAAACAATTCAGAATCTTCTGGTCACATCTGTAACACTGAGTAGGATCTCCCTGTAGTAATACGTAGATTAAAAAGCTACGAAACTGTCATGTATTAATGTCTGTTTTGTATCGAAAATATATAGAGGATGAAATTTATTGTATTGCTAGTATACAATGAATTGTTTCTCAAAATACATATGTGCAAAATTATCTTTGTCCTGTAAGAAGCATTATTACACTTTGTGGCGAAACAAACAAGCTTTTATGAGCCGACTGGAGAACATAACATGACGACCATCATCACATATTAGCAAATAAGTGAGAATAGAACCACTGAAAATGATCACCGAGCTACAAAAATGGAGAAAACGGAAGCACTGGAGAGGCGGATATGAGGGAGGACTTAAAAGATAAATCGTTAATGTAAAATAAGAAATGAAAACGTTAAATAAAAAAACGAGGAAATACTTTACAGAGAAGCGTTCTAGACAGAGGCATGTTAGAATTGTTATGGAGGCTCTAGAAATAGAGAATTTGGAACTACAGTAGAACCCCTCTAATCCGTCACCTTCGCTACCGGGACCATGGCCGAAACGAACAAAAGGTCGAATTATCCGAAAAATCTAATATTTATTGCAGAAAATATAAAAAGACATTTAGCACAAAAAAATTTAACGATTTAAGAACTAAAAAAGTCCTCTGTAATATAAAAATATGTCAGTTACACAGTGTCAAACTATGTAGTAACTGAAACTTCCTGGCAGATTAAAACTGTGTGCCCGATCGAGACTCGAACTCGGGACCTTTGCCTTTCGCGGGCAAGTGCTCTACCATCTGAGCTACCGAATCACGACTCACGCCCGGTACTCACAGCTTTACTTCTGCCAGTATCCGTCTCCTACCTTCCAAACTTTACAGAAGCTCTCCTGCGAACCTTGCAGAACTAGCACTCCTGGAAGAAAGGATATTGCGGAGACAAGGCTTAGCCGCAGCCTGGGGGATGTTTCCAGAATGTTTTAATCTGCCAGGAAGTTTCATATCAGCGCACACTCCGCTACAGAGTGAAAATCTCATAATGTAGTAACTAAAAATCGTCTACACACACTATAATATGTATTGGTTTTCAAAAGAAAAACGACAAACAAGTTACAGTATTGTACTGAACTTAATAATGTATAAATGATATATACTGTAAACTAAAAAATGTTTACAGCACTGTATATAAAAAAGAATTTTTTTGCAAAGAAATAAACTACTGTATATACACTCCTGGAAATTGAAATAAGAACACCGTGAATTCATTGTCCCAGGAAGGGGAAACTTTATTGACACATTCCTGGGGTCAGATACATCACATGATCACACTGACAGAACCACAGGCACATAGACACAGGCAACGAAGCATGCACAATGTCGGCACTAGTACATTGTATATCCACCTTTCGCAGCCATTCAAACTGCTATTCTCCCATGGAGACGATCGTAGAGATGCTAGGTGTAGTCCTGTGGAACGGCTTGCCATGCCATTTCCACCTGGCGCCTCAGTTGGACCAGCGTTCGTGCTGGACGTGCAGACCGCGTGAGACGACGCTTCATCCAGTCCCAAACATGCTCAATGGGGGACAGATCCGGAGATCTTGCTGGCCAGGGTAGTTGACTTACACCTTCTAGAGCACGTTGGGTGGCACGGGATACATGCGGACGTGCATTGTCCTGTTGGAACAGCAAGTTCCCTTGCCGGTCTAGGAATGATAGAACGATGGGTTCGATGACGGTTTGGATGTACCGTGCACTATTCAGTGTCCCCTCGACGATCACCAGAGGTGTACGGCCGGTGTAGGAGATCGCTCCCCACACCATGATGCTGGGTGTTGGCCCTGTGTGCCTCGGTCATATGCAGTCCTGATTGTGGCGCTCACCTGCACGGCGCCAAACACGCATACGAACATCATTGGCACCAAGGCAGAAGCGACTCTCATCGCTGAAGACGACACGTCTCCATTCGTCCCTCTATTCACGCCTGTCGTGACACCACTGGAGGCGGGCTGCACGATGTTGGGGCGTGAGCGGAAGACGGCCTAATGGTGTGCGGGACCGTAGCCCAGCTTCATGGAGACGGTTGCGAATGGTCCTCGCCGATACCCCAGGAGCAACAGTGTCCCTAATTCGCTGGGAAGTGGCGGTGCGGTCCTCTACGGCACTGCGTAGGATCCTACGGTCTTGGCGTGCATCCGTGCGTCGCTGCGGTCCGGTACCAGGTCGACGGGCACGTGCACCTTCCGCCGACCACTGGCGACAACATCGATGTACTGTGGAGACCTCACGCCCCACGTGTTGAGCAGTTCGGCGGTACGTCCACCCGGCCTCCCGCATGCCCACTATACGCCCTCGCTCAAAGTCCGTCAACTGCACATATGGTTCACGTCCACGCTGTCGCGGCATGCTACCAGTGTTAAAGACTGCGATGGAGCTCCGCATGCCACGGCAAACTGGCTGTCACTGACGGCGGCGGTGCACAAATGCTGCGCAGCTAGCGCCATTCGACGGCCAACACCGCGGTTCCTGGTGTGTCCGCTGCGCCGTGCGTGTGATCATTGCTTGTACAGCCCTCTCGCAGTGTCCGGAGCAAGTATGGTGGGTCTGACACACCGGTGTCAATGTGTTCTTTTTTCCATTTCCAGGAGTGTATAAACTAAGAAGTGATTATACTGTATGCATTGTTTTTACAGTAAAAACGAAAACAAATTACTTGGAAAAAAAGTCCGTGATAGATTTTAATTTAGCAGATGTTATTCTAGATTTAGCTGCAGTGTCCCTCCATTTTTTTATCCACACAACGTCCATTGGAGCTTAAGTTGGTTTCTGCTCTATTTATGGAAGGGCGATGTCAAAAGCGTTTTTTGCATCGTTGTGTGAAATCCGGATGAGTCTACAGTAATAAGTACAGTAGAGAACACGGAATAAAGCAAACAATGACGTTTTCTAATCCAAACAAGGGATAAAACTGCACAATAACGTACAGTATAACAATATGCACAGCGATAGACATGGCGATAATGGCCTGACAGGCTTCCAGTCAGTGAGAAGTCGGCACAGGTTCAAATGACTCGGAGCACTATGGGTCTTAACATCTGGGGTCATCAGTCCCCTCGTACTTAGAACTACTTAAACCTAACTAACCTACGGACATCACACACATCCATACCCGAAGCAGGATTCGAACCTGGTTCCGTAGCAGTCGCGCAGTTCCGGACTGAGCGCCTAGAACCGTTCGGCCACCGCGGCCGTCCAAGTCGGCACAGGCTCGCGAGCCTGAATATGGTCGGACGAACCGGAGTGACGGACCATCCAAGATTGGATTTGAGGGGTTGTATAATTATACTGAGGAAATATTTTCTAGAAAGTCCACGTAAATGAAGAAAATATTAACGAATAAAATGCTTGGGAGACAATAAGAACCACAGAAATGTATTATAACAATAGTTGAGCGTGACTGAACTTATAATGTTTATTTCCATTAGTGCATTAATGTTGTGCACACGTTTTGGCCTATTTGAGAGCGTACCAATTTTGAGAAAGTCGTATACGCTGAGTCTCTGCTTTTGATCAACTATTTTTATGCCGGAAACACGTTTTCGAATTACGGCAGAAGGCTTCTGGAACGCAGGACTGTTGATATTCCAATTCTGCCAATTCCATCAAACGGTGCCACTGTAGCACTAAATAGCAATATGTGTATTGAGAGTAATACGACAGCTGATTGCATTACACAGTCGCTAATTAGCCATGCGGACATCTGATACCCGCAGCAAATTTCGATCATGACGTATTGCTCTTTTCTGCGTTCAGTTCCAAATTACAAGCTCCCGTATTTTGGACCCATGCTAATGGTTGAGTTGTGGAGTATGTGTATTCGAGTGTAGCATGTGCCGCTCATATGAGGAGCAGGTCCACGGCGACAAACCAATCGTTGTGTTCAATTCGCGCTTACACAGAAATTCTCGCTAATACTTTTAGTGGTAAAAGCCAACGTTCCATATGAAATATTAATGTTCCATAACATGAAAGTTCATTTCTAACCTTGTACTCCACGTCATTTTCTCAGTCAATTAAATGGGTTAACAGCGATTGACATTGCTATTATCCAAACATCGTATAGTAGCCTCTCTGAAGAAGGCTCAACAGCATTAGTATGGAGTATTTTTCCGTTATCTACAGCGGTTTGCAGTGTGTGTCACTATGTGCTCTCTCAAACACGAAAAACCACGCATGTAAGGAATGAGAGGAGCTGTACAAAATTAAGAAATAAAACAATTAAGGGCGAGTGAGAGAGGTACTGGCGAATGATAGCACATGGCAGTATATCACGGCTGATTACCTTAACAACGACACGGACGCATGATTACGAATGGTCACCGTAGATCCAGATGATCTGGTTGCCATAACGTGAGAGCAACTGGACTATTAACTGTTTCTCCTTACCCACCTTCTGGCTCACTCATTGTCTGTTTAGGTCTCTCAGCATGGTGCCTAAACGAAAGGAACAGGTGGCCTGGAGACTGACTGAACTAAGGCGCTGCAGTCATGGACTGTGCGGCTGGTCCCGGTGGAGGTTCGAGTCCTCCCTCGGGCATGGGTGTGTGTGTTTGTCCTTAGGATAATTTAGGGACTGATGACCTTAGCAGATACGTCCCGTAAGATTTAACAGACACACACACACACACACACACACACACACACACACACACACACACACACACTGACTGTACCAGCAACGGATGTTGCGTCTCGACGGCAGAGTAACTTGGTTACCAGTCTCAGAGTACTTGCTACGAGGATTACTAAAAACCTCGTGTTTCGTGGCAGACCTAAGCGGGGTCCCTTAGACAGTTTTGGGCAGGCTGCAGGCTGCTCAGTTACGTTAGGTTACTAGACACTGTATCTTTTCAACAGTCATACCCGCTTCCCAGGTGTACTCACGCGCGAAACACCGTACAAACATAGCCAAACGTTTCCCTTACTACGGACAACGTCATCTTGACGAAAAGAACTAACTTCTTCATTAATTGCAATTACGACAGTAAAAATTATGGACATCAATGAGGAGAGAGAGAGAGAGTCGAACACGTAACTGAAAACAAGTCACTTCTAGAACACTAATGAACAAGGTAAATAACAGAAGGCTGAAGGCCTCAACTGACTTTGATGGTCGCAGGTTCGAATCCTGCCTCTGGCACGGATGTGTGTGATGTCCTTAGGTTAGTTAGGTTTAAGTAGTTCTAACTTCTAGGGGACTAATGACCACAGCAGTTGAGTCCGCATAGTGTTCAGAGCCATTTGAACCATTTGACTATGATGGTAGTTGGCACAGCAAGTAAACAAATATGGCTCTTTGAATAAGAGAGGAACGAGAAGAACGTTCGCAGGCTAAAAATCTCACGGTAATTTAGAGCGTTTCACTTTCCCGTTATTTAATCTGTACGAGACGTGCACAAGTTAAAGTCCTGAGAGGATGAGCAAAGCCGCGTGGGATTAGCCGAGTGGTCTCAGGCGCTGCAGTCATGGACTGCGCGGCTGGTCCCGGCGGAGGTTCGAGTCCTCCCTCGGTCATGAGTGTGTGTGTGTTTGTGCTTAGGATAATTTAGGGACTGATGACCTTAGCAGTTAAGTCCCATAAGATTTCACATACATTTGAAAAAAATTGTTTTGGATGAAAAAAAGATCTCAGAGCGAGGCGCAAAAGTTGTGGCAATGAATAATAAGAGAAACATTACACAGTCGAACTGCTGGTGCCAGCGTCCGAAGGAACGTGTCTTCAGTGTAGAGGTAAAACTGACAGCTTTTTGTTGGGAGGTTGATTTGAACGGCAACACCGTCGTGGCAGTGGCTCCAGTGGCTTCTGGAAAAGCTTTCGCCATCCGCGCGTTACCCAGTAAGCTCATTCAGAGTGAACTGGCTCGTCGTGGCCCGAGCACCGGCGAAAATACTACTCCTACATCAGCATACTGTTCGTAAAAGCAGTAAATTCAACTAAATGCCTAGGTATTACAATTACAAACAACTTAAATTGGAAAGAACACGTAAAAAACGTCTTGGGAAGGCTAACCAAGGGCTGCGTTTTATTGGCAGGACACTTAGAAAATGTAACAGACCTACTAAGGAGAATGCCTAAACTACGCTTCTCGTTCCTCTTTTAGAATACTGGTGCGCGGTGTGGGATCCTTACCAGATAGGACTGACGGAGTACATCGAAACAGTTCAAAGAAAGGCAGCACGTTTTGTATTATAGGGAAATGTGGGATAGAGTGTCACAGAAATGATACAGGATTTGGGCTGGAAATCATTAAAAGAAAGGCGTTTTTCAGTAAATTCCAATCACCAACTTTCTCCTCCGAATGCGAAAATGTTTTGTTGACACTGATCTACATTAGGAAGGACGATCACCACTATAAAATAAGGGGAATCAGCGCTCGTACGGAAAGATATACGTGTTCATTCTTCCCGCGCGCTCTACGAGATTGGAATAATAGAGAACTGTGAAGGTGGTTCGATGAACCCTCTGCCAGGCACTTAAATTATGATTTGCAGAGTATCCATGTAGATGTAGATGTACTACTACTGGGCGCGTTACCAACAAATCAGAAAAGTTTCTTGGAGCCAGTGACCTTTGGCGGCGCTCGGTCTGCCACCTGGTGGCAGGGCGGAAAGTGGCCCTCTTTTGTCTCTCGTCTGTAGAGAGGTCTGTCGATCGCATAGCCCGTCTGTGTGCAAGACTTTCAAACAGCAATACCTCTGCAAGCTGTCTGGCATCTCTCGCTCAGCCGTGACACATGCACCAAATAACGAATCGAATTACAGGAAAATAATGATAAAATGAAAGCTTTCATGACCGAGTGCCATTGCTGCTGGTAAACCTTTCGGCGTATAAGATCGTGGTCCACGAATCTCTTCTGTCCCTAACGTTTCGTCCGCAGTTCTGGTAGAAACGTTAGGAAGAGAAGAGCTTTTTGGACCACGATCTTAAACGATCACCCCCACCCCCCGGTTTTTCCAGCGGTACAACGGCGTGTTGTGGCGTGGCGAGTTCGCTAGTGGTAATGGAGCGAGGAGGACGGTCTGAGAGCTCCGTCCAGTGAGCAAGGCGACAACTCGCGCAAGCGTCTTAGGCACGGAGTCCGCCGAGTACTTCCTGGATCGATTTGAACCCGTGGCTGAATTCGAGTGCCGTCTTTGTGCGTGGCCTTACCAGCCAGCTCTGTGACGTGACTGACGGATGAGACAGGTGAAACCAGTTTCGCTGTGCTGAATTCTAGGCCCTTTTTGGAACCGGCAAGCTTCTGCTTTGATTCGTGAACTACAGGTGAGTTTTGAATTTTGAGATCTTAACTGACATTTTTTTAAATTGCTACCACAGGTCTGTTGCGATCATTGCGATTTCTTAGCTGATCCTTTTCAACACTGGTGTCAAAATTTGCAACTGCTGAGGCTATGTAATTCCGTTAGCAATCTAGTTTCCTTTCGGGCGTTTCGCCGTCGTTGTAGAGACGGTATCTTGCATTGACGCGAGTATACAGTTTGGCTAGTTAGTGTTAGTTTCAAGTAAGTAACCTTGCTGTGTTAACATTAATTTTGCCAGTCTGCACCCAGCGGAAAGTGCCTTGGCAGGCTGGTCCTCCAGTTGTGACTTTTCTAGACTTCCCTATATGGTGTAGTCTTGGGCTCATTTTTTTTAAATTGCTACCAGAGGTCTGTTGCGATCATTGCGATTTCTTAGCTGATCCTTTTCAACACTGGTGTCAAAATTTGCAACTGCTGAGGCTATGTAATTCCGTTAGCAATCTAGTTTCCTTTCGGGCGTTTTGCCGTCGTTGTAGAGACGGTATCTTGCATTGACGCGAGTATACAATTGGGCTAGTTATTGTTAGTTTCAAGTAAGTAACCTTGCTGTGTTAATATTACTTTTGCCAGTCTGCACCCAGCGGAAAGTGCCTTGGCAGGCTGGTCCTCCAGTTGTGACTTTTCTAGACTTCCCTATATGGTGTAGTCTTGGGCTCATTTTTTTTAAATTGCTACCAGAGGTCTGTTGCGATCATTGCGATTTCTTAGCTGATCCTTTTCAACACTGGTGTCAAAATTTGCAACTGCTGAGGCTATGTAATTCCGTTAGCAATCTAGTTTCCTTTCGGGCGTTTCGCCGTCGTTGTAGAGACGGTATCTTGCATTGACGCGAGTATACAATTGGGCTAGTTATTATTAGTTTCAAGTAAGTAACCTTGCTGTGTTAATATTACTTTTGCCAGTCTGCACCCAGCGGAAAGTGCCTTGGCAGGCTGGTCCTCCAGTTGTGACTTTTCTAGACTTCCCTATATGGTGTAGTCTTGGGCTCATTTTTTTTAAATTGCTACCAAAGGTCTGTTGCGATCATTGCGATTTCTTAGATGAACCTTTTCAACACTGGTCTCAAAATTTGGAACTGCTGAGGCTATGTAATTCCGTTTGGCAATCTAGTTTCCTTTCGGGCGTTTCGCCGTCGTTGTAGAGACGGTATCTTGCATTGACAGTTTGGCTAGTTATTGTTAGTTTCTAGTAAGTAACCTTGCTGTGTTAATATTACTTTTGCCAGTCTGCACACAACGGAAAGTGCCTTGGCAGTCTGGTCCTCCAGTTGTGACTTTTCTAGACTTCCCTATATGGTGTAGTCTTGGGCTCCACGCGTACTTGCCTGACGGTGCTCCCTTCTTTAGGAGGCAATTCAAATTCTTGGTAATTTCATTTAAATGAAGCTGCCTGTCTTGCATTTGGTAATTTTGCTTAACTGCAACTGTTATTAAAGAATGCCTTCCTGTTATCTACTTACTAATTTTACTAATTTGAAGCTGCCATTACTGATGACATGCCTGTTTTCTATTTGGAAATTCTACTGAAGTGAAGCTGTTGTTAGTGAAGACCTGCCTGTTTTCTATTTGGTGATTTTACTTAATTTAAACTGTTTTGATTGAAGGCCTGCCTGTTTCCTTTCAATTAAATTAAGAGCTATTGCGTAATGTGTGTTAGCTGAAAATCTTATTGATCGAAGTCTGCCTGTTTTTATTGCTGTATTATTGAGATCCGATATCTGTCTTGTAATTTACTGAAATTGTGATTGCCAAAGACCCTAATTTTTCAACTTATACCCCTTCATCTACAACTGTAGGTTTCGGGCGTACACCCAGCAAGTCACTGAACAACCTCCTCAAGGACCTTGACGCAAATGTGAGATTCCTCCCACTGCCATGAGCACTCATTTTCTGCGGGAAATGAAAGTGAAGTTATGAGCCAACTCAGATGTGCCCATCTGGAGTTGGGACCAATTATGGCAACAAGCTGACCCATTGTTGCGTCATAGATTCACTGATCATCGCCTTGCACCCACTCGTAAGCGTCCTAAGAGCTACTGTAACCAGTAATACTTTGGCATGCGGTACATTACTTCTGCAACGACAACACCACGTAAATCCATTTTGGCGCTAATAAATTCTGGATGTCGGGTCTGGCTGGGTACGCATGAATCAGTATCGGCCTCTGTCATGAGGTCGCCACCGTCTTGCCATCAGCCTGACATCACCATCTACCTATGGGGTCCATCTTCCACCTAACGAGTTGATGGAGGAAACTGCTAGATACTCGCCTGCGACTGTTGCCAGTTTCCAGTTGCCCGTCTGGGACTTGTGCACCCATCAATTGTCACTGCCAGGTGTGACTCAGCGTCCCACACACATCGGCCCACGCCGCCAAGTCAGCATGCCGCACCAGCCTTGACATTGCTTGGCCATGACCAAGACCGATGACTATGCGAGGTCGCGCCGCATCTGGACCGTACTTAGTGTAGCAGCGGCTGCAGCCCTGAGTCAACAATTTGCTGCTGGGGACCGTTGGTCGAGGCACGTCTTTCAGCATCATATGGCGTGGGCCTGAGATGCATTAAGAACAAAGCATATAATAAAAGACCTGACCTACCACCCTCCGTCAGATCATTCCCACTCTACCTACTAGCAGTGTCAGAAGGGATGAAGGCGGCTGCAGTGGTGGTTTGGCGTTTATAACAGCAAAGGTCAAAGCAGTTATGAGAAAGGTTATGAATTCTATAACAGCTTGTGGGGTCTTTGCTTCAGTTTTTCCTGGATTTGTAATCATCCCGCGTTAATGTCAGTTACAATTCGGTTGTTGTACCTAGGAGAGGCCCAAGGGACGAACGAATGAAACCAGTTGTGTGTACACATTATAACCTACAACGTCATTGCATGGCCCACTGCACTGACCACACAACGTGGTATGCTGGATATGCTGGCAAAAAACGCATGACACTAGGAGTCGTATGAAGAATGTGTGGATGAGACATAGATGATGGACACCAGCGATGTTTAGGCCAATGCTGATAGTAAGCGACTGCAAAACAAATTTGTTCTAAATAGTGTTAGATTAATTAGAAATTTAATAGTCCCCCTAGAGTCTACGTTGGTAGATGTATGGTATGATGTGGCTGAGTCACGTTTGTAGTTGTTATCTTCCTTCCGTTACTGGACCACAAACCTCCTAATTGTTCTGTTTTCTAATGATGTATTTCTAATCCGTGGCGCAGCACAGACAGAGTGAAACATAACTCAGTTTCGAAACAGTATATTATAATACCGTTTTTTTACCTCCATGTCCTTGGACCCTGGCTCACAGCAACATAACAATGTGCCGAGGTACTATGAATGCGAAACAGTTAAGTAAATACGTTAGCGGTATTGCAGAGCTCTTGAAGCACGATAACAAGACATGTCCCGACGGAATGAGAGGTGAAACTTAGGTTTGAAGTAGTCGCACGCTCTGATCATTATGATAGCGTTTACTTTATGGAGTCATCGCGCGTCAGTTGCCACGGCTGTGTGAGTCAGGACTATGCAGGGTAGCGCCGCACCTGGGTCACACTAAGTGCGGCAGCAGCTGGAGTCCTATTACAACACCGAGACCCGTCTTCAAACACTGCCTGATGTGCGTCAGAGTCGGACTGCAAACTACTGGGCATAATAAGGGGGTTATACAGCACGCGAGCGGCTGCTCACTCACCCCGATCCGCTGATCTCCACCAGAGCACACCATCTACGTGAGGTGGTAGATTCGAGTCTCCGTCCGGCACACAGTTTTAATCCGCCAGTAAGTTTCAAAATCAGCCCACACTCCGCTGCAGAGTGAAAACTTCATTCTGGAGACTATGTTATGATCTAAATGCCCAAAAATTAAATTACATTACATAAAAGCTGTGAGTTCCTGGCGTGAGTCGTGCTTCGGTATCTCAGATGGCAGAGCACTTGCCCGCGAAAGGCAAAGGTCCCGAGTTCGAGTCTCAGTCGGGCACACAGTTTTAATCTGCCAGAAAGTTTCATATCAGCGCACACTCCGCTGCAGAGTGAAAATATCATTCTACATTACATAAATTTACTTCCATATGTGAAAGCATCGTAAAACGTTTGCAGAATAAATCCAGCTCAAATCTTACAATACAATAACAGTACCAACGTATACATAACGAAGCGAAGCATGGGCAACAACAATATATCAAGAAATGAGATTTCTAAGAAGAGAGGAAGGATGTACAAGGGAAGATACAAAAGGAAATGCTGGTATAAAGAAATATTAAGAAAGTATAACTTAAACGAAAAAATAAAGGGAAACAGGAAAAAATGAAGGAACATGTAGACCCTATGTGTGGAGAAAGATTCCCATTAAAGGATGTCAACTTTAAATGGACTGGAAGAAGAAATATAGGATGACCATGTAAGAGATGGAATACCATAACAAGCAATTTGTCTAATACGGGAAGTGAAGAAGAAGGTTTCTTTGGTGGCAACACTTACGATAACTGCTACCAGTTTTTCGTTATTGTTGGTGATTCTTTCTTCAAGTGGCACAGGTAAGTTTGTCTTGTACTCTAGAACATTACTTCCGTAAATAATTACAATTAATCAGTGAGAATTTTTATTTTCATTCCATGAGACATAGTTGTCGCAATGAACCACAATCGTAACTTGTACACTTGCATTTGACTATCTTGTTATGTTAGAAATAGTTACTATTATGTAAATAGACAGACTGGAACGGTATGTTAACTACTGTTGATGTCTTATCTTCCTTTTTATTTCTATGTAGGAGAAAAATCTTACACTACTATAATTTTTAATCTACTTTTAGACCAAGTGCTCCACAAAGAAGAGAATTCTTCATTACTGATGAAAGTACTACCCAGATTTTTGAGGTTTGCAATAATGATGACGAACATAATCTGTTACTACATGAAGAGGATCATATTTTCTAGTAGGATATATGAAAAAGAGTAGTGAACATGTTATTATAGAAAAAGACATAAGTAGGCGACCTAGCAAAAGAAGACAGACACAAGAAGTAACGTCAGAGCCAAATGCTAAGGTACCCAAATGCTTTTCAGATTTATCAGAGTTTAAATAGACCATAACTTATCAATCAAGACAGTTGAGTGATAATGTGAACCACGAATTTGGTAAAGTGCTTTTGCTTAGTATCAGTGAAATTTATGAGACGTCAAACCAACTTCACATTTTTTCTTCGATAAATGGCCTAAAAGATTTGTTGTGTGATATACAAATACCTGAAAGTAATCGGTATCCAACACAAACTGGAAGTACTTTCAGCACATATGAAGATGAAATGAAGACATTTCTTGGCATGTACCTGGTAATGTGGTACCAAGTTTTACCTACATTTAGAAGCTACTGGGCAGCTAAGCCTGATTTACATGTTCTGTGTATAGCTCAGATTATGACACTACATCTCTTTAAAGACATTAGAAAGTACTTACATTTTTCCAACAATGATGGTCGATCAGAAAAGAAAGGTTGTGCATATAAAGTAAGATCTATAATTGACCATTTGAATCAAACTTTAAAGAATTTTTTAGTAAATCTAGGGATCAATCTGAGATGAGCATATGTTCATGCTGAAAGGTCACAATATTGTGCCATCGTACATCAAAAATAAGACAGTCAAATGTGTTTTCAAACTGTGGTGCAGCTGAGTTTTATTTGTACACTGGCAGAAAGAATCTCACATCCTGAAGCAGGATTCACTGAGTCAGTAGTTCTACAACTCACAAAATGTAGGTCCTGACTGTAATATGAAATTTACATACATAATTTTTTAAGCCTCTAGCTTCTCAGTTTTGCCTTGCAGTAGAAAATATCAGTTACAGTGGATCACTTGCACCAACTGTGAAAACATCCTGAATTCTTTCCCTCAAGCTAAGAAAATGAATATGGGTGCTACACGCGGTTTTAGCAGCAGTGGACTAACAAACCTCAAATGGATGGATAACAAGCCAGTTTACGTACTGACAATTTTAGTTTCCCCAAAACCATGTACATTTGAGAAGAGGTGACAGTCTGGTTCTTCTGAGAAGATCAGCCTTCGGTATCCCATTATGAAAAGAAAGTACAGCACGTAGATGGGACGGGCGCGTCTCATAGATCAGGCGAAAGTGACTTACGAGAGAGACAGAAACCCAAGGATTAAACGTAACCTGAGATTTTCTTTGTTCTTCTTGACATTGGTGTGAACAATGCGTATGTAATATATTCAAATTTAGCTGCAGCGGGACTGAAATGAACATTATCATCTCTAGAGGTCAGACAATAGACTGCAAGAAGTCTAATCGCAAATAATCAAACTGACAAAGGAATATATTAACGTAGGTAAAAATCTCAAGAAGGTTAGAAACGTGTTGTATTCCAAAGAGTACAGAGCATCCAATGACAAAATCTAACGTGAGGAAAAGACGTGTTCATTGCACTTCAGAGCATATTGAAAATCTCAATTACAAGATCTGTGTGCAGTGTGATGATAATTTGTACATTACTTTCTTGCCGGAACTGTTTTGTGGAATTTCACATCAACAGACAACATATAGATATATAACTTCCGTAGTTGTTCGACATACAGTGTGGTTTTTCCCACCGTGTAAAAACTCTAGAGATTGATCGTTGAGAGGATACAGAACAAACAAGGTGTAATTAACTTATGTCCGTAAACTCATGGCTCCCATACTAGAGAGCATTTATTCAATCATACATTTTAGAGAGACTACGGTCTAACAAGCGTTGCACCATGCAGCCACAGTTACAGTATGTGTTGAGAATCGTTTCCATGTGCCTCAAGGCATGCGTGTACCCGCTGTATCATGTTCTGCCTACCACGTTCACATCGGCTTGGCTGCATTCGAATAGTGTCAAAGGGAGCACGAATATGCTGCTCCAGTGTCTCCACGTCTGGAATGGCTGAGCATATACGACACGTTTGAGATGGCCCCTTAAGCAGAAATCGGACGAGTTGCGATACGGTGAACGAGCAGGCCATGACACTGGATCCCCTTATTATATCCATCGATTGGGGAAGGCACGAGAGATGCATCCTGGTGTCAACGGCGAAGCGAGCTGGAGCACCATCATACAACAGCCACCTAACCCTTTAATCATCAATGGCACTTCTTCCAACTGGGGAGGCAAAGTCACCAGCATGAAACGCCGATAGTTCCGTCTCGCTGGGCGATGTGGAAAGAAGACTGATCCCAAAATACGGTCATCAGTTATCCCGACCTACACATGCCGGCTCCACCGATGCTGATGATTCGCTGAGACCATACCATGGTGGTTCTGCGTAGTATCAAATGGTTCAAATGGCTCTGAGCAATATGGGACTTAACATCTGAGGTCATCAGTCCCCTAGAACGTAGAACTTCTTATATATAACTAACCTAAGGGCATCATACACACCCATGCCCGAGGCAGGGTTAGAACCTGCGACCGTAGCGGTCGCGCGGTTCCAGACTGAAGCGCCTAGAAGCGTTCGATCACAGCGGCCGGCTCTGCGTAGTATCCCACCAACGACTTACGAAAGTTGAAGATACCACTCCAAGTAAAGCTGGCTTCATCTGTGAGTGGGAAGGATGGCAAAAATCCAGAAAAATGGTTCTCAGGCTACTAAACCAGTGACAAAACTGCTCCCGATGTGGAAAGTCTGTCACTAGTAACCCTGCACACGCTGTAAGTGATAAGGGTCGTAACAAATGTCATGGAGAATGTTCCAGGCGAACATGTGGCTTACCCTACACTGGCGGGCCAGTCCTTCATGATATCTTGCCTTCTGAAACGACCCTGCCGCAGACTAACACCGAAGCACTGTTGCAAACACTGAATGCTGTGGTTGTTGTCGGCAGAGACAGGCACCCTGATACAACCTTGCTGCCCATTACCATTTGGCTTTCACTAAGTAAACACCATGTAGGCAAGTTCTAGATTCGAAAACAGAACCATTATGTACAAGGCTGTGTCACACCCACCACATAGTGAGTCAACAAGAGGAGTGATCCAGATGCAACACTAACAATTACTTTGGCAGGAGAGGGCGCTAGTGCATGACGCATCCTCTAGGAGGAAACCATGCATAATGTAACTGTGGCTGCGTGGAACAGCGCCTATTAGACCTTGGCCTCTGTAACAAAATATGATTGACTAAATAGTTTCTAGCTTGGAAACCATGCATTTCCGTTATAAGTTCATTAGACCTATTTTGCTCCGTGTCCTCTCATCGATCAATCGCTAGAGTTTGTACACGGTGGAAAAAGATCACCCTGTATTATGTGCAATGTGTTCTACACCGAAGCGCCAAAGAGCTGGTATAGGCGTGCATATTCAAACACAGAGATACGTAAACAGGCAGAATATTGCGCTGCGGTCGACAACGCCTGAAGCAGCTATTGGTACAATGGCTGGTTAACAATATTTAAGCGAGGTTGAAGGCGGTGTTATTGTCGGCGTACGAGTGATGGGACACAGCATCTCCGAGGTACCGATGAAGTGGGGATTTTATCGTACGACCACTTCACGAGTGTATCGTGAATATCAGGAATCTGGTAAAACATTAAATCTCCGACTTCGATGCTGTCAGAAAAAGAACCTGCAAGAACGGTACCAACGACGACTGAAGAGAATGGTTCAACTTGACAGAAATGCAACCCTTCCGCAACCTGCTGCATATTTCAGTGCTGGGCAATCAACAAGTGTCAGCTTGCGAACCATTCAATGAAACATCATCGATGTGGGCTTTCGTAACCGATGGCCCACTAGTGTATCCTTGATTGCACGACAGCCTGAGCCCGTCAACACCGACATTGGACTGTTGATGACTGGCAACATGTTGCCTGGTCGGACGAGTCTTTTCATAACGTCTCGAGCGTATGGACGTGTTCTGGTATGGATGGAGACAACCTGAAGAATCCATGGACTCTGCATGTCAGCAGGGGAATTTTGAAGCTGGCGAAGGCTCTGCAATGGTGTGGGGCTTGTGAAGTTGACAGGTGACACGTACGCAAGCATCAATCTCTGATCACCTGTATCCATTTATGTCCACCGTGCATTCCGACGGACTTGGGCAAATCCAGCCAAACAATACAACACCCCACTCGTCCATAATTGATACAGAGTGGCTCCAGGATCACTCTTCTGAGTTTAAACACTTCCGATGGCCACCAAACTCCCCAGACATGAACATTATTGAGCTTTTCTGGGATGCCTTGCAACGTGCTGTTCAGAAGAGATCTCTACTCCCTCGTACTCTTACGGATTTACGGACAGCTCTGCATGATTCATGGTGTCAGTTCACTCCAGCACCTAGTTCAGACATTAGTGAGTCCATGCCACGTCGTGCTGCAGCACTCCTGCGTGCTGGAGGGGGCCCTACATGATATTAAGCAGGTGTACCAGTTTCTTTGGTTCTTCAGTGTATGACTGTCCTTTAAAGTACATAGCGACAAATAACTCCCGGAATTTTTTAAACAACACACAAAATTGTTTGAAATAATTGCATATTTAGTATATAAACCTTCCCATTAACAGAAGAATCGATTGATTTCAACCATTACACCTATAGTTTTCTCATTTATCCGAAGGGATTAAGGTGGATGACATCGAATAAATAGGCAAGCCACTAATGCGATTAGTTTGCTAAGGTACAGAATGAACTGACTTAGTCAAATGAACTGAAACACCATCGGAGTTACTGAAAACTCTGGGTGGAGCAGGATGCAGAAAGCTATTTCTAACAGGACGTTGCTCATCTACATATGCCACGTGTATGTCAGCAGAGTGCGTAATGTTGAGATACTCATTGCCTATTAACATATTCAAATCTGTCCTCGATAGAACACATGCGTGATGAGTTCAGACGTCAGTTCCGTCTGACTGACAGTATCCTGGTTGTCAAGGACCAGTTATAACACTTGTGGGTCAACTTCCCAGAGAAGAAGATACAACCGCTTTATGACACCCTTTCCAACGGCATCAGTGCAAGCATTTAGGTCGCATGCTGTGCAACGTCATACTGATATATGAGTTCATATATATATATATATATATATATTTGACTCGATTTTGGAGCTACAATAATATCAATTACCCAATCGACAAGTGAAATTTAATTTCGTTTCGTCCTCCCATTCTGGGTGTTTCACCTCTTTTATCAGGTATAGTAGATAATTTCAATATGTAGTCTCCTCAACGTGCAGCTACGAAAATTTATAACACTGAGTAAGCCGATGTTACCTCATCTTCTTGATGAACAAAATTCAGGAGTAAGTAAACCGTGATGATAACGGCTGCACTGGTAGTAGATAAAGTGGCGTGATACATCATCAACAGAAGAAAGAGATATCATACCTGTGCGTGCCACAGTGGAGCTCTAGGGAAGGGGAACTGATGAAATTTGCAAGTGTAAAGACTATTTAATTCATTTTATACTCGGCGGGAAGTTTATACAGGCATACGGGCTGCGAGGTTAATTGAGCGACTCGTGTGTTCCACTGCCCGGCGAGTGCGTAATGAAAGTGAATGAAATTGTCCGCAGGCCGGAAAAAGAACGGCAGTGCGTTTATTTCCATCTACAATTAATAGCTATGAGGCTTTTAATGAGAAACTTCTCCACATTCCATGCAAGTAAGTTCTCGGCAGTTATTTTGCACGTAACGCTTTCGACTGGCTGCTGCATTAAATTTGCTGGTTCGAAAGATATCGTGGCTATTTATATACGTACACTATTCACTGGGAGAAAAGTATCATTTGTAATATTGGAAAATGGTGGAGTAGGTCAGTGATGAGTAACAGAAATTCAGAGATTAAAAGTTAACTGTATAAATATCCCCAGAGTGTACATACAGCACAGTCCTATTTTGAACGTGAATACTTCCATTTGGCGATTTTATGAAGATTATATGCAACCAGTCATTTTGTGAGTTTGTTACGATTTCTCGTACCATGTGTAAGCATATTGTCATATCGTTGGCTTAGTTGTGGAGTATCTTTACGGGCAGCCGCGTTTGTAGTGAAACAGTTATGTTGTATAGTGTGTAGCTCTGCATGTAACAAGCCTTGTAAGTATTCAGGTTGAAGTGTTGCTAGAAGTGCTTCTACAGTAAAGTGATTAAATATGGAAGTAATTCAGAAGAAAAGTGCGTCAAGATGTAATTAAAAATGAGCAGCGCTGCCGATAACGTATTTGTGTATCCTCTCGTTCAGTGTCGCGCAGTATCAATCATCCGCGCCGTGTTCGGTCTCCCAGAATGAACCAATGTGAATCAGTAAAAATTAGTTACCATAAAAGAATGCAGTCAAGAGCCAGTGTCTTGTAGCGAGCGTAAGGACGTGCGTTCGATCATCGCGTTTCCGCATTATCAACAATGACTCGCGTCGTGTCGGTTACGCGTACGCTCGTATGAATTATATTTTGGACTGTTTATCATCGATATTGTTAATTGGGATAAACATTTACGATTTAGAGTGTAAACAGTGTAACCTGTGGTTTCCATATCGTCTCAAAATATAGATGTTCATACCAGACATAGGACATTGTTGTGTTTTGACGTTGAGTGGCTCCCCTAAACCCGCCTGCATATTTCGATGGATAATTTCAGGCAAGCCAACAACAGTGTGGAGCAGAACAGTAAGACCGCCGCAGGATTACCAGGTACGTGGTGTTGACAGGGGAGCGGTCAAGAAAAGAAAAGAAACGGTCACGAAACGAGAAGTCAGTTTAAGGTACCCCACCCATTCGTACTCCCGGGCGTGTTACACGTGGATGAAGGTGTGAAGGAATATTATTTTCTGGGCTGTGCGGAGGAAGACGCTGTGCGTGTGTGTGTGTGTGTGCGTGTGTGTGTGTGTGTGTGTGTGTGTGTGTGTGTGTGTGTGTGTGTGCGCGTTTCTTTATTTTTTTTGCATGTGTCTGTGAATTAACTCCCATGAAATGTACGTAACCACAACTAATTTGTCTTAGGTACTACAAGGCAGTGTAGTCACCACGAGCTTACCGTCTATCACCACATAGACTTGAGAATGATGTCCCTGTAACGCCCGTGTCTGATGGGCTTGCAGTCATCTTCAAAACAATTTAATGATAGAATCAATCGTATCAAATTCCTGAGGTGACTGGTTGTGTCAAACCTACATAATCCACTAACTTCAATAGCTAACATAACTCGTCATCCAAAATGTATGTAACGAATGTACATTCACTTGGTCAATCAAATTTGAGGGCTGTATGTTACAGACGTGCCTATTTACGTTTTTTCGACATTTTTTCTTTAATTTTTATGAGACTTAGGACTGTTAAAATAACGTTTAAAATGTAGGAATTAGTATTGTTCTGTTACTGGTAGTCCTTCCTGTGCCGTAAACCAGTCCTGGCCAAAAGTTGAGCTGCAGAGTCTGTTTATCGCTTCGGCTTCCCCCACCACTAAAATACACAGAGCAGGTGTGTGGGTGAAACAGTTGTATGTGGAGGGTTACACACGTGGGAAACTTGTAAAGAGGTGTTGCAACACAGTGCTGCTAGGATGTGAATATTACAGCTCACTTTTATAAGCAGGAGTTTATCACATCTGCTTATTTCCACTTTTTACTTTTCTGCAGAGTCCATAACTTTTATTGCTTGATTAATTACGTACATTAGACAGTGCTAATACGGTGAGCAGAACCAGAGAATGCTTTACATACATCCATTTAACATTAAGTTATGACGTTTATAGATTTATACACATTTTGATTTTACAATGTGCAGAACATCTAGAACTCTGCTCCGTGATATAGTCAGACGCGTGGAGCTATACAGATGAAACTCTGTTAATCCCGAACATTGGTGGTTCTTAGTTTCATAACAGAGAAAAGGAAATGTTCGCACACGCGTTTTGTACCAGACATTGAAATAACTTTGGGAGCTTGTCTGTGCACTGGAAGATATTGCTCTACGGGTACCACTTTACGAAAGTCTTGTAAATGTCTAAACTGGATCTAGATGGAACACTGTACGTCTATCAGCTCAAGCTGATAGTTGTAAGGTAAATCAGCAGCCGAAAGTGAGAACGTTCTCACAGAAACGAGTAAATCGAAATTTACCATCAGCTGGGCAATGTCTTAGGATATCTTTGTGAATATGACGAAATATTTCAAGTACTGTATCGTGGCCAGTCATGTCTAGTCTATAAATGACTGCCTTGAAATACAGGAAATGTTCCAGATCAAGCTGAATTTTCCACCGGATTACTTTTTGTTTGACAGCAGCAGTCTTGTCTGCCATACCTGATAACAAATGATACTCCCCATGCATTAAGACGCTTAATGAACAAATTATTAGTGATGTCTGCCATAAGAGATTTTGTTACAACTCTGCTTACATTAATTCAGTTTTTCCTCTAATTCTCGCCTTCAATTCAGCCAGCATTCACTGTCGTTCGTCAGAAGCCAAGTGAATCACATTGTGTTTTTTGTTGGTGTCGTAATGACAATCGAATTAGTGTTCTTCAAGATTCATAATAGTCCGATGGCATATTAAGCACTTTGAACGACAGCTACACAATACGAAAAGTAACGCAATCCCCATTGGCCACTGAACGATGTGGCTCCTCCGCTTTTCCAAATTTGGACAGGTGCACAGACGCCGCAGTATTCGTAATGCAGAAAATGAATCTGATTTAACGCGACTAGTACTGCTAGTGAAGCGTCTGGTATCTGAAAAGGCGAACCTTTTGCTCCGGCGGCGTCTGTTCCAGCACTCATTTCGCTCTTCCTTCTCATCCCTCAAGCTGTCACCGCTGGGTTCCAAGCGCTGGACTGGAGCGCTCGCGCGCTGCCAGAGAACGCGTGAGTTCGTGGAGCGCTGTTTAGCCACACCTGCTGCAGACAGCTTTTCAAATAAAGATCTCAACAATAACATCCATTAATTAGGTGAGACCTACACTAATCAGATGGAACGTGATACAGGGAATTTCATGTCTGACCAATAAGCGTGTGCGTATCTAGTTGGGGATGTCTGTGACCTTGGAAAACATGCTGACATGGCCAAAAAAACTAATAGTGTCTTGGATGCATAACGATCGGAATCAATACGCATACAAACAATATTTATGAAGAGAGGACTACTGGCGGATGTTGTCCATCTTCTTTACTATATCACGGGAAGGTAGGGTCACATCGCATGTGTGAAGTTCCCTCATCACATCACAGGCTCTATAACGAATATCTGCCACTACGTCCCATAACCATTAGTAACTTTTGGCAACGTTCACTCACATGATTACTGCTCCCTTTGGATCAAGTGTGCGACAAACGATTGTTATATTTGTTATGCAGCAAACTTTTTCTTCAGTATCCAAGAAACAGCGTCATGAATAAAAGCAAACTACACTACTGGCCATTAAAATTGCTACACCACAAGGATAACGTGCTACAGACCCGAAATTTAACCTACAGGAAGAATATGCTGTGATATGCAAATGATTAGCTTTTCAGAGCATTCACTCAAGGTTGGCGCCGGTGGTGACACCTACAACGTGCTGACTTGAGGAAAGTTTCCAACAGATTTCTCATACACAAACATCAGTTGACCGGCGTTGCCTGGTGAAACGTTGTTGTGATGCCTCGTGTAAGGAGGAGAAATGCGTACCATCACGTTTCCGACTTTTTAAAAGGTCGGATTGTAGCCTATCGCGATTGCGGTTTATCGTATCGCGACATTGCTGCTCGCGTTGGTCGAGATCCAATGATTGTTAGCAGAATATTGACTTGGTGTGTCCAGGAGAGTCATACGGAACGCCGTGCTGAATCCCAGCGGCCTCGTATCACTAGCAGTTGAGATGACAGGCATCGTATCCGCATGGCTGTAACGGATCGTGCAGCCACGTCTCGATCACTGAGTCAACAGATAGGGACGTTTGCAAGACAACAACCATCTGCACGAACAGTTCGATGACGTTTGCAGCAGCATGGACTATCAGCTCGGAGACCATGACTGCGGTTACCCTTGACGCTGCATCACAGACAGGAGCGTCTGTGATGGTGTACTCAGTGACGAACCTGGGTGCACGAATGGCAAAACGTCCAGGTTCTGTTTACAGCATCATGATGGTCGCATCCGTGTTTGGCGACATCCAGGTGAACGCACATTGGAATCGTGTATTCGTCATCGACATACTGGCGTATCACCAGGCGTGATGGTATGGGGTGCCATTGGTTACACGTCTCTTGTTCGCATTGACGGCACTTTGAACAGTGGACGTTATATTTCAGATGTGTTACGAGCCGTTGCTGTACCCTTCATTCGATCCCTGCGAAACCCTACATTTCAGTAGGATAATGCACGATTGCATGTTGCAGGTCCTGTACGGGCCTTTCTGGATACAGAAAATGTCCGACTGCTGCCCTGGCCAGCACATTCTCCAGATCTCTCACCAATTGAAAACGTCTGGTCAATGGTGGCCGAGCAACTGGCTAGTTAAAATACGCCAGTCACTACTCTTGATGAACTGTGGTATCGTGTAGAAGCTGCAAGGGCAGCTGTACCTGTACACGCCATCCAAGCTCAGTTTGACTCAATGCCCACGCGCATCAAGGCCGTTATTAAGGCCAGAGGTGGTTGTTCTGGGTACTGATTTCTCAGGATCTATGCTAGTGATATTTTTTTGCTTTAGAAACTACAGGGAATGGTAGTGAGGTTGCAAACGCTGTTGTAGAAACGGTGCCGACACATATATTGAAATATCCCCATAGAAAAATTTAATGAATTACTGTGCTGATACACCTCTTACATTTTTTTGATTTTCAAACAGCTGAGCAGAACTGAACGTACTCAGACCTGACGCTCTTTACCTATTCTCATCAACACTAAACTGACACACAGTATTTTTAGCGCAACGCAATCTGACTTCCAATAATCCTTACAAAAGAATGGCCCTGACTAACATTAAGCTATACCTTTGACAAATCACTTACCTCACAAAAATCGTCGTTACTCGAACTGGTGCAATACAGCGAGCGCCACTACTGCCAGCTAAATAAAAGATTCAAACTACTGAAGGCACTAACTACTGATAGGCATAGTTAGCAAATGAAAGATTTTGATAGAAAACAAACATATGTATATATATATCAGTTCATGACATCCAGTCTTACAAATTTACTGTCTCTGATGGACACACTTCCAGATCGTCCGCTCTCAAAACTCCGCCATCTCTCTCCCCACATCCACCACTGCTGGCGGCTCACCTCCAACTGCGCAACGCTACGCGCTGTTAACATCCAGCCGCCCAACACTACAATAGCAAACAACAATGCAAACCAGCGACAGACTGCACACAGCACAGTTTAACGAGGAAAAAATTAAGAATATTTATTATTATGTAACAATGAATGAATGAGTGGATGAAAAATTGGGGGGGGGGGGGGGGAGAAATGCCTTTAAATATTTATGTTATTTACTCTTTCAGTACGAACTTAGTTGTAGAACCCCTTCTTTACGTGTGGTAATAAAAATTCATTTGGACAGAATTAAGCACATTTAAAATTACGTGAACCTTAGCAACCCTCTCATGCTGATAAATTCAAACTAACTGATTAATAACATTTATTTGAAACTTATTTAAATTTTTTTACTAATTTCGGCCTTGGCACACATTTTCGAGATGCAGTGGGTTTTTTAATATTTACTGAATTGTTTCCCGGCGTTAGCTATGGAACACAAGACTGTGTCTGTTAGCATTAAATGGTTAAATATTGCCAAGCCGACCTGAACGTTTAATTATCATTGACAAAACACACTTCACTATACGTTTAAGTTATTTGCTTTAGAAATGAAAAGAACCAACAGATTAACAACTTCAACGTTAATTATCCGCCTATGAATGAACAAATGTAAAACCAGTAATAAATTCAGTCAGCCTCAGGATCGCTGTAAAAGAAAAATATTTCGTAATTCACTGCTAATTTTACCTGCTCCCGATTTACGGGTTGGGTTAATTTTATGGCGGAACAATTTTTTAAATGTGCCGCCGCTGCAAATTGTTCGGTCGCGGCACAGCCCAGCAACACCAACGATAATCGCTAAAAGTGCTGAAAATTCTTTAAAGAAATATTCTAGATGACATGGGCAAGCTAATTTACATTAGTAATACACAATTTTGATAAATTATAATGTATTTAGACCATAGCAATAATTTAAATTACCCACCTGTACAATTTCTCCTCTAATGGCGGCTAAAGATAGATACAGAAAAACGAAGTCTACTCATTCATATAATGCTACGTCACAGGTTCCTCTCTCTCTCAGCTCTAGAAGAAGACGACAAAGAATACACATTATGTATCGCTTTTTATACTACTGCTGATTTTGAATATCTCTTTGTAATCTTACAATATTATTTTCATCTGTGGCTATATTTTACATTTTTTCATGGCAGATATTAACATATTTCGTAATTACATTATGAGTATAGAAATATTACAATCGTAAATACATCGACAATATTATTACAGAAAATATTACAATAATAACCAATGTCCTTTACACAAAATTAAATAACATTTTTTGTTAAACAATTACAGTACATACGAACTGCTTCATATCGCCGTACATAGTATAATTAAATGTTATTTCATTTTATTAATAGTGTGTGTGCTGCCAGGGAACGTTACAACAGCCAATATTTTCATACAGAGCTCTACGCGGCGTTACCAATAAAAAAAACCTAAAAACCTACTCACACGTGTTGAAGCTGCTTGGGCAGCTGTAGCTGTACACGCCATCCAGGCTCTGTTTGACTCAATGCCCATACGTATCAAGGCCGTGATTACGGCCAGAGGTGGCTATTTTGGGTACTGATTTATGCACCCAAATCGCGTGAAAATGTAATCACATGTCAGTTCTTGTATAATATATTTTTCCACTGAATACCCATTTATCATCAACATTTCTTCTTGGTGTAGCAGTTTTGATAGCCAGTATAATTAAAAATTTGTCACATTTTCACATATACTATGGGCTAAGACTGCTAAATCCAAGAGAAGGAATACAAGTCTATAGCTCCAAGTGGGAGGTGCACAACTGACCTGGACTTCCCGTTGGAGGTGGGGCCTAGGTGGAAGCAGAGAAATCCACAATTGTGAAAAACCTTACTGTACTTAGTTAGTTACTTAGATCATCTGAACGATTTTATTATGGAAACAATGAGAAACGAGTTAGTTTAGAGGATATTAATAGATCATTAGAGTTAAAATCAATGAACTTATTGAATTTAGTCTAAATCACGTAAATACACATTTTTTCTGTAGCTACCAATTTTTAAGGAAAAATACATCAATGGGATAATGGAATGGTCCAGAAAAAATGATTTTTAACTATTTTTAAAACTTGCTTCGCTACCTGTCACATTTTATGTTAGTGGGCAAATGATCAACAATTTTTGTTGCTACATATTGAACTCCTTTCTGAGTCACTGACAGCTTTAGCAATCGGTAACAGAGGTCATTCTGTGCTCTAGCGTTGTTGGAATGTACACCACTGTTCTTCTCAAATTGTGATGGATATTTCATTGGCGAATATTTGTACTGTGACGGCGCAGTTAAAATGCCTAGCTCTTTGAAGAGGTACCTACATTACGTCAGTGGGTAAGCACCACACATGATTCTTGCTGCTCGCTTCTGTGCAATCAGTAATTTCTAAGTGAAGAGTTAACACACGAAATTATTCCATTCATTATGGAGTGGAAATATGCAAAATGTCAGGAGGTTGATTTCAAGATCAGCAGTTGTAAGAAGAACAAAGTAGCTGAAAACAAAGTAGCTGAACACAATTCTCTGAGAATCTCAGAAATATGCTTTTTCCAGTTCCAGTATTCATCAATATATACACCCAAAAGTTTGGAGCATTCTCTCCAATTTATTGACTCTGGATTCATGTATTACGTCAGTTGTTGGTATGAATATTTGCAGTACAGAACTGAATGTAGTGCGTTTTTCAAAATTTAGGGAGAGACCATTTTCAGAGAACAAGTTAATAATTTTTTTGCAAAATATCGTTTACCGCCTGTTCCTTTCTTTCTCTCTAAAGGAATTATAACACTAGTACTGTATGCAGAAAACTACTAACTTTGCTTTGCTGACTGAAGTGGAAGGTCATTCACAGTTATAAGGAATAGGAGTGGATACGAAACTGAACCCTGTGGACTGTCTTTGTGATCTTTCTCCAGTCACTAAAATTTTCTATTTTTCTGGCTTAGTCTGAATTATTCAGCACAGCTTTTTGCATTCTGTTTGTTCAAGAAAGAAAAGCACAATTAAGCACAGGAAAACGGGTGAATTCTGGTTAAACTCTTAAATTCAAGGTACATGGATAAAGAAAGACAATTAGCGAACGAAGCAGAGCTACCACAGATAATTCGCAACGTGCGGCAGGGAAACTTAGGTGTGACAACAGTAGCTCTGAATGACAATCATACACGCTAGAAACTAAAGTAACCAGATTGAAATGCACTGTGAAACTACAGGTTGACGAATAATGTTTCTTTATGAGGCGCAGGACTTGCAGCTTCTCTTTCTGCCAGGGAACACAGAAATAACGCACTAGCATGGTGTACTGAAGAACATTGGATGTAAAACCGTTTGCTCCTCAGAGAGGAGGAGCCGGCCGCGGTGGCAGAGCGGTTCTGGCGCTGCATTCCGGAACCGCGGGACTGGTACGGTCGCAGGTTCGAATCCTGCCTTGGGCATGGGTGTGTGTGATGTCCTTAGGTTAGTTAGGTTTAAGTAGTTCTAAATTCTAGAGGACTGATGACCTAAGATGTTGAGTCCCATAGTGCTCAGAGCCATTTGAACAATTTTTACAGACGAGGAAACAATTCCAAATAATGTCACACAACAAGGTGCAAAAACACAATTCTTGGACTTAATTACAGCCGAAGAAGTCATCCATCTAATTACAAATGGAAAGATTAACAAGACGGCCGGACCGAGTGCGATATGCACGAAAAACACCAAGAATACAGTCCAAGAACAGGCAGAAACTTTAGCGTTCCTATTCGACGAATGCCTCAATAAAACCCCAATCCCTTGACAATGGAGGACGACATTTATAACTGTGCTCTACAAAGACAAAGTCAAGAATGACGACCTAAACTCCTCTGGAGAGTGCTACGTTTAATCTTTTCTATAGACTATCATCAGGGGACACGGAACAAAGACTACTTGCTAATATCGGAATAAAACAATACGGCTTCACTCCAGGCAGGTCAATACTGCACGTTGTTCAAGAAGCAATTCAAGAAATACTAGCGCAATCCACTACCCCTCTGTAGACGATCTGTATAGGCTACCATAAAGCGTTACAGTGTCAACAGTAAGTTCCTCATCATAAAGCTGCAGGATATACTACGTAAATAAAGCCATGAACTAAAAATAATCTGTCGATTCTAGGCACAACTATGTAATGATATACGATTACTTATCGATGTTGAAGTACATCACTCAAACAAGAGGAGTCCTACAAGGAGGTACAGTGAGTCTGCCACTTTTTCACTTAATTATAGCAGACATCGACAGACTGTAGGAACAAGAAATGTAAAAAAAGCTTATGTATGCAGGCAAAATATTCATCCTCTCTAGGAGCATGTAGGATCTACAAACAGCCATGGGTACCATCAGAAAAAGGGGTTTAGAAAAACTGAAGCAAATAAACAGCTCAAAGGCTGGAGCAAAAAAATTTTGGTGAGGAGGAAGAACATCAGAGACAAACCTCCTCACGTGTGGCGGATTAACATCAGAATTACTAGGGAGCTACGCTACATCCATCTTCTCTCTGCGTGTACAAGAGCGAGCGGCAGCCTCAACAAAAAAGGTTGACAACATCCCCAAGCTGCAAAATTTGTCCCTGTAAACTGCGATAGCGGTGTCGTAGCTCGAACGTGTGCCAGCTGCCACATGCGGTACTACTAAGGACCTATGTAATGGTGAAAAACCTCAAGACAGTAGAGAATGTTGAAGCCAGATTCTTAAAAACAGCTGTGTCAATCTCAAAATTCACAGGAAATATCTACAACTATATGACAGCACACGAATCTTTCTTCATAGAAGTCCTTAGACAGCGCTTCGAACATCCAAAGACGCAAGCGTACGAAGCAATTATGGAGGAGGATTAGAACAAAGCCAGGGAGGTAAGGAAGGAAATAAGCGATGAGTTCAGATACGTTGAAACCGGACTTCTAACTCCATCATTTGTAAACACATTTCGCCATCCATGGTTTCCACTGGAAAATATGAAAGAAGGGATACTCTCACTACTCGAAGAAGGACTAAACCGTAAAACGTGAAACAAACGACATCCCAAATACCAGTTAGTGAACTCAGCCACTAACCAGGTTAACAAAAGACTGGTGAAAACAATTCAAATTTAGCCACATGTACATACGTCTGAATTCCTTATCTATGGATTGTTGACAGCACAACCGTCTCGAATAGACTATATCCTATCATGGGCAACATTAGGTGCTTGGTAAAAAACCTCTGGAAAGGTACTCGCATTTATTGAATTTGACTTGTTATGGAATCGTTGGATGATCTCATGGGTTGCATATAAATGGTTTTCGAAGTTCTTAACGAAATGCCAAAAATTCCAATTCCGACAGTTCCTTCTGTAAGCTGCATTTTTGCAACTCAGGGCCTACACATTGGCACCTGGAATGAAATGATGTGGAATGACCTGTAAGCGAATTTACTTGAGTTCCGATGATCAGCATCGACAGCGTGGAGCGTAAAGTTTAAAAAAAAATAATGTCTGCGCGCCCATGAGTATTAATATATCTATGATCCCTTCTTGGGAGTGATACTTTACCAGCATTACTTGCTTCATTCAGGTTGCTACTCGTTCTCACCTCTGGACGAAATGGTTTTTTTAATTGGGTCTGTTGTCATGGGACTGGTTATATATGTAGTATGGGACGTTTCTGAGGTAAAATGTAAGAATACTGTGTGTTAGTACTATTAACCTATTTACATGTCGTTTATAAACATGAAACGTTATACAACAGCTTGTAACAATTGCATTAATAAGTGTCAATGGATGTTACATAAGCTTACAGTTTGCTGAAACGTCAGCATCTCTGCACTGACATAAATTGGATACATTTGTGGCCTTAAATGTAAAGAAATTGTTGAGTGTGTCCAGATCTGCAGAAAGATGGAAGCGTGTGGGGAGCTAAAACAATTATGTTTAGGCGAACTCAGCAAATACTTAGCTGTGAACTGGAGATCTATCTCTATATCTAAAACAGCACAATTCATTACTGTTGAATATCCTTCCACACGAATTTTATGTAACTGGATTATAGTAGGAATTTATTAACTGATTTTTAAGTGAGATGTTATTACCATCACCACTATACTACTATGTGATCAGAAATTATCAAATCAAAATTTTTTAGGAAACTGATATCAGTGGGTCTCGATGCCATGACAAAGCAGAAACCCAAAGTCAATGGTTTGTCCAATGTTGCTTTCCAACAGATAGCAAAGAGAAAAGAAACACATACAGTTGCAACAGCATTGTGGTTGACGTAACTTGCTTTGTAGCTCTTACCGTCTAAGCCTGTACGGTTGTTGTCACATCAAAATGACCCTCATCAGGGACGTAGCCAGTAATCTAGAATTTGAAATTACTGAAACTGGCATGGTGATGTTTTATCATTGACTTCTGTCAGCGCTTTCCATTGTTCTAGAAATGTATTTTATGTTTCAGTTCACATGGTCCGGCAATAACAAAGATTTAAAATACGCAGATTGTAGTTGATTAAATGTACGACACACCAAAACAGTCACAACTTACATGCCACAAGCGTATTCTAAAACGTTGTTCTTACTTATTTGGTGGATCTTCCTCTGACCGGTAGGAGGCTACCGTTGCTAATACAAGTCACAAAAGTATTCTAGCAAAGCGGTTTTTAATTCCCTGGTGACTCGTTCTTTGTCTGTTAGGAGGCTATCGCTGCGAATGTAGTTCATCTGCATCTGCGTTATACTCCGCAAGCCACCTAATGTTGCGGGCCGGGGAGAACTTTCCGTTCCACTATCTGATCCCTGCAGCCCTGTGCCACTGTCCTGAAATTTCAATAGTCACTCTCTATGCGATTCACAAAGACTCTGATGTAGCGTCCGCCGTGGAATTTGTTTAACATCTCGGTAACGGTCTCTCGCCAGCTAAACGATCCCGTGAAGAAGCGCCGCTCTTTGTAGGATCCTCTCTGTCTCCTCTATTAGTCCTACCTGATAGGAATTCTCGATGCATGAGAAATATTCAAGAATCGGGCGGACAAGCGGCGTAAAAGCCACGTCTTTCGTGGATGAGCTACATTTCCCTAAGACTCTTCCGATGAATCTGAGTCAGGTGTCTGCTTTTCCCACTATCTGTTTTATGTGGTCATTCCACTTAAGGTCGCTCTGGACAGTTAAGCCTAGATATTTTATGGCAGACGGTGTCTCCAGCTGTTGTCATCAATAGTGTATCTATACAGAAACGGCACCCCAGACCACAACTCCAGATGTAGGTCCGGTGTGTTTGGCATGCAAACCGGTTGGTTGCAGGCTCTCGGCTAGGCTCCTTCAACACAGGGCCATCAGTGACAACGAGGCAGAACCAGCTTTCAACAAAAAAAAAAAACACAACAGACCTCGAATTCAGTGGAATGAACGCAGCAGAGCGTCTGGATCGGAGCTGCGTATTTTTTTTCATTATGTATAAAAAGTTCATTATATGGACCATTACGCAATTAAGAACCTGTATACAGTGTCACTGTGGAAATTGACTCATTGCTGGTTGAAAATTTGTGACAGTTTGAATATTTGTGCCCCAGCAGGTCAACTGTAGTTTCTGTAGAAACTGCCTTTCACAACCTTATTAATGTGTACACACTAAACCCACAACGTATCATGGGAGATTCCGAGCGGTTTGTGAACGAGCTGGTGGGAAAGAAGTCTTCCGTCGTGCTCAGTGTTTATGAGTTGTTCAAAAATGGTTCCAATGGCTCTGAGCACTATGGGACAGGATAATTTAAGTTCAATAATACTGTATAGTTTGATAAATATTGAGTATCTCTTTGATTATGTATTAAATCAATTCTGTATGTGTGGCACATGTGTCGAGTTTTGACTACGATTAACTGCATTGTCATTTTGTGACCTTCGTTTCTTTAGATGTTAACGTTGGCTAGCTGAATAGTAAAGAGGCTCTCTGAGTGAGGTTGCAAGACTACATTGGTCTTGAAGTATGATTTGAAAAGCTACACGCGGCAATGAGTTTAAACCCTGACAGCAGTCACTTTAATTGGTAAGCCTTAAACTCGCCTACCTGACCCATGCATCTGATAATTGATTTTGCTCTTTGACAGTGGTTGTTGTTGCTAGCCTGCATTAGAGGTTATCACCTTCGTCAGAATCTAAATGAACTTGATGTTGCAATAATTTAATCAAATTATTATAGTTTCAGTATTATAATTTAATCAAATTATTATAGTTTCAGTAGAACTTAGAAGTACTTAAACCTAACTAACCTAAGGACAGGACTCTCATCCACGCCCGAGGCATGATTCGAACCTGCGACCGTAGCGGTCGCGCGGATGCAGACTGAAGCGCCTAGAACAGCTCGGTCACACAGGCCGGCCTAGAGTAAGTCTTGCAGTGGATGTTTGGGGCTAGGAAGCCACTTGCAGCTCTTAAGGAAAGGAACATCTCGAAGCTCTTACTGGGGACACCGATATGCAGACAATGCTTTCGGCCGAGGAGACGAAAAAAAGTGCCTAACTGGATCTACCCGCTAGGCGCCTCTAGTCACGGCAGCGCAGGGACGTCACAGAAATTTAGGTCGCCCGGTCATGGCTTTTCGACAGCGTCATAAATTCGATTTGTTTAAAGGGATGGTGGCCATAAAAAATCGCGAGTTTCGGTGTCCACTGCGGACCGGACGCTATCGCGGGAACGGTCGAGTGGTGTCGTCCCCCTGTATTTTGGGAAGCCTCAGGCCTTCGATAGGACTTTACAATAGAACACACCATTTACGGCGGCTCTGAGATGGTTTATGTTGAGTTACAAAACCACGTCTCCTAGTTTAGCCGTTCACTTTAGGGCTAAACGGAAACTCAAAACACGTTGCCTAAAGCGGCGGTGGAAAAAAATAGTCGGAGCGATAAAATCTTCTCCTCTCTGCGCGGTAATTTACGAGTCAAGGATTGGTTGCTTCTCCAGAAAAGAGAAATGGTCAACTTTAAATACTAGGATTGGGCGACGGGTTAGAGGTGTAGAGGAGAGCATGGAGCTCGTGCTGTGACTGGCACGAAACCTTTGTGGGGGTGGTTGTGTGAGTGCTTTTGTGGAGTTTACAGAAGTCTGATGGAAAGTGAGGAGGAGATTTGGTCTTCTGGTTCATATTCCAGTCCGGAGAGGATACTGGTCTGGACTCTTGTTATGGTGGGCTGCGCTTGGGACACTCGTCTTGAGCGTGACTTTGCACTCGCATTGCTGTTCACTGGGGAGCCTGTGGAGAGGACTTAGCTGCACCGACAGGTTAGCCTTCAGTCAAGTCGAACGCCTCGATTCGTGTCAGGTCCGCCGCCTCGACGTTTGGTCTCCTCTTGCGCACTGGCGTGTAAGTGAGTCTAATTGCTGCATGGTATGACCGGCGAACGGGAGCATCACACGGTGGAATCTGTGGAGATTTCAGGCCTCAGTTGGTGAGTAATTGCGATCCACCCAACAAACTGCCAGCCGCGACTTTGCTTATTTCGTGCCCGTGATAGTGAACTACAGGCGCCGCACACAGCTGCTGCACAGACGTTTGCACCTCGACTGTCGCCTGAGACAGAGCTACGTATCGAGAAAGGGATGTAGTGTAGTTGCCCTGGCTTGTTAGAGCAAGCAGAATCACAGTCTCACCACTTTTCAGCGGCATCAACGTAGCGGTAATTCTGTGTAGAACAAATCTATCAAAGTATCTTCTGAATTAGATAATTTCATGTTGTGTTAACCATGTTCTGCGTCAGAATAATTTAATCAAACAAACCTTAGTCTCTGCCAACCAGTCTCCACCTATTTGTGTGCCCAATAGTTGACTATTTGTCATCACACTTAACTTGTATTGTTTGTCCTACTTTATGATCAATAAACTTTTAATATAAGTTATTATAAAAAGATCACTCACGTGTTGATATATTGATCAACCATCAATTATTGACTGCAATAATCCACCAAATACTGACTATAATAATTTGATTAAATTATTTCAGTATTCAAGTTCATTTAGATACTGACAAAGGCGATAACCTCTAATGCAGGCTAGCAACAACAACCACTGTCAAAGGGCAAAGTCAATTTAGCAGATGAAACTTCCTAGCAGATTGAAACTGTGTGCCGCACCGAGACTAGAACTCGGGACCTTTGCCTTTCGTAGGCAGGTGCCGTACCAACTGAGCTACCCAAGCACGAGTCACTCCCCGTCCTCACAGCCTTACTTCTGCCAGTAACTAGTCTCCTACCTTCCAAACCTTACAGAAGCTCTCCTGCGAACCTTCAGGACTAGCACTCTTGAAAGAAGGATATAGCAGAGACATGGCTTAGCCACAGCCTGGGGGAAGTTTCTAGAATGAGATTTTCTCTCTGCAGCGGAGTGTGCGCTGATATGGAACTTTGGAAGATAGGAGATGAGGCGCTGGCAGGAGTAAGGCTGTGAGGAGGGGGCGTGAGTTGTGCTCGGGTAGCTCAGTTGGTAGAACACTTGCCTTCAAAAGGCAAAGGTCCTGAATTCCAGTCTCGGTCCGGCACAGAGTTTTAATCTGCCAGGAAGTTTCATATCAGCGCACACTCTGCTGCAGAGTGAAAATCTCATTTTGGAATTTAGCAGTTTGTAGGACAGGTTGACAAGTGGACGGTTTACTAGTTAAAGTGATTGCTGTCGGGGTGCAAACTCATAGTCGCCTGAATCTTTTCAAATCATACAGCAAGACCAATGTAGTTTTGCAACCTCACTCAGACAGCCTCTTTACTATTCAGATAGCCAACGCTAAAATCTAAAGAAACGAAGGTCATAAAATGAAAATGCAGTTAATCGTAGTCAAAACTCGACACATGTGCCACACATACAGAATTGATTTAATACATAATATTTATCAAGATATACAGTATTTTTGAACTTAAATTATTTTGAGATCAAAGAACCTTATTTTTCTTAAAACAACATGAATAAAACGATGAATTTTAAACTCAAATAATATACGGATCCTGCAGCAATTAACAGGTTTGACACTTTAGTAGAGGAAAGTAAGATCTGATTAGTCGTGAAATGGAAACAAAAGTGAAAATTCGGAGAAACTTTGCACAGATGTGTTCGGCAGTGTCTTTAGCGTGCATGTCGATCGGGTCACCTCGCTCTTTTCAGTTCGGGGCGCAAAGTGATCACGTAGAAATGCCTAACACAACACGCCCAACAAAGGATGGGGCGCCTCCACGCCCACACCAACGTGTGTTATACTGTTACCTCCGTATAACATGAAAGTTTTTGAATCAGGAGCCACAGAATGCGGGCTGTGATGTTATCCATGCGTCTGGGTAAGATTACTCATTAACATGGTCCATCAGGAGATAGAAAGTGGACGAAACCGATCGAAGTGTAGCGGTTGTAAGGGCAGAGGAAAAAAAGTGCCAAAGCATGCGCCAAGGGAAAAAAACCTCTGAGACAGTAGGACGGGTAGTAAGGGCAGTAGCGACTTGGTATCTGCGACAGTGCATGCAAGGTGTGGTTATGTTACTGCGAGGTGCCGTGCATTGTTACCTTTGTCTTTGTTGGAGCTTGTTGCGTTGCTTGTTGCAGTTGCTGCGTCCCTGCAACAGTTCAAGGTCGTTGCACATTAGTGGGCGATCAGTCGCAGATCGGCTCACAGACGGTGTAGGGTGTGTGTGTGGTTGGTTTGCGTGCTGTGTACAGTGCAGTTTCCCTGCGGTTGCCTGATTTTCGGCTGGTCGAACATCTGGGGTTGCCAGTAATAGCTGTGATGCAGGGGCTCGCCAGTACTGTCGTATTAGCGTTCTATGGACCATAGATGTTTAGCTCCTAGCCAGTAGTGTCTTTTGTCTGTTATGCTTCCATCTATGGTTGTGGTCGTAGTTACCCAGAGAAAGGATAAACGGGTTGCGCGAGTGTCTCGTGTTATTGTACAGTCTTGTGGGGAGTTTTTGGAATACCTGCAAGATTGTATCTAGCCGGTATTCCCGGTGAAGATCCGCGATGCGTGTGTAGCGCAGAGGGTTGCTTATGATTTTGAGTACTTTGTTTTGTATGAGCTGCAGACGGCGCAGGCGAGTTGGCGCAGCGTATCCCCAGACAGGGGCTGCGTACGTCATCAGGGGTCGAATAAGTGTCATGTACATGGATCTAGACACCCTCCTGCTCAGGGTGCTACGCCTGTTATGCATAGGGTAGAGTTGTTTGCGCCCCGAGTTAGCTTTGTTGGTCACGTGTTGAATGTGGTCCCCCCCCCCCCCCCCCCCCAGAGTAGTTTCCTGTCCAGCCAGGCACAACACGCGATCTAGTGCTTCTCGCGGAAACGTATTGGGCGTGTGTGTAGTGATATTGGGTCTTCGGTCTTCTAGTGAATAGAACGGCCTCGCACTTGTCGACGTTTACTCTAACACGCCCTATCACCAGCCAAGGTTCCGCCGTTCTGAGTGCAGTCTGTAGTCGTGAATTAATGTTAGACGGCTTCCAATCTTGTGCAAAGATGGCGGTGTGTTGTGTGTAGCTGGGAGGTCGTTAATGTAGAGGTTAAACAGTAAGGGCCCTAGGATGCTTTCTTGGGGTACTCCTGCCTGGATACCATGTCGTGTCGATTGTTTGCCCTGCACGGCGGTGTTGAAACTCCCGTCCGTGAGATATGAGTGTATGAGATGTATGAGCCCGTCGGGGAACCCTGCAGCATCGCTAAGTTGTGTCACCCGCTAAATATGTGGATCCGGTATGATATTTCGCCTGAAGCTATGCAGCCCACTTAACACAAATGTCATGCGTTTCTTTCTTGAAGACAGTTTTCAGCCGCATTCTGCAGGGGCAAGGAAGACACTGGTGCGGTATTTTCGATGGGAAGTGTTTGATCAGCCACAATACAGCCCTTAATTGGCTTCCTCCGTCGTTCGTCTCTGCTCACATAAACCGTTGGATATGAAGACAACAGTTTGGCACAAACAACGAAAGGCAGACCAGGGTAGAGAATTGGCGGAAAGCACAGGCGGCTGCTTTCTGTGACGAGGGCACTGTAAAATTCGTAGAACGCCACGATAAATGCCTAAGTCGGAGCTGTGACTATTTAGAGAAGTAGCTGGAAAATGTGGCAAACCATTGCGAGTAAAATGTTTTTGATTTTCGCTGTGTTTTTCATTCGCGACCGATCCGACCTTACTTTCCGAACATCCCTTGTATATGTGGCCAGTTTTTATGAATGATGTAGAAGGTTAAATATTATACTAAAATATGTACAATAGCCAATTAACAAAATCTTAATGTCTCTTGGCAGCTCACAGATCAGGGCTGAACTTTCCATTGTTAAGCAACCAGAAGAAAAAGGAATAGATGCAACGGGATATTCTATTCTACGGCACAACCTCCTACCAAATGCAGTGATAGGTACTGCGGATCAAAACCGTCACGAAGAATTTCAACGTCGTGATCATAGCAATAATTCTTCAGAACAAACAACTCCTTTCGAATAGTGTTTCAACATAACCAAAAGAAAATCGTCTTGAATGGCCTTTGTAGAGATTTGAGGTCCATAGAACAATTCACTCACTGGAAGGTTTACGTCGGCCTCTTAGCGGTTTTGTCTTCTTGAACCAGTTGGCACTTCAGCCAGCTGTAACCGTCGCTTCCACTTGGAATCTTATCGGAAGTGGAATTCACAGCAGTACGCGTTCTTGGTACACAACACAGAGAGAGGCAGCGGAGAGGAGAGGAGAGGAGAGGAGAGGAGAGGAGAGGAGAGGAGAGGAGAGGAGAGGAGAGGAGAGGAGAGGAGAGGAGAGGAGAGAGAGAAAGAGAGAGAAAGAGAGAGAAGAGAGAGAGAGAGAGAGAGAGAGAGAGAGAGAGAGAGAGAGAGAGAGAGAGAGAGAAAGAGAGAGAAAGAGAGAGAGAGAAAGAGAGAGAGACAGCGTGGGGGGCGGGGGGGGGCAGGACAGCCATTGCTGTATGGCTGGCACACAATAAGTGCTCGTGTTCCCGCTCCACCAACTTACTTTCTTGTTGGCACTTCCCCGTCTTGCCACTCATGCCCTACCTAGCCGTTGTTCAAAGGGGCTTTTGTCGCCCCAGAGCTAGCTGCAAGACCACTCTGAGATCGACAGTTGTAGCAGTCACACTAATGTTCACGAATCATGGACGAGGGGTAACAGACAGATTCCTTATTCCTAGGTTTCTAGAAAGCGTTTGAAACGGCTGACCACTACAGAGTGCTCACAAAGGTTCGAGCATACGGTTTCAGTTCAGATGTGGACTGTCATGTGATTGGGCTGTACCTACTTCCTGTCAAGTTAACTGGTCTGGCATACTTGATCTTCAAAAATGGTTCAAATGGCTCTGAGCACTATGGGACTTAACTTCTGAGGTCATCAGTTCCCTAGAACTTAGAACTACTTAAATCTAACTAACGTAAAGAGAGCACACACATCCATGCCCGAGGCAAGATTCGAAGCTGTGACCGTAGCGGTCGTGCGGTTCCAGACTGTAGTGCCTAGAACCGCTGGGCCACCCCGGCCAGCTACTTGATCTTCCTGCAAAATGTTTTGGAACCAGTTTTGGAAGCTGTGCTACTGAATGTTTGTCAGAAAGCGTGATTTCAGCAAGATGGTGCACTACCTCATTTCTCACAAGCGGCTCGGAGACGTCTCAACAGACGGTATCGTGACACACGGAGAGGCCTATGTGATCCAACCGTTTGGCTGCCACGATCACCGAATTTAGCTCCTATGGGCTAATTCGTGTGGAGTCGAATGCAAAGTTTAATTTACGAGACTTCGGTAGAGACAGAGGAAGATCTGGTGGCAAGTGTTCTGGCCGCTCCACCAGAAACTGAAGACACACTATGTGGGATAGAGAGTGTGTACCAGAACATTCTTTGTAGGTACAAAGTCTGTAACAATGTCTGCGTTGGTAACATTGAGCTGCTGCTGCAATGCATCAGTTCTGTTTTGTACGTACAGTATGCTGAGTTCTTTTTTGTTTTGGAATAATGTAAACACGTAATGTTTAAGTTTTGATACAAACAAATGTGCGTAAATGATAAATGGATGGTTCGTTATGTTTACTTTCACAAACATCTGAATTGAAACCGTCGTAGAACGGAAATGGTAGGTTTCCTATTCAAAATATTAGGTACTCGCTCTCCTCTACTAGTCTTAAAAGTTTGTAACGGCAATTTCCGAACTCCCGTATAGTATGTAACTTCCTTCTTTAGATAAATGTGATTGCAGATAGTAAGTGATTACATAAGAGACTCAGGATTATTGTTACAAACACACAACAGAGTTAAGTTAGGAACAGGAACATTTTCGATAGTCAAATGACTCCCTAGTTTTACCTGATTTCACTGAGAGGTGTTAACGTGTACATGAATATAGATAAATGACAAATTTGTTTCACTTACGTATGGCAAAGGAAATGTGCAACACACATTTCGGCAACTCGCGTGCTATACAGTTTTATAAAGAACGTCTAGCACTTGAATACAAACATTTTCTCTGCTGCAAAGCTAATAAATTGCATTTTTAATTAACGCTGCTGCAAAATATCACGTTACTACCCTTTTGGCGCTGCGACCCAGATAGTGGACGGTGCTCTCGTGACAAGACTGCACTCGCTGTGCTTTTACGACTGATCCCCTGGGGGCAGTAAAGCACAAAACTGTTGCTGGCTTTTAGTTCCAATGGCTGCTCGTAATAAAGATGCAAAACGGAAGCTGTTTGCTAGAGTCCGAAGTCACCAAACTACTTGGGAGTGATAAACTTGATTACAGCTCTTCAAGTTTTAGCATGTCGTGCTCCAATAGTGCACGGAAGGAACTCAGGATAACTGTCTCCAAAATGGAACTTCTGATACGCCACAGTTGCTCTCTTCAAGGACGCGGTCACTTTTTCGCATTATAAGCGTGAGATAGATGGATAACTTAGCTACGAGTTCTTGGTCGATGTTTGAAAGTAAGGTTACCTTTCGGGGACAGATAGAGTCCTCTAGATTTCTTGGTCTCACGACCAGTACTCTCGTGCAGTGTCCAGCTTACTACATAGCATGGTCAGGCGAACGGAGTTCACGGTGTGCTATGCATACACAGTGCATGTTTCTATAATTTTACGTTGTGACGTTTTATGAATTACGACCCAACTGTTGCTCCTGGAGTATGTCAGCTGCTCCACCCAGCTGTTTATCTTTCTATGTGAAAGGTGTTGCAATTGCAAAACGGACGGTTATCTTGAACAGCTTAGATGATAACGAACCCTCGCTGTAACACAAATTTCATGGCCACTGGCAGATTTGCTTGCGTCATTGTCCAATAACGCGCGTTAGCGAACACCACACGAAGAGGTACGGTCTCTACCGTCAGTGCCCTGATGGCGTTGCGGACTGGGTAAGCAGCGCTACGTCACCTCAAACGCAACAAAATGGCTCTGAGCACTATGGGACTTAACACCTATGGTCATCAGTCCCTAAACCTAACTAACCTAAGGACATCACACAACACCCAGCCATCACGAGGCAGAGAACATCCCTGACCCCGCCGGGAACCTGAAGCGTCGGTGATCAATAATAAGAATTAAAATCTCAAACTTCCAGAAATGCCACAGAAGTGTTACCTCTCAGCGATGATATTCTGACTGTACATTGAGTGGACAGCAAAGAAAACAAAGGATAAAGATGGGAAAGAAATTGAAGTTCAGAGAGACGTAATAAAAACTTGTGATTTGTCTATTCTGTCAGAGATGTCAAAGGACTTGGAGGGGCAGTTTAACGGAATAGATAGTGTCTTGAAAAATAGATTATGAGATGAACAATAACAAAAGTAAAATAATGGTAAAAGACTGTAGTCGAATTAAATCAGGTGGTGTTGATAGAGCTCTAACAGGAAATGATACATTAAAGGTAGTAAGTGAGTTTTGCTATTTGGGTGGTAAAATAAACGACGATGCCCGCAGTAGAGAGGATATAAAAAGCAGACTGGCAATAGCAAGAGAAATGTTTCTGAAAAAGAGAAGTTTGATAACACGTAATAGAAACTGAGGTGACGAAAGTCATTGTATAGAGATTGTACATGCGTACACAAGGGCAGTGCTGTAATACGCCCGGAAGTACTAATGGGTGGGGGGTACTACCTTTAAACTGGTTATCATTCTGCTTTTCTTGACCGTGCGCCCTGTCCACAGCACTGACCTGATAATCCCGCGGCGGTCGTACTGCTCTGCTCCACAATGCTGCTGGCTTGCCTGAAATTATTTATCGAAATATGCAAGCGAATAAGGGGACACACTCAACGTTAAGCACAACACTGCTCTACGTCTGGTATGAACATCTATATTCTGAGACGATATGGAAATTACAGGTTGCACTGTTTACACTATAAGTCGTAAATGTTTATCCCAACTGACAGTCTTGATGACTATCTGTCCGCTTAGACGAGCGTACGCGTACCGAACACGGCGCGGATGATTGTTGATGATGCGGAAGCCGAATGGTCGCACGAAAGTTCTTACGCTCATCACGCATACACAGATATTTGGTACCAGTCCTCCTTGACACTAGTAATACATTTTATCACTGTTCACAAGGTTAAATTTACACTTCACAGTTCTTCAGTTGTACGAGCGAGGGCGTAACCGTCGCGGCACGGCTGATTGTTGATGATGCGGAACGCGATGATCGAACGCATGTTCTCACGCATGCTACAAGACGCAGGCGCTTAAATGCTCTCTTTTGCAAAAAATAGTGTTACTGATTCACATCAGTTCATTCTGGGAGGCCGAACACGGCGCGGATGATTGATACTGTACGGTACGACACGCATCGAGAGGATACACAAATACGTTATCAGCAGCACTGCTCATTTTTGAATTACTTCTTGACGCACTTCCCTCTGAATCATTTACTTATTTTTATCACTTTACTGAAATAACACTTGTAGCAACATTTCAACTTCCATACTAACAATGCCTCTCACATGCAGAGCTACACACTACACAACATAACAGTTCCGTGTCCCGCGCTCGACTCTCGAGACGCGGCTGCCCCCAAAGATACTCCACAACTAAACCAGCGATATAACAGTACACTTCAGTGCGTTGCCGGAGATATCATTCACACTCGGGTGATTCATGTGGTAACGTTTCCAATGCGATTATGGCCGCGACAATGGAATTAACAGACTGTGAACGCGGAATGATAGTTTCAGCTAGACGCACGGACCATTCCATTTCGTAAATCGTTAGGAAATGCAATATTTCTAGGTTTACAATGTCAAGAGCGTGCTGAAAATATCAAATCTGGGCAGTACCTCTCACCACGGACAATGCAGCGACCTATGGCCTTCAATTATAGTCGGTGGTGACTTCTACCTATCGTCGATATGCTGGAAAAATTATACGTTGAAAGCCGGCGGCAGGCATAAAACATCATCCGCAATTGTACTGAATGCTTTCTAAGAAAATTATTTTGAACAATTAGTTCGTGAGCCCACTCGAAGCGTAAATGGTTGCGAAAGCATACTTGACATTTTAGCAACAAATAATCCTGGACACATAGTGAGTGTTGTGACGAATACAGGGATTAGCGACCACAAGGCAGTTGCTGCTAGGCTGAATACCGTAACACCTACAAACATAAAAAAGAAACGCAAAGTATATCTATTTAATAAAGCTGATAAAAATGCTATTAACGTCTTTTTAAGAGACAGTCTTCACTCCTTCCGATATGATCATGTAAGTGTAGAAAAGTTGTGGAATGTTTTCAAAGAGATAGTATCAACAGCAATTGAGAGATATATAAAACATAAATTAATAAGTGATGATACTGATCCCCCATGGTACACAAAACGGGTCAGATCGTTGTTGCAGAAGTAACGAAACAAGCATACCAAATTTACAAGAAGGCAAAATCCCCAAGATTGGCAAAGTTTTACAGAAGCTCGAAATAAGGCGCATACTTCAATGCGAGATGCTTTTAATAACTTCCACAACGAAATTCTGTCTCGAAATCTGACAAAAAACCCAAAGGGATTCTGGTCATACATAAAGTACACCAGTGGCAAGACACAATCAATACCCTCAATGCGCGGTAACAACGGTGAAGTCACTGATGACAGTGCCACTAAAGCAGAGTTACTAAACGCTGTTTTCCGAAACTCCTTCACCAAAGAAGACGAAGTAAATATTCCTGAATTCCAATCAAGAACAACTGCCAAGATGAGAAACATAGAAGTAGATATCCTCGGTGTAACAAAGCAGCTTAAATCACGTAATAAAGGCAAGGCCTCCGGTCAAGATTGTGTACCAGTCAGGTTCCTCTCAGAGTTGTTGTTGTTGTTGTCTTCAGTCCTGAGACTGGTTTGATGCAGCCCTCCATGCTACTCTATCCTGTGCAAGCTGCTTCATCTCCCAGTACCTACTGAAACCTACATCCTTCTGAATCTGCTTAGTGTACTCATCTCTCGGTCTCCCTCTACGATTTTTACCCTCCACGCTGCCCTCCAATGCTACATTGGTGATCCCTTGATGCCTCAAAACATGTCCTACCAACCGATCCCTTCTTCTAGTCAAGTTGTGCCACAAACTTCTCTTCTCCCCAATCCTATTCAATACCTCCTCATTAGTTACGTGATCTATCCACCTTATCTTCAGTATTCTTCTGTAGCACCACATTTCGAAAGCTTCTATTCTCTTCTTATCCAAACTATTTACCGTCCATGTTTCACTTCCATACATGGCTACACTCCAAACAAATACTTTCAGAAACGACTTCCTGATACATAAATCTATATTTGATGTTAACAAATTTCTCTTCTTCAGAGACGCTTTCCTTGCCATTGCCAGTCTACATTTTATATCCTCTCTACTTCGACCATCATCAGTTATTTTACTTCCTAAATAGCAAAACTCCTTTACTACTTTAAGTGTCTCATTTCCTAATCTAATTCCCTCAGCATCACCCGATTTAATTTGACTACATTCCATTATCCTCGTTTTGCTTTTGTTGATGTTCATCTTATATCCTCCTTTCAAGACACTGTCCATTCCGTTCAACTGCTCTTCCAGGTCCTTTGACGTCTCTGACAGATTTACAATGTCATCGGCGAACCTCAAAGTTTTTACTTCGTCTCCATGAATTTTAATACCTACTCCAAATTTTTCTTTTGTTTCCTTTACTGCTTGCTCAATATACAGATTGAATAACATCGGGGAGAGGCTACAACCCTGTCTCACTCCTTTCCCAACCACTGCTTCCCTTTCATGCCCCTCGACTCTTATTACTGCCATCTGGTTTCTGTACAAATTATAAATAGCCTTTCGCTCCCTGTATTTTACCCCTGCCACCTTTAGAATTTGAGAAAGAGTATTCCAGTCAACATTGTCAAAAGCTTTCTCTAAGTCTACAAATGCTAGAAACGTGGGTTTGCCTTTTCTTAATCTTTCTTCTAAGATAAGTCGTAAGGTCAGTATTGCCTCACGTGTTCCAACATTTCGACGGAATCCAAACTGATCCTCCCCGAGGTCTGCATCTACCAGTTTTTCCATTCGTCTGTAAAGAATTCGCGTTAGTATTTTGCAGCCGTGGCTTATTAAACTGATAGTTCGGTAATTTTCACATCTGTCAGCACCTGCTTTCTTTGGGATTGGAATTATTATATTCTTCTTGAAGTCTGAGGGTATTTCGCCTGTCTCATACATCTTGCTCACCAGCTGGTAGAGTTTTGTCATGACTGGCTCTCCCAAGGCCGTCAGTAGTTCTAATGGAATGTTGTCTACTCCGGGGGCCTTGTTTCGACTCAGGTCTTTCAGTGCTCTGTCAAACTCTTCACGCAGTATCGTATCTCCCATTTCGTCCTCATCTACATCCTCTTCTATTTCCATAATATTGTCCTCAAGTACATCGCCCTTGTATAAACCTTCTATATACTCCTTCCACCTTTCTGCCTTCCCTTCTTTGCTTAGAACTAGGCTGCCATCTGAGCTCTTGATATTCATACACGTGGTTCTCTTCTCTCCAAAGGTCTCTTTAATTTTCCTGTAGGCAGTATCTATCTTACCCCTAGTGAGATAAGCTTCTACATCCTTACACTTGTCCTCTAGCCATCCCTGTTTAGCCATTTTGCACTTCCTGTCGATCTCATTTTTGAGACGTTTGTATTCCTTTTTGCCTGCTTCATTTACTGCATTTTTATATTTTCTCCTTTCATCAATTAAATTCAATATTTCTTCTGTTACCCAAGGATTTCTAGCAGCCCTCGTCTTTTTACCTACTTTATCCTCTGCTGCCTTCACTACTACATCCCTCAGAGCTACCCATTCTTCTTCTACTGTATTTCTTTCCCCTATTCCTGTCAATTGTTCCCTTATGCTCTCTCTGAAACTCTGTACAACCTCTGGTTCTTTCAGTTTATCCAGGTCCCATCTCCTTAATTTCTCACATTTTTGCAGTTTCTTCAGTTTTAATCTACAGGTCATAACCAATAGATTGTGGTCAGAGTCCACATCTGCCCCTGGAAATGTCTTACAACTTAAAACCTGGTTCCTAAATCTCTGTCTTACCATTATATAATCTATCTGATATCTTTTAGTATCTCCAGGGTTCTTCCACGTATACAACCTTCTTTCATGATTCTTAAACCAAGTGTTAGCTATGATTAAGTTGTGCTCTGTGCAAACTTCTACTAGGCGGCTTCCTCTTTCATTTCTTAGCCCCAATCCATATTCACCTACTATGTTTCCTTCTCTCCCTTTTCCTACACTCGAATTCCAGTCACCCATTACTATTAAATTTTCGTCTCCCTTCACTATCTGAATAATTTCTTTTATTTCATCATACATTTCTTCAATTTCTTCATCATCTGCAGAGCTAGTTGGCATATAAACTTGTGCTACTGTAGTAGGTGTGGGCTTCGTATCTATCTTGGCCACAATAATGCGTTCACTATGCTGTTTGTAGTAGCTTACCCGCATTCCTATTTTCCTATTCATTATTAAACCTACTCCTGCATTACCCCTATTTGATTTTGTGTTTATAACCCTGTAGTCACCTGACGAGAAGTCTTGTTCCTCCTGCCACCGAACTTCACTAATTCCCACTATATCTAACTTTAACCTATCCATTTCCCTTTTTAAATTTTCTAACCTACCTGCCCGATTAAGGGATCTGACATTCCACGCTCCGATCCGTAGAACGCCAGTTTTCTTTCTCCTGATAACGACATCCTCCTGAGTAGTCCCCGCCCGGAGATCCGAATGGGGGACTATTTTACCTCCGGAATATTTTACCCAAGAGGATGCCATCATCATTTAATCATACAGTAAAGCTGCATGTCCTCGGGAAAAATTACGGCTGTAGTTTCCCCTTGCTTTCAGCCGTTCGCAGTACCAGCACAGCAAGGCCGTTTTGGTTAATGTTGCAAGGCCAGATCAGTCAATCATCCAGACTGTTGCCCCTGCAAAGGCTGCTGCCCCTCTTCAGGAACCACACGTTTGTCTGGCCTCTCAACAGATACCCCTCCGTTGTGGTTGCACCTACGGTATGGCCATCTGTATCGCTGAGGCACACAAGCATCCCCACCAACGGCAAGGTCCATGGTTCATGGGGGGAGGCCTCTCAGGGTATGCTGATAAAATAGCTCCATATTTAGCAATTATATACAACCACTCGCTCACAGAAAGGTCCATACCTAAAGGCTGGAAAATTGCTCAAGTCACACCAATACCAAAAAAGGGAAGTAGGAGTAATACGCTGAATTAAAGGCCTAGATCACTAACGTCGATTTGCAGTAGGATTTTAGAAAACATACCGTATTCTAACATTATGAAGAAAATGAAGAAAAGGCCTAAATGTTTAGAATGAGGATCTAATGAAAGCTACACTCCTGGAAATGGAAAAAAGAACACATTGACACCGGCGTGTCAGACCCACCATACTTGCTCCAGACACTGCGAGAGGGCTGTACAAGCAATGATCACACGCACGGCACAGTGGACACACCAGGAACCGCGGTGTTGGCCGTCGAATGGCGCTAGCTGCGCAGCATTTGTGCACCGCCGCCGTCAGTGTCAGCCAGTTTGCCGTGGCATACGGAGCTCCATCGCAGTCTTTAACACTGGTAGCATGCCGCGACAGCGTGGACGTGAACCGTATGTGCAGTTGACGGACTTGGAGCGAGGGCGTATAGTGGGCATACGGGAGGCCGGGTGGACGTACCGCCGAATTGCTCAACACGTGGGGCGTGAGGTCTCCACAGTACATCGATGTTGTCGCCAGTGGTCGGCGGAAGGTGCACGTGCCCGTCGACCTGGGACCGGACCGCAGCGACGCACGGATGCACGCCAAGACCGTAGGACCGTAGGGACACTGTTGCTCCTGGTGTATCGGCGAGGACCATTCGCAACCGTCTCCATGAAGCTGGGCTACGGTCCCGCACACCGTTAGGCCGTCTTCCGCTCACGCCCCAACATCGTGCAGCCCGCCTCCAGTGGTGTCGCGACAGGCGTGAATGGAGGGACGAATGGAGACGTGTCGTCTTCAGCGATGAGAGTCGCTTCTGCCTTGGTGCCAATGATGGTCGTATGCGTGTTTGGCGCCGTGCAGGTGAGCGCCACAATCAGGACTGCATACGACCGAGGCACACAGGGCCAACACCCGGCATCATGGTGTGGGGAGCGATCTCCTACACTGGCCGTACACCTCTGGTGATCGTCGAGGGGACACTGAATAGTGCACGGTACATCCAAACCGTCATTGAACCCATCGTTCTACCATTCCTAGACCGGCAAGGGAACTTGCTGTTCCAACAGAACAATGCACGTCCGCATGTATCCCGTGCCACCCAACGTGCTCTAGAAGGTGTAAGTCAACTACCCTGGCCAGCAAGATCTCCGGATCTGTCCCCCATTGAGCATGTTTGGGACTGGATGAAGCGTCGTCTCATGCGGTCTGCACGTCCAGCACGAACGCTGGTCCAACTGAGGCGCCAGGTGGAAATGGCATGGCAAGCCGTTCCACAGGACTAAATCCAGCATCTCTACGATCGTCTCCATGGGAGAATAGCAGCCTGCATTGCTGCGAAAGGTGGATGTACACTGTACTAGTGCCGACATTGTGCATGCTCTGTTGTCTGTGTCTATGTGCCTGTGGTTCTGTCAGTGTGATAATGTGATGTATCTGACCCCAGGAATGTGTCAATAAAGTTTCCCCTTCCTGGGACAATGAATTCACGGTGTTCTTATTTCAATTTCCAGGAGTGTATAATCTCTCAAACTTCAGCCTATTCCGCATGGCTCCTATAATGTGATCTGAGTCTATATCTGCTCCTGGGCACGCCTTACATTCCACTATATGATTTCGGAATCTCTGTGTGACCATTATATAATCTAACTGAAATCTCCCTGTATCACCCGGTCTTTTGCAAGTATACCTCCTCCTCTTGTGATTCTTGAACAGATTATTCGTTGTTCCTAATTGAAATTTATTACATATCTCAATTAGTCTTTTTCCTCACTCATACCTTGTCCGAAATTCATATTCTCCTGTAATATTTTCTTCCACTTCTCCCGCTACAACTGCATTCCAGTCTCCCATGACTATTAGATCTTCGTCTCCATTTACCTACTGTATTACCCTTTCAATATCATCATATACTTTCTCAAACTGTTCATTTTCAGCTTGCGACGTCTGCATGTATATTGAACTATCGTTGTTGGTGTTGGTCTGTCGATTCGGATAAGAAGAACCCTATCACTGAACTATTTACAGATGGCGCAGTGGTTTGCACACAGGACACGCATTCGGGAGGACGATGGTTCAATCCCGCGTCGGGCCATCCTGATTTAGGTATCTCGTGATTTTCCTAAATCGCTCCAGGCAAAAGTCGGGATAGTTCCTTTCAAAGGGCACGGCCGACGTCCTTCCCTAATGAGACTGATGACCCCGCTGTCTGGCCTCCCCCCCCCCCAAAAAAAAGCAACAACATATAAAGTTTTCTACTCGCATTATATCATTTTCTGTTGCTGTTGATATTACCCTATACTCAGCTTACCAGAAACCCTTGTCTTCTTTCCATTTTACTTTACTGACCCCTACTATATGTAGATTGAGCCTTTGCATTTCCCTATTCAGATTGTCTAGCTTCTCCAACAGCCGATCCGTGGTAAAGACATTATCTGTGGAAGCACAGACATGATTTGAGGGAGTATATCGAAGTAATGTTTGTTGTAATGATGACCTATTTTGTCTTTCCAGATGTCTATTTTACTGCATCTTATGTCTCAGTTCATCTGTCTCTTTCAGTAATACATAGCATGAAGGTTTCTCAGTTTGCTGTTCGTTTCTTTCTAATATTGGTGTTCGTGCAGTGACGTTTTCAAACGGCAATGGCCTCCTTGATTACGAACGTATTTAATACGTCAGAAAAAATGTAATTTCACCTCCGCAAACAACACATGATGTTTCATGACGTGTCCATGGATGTCTATACCATTGTTTACAGTTAGTTACTGTTTGTCAAAGACGGACTATTACTTGTCACAGGAACTTGCAGATATTCATTCTGTGTACGGAGCAGCTGTACATAGAGCTCAGAAAGCCAACGAATATTCAGGGTAAATATTAGCAACAGGCGTCTTCTCGGCTCGAACAAATTTATCGCCATTGACAGAGATTTACAAGGAACCAAGTCGTTCAAACTACAGAGAGTGGACCAAGATTTGTTCTCACGATACATGGGACAGTCAAACGGAAAGAAGTCAGATGGAGAACCTAAGTAAACTGTTTATTATTTCAAAAGTAGTCGCCCTAGGTGTTACGTTCAAACCCACTCTGAAGCAATACGGTCACTGCCTTCGTGGAGAATCGTCCGAATCAAACTGACAGCAAAAAACGTCTTTCTTCAGTGCTCCAAAATTATGGGAGTTGTTTGGTGGGAGATCGGAGCTGTATGGAGGATGAGTGAGGGCTTCCCAGAGAAACTTTTGCAGCTTAATCTGAACAATCATGGCAACATGTGAGAGGGGCCAATCATGGTTCAGTAGGTAAACGCAAATATCTTCCCATGAACACACTGGCCGTCTTGTGTCACAGCAGGGTAAATTTAGTAGCATTTATGGGGATTGCTTTTAAAATAATAAACAGTTTATTTACTTTTTTATATCTCGTTTTCATTTGACTATTTTTACTGAATTAAAGGAATTAGTGATGGATCATCTTGAAGTCGAGCCGCTTTCCACATTAAATTCTGTGTGGAGGATAATGGCGGAGAGCTTACAAATCACCTTCTTAAACACGTGTGAAACTATGGGATTTTACGGTGATGATCACAAATTTAGAATGTTTCAGTGGATTAGGATTAACCATCACAGTACTGCAGTACCGAATTTCTTAGTCTGTTTGTTCTCATAACCTGCCTCTTCTGGTTCGTGATGATCCTTACTTTTAAGTGGAATATCGTGGGTCAATTGAACCCCCTCCCCCCTCTCTCCCGCCGACAACAGTAAACCTGTTTAACAATCGAAACGCGCGGAACTTCACTTTTGCGCACCTTGACTATATATAGTTAAGGCTCGCCGGCCATTTGACCATCTTCTTCTATGCGGATGCACAGACAGTGGCCGAACTCTTACGGGAATCGGCAGTAAAGCTGCGAGTAATGAGTATAATGGGCAGGGCACTATGAATATAGTGCGGGACAATACGTTGGGAATGTGGGTCCGCGGGAGGCGTGCCAGAGATAAATCCCTGCAGTGCAGTGGCTCAGATGGATAGAGCACTGGCATGGAAGCAGGAGATCTGAGTTTCGAGTCCCGGTCGGTGCTCCATTTCAAGAGTCCCCGTTGACTTACATCAAGACCTGTATGCAGCTAGGGGTATTCATGTCAGTGTTATTTCATTCTAACGAGCTGCATGGTCAACAATGGCATCTGTTCTTTCGGACATCTTGATAAGTAAATATAAATTTCCTTGCCTACTGGAATCACTGTTTTCCAAACACTACCACTCGGTTCGAACCATGAATACTGGCACCCAACACGACACATCAGAGCAAGAGATATTTTCAGAAGCCCTTACCTTCGTTCCTATTATCGGCTTTATTCGTTCAATCATGTGGTGGGTTCCAGGTCTTCAGTTTTTTCTTTACAGCGAAGTTAATAGTCCTTGTACACATGAAACAGATTAAATATACAAGCATTAATTTTCTTATTTTAAAATATACTCTTTGTATATACATAAATTTCTGAAACATGGAGCCCCGCGTTGGGCGCGAGTTCTTGCGTAACTTACTTTTTTTTAAAAAAAAAAGAGAGGAAAAAAGTTCCGTTAATTTGGAATGAAAATGTTTGACTAAAGAAAATCTCTTTTACGTTCATTAAAACACACGGCTAAATTTTCTCAGGGCTCTATGGCCAGAAATATCATGCGTATTCCAACGTGAAGACATTCGTCTTACTCACGATGGACGAAGAAGTTATCTTTCTTTAATGTTACGCGATAACCCAATTTAATATCATATTCAAACAGTCATTTTTCTCTCTGAAGCTTGATGTTCCAGTATAGCTGCCTACGTGCAATAGCAGCATACACAATTAAAATAATTCCTTTAGATAAAACTATACCTCTGGCCTAAAATTAAATGGAAATTATCATGAGATGCCATTTTACATTTACTGGGATTAAATCCTTTCAATACTTTCAGAATTAAATAGCTATGAAGAAATTTTTATCAATTTTAACAGCAATTACATCGCTTCAATAATGCAATTACAAAGGGCCAGGGCAACTTTTAACTATTACGTAATTAATTAAATAAACTGAACAGGGAAGGTACTTTCTTGCTACTAACCAAAACACATACTCAATTAAATATTGACATATATATTTAGAGAAGTTCTAAATACACTACATATAGTAGGAATAATTTTTACTCACCGTAGTCTAAATGCGACATCAGAACCAACCAGGCACAGAAGACAAAGAAAAGAAGTCAAGAGAAGACAATGAAATCTTTTCTTATATACTACGGTAGAGTGATAATAGTAATTACAATTCTCTGAGCACGTATAGCGACTCCATTGTAGTCACACATCGATAAAGTGGTTTACATTACTGTTTTCAAGTAGCGATGGTATACAGGATGGTCCATTGATCGTGACAGGGCCAAATATCTCACGAAATGAGCGTCAAATGAAAAAGCTACAAAGAACGAAATTTGTCTAGCTTGAAGGGGGAAACAAGATGGCGCTATGGTTGGCCCGCTAGATGGCGCTGCCTTAGGTGAAATGGATATCAACTGCGTTTTTTTAAATACGAACCCCCATTTTTTATTACAAATTCGTGTAGTACGTAAAGAAATATGAATGTTTTAGTTGGACCACTTTTTTCGCTTTGTGATAGATGGCGCTGTAATAGTCACAAACGTATGGCTCAGAATTTTAGACGAACAGTTGGTAATAGGTTGGTTTTTTAAATTAAAATACAGAATGTAGGTACGTTTGAACATTTTATTTCGGTTGTTCCAATGTGATACACGTTGTCAAGGGCTGCTATAAGTGTACGGCAACAAGGCACTATCATATGTCACAGTGGTTAAGACGCTTCCACAGTCATCAGAGAAGCATCAGTGGCGGAGAACAATGTTGCAGAGGATCTCTCTGTGCGATATGAAATGGAAGTAGCACATGAGAACTGTGGTAGGGAGGACGAATGGGTGGCTCCGGTTTATTGGGAGAATTTTAAAAAGGAGTTATTCAGCTGTAAGGGAGACAGCATATAAGATGCTGCTGCGACCTATTCGTGAGTGTTGCTAGAGTGTTTGGGATCTGTACTAGGCCGGACTCAAGCAAGGCATCAAAGAAATTAAGAGGCTGGCTGCTAGATTTGTTACCAGTAAGTGTTACGGAGATGCTTCGGGAACTTACACTCCTGGAAATTGAAATAAGAACACCGTGAATTCATTGTCCCAGGAAGGGGAAACATTATTGACACATTCCTGGGGTCAGATACATCACATGATCACACTGACAGAACCACAGGCACAAAGACACAGGCAACAGAGCATGCACAATGTCGCAACTAGTACATTGTATATCCACATTTCGCAGCAATGCAGGCTGCTATTCTCCCATGGAGACGATCGTAGAGATGCTGGATGTAGTCCTGTGGAACGGCTTGCCATGCCATTTCCACCTGGCGCCTCAGTCGGAACAGCGTTCGTGCTGGACGTGCAGACCGCGTGAGACGACGCTTCATCCAGTCCCAAACATGCTCAATGGGGGACAGATCCGTAGATCTTGCTGGCCAGGGTAGTTGACTTACACCTTCTAGAGCACGTTGGGTGGCACGAGATACATGCGGACGTGCATTGTCCTGTTGGAACAGCAAGTTCCCTTGCCGGTCTAGGAATGATAGAACGATGGGTTTGATGACGGTTTGGATGTACCGTGCACTATTCAGTGTCCCTTCGACGATCACCAGAGTTGTACGGCCAGTGTAGGAGATCGCTCCCCACACCATGATGCCGGGTGTTGGCCCTGTGTGCCTCGGTCGTATGGAGTCCTGATTGTGGCGCTCACCTGAACGGCGCCAAACACGCATACGACCATCATTGGCACCAAGACAGAAGCGACTCTCATCGCTGAAGACGACACGTCTCCATTCGTCCCTCCATTCACGCCTGTCGCGACACCACTGGAGGCGGGCTGCACGATGTTGGGGCGTGAGCGGAAGACGGCCTAACGGTGTGCGGGACCGTAGCCCAGCTTCATGGAGACGGTTGCGAATGGTCCTCGCCGATACCCCAGGAACAACAGTGTCCCTAATTTGCTGGGAAGTGGCGGTGCGGTCCCCTACGGCACTGCGTAGGATCCTACGGTCTTGGCGTACATCCGTGCGTCGCTGCGGTCCGGTCCCAGGTCGACGGGCACGTGCACCTTCCGCCGACCACTGGCGACAACATCGATGTACTGTGGAGACCTCACGCCCCACGTGTTGAGCAATTCGGCGGTACGTCCACCCGGCCTCCCGCATGTCCACTATACGCCCTCGCTCAAAGTCCGTCAACTGCACATACTGTTCACGTCCACGCTGTCGCGGCATGCTACCAGTGTTAAAGACTGCGATGGAGCTCCGTATGCCACGGCAAACTGGCTGACACTGACGGCGGCGGTGCACAAATGCTGCGCAGCTAGCGCCATTCGACGGCCAAGACCGCGGTTCCTGGTGTGTCGGCTGTGCCGTGCGTGTGATCATTGCTTGTACAGCCCTCTCGCAGTGTCCGGAGCAAGTATGGTGGGTCTTACACACCGGTGTCAATGTGTTCTTTTTTCCATTTCCAGGAGTGTAAATGGGAATCCCTGAAGGGAAGGCGACAACTTTTCGAGAACCGGCATTTTAACCTGAATTCCGATCGATTCTACTGCCGCTAACATACACTGTGCGGAAGGACCACGAAGCTGGAGAAATTAGTGCTCATACAGAGGCATATAGACAGTCGTCTTTCCCTGGCTCTATGTGTGAGTGAAACAGGAAAGGAAATGACGTGGTTCTACAGGATACCATCCGCAACGCACCGTGCAGATGTAGATGTAGATGTAGGTGTATATGTAGAAAAATCAGGAGTCGTTGGAGAAGAGGAAGCGCTGGTGCTCGGAGACGGGCGTATCACAGTCAGTGTGGTAGTGGGAAAGGTGGAAATCAATCATGGCTCAGTTTACAATGTCTTGAACAACATTTCGAACGTGGGAAAAGCCGCTGACTGCTTGGTCCCGAGATTGTTCACACCTGTTCACAAAACCTGCCGAAGTGGGGCAGCAGTGCCAATTTTCTAGCTGTGTCGGTCCAATCCAGATGACTTCTTTAGCTGCCTAATCACCATGCTCGTGCTTAGCACTGACACAAAGGAGCAAACCAAGCAGATGATGAACATGAAGGTGCCACCATTGAAAAAGTGAGTGGTGTGTTGCTAACCAATATGCTCGTCAGGGGAAAGCCGTCACAGCACACCACCGAAAGCTCCTGGTGAGGTTACAGGAGGGTTTCAAGGCGAAACATTGCGGAAAGTGTACAGAGGGGTTGCTACTGTTCCACAAAAGTACTCCAGTCCACTGTTCACAGGACGCCGTTGCACTTGCTGCTCCTTTGGGTTGCCATATTTTGCCTTACCTCAGTATTCTCGTTACACAGTATAGAGTCGCTTTTTCCTCTTTTCTCGCAGAATGAAACCATTACTTCTCAGACAAGAACAAAAACGAAGTCCCAGAATGAGATTTTTCACTCTGCAGCGGACAGTGTGCTGATATGAAACTTCCTGGCAGATTAAAAATGTGTGCCGAACCAAGACTCGAACTTAGGCACAGCCTGGTGGATGTCTCCAGAATGAAATTCTGGAAACATTCCCCTGGCTGTGGCTAAGCCAAGTCTCCGCAATATCCTTTCTTTCAGGAGTGCCAGTTCTGCAACGTTCGCAGGAGAACTTCTGTAAAGTTTGGGAGATAGAAGACGAGGTACTGTCAGAAGTAAAGCTGTGAGGACGGGGCGTGTGTCATGCTTGGGTAGCTCAGTTGGCAGAGCACTTGGTCGCGAAAGGCAAAGGTCCGGAGTTCGAGTCTCGGTCTGGCACACAGTTTTAATCTGCCAGGTAGTTTCAACAACGAAGTAATTTTTGAAGCCGAAAGTTTCCTTGGACAATTATTTTCTGTTTACTTGTGTCCACAGCTTTGCGTTGTTTTAGATAGGACGACGTTTTCCGTTTGTACTGTTATACAGGGTGTTACAAAAAGGTACTGCCAAACTTTCAGAAAACATTCCTCACACACAAATAAAGAAAAGATGTTACGTGGACATGTGTCCGGAAACGCTTACTTTCCATGTTAGATCTCATTATATTACTTCTCTTCAAATGACATTAATCATGGTATGGAAACACACAGCAACAGAACGTACCAGCGTGACTTCAAACACTTTGTCACAGGAAACGTTCAAAATGTCCTCCGTTAGCGAGGATACATGCATCCACCCTCCATCGCATGGAATGCCTGAAGCGCTGATGCAGCCCTGGAGAATGGCGTATTGTATCACAGCCGTCCACAATACGAGCACGAAAGGTCTCTACATTTGGTACCGGGGTTGCGTAGACAAGAGCTTTCAAATGCCCCCATAAATGAAAGTCAAGAGGGTTGAGGTCAGGAGAGCGTGGAGGCCATGGAATTGGTCCGCCTCTACCAATCTATCGGTCGCCGAATCTGTTGTTGAGAAGAGTACGAACACTTCGACTGAAATGTGCAGGAGCTCCATCGTGCATGAACCACATCTCGTGTCGTACTTGTAAAGGTACATGTTCTAGCGGCACAGGTAGAGTATTCCGTATGAAATCATGATAACGTGCTCCATTGAGCGTAGGTGGAAGAACATGGGGCCCAATCAAGACATCACCAACAATGCCTGCCCAAACGTTCACAGAAAATCTGTGTTGATGACGTGATTGCACAATTGCGTGCGGATTCTCGTCAGCCCACACATGTCAATTGTGAACATTTACAATTTGATCACGTTGGAATGAAGCCTCAACCGTAAAGAGAACATTTGCACTGAAATGAGGATTGACACATTATTGGATGAACCATTCGCAGAAGTGTACCCGTGGAGGCCAATCAGCTGCTGATAGTGCCTGCACACGCTGTACATGCCACGGAAACAACTGGTTCTTCCGTAGCTCTCTCCATAAAGTGACATGGTCAACGTTACCTTGTATAGCAGCAGTTTCTCTGACGCTATTAGGGTTATCGTCAACTGAACTAAGAACTGCCTCGTCCACTGCAGGTGTCCTCGTCGTCCTAGGTCTTCCCCAGTCGCGAGTCATAGGCTGGAATGTTCCGTGCTCCCTAAGACGCCGATCAATTTCTTCGAACGTCTTCCTGTCGGGACACCTTCGTTCTGGAAATCTGTCTCGATACAAACGTACCGCGCCACAGCTATTGCCCCGTGCTAATCCATACATCAAATGGGCATCTGCCAACTCCGCATTTGTAAACATTGCACTGACTGCAAAACCACGTTCGTGATGAACACTAACCTGTTGATGCTACGTACTGATGTGCTTGATGCTAGTAATGTAGCGCAATGAGGCTTATGTCAACACAGGCACCGAAGTCAACATTACCTTCCTTTAATTGGGCCAACTGGCGGTGAATCGAGGAGGTACAGTGCATACTGACGAAACTCAAATGATCTCTAACATGGAAATTAAACGTTTCCGGACACATGTTCACATAACATCTTTTCTTTATTTTTGTGTGAGGAATGTTTCCTGAAAGTTTTGCTGTACCTTTTTGTAACACCCTGTATAATCATTTTATTAAACTGCCTCTGGGCGTGGAAGGCTACGAGCTTAAGTTTAAAAAAATAGCCGTTTCAAAAATAATTCCACTAGTGGCTCGAAAGCTGTTTTGGACTTCAGATAAATTGCTCCGTAGCTCTCAGTGTCGATGAGATTCACCAACGGATCTGTATCTTAAGATGCTATATTATTTTATTTTGAAGGCTACCAGGATCAGCATTTCACTATGCCATCTTCAGATCCCATATGAATCTCTCCAAATAAACGAAAATGTCATATAGAGCCATAAAACTCTGGATGTCGTGAATTAAATCGTTACACTAGTGCTTCATTCGAAGAGTTGATTTGCTTTCCAGTCATCTGCCGTCAGACTATTGTGCTGGAGGCAAGTAATCTCAGCAGGTAGCCGTAAATGTGGAATTTCCGTTCCAGAGAAGAAACGAACGGGTAACGGGACGCGACGACATGGAGAAAGATACTGTGTGTGAGAAAATTGACGAATTTTATGAAAGAGCTGAGTTCCCCACAGCAGCGAAATTGTACATTATGCATGAAGATAGTGGATTTGAAGCAAGTGCAAGGTCAATCCAAAAAATATTGAAGAGCATCGTTTTCTAATATGTAAAATATTTGTAATGGAGCGAAGCTATTCTGTTGCTGCATGGAGGCAGGTCACAAGGAACGTCAACTGTGTCTTGGACCAGATTTGGATACATAAAACCACGCTAAAAAAAAGAAAGAAATTAGCGACGTTGAGTGGCCGTGCGGTTTAAGAAGGCGCTATGTCACGAACCCCCCCCCCCCCCCCCTCCCCCGCCCCTGCAGGAGGTTCGAGTCCTCCCTCGGGCATGGGTGCATGGGTGTGTGTGTGTGTGTGTTGTTCTTAGCATAAGTTAGTTTAAGTAGCGTGTATGTCTAGGGACCTATGACCTCAGCAGTTTGGTCCCTTAGGAATTCATACACGTTTGGACATTTTAAAAATTTTATTTGGAAAACAACAGAGACAACAAGGCTTGAAAGTTCCAGTGGGAAAAGGAGGGCGTGTTGCAATATGTCACACCGGTTCCGCTGATGCCGTATTTGTGCCTCATAATAAACTTATATTCGGAGCAAAATCGAAAATCAACACTAACATTCCAAAATAAAAGGAGAAACACTTCAGAACCAGCTGCTACCTTATTTGCATCCAGGCTATGTCATTGTTATGGACAATGGAAATTAATATTCTCGACAGGGTCCCACTACAAACGCAAAGAAAAGTGATATTCTTTTATGGGTGCGAAGAAACAGGATAGGACATATTAAAATGTAAACAAGAGCAGAACTGTTGGAGCTCGTTAAGATTTCAAAAGGCAGCGGTAAAAAATACGAAACTGATTCCATAGCTCTGCAGCATGGTGACAGGATGTTACGATCGCCTCCTTTTCATTTGCATTCTAATCCAATAGCACTGGTGTGAGCGCAGGTGAAGAGATGGCAGAAAAAAATACTACGTTGATAGAAATCGACACTGAAAGACTGATACATGAAGCAACAGATAAAGTTACACTTGCTGATTGGGAAGCTTGCTTACATCACACTGGTGAACTACGAGAACAAGATTACTGGAAATAAGTTGTTAGAGACTGAATAACGGATGAATTGATTGTCAGCCTGATTACCACATCCAGTTATGAAGCAGTGACTGTGAAACGTCTGAATAAAATGATATGTGAATAGAACGTCAATTTATTTTGGAATTTTTATGGAACACGTACTTTATTGTCAAGTTATCTACGCAGTACAATACAGTTCTAGGTATTTCAGAGCATGATCTGTTCTGTGACAGAAATTTTTACTTCAATTATCTCGCTATTCTGACTACAGTAAAATATAGTTAAAATGCTGTTTATATTGCTGTTGCTATTTCAGAATTGATTCTTTCGTTGTTTTGTTAACAAAGTAAGAGACCAACAAAAGGTGTAACTGGTTCTTTAAGGCGCAATTTATTGTAAAATCAACTCTCCAGTGCGAGAATTTGAATGAATGGTTTTTCTTCATGTCGTTATCGCTGGGGAAGATTAAATACACTCACTCCATTCTGCAATGTGTGTATCATATTTGACACGTATACTTAATATAATTATGACGAAACTGTTCAATAAACCAGGCCGTAGCGAAGTAGGTTAAACTTCTGTTATTGCAGCTGTCTGTAACGTAGCTAAAGAGCGTTCACTGTCAGCCCAGCTGATAACGGAGCCGGCCGCTGTGGCTGAGCGGTTGTAGGCGCTTCAGTCCGGAACGGCGCGACCACTATGGTACCAGTTTCGAATCTCGAATCCTGCCTGGGACATGGATGTGTGAGATGTCCTTAGGTTAGTTAGGTTTAAGTACAATACTGGCCATTAAAAATGCTACACCACGAAGATGACGTGCTACAGACGCGAAATTTAACCGACAGGAAGACGATGCTGTGATATGCAAATGATTAGCTTTTCAGAGCATTCACACTGGGTTGGCGCCGGTGGCGACACCTACAACGTGCTGAGATGAGGAAAGTTTCCAACCGATTTGTCATACACAAACAGCGGTTGACCGGTGTTGCCTGGTGAAACGTTGTTGTGATGCCTCGTGTAAGGAGGAGAAGTTCGTACCATCACGTTTCCGACTTTGATAAAGGTCGCATTGTAGCCTATCGCGATCGCGGTTTATCGTATCACGACATTGCTGCTCGCGTTGATAGAGATCCAATGACTGTCAGCAGATGGAATCGGTGGCTTCAGGAGGGTTATACGGAACGCCGTGCTGGATCCCAACGGCCTCGTATCACTAGCAGTCGAGGTGACAGGCATCTTATCCGCATGGCTGTACCAGATCGTGCAGCCACGTCTCGATCCCTGAGTCAACAGATGGGGACGTTTGCAGGACAACAACCATCTGCACAAACAGTTCGACGACGTTTGCTGCAGCATGGACTATTTGCTCGCAGACTACGGCTGCGGTTACACTTGACGCTGCATCACAGACAGGAGCACTCGCGTTGGTGTACTCAACGACGAACCTGGGCGCACGAATGGCAAAACGTCATTTTTTCGGATGAATCCAGGTTCTGTTAACAGCATCATGATGGTGGCATCCGTGTTTGGCGGCATCGCTGTGAGCACAGATTGGAATCGTGTATTCGTCATCGCCATACTGGCGTATCACCCGGCGTGATGGTATGGGGTGCCATTGGTTACATGTCTCGGTCACCTCATGTTCGCATTGACAGCACTTTGAACAGCGGACGTTACATTTCAGATGTGTTACGACCCGTGGCTCCACCCTTCATTCGATCCCTGCGAAACCCTACTTTTCAGCAGGATAATGCGCGACCGCATGTTGCAGGTTCTGTACGGGCCCTTCTGGATACAGAAAATATTCGACTACTGCCCTGACCAGCACATTCTCCAGATCTCTCACCAATTTAAAACGTCTGGTGGAAGAGCAACTGGCTCGTCACAATACGCCAGTCACTACTCTCTATGAACTGTGGTATCGTGTTGAAGCTGCATGGACAGCTGTACCTGTACACGCCATCCAAGCTCCGTTTGACTCAATGCCCAGGTGTATCAAGGCGGTTATTATGGCCAGAGGTGTTTGTTCTGGGTACTGATTTCTCAGGATCTATGAACCCAAATTACGTGAAAATGTAGCCACATGTCAGATCTAGTATAATGAGTACCCATTTATCATCTGCATTTCTTCTTGGTGTAGTAATTTTAGTGTAGTTCTAAGTTCTAGGGGACTGATGACCTCAAATGTTTAGTCCTATAATGATCAGAGTCATTTGAACCATTCTGATAACGCAGCATTCCTGGCGAGCTGCGCGGCCAGACGCCATTAACGCCGACGCCGACTATAGCCAAAATGCACATTGCCACGACCAAGCTTTCTGCAAGGTCTTCGATCATTGCGAAGAAACCGCGCTGAAGTGTGAATATGTAGACAAGGGCCAACCTCAACGCCTAGTTTAATGTACGGATGGAGAGGTCTTGTTGCATGCTGGTGGCATGCTGAAGTACGAAAGAACATTGGTGCTGTCTGAAGTGTATGAGAGGGCAATAAACGCTGGCGCCTAAAGCAGCCGACAGCAGCCGAACGTGTCCGGAGCTCCTGGTGCCAGCGGCCAGAGCAGCGAGCAGCTCCGAGCGCCACGCGGACCGCAGTGCCGTGCGTGGCGATGGCTGCAGATTGCGGTTCCACCGCGGCGGCTTAATCAGCGTGGGCGGACGGCTGCCCGCTGACGTGACGTGGCCGGCCACGCCCCCAACAACAGTACATACCGTGCCGTACTAAAGCCACGGCAGCACGCGGGACTGCGTGCACGAGTCCAGCAGTGCACGATACGTCTGTCTTCAGTCACAAATTCTGATATTATGCAATGCACAAAGCTGAATTTATGTCTGTATCTAGATATGTATTCCGGAAGACTCCATATGGTGTTTGACGGAGTGTACATTGTGCAGTTGTCTAATTCCGACCCTTAACTTTTCCAGTCACGAATTGTGCGATGGAAATTGTTTCGTGAGACATATATAGCATGAGGCAATACGTTGACTGATCCTTTTGGCAGCGCATGTTTTCGGAATTTTTAAGTAAACCACATCGTCATCTACGAGGCGTGCTTTTTGTGTAAGTAACGTTTTGAAATTAAAAAAAGACGTGCTAAGACATCTCAATAATTTTATTTTTGCATGAAAGCCTGTACCTTAATCCATTACAGTCTGATTCGTCCTTGTTTACGTTGTGTACTGAGTGTCTAAGATGCCAGCCGATAATCTTGAGTCCCGCCGACTGTGAAGTACTGGCTGTTGTAAGATTTCTTACTCCTACAGGCCTAAAAGCGATCGATATTCGTCGTGAGATCTGTGCAGTTTATGGAGAAAACATTATGAGTGATGGAATGGTACGAAAGTGGGAGAGAGCATTTAAAGATGGCTGCACAAATGTGCATGATGAACAACGGAGTGGGCGTCCTTCGGTCGTTAATGAAAGTTTGGTGCAGCAAGGGGACAATAAGGTGAGAGAAAACAGACGCTTTAAACTTTTCCTCTTTACGGAAAGACTTTCCTAATGTTTCTCGTAGTGTTTTGTATGGCTTTGTGACCGAGCACTTGAATTACCGAAAATTGTGCTCACGTTGGGTACCGAAAACGTTGACGGATGTGCACAAAACCAAACGTTTAGATAGTGCATTGACTTTCCTGGAGCGGTACCACAACGACGGTGATGATTTCTTTAGCCAAACTGTTACGGGCGATGAAACATGGGTGGACTACGTCACACCAGAATCAAAGGAACAGTCCATGGAAATTGAGCTAGGGCATCGTTTTGCTGCAAGACAATGCCCGTCCGCATGTGGCGAATCAGACCAAAGATCTCATCACATCTTTTCGATGGGAAACTCTAGATCATCCTCCGTACAGCCCCGATCTTGCGCCCAGTGACTACCATCTGTTCCCGCACTTGAAGAAACACCTGGGCGGTCAGCGTCTCCAAGACGGTGATGCAGCGGTTAACAAGTCAGGCGGCAGACTTCTATGAGGAGGTATCCAAAAACTAGTACAACGTTATGACTAGTGCCTCGATATTGACGGAAATTATGTAGAAAAGTAGATTAAAGAACAGGCTTTCATGTAAAAATAAAATTATTGAGATATCTTAGCACATCTTTTTTTTTACTTTCAAAACGGTACATACTTAAAAAACACGCCTCGTAAAACATCTCTGTTGTAGCATTTACCAGTGGAGTTAGATGGCCTTATCCCTGATGCTTTCGTGCTTAGTAAATTTACCTGTGACGAAACTCGCTGCTCTTCTTTGGATATTCTCTGCTTCCGTTATGAATATTACGTAGTCCACTAATATACAGCAAGAAACGAAAATTTTGCAAGTTTGCGTTTATCTTGCCACAAAAGAGTATAAACAGGTAATACTGAAGTGGAAATAATGCAGAGAATACTGAATGGAACCAACTGCCACATACTTAACGGTAGACAAAATGTTCTTCGTTTTTCGCAACTTAACGGATTTGCACACACATACCGACAGCTGGTTAATGTGATCAGTCTGGGGTTTGACCACCTCTGACAGCAGTACAGGCCTGACGACAACTAGAGACGCTGTGAATGACGTCATCAGTCTCACGTTGAGGCAATAAAGCCCTTGCTTCCTGCAGAGCTGCTCGCAAGTCTTGGAAAGTGGTTGACGGATGCTGAGGTGATGCAACTCATCTCCCTAGCGCATGCCAGATAAGCCCTACGGGATTCGAATCGAGAGGGGGAGCAGGCCACGCCATGCGTGCAGTATCATCCTCCTCCAAGAAAACGTCAGCCACCCGTGCTGTGTGAGGTCGAGCATTATTGTCCATCACTACGGAGTCCGAGCCCACCGAACAAGCGCACATGGGGTCTCAAGATCTCGACACGATACCTGACATTAGTTAAACTTTGCCGATTCACCCGCCGTACAATTTCGTGAAGAGGTGTTCCAGTGCTCAGCGTAATCCCCGCCCAATCCATTAGGGATCCTTGTTCTGCGTTCCCTTCAGATGCGAATGCGTCGAGAATTACTCCCCAGACCAAATGGAGACCCATCTGTGAGAATAAAATAGGCCTAGTATTCGACCGTCCAGGATGCATGTTGACGAGGCCATTCTACATGTTCCCCTCTGTGAAGACGCGTCAGAGGTACACATACGGCACGTCTCCGACAGTAAAGGCCACTCTGTCGAAACCTTCTCTACACCGTTAACCTCGAAACGACACGTCCAGGGGATGCTGCATGGTCAGATGCCAGTTGCCGTGCAGTACGAAGGCGGTACAGGCGTGACCTTACAATCAAATAACGGTCCTGTCCTAGTCTTCGGAATACAGTATTGCTCTCTATAAACTGTAGCCAAATCCGAGAAACAAGAGACCGATTCACATTAAGTGACCGTCCTGCTTCCATTCATCCTTTCAGCCTCCACCGGAAGGTCCCTTGCGGTGCTGCACCGTCTGTACTATGTAAATGGCGATTGTAGATGTGACTACCAGGCAAACACTACCCTGATTGGGAGGTGCCCTGACGTGATGTGACTACCAGGCAAACACTACCCTGATTGGGAGGTGCCCTGACGTCCGTTGACCGGTGTGCCGTCTTCCGTGCAGAACACTATCTGATGGATATCGTAAATTAGCGAGAGGACGTGGAAACAGCGGTTTATTGCTTTAATTTTGGACACCAGTGTATTTAAGTATCGCTGGAACGAGTGATTTGACCTTATACAGGGTTTTAAGGGTATAGGGAGAGATATTGTGATCATAGACTAACAAAAAAAATCGCAACCAGGAAACAGCTACTGTACAGTAATGAAATTTAGGCAGTACATTTGTGTAGGTAAAATACTGAAGTGGATAACATTACAATATTACTGGTTAATGTAAGAGCGATAAGCCATTGCAAATGTGAAATGTTGGTATTTTAATTGCCGGTGTAACCGCTAGAATTGTGAGTGCAGGCGTGCGAACGTACTTTCAGTGCGTTGTACAGGTGCCGGATGCCAGTTTGTGGGATGGAGTTCAATGTCTGTTGCACAAGGTTGGGATACACAGTGACGGTTAATGCTGTTTGTGGATGACGCTGGAGTTGTCCGATGATGTCCCACATGTTCTCGATTGGAGACAGATCTGGTGATCGAGAAGGCCAAGGAAACATGCCAGCACCCTGTAGAGCATGTTGGATGTTGGGTGACAACAGCGGCTTGTGGGCGGACGTTATCATATAGGAAAACACGCCCTTGTGTTCATGAGCGTCAGCGCAACAGGTAGAATCACCAGATTGCCGTAGAAATAACTCCAGGTCTGGATCCAGGGTCTCTAGCATGCAGACACGTTGGCTGCAGGCCCTCAAATGGCCAAAGCAACACTCGGCCATTACTGGCACCAAAGTAGAACCAGCTTTCGTGAGAAAATATAACACACTTCCAGTTTGCCCTCCAATGAGCTCTCGCTTGACTCCACTGAGTCGCAGATGACGGTGGTTTGGGGTCAATGTAGTGCACACTGCAGGACACCTGGCTCGGAGTTATCCTTTAAGTGACCGATTTGTAATTGTTGGGTTGGGTGTTTGGGGGAAGAGACCAGACAGCAAGGTCATCGGTCTCATCAGATTAGGGAAGGAAGTCGGCCGTGCCCTTCAAAGGAACCATCCCGGCATTTGCCTGGAGCGATTTAGGGAAACCACGGAAAACGCGGGATTGAACCGTCGTCCTCCCGAATGCGAGTCCAGTGTGCTAGCCACTGCGTCACCTCGCTCGGTTTTGTAACAGTTCGTTGTGTCACTGTGTCGCTAAATGCTGCTCAGATTGCTGCTGCAGATTGAGTTTAGTGCGCTAGAAGCATACGCTGGGTAAGGTCTTCCCTTTCTGTGGTGCCGCATGGCCGTCCAGAGCCCAGTCTTCTCGGGACTGTATATGTCCGTTACCATCGGTGCCAGCAATAGTGTACAGTGGCTACATTCCTGCCAAGTCTTTCTGCAATACCGCCTCTCGTAGCCCTATTACACGACCTCGTTCAAACTCGGTGAGGTGTTGATAATGGCGTCTGTGTCACCTTAAAGGCATTCTTGACTAACACCAACTCACCACTTCCAGTCTCAACGGTAACTGACGTTACAGCGTGTATTTTAAGAAAAATTCACTTCCATCATCGCAGTGGCGCTTCTTGTGCCACTCTTACGCATCTGGGCCAAAAAATGGATGTTCATCATCTTTCAGTTGTAGAAACATCTCTACCAACTTTCATTCATGTCACACATCTCCTTCTTGGTGTTGCGATTTTTTTACCTTCACCTTATGTAACGAATTATTTGTGTCAGTTGCTTTTGTGGCTGCGTCTACAATCTTCTCGCAAACACATTACATAATTTACTGCCGGCCGGAGTGGCCAAGCGGTTCTAGGTGCTACAGTCTGGAACCGCGCAACCGTTCGCAGGTTCGAATCCTGCCTCGGGCATGGATGTGTGTGATGTACTTTGGCTAGTTAGGTTTAAGTAGTTCTAAGTTCTAGGGGACTGATGACCTCAGAAGTTAAGTCCCATAGTGCTCAGATCCATTTGAACCATAATTTACTACCTGATCTTTTCTACACCATTGTAACTGGACATTTCTGCATAGACTACCCGCTTACGTTCACCCGTCCACATTTCAATACCTGACTAGCAGCCCATCTGAAAATAAGAACTAATGGTTTGCTTGTGCCGCGTGTACCTGAAGGCACTAGCCAACCCAGGAATATGTTACTCAAAATGGTTCAAATGGCTCTGAGCACTATGGGACTTAACAGCTGTGGTCATCAGTCCCCTAGAAATTAGAACTAATTAAACCCAACTAACCTAAGGACATCATATGCATCCATGACCCAGGCAGGATTCGAACCTCCGATCGTAGCAGTCGCACGGCTCCGGACTGCGCGCCTAGAACCACGAGACCACCGCTGCCGGCGAATATGCTACTCGTCATAGCTATAATTTTTGGTCTTCACTTGAAGTAAATACGGATGTTATGCTGTTCAGAACACTGTCCTCAGTGGGAAATAGAAGTATCAGTACGCCTAATTCCCTGTATAGTGCGCTTCAGGCACATTTTGTCTGGCGTTTAAGCAGATATTTGCAATTTCGTTTTGAGGGGCGTTTTTCAGCCCAAAGATATACTGCTTGCTTCATCCAGTGTCAACAGAAAGCGTCGGTGCGTTTCCCACCGCAAGAAAAATTATTTTTAAATCTAGTATTTTAAACATAGCTGCACAACAGCTATGGTTCCACGTAATACATTTTTTTTAAAAAAATCTGAATTTCACGATCACAAGTGGGTAGAGCGCTCCCAAATTTGTTTTATTGATATGAATTAACAGGGACAGTAACACGAAGAATAAACAGTAATCTAGTAGCAAAAAACTCAGTATAAGTGGAGAAATTTTTATACCTTGATACCTTAATGCGTACATATATCAGTTTCTCGGTTTTCTCTGTGTTCAACAGTCTTCCCACAAACACGTCACTTGCTCTGCGAACTACATGTCAAACCAAAACACCTTTCAGCGGTCTAAATTTCCAAATTGTTATTTTATTGAGCAACCAGTTTCGGCAGCGGCTAGATATTACGCTATCTTCAGGCCCCCTGACCGACGTGTAGGAAGATCCCTCCTCTGGTCCTATGAAAGCCAGCATTCAATGACTGATATGTGTAGATTTTTTGAGACAGTGATCACTTCAGTTTAGATGGTCATTCAGAGCCTTACGATGTGATGTTTTCTGCATGGTCGTAACTGCTCCACTAAGTGGACTACCCATGTCAACATAGACTGATTTGCAACCACGCGTCTACATTTCAACATCTGACCTAGCTCCCAGCAAAAAAATAACTGTTAATGGCTTGCTTGTGCCACATGTACATGGAGGTAATACACAATTTAAAAACATACTATTTGTACCAGCTGTAATTATTATTCAGCAGTTAGTCAGTAATGCAGTGTTGTTCACTACACAGTACTGTCACCAATAGGAATAGTTGCACTTAACATCCGTTACACTCCGTATATATCGAGTGTCCCAGGACGAATGGTCAATATTCATAAATAATGATCATCTTCGATGCTGTGAATCAAACCTCTTCTACCGAAAGCTCTTTCCTTTCCGTACTTCTGGAGGCAGTATTATTGACCAAAGCAAGTAAAAATATCTGGTAAACACGGGCTCTAAAATGTACACCTTAAGAACTATGACCACTTGTTCAGTAGAAGAGGTTTCACACTAGCAAAGATGAAAATGTTCTTGACCTGTAGACCGGTTTCCAGCAATTCTGGTTCTCTGTTTTTCCATATCTTCCGCAAGTCTCTTCCTTTCAGAGTATGTTGTCAGGTTCAGGTATTGTCTTGCGTTCCTGATCTTTCTCGTTCATTCTCCTCAGACCTTTCTCTTTCCGTTAATATCACAGTCAATGGAAATATGTCCACAGGCTTTGAACCCAAAGGTCCTGCTGTCCGTTGATAGCTCTCTGTAGCAAACTTTCCGTCTGCACTGTTTAAGACTTCTGCATTGGTCAGTCTCTATGTTCATGACGCTTCTCCAGCAGCATGTCTCAAACACATGCAGTCGACTTGCGTTCTGACTCCTCTGCTATCCATGTCTCCGCGCTATGTAGGATCCGGGACAAACATTTTCCGAAAGTAGAAACTCCGTTTTCTTGCCGAATGTTTCACTGACTTATGCAGTTTTGCATTTAATTTCCTGTATGGTCTACAATCCCCTGCCATTCTACTACCCGTGTAATTAAAACTGGTATGAGATTCTTTCCAGCCAGACGCAGGTATCCTGCGGGCTGGCTGCTATGAAAAACTTTACTACATACAAAGATTTCGGTTTCCTTTTTATTTATTTCAAAATCAAATCTTTCTCAAAGTAGCTTGGCCATGACCCTTTCCAGATTCAGCCAACACTGACGTATCATCTACAAATCTAAACAGTTTCATGTTTTAACCGTCCATAATTAGTCCGTAAACACTTGTGTCTTTATATTTGTTTATTAAATCCTCATTACATATGTTCAAGAGTCGTGGGTTTACAATAAAAACTGGACAGTAGTGACAAAAAAAGGTTGTCTTACATAATCAATTTTAACCAGTCTGATAAACAAAGAATGAAAATTGGTGGTGGATGTGGACGCTGTTGCAATCACAATTATGTTTCTTTAAAATTGTGAATGATGACTACCTTCCGATGTACGGTAGAAATGCTGCTTTGTAAATTGGAGATAATGTGTTTGACTTCATTTCTGGCCATTCATTTGCCATTATTACACTACTGGCCATTAAAATTGCTACACCACGAAGACGAAGTGCTACAGACGCGACATTTAACCGACAGGAAGAAGATGCTGTGATATGCAAATGATTAGCTTTTCAGAGCACTCACACAAGGTTGGCGCCGGTGGCGACACCTACAATGTACTGACATGAGGAAAGTTTCAAACCGATTTCTCACACACAAAGAGCAGTTGACTGGCGTTCCCTGGTGAAACGTTGTTGTGATGCCTCGTGTAAGGAGGAGAAATGCGTACCATCACGTTTCCGGCTTTAATAAAAGTCGGATTGTAGTCTATCGCTGTTGCGGTTTATCGTATCGCGACGATGCTGCTTATTTTGGTCGAGATCCAATGACTGTTAGCAGAATGTGGAATAGGTGGGTTCAGGAGGGTAATACGGAACGCAGTGCTGGATCCCAACGGCCTCGTATCACTAGCAGTCGATATGACAGACATCTTATCCGCATGGCTGTAACGGATCGTGCAGCCACATCTCGATCCCTGAGTCAACAGATGGGGACGTTGGCAAGACAACAACCTTCTTTACGCCGTCCGACGACGTTTACAGCAGTATGGACTATCAATTCGGAGACCATGGCTGCGGTTATCCTTGACGCTGCATCACAGACAGGAGAGCCCACGATGGTGCACTCAACGATGAACCTGGATGCACGCTTTTTTCCGATGAATCCAGGTTCTGTTTACAGCATCATGATGATCGCATTCGTGTTTGGCGACATCGCGGTGAACGCACATTGGAAGCGTGTATTCGTCATCGCCATACTGGCGTATCACCCGACATGAAGGTATGGGGTGCCATTGGTTACACGTCTCGGTCACCTCTTGTTCGCATTGACGGCACTTTGAACAGTGAACGTTACATTTCAGATATGTTACGAGCCATGGCTCTACCCTTCATTCGATCCTTGCGAAACCTTACATTTCAGCATGATAATGCACGACCGCATACTGCAGGTCCTGTACGGGCCTTTCTGGATATAGAAAATGTTCGACTGTTGACCTGGCCAGTACATTCTCCAGATCTCTCACCAATTGAAAACGCCTTGCCAATGGTGGCCGAGCAACTGAATCGTCACAATACGCCAGCACTACTCTTGATGAACTGTGGTATCGTGTTGAGGCTGCATGGGCAGCTGTACCTGTACACGACATCCAAGCTCTGTTTGACTCAATGCCCAGGCGTGTCAAGGCCGTTATTACGGAGAGAGGTGTTTGTTTTGGGTAATGATTTCTCAGGATCTATGTACCCAAATTGCGTGAAAATGTAACCGCATCTCAGTTCTAGTATAATATATTTGTCCAATGAATACCCGTTTATGATCTGCATTTCTTCTTGGAGTAGCAATTTCAATGGCCAGTAGTGTATGTTTGTTCTACAAAGAATTAAATGACGGGATCGGACATACATGTGTCCTGTAGTCTGGGGAAAAAGTATATTCAGAAATTCTCCTGTAAACTATGCTGTAAAAACACTGAAATTTTATTTCGCGTCTTGAAACATACTAATAATAAAATAAGTACAAATAAGAAAAAAAGACAGTCAAGTAGGTTTTACGTAATGTCGAAGCACCCTAAGCATGAGAGTTGCCGGGGAGATTAACAATCTGTAGTTGCAGACGCTGCAAGACATAGGTTATGCATTGCGGAGATCTGAAGGTTAGAGTGTCTACGTTGCAACATTTTTGGCATCATGTTACTTCGTCTCGTCCGCAGCTCGTGGTCGTGCGGTACCGTTCTCGCTTCCCACGCCCGGGTTCCCGGGTTCGATTCCCGGCGGAGTCAGGGATTTTCTCTGCCTCTTGATGACTGGGTGTTGAGTGAGATCCGTAGGTTATTTAGGTTTAAGTAGTCTTAAGTTCTAGGGGACTGATGACCATAGCTGATACGTCTCATAGTACTCAGAGCCATTTGAACCATTTTTTACTTCGTCTCACATCCGTCTCACGAAATAACGACGACGAGAAAATCAGAGAATGTAGAGCTCATGCTGCGATTTACCGACAGCGGTGTCAGACAAGAGGGTTGGTTTTGAGGGGGGGGGGGGGTTGTTTGGGCAAGGAGACCAGACAGCGAGGTCATCGGTCTCATCGGATTAGGGAAGGAGGGGAAGGAAGTCGTTCGTGCCCTTTCAGAGGAACCATCCCGGCATTTGCCAGGAGTGATTTAGGGGAAATCACAGGATGGCCGGATGAGAGTCCAGTGTCTAACCACTGTGCCACCTCGCTCGGTTCAGAAAAGGGGAAAAATGGTAATGGTACTGGAGGTACCCTCTGTCACACACTGTAAGTTGTTCTGTGGAGTACAGATTTCGACGGCCAGCACTTGTAGTGTGTGAAATCTTGTATTTACAAGGGGAGGCCGTTAGCTGAGTTGTCAGAAGGACAGAACGTCAATCGTAAGGGCCCGGGTCCGATTCCCGACTGGGTCGGAGATTTTCTCCGCTCAGTGAATGGGTGTTGTGTTGTCCTAATAATTGTCATTTCATCCCCATCGACGCGCAGGTCGCCGAAGTGGCGTCAGATCGAAAGACTTGCACCCGGCGAACGGCGTACCCTGCGGGAGGCCCTATTCGCACGACATTTACATTTACAGGGAGGCTTCTACGTTGGGATCGCAGATTTACTTCAGACTTTGTACACGTTTAGTAGGCCATTGACCTTTGAAACAAAATAATGTGCAATTAATAAGGTGCACAGCTCTGGAAATTCCGAGAATATCACAAAACAAGTTTTACGCGTTTGGTATGTGGCATATGTATTTGTGCGTAGCACGGGATGTTTGAGTTAATGGTGGTCCTGTGGTTAGCGCTCGAGTTTCGTAAGATGAACGTGTATGGGGCTGCAGTCCGAATACAATTATTAATTCACAGTTCTGTCATTACCGGTCAAATATGGTTTGCATCCAAACTATCGGAAGAAAGAGAAAGATTTCAAAATGTCTACGAGGTGTGTTTTCCCTTAGAAACTCTGAGAATTCCCTGTAAATGAGGGAAAACTGCATTCATTCGAAGTAGTAAATGCCGTTTCAGTTTATATTTTACACGTCTGAACGGCAAACACCATCCTGCAACGTGTGACGTCGAGAGTACATCCAACGAGTAATTGTACACCTGTGGTCTGGCAAATTTTTATTTACTACAGGCATATTACTGAATAACGCCATTTTCATCATAATTTACCGAGCTCTGACTTAGGCTTTCCATGCCTGTTCCTCGTCCTTGGATATTTAATGAAAACATTAAATAGTCAAACAACATACGAAATTCACTACGACATGAAAATGCAAGTGTCTTTTTCTTTATAGTTCCTCTCAAATGTCTTATAAATTAAATAATGTGACATGTGATGAAAGACATACAGATCAAAAAATAAATGTTAATGGGACCCGAACCGTCGCCTCATTTTCAACCCTGTTACTAAACGCAAAAGCTAACTCCGTCACTACACTGACTTCTTACAGGCAACACCTTCGTACAGATACGTACGCCATATAATAGACACGTAAGACTTCACTTGCGACTTTTTCAGAATTTCCAGAGCAGTGCGCCTTACTATTTGCAAATTATGTTGTTTTAATGGCCTAATAAAGGCGTACAAAGTTAGAAGTAAATCCGTGATCCCAACGACGTGGCCTCCCTTTGTTAGTATTTCTTCGAAAGAGGGCTCTATTACTTACCAAAGCTGGCACATAGCAACTCGTATTACAGTTCCAACAGCTTCCTTTCTGAATTAGTTGAAACAATACTATATTTTATTTGGGCAGACGTCGTTAGCAGTGGGTGATAATACTCGTATTCACTGAAGGGAAGTTCCAAGAATTGTTTTCCGTTATTTGCACGGATGTTCTTGTAATCTATAGATACCTCCCCTTCTGAAAACAGATACGTACGGCAATGCTCATATTACGACGAATGTCGGCCATTGTTACTGAATCTTGTGATATGTAAACAGTGTTGTGATATTCTGGGAATCGGCGAAATAGTGCGAGACGCCGTGAATACGCATTAGACAAAGCAACACCAGTTGCGTCTGCGAATGAAGGAAATAAAATGTGGATAGGTTAAAAGTAGAATATTTCATCACATTAGTGTGATGAAACGGTATACACTTCTGTTCCTGCTGTAAAATTCATAACATTAGCGATCGTTTTCTTGTAATAAAAATATTAACAAATATTATAAAACGCATAAATTACACAAAAAGTGAATTGCAAATTTTAATAAACTCAACCTCTTGGAAGAAATTCTTTCTCAAGGAAGTCCAGAGAAATGCTCAGATTCAGGCAATTAACGTGTGTCACGTTCAGTATCTCTTCCAGAAATACTAGCATCGAGTACATCTTCAAAAAAAATGTGCACCTTCCGAATGAAATTGATGTGTCAATAATAACTGGCGTTTCTGTTATTAATTTGCATACACAAAGTTTGAATTGTACACACGCTATTTATAATGTCCATTATTGACGCATACATACGAGCGTCCTACAAATAAGAAAATATTGCTGAAACTACAAATAAACAATTAAATACGTGAAAAAGTACCACTACAGCTACAGCTTGAGAATCACTTTATTGTCTCACACGACTAGTTTCGGCGGCACATTACCGCCATCCTCAGGCCCCACCTCTGCCAAAAGAAAATTAGATTTCCTTGGAGCATTTATTGTGGAGTCCTTGTTACTAGTACACGTGAGTAAATGCGCCAAGGAAATCTAATTTTCTTTTGGCGGAGGTGGGGCCTGAGAATGGCGGTAATATGCCGCCGAAACTAGTCATGTGAGACAGTGAAATCATTCTCGAGATACAGCTGTGGTAGTACTTTTTCTCATATAAGTTATCACCTGAACTCTCTCGTCCATGCAAGGGGATGGACGTCCATAAATCAAACAATTAAATCGTATCGACTGTCATTATCTCAAAGGTGAACGAGATGTTGATCCAGTGATTTATCGTATGAAATACGAAATAACAAAGCAACTAACATCTGGTTTATTCTATTTTCTTTAGCGGAACTCGAATCGCGAGACTGTTGATAGCATGTTAGCACTGTTTTAGAAGGAAATCTATAAAATTAATTTTCCTTCGTGAAACCATGCTCGCCTGCGTAAAAAGCACTCGTTACTTGTTGCTCCTTACTTCTAGAGATCTTTTTTGGTGATGACGTATAGTTTAATGGGTCGTTCTAAAATGTGTATTGAGTAAGAAACAGTCTATGTTCATAAGAAATACGGCGTACTTTCCAAGCGAACGAAATTTATATGGCTATATTACATAGAATGTAAGAGACTGATACATGACAACTGATCTCCGAAATTTTTGCAGTATGATTTTTGGGAAGTAGCTCAATTTTTAGCTAATTTTAGACTCGTTGAAAATGTTCACAGTCTTTCCATAAAACTCTCTGACTAATATTATTACTGGCAGATATTCGACGTCACGGTAGTAAAGGCAGTTGCAGCTTGAGCTAACACCCGTAAAAAACAGATGTGCATTCGAGCAGTCAGTTCTGAGTAGGCAGGGTTCATCAGTGCACGTAAGGTCGCAGTATGTCAAGGTTGTTTTGTCACAAATCGCTGTGTAGTAACATTTCTAAATGAAGTGTTCAAGGCATTCTTCAGAATGTTTCTAAGGAGAGAAAAGTATACGCTAAGTTTGCCCTGTACATCTTGTCTCCGGAACACAAACAACGATGAGTGGACGCCTGAAGATACTTGACTGAAATGAAAGATGCGAACATTTCTTTTCTGGAAAAAATCGTCACAGGTAACGAGACACGATCAGTATGAATCTAGCATGAAACGACAAGGTGCAGAAATTCACATGCAGGGTCAACGCTTTGAAGACAACCGATATTGAAGCCAATGTGAAGCGCGAGTTGAACAACATCCCAAAGAAGGATTTTTCTGAGAGTTTCACATGATTATATGAAATTTCTGTGAGTTGCACTTACGTGTGTGTATGTGTGTGTGTGTGGCGGGGGGGGGGGGGGGGGGCGGAGGGGTGAAGGGAAGGCACCCGAAGCCACCATCTTAACTTCTCTCTCTTTTTAATGTGGTCTCCAACATTTTTAGACAGGCGGGATATACTAATACAGCAACATATTGCACGCAGATAGCAGATAAATTTGTAAATAAATCATGTGACTATTACTAACAACTTTTTAAGATTTGCAGCTCGGTAACAGAGTACAAGAGGGGAGGGAGCATAGACGAGTAATAAACCTAATGGCTCTTTCGCAATTGGACCACGTCCGCAACGCTAACGTTGTTCTGCAAGATATCACATTTGCTATAAGGTAAACGAGCACGAAGAATCATTACAGTAAATGCTATGAGAAATATCACGTGATAACTTCCTGAAACGCGCAGAACGCTTTAAGAATATGAAGTCAAGGGTTGAGCCAACTAATGACCAGTGGTAGAGATGAAGCTCTGATTAGGGAAAGAAATCATTGCAGAGGACTCATTCTGGCTTTAAGTGATTAACAGAATCAGCAAAAACCTAAATCTGGATTTTCGGAGGAGGAACTGAACCACGGTCATCCCGAATGTAAACCCACATTACAAAAGCCGAGTGAAGCGGGTAACATATCATTAGACAGGCACAGATAAAGAAACATTTCTTGAACAGCACCTACGTTTCAGTCTGTATTGAGTTACAAGACGATCATTCCTCTCTGTCGTACCCATTAATCAATCTTTCCAACTGTAAAAGATGTTCTTCTGGTGTTACCGTTGTTGTTACCTACATTCTTGTTACTACAATGATGGAAGCTGAAGAAATGAATTAAAATTTATGCAACGGCTGAGACTTGAACCTGGGACTCCTTGCTTATTAGGCAGTTATCCTAGTAAGCAAGGAGACCCGGGTTCAATTCCCAGCCACTGCACAAATTTTAACTCATTTCTTCAGCTTCGATCATTATTGTAGATAAAGATGAGACTCAATGCCTCGAGGAAAATTGAGTTGTATCATTTATCGTACTGTCTGGCTATTTTTTCTATCTTATGTCGATTTATTTATAACAGTGGAGGTTTCTGAGTTTGTATGCTGAGAGTATAATTTGTGCCCTGTTAGTTGTTTCTGTCTGGCAAGTGAACAAATACTGTGCAAGGGTGAAATCATATATTTATTTTATTGCTTACAGAGCCTATCGGAAATTCGTAACTGGACTGTGGCTAATTTTACATGAGTACAGTTTGTTACTATTTCTTTGGAGGCAGGAACTTTATACACATAACTGAACAGATTTCATCTCATGCTCCCTGTATTGCAAAATGGCGTAGATTAATTTTGAAGATTTATATATGTCTGAAATTGTTGGGGCGATCTACATTTTTATACTATTCTTAGGAAATGAGATCGCTTGTAAATATTTTTATTGATTACCATTTTCGACAGATGTGTGTTGTCATCATCAGATCTTGTAATAATTTAATGTAAGTTGCCAGTTTCTAACGATTATGAACGTCTGTTAATATGTTACAAGATTCGCTGATGACAGCACACATCTGTCGAAACTGGTAATCAGAAAAAAAAAAATTACGATCGAATTTGACGAACATGATTTTTTTTAAAGAATAGTATTCAAGATTTAGCTTCTTAAGTAGGAATTTGTCACGGATACGAATTTTTTCTGTATACTAACATCAGCTGGTCAAACACATTGTCATAAATTTTGCGCAGGCTGTATAGCTCAGTCTTGTTGTATGGCTTCATGAACATTACTGTAAAATCCACCAACACCACGAGATCGCCACATCCACTATGCAGTAACGTTGTATCAGATAATCTCTACATGCACAGAGTGAGATCATGTTTCATGTAGCACCAGAAAGAAGTACATAATTTTCATATAGTTATATAACATTGTGGTATCCACCGTGTAACTACTGTATTACATAGACTCAACTTGCTTAACGGAAGGAACACAGTTACCCATAACACACAGCATCCGGGAATAAGGAAAGAGCCCGTTACACAGCAGGCAAGACACTTTCCGACTGAGTGAAAATTATGTATTTTTTTGTGGTGCAATATCTCTAGAGTAACTCAACGTTTTAATTGTAATTTTCGTCTGCACATGTGGAGGTCATCTGATATAATGTTATTCCACTACGGATGCGATCATTTCTTAGTCTCTGGTGATTTTATGTTAATGTACATCGAGCTGTGGAATCAGAATGAGCTACGCAGCTTACACAAACTTTATGACGATATGACCTACAATTTGGTGATTCTACACAGCAAAATTTTTTGTACTGTGATCTGAAGACGGCTAACAGCTAAAGCGAATAATCAATAAAAACAACAAACTGTGATCTTGACTAATAGAGGGTTTTATCTGAATCCAGCAACTACAAATTAGTGGTACTGTTGTCTACTCTGTTTTGTGCACATTTTGTTGTTCTCAAGCTAAAATTATTTTGAAGAGCAGGAATTTTATTGTGCTAGATAACTAGTAAAGTGTTTTAATCATGTGCCCGGATTTATTGAATTCTGTTGTTAATAAATGTGTTTAGAACTTGTTAACTATTTATGCCCACGCAACCTCCAGCCACTTTCCAATCACTAAGTTCCCTGCGCCACGGAGTCATAAACGAACGTTTTGTTCCAAAGCTTCTGCTGTATAGCAGGGTCAACGTAACTTCTGCTTTCCTTTGTAACGTATGTTTTCTAGATCCTTCCTGATTTCTGGTACAGACTTTAACTGAAAAGGAATCCAATGAAAGCAAGATTGGAAAGAACACATATTGCTTATGCCACCTGAGAGAATCCGTGAAGAAGCAAAAGAATACAATCACATTGAAAGAATAAGAGTGAGGAAGCCCGAGGAAGAGATACTGAGGCCGGTACAAGCTATAAGGCCTAATAGTGGATTGGCTGAAGAAGAAGAAGAATATTTTATAAATCGTTTCGTCTTTGCAATAAGAAACACCATTGGTTGAAACTGGCCATATAGAGCGAGCTGCTATAGAATACTCTGTTAAAATGTCTCTCTAAAATATTCAGATTTTGGAAACTCATGTTTCATCGATAATATTGATGTTGAGGATATAATGAATAGCTATACAATCTGGGTTTTTGCGAACTTTTGCTCATACGCTATTTATTCTACTTTTCAGATCGGCGACATACTGAATTACTCACACGTGTGGTGTTATACACTGAAAAGCCAAAGAAATTGCTACATCTGCTTAATATCGTGTAGGGCCCAGCGAGCACACACAAGTGCCACAACACGACGTGGCATGGATTCGACTAACGTCTGAAGTAGTGCTGGAAGGAACTGACAGCATGAACCCTGCAGGGCTGTCCAAAAATCCGTAAGAATACGATGGGGTGGAGATCTCTTCTGAAAGTAAGTTGCAAGGCATCCCAGATAAGCTCAATAATGTTCATGTCTGGGGGGTTTGGTGGCCAGCGGAAGTGTTTAAACTCAGAAGAATATTGCTGGAGTCTCTCTGTGGCAATTCTGGATGTTTGAGCTGTCGCATTGGTCTGCTGGAATTGCCCAAGTCCGTCATAATGCACAATTCATGAATGCAGGTGATGAGACAGGATGCTTACATACGTGTCACCTCTCAGAGTCGTATCCAGAAGCATCAAGGGTCCCGTATCACTCCAACTGCAGACACCCCACACTGTAACAGAGCCTCCAGCAGCGTGAACAGTCCTCTACTGACATGCATTGTTCATGGGTTCATGAGGTTGTCTCCATGCCCATACACGTCCATCAGTTCGATACAATTTGAAACGAGACTCATCCGACCAGGCAACATAATTCCAGTCATCAACAGTCCTATGTCGGCGTTGACGCGCCTAGGAGATGCGAAAAGCTTTGTGTCAAGCAGTCATCAAGGGTACACGAGTGGGCCTTCGGCTCTGAAAGCCCATATAGTTGATGACACGTTAAATGGTTCGCACGCTGACACTTGTTGTTGGACCGGCATTGAAATCTGCAGCAATTTGCGGAAGTGTTGCACTTCTGCCATGTTGAACTATTCTCTTCATTTGTCGCTAGTCTCTTTCTTGCAGGATATTTTTCCAGCCGCAGCGATGTCGGAGATTTGATGTTTTACCGGATTCGTGATATTCACGGTACACTAGTGAAATGGTCGTACGGGAAAGTCCCCCACTTCATCGCTACCTTGGGTATGTTGTGTGAAATCGCTCGTGCGCTGACTATAACATCACGTTCAGGCTCACTTAAATCTTGATAACCTACCACTGCAGCAGCATTAACCGATCTGACAACTGCGCCAGACACTTGTTGTCTTACGTAAGTATTGCCGACCGCAGCGCTTTATTCTGTCTACTATTTGAATACCCAAGCCTATACCAGTTTCTTTGGCGCTTCAGTCTATTTGCTGCGGTTATCCAAGCAAGCATGAGTTTATTTCTTGGCGTACTGCCATAAACTCTAATGTCAGTCGTGGTTGTACACTATAAAAAGTGTACTCTAATTCCCACTTCCTTCCTTCATCCTAGCCCTAGACCACCAACTTCCGCGATGGCGGCGCAGGCAGACGTTGTGTCAGAATCGTCTGCAGATTCTCCCTTCAGAAATCCGATTGTGTTGCTCGATTTGAGCCGTCCAGCCTTCCTGAAAAAGCCCTCTGCGTGCCACATTCGGCGTAGTGCCTCTCTGGATAAGAAGATTAGAATATTCGAAATACCAGGTATCTGTAGCCTTTCTCTCTTCGGTACGTCCGCCTGAGCCTTTTCATAAACTCGTTGTTGCATCTTCCCTTGTTCACATGATATTTATAAAGACTGGAATTGAAATAGGTACTCACTGATAATCGAAAGGTTAAAAATACGAGGGTAAGTGTGTTACTCAGTTTTGTACAATGAAATCGCATCGTTGTATATTAGCATAGAACGGAAGGAGTAACTGTTACGCTATGTGACTCTGTTATCATATTTACTTTTTTTAACAATAACACATTTTTTTCTAAAATATGAGCACTATTTACTTTAAAATGAATAGCATGATCTCACAACGTATTTAAACACAACTGATTTCACAAGGAGAAGCTACAGAAAAAAAGAGAATGCACACACCCGACGTACTGTGCACGTAGACGTAGATGCAACTAAAATCTACGTGTTGCCGAAAAAGTAAAGAGAAATACAATGCACGAAATTAATAATTAAAATAATATTTAAGTAATACTGGTATTGAAACGACTAGCAAACATTTGGGTGAGCTTAAGGTACCAGGCCACCAAAAAACTGTTTAAATCAAAACAAAGTTGCCAACGCTTTATTTAAATGTGTAACTAACGAAACGTCACAAATAACAGCACCACTGATAACACTTCAATCATTTATACAAACTGAAGCAACTTGACCAAGCTTCCTAGGACACTTGAAATCAGTAAGCATAACAGAAAAGTCGTTAATCTGAATTCCTACATACTCTTCAATTTGACCAATAAAAAAAAAGTCATAGCAGTTGGGCCGGAAGTTTAGTCATCGCTTCCGCCAATGGGCACAAATGATGAACTACAATGGGATAATAAAACTAAAACAGAGAAAATATTACACTGCTGAAGATCACAAGATACAATTTAATACAAATAAGATGGAGCAAAACTATCCTGACATTAACACAATCAGTTTTAGAAAGTAGTAATTATCAGTATGTGATCTACTGTAAACTGTGTAAGTAACAGCTTAAAACACTAAAACCGTTCTGAACCAGTGGGAGACTTGTTAAAAGCATTTACCACAAAACTATTAAAACTAACTGGTAACTGTGCTTTCAAAACTGATTTATAAATTCTTTCTTTTCGTTTAGCACGACTTGAAGTACAAATGGCAATTTAAGAGCTGTTGACGGTCCAGTATATTCGTTTACAAAAAGATGCGCTGGCTTAAGGCCACTTGTAAAAGAAACACTTTTAAAGAAATATCTTAAAACAGTAGTATCTGGCTCAGCAAAGTATTAACCTGTAATTATGCTATGCATTAACACGCTGATGCTTCGTACGCACTCTATACTCACCTTGATGAATGAAGCGAAGCGACGTCTTCAGCGTGCTTAGATGAGTTCGAAAACCTGTGCCAGTTTTCAACGGCAAACATGCTGTAGATAGTAAATGGTCTGAAATCGCTGCACACAGAACCGGGTATGACCTGTGAAGATAGTCGTCCGCCGAACTTCATCACTTCTGACAAACTTGTGACAGTTCCAATCCAAAACGTCACTCACCACTTACAGACAGGCAGTGTCAGTGTGTCACTGCTAAACATGTACTGACAGCCGGCCAGTTTGGCCGAGCGGCTCTAGGGGCTTCAGTCTGCAACCGGACGATCGCTACGATCCAGATTCGAATCCTGCCTCCGGCATGGATGTGTGTGATGTCCTTAGGTTAGTTAGGTTTAAGTAGTTCTAAGTTCTAGGGGACTGATGACCTCAGATGTTAAGTCCCATAGTGCTCAGAGCCACTTGAACCATTTTGCCCTGACACTCCAACGACAGGCTTAATCCACAGGGGTTGGTTAGACTTCTAACCGACTCCCGGCAGAGACTCCAAGAGACACCCTAAGCCGCCGGGAACCTCGAATCACATCATCATAGCACCAAAGCTACGATACATGGGGGGGGGGGGGGGGGGTGCTGCAATAGATGTTTGGCAGCGATAATGTGCAGAACTGATGACACGCTTTCCATCCCACTGGAGACAGTACCATATTGGATCATCCATAAAATGACCAGTCGGAAGCAAGATATTGGAGTGGAAAGTACAATGGATACTATGGAAGTGAGGTCCTATTGGTCGCGAAATATGAACCATAGGGAAAATAAAAAATGTCTCATTTGCAACAGTTAGCTACGCCTTCAAGCTACTATACATTGTCACCGCACTGACTTAGACATTCGTCGTAGCACTGTGCAGCTTTCCAGTACCCTCGTTGTAGAAGGTAGCGCTTCCGCTTTCTGCCAATTCTCTAAGCTGATCTGCAGCTTGTTTTCTTTGCCAAAATATTGCTTTCATAGCCGGCGGTTCATGTGAGTAGAGATGAAAATCAGAGGGACTGTATGGTGGGTGATAAAGCACTTCCTGTCGCAAGCGATGCAAGTGTGTTCTCATTGTTGCTGTAGTGTGCGGCCGAAAATTATCATGAAGGACGAAATGTGTGGCAATTACGTTGCGTGGGCTGCATGAAATGGTGCGAAATGTCTCATAGGCACTCATATTTGGCGGGAAACTCTATAGGCGTTTTCGAGTGCTCACTGTGCGCATAGCAATGAAAAGAGCGACGTACCGTGATCGAAGTGCATACTAGATACACTCTGCAAAGCTTCACCGGATTTTCACTGTGGTTTCCATTTCGAGATCGATCGGACTTCACTTTCCGAATAGCCCTCGTATCATTGTAGTGTACACTGCATCAGTGAAACTGAGCTGAATGTGTCGGTTAATTTCTTTATTACGAGTTTGTATTAGTTGCAAGGTAGTAAATAGCACTAAAAGGTGTAGCTCGCCATGAGTAATTTTCACAAAACAAAGTGTAGACATATTTCTGTAGACCACTTAACATACATATACGTCTGGTGGTGTAAAACGGGCTTACCTTGACACGAGAGAGCACTTTGTGACAGGTTTCCAGCAAAGGCGTTATAGGTCATATAGATTCGTGAAGGATAATGCGTAGAGATAATCACTTACTTATACAACTCTATGCCTTCCACGATTTTCATTACACTTCCCCTAGATGACTATCGAAAAACAATAGTAGGTGCCTCGAATGTTTCCTAATTTCGTCAAAGTGAATGGAACGGGCGTTTTTTCCTATGTGGATCAATGCAATTCCAAAAACACCCTGTTTAAATGCCATCTCAAAACTCCTACTTGTGTATGTACATCTAGAGATTTAAGTGAGATCGGCGATAATGCTGGCAAATTATATGTTTTTTGTGGGGAAAGAGTGGGGACACTTTCGAGGATGCTTAGAAGAAGTTTACTGGTGGTCAAAAATTTACATTTGTTTCCTACATCTGAAGAGATTGACGATTTATGAATGATTCCTAAAACGAGCGTGACAGCGTGTGTTGGTGATGATTTGAGCTAGTTCAGCAAGTGACGTATGTGGGACGTGTTATTATATGTTGTGTCCTTGATTTTTGAGCTCACCATACCATGTATTCTGATTTGATCAACTATAAATTGTTTTAGAAAGCCTGCGACTGTAGAAACAATAGGTTTGTCAATAAATAAACAAATACATCTTCTGCTACCAGTCACGATTTTTCTTTATTTTACTTTACACAACAAATACACTACATCAGCAATAGTAACACACATACATAAACAGGACACCCATTTGGAAAAATAGAGTAAAATGTTAAAGTACTCCACTGATGAAATAAAGGACATAAAATGGATCTGCTTGAAGAAATGGAGATATATTCACTTAATAGAAAATATGAAGGTAAAATATAAAATGAAATACATGAAAGTGAATGAGTGAATTTCTTCAGATGTTTCGATAACATACTTAAATAAAAAATAGTAAAACATAAAAATATGCACAATTGCAAAATCAATATAAGCAATTTATGAGCCAAATTAATAAGATAAATAACCCCTGTACAAAACCACATCATAAGCTGTGGAAGACCTATAATGTTATCTCTGTGGACTACCTGTAAGAAGATCATTGTAACTGTTTTGTTTATATAAGATATTTTGGATGTGCAAAATGTACAACAAGTTGTGTGTGATGTTTAGTGTGTGTGAGACTCTGCACAAATGGACCATTAGAAAACTGTAAGTACTAATTCTTATAAATTTCGCCACTAACTTCGTAAAAAGAATTGATATCCAACCAAAAAGTAGGTTGTTTCTTGTGTATTGCAGTACAAAGTCAAAGAAATGAAGCAGACTCACACACACTGACAACATCAAAAGAAATGGCTTAATACATACAAAAAACGCACTTGAAAATGGGAATTATTTCTAGAAACGCGTCGTGCGAAAAGTAAAATAAAGAAAAATCTTCACTGGTAGCAGATTTATTTATTTACAGACAAACCTATTGTACCATGTATTAATCACTCCTTTCAAAGAGCACCATAGTCGTCTTCAACGGCGTAAGATCGAGAGGTAATGACACTAGGCTGTCATGTTTGTCACGGCAGTCGTATGATATGTATGTTTCGGTCAGTTTTATGGAATCAGTATAGCAAGAGAGTCCGATGTCCTGTCAGAATGACAGAAAGGAGTTACCACTTTTTGACGTGCCCGTTACCGCATCGCGAATGAAACTTCCAGATTTGTAGCTGTTAAAAGAGGTACCCGGTAACATTATGGGATTTCTAGGACAGGTCAAAAGAGGATATGAATTATTTCCAAACAGTGACGAAAATTCCTAAGATGGCTGCAATTAATTCTCCTAATAACGCTCTCTCTTTCACCAGATCAAACGGGTTTTGGTTTAGTGCAGCAAAACGAGGATAATGGAATGTAGTCGAATTCAGTCGAGTGATGCTGAGGGAACTAGATTAGGAAATGAGACACTTACAGTAGTAGAGGAGTTTTGCTATTTGGGGAGCAAAATAACTCATGATGGAGAGGATATGAAATGTAGACTGGCAATGGCAAGGAAATCGTTTCTGAAGAAGAGAAATTTGTTAACATCGAGTATTGATTTAAGTGTGAGGAAGTCATTTCTGAAAGTATTTGTATGGAGTGTTTCCATGTATAGAAGTGAAACATGGACGATAAATAGTTTGGACAAGAAGAGAATAGAAGCTTTCGAAATGTGGTGCTACAGAAGAATGCTGAATATTAGATGGTTAGATCACATAACTAATGAGGAAGTATTGAATAGGTTTGGGAAGAAGAGAAGATTGTGGCACAACTTGACCAGAAGAAGGGATCGGTTGGTAGGACATGTTCTGAGGCATCAAGGGATCACCAATTTATTATTGGAGGGCAGCGTGGAGGGTAAAAATCTTAGAGGGAGACCAAGAGATGAATACACTAAGCAGATTCAGAAGGATGTGGGTTGCAGTAGGTACTGTGAGATAAAGAATCTTGCACAGGGTAGAGTAGCATGGAGAGCTGCACCAAACCAGTCTCAGGACTGAAGACCACAACAACAAGGTAAGGTTCTAGGGGACTGTTGACCTCAGCAGTTAAGTCCCATAGTGCTCAGAACCATTTGAACCATTTCTGGAAATTCAGTCAGGTCATTTGTACTAGAATTCGACTTCCCTTCTCTCCAATAAGACACCAGAAACACACTCAGCGAAAACTCTCCATCATATGGTCAGCGTGTGCCGTCCCCATGGATGCTTTTGACAGCTAAATATAAAATATTCAAGTGCTATGACTGTTAGGCGGGAGGTGAGGAAACTTGGATTTCATGGGGGAGGGGCTGCTCATAACCCACACTCCACGTCGGTAAAAGCCAAACGACGCCTCGCTTGGTGGGAGGAGGGTAAACTCTGGACGACTGAAAAGTAGAAAAACGTTGTGTGGAGTGACGAAACGCGGTACACAATGTGATTATCCGTTAGCGAATGCCCCATGAACGGGCATCTGCCAGAGTGTGTAGTGCCAACAGTAAAATTCGGAGGCGGTGGTGTTATGCTGTGGTCGTATTTTTCGTTTTTTCATGGAGAGGGCTTGCACCTCTTTTTATTTTGCGTGGAACTATCACAGCACAGGTCCACACTGATGTTTTCAGCTCCTTCTTCTTCCCACTGTTGAAGAGCAATTCGGGGATGGTGACTGCATCTTTCAAAACGATCGAGCTCCTGTTCATAATGCACGGCCTGTGGTGGACTGGTTACACGACTATAACATCCCTGTAATGGACTGACCTGCACAAAGTCCTGATCTGTATCCTACAGAACATCTTTGGGATGTTTTGGAAAGCCGATTTCGTGCCACGCCTCACCGACAGAAATCGATGCCTCTCCTCAGAGCAGCACTCCGTCAAGAATGGGCTGTCATTCCCAAAGAAATCTTCCAGTTTCTGACTGATCGTATGCCAGTGGGAGTGGAAGCTATCATCAAGTCTAATGGTGGACCAAACCCATACTGAATTCCAGCATTGCCGATGGAGGTTGCCACGAACTCTTAGGTGTGTGTTAAAACATACTTCAGCTCCGCTAGAGGAAAAAGAAAAGAACTAACTTTCCATCTTCAGAGTCGGAAATATGCACTCCCAAAAGTTGCGATCTTCTCGGCTCTTACGGCTTATGCTGTACCCAAACGAAAGAAATGTAGCTTTTGCAACAAATTTTATTAAACTTCTACTTAATTCGTCACTGTAAAAAATACAAGGCATGAAAGTAATGAAGTAACTCCATTAACATACTTTTGTAAGTTGTTAACATACTTTTATAAGTTGAATAAGCGGTTTTAAAGATTTATTTCCTGTTTTTCTACTTTGGGGCATATTAATCAATGGCACTTCTTAATAGATACTTTACGGTTTAGCCTGAGGTGACAGACGTCATGGGCTAGTGATATGCACCGTACACAATGTATACAAAGGCAGCGCATTGGCGGAGCTTTCATTTGTACTCAGGTGACTCACGTTAAGAACTAACAGACTATGAACGCGGAGTGGTAGTTGAAGCTGGAGGCATGGGCATTCCATTTCTGAAATCGTCAGGGAATGCATTATTCTGAGTTACACAGTGTCAAGGGCGTGCCGAGAACAGCAAATTTTAGGCAGTGCGTTTCGCCGCGGACAACACAGTGGTCACTTAACGACCGGGGGCAGCTTTGTAGGTGTAGAGTTGTCACGGCTAACAGACAAGCAACACTGCATGGAATAACCGCAGAAATCAGTGTGGGACGTAAGACGAATGTGTTGGTTAGGACAGTGAGGCGACATTTGGCCATAATGCGCTATGACAACAGACGATCGGTGAATGTCTGCTAATAACACGACATTGCCTGCATTGCCTGCAGCGCCTCTTCTGGGCTTGTGACCATGTCAGTTGGACCCTACACGACTTGGAAACCGTGGCCTGGCCAGACGAGTCCCGATTTCAGTTATAAGAGGTACCGGTAGGGCTGCACCCGTGGTCTAGGGGCGCCGGCACGGTAGCTCAGCGTGTTCGGTCAGAGAGCTGTTTGGCCCCTGTAATAAAAAAAAAAAAAAAACTGAGTGGAAGGATCAATAAACGAGCTTGAACGCAACGACCAAACACAACGATAAAAAAAAAGATGGCGTCTTTGATTAAAAATCGAAACGTCTTCGGTCCCAGGTTCAAATCACGCCACCCACTGCCAAAAGTTTGATTAATAATCAGCATTGGCGGCCGAAGACTTCTGGCATAAGAAGTCACCCTCATTCTGCCAAGGGCCTTGTCAAGGAAGGCGGAGGAGCAGACACAGGTTCACTGCACTCTCTTGTCCTAGGGGTGGGAAATTGTCCCTAAAGGCGGAAGAATCAGCAATGATCAACGACATGAGGATGCAGAAGGCAATGGAAACCACTGCATTAAAGACACGTAACGTGTATCCACAGGACATGTGGCCTGTAGTTGAAGTGTCATGATGGTATCTCGGTTGGCAAAATATTCCGCAATAGTCCCCCATTCGGATCTCCGGGAGGGGACTGCCAAGGGGAGGTTACCGTGAGAAAAAGGTTGAATAGTCAACGAAAGCGGAAGGATATCGTTTTAAGACACAGGGCGTGGAATGTCAGAAGCTTGAACGTGGTAGGGAAAGTAGCAAATATGAAAAGGGAAATGCAACGGCCCAATCTAGATACAGTAGGGGCCTGTGAAGTAAATTGGAGAGAACAGAAGGATTTCGGGTCAGATGCGCACAGGACAACGTCAACAGCAGCAGAAAATGGTGTAACAGGAGTAGGACTCATTATGAGTCGGAATTTAGGGCAGAGAGTGTGTTTCTGTGAACAGTTAAGTGACAGGATAGTTCTTATCAGAATCGACAGCCTACCAACAATGAAAACGATAGTTGGCGTTTACATGCCAACGTTGCAAGCTGAAGATGAAGAGAACCACAAGAGGAGGTATACTTGGAAAAGGCCGGGTGATACGGGAAGATTTCAGCTAGATTACATCATGGTCAGACACAGATTCCGAAAACAGATAATGGATTATCAGGCGTACCCATAGACTCAGATCACATTGTAGTAGTGATGAAGAGTAGGCTGAAGTTAAGACATTAGTCAGGAAGAATCAATACAGAAAGAAGTGGGACATGGAAGTACTAAGGAATGACGAGATACGCTTGAAGTTCTCTAACGCTATAGCTACAGCATTAAGGAATAGCTCATAGCTCAGTAGGCAGTACAGCTGAAGAGGAATGGACATCTCTAAAAAGGGGCATCACAGAAGTCAGGAAGAGAAAGCTATGTACAAGGAAGGTAACTGCGAAAAAACCATGGGTAACAGAAGAAATACTTCAATTGATTGATGAAATGACGAAATACAAAAATGTTCCGGGAAAGTCAGGAATACAGAAATACAAGTCGCTGAGGAATGAAATAAATTGGAAGTGCAGCGAAGCTAAGACGAAATGGCTGCAGGACAAATGTGAAGACATCGAAAAAGAAATGGTTGTCGGAAGGACAGACTCAGCATACAGGAAAGTCGAGACAACCTTCAGTGACATTAAAAACAAGGATAGTAACATTAAGAGTGCAACGGGAATTACACTATTAAATGCAGAGAGAGCGGATAGGTGGATGGATTACATTGAAAGCCTGTATGAGGGGGAAGATTGGTCTGATGTGATAGAAGAAGAAACAGGAGTCGATTTAGAAGAGATAGGAGAGCCAGTATTAGAATCAGAATTTAGAAGGGGTTTGGGGGTCAAATAACGCAGAAAGGATAGATAACACTCCATCAGAATTTCTAAATTCTTTGGGCGAAGTTGCAACAAAACGACTATTCACGTTGGTGTGTAGAATATATGAGTCTTCCAACATACCATTTGACTATCGGAAAAGCATCATCCACACAAATTCCAAGGACGGCAAGAGATGACAAGGGTGAGAATCATCGCACGATCAGCTTAACAGCTCATGCATCCAAGTTGCTTACAAGGATAATATACAGAAGAGTGGAAAAGAAAATTGTGAATTCGCTAGATGACGATCGGTTTGGCTTTAGGAAAAGTAAAGGCACGAGAGAGGCAATTCTGACGTTACGGCTAATAATGGAAGCAAGGCTAAAGAAAAATCAAGATACGTTCATAGGATTTGTCGATGTGGAAAAAGCGTTCGACAATGTAAAATATCGCAAGATATTCGAAATTCTGAAAAAAGTAGTGTTAAGCTATAGGGAGAGATGGCTCATATACAATATGTACAATAGCCAAGAGCGAATAATTAGGAGAGGAGGACCAAGAACGAAGTGCTCGTGTTGAAATTGTGGAAGACAAGGATGTAATCTTTCGCCCATACTGTTCAATCTGTGCATTTAAGATGTGGTGCTACAGACAATTAGGTGGACTGATAGGGCACGGAATGAGTTGGTTCTGAGCAGAATCGGAGAGGGAAGGAATATGTGGAAAACACGTGAAGGAGAAGGGACAGGACGATAGGACATCTGTTAAGACATCAGGGAAAGACTTTCATGGTTCCATGATACTACAGGGAGCTGTAGAGGGCAAAAACTGTCATGAATCCCTGTCATTTCGGTGTAATTATTGTCTTTGAACAAAAGTGTTCTTTCTCTTAGTATCATTGCGAATTTCTCCCAGTTATGTATGGTATTGTACTGTAGCTGTTCTATAGAAGAGATGTGTTATTCACAGTAGCGAAGACGAATAAGTGCTCATAGCTCTCATGATATCTAGGAGCCCATGTTTACGAGACTTTTTTGTCTCTAATGACAGCTCCTGTCACATTCCCAAATACGAGTTTGTCTTCTGGGCGTAGGCTGTAGAATTACCACTAAAGACTTTTTCCTATGGGACATAACTTTTGAAATACGCTAGATCCATATATAACGCTTCAATGGGCAGTGCTGTTGCTGCTGGAGTATTTGTTATTCTTCCTGTTTTACTGTCCCTGTCAATACACGTCGATGAAAGGAATATCGTAGTAATCTGTGATCGCTCTGTCGAATGGACACGAGAAGCTACGATTTAAAAATCATTTCCTCTGTAACGTGAAGCAAACAGACGCATTCCTTCAACGCTGGGCGTCACGTGATTAACGTGACGAGTAATATTTCGTTTGGGCTCACTACGGACTAGCTATACGTCGCGAAAACGGAACGGAAAATATCTGCCGAAATAGAGGAAATGCAGCTGACGACTCTAACGAGAGAAACCCCGCATATGTAAAAAAAAATCTGTGTGTGAAGTTATATTGGATCGCGTTGTATACTAATGAAGTGTGTCGAGTTGTTTACTAAGGACTGAGAGTGCAGCACTGGCTGGTTTGCTGTATAACTAACTAGAATGCAGCCGGGTGACGTAATCGACAACCACCGATACTTCGGCAGACACGCACTCTGTCATTTTCAAGACACAACTGCAGAAAGTATTCGCTGTGCAAGCGAATTTAAAACCTCAGTTTTCAAGTAACTCCGTAAAGGTAACACTGTCTCTCTCTCTCTCTCTCACACACACACACACGCGTACTCACACACACACACACACTCAAACACACACACACAACACACACACTCGTAAACACTAGCGCCATCACAAACCAAAGGTGGCCGACGTCAGAAGTAATCTATAGTGAAATTAATAATCAGCGGGTGACATAAACTCTGTTCTTCTGTTTTTTGACAAGTGAAAGAGCATGATTTCACGCAGAATTAAAAAAAACACCATCTTTATGCATAACGTTACTTACTTATTGACTTTCAACAGCTTCCTTAATAACACTATCCTAATATCTGAACGTGCATGCCAGTATGTCCGTGTTGTTACATCCTAAAGGATGACCAGTGGCTAGATAATGTTCTCCAGTGGCAGATTGGTTCGACTGTTGTAAGCGTGTGTCCCGCTGATGATCAGTACACCGGTCCCCCACTGTCCTGATAGTCTGACCAATACATGACATGCCACAACGGCAGGGAATACGGTGAAAACCCACCTGGCGCAAACCAAGCTCATCCTTTACGGATTCTAAAAGGACCCTGATCTTAGACGGTGTTTGAAATACTTGCTTCACACCATATTCCAGCAAGATAGTACCAATACAGCTCAAAACGCTCTCTGTGTAAGGCAAAAAGGCCGTAGATTTTGGTGCCACCTCGTTATTATCATCACTCATCCGTTTTAGAGTTTGTCGCTAGCGCAACACATGTTTAATCTGTCTTTCAGTAAAACCAGGCTGCTTTTTGGTTCCTTAAAGGAAAGAAAATCACCCGTCATCATCATCATCATCATCATCATTTAAGACTGATTATGCCTTTCAGCATTCAGTATGGAGCATAGCCCCCTTATAAAATTCCTCCACGATCCCCTATTCAGTGCTAACATTGGTGCCTCTTCTGGTGTTAAACCTATTACTTCAAAATCATTCTTAACCGAATCCAGGTACCTTTTCCTTGGTCTGCCCCGACTCCTCCTACCCTCTACTGCTGAACCCATGAGTCTCTTGGGTAACCTTGCTTCTCCCATGCGTGTAACATGACCCCACCATCTAAGCCTGTTCGCCCTGACTGCTACATCTATAGAGTTCATTCCCAGTTTTTATTTGATTTCCTCATTGTAGACTCCCTCCTGCCATTGTTCCCATCTACTAGTACCTGCAATGATCCTAGCTACTTCCATATCCGTAACCTCAACCTTGTTGGTAAGGTAACCTGAATCCACCCATCTTTCGCTCACATACAACAAAGTAGGTCGAAAGATTGAACGGTGCACAGATAACTTAGTCTTGGTACTGACTTCCTCCTTGCAGAAGAGAGTAGATCGTAGCTGAGCGCTCACTGCATTAGCTTTGCTACACCTCGCTTCCAGTTCTTTCACTATGTTGCCATCCTGTGAGAATATGCATCCTAAGTACTTTAAACCGTCCACCTGTTCTAACTTTGTTCCTCCTATTTGGCACTAAATCCGTTTATATTTCTTTCCCACTGACATTACTTTCGTTTTGGAGATGCTAATCTTCATACCATAGTCCTTACATTTCTGAAATATTACTCTGCAAACTTTCAATCGAAAATCACCCATTGCAGAATATTATTTTGGCACTGGTCATCCTATGGAATCTAACATGGAGAGTCTGGCATGCTTGTCCAGTCATTGGGATGGTATTATTAAGGAAGCTGTCGAAATTTAATTAGCAGGTAACCTTATGAATGGAGACGGTGATTTCTGTTTAAATTTTGCTTGGAATCCTTGTCTCTTATTTGAAAATAACGTGAGGGAAGGAGTTAATGCTACCTTCCGTTCATTATTAGTTTCACAAGCGAGAACTTCTGACGTCGGCCAACTTTGATTTGTAATGGTGCTAGTGTTTATAGGGTGTGTATATGTATGTGTGTTATTTTCACTGAGTTTCTCTAAAAATCAAGGTTTTGAATTCACTAGCACAGCACTTGCTTGCTGCAGTTTTGTTTTGAAAATGTCAGGGTCTGCTCCTGTCGAAATATGGACTGTTGACGACGTCACCCGGGTGCACTCCGGTGAGTAATTTGAACAATGTATACACTGGGAGAAACCATGATCTCACATTGGCTCGTTTAATTAACCGTTCCACACTGGAAAAACTTCGTCACGAGGGAAGTGGAACACGGAGAGAGCAGTCCAGTAAGGTCAATAGCCAGTAACAGGTGCCACAAGAACCACGTAAGCCACCGGAGTTGAGTGAGTACGCTAGTGGCGTAGCAGGCAGCCCGTCAGACGAGCCAGGCCAGCCTTGTTTTCGGGCGCTGCTCCTTTGTCGGACGCGGGCTCATTGTGCAGTGTTCTTAATCACGCGCTGCCCGGGGCTCTGCGGCGACCCCGGGTAAAGCTGGGCGCTGCCTGCTCCTGCCCGGGCGCGCCCCCGCCTCTGTGTAATTAGGCGGCAGGCGGTTGCCTACATGGAGGGGCAGCGCTGCAGGTGAATGAGACCACTTCTGCGGGCCGCGCGTGTAACAGGTGGACGCAAATCCCCCTCTAAAAAAGCGTTTTGCGTCGCCTTTCTCCCGCAAAAGCGCATCCCTTACTCTCAGCGCGCTTCTGTTGCCTGGAAGAGACTAACGGGCACAAAGATGGTCACAGAACTGACTAAAACGGTTACATCGGCTTCTCTTGTGGAACATTTAAAATTTCTACATCACAGCATCTGCTGAAAAAAATTATCTCGAAAAAAAAAAAACATTTCGTTTAAGTAGATGATGGATGACTTACTATGAAGTTTTCTTATTGTTTGACACAATCAAATTTTTAATGACGCCAGGTTCAAGAATCAATCGTGAAAGAAAGATGAACACGTGGAAGGGGACGTGGAGATACCAGTAGGATTCAAATTGATAATACAATGACGAGATAGAAGTTTAGGAACCAGATTTTAAATTGTAATGCATTTTCAGGAAGAGATGTAGACTATGAACACGATTCAGTGTTACTGAATATCAACAAAAGCAAAACGAGGATAATGGAATGTAGTCGAATTAAATAGGGTGATGCTGTGGGAATTAGATTAGGAAATGAGACGCTTAAAGTAGAAAATGAGTTTTGCTATTTGGGGAGAGGATATAGAATGTAGACTGGCAATGACATCGACTATAGATTTAAGTGCCAGGAACTCGTTTCTGAAAGTATTTGTTTGGAGTGTAGCCATGACTGGAAGTGAAACATGGACTATAAATAGTTTAGACAAGAAGGGAATAGAAGCTTTAGAAATGAGGTGCTATAGAAGAATACTGAAGATTAGATGGGTCGAACACATAACTAATGAGGGGGTATTGAATATAATTGAAGAGAAGAGGAGTTTGTGGCACAACTTGACTAGAAGAAGCGATCGGTTGGTAGGGCATATTCTGAGGCATCAAGGGATCACCAGTTTAGTATTGGAGGACAGCGGGGGGGGGGGGGGGGGGGGGGGAAGGGACCGAGAGATGAATATACTAAATAGATACAGAAGGATGCAGGTTGCAGTAGGTACTGGGTGATGAAGAGGCTTGCACAGCATATAGTAGCATGGAGAGCTGCATCAAATCAGTTTCTGGACTGAAGACCACAACAACAACACTCTGTAGATTAAAACTGAAGGAATTGCAAAATGATGGCATATTAAGGAGATGTAATCTGGATAAGTTGAAAGGACCAGAGGTTGTTAATGGTTTCAGACGGAGCACTAGGAAACGGTTCACACGAACAGGATAAAGGAATACTGTAGAAGGCGAATGAGTAGCTTTGAGAGATGAAATGGTGAAGGCAGTAAGGCAAGGCCAAGTAGAAGTCCTAGGACAACACAGGAGATACAGAATTTAATTGATGAAAGAAGAATGAATAAAAATGCAGTAAATAAAACAGCCGAAAGGGGAAACAAACGTCTGAAAATTGAGATTGACAGGAAGTGCAAAATGGCTAAGCAGGGATGGCTAGAGGACAAAAATAAGGATTTAGAAGCATGTATCACCAGTGATCGCTGTCTCAAGTATAAGACTACGGATACCAGTCTATGAATGCTGGCCCGTATTTCGACTGGACGAAAGGTGGGAATCTTCCTAAATGTCTGACAGATGGCTTAAAGATGGCGTAATATATCCCCGAAACTGATACCTCAATAACGCAACAATTTGGTAATTTAGGCGGCTGAAAGGGCTGTTTGCTTTGTCATTTTGTTTCACCTAGACGGTCATCAGACGTGTGAACGTGTGTGTGTGTGTGTGTGTGTGTGTGTGTGTGTGTGTCTGTGTGTGTGTGCGTGTGTGTAGTGTTGTTCAATGGTTTGCGGCAGCACTGTAAGCTAGCCTGTCCAGTGCACGCCTTTTCATCAGTGCGTAACTATTACAGTCTACGTCTACAGCGAAACATTGTTCTCTCCGGAAAATGGAAAATTTTTGCCCGTCAAATGTCCCTCTAATATGAAGCTGATGATTCTTTGATGATTTCGGATATGTGCTGTCAATTGATTACTTCCTTTAGTTAAGTTTCGCAACTTATTTCTCGCATAAGTGTCCGTGAAAGATTGGACATTATTAAAAACAGACAACAGAGTATTAGAACTGGACAAAGCCAACGAGAACTAGAAAGATCGACAGTCAAATGAATGTTGCTCCTCTCAAAGAGATCAATGAGCAGGGAAACATTGTCCCAACTATCGGAAAAAGGAAAACAAAACTTCTTGAATATTTATTGAGGCATACGATGTGGAAAACACTGATAAGGAGAAGGGACAGGATGATAGGACATCTGCTAAGACATTAGGGAATGATTTCCATGGTACTAGAGGGAGCTGTAGAGGGCAAAAACTGTAGAGGAAGACAGAAATTGTAGTATATCAAGCAAATAATTGAGGACGTAGGTTGCAAGTGCTACTCTGAGATGAAGAGGTTAACAAAGGGGAGGAATTCGCGGCGGGCCGCATCAAACCAGTCAGTAGACTGATGACCCAAAAAAAAAAAAAATTCATATTTGGATTTTGAATCTAATGCTACTCAAAAGCACTCAAAATTGCACCTCTTCAGACCCTAATCCATTTCATAAGGTGCCCAGAAGTATTAATGAGCACAGTGCCAAATAGATTTCTGAAACTGAAAGAGGAAATAAATTATTAAAAACTATTTATTATATTTATAAACGAGGAGCTGTCTGTACGTCAGCCTGCCCTTCCCTCATATGTATGTCGTGGAGTAAATCTCAACAGAAAATTTTGGGATAAAAAACCAAAAAGAGATCAGATGTGGAAATAGTCTAAAAGATATTGGAAGTAATAAAGGGCCAAAATTTTCAAGAAATGTAGACGACAGCATAAAATATGGACGAATGGTTGCAGTGACAATGGATAGCCTTCAGAAGATGATGATACTCTATACAACGATTTTCTGTGCTCGGGACTGTGTGTGTGGAATTTTCATCAGTGCGCTAGTCGCCCAAGTGACGTCAAATAAAAAGACTTGCACCAGGTTGTGGAACTCTCCAGCAGAGGATTTGCGGCTAAATACGCAGTACGCATATTTCATTTCAACTGTATACAACAAATAATGAAACTGGTGGATTGAGTTTATCACAGCCTCCAACCATGCGGAGCCTTGTCTCCTTACCAGGAGTGCCAATCGCAGTACCGGTATGCAGAGGTGGTTGGGACGTTGATAAAAGGTGTAATAATATCAGAGCAAAGAGTTAATTTGCCAGAGACGAAGAAAACTTTAAAAATATTAAAGTTAGGAAAACATCCGAGAATGAATACATCAGTAGAGCTTAGTACTGGATAGGATTGAGCGATCGCAAATTTTGTGCGAAAGAAACTGGAATCGTTAGAAATATCAGACAACCTAATAATGTTGAAAATTGAGTGGACAAAACAAGTACGACCGAGCAAGGTGGCGCAGCGGTTAGCACGCTGCACTCGCATTCTGGAGGACGACCCTTCAAATCCGCGTCCAGCCATCCAGATTTAGGTTTTCCGCGGTTTCCCTAAATTGCTCCAGGCAAATGCCGGTATGATTCCTTTGAAAGGGAACGGCCGAATTTCTTCCGCTTCCTTGACACAATCCGAGCTTGTGCTACAGCTCTAATGACCTCACTGTCGTCGGGACGCAAAACCCAATCTTCCTTCAAAGCAAGTACGAAGTAGGATAGCGACATAAAGAAGTGCTAATAAAACAGATGTCTGCCTCCATAACGGAGTGGTCAACGCGACAGGCTCTTACGTGCAGGACCTGCGTTCGACTCTCGGTACTGCGAGGGATATTTCTTGGTGGAAAGACAGGACTGGGGGTGCACGGAGCCTCATGACGCCAATTGAGCAGGTACCCGATTGAGAAGTAGCGGCTCCGAGGCTGGAACATCGACATCGGCAGGAAGCGCGTCCCATGTCCCTTCACACCGAAACCGATTGTCTCTATGTCCGTCTTTTCAGAGATGGTTGCGGATCCGGCTGTTCATTCTTTTAGCCATCTAATTTCCAAATTTATTTTAGTTGGCTAACAGTTTCGGCGATTTACTACGCCATCTGCAGGACTCTGACCGAGGTTCGGTAACCCAGGTGGAATGCTCCATCGCGTCGGTCAGGGGCCTGAAGATGGCCGAAACTGGTAGCCAAATAAAATAAATTTGGAAATTAGGCGCTGAAAGGTGTTTGATTTGACAGCCTGCAACCGATTATGGATGGATGACGAATACACGACTACCACGTGGTCTTCAGGTGCTGATCGCATTCTTACCGGAAGGACACCTCGTAATAAAATCCTAGTGTGTGCTCGCTCTCACAGTGAAGAATAACCGTAGCTCTTTTCATTAGTTGTTAGTGATTCTTAAAAAATGGTTGGTGTATGTTATTCACATATCTATTACAAGTTATGGTTTCGTGGAAAAATACTAACTGCGCACCACACGCCTGTTTTCACATCAAGCAGAGACTCTTCTTGTAACTGAGGAGGATTTTCGGAATTGCAAAGTCAACTTGCGAGACTTTGGAAGGAGATTATGGTTTAGCGTCCCATCAGCTTCGAGATCATTAGAGACTGAGCAGAACAACCATGGTACACGATGAAGTGGGATCTTTTTTGTACTCCAGGGCCTGCGATAACTATTACCGAATTGCAGTAAAAGGCGCAAGATACCTGGAACAATCGATCGCAGGAAGCCATTTGGCCTCATTAAGAACGTTTGCATATGAGACTACTCGCCTGCGTTGGCGCCAGAGAGGGGGTACACTTTGTATCAGTGTAAGTTTGGGCACTCTCCGTTGTGACATTTTTGTTTGATTTGATATGAAGTTCTTATCACATATTCCCACAGTGATGAACGACCTGTCACCCTACTTGTAAATAAAACAACATTGTCCTTGAGGGTGTTGCATTTCTTGTACAGCAGCATAGGGTGTTTCAGTCAACTTTCTAGGGGTGATAGACGTTATGACATCTTTTGTCAGAGGCAAACTTTTCTCTGGCGATTCCTGGTGAGGCTTCTTTTTGGCGGAAGAGGAGGGGCCCGGGGGGGCGGGGGGGGGTTCTTTCGCTGAGAGGTGGCAGGGTTGCGGTATTCCGCAGTGCCTTTTGTGTTCTCTATAATCTAGTTGAAAAAAAGTTTTGTTCACTTCGTTAGAAGTATTTCTTTGGAATCCTCTCCTGAATTACAGTTACCTCCTGTGGCGTTTGCTGTTTTATTGATTGGTTTGGTATTTAACTAATTTGTAAATGAAAATGATAATCTTATTTTATTACACTGAGTAATCACTACATAATTTTTCTCCCCGCTAAATATTTGGTCAAGTTGCTAAAGAACTCCAAGTTAACATCATGTTAAAGTGTTGTCTGTAAGTTGTGTATGTGTCACTAAATCACAGTTCATACAACAGATTTTATACAACTATGGATTATGATGGAAACAGTTATCTTCAGCAAAATGATCATTAAAACCACCGAATATCAGCCGCGCTCAACACTGACGTATGTTACCTGAAACAATATTCTTTGCAACTCGTGCGTAATTAATTTCGGCTGCATACATCAGCTAGATAAGTTTGTAAAAACGATCGTGCTATGAGCACTATTTTTAAAGAACCTATCTGATTCGAATTATTTTCATTAAAATGAGTTCGGGACCACCGGTGCACTTTTATTTTTACACATTTGTATTACCTTCGGCATTTATTCTGCAAAATTGCGTAATTTAAATTTGAATTTGGCGCTGAGATAATTGTGAAGATGGCGGCAGACAACTGATAGAGACTTTCTATTGTTAGAGCAAATAATTAAATATTTAAAATGGTTATTAAACGCTATAAAATCTACTTTCGTATTGTGCACTATTTAGACTTCATCAAGCAAACATTTGATTAGTTTCTAAGGAAAACACAGACAAAAACGCGATATAAATCGCTATCTTCAATGGCTGCGCTCCTTGCACCGGGAAGAAATAATTAACGCAGATAATGCTTACTGAGAGAGGAATTAAACTTACAAATAATTATTCACTCATGTTTATAATAATAATGAACTCTATTTTCAAGTAATAATTAACAAATAATTACAGTTTCTTAACAGACCTCAGTTTGATATTCGTCCGCAACTTATAAAAGCCAACCAACCAAAGGTAAAAACAAATGAAGACAAAAGCAGATGATAAAAGGAATTTAAAATTGTCGTTGTCGATATGTCCAATTACATCATAGAATATTATATAAGTAATTAATATTTATCATTGTTTTCACTGTTTTTCATACGTCGAATAGATAATGTTTATACCTGTTAGAGGCATAATTTTCTCTCGTCGCACTGTAGCTAAAATTTATCTCGTGGATGTTACACTGTGGACAATATCCTGATCTCTTGGCTCGCATAGGATCGTATTCGTGACCACCTCTATCACATTCACAGCCCTACACTCTCAGAAAAAATAATATGGGTTCGATAAATTACACTGGTTCATTAATAAAATCTGTTTCTTTTTTATTACACGTAATGGATAACTAAGATGGAAGAGATTTACTCCACGACATACATATTAGGAAAGGGCAGGCTGACGAACAGACAGCTCCTCGTTTATAAATATAACAAATAGTTTTTAATAATTTATTTCCCCTTTCAGTTTCAGAAATCTATTTGGCACTGTGCTCATTAATACTTCTGGGCACCTTATGAAATGGATTAGGGTCTGAAGAGGTGCAATTTAGAATGATTTTGAGTAGCATGAGATTCAAAATCCAAATATGAATGTATTTTTTTTGGGTCATCAGTCTACTGACTGGTTTGATGCGGCCCGCCACGAATTCCTCCCCTTTGCTAACCTCTTCATATCAGAGTAGCACTTGCAACCTACGTCCTCAATTATTTGCTTGATGTATTCCAATGTCTGTCTTCCTCTACAGTTTTTGCCCTCTACGGCTCCCTCTAGTACCATGGAAATCATTCCCTCATGTCTTATCAGATGTCCTATCATCCTGTCCCTTCTCCTTATCAGTGTTTTCCACGTATTCCTTTCCTCTCCGATTCTGCGTAGAACCTCCTCATTCCTTACCTTATCAGTCCACCTAATTTTCAACATTCGTCTATAGCACCACATCTCAAATGCTTCGATTCTCTTCTGTTCCGGTTTCCCCACAGTCCACGTTTCACTACCATAGAAAGCTGTGCTCCAGACGTACATCCTCAGAAATTTCTTCCTCAAATTAAGGCTGGTATTTGATATTAGTAGACTTCTCTTGGCCAGAAATTCCTCTTTTGCCATAGTGAGTCTGCTTTAGATGTCCTCCTTGCTCCGTCCGTCATTGGTTATTTTACTGCCTAGGTAGCAGAATTCCTTAACTTCATTGACTTCGTGACCATCAATCCCGATGTTAAGTTTCTCGCTGTTCTCATTTCTACTACTTCTCATTACCTTCGTCTTTCCCTGATTTACTCTCAAACCATACTGTGTACTCATTAGACTGTTCATTCTGTTCAGCAGATCATTTAATTCTTCTTCACTTTCACTCAGGATAGCAATGTCATCAGCGAATCGTATCATTGATATCCTTTCACCTTGTATTTTAATTCCACTCCTGAACCTTTCTTTTATTTCCATCATTGCTTCCTTGATGTACAGATTGAAGAGTAGGGGCGAAAGGCTACAACCTTGTCTTACACCCTTCTTAATACGAGCACTTCGTTCTTGATCGTCCGCTCTTATTATTCCCTCTTGGTTGTTGTACATATTGTATATGACCCGTCTCTCCCTATAGCTTACCCCTACTTTTTTCAGAATCTCGAACAGCTTGCACCATTCTATAATGTCGAACGCTTTTTACAGATCGACAAATCCTACGAACGTGTCTTGATTTTTCTTCAGCCTTGCTTCCATTATTAGCCGTAACGTCAGAATTGCCTCTCTCGTGCCTTTACTTTTCCTAAAGTATACTGAAATAATAAGCAACCTGTTACATATAAGAAATTAAATTTCTTGTCCGGTTTCGGAGACTTACTGCACTTCTGCAGTAGGTTATGCCTGTCGCATTATTTGCGAGTGTCAGGAGCAAAGTGCATACAGCACAATGTCACGACCATAAAAAATATATGCACGAGCAATAAAAGTAGTTACTTAGCACTAATTACTTGCTTATTGCTCCTGCATATATTTTCTTAGGACCATGGCGTTGTGCTGCATGCAATTTTTTATTGACACTCGCTAATAATGCGACAGGCATAACCTTCTGAAGAGGTTCACTAAGTGCCCGCAACCGGTCAAGAAATTAAATTTCTTATATGCAACTTGTCGCTTATTATTTCATTACAGAGGACTACAATTGCTGAAGATGGACAAAAAAATATATCAATTTATTAATTTAGAATGGCAACCCAGCTCTCTACGTCTTATCATTGTACATTTATCAAGTTTAAAGGAAATATTCGATAAACACTTGGACTCTACAGTTAAACTCTTCATAGATGACTCTGTACATAAACACTTCAATTAATTTGGCTAAACAAATGAGAACACATGAACCATCGCGGTGAGGCTCGTTGGGAAAGAGGAGCCATGTTAAGGGAAGGGGAGAAAGCACTCGGTACACCTGTACATATCCACATGCAGAAACCTAACTGCAGGTACTCTGCAGACTACACTTATTCCAGTGACCAGAGGGAATTCAGTAATGCACTGTGCCTGGATAAGTATTTCCACACTCAAATTCAAATGGGAACAAAAGCCCTTTAGTAGGCAACTGAAGGAAATTTCTCGTATGAATAGGTAATCATTTTGCTCTTGTGATGCGCCTGATGAAACGATCACATGTACAGATCCGAAATTGCAGGATTTGGGACATACGATTGGATGGCGGACGAAATATCACACTGTCTCAATCATGTTGGATGACATTCCTTTTTACTGGAGTCGCGACTGGTTTTGTGGCATTGTAACCACATCTTCAGGTGAACTCATATCTCAAGTATGAGATGATCGATTGGGGTTGTACAGAAGAGCCAACATTCGTCGTCAGTTTAGACTGGAAATTAACCCGCACGAGGCGGTATGTCGAAAATAAAAGCTGCAATATAACGATCAACTAGTTTCGATTTAGTTAGGTTATAACTAGTTAGTTTGTAATTTCAGTCTTACCAATTGATCGGGGATTTGATTGTTACGTTACAAATTTCACCTTCGATATACTGCCTTCTTACCAGTTAGTTTTCATTCTAAAGTGACAACGAATATTGAGACTTCTGTATATGTTCAGTAGTTCATTTTATGATCTGAGATATATGTTCACTTTAAGATGTGATTGAATTACAATGAAACCGGAAATGAGGCCAGGCAACGCGATTCTCATACAGTCGAAGGCGTTTTCCAATTTTCAACATGCATATTCGCAGATGTTGTTGCCCAGACTACATACTTTTCTGCATACTTCAGATAAATACAAAAACGGAAAACTAATAGAAATTCCTGTTACTTATAGGTTATTCGTTTGGATTTACACGTTATAATCTTGTGTTTGAACAACATAGACTGGCTCTAGTAACCAACATAGAAACATACGGCGATTATATCAATCACGCGATACCCCGGTCAATGCAAAGACAAATCTTTTAAGGTAAACAAAAATTACGGTTCACAAATGATCTTGCAGATTGCAAGAAGTTGGTACAGATGATCAGTGTTATGGGTAGATCAGCATTCTATGGTAATACGAACACATCTGGTAGAGGTACTGTTAGAGCGAAGGACACGAATTCAACGTCACACAAGCACGTGTAGTTAAGCAAATATATAAACTGAATTCCATCCGAACAGGTCTCGAAAGGCCCAACGGCACCGACCGACTGCTGTGTCGTTCTCTGTCGATAGGCGTCACTGGATGTGGATACGCAGGGGCATCTGGTCAGCTCACTACTCTCCCAGCCGTTGTCAGTTTCCGTGACTGGAGCCGCTACTTCTCAGTCAAGTAGTTACTCAACTGGCCTCGCAAGGGCTGAGTACCTCCTGCTTCCCGACAGTCATAGGCAGACCCGAATGGCCGCCCATCCAATTGCTATCCCAGCCATACACTGCTTAACGTTGTTGATCTGACGGGAAACGGTGTTACCATGGCGGCAAGACCGTTGGCGAAAATAAATACATCAGGAGTGAAAATGAGATCAATACATTACTACCTAACACCATGATGGAAAGAAAAGAAATTAACTGTACTGCAAAACCTATTTACGTAATATCAGTACCTTTGTCCATCTAACAGTGGTTTGCAAATACTTTATTCCAATATTTCAAATCCAGTGCCATCGATAGAGTGCAGGAAGGCGCGCAATTTCATACCATTCTCCCAATTAACAATTGGTGAGGGGGGGGGGGAGACCAGTGGCCGAATATCAACCATTTTCCTGAGACTTTCACGCTCTCACTAATTCACAAACACGTCATACCAAGGTAGGCAATGCAAACCTTTTTGAAGAACGGGATTAAAGCGATCTCTGCACTGGTAAATAAAGCAAAGATTGCTCGTTCCTTTTACAGAGGCTACGTGAAGTTGCATCAGAGTGAAATGTCAAATGGTGTAAACCACTGCCGGCCGTAGTGGCCGAGCGGTTCTAGGCGCTACAGCCTGGAACCGCGCGACCGCTACGTAGTTTTAACTGCTAGGGTACTGATGACCTCAGAAGTTATGTCCCATAGTGCTCAGAGCCATTTGAACCACTTTTTTTTTTTTGTAAACCACTGGCTGCATCTTGAGATGCCAAAAGCTCTTAACATTTATTCACGAAGCTAATTCAGCTGACTCGTTTTGCTGTCATCTGCTCAGTAAGAAAGGAAGTAGGCTCCTAAATATTAAAGTTCCTGTAAAATGTTTTTCTCCGCTCAGAGACATTCGTTCTGGGAATTATCTTGTTGAAAATCGCTCTTCCAATTTAATGGTGTAGAGAGTGCAGTATACATCGTTAGTAGACACATATATTTCGGTGAAATATCGTCCTTCCGGGACTGGAGATTACTAAATGTCACCTACTACCGCTAGAAAGCGACAGTGAACATTTTTTCTCTAACAGAAATTAATTTCTGAAGCGTTAATTGAATCGTTTGTACACATCTACTCCAGCACTGATTGTGAAGGGTGAAACTGCCTCGTACTTAATTCCGATATAGATTTTTCCACAAGCACTGGCTTCCACGTGATTATGATCACTCCGTTATCGTTTCTAAACATATAGTGAGGGATAAACATGATTTGTGAATAGTGTTGTAAATAAAAGGGTACGTTCTGACCACTGTATATAGATCTGATTTTCGATATGTCACGTTGGATCATAATAATGGCCTTGACTGGAATCTGTCTCTGAATGTCAGTTAGCAATGCAAGAGGAAACTTCCGAATGACCTTTGCAGCGCTGATCACTCGAAACTGTAATTACCCTCATCCATCAGCCGACGACATATTCGATTTTTAATTACTGTCAGTTTTGTTCTGGAACTGCGGGAGTTTGCTTATAGAGAAGTAGTCACAGTGGATAGGGAGGAAGGAAGGAGATGGCACAACGCAATTAAAAAAGAGTCGACCACAGACAAATTAAAAACACGTACAACGGTTATTCGGAAAGCAATTAACGATCGGTCACGAAATAGAAACCACAGTGAAAATCCGATGAAGTTTTGCACACGTGTTTTGGACAGTGTCTCTAGTATCCCCGTCGATCGCGTTACGTCGTTCTTTTTAGATCTGAGCACACAGGGAGCACATAAAGATACCTAGAACAATAGTGTCTCCCACCAAGTATGAGGGCCTGGTGAGAAATTTCGCCTGGAGCTATGCAGCCAACACTACATAACTGTCTTGCGTGTTCTTCTTCAGGACAATTATCAGCCGCTTTCTACAGCGGCAATGAGAATGCTTCTGCGTCGCTTTCTATTGTAAATGTTTGATTACCCACAACGCAGCCCGTGACTGTCTCCCTCTGAGTTTCATCTCTGCTAATATGAACCGTGGCTATGTAGACAACAATTTGACACAGACAATGAGCTGTAGGCCAGCGTAGAGAATTGGCGGAAAGCACTGGCGGCTGCGTTTGGTAACAAGGGTATTGCAAAGTTGGTACAACGATACGGCGAACGTCTAAGTCCGATCGGCGACTATGTAGATAAGTAGCTAGAAATTGTAGCTGATAAAACAGTTTTGATTTTCACTGTGGTTTACATTTTGCGACCTTTCGTTCCTTACTTTCCCAGTAGCCCTCGTATATTTAATAAAGATCCACCAACATATTACGAATGAAGCCCAGAAATCGAAGAGGGTGAAAACGTACAGAAATAGGTGGAAGAAATAGTCGGATACGAGAAAATTTTAGTGGAGCAGCAGACAACGCTCGACATCAAGAAAAATCGTAATCATTAGTAATCAGAGGATAAAAAAAGGGAAAATGAAATACGTTATTGTGGACGAGTGAAAGGTACTAATAATGGCACATACAAATTAACGTGGCAGGTTACCTTAGCTGCTGAGTGGAGGGTTCAATGGATCGAATGCGATGGTAATTAAGAGTTGCCGTTGTTATTCAGAGTTTGTGACTGTCGCGGATGACCAGTAACAAGATCATCAGCTGTTTATCTAACCGTCATTCTCCATCTATCGTTTTGGAGCCTATAACACTTAGCTAAACACTCCCACAATGGCTCCTAAACAGCAGGACAACGTGGGCTGAACACTGACGGTTCCAGTCACAGGAAAGAGACCTGACTACGTAACAACAGATGTAGCAGTAAGGCAGAGCTCTTGCGGTGGGGGTTGCTAAATACCTCAGGTTTCAGAGAAATCCCAGTTTGCTCACATTCACACTTTTGGGCAGATTGTTTACTTGAGTCAAGCTGCCAAACAATGGCTCCTTCTAACAGCCAGAGCGGCTTGTGTGGCGCGACTGTGTTGTATGCCCGCGCGTAGGCCCGTTCAGAATTCTCAAAGGTAGCTGTCTTCCAAAGGAAAACGAGAGGAACTATGCTATGGTAGAATAAGAGACGGGAGACAGTTTGGAAGACATAGGTGACCCAAAATTAGAGTTTAACAGAGTTTGGTAACACTTACGAATGATTGAAGACAGTATGGGTCGGGAGACAACGTCAGACTTATGGAAAAATGTCTCGCGCATAATCCTGAAGTTAGAAATGACAGGTAAGTCCTAGAACTACCGTACAATCAGTTTAACAGGTAATGCACGTCAACTGCTGAAAAGCATAATCCAAAGAAAAATGGAAAAGTTGAGGATGTACGCAATGATCAACTGATTTTCTTTAGGAAAGATAATGGCACCAGAAAGACAATACTGACATTGGAAGATCAAGACTCTTTAAGGATTTGTTGACCTAGAAGAAATATTCGACTACTCAAAATGGTGTACGATGATCGAAATTATTAGGAAAATAGATGTAAACAGAATAGAAATTCGGTTATACACAATATGTACAAGAATCTAGAGGGAAAACTAAGAATGCTTAGATTAGAAAGGGTGCAAGATAGGGAGTCAGTCTTTCGGCTTTTAAAATAAAAGAAACAGTATTTACATTAAACATTTTTATTCTTCATGTTTACATATCTGCAGTCCTCTAGAGGGCTCCGAACTGTGGGGTGTAGCAAGGCGCTATGTGACTATAGTATTTCAGTGCGTGAGAAACAGAATGCTGTAATGAAATTTTGAATTCGAGGTGTTCGTCCCGACATGGAGCGCACCCCCCCCCCCCCTCTCCCTCAGCACCGCAGTGCCAGACTACGCACGAGCGCCGCGACGCTTGCAACAATCCGAAACAGTGGGTTCAGTGTCAGCGATCTTCATCCATACATTCCCCACTTGGCCCCATCCGGTTGCATCTGTTTCCAAAAGTTAAAGAACGCTTTCGAGGACTTAACTTTGATGTTACCGAAGCGTTTAAGCAGAGATGAGGCGACGGCTTTGTCGACAAAGTCAAACATTCTACAACAATGGTATCAACAAGCTGGTTTCTCGGGAGTAAAGTGTTTATCGTAAAGGTGTGTCTGTCGTGAAATAAGTATGTATATATGAAGAATAAGGATGTGGACTGTTAATAATGCTTGCATTATTGTAAAAGCTTTACGAGTTTTCAAACAAAAAATTCGATGACATTAATTTTCAGCACGCCCTCGTGTATGTCGAAGAACCAATAATGGAAATGAAAGAAAGGGCCAGGAGTGAGTAAGCATTCGGAATGAAAAGATGTAAATTGTTTGCTAATGACATATTCTTAGAGAAAATGAAGAAGAATTCCAGCGCCTGTTGCACTGAATAAAAAGTACGCACCATGGATTGACGTTATACTTTAGAAAGACAAAGGTAATGAGGAGTAGCAGAAATGAGATGAGCTACAAACTTTAATCTAAACTGAGGACTACGAAATACAAGCAACACAGGAAATTCTGATAACGTGGAAGCCAAATAAGACATGAAGGATGAAACTAGGAGGACATAACAAACAAACCAGTACAGACAAATTGGGAATTTCAGGTCAAATGAATTAAACACATTGGAGTTAATTTTTAGGAAAATTCTGTGAATATTCGCTTGGAATACAGCTCTGTGTGTACGTGAATCTTTGAGAGGAACACGTGGCGAATACTGAGGAGAAGAGAGACAGGAAGATAGGACACATGTTAAGACATCAAATAGTAACATCCACGGTACGTGAGGAGCCCGTCCAGGGTAAAAGCTGTACTGTAAGACAAAGATTGCAGTTGAAATGTGAAAATTCGAGCTATTATTACACTTCAGTCTTCAGAATGTGACAATAACAATCAGGAATAAACACATTGGAGCTAATTTTTAGGAAAATTCTGTGAATATTCGCTTGGAATACCGACAGCTCGCATACAGTGTGTCTTAGAAGGAATAGTATGTGACAGGAACGATTATTCGAAGCAAAAATATCTAGTATACGTGGGCTCTCAAACGCATGCCTTAACAGCTATAAGCACTTCTTCATTCCAGTACTTTGATACAAATCACTTCTGTTGCAAGCTCTTTGCTTTCCAAGCTTTGGGAGCATGTAGTACGGTCCAAAACAAGAAAAATCCTGTAAAAATGAACTGTGAAGCGCATACCTTAGGACTTATGAACAGTTACTCATCTCGGCAACTCTTCTACTGACCAAGTGCTACGCACTTTAGAGGCCATGTTTACTAGACTGTCTTTTTCTTGTTTTGGTCTATACCCTTGAATACTGACTATTTCTCCTAGGACACCCTGTATATTGCTCAAGTGAAGTTCCATGGAGAATGTACAGACAGACAGCTACTCACCTGATTACATGATAATCATACTTTGACGGTATCCTTCTTGCTTGCCAATGATTTTTCACTTCTATCCATGTGTAATAAATTCTCACGTCAGTTTTTAATTGACCAAAAAATAGTTTATCAGGCAGTTGTTGAGAGAGAAGTTCTCTCTGGGGGGAATTATGCTCAGTCTAGCCATTCTGTGTTATTCTTTCAGAAATGACGCATTACTGATGTTATCCGTGATGCACAGCAACTGAAACAGTTCTGTTATGTAAATTGGAGGAGGAGTGGGAGGAAAGGACAACCAAAGGAATGATATTAGCTGCATCAGGACTTTATGTGGAATCAGTGTCGACGAGTGAAAATACACTCCTGGAAATGGTAAAAAAGAACACATTGACACCGGTGTGTCAGACCCACCATACTTGCTCCGGACACTGCGAGAGGGCTGTACAAGCAATGATCACACGCACGGCACAGCGGACACACCAGGAACCGCGGTGTTGGCCGTCCAATGGCGCTAGCTGCGCAGCATTTGTGCACCGCCGCCGTCAGTGTCAGCCAGGTTGCCGTGGCATACGGAGCTCCATCGCAATCTTTAATACGGGTAGCATGCCGCGACAGCGTGGACGTGAACCGTATGTGAAGCTGACGGACTTTGAGCGAGGGCGTATAGTGGGCATGCGGGAGGCCAGGTGGACGTACCGCCGAATTGCTCAACACGTGGGGCGTGAGGTCTCCACAGTACATCGATGTTGTCGCCAGTGGTCGGCGGAAGGTGCACGTGCCCGTCGACCTGGGACCGGACCGCAACGACGCACGGATGCACGCCAAAACCGTAAGATCCTACGCAGTGCCGTAGGGGACCGCACCGCCACTTCCCAGCAAATTAGAGACACTGTTGCTCCTGGGGTATCGGCGAGGACCATTCGCAACCGTCACCATGAAGCTGGGCTACGGTCCCGCACACCGTTAGGCCGTCTTTCGCTCACGCCCCAACATCGTGCAGCCCGCCTCCAGTGGTGTCGCGACAGGCGTGAATGGAGGGACGAATGGAGACGTGTTGTCTTCAGCGATGATAGTCGCTTCTGCCTTGGTGCCAATGCGTGTTTGGCGCCGTGCAGGTGAGCGCCACAATCAGGACTGCATACGACCGAGGCACACAGGGCCAACACCCGGCATCATGGTGTGGGGAGCGATCTCCTACACTGGCCGTACACCTCTGGTGATCGTCGAGAGGACACTGAATAGTGCACGGTACATCCAAACCGTCATCGAAACCATCGTTCTACCATTCCTAGACCGGCAAGGGAACTTGCTGTTCCAACAGGACAATGCACTTCCGCATGTATCCCGTGCCACCCAACGTGCTCTAGAAGGTGTAAGTCAACTACCCTGGCCAGCAAGATCTCCGGATCTGTCCCCCATTGCGCATGTTTGGGACTGGATGAAGCGTCGTCTCACGCGGTCTGCACGTCCAGCACGAACGCTGGTCCAACTGAGGCGCCAGGTGGAAATGGCATGGCAAGCCGTTCCACAGGACTACATCCAGCATCTCTACGATCGTCTCCATGGGATAATAGCAGCCTGCATTGCTGCGAAAGGTGGATATACACTGTACTAGTGCCGACATTGTGCATGCTCTGTTGCCTGTGTCTATGTGCCTGTGGTTCTGTCAGTGTGATCATGTGATGTATCTGACCCCAGGAATGTGTCAATAAAGTTTCCCCTTCCTGGGACAATGAATTCACGGTGTTCTTATTTCAATTTCCAGGAGTGTATGTACTGTACTGAGACTAGAACCCAGGATCTCCTGCTAACTAGGCAGTTGTGTTAAGCAGAGCGCTACCCGAACACGGCGTTTGTCGCTAATACGCGGACTATCCCAGCAAGCTCCCCGACTGACGCATTGACGCACATTCTCACCTAGCGCCACCTACCTGCAGTCCCCCTCCATGTCGTCTGTGCTCGCTACTTTGAGATTCCCGTCGTAGGTCGGAAGTAAATGTGAATCCGTACTGCGAGTAGTGGATTCATTGTCCATCGAGACGAATTGGTTATGAATGTCTGATGTCCGACAAAACAGACATCGCACATTCGTATAATCGATGCAGTTCTGTTACACACGTTGAATGGGCAATTTCTGCCTTTATAAATTCCCTACGCCTTTATTGTTCTCACGATCACGAAATGTCACGTGGATGAGATCGTCAATGTTCTTCGCAGTTTAGAGATGCCAAAATATTCATGGTATGTAGGTCCGAACGATAAGAGCTGTGAACCAACTCGTCATGTGTTGTGATTGTGATGTGTCGTCTTGACAGTTCTGAAACCATGGTTTTGACTGAATGCTCAGCTGTATTCATGCTTAATATCTTAGACTGCTGAGGTATCTGCCACATCTTAGTACATCCCCGAAACTCTTGCTTCTTGAAGTCAACAACAAAATCCGTACACGGTAGGCCATCGTAGTGAAGTTGGCCGCCAATGACCCTGCATTTCGCCAGGTGAACTACCAACTCGTTACGTGAAACACCAGTGTGTGTCCTGCCCCATTATACGTGTAAACACTTATGTTTGCAATCACACTGTTAGAATACTTACACTGCATCCGGTATATGGCGGTTAGTTTTGGAATATCTTTCGTGTTTTTACAGGGTTTGTAGGGAGCGCCGTGAATCGGTGACAGCAAGAGTGTCATCTAACTGATTTCCTGTATTTCTCAAGGGGTTCATCGATTGCGAGAAAAGCCGGTAATGAAGATGCTGTCCAAACCTTGACGCAGAAATACAGCCAGAGATAGAGCGCCCAGCAGAAGTAATCGAAGCCAGTACCTTATAACACACCTAATTGACATACTGGAAATGCATGTCACTGCCTAGTAACTCTATTACGTGCACATCAAGTGAAGAACTGTCTTCTATTCGAACTTGCATCGTAGTCCTAAAGGACTGGCAACACCATCGCCTCTTTAAGACAGTTACGAAAGACGCTTTTACAATATTAATTTTACATAGTTGTAACTATGTTACTTTCTGTTGTTTTATGATAGAGACTTTACTCGTGATAAGTGTTCATTCAACATGCCCCAAAAGTACTTTGTAGCTCACGTAATGTCGCACAAACTTTTGTGATTATCCTAACTGACTTAGAAAACTTAATTGTCACTGTATGTTGATTTTGTGTACGCCCAACAGAAATTAAGTATATAAACACATAAAAAAAGTTTTGCATCACCCCGATTCCCAGAAATCCTGAAGATAGATGTTGACTGTGGATATTGTATCAGAGACACATTCCCTTTGACTGTTCATAGATGTCACAAAACCTGCCCAAAGACGAAAACACCTATACGTGAGCAGTGCCTATTAACGGAGGGGGTCTGATAGCGGATCGGTTCAGTCATTCCACCAGGAAGGAGGTACATGGCTCGTGCTGTCTGTAGTTCAACCATGCCTAGACGGTGTATACCGCGGTTCGATCGCGTCCGCATTGTTACTTTATGCTAGGAAGGGCTCTAAACAAGAGAAGTGTGCAGACGTCTCGGAGTGGACCAAGGCGATGTTGTTCGGACGTGGAGGAGGTACAGAGAGACAGGAACTGTCGATGACATGCCTCGCTCAGGCCGCCCAAGGGCTACTACTGCAGTATATGACGGCTACCTACGCATTATGGCTCGAAGGGACCGTGACCGCAAAGCCACCATGTTGAATAATGCTTTTCGTGCAGCCACAGGACGACGTGTTACGAGTCAAACTGTGCCCACCAGGCTGTATGATGCGCAACTTCACTCCCGACATCCTTGGCGAGGTCCATCTTTGCAACCACGACACCATGCAGTGCGGTACATATGGGCCCAATGACATGCCGAATGGACCGCTCAGGATTGGCATCACGTTCTCTTCACCGATGAGTGTCGCATATGCCTTCAACCAGACAATCGTCGGAGACGTGTTTGGAGGCAACGCGGTCAGGCTGGACGCCTTAGACGCACCGTCCAGCGAGTGCAGCAAGGTGGAAGTTCCCTGCTGTTTTGGGGCGACATTATGTGGAGCCGACGTACGCCGCTGGTAATCATGGAATGCGCCGTAGCGGTTGTACCATACACGAATGCCATCCTCCGACCTATAGTGCTACCATATCGGCAGCATATAGGCGAGGCATTCGTCTTCATGGACGACAGTTCGCACCCCCATCGTGCACATCTTGTGAATGACGTCCTTCAGGATAACGACATCGCTCGACTAGAGTGGCAAGCATGTTCTCCAGACATGAACCCTATCGAACATGCCTGGGATAGATTGAAAAGGGCTGTTTACGGACGACGTAACCCACCAAACAATCTGAAGGGATCTACGCCGAATCGCCGTTGAGGGGTGGGACAATCTGGACCAACAGTGCCTTGATGGACTTGTGGATAGTGCGCCACGGTGAATACAGGCATGCATCAATGCAAGAGGACGTGCTACTGGGTATTAGAGATACCGGCGTGTACAGCAATGTGTACCACCACCTCTGAAAGTCTCGTTGTATGTTGGTACAACATGCAATGAGTGGTTTTCATGAGCAATAAAAAGGACGGAAAAGATGTTTGTATTGATCTTTATTCCAATTTTCTGTATAGGTTCAAGAAGTCTCAGAACCGAGGTGATGGAAAACTATTTGAGCCAGTAAGAATGTATTAATTCCATTTCTGAGGAAGGGAGGTACTGCCATGTCAGTTTAATAAGTCATGGTCGGAAAATGCTGATACAAATACGAATTACTTACAGAAGAATGGAAACACTCTCCTGAGGGAAGGTCAGTTTCGATTACATCAATTTGATTCGAAAGAACTGGACGAGGTGTCAACTTCCGTGCTGGCGAAAGGCGTGAATTTTGTAGAATGACTAAGAAAATTATCTTCCCAAGAGATCACCCGTAGCATCGGATAAGTCATTCGTTGGCTCCACTCTGACACCACTGAAGGGATGAGAAGGGATCCCAGGACAAAGCCAAAATGCCGAAGAACAACGTCACGGCGGCAGAATGCAGGACTTTAAGTGCCCTCCGTGTGGAAAATGACACACCTGTCCTAGCAGTTGACAGAGAAAACAGCCGGTGCTATTGTGACCAGATGACCTTTTCCGAAAGATAGCGCTGATACTACAGCATTCAAAATACTAGCAAGTGAAGGACTGTGACAAGGAAGACCGTCGCATCCCTCACCAGTTCAGGCCTGGACAAGTGTATGGCGGGAATGGTGTATCCCAGAATAACTGCACCACTACGGATTTATGGCCTCCTGAAAATACAAAAATTGGGAGTCCGATTATGTCTACAAATTCGCCTCTGTATGGGACAGTAAAACAGCTGGCACAGGCAATAAAAAGGACTCGTGTGATGTGGGAAGTTCTATGAACGGATAGACGGTTTCGACATAGAATGCGCTCTAGCACCAGGGAATCCACTTGGAGGAAAAATATTTGAAACTGCTTGCCTGAAACCAAACGCGTTCTACAGATATGTGGAGGACCATTTTTGGTTTCGCCTTATAGTGATAAGTACTACAAGAATTCCTTTACAGTATACGAGACAACGCCAGGTTTACAGGTCTACACTCAGATAAAGGAGACGTCTGGTGGCATACTAGGACATTCCACTTGCTGGAAGAAAAACGCACACAGACCTATACTTAAACACGAATAACTGCCATCATCCAGCTCAATACACACCTATGCTCACCGCACTGGTATTTAGGGCGCAGGCCGCACGTGACAAGGGAGGTCTGCCTACTGAGTTACAGCATCTGCATGAAACCTATCGGAAGAATGGCTACTCGGAGACAGAAATACGACTCACTCTTCAGCTGAACAAGAAAAAGAAAGAAATCTAGCCAGAAGAAAAAACCAAACGCCTCGTCTCCTTTCGTAAGCAGGACCGCTCACAGCCAAGGTCACCAGCATAATGGAAATGCACAACATTAAACCAATTTTCCACTCAATGGTTAGCGAAGGATCAACGAGGACTGTTGACACCTGGCACCAACAGCGTCAGTTGCGAGTGTGGACTGCCAGAGGAAGCGGTGCATCTCACAGCACTGATCAGCATCTCGGCCAAACCGATACTCCGGGAGAGGCAGAGCACGGCGTCAACGAAGGCCACATCTTCGGTTTTGAGCAGACAAAGGTGCTGTGCGGCGCCGTAGGTGTCTCGGATTCAGTCATCAAAGAGACAGTGGAACTAAGAACGCATTGCGATCTCGTCATCCAGTGAAGCCGTTTCCGACTATGCGATGTGGCGTTGTTGTTGCTGTTGTTGTTGTGGTCTTCAGTACAGTTCTCCATGCTACACTATCCTGAGCAAGCTTCTTCATCTCCCAGTACCTACTGCAACCTACATCTTTTGAATATGCTTACCGTATTCATCTCTTGGTCTCCCTCTACGATTTTTATCCTCCACGCTGCCCTCCAGTACTAAACTGGTGATCCCTTGATGCCCACCGATCCGTTCTTCTAGTCAAGTTGTGCCACAAATTTCTCTTCTCCAGAATTCTGTTCAATACCTCCTCATTAGTAATGTGATCTACCACCCTCATCTTGAGCATTCTTCTGTAGCACCACATTTCGAAAGCTTCTATTCTCTTCTTATCCAAACTATTTACCGTCCATGTTTCAATTCCATACATGGCTATACTCCACGCAAATACTTTCAGAAAAGACTTCCTGACAGTTAAATCTAAACTCAAAGATAACAAATTTCTGTTCTTCAGAAACGCTTTCCTTGCCATTGCCAGTCTACATCTTATAGCCTCTTTACTTCGACCATCATCAGTCATTTGGCTCCCCAAATAGCAAAACTCCTTTACTACTTTAAGTGTCTCATTTCCTAATCTAGTTCCCTCAGCATCACACGATTTGATTCGACTACATTCCATAATCCTCGTTTTGCTTTTGTAGATGTTCATCTTATATCCTCCTTTCAAGACACTGTCGATTCCGTTCAACTGCTCTTCCAAGTCCTTTGCTGTCTCTGACAGAATTACAATGACGTCAGCAAATCTTAAAGTTTTTATTTCTTCTCGATGGATTTTAATACCCACTCCGAATTTTTCTTTTGTTTCCTTTACTGTTTGCTCAATATACAGATTGAATAACATCGGGGATCGGCAATTTTCAGCATTGTCAAAAGCTTTCTCTAAGTCTACAAATGGTTCAAATGGCTCTGAGCACTATGGGACTTAACATCTGAGGTCATCAGTCCCCTAGAACTTAGAACTACTTAAACCTAACTAACCTAAGGACATCAAACACATCCATGCCCGAGGCAGGATTCGAACCTGCGACCGTAGCGGTCGCGCGGTTCCGTACTGAAGACCCTAGACCCGCTCGCCCACAACAGCCGGCTAAGTCTACAAATGCTAGAGACGTAGGTTTGCCTTCCCTTAATCTCTTTTGTAAGATATGTCGTATGGTCAGTTTAGCCTCACGTGTTCCAAACTGATCTCCCCCGAGGTCTACCAGTTTTTCCATTCGTCTCTAAGGAATTCGAGTTACTATTTTGCAGCTGTGATTTATTAAACTAATAGTTCGGTAATTTTCACACTTGTCAACACCTGCTTTCATTGGGAATGGAATTATTATATTCTTCTTCAACCCTGAGGCTATTTCACCTGTCTCATACATCTTGCTCACCAGATGGTAAGAGTTTTGTCAGGGCTGGCTCTCCCAAGGCTGTCAGTAGTTCTAATGGAATGTTGTCTACTGCCGGGGCCTTGTTTCGACTTAGGTCTTTCAGTGCTCTGTCAATCTCTTCACGCAGTGTCATATATCCCATTTCATCTTCATCTACATCCTCTTCCATGTCCATGATACTATTCTCAAGGACAACGCCCTTGTGTAGACCCTCTATATACTCCTTCCACCGTTCTGCTTTCCCTTCTTTGCTTAGAACTGGTTTTCCTTCTGAGCTCTTGAAATTCATATAAGTGGTTCTCTTTTCTCCAAAGGTCTCTCTAATTTTCCTACGGGCATTAACTATCTTACTAGTGAGATATGGCTCTAGATCCATACATTTATCCTGTAGCTATGTCTGCTTAGCCATTTTGCACTTCCTGTCGATCTCAGTTTTGAGACGTCTGTCTGCCTTGTTGCCTGCTTCATTTACTGCATTTTTATATTTTCTCCTTTCATCATTTAAATTCAATATATCTTTTGTTACCCAAGGATTTCTACCAGCCCTCGACTTTTTACCTACTTGATCCTGTGCTGCCTTCACTACTTCATCTCTCAGAGCTACCCATTCTTCTTCTACTGTATTTCTTTCTCCCATTCCTGTCAATCATTCCCTAATGCTCTACCTGAAACTCTCTAAAACCTCTGGTTTAGTAAGGTTATCCAGGTCCCATCTCTTTAGTTTCCCAACTTTTTGCAGGTTTTTCAGTTTTAAACTACAGTTCATAACCAAGAGACTGTGATCAGTGTCCACATCTGCCCCTGGAAAAATCTTACAATTTAAAACCTCATTCCTAAATCTCTGTCTTACAATTATGTAATCTATCTGAAACCTTCCAGTATTTGCAGGCTCCTTCCATGTATACACCTACGATTAAATTTTCGTCTCCCTTCACTATTTCTTTTATCTCATCATTCATTTCATCAATCTCTTCGTCATCTACAGAGCTAGTTGGTATATAACCTCGTACTACTTTGGTAGGCGTGGGCTTCGTGTAGAACACCAGTTTTCTTTCTCCTGATAATGACGTTCTCCTGAGTAGTCCCTGCCCAGAGATCCGAATGGGGCAGTATTTTACTTCTTGAATGTTTTACCCAAGAGGACGCCATCATCATTTAACCATACGGTAAAGCTGCATGCCCTCGGGAATCATTACGGCTGTAGTTTCCCCTTGCTTTCAGCCGTTCGCAGTACCACAACAGCAAGACCGTTTCGGTTAGTGTTACAAGGCCAGATTAGTCAATCATCCAGACTGTTGCCCCTGCAACCACTGAAAAGGCTGCTGCCCCTCTTCAGCAACCACACGTTTGTCTGGCCTCTCAACAGATACCCCTCCGTCGCGGTTGCACTTACGGTACGGTCCATGGTTGGTTTGGGGGCGGGGGTTGGCGTTACCAACAATGTATCAGGAATTCTCTGACTTCGGCAGAATGGCCGTATGGAGTAGACGCCCAGATCTTCGTTCAACCCGGCTGGTGGGTTACGGGGGGGGGGGGGGGGGGGGAGTGGGCCACCCACCGACCGCGGCTATAAAGTAACGAACCGGAAATGGAACTCATACTTTTGCGTCCGAGCAATGCGACTTCTGCGTTATGGTGAGGTCGCCTGTTGTCCATTGACATATTAGGCGTGGAAGAGTACGGGGTGAAAGGAAGACAGGAGATTATACAATTCAATACCCCCTCCCCCCCAGCTCGCGTCCTGCCGCCCTACACATACATACAGATTTGAATTCAGAATCAGTTTGAAGTAATAGAGAAGATGGAATGAATATTGGGTGGCAAGTGCACCGAGAGACTTTTCGTAAAATCTGAAATTTATTTGTCCGTCTCCCTCTACATACATCCGGAGTACGCTGTGTTTCCTAACGGGTCGTGAAACAAGCTTGTTTCCTAACGGGTCGTGAAACAAGCTTTCAGTTCACATTTACAGATTCCCAAGAAACTTCGGAGTGAGACCAATCAGTGCATGAAAGAGTTTAGTGTTCGTTTTGACATTTTGTATGGTAACGTTTTTAGTGAACGTTTGTCTGTGTGTCAATTTTGGTTGCATTGTTGCAAGCAGTGGCAATGTTCAATAACTCATTCCAACCTCAATTTCAGGAGATCCTAGATGCCTCGAATTATTTTAGACTTGTTGTAGTATATGTTTTTCTAGTATTTTTCCTAAGCAATATGCTCGCGAGTCACCGTGAAAGGTAACATGTAATAAAACACATGCACATTGCATGTAAAATATCAGTGGTACACAGTAATATTTACCAAAAACCCCACTTTAATGGGTTTTTGAAAATTCGATGAATACTTCTCTAATTGTAAAATTCAAAGTTATCAATGAACACTGATATTAGGTATTTCTACTTATTCATTGCTCTGACACAGCTGTGCCTGAGCTGTGTCAGAAACCTGTGTACCGTACTGCTCCTGGTATGCAACAATGAATATGTTGTCTTGATAAAGCACGAGTGTGCGGCCACCCGCAGGCGAAAATTGAAGGGTCTCTTATTAATATAGCGAATCAAATAACAGTCGGTTTGCAGGTATTGAAAGTTCACACAATAGCTCTGATAGAATTTGAATGTAGCGACCGACTGTTTCCGTAATCCCGCTTTCAAACTGGAAGCTCGCGTCGTTGCTATGTTAGAAGTTAATTGTGTCAATCGATTTTTCTGTATCGCAGTATGCATATAATCGTTGTTTTCCTGGTCGTATTTGCATCCACCAAGCAGACTGTGCAGAAAGAAATCTGATTCAACACTTCTCTGCTCTTTGGCTGCGCTTCACTCCAGCAATTGACCTTATTTGTTCATTAGTATATTGTTGGTCCTGTTGATTAATTAGTTTGTTTGCGTGTTGCTTGGTGGTGTATGTTGGTATCTGTTGTTGCTTTTCTGTCTTCTATCCACTTCTGCTCTTTGGCTGTGGTTCACTCCGCCTATTGACCTTATTCATTCATTAGAATATTGTTGGTCCTCTTAAGAGTAAATGTCGCGTGACTTGGGTCTCCCGTCGGGTAGACCATTCGCCGGGTGCAAGTCTTTCGATTTGACGCCACTTCGGCGACTTGCACATCGATGGGGATGGAATGATGATGATTAGGACAACACAACACCCAGTCCCTGCGCGGAGAAAATCTCCGACCCAGCCGGGAATCGAACCAGGGCTCTTAGGACTGACATTGTGTAGCGCTGACAACTCAGCTACTAGGGGCGGACGTTGGTCCTATTGATTGATGTTAACATGTTTGTGAGTTGCTTGATAACAAGAGCAGTTGTTTATGCTGGTGACTGTTGTTGCTTTCGTGTCTTCTTTACAGACAGTATAATTTGTTAAATGGCGGAGTTGACACAAACATTGTGAATTTCTTTCGCAATTTCCTCACAATCAACAGCCTATTCTTCTATTCCTCGCAATCAACAGCCTATTCTTCTAATAAAGAATAGTTTATACTGGGTAGTATAATTCTGAGTGTTTCTCCACCTCGTGATGACTGGGTGTTGTGTGATGTCCTTAGGTTAGTTAGGTTTAAGTAGTTCTAAGATCTAGAGGACTGATGACCATAGCTGTTAAGTCCCATAGTGCTCAGAGCCATTTGAGGCCAATTCTGAGTGTCACATCTTATCCTTTTAGGTACAATATCTTTGCAGCGGGTTATATCATTAACCAAGCGACCCCAACTCAATTATCTGTCTGCAGTATTCTATGTATCTGGGTAGCAACCGGGTAACTTCGACATCTTGCCGCATTTTGGATGAGAACAAGGCAACCATCTTCGGGTGAAATTTACCCTAGAAACTGCTTACGTGTGGTTATGTAGACAAAAAAAAGCTCCACAGGACATTATGCACATTTGGCTTCAGACTTTGACATAAATGATGAGAAAAATGAGAGGATGAGACGTATGGCGTTGCTGTGTGCCTTGTCTGTAAATGTCAATCAGTCACTGAAGTGTCGTATGATGTTAATCCTCGACCATTTATGAAGTTAATTGTGAATGTTTTGGCCTAGTGAACTGAAGAGATTGTGGGTCGAAGAAGTTGTTTTCTAATAGAAACTGATTTTATCTGGTTGATGTACTCAGGCAAATGGATAGCTACCCTGTTACCTAAAGTGGTGCTGAGAGTACAGTGTGGTTCGTCAAGTATAGCTAGGAGTACCTCGCTAAGAAAAGCGTGCAGTTTTTCAGGTGTTCGTAGGAGGCGTTAACGACACTTTCGAGCCATACAAGATGGCACGAAGTATCACGACGTGCGTAATAGCTTTGCGCAATTTGATACCGTGTCACCCTTGAAGAGCTCGTGCACAATTGACAAAACAGGTCACAACCAACAAAACAGGTCATCTTATCGACCGCATGGGTTATGGACGACCTCCAAGCCAATCTCTTGTTTATGGTAAAACAATGAGTATGTTGTTGAGTCACACCAAGTCTCTGACACCAGTTGTGAGTTGGGTTGATAAATTTGAGCTTAGCGGTGAACGGATCCAGATGCCTCTGGGGGTGCTAACAATGACGTTTATGTTGTAATAGCGCTTCAATATTGCAGTGTCATCATATTCTTGTCGGGTTTCTAGCCGGATCAAACTATCTTCTGAGATCAATATGTCAGCAGTCCCCTAGGCCGCCATCGTCAGATGAGAAAAGCTACGCGGCTCTCGCCGATAACCGATTCCACTCGCAAATGACTGCACCATTTATATGCATCGGGAGTACAACAGCGCATGCGCTAGATACATTGCATACGCGCTCAGTTATTCCTGTCGCCCCCTGGCGCAGAGCTGCAGCGCCTCCAGTGGCGAATACTGTTGAGAACGGTATATCGTTACAAATGATTATTCATACCCGGCCGAGTCAGATGCCGTTCTTCATGTCTGATAAAGTCACATCAGTGCAGTGTCGTCGGTGGACTGAGCGATTTCTCACTTGACTGTTGGGATGTGCCGTTAATGCTGATACAAAACAGCACGCATCCCAAAGCCGAAGCTGCAGCACAGAGGTTTTTCGCCCATGGTTGAACGCCGCTATGACACGGCTAAGTCTGTAAACTGTTCACCTGCCACCGCCCGGTGAACCATGGGCCATAAACGATAAGGGTGAAAGATGACAGCGGAGATCTGTACGGGCGAATAGGCATGCGAATAGAGAGCAACTGACCGTCCAGATGAAGCAAGGGGCTACTCCTGCTCAACGACCCTTCATCGAACATTGCTGTGTATGGACTTCTGCAGCAGGCGCCAGGTTCATGCACCGATGCTGACTGCTGTTCATCGACAACAAACGGTACCGCTATTGGACGTCCACTGACGACAGCTGGCGTTTCAGATACGCTACTGGCCATTAAAACCGCTACACCAAGAAGAAATGCAGATGGTAAACGGGTATTCATTGGACAAATATATTATACGAGAACTGACATGTGATTACATTTTCACAGAATTTGGGTGCATAGATCTTTAGAAATCAGTACCCAGAACAGATAACTCTGGAAGTAATAACGGCCTTGATACGCCTGGGCATTGAGTCAAACAGAGCTTGGATGGCGTGTACAGGTACAGCTGTCCATGCAGCTTCTACACGATACCACAGTTCATCAAGAGTAGTGACTGGCGTATTGTGACGAGCCAGTTGCTCGGCCACCATTGACCAGACGTTTTCAATTGCTGAGAGATCTGGAGAATGTGCTGGTCAGTGCAGCAGTCGAACATTATTGTATCTAGAAAGGCCCGTACAGGATCTGCAACACGCGGTCGTGCATTATCCTGCTGAAATGTTGGGTTTCCGCAGGGATCGTATGAAGAGGAGAGCCGCGGGTTGAAACGCATCTGAAATGCAACGTCCACTGCTGAAAGTGCCGTCAATGCGAACAAGAGGTGACCCAGACGTGTAACCAATGGCACCCCATACCATCACGCCGGGTGATCCGCCAGTATGGCGATGACGAATACACACTTCCAATGTGCGTCCACCGCGATGTCGCCAAACACGGTTCCGCCCATCATGATGCTGTAAACAGAACTTGGATTCATCCGAAATTGACGTTTTGCCACTCGTGCACCCAGGTTCGTTGTTGAGTACGCCATCGCAGGCGCTCCTGTCTGTGATGCAGCGCCAAGGGTAACTGCAGCCATGGTCTCCGAGCTGATAGTCCATGATGCTACAAACGTCGTCGAACTGTTCGTAAAGATGGTTGTTGTCTTGCAAACGTTCCCATCTGTTGACTCAGGGATCGAGACGTGGCTGCACGATCTGTTACAGCCATGCAGATAAGATGCCTGTCACCTCGACTGCTAGTGATACGAGGCCGTTGGGATCCAGCACGGCGTTCCGTATAACCCTCCTGAAGCCACCGATTCCATATTCTGCTAACAGTCATTGGATCTCGACCAACGCGAGCAGCAATGTCGTGATACGATAAACCGCAATCGCGATAGGCTACAATGCGACCTTTATCAAAGCCGGAAACGTGATGGTACGCATTTCTCCTCCTTACACGAGGCATCACAACAACGTTTCACCAGGCAACGCCGGTCAACCGCTGTTTGTGTATCAGAAGTTGGTTGGAAACTTTCCTCATGTCAGCACGTTGTAGGTGTCACCACCTGTGCCAACCTTGTGCGAATGCTCTGAAAAGCTAATCATTTGCATATCACAGCAACGTTTTCCTGTCAGTTAAATTTCGTGTCTGTAGCACGTCATCTTCGCGGTGTAGCAATGTTAATGGCCAGTAGTGTAAATAACGTATTATGCAGAACAGCTGGCAGTTGGTTCTTTGGAAGATCCAGGCCGAAGGAGGGAGCGTCGTGGTCTGAGAAGTGTTTTCCTGGCATTCCCAAGGTGATCCTATCATTCTGAAAGGCGCAATCGATCAACGCACTTACGCATCCATCATTGAGGGCCATGTGCATTCCTATATGCAGTTTGCTTTCCCTCTATACTATAGCATCTACCGCCAGGAAAATTCAACGTGTCGCACGGTTTGTAGTGCATGAGTGTGGTTCGAAGTACAAGAGGATGACGTTACAGTCCTCCCGTGCCCACCAAACACCCCGCGTTTAAACCTAAGCTAGAATCTGTGGGACGTCCTCGATAGGGCTGTTCGCACCATGGATGCTCAACCGAGAAACCCTGCACAGCTGGGCATGGCACTGCAGACCGCATGGCCCATATCCTTGTTGGCACTTTCCAGAACCTCAGTAACTCACTTTCTACACGTCTCGCGGCGGTTCTAGCTGCAAAAAAGGGTTATTCAGGCTTCTGAGAGGAAGCCACATAAACGTGACTCAACAGTGTGTAAATTAAAGCAAAAATAAAATGCTGCCTCCAGGTTTTTGTGTGTCCTCAAGACGAAACTAAGACGGAAATTGCTTAACTTAGTTCCCCCCGCGCAGAAGTAATTTTCGGTGAGGTTAATTTTGAGGTAAAGTGCACCAAGATGGCGGTGACTGCTAGAGAATTCCCTTGCTTTGATGAAGCACGCCGAGCACAAGGATAAATTCCTGCGAGGAGATTGGCTGTTAAAACCAGCCAGGTAATGGCAGCTTGACACATCTGGAGGGTTGCCTCAGAACTGGATGCTAAGACAGACATAGCCTTATGTAGGAACTTCAGCTTAGAATATCAATAGAAAACAGTTCCTATGGTGGTAGTCTTCTATTTCTTTGCTGGAACCGAGTTTTAACAGGACCCGGCTTGATCGCGCCGCCTCACTTTTGTCGGTTCCCTGTGGAACACCCGCTAATTCACGCAGGGCTAACAGGTAATTAGGACTGTGGAAAGGGCCACGGGAGTTGCGGTCGGATTCATTTCACAATTGTAATTTATTATCATTTAGTTCACAAATACACTTTTGAAAGAATTAAATTCGCTTCACGGCTGAAGGCCTCCAAACAGAGGCTATAGAATAAGCTCAATTTTGAAAAGACATGACACAGAGTTAAATTTAAGAATAAGATAAATCGTATACATATATGAGATCAGCATGCGGAGCGGCTGAAGGCCGCCAGATTAAATCTTCAAAATTCCAAGTATACTATGATGATTATTGAAGGCAGAAGGTCACAATGTTTTAAGATGCTAACAGGGCTGATGACCCACAAGGTGCACAGATAGAGATAAGTAAACGCAATAAGATGGCCGAAGGCCGCAAAGTTAAATTCTGCAAATTAAGGAAATATATATTGCAACAATCGGTAAAACAATACATTAAGTTTAACAATTTCCATTTGCAACACCAACGGCGGAAGGCCCACAATAACTTGTAAAATGTTTCAGAGAAAATTACAAAAAACTTTGAAGAGCAGAAGGCGATAATGTTTGGACTTGAAGGAAACTCTGAGAATATGTTTCCAGGGTTGAATGCCCGCAACTAACCTTGCCAAATTAGAATTATAAAATACAGTTAAATTACAACAACATTAACACTGCCAAAAGGATAATTAAGAGAACGGCACTCAAGAGTCTGCAGTGCATCGGTCTGCCCTCGTTCACTTAGGCGAGACACATGGTGAGTCCAACTACACTTAATTCGTGCGAACCCAACCAAGGGACAGTCACGGACTGACCGACCAACCACTTGCTTGCCCGACGGAGTACACGAAAATTCAAGTTCAAGGCCTCCCCCCCCCCCCTAAAAAAAATAACGTGTATCACTATCCCCAAACCGTATGTGAACTGAGAGGCCAAAACTACACACATTGTTGGGCAGCAACAACAGGTAGCAAAAGGCACTGCCTAAAAACTGTGTTAGCGGCCATGGCAGGTAGCCATAACACTAACGGCCACAAGGCAGAAAATTATGCTGGTGCACTTGACTATGGATAAATTAATTTGATCAGTTCCGCCTGACGGCGGCTGTCTCGAACACCTCACTCGTTGCTCACAGGAAAACCTCCACAACAGCAACGCCGGAACCAACAACGTAATGCTCGAAACCGCTCAACCCTCACGTCCTGGGTCGGCGAGCAACGATGCCCGTACCGATCGGACAGCTCCAGACGGACTCCGACTCTGCGCAGAGACCGACAGAGGCCCAGTCGGCTGCGCCACACGGAGATGTCCTCGGACCAACCGACCGACCGACAATCCACCAAAAGTCAGACCCGGCTTAAGTGATGCGCAGCGTCAACGGGCGGGCGGGCGATGTCCACGCAGGGCTCACTGCTGCTGCGAGCCGGCGACTGGCTGGCCCGGGCTGCGCCCCAGAGGCGTTTTAACTCCCTGGCGGGGCCCAACTCACTACCCGAACTGCCGCCGTGAACTCTCCTCCTCGCACGTTCCGACTGACTCCCCGACAGATGACAACCGGCAAATAACAGTAGTCGAGCAAAGATCCTATCAGAGGAGACATATCGGTACGCGATTCTAGCGCCGATGACGGTCAGGCAAAGCAGCAACTCAGTAACTCCAGTAATTTAAATCAACGTGGTGAGATGTAAATACGTTAAAACGTGGTGTAAAATACCAAATGGTGGGAGGCGAGCCGTGCACGGCTCACCCTGGAGCAGTCAACACGCAGCGTATGCGTGGTCATTGTCTGTCACAGAGGGTCTTGTGGACAACCGCCAACCGTCGGCCCAATCCAGCGAAACGCTACGCCCTGCAGTTCAGGTAACACACCATCATGCACCACTGTTGCTCTTCATTGCTGACACCCATTCTCTCTCGCTCGTCTTACCCTTATAAGAGTTTCGATTAAATTTTGTAGCTTTTATTTTAATTGATGCTTGATATCTTGTGATTTTGCTACAGAAGTGAAAGGTTTATACACTTAAAACGCTAGTAAATCACAGAGTGATTGGTGTATTACCATTTGGTCAGTCTTTGATGAAAATACGAGGGTGGGAACTTTATTAGTGGCAACTATTTATTTACCTCTTGGCCACAAACAATCCAGAGCTGATAGAGAGCAGCATGACTGATACAGGGATTAGTGATCACAAGGTCATTGTAGCTAGGCTCAATACCATTTCTTCCAAATCCATCAGAAACAAACGCAAAATAATTTTATTTAAAAAAAGCGGATAAAGTGTCACTAGAAGCCTTCCTAAAAGACAATTTCCATTCCTTCCGAACTGACTATGCGAATGTAGACGAGATGTGGCTCAAATTCAAAGATATAGTAGCAACAGCAAATGAGATATTCATACCTCATAAATTGGTAAGAGATGGAACGGATCCTCCGTGGTACACAAAAAAGGTCCGAACGCTGTTGCAGAGGCAACGGAAAAAGCATGCGAAGTTCAGAAGAACGCGAAATCCCGAAGATGGGCTAAAATTTACAGACGCGCGAAATTTGGCACGTACTTCGATGCGAGATGCCTCATACGAAACATTGTCTCGAAATTTGGTAGAAAATCCGAAGAAATTCTGGTCGTATGTAAAGTACACAAGCGGCAAGACGCAGTCAATACCTTCGCTGCGCAGTGCCGATGGTACTGTTATCGACGAGTGTGCCGCTAAAGCGGAGTTATTGAACGCAGTTTTCCGAAATTCCTTCACCAGGGAAGACGAATGGAATATTCCAGAATTTGAAACACGAACATCTGCTAGCATGAGTTTCTTAGAAGTAGATGCTTTAGGGGTTGCGAAGCAACTCAAATCGCTTGATACGGGCAAGTCTTCAGGTCCAGATTGTATACCGATTAGGTTCCTTTCAGATTACGCTGATACTATAGCTCCCTACTTAGCACTCATATACAACCGCTCGCTCACCGATAGATCTGTACCTACAGATTGGAAAATTGCGCAGGTCGCAAGAAGTGTTCAAGAAGGGTAGTAGGAGTAATCCATTTAACTACAGACCTATATCATTGACATCGGTTTGCAGTAGGGTTTTGGAGCATATACTGTATTCAAACATTATGAATCACCTCGAAGGGAACGATCTATTGACACGTAATCAGCATGGCTTCAGGAAACATCGCTCTTGTGCAACGCAGCTAGGTCTTTATTCGCACGAAGTAATGGCCGCTATCGACAGGGGATCTCAAGTTGATTCCGTATTTCTAGATTTCCGGAAAGCTTTTGACACCGTTCCTCACAAGCGACTTCTAATCAAGCTGCGGAGCTATGGGGTATCGTCTCAGTTGTGCGACTGGATTCGCGATTTCCTGTCAGGAAGGTCGCAGTTCGTAGTAATAGACGGCAAATCATCGAGTAAAACTGAAGTGATATCAGGTGTTCCCCAGGGAAGCGTCCTGGGACCTCTACTGTTCCTGATCTATATAAATGACCTGGGTGACAATCTGAGCAGTTCTCTTAGACTGTTCGCAGATGATGCTGTAATTTACCGTCTAGTAAGGTCATCCGAAGACCAGTATCAGGTGCAAAGCGATTTAGAAAAGATTGCTGTATGGTGTGTCAGGTGGCAGTTGACGCTAAATAACGAAAAGTGTGAGATGATCCACATGAGTTCCAAAAGAAATCCGTTGGAATTCGATTACTCGATAAATAGTACAATTCTCAAGGTTGTCAATTCAACTAAGTACCTGGGTGTTAAAATTACGAACAAATTCAGTTGGAAGGACCACATAGATAATATTGTCGGGAAGGCGAGCCAAAAGTTGCGTTTCATTGGCAGGACACTTAGAAGATGCAACAAGTCCATTAAAGAGACAGCTTACACTACACTCGTTCGTCCTCTGTTAGAATATTGCTGCGCGGTGTGGGATCCTTACCAGGTGGGATTGACGGAGGACATCGAAAGGGTGCAAAAAAGGGCAGCTCGTTTTGTATTATCGCGTTATAGGGGAGAGAGTGTGGCAGATATGATACACGAGTTGGGATGGAAGTCATTACAGCATAGACGTTTTTCGTCGCGGCGAGACCTTTTTACGAAATTTCAGTCACCAACTTTCTCTTCCGAATGCGAAAATATTTTGTTGAGCCCAACCTACATAGGTAGGAATGATCATCAAAATAAAATAAGAGAAATCAGAGCTCGAACAGAAAGGTTTAAGTGTTCGTTTTTCCCGCTCGCTGTTCGGGAGTGGAATAGTAGAGAGATAGTATGATTGTGGTTCGATGAACCCTCTGCCAAGCACTTAAATGTGAATTGCAGAGTAGTCATGTAGATGTAGATGTACAGATCGTGCAAAATAGAGACGTGTTTCAATGTTTTACTTACCTTCAAAGTAGTCACCAGCATTGTGTATGCCAGCAATGTGGACGTCGTAGCATACTCTCAGCAGTATCAGGTGTGTTAACAGTTCGAGCGGCGCGGTCTATTGGCCGACGAATTTGTAGCAGTTCTGAAGCGAATGCCGTGAAGTGTTTCCTTCAGTTTAGAAAAAAAAATGGTTCAAACGGCTCTAAGCACTATGGGACTTAACATCTGAGGTCATCAGTCCCCTAGAACGTAGAAATACTTGTGCCTAACTAACCTAAGGACATCACGCACATCCATGCCCGAGGCAGCATTCGAACCTCCTGCCGTAGCAGCAGCGCGGTTCCGCACTGAAGCGCCTAGAACCACTCAGCCTCAGCGACCGGCGTTTCAGTTTAGAAATCGAGTTGAACTCACGAGGACTTAAGTTAGGGGACTGTAGAAGATGGTATACCACTTGGCAGCCCCATCAAACAAATCAGTAACAGGTTGCACTAAACGCGCTTCTTAAGTAATAGAACCCAGTATGTTAGCCTCGATGGTGAGTGTTCATCGGAGGTGAGGGTATCATCTGGAGTGCCCCAGGGAAGTGTGGTAGGTCCGCTGTTGTTTTCTATCTACATAAATGGTCTTTTGGATAGGGTGAATAGCAATGTGCGGCTGTTTGCTGATGATGCTATGGTGTACGGGAAGGTGTCGTCGTTGAGTGACTGTAGGAGGATACAAGATGACTTGGACATTATTTGTGATTGGTGTAAAGAGTGGTAGCTAACTGTAAATATAGATAAATGTAAATTAATGCAGATGAATAGGAAAAAGAATCCTGTAATGTCTGAATACTCCATTGGTAGTGTAGCGCTTGACACAGTTACGTCGATTAAATATTTGGGCGTAACCTTGCAGAGCGATATGAAGCGGGACAAGCATGTAATGGCAGTTGTGGGGAAGGCGGATAGTCGTCTTCGGTTCATTGGTAGAATCTTGGGAAGATGTGGTTCATCTGTAAAGGAGACCGCTTATAAAACACTAATACGACCTATTCTTGAGTACTTATCGCGCGTTTGGGATCCCTATCAAGTCGGATTGAGGGTGGACATAGAAGCAATTCAGAGGGGGGCTGCTAGATTTGTTACTGGTAGGTTTGATCATCACGTGAGTGTTGCGGAAATGCTTTAGGAACTCGGGTGGGAGTCTCTAGAGGAAAGGAGGCGTTCTTATCGTGAAACGCTACTGAGGAAATTTAGAGAACCAGCATTTGAAGCTGACTGCAGTACAATTTTACTGCCGCCAACTTACATTTCGCGGAAAGACCACAAAGATAAGATAAGAGAGATTAGGGCTCGTACAGAGGCATATAGGCAGTTATTTTTCCCTCGTTCTGTTTGGGGGTGGAACAGGGAGAGCAGATGCTAGTTGCGGTACGAGGTACCATCCGCCACGCACCGTATGTTGGATTGCGGAGTATGTATGTAGATGTAGACGTAGATGTAGATGTTTGAGCATTGTCGTGCAAACTGATGGTCAGGTCCTGCAGAAAATGTAATTCCTTCTGTCTCCAAGCTGGACGTAGGTTGTGTTCCAAAAATGAACAGCATAAAGACATAAGTGATGACACTTTCTGCAGAACCTGATCTGACAGCATATACTCCTCGGCGTCCCCAGCTTTGTGAGTGGTTGTTCGAAAATGGACATTGACATTCTTCACAATGCGATCACCAGCATTCAAAGAAACATGTTCGACAAAACTTTCAGTGTCACACCTTGCTCCTTTGCGTGAACAGTGATTAATAATTTTGGAAAGAGAATCAAAAATAAATTTTGCTAAAACATCTGCTTAAATAGGAATGAGAAGAAAAACTGGGACGCAGTGATTTATTTCAGCTCATTTGCAGTGCAGCTAGAGCAGAGTCAAATTGTCCGTTGCAAGCTAATAATTTGTTTCACAGTATGAAGGAAATTTTTTTATAGATTACTAGAAACAGTTTTCAGTTAGTGAAATGTCTTTTAAATTCAAAAGAGTTTTTGCTATAGGGCACATTTAAATTATGTAACGATTAATCATTCTAACAGTTATTGTGAATCATTCTTTTATGAAATCTAATTTACAGACAATCAGAAGCATTTCATATTAATTATAACCATATTCCTTAAAAACTAATTTCTGTAAATTCGCTAATTTTCAAAAGGAGGGTAACGACACCTATTCTGTATCTGAATCTGTAATCGGAATTTAGAAGTCGGGCAGATTTAGGATTGTTAGCGAGCAGTCCAGGTACACACAGTTTCAGCGTAGAACGAACTATGCAGCAAAATCGCAGTCACCGAGTCGAATTTTAGCTCTTCACGTTGTCATGATTATGGTACTATAGTATTGTTCACCTGTATACTCATGATTTGATTAATCAATATCCAAACTGAATGCTCGATTCAGAATTGTTAGTAGGATCGACTCAGATGCATCGAAGGCTACACCGTAAGCCATCACCTCCATTGGTTGCCATTTGTTAGCGGAAGGAGTTGCGTGTAACACCATACGGTGCTCCAGCTATGAAAGGACTCCCTTAATTTGCGAAGGTTGGTGGCAACAAGACCCCTGGCACCTGGTTGATGCACCTATGTTGACCGCTGTTCATCAGCGACGGAGACTGGAATTTTAACATTTGAGCAAATGGACGTCCACTGTAATGTTGACGCTTTAATTTGTTCTGAAAGCGGTGCGGATATTCAAGACAATAAAAGCGGGTTAAAAGCCTTGAGCTATGTGGGGAAGTTAACCTTGCATTACTGAGCAACAGTTTCACCAGGTATCCAGTCTAGCCTACCAAATTCCCAACCAGACTAACATTAATTTTAATCTTTTAATAGTCATCTTACGACAACCGGTGATTATATATATATATGTATATATTTAATATATAATTTAAGTAAAAAGAAATAAATCAGTTTATATTTGGACATTTATTTTAACATTGATCATTGTTCCGTTAAAATTTCAGCATATTAAACTTGCTTCATAACTAAACTGGTGCCTTATTTAGGATTGTGAAAATGTGAATTTGTAATCTTACGGAACACATCAAATATGGAGCCAAGATTGGGAGACTGCATAAAACACTGCATTCATAAAATAACACACGAAGAACGTTGAAACAAATGAAAGAGGAAATTAACCACAACCAACCGATTCAATTTTCACCCAAAGAAGTTACGTTCGTAGCACAATCCTGTCCGTCATGAAATTACCACACACTGGTAAACTAAATTCATACTAACTCTCTGTGAAATCTTCCCGAAAAAAATAGCTGAGGGCTACTTTGATGATTACACCACATGCTTCACGTGGTCAACTTGGTTTACACAAAGAGTGTAACTCCACAATAATTTTGATAGTTAAAATAAATTACATAGAAACGCAATTTACAAAGGAAAAACCTCGAACTGGTTACTATCGTCTTAGTGTTAACCTGATGGGTCAAACAATTGTCTAAACACGTGGTACTGGTCTCACAAAGTACACCCCATGTGGGTTGAACATAAAGAAAAGTTGCTATATTGAAAAATTTTGCAAGACGAGACGTTATAATCTCACGCACATTCGCATTTAAGATCGATGATTTTAGTTAGAGTTGCTGATCAACACGTGGTTCCACTTTACTCACAAAGTAGTGACAAAGTAACTACCGGAAGATATTCCGAACTTCACTCTCGAATTACACTGCGTTGCAATTTAAGATAACATTAGATATTTTAGAGCTAAACCTGAAATAAAGGTGAATAAATTTTCAGTTAGGCTGAACTTAAGAAATCCATTGTCCTACATACTTAGCAGACATGCGCTTAGCCGGAGATCTTACAACTTCAGACGCTCGCCGCGGGCAGACTGCCGTGGGCCCCTAACGAGGGTGCTTCCAGATACAAAACGGAAGTGACCAGAGAGGCAGCTTCCTATACCAACATGACAAGGGACAGACATGACCATACCAAGAATAGAAACCTCTTTGCTTCTAGAAAGCGTAGGTACCTGTTCCGACGTTGGTCCTACTGTTCTCTAGCAGACAGGCTTGTCTGCTACCATCAAGCATGCAACTAGAAATACATTTGCTCATTCATCCTTTCACACAGAAGGGAAGGTGGATGACAGTATCTTATCATATACAGTATATAAAAGAAAGCGGATGTAGGTTCCGTATGAGACTGTGTGACATGAATTTCATATAAGCTGTGTTTTAAAGGGTAGTGGTGTGACAGATCGTTCTTGATTATGTGTAAAAGTAACACGTTCCACTGCTCAGTCTCCTCCTAGATAGAGTCAGAAACACCACAGTGAATTTAGAAGTGGAATGTGTGCCGTAAATGACAACAGATTTAAGATATTAACATGAAAGGATCCAACAGAGACCTTTCACCACTGCGTGGCGGCCGGTAGACCGCTTAGTTGAAATGCCTTCAGCAAACACCTTGCAACAATTGTCGGCAGGGCGCAGGTCGGGTGAGGGAGTGTTTCGATTTGGGAATGTTTTCGTAACATTCCCTGTTTGATATAGTCAATCTGGAAGGTACAATGGATCAGCACAAGATGCACCTATCCTTGGGGACCACGTCTACCTCTACGTGCGGTTTGTTTCTCCTCGGCCTCATGGCATCTACCAACAGGACAATGCATAGTGTCACAGCTCGCAGTGTACTTGCGTGGGTCGAGAAACACCAGTATGAGTTTACAGTACTCCGCTGGCTACCAAGCTCCCCGGATCAAAGCCCAGTCGACAATCTGTGGGAGCACGATCGGATTGTTCGCGTCATGCAACTTCAACTGAGAAACCTACCGCAGCCGGTCACGGTACTGGGGACGACATGGCTCCATATCAGTATCTATACCTTCCAGATTCTCAGTGACTGTCTTCCTACACATGTTGCAGCGATTCACGCTGCAGAAGGTGGTTAGAAGGCTGTTGACAGGAAATCACATTACTGTGACTGGGCCGTATATGTGTGGGCTTACAGTAAATGGAAAGCCTAATTGCTCATCCGAACTGAGTATATTATCTAGAAACGGTAGAGAACAACCTTTTTCTACTTCCGTTGCAAATTATTTCAGTTTGAAATTAGCCGATCTAAAAATCGTGACCGCTCTTCGTCAAACAACGACACAAAAGTATCATCTACATATGGCCGGAAGACTTGTGGTTTCAGTTCCACTCTTCTCAGAGTCTTCCATCAAAAGACGACAACACGGCATATTTTTTTCACAATGCTCGCTGTTGAACAAGAAGTAGACTAAGGAAAGGGCACAATGGAAATACGACGTTGTACCGGTTTTGAATATACTGCCAACGTGGTACAAAGAGTCCTTGAGAGGGACCCTAGTGAAGAGCGAGACATCATTACCTTTTAACACAGTAAGTTTGATTCATTGTGTCGTACACACGTAACTCAATTAATAAAGCAATTGTGAATAGTCCTACGTAGATTATGTTGCGATTTTTTGTTTCTTTTCTGTGTTAATTGCATCAGAAATAGATCAAATTCTCCAGAAATCAGCAAGTTTTAGTTTTCCTCAAGTATTTTACAAATTATGTAATCTATAAAATAATGTAAATTAGTCCATAATCAATTTAACTGCGAGAACCTAGATTTGAATATTTCACCACTTAGCATCAAGTCACACAGGCAGCGAAGTTTTGCTTCCGAAAGGTCTAAGTACCAATAAAATGTTATAAGGCTTGACACGATGAACAATGTGGAAAAGCCATGGTAATTTTAGATATAATCTTTATTTGTCTAGAACGAGAGTTTATAAAATGACGTGACCGGTTTCGATAACGCTAACAATCATCTTCAAATCATAAGAAATCGTTGCAGAGTGTAACACGTCACGTGTTTTACTATCATGTGCTCAGTCGTTCAAAGTGCTGTAGTTTTGATGACTCAGTTTCAGATTGTACAATATGTGACGTGTTGCGCTGTACAACATTGTTTTATGATCTGAAGATTATTGCCAGAACAATTATAACCGGTCACATCATTTTAAAAATTCGCCATCTATACAAATATATGTTTTATGTAATGTAATAACTACAGCTGGGGACCTGAAGATGACAACATGCTTACAAAAGCGTTGTTCCTTTTAGTTTTGGGAAATGTATTCTCAACATAGGGCAGAAAAGTGAGAAATTAAAAAACAATTAAGATCACTAGCAAAAAAAGAGAATTCCTCCCAGATTGGAATCACTGTTGTACAGGAGCGCTGCCTCGAAGTGAACATAGCAGTTTGGGTAACTACGTGTACCGTAAACAGGTGAGCTCGGGTTACTTTCAGAGATGAGATCGCTGACATGTGAGCATATTGAATTACCAATACTGTATATTGCTTGGCGGTTACCACACGTTGCGCGCACAGAGATAATGTTTGGGCTCCGGCAGTTGTCGATATAATTCTCACACTACTGCTCTACGTTACAGTCCACAAGCCATCAAACGGTGTGTGGCAGTGAGTACTTTTAGTACCACTAACTGGCTCCCCCTACTGTGCCCCTCTCGCGAATGGTACGTGGAAAGAATAATAGTGGATAAGCATCTGTGTTAGCTCTAATTTCTCATTTTCTCGTCGTGGCAGGATGTAATAGAGGGCCAGTCAAAAAGAACTTTTCAACTTTGGAATAATACAGAAATTTATTGAGATAACTTATAGGATCGGTAGATGTGTCATTTTTTTAGCGAACAACCCCAAGTTTCACGTAAAAGCGTAGAGCGTAATGTCGTTTCAACCTGACTACCATTTGTGATACGATGAACCCCCTACCGTTAACCAGTTCCTCCCCACACTCGTTGTAGCAAATCTGATGTAACTTGCGCTCGAGATTCCATTTATCAGGTCGGCTAACTTGGTTGATTCGGGAGGAACACACACACGATCTTTAATGAAACCCCAGAGAAAGAAGTCCAGTGGTGTCAAGATTCGGCAGCGAGGTGGCTGTACGACTGCGTCTTCACGGCCAATCCACTGACCTGGGAAGCGATTATCCAGGAAACCTCGACCTTCCGCGAGGAAATGAGGTGGTACACCCTCTTGCTGGTAGTAAACCATCCCGCTTCGGTCACCTTCGTCGACCTGTAGAATTAGGAAGTTTTCAAGCATATCCAGATAACAATACCGGTGACAGTTCTCTCCATGAAGAAGAAAGGACCGTACACTTTCAGTTTGCTAAGGGCAAAAAACACACTATCTTTTTGGGCGTCATGAACGTCTTCCAGGATTGTATGTGGATTTTCACTGCCCCATATTCTGCAGTTGTGGGTGCTCACCATGGCACTGATATGGAATGTTGACTCATCGCTAAAGTTTATTGCTTTCAGAAATGTCTCGTCGTCCTCTATCCCATGCAACCTTATGTGGATAACTAATGTGCTGTGCCATTGTGAATTTGAATGGTTCCAGTGTAAAAATCTACTCAGTACCCACCAAAAAGTCTTTTGTGGAATGCTGGTTTCGTGACACTCACGACGAGTTGATTTTTGTAGGCTGTGGCAAAACTCTACCTAACCTGTTCGACGTAATCAACACGTGTGCGGCCTTGTAATTTATCATGTCGCAGTGAGCAAGGCATCTCAATAAAGTTCTTGTGCCAAGAGTGTATTGTAGGCCTGCTTGGAAGTTCTTTAGCGTATTCGGTGCAAAATTTAGACTGAATGGTTGTTGCGGAGTTATTTTCATGAAACCAAAACACACAGCGACGACGCTCTACACCAGTGAAAGTCGGCATTTCAATTGTGCACTACACTGGCGCTCCTGGGTTCACAAGCCCTCGTATCTGTGGTGTGGTAGCTGTACAATCTGCCACTGCTGCCATTACAATACGACGCTCCTGGCGGGCGTCTGTGGTGCGTGGACGTCCAGAACCTCGTCTGCATATACGAGACTGTGCACGTGACCACTGATACCAGCATCATCGTTGCACCACTGACACACTACTTCCAACTTTAGTGGCGTTTGTCCAAAAGGTCCTGCCACTTGGAAAGGCAGAATTCAACCCCTTTCAAAGTACTTGGTTGTTGTTGTTGTTGTTGTTGTTGTGGTCTTTAGGCCTGAGACGGGTTTGATGCAGCTCTCCATGCTACCCTATCCTGTGAAAGCTTCTTCATCTCCCAGTACTTACAACAACCTACGTCCTTCTGAATCTGCTTAGTGTATTCATCTCGTGGTCTCCCTCTACGATTATTACCCTCCAATTTGCCCTCCAATGCTAAATTTGTGATCCCCTGGTGGCTCAGAACATGTCCTACCAACCGATCCCTTCTTCTTATCAAGTTGTGCCACAAACTCCTCTTCTGCCCAGATCTATTCAATACCTCCTCATTAGTTATGTGATCTACCCATCTAATCTTCAGCAGTCTTCTGTAGCACCACATTTCGAAAGCTTCTATTCTCTTCTTATCCAAACTACTTATCGCCCATGTTTCACTTGCATGCACGGCTACACTCCGTACAAATACTCTCAGAAAAGACTTCCTGACACTTAAATCTGTACTCGATGTTAACAAATTTCTCTTCTTCAGAAACGCCTTGCTTGCCATTGCCAGTCTACATTTTATATCCTCTCTACTTCGACCATTATCAGTTATTTTGCTCCCCAAATAGCAAATCTCCTTCACTACTTTAAAGTGTCTCATTTCATAATCTAATTCCTTCAGCATCGCCAGACTTAATTTGACTACATTGCAATATCCTTCTTTTTTCTTTTGTTGATGTTCATCTTATATCCTCCTTTCAAGACACTGTCCATTCCGTTCAACTGCTCTTCCAAGTCCTTTGCTGTCTCTGACAGAATTACAATGTCATCGGCGAACCTCAAAGTTTTTATTTCTTCTCTATGGATTTTAATACCTACACCAAATTTTTGTTTTGTATCCTTTACTGCTTGCTGAATATACCGATTGAATAACATCGGGGGGAGGCTACAACCCTGTCTCACTCCCTTCCCAACCACTGCTTCCCTTTCATGTCCCTCGACTCTTATAACTGTCATCTGGGTTCTCTACAAATTGCAATACTAACTCGTAAATTGGCGAAAAGACCCATTATTATTTCATTATACCGTCTGTGATCAACCACACGCAGCAGTCACAATTGCAAATTGTATAGGAGTATACTTTCGGTGTGCTGGAGGGAGCCACTACTCTCTGAAAGTAGCTGTAGGAATGTCAGGCTCCTGATTTAAGTTCAGTGAATGAGTCGTCAGGAAATAGTTCGCAAGTGAAGGATACAGTACAAAGCCATTATTGTAAAGAATATTGTGTACCGCTTGCGTCTTCGGTTATTACAAAACACATCCGATACAGAATATTCCGAGGATACTTGTGTGCTTTGTCAAGGGTCACTTTATTTAGCAACAGGTTGTTACGGTAATGCGTTATCCAACTACAGCGGCAGGCAATTATAGAGAGATTCTTACGTGTCTTACTGCTAAGATCACAATACAGTGTATTCCAAGAAGAGTCACGTAACCGATTATATCATCTACGTTTACCTAAAGGACAGAGACAAAAAAAGTTAGATTCGAGCCTGTCATGAATCTTATCCGAAGAGGAGTGGGAGAGGGGTGGGGGTAATAGTGTTATGCTTGAGGAATATAAACGTTGAAGTAAACCTTACGTCAGGAAGACCGCATAAAACCAGACGGCGAACAGGGATTTGCTTTGCAACAGACAGCGTTATAAATGAAGGCTGTCGAATCAATGATCAACGAAAGAATAACCTGTGAAAACGGGCTACTGTATCGTATGGAACTGGGGACCTAGAAACGAAGGAGACGCTTCGTCCCTGCCGTAGCCCGCAGTAACCACATAGCCACAACAGGCTACAGCAGTCCATTCAACCCACCGGCTCCCCAAACAGAACTCAGGGGTATTGTGTCTTTTGTCCCCCAGTGGATTCCCGTGGGAACGTCTCACACCAGATGACTGTAACCCCAATATTTGCGTGGTAGAGTATTTATGGTTTACGCGTACGTGGAGAAAGTGTTTGCGCAATAATCGTCGACGTAGTGTAACTGAGGCGAAATAAGAGGAACCAGCCTGCATTCAGCGAAGCAGATGGAAAACCTCTTTAAAAACCATCCACAGACTGGCCGGACACCGGACCTCGACACCAATCTGCCGGGCGGATACGTGCCGAGGACCGGCACGCCTTCCCACTCGGAAAGCATTGCGTTACGCCGCACGGCTACCCGGGAAGGAAAATTGGGTTACTCGCGAATACAATGTGACAATTCTTCGTCTTCTCCTTTCTTTCCATCTGTTTGGTTTGATATGACTCCCCACGATTTCCTCTTCCATGCCAGTCCACCTCTCTCAAAGTGGCACTTCCACACAATGTCTTCCACTATTACCCTGTGTGGCTTGCTCGAGTACCATGGAAGTTATTCCACCGTGTCTTAAAAATGTCTTATCATCTGGACCATAAATGCTAACCGTTGTCTTGAAACTTGATTGTTCAACTAAAATTGTTAAACATATATTTATTCATTTATAGATAGTTTCAGGCAAGAGTACGTCACAACGTAATCTGACTCATAAATACTCACTGACAACTATTAACTTTCTTGAAATTTTGTTCATTTGTTTCAAAAGGGAAACAGATTGCTCAATAGTATCAATGGAAATCTTCGAAATTTACTGACGGTAAGGAGGTTCGTCTTATAGACAAACACTAATGCACTGCTTATGTGTGTGTTAACTGCGTTAGCTAAAGCGGTACTAAAAGTTCAATCAAACATCCAGAAATATTAAAGTGTGAATTCTACACTACAGGCCATTAAACTGGCTACACCAAGGAGAAATGCAGAAGATAAACGGGTATTCATTGGACAAATATATTATACTAGCACTGACATGTGATTACATTTTCACGTTATTTGGGAGCATAAATGGTGAAAAATCAGTACCCAGAACAACCACCTCTGCCAGTAAAAACAGCCTTGACACGCCTGGGCATTGAGTCAAACAGAGCTTGTTTGGCGCGTACAGGTACAGCTGCCCAAGCAGCTTCAACACGATACCACAGTTCATCAAGAGTAGTGACTGGCGTATTGTGACGACCCAGTTGCTCGGCCACCGTTGACCAGACGTTTTCAGTTGGTGAGAGATCTTGAGAATGTACTGGCCAGGGCAGCAGTCGAACATTTTCTGTATCCAGATAGGCCCGTACAGGACCTGCAACATGCGGTCGTGCATTCCCTGCTGAAATGTTAGGGTTTCGCAGGGATCGAATGAAGGGTAGAGCCACGGGTCGTGACACATCTGAAATGTAACGTCCACTGTTCAAAGTGCCGTCAATGCGAACAAGAGGTGACAGAGATGTGTAACCAGTGGCACCACATGCCATCACGCCGGGTGATACGCGAGTATGGCGATGCCGAATACACGCTTCCAATTTGCGTTCACAGCCATGACGCCAAACACGGATGCGACCATCATGATGCTGTAAACAGAACATGGATTCATACGAAAAAATGACGTTTTGCCATTCGTGCACCCAGGTTCGTCGTTGAGTACACCATCGCTGGCACTCATGTCTCTGATGCAGCGTCAAGGGTAACCGCATCTACATCTACATCTACATGACTACTCTGCAATTCACATTTAAGTGCTTGGCAGAGGGTTCATCGAACCACAATCATACTATCTCTCTACTATTCCACTCCCGAACAGCGAGCGGGAAAAACGAACACCTAAACCTTTCTGTTCGAGCTCTGATTTCTCTTATTTTATTTTCATGATCATTCCTACCTATGTAGGTTGGGCTCAACAAAATATTTTCGCATTCGGAAGAGAAAGTTGGTGACTGAAATTTCGTAAAAAGGTCTCACCGCGACGAAAAACGTCTATGCTGTAATGACTTCCATCCCAACTCGTGTATCATATCTGCCACACTCTCTCCCCTATAACGCGATAATACAAAACGAGCTGCCCTTCTTTGCACCCTCTCGATGTCCTCCGTCAATCCCACCTGGTAAGGATCCCACACCGCGCAGCAATATTCTAACAGAGGACGAACGAGTGTAGTGTAAGCTGTCTCTTTAGTGGACTTGTTGCATCTTCTAAGTGTCCTGCCAATGAAACGCAACCTTTGGCTCGCCTTCCCGACAATATTATCTATGTGGTCCTTCCAACTGAAGTTGTTTGTAATTTTAACACCCAGGTACTTAGTTGAATTGACAGCCTTGAGAATTGTACTATTTATCGAGTAATCGAATTCCAACGGATTTCTTTTGGAACTCATGTGGATCATCTCACACTTTTCGTTATTTAGCGTCAACTGCCACCTGACACACCATACAGCAATCTTTTCTAAATCGCTTTGCACCTGATACTGGTCTTCGGATGACCTTACTAGACGGTAAATTACAGCATCATCTGCGAACAGTCTAAGAGAACTGCTCAGATTGTCACCCAGGTCATTTATATAGATCAGGAACAGTAGAGGTCCCAGGACGCTTCCCTGGGGAACACCTGATATCACTTCAGTTTTACTCGATGATTTGCCGTCTATTACTACGAACTGCGACCTTCCTGACAGGAAATCACGAATCCAGTCGCACAACTGAGACGATACCCCATAGCTCCGCAGCTTGATTAGAAGTCGCTTGTGAGGAACGGTGTCAAAAGCTTTCCGGAAATCTAGAAATACGGAATCAACTTGAGATCCCCTGTCGATAGCGGCCATTACTTCGTGCGAATAAAGAGCTAGCTGCGTTGCACAAGAGCGATGTTTTCTGAAGCCATGCTGATTACGTGTCAATAGATCGTTCCCTTCGAGGTGATTCATAATGTTTGAATACAGTATATGCTCCAAAACCCTACTGCAAACCGACGTCAATGATATAGGTCTGTAGTTAAATGGATCACTCCTACCACCCTTCTTGAACACTGGTGCGACCTGCGCAATTTTCCAATCTGTAGGTACAGATCTATCGGTGAGCGAGCGGTTGTATATGAGTGCTAAGTAGGGAGCTATAGTATCAGCGTAATCTGAAAGGAACCTAATCGGTATACAATCTGGACCTGAAGACTTGCCCGTATCAAGCGATTTGAGTTGCTTCGCAACCCCTAAGGTATCAACTTCTAAGAAACTCATGCTAGCAGATGTTCGTGTTTCAAATTCTGGAATATTCCATTCGTCTTCCCTGGTGAAGGAATTTCGGAAAACTGCGTTCAATAACTCCGCTTTAGCGGCGCAGTCGTCGATAACAGTACCATCGGCACTGCGCAGCGAAGGTATTGACTGCGTCTTGCCGCTTGTGTACTTTACATACGACCAGAATTTCTTCGGATTTTCTACCAAATTTCGAGACAATGTTTCGTTGTGGAACCTATTAAAGGCATCTCGCATCGAAGTACGTGCCAAATTTCGCCATGGTCTCCGAGCTGATCGTCCATGCTGCTGCAAACGTCGTCGAACTGTTCGTGAAGATGGTTGTTGTCTTGCAAACGTCCCCATCTGTTGACTCAGAAATCGAGTCGTGGCTGCACGATGCGTTACAGCTATGCGGATAAGATGCGTGTCATCTCGACTGCTGGTGATACAACCCGTTGGGATCCAGCACGGCGCTCCGTATTACCCTTCTGAACCCACCGATTCCGTATTCTGCTAACAGTCATTGGATCTCGACCAACGCGAGCAGCAATGTCGCGATACGATAAACCACAATCGCGATAGGCTACAAACTGACCTTTATCAAAGTCGGAAATGTGATGGTGCGCATTTCTCCTCCTTACACGAGGCATCACAACAACGTTTGACCAGGCAACGTCGGTCAACTGCTGTTTGTGTATGAGAAATCGGTTGGAAACTTTCCTCATATCAGCACATCGTAGGCGTCGCCACCGGTGCCAGCCTTGTTTGAATGCTCTGTCGGTTTAAATTTCACGTCTGTAGCACGTCATCTTCGTGGTGTTGTAATTTTAAGGGCCAGGAGTGTATAAAGTACGAGTGGATTTTGCTATCCACCTGTACACGAGATTCTGTAAAGAAAAAATATTCCTTTTCATTTGGCACAAGCAGTGACAATGAGATTCACCCTGACTAATCATGACTTCGAAAAGCAATCGCGTCCTACAGGCCTGTAGCTGAGTACGTGAGCCAGGCATTGTTTAAGCCAAGAGCATGAAGCGATCACATCCAACAAGTGTGAAGCAAAGTGATGAAACTTCAGTCAGCATCCACATCCGAACAGTAGAAGATTCTGCACCAGAGCGCCTCTCGGCTCACGCCACGGTGCGTACCGACCGAAAACTCGCGGTATCCAGCCTGATTGGCTCCCACACGTGCCTCGTATAGTGACTGCAGCAGGCAGCCAGAGAACCGCAGTGTGTATAACAGTACGTGCCTCTTTGGAGAAGGGCGAGGAGTAACGAGATGCGCGCGAATGAAACGTGTCGATACGCGTTTCAAGTGTTTTCTGTTTAGTAGTTGCCCATATTCCATTTTTCACCGATTCTGTGGAGACCCTCCTTCAACATTACTGAAACATTCCGATTTTGTTCTTCTTCCGCCTTAATCACAGTACACGCAGAATGCTGTAATCTAGACGTTTGTTATCGGGAATTACTTTCTTGAATTGAGGCTTATGTTTCATATTAGGAGATCTGTCTTTGCGAGGAATACTCTCTTGCCTATGCCAGACTGCTTCTTGATTCCTATTTGCTTAATATGTCATACGCTAGCAATACATAAATTTCATAGTTTACTGTTGCAATAAATACTTGGAAATCGGGTGGTAAATCGCCCATATCAAACAGTTTTGACGCTGACTCTAGTCCCAATACTTCCTACAACTTTTATTAGTTCTCAAGGTACTTCGTCGATTATTGTTGGCATTATTGACCAAAGATCACTCAGTGCTACGTCAAATTCTGCTAAACTGTTTCTTCCATATCAACTTTCTCCTCATCCTCTGTTACGCTTCCAAACAATTTTTTTCCATCGTACAGATTATCGATGTTTCATGTCATTAATATAACCTTGTTCTGCAATTAACAGATTTCTCTCGTCTTGTCGTAGGATAACCCCTTACTTTCTACACATTCGAGGTTTCTTTACCTTTTCTGCTTTCTAAATCTATTAAAATGTGTTGTCACAATGTTCGAACTCTCTGCAAATATCATTCCCAGGCGACTTACTGTTTGCTTGCAATATCGTCCCTGGTTCAGTTACATTATGTTCCTACTGCAAGTTGTATCGTAATATAAACAGGATTTCATTAAAAGCTGTTCGCATTGGTCGCGTACTGTTGCTGTTTAGGTGCTTACGTACGGATTTTTGAGCGAGAGTCGGGCTAGCATGTCGTTAAAAGAGAATTTTAGACACATCTTCATTCCATAGTCGTTTCCAATGCTGATATAGAAGAACAGCCGTGGTTTTATGTGCATTCAGCGTTATTTCATTCGATATTTTTAGTCCATCAGAGGGTCGTCTGAATTTATAAATTTTTTTACGAGTATTAGCAATTTAAATCTAGATGAGAGAACCAATATTCGCGTTATCGCTTCGGAAATTTAACTGTCAAAAAGCCGGACACTATATAGAATTTTTCTGATTTCCATTTTATTAATATTTGAAGCTTTTGCTTGTTATAAGAAGCAGGCTTTATGAATTCGTTAAATATCTCCCAACAAAGTCTAAATTGAGATTTTTTTTACATGATATAAGGAATTGCAAAATATACCATCTGGTAATTTCTGCGCGTCTGGCGAGTGTCGCTATATTTAATACATATTATGGCTTTGATATTCGCAAGAACTGGACTGTTGAATTGCTACTATGCTACAGACACCTTTCTATAATTGAAACCCTCTTCAGGAAACGATCCACGCTTTTATGTAGACCAGAAATAAAAGGCGGCATGAATGTGGACGCGCTGTTCCGCCAGAGTGCCCTATCTCTTGAATAAACAATACTTAGATGGATGTCACGCTGTGTAGCGGCAAAGAAAATTGTAGTAGTCCAGTACCGGTAGAATAACTGACTCAGTATTGATGATAGGAACTACGATCATGACAAAGATCGACCACGCCTGATACTTCAGTGCACGTGTGGTACTAGTCAGGTCATTGAGACCATACGCTTGGGGCGCATTATCTGTCAAGCGGTGAAGTAAACTATTATTCACATAGTTCCACGTATGAGTACCACGATTACACTAAGGTTGATGTCACTGCGACGGAGGTTTTTGGTTTTCGTGATGCAGGAGGCAGCAGCCTCATAAGCTGGAAGAACAACAGAGGTTCTTGTAAGCAAAGACAATGAAAGGAACTGCAAACCTTGGATGTACTGACCTCTGTATTCTGTTCAAAAACGTTTAGATATGTATGTCTTAGGACGTACACACAATGCTTCGGTTCCGAGAACAACCTTTGGTTTATTCGGATACCCGTTGGGAAGCAACAAAAGAGATTCTCTATTCCCGCAATAGATAGAGGGTGAAGCTTTACTGAATGGTTAAATGATGATGGCGGCCTCTTGGGTAAAATATTCAGGAGGTAAAATAGTCCTCCATTCGGATCTCCGGACAGGGACGACTCAAGAGAATGTCGTTATGAGAAGAAAGAAAGCTGGCGTTCTACGGATCGGAATGTGGAATGTCAGATCCCTTAATCGGGCAGGTAGGATAGAATATTTAAACGGAAATGGGTAGGATAAAGTTATAGTGGAAATTAGTGAAGTTGGGTGGCAGGAGGAACAAGACCTCTGGTGAGGTGAATAAAGGGTTATAAATATAAAATCAGTTCGGGGTAATGCAGGAGCAGGTTTAATAATGGATAAACAAGTAGAAGCGTGGATAAAGTACTACGAACAGCATAGTGAACGCATTATTGCAGTCAAGATAGGCACGATGTCCAAGCCTACCACAGCAGTACAAGTTTTGTTTTTCTGTGTAAAAATCCAACGAACGTGAGTACACGAATAGCTAAGCAACAGCTCAATACACACCAAATAACTGGTTTCCACAACACTAGCATAACCCCAAGTATATACTGCTGACATACGAAGTTCACCTTTTAGTATTTGTTTACTAACAACCGCTCGCGTGGTTGCAGATGACATGATGCTCGCTAAGTAAAAAGACGGCAACAAAAAGGAAATAGCACAGAAAGTGTCACAAGGAGCGCCAATAATTGCTTAAAACATGCTGTAACATACAATAAATAAGGTAGTATGAAAGTATCAATATAAAACTATATTTCAAAAGATGATTTGTAAAAATGTAATAATGTCTTACTGTGTTTGTAGAACCATACCATTTTCTGCATGTCTTAGATTAAAAACCCCCACTGATGATGGTGATATTTGTCGACCAAACTAGTTTTGGATAATAAAGAAATAAACTAATAATAAGTTGACTTGCATCAAGGTGGACCCGATTTCTGATAGTGCTGTTTTTCTATGCAAACACCGACCAAATGGAAGAGTTCCAAGATAATATTATTGTTTGTTTGACAACTAACTCCGCAGATGACGAAGCGATTGGAGCAATGTATGATGAGATAAAAGAAATTATTCAGATTGTGAAAGGAGATGAAAATTTAATAGTCATGGGCGACTGGTCTCATAGTAGGAAAGGGAAGAGAAGGGAAAGTAGTAGGTGGTATGGAATATTGGTAAGGAATGAAAGAGGAAGCTGCCTGGAAAAATTTTGCACATAGCATAAGTTAATCATAGCTAACACTTGGTTTAAGCATCATGAAAGAAGGTTGTATACGCGGAAGAAGCCTGGGGAGACTGGAAGATTTCAGATAGATTATATAATGGCAAGACAGAGATTTAGAGAACCAGGTTTTAAATTGTAAGACATTTCCAGTGGCAGATGTGTACTCTGACCACAATCTGTTGGTTATGAGCTGTAGATTGATACTGAAGAAACTGAAAAAATGTGGGAATTTCATGACATGGGATCTGGATAAACTGAAAGAACCAGAGATTGTAGAGAGTTTCAGAGAGAGCATTAGTGAGTGATTCACAAGAACGGGAGAAAGAAATACAGTAGGAAAGGAATGGGTACATTTGAGGGATGAAGTAGTGAAGGCAGCAGAGCATCAAGTAGGTAAATAGACGAAAGGTAGTAGAAATCCTTGGGTAACAGAAGAGATATTGAATTTAATTGATGAGGGGAGAAAATATAAAAATGCAATAAATAAAGCAGGCAAAAAGGAATACAAACGTCTAAAAAATGAGGTTGACAGGAAGTGCAAAATGGTTAACCAGGGATGGCTACAGGACAAATTTAAGGATTTAGAGGCATATATCATTAGGGAAAACTAAAGAGACTTTTGCAGAAAAGATAACCGCTTTTATGAATATCAAGAGCTCAGGTGGAAAACGAGTTCTAAGCAAATAAGGGAGGCAGAAAGTTGGAAGGAGTGTATAGATGGTCTATACAAGGGCGATGTATTTGAGGGGAATATTATTGAACTGGTAGAGGACGTAGATGAAGAAGAGATGGGAGATACGATAATGTGTGAAGAATCGGATAAAGCACTGAAAGACATAAGTCGAAACAAGACACCAGGAGTAGACAACAAAACTACCATCTGGTGAGCAAGAAGTATGAGACAGGCGAAATACCATGAGACTTCAAGAAGAATATATTAATTCCAATCCCAAAGAAAGTAAGTGTTGTAGGCGCAAAAATTACCTAACTACTGATACGAATTCTTTACAGATGAATGAAAAAGCTTGTAGCAGCCTATCTCAGGAAATATCAGTTTGGGTTCCGTGGAAATGTTGGAACACGAGAGGCAAAACTGGCACTGTTGGTATGACACGTTCTGAGGCATCAAGGGATCACCAGTTGAGTGTTGGAGGGAAGCGCGGAGGGTATAAATCGTAGAGGGAGACCAAGAGATGAACACACTAAGCAGATTCACAAGGCTGTAGGTTGCAGTAGTTACTCAGAGATGAAGAAGCTTGTCAGATTGCAGGGCCCTCTGACTTATGATTCGGTGTTATGGCATGTCGTGTTCGTAGGGAATACGATCTTTACTGCGATTTTACTTCATACATTATGATGATGTGGTAGGCAGTAGTTTATGGTCTTCTTTGCGTGCTGTAGGTAAGGAAATACGGTAAGCTTTACCTGCGTTCAAAGGAACAGGGTGCCGCCTTAAACGACTACAATAAAAGCACGGCGTTGGTAGGCCTACAAAGCACGTTTTTCTGTTGAACGGTAAGGAGACATTTCCAGACGGCTGCGTGTCGCGCTCGCATTGTGCAGAACACATTAAGTTGGCGCCAGGCAGGAGGCTGGAGTGCAGCTATATGGGCCAGCGCCGAGAAGTCGCCAACAGCGCTTTGTAGGCCGGGAATAAAGCAGAGGATGGGCCCTTGTTAGTGAGCAAGCCGCCAAAAGAAATGTAAACGTTCTGCGGATTTCCATGGGACAGGGAAACTGGTGTCCAGATGTCCACACTCTGTTTCAAAACATGTTTGAGCATGACGCTTTTTTCGAGTTTATGACCGTTCTTTGGAAACTTAGAAATAGACGCAACAGGGGAGATAACAAGGTGTTTATGGAGGGCTGTGCTTCCACCTTGTATTGTGTTAGCAAAAGACGCGGAAAATGCGTGGGAAAGAGGCCGCGAAGCAGAATAGTTTTTCCGTTTCCTGCGAGTTAACTTTAAAGTCTCTGATTGGTGAAATCGGTTAGCGGTGCACAGACCATTCTCTGAGCTTAGAATGCTGGGCTCCAGCTGGTGATTGGCTTGTGCGAAAGTGGGGGAAGTCAAAAAAGAGAAATGTGCTTTTGGAACCGAGCTGAGGAGGAAGCAGTGAGAAAGGAAGAAGGCACTCTTGTACAGGTCTCTTGAATTGGCACTTCGCTAGTAAAGAACTGCAGGTCTCTACCTAAACGGTGAGACTTGTGTCCTTTGCTAGGGCGTGACTTAGAGCCTCTGCCAGACACCCTCTGAACTGTCAGAGGTACTGCTTATATCATCACAGTCACAACTCGTGAGCGTGCATTTACTTATTTTTCTTGAGTCGGCCGTCTAAACATTTGACATATTCTGACATGCACAGTCGTGGCACGGAGTCAAATTGGTTTGGCAGACCAGCAAACGGGTCCGCCTGCACACTGGAATCCATCGGGGTTTCAAATGCTCATAGGGAAGTACCTACATTCTGAATTAACCGAACGCAAAACCGCATACTTGCATTTTTCGGGAACGCGCATTTAATAACAGATTGTGGCCGCCGATGACTTCAGTCGCCGAACGCATCGTAGTGTGTCGCCTTGACCAGCAGGAGCGTAAAGTAATCGCTGCTGCGTTGTAGGGCTATAATATATATTTCTCAGCACCCTGTTCTTTAGAACCATATTTTTTTTCTGTATGGTAAGATATAGATGCTTGGTGGCGGCGTAGTAACCTGGATTCACATGTATGAGGTTAGATAGACCGAGTAGTGTTCTGGTTAGTGTCGTGTGTCGATCGCCAGCAGATCACTTTGTCCACCGTAGATCCCACGTTAGTAAGGCGTTTGTTAAATAAAAATGTTTGTGTGATGTATCTTACTAATTTTGTTGTCTTGTCATGTTTAATATGAATAAATGAAATGTCAATTGTACTACAACTTCTCCCTGAGTTCTAATTAACAGTTCCTTCCCATTTCATTATTGCAGTCTAGATCTGAAACATAAGGAGTAGTTTTTCACTTGATGTTCACTGTGTGGGTCTTTTACTTCATTAAGGATAATCTTCTTTCAAGCTTGTGCAGGATAGAGTGGCATGGAGAGCTGTATAAAACCAGTCTCTGGACTGAAGACCGCAACAACAACAACAGGGTGATCCCATAAGGGCGTGCAAAAATTTAACAGGACATAGAGGATGCTCCACTGAACAATTTGAGGTAGGGAACCTGGGGTCTGAGAATCCAGCGTAAGGGGATAACAGGAGTAAAATCACCTTACTGTGTACTTTTTTACTGCAAGCGTGACATCAGCGAAAAAGACTCTGACGCATCCTGACAATTATCTCTGGTGTGTTTCGGAGGCAGCTACAATTCTGGCAACTATTTCCATCTCCCTATGCATTGGGGTCTCAAGTAACTTTAGATACACCCACAGCAAATAAAGGGATTCAGTTCAGGTGACCTCGCAGGCCATGGAATAGGCTTCCCCTTCCAATCCATGCGACCAGGAAATGCAGCACTGAGATGGTTGCAGACATCCATACTGAAGTGAGGCGGTGCACCTGACGATGTATCTACATCCTCTCACGAACAGGCAATGGCATGTTCTCCAACAACTCAGGTAGCACTCTTTCCACGATCCTGAAGTACAGGTAGCCATTCAGACAGCCAACTAGAAGATATTGCCCAACGAGCTCGTCAATTACAATGCGGGCCCAGATATTCACAGCGTAACGTACTTTAAGGTGTGACTCCATTTCAGTTCAAGGGTTTCCCTCATCCTACACATGGCTACTCCTGGCGTTTGAAATACCATCACGTTCAAATGAGCCCTCTTCAGTAAACAGCGCGATTTAGACGAAATCTGGTCTATCAATCCACTATGGAGCAATCGCTGACACAATACGATCTTTGGGGCAATGTCAGTCACAAGAATTGCGTGGACTCGTTGTGGTCAGATGGGTGTAACTGTTGTTCCTGGAGTACTCTCCCGAGGCTAGTATGTTCGGCATCCATTTCGCATGCAATACGACGAGTACTTGTGGTGGGATCCGCTGCAACACGTTCCAGCGCCTTCTCTTCAAAATCGGGTGTGCGAGTGGTCCTCATGTTGCTAGGTACCTCGTTGCTTCGTACCAGTGAACCAGTCTCACGCATTCGTCGACCGACAGAAATACACACACGTCGTGTCGGATGATGCCAGTCAGGGAACCGTTCCCTGTACAGCCTTTCAGCAGCGCGGGTATTGCAACATACTTTCCCGTACACCAGGTGCATGTCAGTGAGTTCTGCGAATCTGTACCGATTGCGCTCCGTCGTATTGCACTGTATGCCTCTGAATAGCACTGAGTGATGAATGGTTTTGTCGTTGATTCATAGCAGGTTCTGTCTTGGGACGATAAAAAATTGTCGTGTGACTAGGGCCTCCCGTTGGGTAGACCGTTTGCCTGGTGCAAGTTGACGCCACTTCGGCGACTTGCACGTCGATGGGGATGAAATGATGATGATTAGGAAAACACAACAGCCAATCCCCGGGCGGAGAAAATCTCCGACCCAGCCGGGAATCGAACCTCGGCCCTTAGGATTGACATTCTGTCGGCTGACCACTTTTTTAAAAAAATCTCATTTTGTTCGCTTTCGTTGCATCTGCTCGAGGCATCCATTTAAGTTCGTTGTTGATCGATTAACTCAGTTTTTTTATTACACAGGGCTGCTAGCCCTCTGACCGAGCACACTGAGGTACCGTGCCGGCTATCCACTCAGCTAGTGGCGGCGGACTCTTGGGACGATGTAAATACGACACAACAGAGCCACCTTATGGTCAAGTAATATAAAGCAAACCTGCATCGTAACTTCCTATTAATCAGGCTCGTCCTCTTTGTTTCCTTGCAGGAATTATAGAATGTACATGTACATAAACAGCACAGTACGTGTAAACGTATATGAGTTCCATAGGACCAAATTGAGGAGCAAATCTACAAGGTCATGGAACATGTCAGTATATGAAATCACAACATAATTGTAATAACAGATAAAAATAAAATGTTTATGAACCCAAAAAATGTCAATCCATAAGATTAAGTAAAATCAATCAACAATACAACAAGAATCAGCTTACTTTTTCAAGGAGCTTCTCGACAGAATTGGAGTGACCCGCGAGGAAACTCTTCAGTTTCGATTTGAAAGCGTGTGGATTACTGCTAAGATTGTTGAATTCGAGCGGTAGCTTATTGGAAATGGATGCAGCATTATGCTGCACACCTTCCTGCACAAGAGTTAAGGATGTTCGATCCAAATGGAGGTTTGATTTGTGCCGTGTGTTAACTGAGTGGAATCTGCTTATTCTTGGGAATAGGCTAATATTGTTAACAGGAGGTGACAGTAAGGAATATATAATTGATTGTCCAATGTCAAAATACCCAGACTCGTTAACAGGGTTGACAAGAGGTTCGTGAACTTACACTATTTATTGCCCGAAACGCTCGTTTCTTAGCCAAAAATATCGTTTTAGAATGAGAAGAATTATCCCAAAATATAATACCATACGACATAAGCAAACGAAAATGAGCAAAGTAGACTAATTTTCGTGTCAAACGATCACTCACTACAGATGCCGTTCGAATAGTAAAAATGGCAGCAATTACGTCTTTGAACAAGATCCTGAACGTGAGCCTTCAACGACATATTACTCTCTATCTGAACACGTAGAAAGGTGAACTGTTCGGTTTCACTAATCACATGCCCATTCTGCGAAATTAAAAAGTCATGTTTGGTTGAATTGTGTGTTAGATCGCGTAAAAATCGAATCTTACTTTGATCTAGCGTTAGTTTATTTTCTACAAGCCATCAATTTACGTCATGAATTGCACTATTTGAAACCGGGCCAATGTTGCACGCAACATCCTTTACTACAAAGCGAGTGTCATCAGCAAACAGAAATATTCCAGAGTTACCTGTAAAACTAGAGGGCATATCATTTACATAAATAAGGAACAGGAGTGGCCCCAACACTGATCCCTGGGGCACCCCCCTCCCGCCCTCCCCCCTTGCCTGTACCCCACGCAGACCCCACATCACAGCCTTTCTCTGCATTGTGAATAATGACCTTTCGCTGTCTGTTGCTACAGTAAGAGGTGAATTGTGAGCTACTCCACGTATGCCTTAATGGTCCAACTTCTGGAGCAGTTTTTCGTGATCATCACAATCAAACGCCTTAGCAAAATCAAAAAATAAACCTATCGTTCGAAATAAATGTAAATGAGCTGGAAAACAGTACTGCTAGAAAAAGCGGTAGACATGTTTACTTCCATATCTCCTTAAGCTGCTCTCTCCGACCGCAGTTTCCCTAACTCAATGGTTTGTATTTATACTATTTATAAATATTTGGTATAAGTTTATTTCGTATGATAGTGAAACATGGACTGTGGGAAACCTGGAACAGAAAAGAATCGAAGCGTTTGAGATGTGGTGCTACAGACGAATGTTGAAAATCGGGTGGATTGATAAGGTAAGGAATGAGGATGTACTGCGCAGAATCGGAGAAGAAATAAATATATGGAAAACACTGACAAGGAGATGGGACCAGTCAGAAGACTGATGACTCAAAATAAGAAAAAGTCACAAAGCAGTTACAGCATCCGTGAGAGTTGTGATATATTATAAGTTGTTTAAAAGAGATAGATTATTGTTACGTAGCCAGTTACTAAATGTTGTAAAATGCGCCATATGTTGATCATGACAGTAAAATAGCACATAGCTAAGGGAGCAAGGAGAACATAGAAACGAAACTTGCATAGGTAAAGAAAGTATTCCACATCGAAATAAGTCTGACAGTGTTAAGTAGAGGCCTTAATGTGAGAAAGAAATTTCTGAGAATATTCATCCGGATCACAGATTTCCATGAATGTTATAAGCGTACCCTGCCTGTCCAGGATAAGTTCAGTGGTACGTGGAAGGCACTAGTTGGGCACTGCAGCGTTGACAATGCACTATATACTGATCTGAAAGCTAGTGCGATTTTTGTACTTGTTGAGCTCTTCGAGGCGGCTGGAGACAGAATTTTCGAGTTGGACAAAAGTTGCGTTATGTGGGACTAATCAATCTGAAATACGAGGTGCATTCAAGTTCTAAGGCCTCCGATTCTTTTCTCTGGACTGGAAAGAGATAGAAACATGCGCATTGTTTTAAAATGACGCCGCGTTCATTGTTAATACGTCCCAGATATGGCAGCACCGTAAGGCAGATGGAATTTTACCGCCAGCCGCGAGAATGAGAACTCTTTTAAATACTTAAAATGGCGACGTTTTTCTTACTTGAACAGCGTGCAATCATTCATTTTCTGAATTTGCGTGGTGTGAAACCAATTGAAATTCATCGACAGTTGAAGGAAACATGTGATGGTGGAGTTATGGATGTGTCGAAAGTGCGTTCGTGGGTGCGACATTTTATCAGGCAGAACATCGTGTGACAACAAACCGAAACAACCTCGGGCTCGCACAAGCCGGTCTGACGACATGATCGAGAAAGTGGAGAGAGTTGTTTTGGGGCTCGCTGAATGACTGTTGAACAGATCGTCTCCAAAGTTGGCAGTTCTGTGGGTTGCGTGCACACAATCCTGCATGACGACCTGAAAATGCGAAAAGTGTCATCCAGGTGGGGTGCCAAGAATGTTGACGGACGACCATATGGCTGCCCGTGTGGCATGTTGCCAAGCAATGTTGACGCACAACGACAGTATGAATGGGACTTCCTTTTCGTCGGTTGTGACAATGGATGAGCCGTGGATGCCATTTTTCAGTCCAGAAGCAAAGCGCCAATCAGCTCAATGGAAACACACAGATTCACCGCAACCAAAAAAATTTCGGGTAACCGCCAGTGCTGAAAAAATGATGGTGTCCATGTTCTGGGACAGCGAGGGCGTAATCCTTACCCATTGCGTTCCAAAGGGCACTACGGTAACAGGTGCATCCTACGAAAATGTTTTGAAGAACAAATTCCTTCCTGCACTGCAACATAAACGTCCGGGATGGGCTGCGCGTGTGCTGTTTCACCAAGACAACACACCCGCACATCGAGCTAACGTTACGCAACAGTTTCTTCGTGATAACAGCTTTGAAGTGATTCCTCATGCTCGCTACTCACCTGACCTGGCTCCTAGTGACTTTGGGCTTTTTCCAACACTTCAAAACACTCTTCGTGGCCGCACATTCACCAGCCGTGCTGCTATTGCATCAGCGATTTTCCAGTGGTCAAAACAGACTCCAGAAGAAGCCTTCGCCGCTGCCACGGAATCATGGCGTCAGCGTTGTGAAAAATGTGTGCGTCTGCAGGGCGATTGCGTCGAGAAGTAACGCCAGTTTCATCTATTTCGGATGACTAGTTAATTAGAAAATAAATCTGAGGCCTTAGAACTTGAATGCACCTCGTAGAAGATCAACATAAACGATGGCCAGCCGCAGTGGCCGAGCGTTTCCAGGCGCTTCAGTCTGGAACCGCGCGACCGCTACGGTCGCAGGTTCGAATCCCTGCCTCGGGCATGGATGTGTGTGATGTCCTTAGGTTCGTTAGGTTTAAGTAGTTCTAAGATCTAGGGGACTGATGGCCTTAGATGATAAGTCCCATAGTGCTCAGAGCATTTGAGTCATAAACGATGACGAAATCAAGGGAAAAGAAAAACATTTGTTGTGGAGTGTTGCGTTGGTAAATTTGAGAAGCAAATACGTACTAAAATTTATTACGTGTATCTTGACGTAACAGTCTTCGTATAGCTGATATTGTGTGGACTGTCTGCTCAGTCTTGTTTGACGACGACGTAGGAACCCGCATACCGGATCACAACAAAATATAAAATAAGTATTGTTGGGGAACGTTAATAACGTGCAATTCAGCTCACTAACTTTTTTGCTCGTTCTGTATTATAGGAAGTGCATTAAAGTTATAACATTCACGATTTTTTCCTCGCAAACTAATCACACACAAAACACTGAAACCTGTGTCACGTATCGACGTAATCACCATGAAAACATACATATTTCTCACAGGGAGGGCGCCTCGACTCCAAAGCCGGTGCGAACGTTTATTTAGGAGTGTGGTTTGACCACTGGAAAATTGCTGATGCAATAGCGGCAGGGCTAGTGAATGTGCAGTCAGCGAGAATGCTTCTCATTGTTGGAAACAGGTCAAGTGAGTAGTGGGCATTATAAATCACTTCGGAATCGTTGAGACGAAGAAACTGCAGAGCCACATTCACCCCATGCGCTGGTGCGTCGCCTTTCTGAAAGGCCTTTTCCGGTCTTCTTTCACGCAGTTACATAAGGAGCTTGTTCTTCAAAAGATATTAGTAGGTAGTAGATATCTTCGTAGTGCCTTTCTGATGACTCAAAAAAAAAAACCAACAAAAAACGCAGTGAGTAAGGATTACGCCACCACCATTTGCTTCACCACTGGCGCTTACCGGAAACTTTTTTGGTGGGGTTGTGAGTGTGTCTGCTTGTCTTCCGTTCAACTGAATGGCGCTTCGTTTCAGGATTAAACAGCGGCATCCATGTCTCATCCATTGTCACGATCGATGAAAGGGAAGTCTCATTTCTGCCGTTACCACGCGTCAACCTGGCCTTTCAATACGTCACGCACGCAGTCCTGCTTTCGTCCGTAATTATTCGTTGAACCCACGTGGAGGACATTCCTCGCATTCTCAGGTCTTCACGTAATATTATGAGCACAAGGTGCCATGTAAATGCCAACATCTTGGGCGATGTGTTCCACAATCATTCGGCTGACCTGCAAAGCAATTACGTATCTCTACTCGCTCGATCATACTGTCAGTTCGGCTGCTGCGAGACAGAGACTGTCGTGGTCTGTTGTCGCACTATGTCCTGCCTTGTTTGAACCGTCGCGCCCACGAACGCACATTCCATACTTCCATGACACCATCACCTAATATTTCACGCAGCTGGTGATGAATTTCAATCTGTCACACACCACTGCCACCACCACCACCATTGAGAAAACGAATGATTAGACGCTATTTTGTGCATCGAAAGAGTCCTCATTCTAGCCCCTGCTGCTAAACTCTGTGTGTCATACAGTGTAGCCACCTTGGTCACGCATTCACAACGAGTGAAAGCGCATTTTAAAACAATCCGCGTGCTTACATCTGTTTCCAGGCCTGCGGAAAAAAAATCAAAGTTGTTTTGACTTGAATTTACCTCGGTGATTCTCATACAACTAACTTTATTCCACTGGGCTCTGAGCACATCTGAGGTCATCAGTCCCCTAGAACTTAGAACTACTTAAATCTAACTTACCTAAGTACATCACACACGTCCATGTTTGAAGCAGGATTCGAACCCGCGACCGCATCAATCGCGCGGTTCCGGAATGAAGCGCCTAGAACCGCTCGGCCACCGAGGCTGGCGACTTTTAGCAATTCTACTCTCTTAGGCAGAAAGCAGTTTATGGCAGTGATGAAGAGAATGGTGCACGAAACAAGCATGAAATGGAACTGGCTAGAAATGGATGAACAGGGAAGTGGAAAGGGCTGTCTACCTAGAGTCGTTTTGTTTCTCCTCTCCCTTATTTTAAAGGAAATTTTGTACAGTAGGGACCCTTATAAGAAATCAATTGTTGTTGTTGTTGTTGTTGCGGTCTTCAGTCCAGAGACTGGTTTGATGCATCTCTCCATGCTACTGTGTCCTCTGAAAGCTTCATCATATCCCAATACCTACTGCAACCTAAATCCTTCTGAATTTGTTGAGTGTATTCATCTCTTGGTCTCCCTCTACCATTTTTACCCTCCACGCTGCCCTCCAATACTAAATTCGTGATCCCTTGATGCCTCAGAATATGTCCTACCAACCGATCCATTCCTCTGGTCAAGTTGTGCCACAAATTTCTCTTCTCCCCAGTTCTATTCAATATCTCCTCATTAGTTATGTGACCTACCCATCTAATCTCTCTTTTTCTCTACGCTATTTATCGTCCACGTTTCACTTTCATACATGCCTACGCTTCATACAAATACTTTCATAAAAGACTTCCTGACACTTAAATCTACACTCGATGTTAACAAGTTGCTCCTTTACAGAAATGCTTTCCTTGCAGTTGCCAGTCTACATTTTATATAATCTCTACTTAGACCATCATCAGTTATTTTGCTCCACAAATATAAAAACTCATTTACCACTTTAAGCGTCTCATTTCCTAATCTAATACCCTCAGCATCAGCCGATTTAATTCGACTACATTCCATTATCCTCGTTTTGCTTTAATTGATGTTCACTCCTGATAACAACGTCCTGCTGTGTAGTCACAGTCCGGAGACCTGAATGGGGGACTATCTTACCTCCGGAATATTTTACCCAAGAGGACTCCATCATCATTTAACCATACAGAAAAGCTGCATGCCCTCGGGAAATATTACGGCTGTAGTTTCCCCTTGCTTTCAGCTGTTCTCAGTACCAGCACAGCAAGGCCGTTGTGGTTAGTGTTACAAGGCCAGATCAATCAATCATCCAGACTGTTGCCCCTGCAACTCCTGAAAAGGCTTCTGCCCCTCTTCAGGAACCACGCGTTTGTCTGGCCTTTCAACAAATACCCATCTGTTGTGGTTGCACCAACGGTACGGCTATCTGTATCGCTGAGGCACGCAAGCCTCCCCGCCAACGGTAAGGTCCATGGTTCACTGCGGGATGAAATCAATTACTTAACAATAATTAAATCTTATAAATTATAGAGTGCAGCAATCAGTCGTGCTTTTTTTTGATTTTGTTATGCAAATCCAGATTTCAACTGATATCTAGCCATTCTCAATGCGCATTGAGAATGGCCAGCTACTGGCCGAAATCTGGATTTGCATAATAAAATGCAAAAAGGACGACTGATTGCTGCACTCTGTAATTTATAAGTCACATTTAGTCGCGGAGTGCATCCACTTTCCGAATCTAAGGTAACCTTAGGAAGAATTAAATCATCAGAACAGTTTGAGAATTTCAGTTTTCTTAATTTTATAACGGTTCAAATGGCTCTGAGCACTATGTGACTTAACTTCTGAGGTCATCAGTCCCCTAAAACTTAGAACTACTTAAACCTAACTAACCTAAGGACATCACACACATCGATGCCCGAGGCAGGATTCGAACCTGCGACAGCGGTCGCGCGGTTCCAGACTGTAGCGCCTGCAACCCCTCGGCCACCCTGGCTGGCTCTTAATTTGTAATGATAGGTTTCGGGCAAAAGAAAAGGTAGATTTGGGAAAGTCTAACTTTTTTAACGCAAAAGGGCTCTGGTGAATCCTTCAATATTCAATATGAATTGACGTAACACTTAAATAATCAGAAAAACCTGAATACTCTGAAAGCATTACTTCCAACTATAAAAAAAAAAATTGAACTCGTTTCTGATACACTTAACAGCACACGTGTCTGATACAAAGTGAGGAATTTAACAATAAGTAATACACGAGCCAAAATGGTGAATGAACTGGGTTCCATACCAAGGAGCGACATGGTGCCTCCTGATTGCGTCTTACATGCTCGTCCAACCATTAATTGGAGCCAGGTTATTACAGACATAGAATAACGCAACATTCGGCTTACTACAACATAAGAAAAAAAAGCAAGTTAGCAGAACGGGAATGAGAGCTCACAGTAGATAATGCGGAATTGCGGAAGCAAAACGGACAGCGAAAATTTACCGCTGCTCTGTACAACTGACATTAAAAGTTAACTGAAGCAGAATACTTTCAGAAACTGTCTGCTGGAGGTATTGCCACAAAAGAGTCAAATAAAGTAGCAGCTAATTCCCTGCCAGCCTTCAACTGTATACACTATTGTACTGGGGAAGTAGACTAGCATGGAGGAAATAAAAGTTACAGCATAACCAGGGACAGAAACTCTTAAATTCAATGTAAGTATCACCCCTACCTGTTCCTTGTTTTTTTTTTGTCTCATTTAATTTTTATTGTGTACTGTCTAAAAAGGGCACCTGTACCAAATCCACCGTCCCCCCATCGGCACAGGTGGATGAAATACACTGATGTTCAAAATTAAAGTAATAAACCAAGGTTTCCTCGTTCTGTGTCGAATTCACGAAATACTGTAGGAGGATACAAGATGACTTGGACAGGATTTGTGATTGGTGTAAAGAATGGCAGCTAGCTCTAAATATGGATAAATGTAAATTAATGCAGATGAGTAGGAAAAAGCATCCTGTAATGTTTGATTACACCGTTAGTAGTGTAGCTCTTGACACAGTCACTTCGATTAAATATTTGGGCGTCACATTGCACAGCGATATGAAGTGGGACAAGCATGTAATGGCAGTTGTGGGGAAGGCGGATGTTCGTCTTCGGTTCATTGGTAGAATCTTGGGAAGATGTGGTTCATCTGTAAAGGAGACCGCTTATAAAAACACTAATACGACCTATTCTTGAGTACTGCTCGAGCGTTTGGGATCCCTATCAGGTCGGATTGAGGGAGGACATAGAAGCAATTCAGAGGCGGGCTGCTAGATTTGTTACTGGTAGATTTGATCATCACCCGAGTGTTACGGAAATGCTTCAGGAACTCGGGTGGGAGTCTCTAGAGGAAAGGAGGAGTTCTTATCGTGAATCGCTACTGAGGAAATTTAGAAAACCAGCTTTTGAGGATAAATGTAGCACATTTCGCGGAAAGACCACAAAGATAAGAGTGGCATATAGGCAGTCATTTTTCCCTCGTTCTGTTTGGGAGTGGAACGGGTAGGTACGAGGTACCCTCCTCCACGTACCGTATGGTTGATTGCGGAGTATGTATGTAGATGTAGATGTACTCATACAAACTGTCAGAAAATGTCCGTACTATCGTTTTCTGCACGGAAGATGAAATTTTGATCAACGGAATAGCACACCACGTCATGGTACCTGTCAAACAGATTGGTGTTTATCGGGTACACCGACATCCACAATCACTGTGTACACGGTCAGAGACAGTGCAGTATGGCACAGAGAAGACGCAGGCCAGACTCTCTGTGGTGGAAATCAATTGGAAGAATGAAAGCAGGACAGTCGCAAACTCATGTGATTCGATGGCTTAAAGTGAATCGTCCTGTTGCTTCTCGGATGTGGCGACAGAGTGTAGAGCCCGAAACCACGTACGACATCTGAAAGAGAGGGCCATTATTTGTCTGTAAGGGAGCGACGGTACCGCCTTAGTAGGGCGCAGCAACTGGCATCTGACCTCGCAGCATCCACTGGACGTGTTGTGTCGAGGCAAACGGTGTAGAGAAGGCTTCGACAGTGTGTCATTTATCGTCGGTGACCTTCTGTATGTGTATCGCTGACGCGTCTTCACGGAAGAGAACGTTTAGGGTGCAGTCGTCAACATTCCACCTGGACAGTCGAACAGTGGACCAACGTTCTTTTACAGATACGTCCCAGTTAGGTCTGAAAAATGATTCTCGACGTATACGCATCTGAAAGGAATGTGGAAGTCTGTTTGTAGGGGTGAATCAGCAGGATTTAACTGTTGTCAGATACATGGAGTCCCCGTGTGCGGTTGTTCTGGGATGCTGTGCATCCGGACTTCGTACTGGTGGACAATAACGCTCGACTTTACGGAGCACGAGTGGTTGATCTTTTCTTAGAAACGGAAGATACTGCAGGCATGGGGTGGGCTGCTCGCTCTCCTGATTTGAATCCCATAGAGTATTTCTGGAATGCACTAGGGAGACTGGTTGCATCGAATCAGCACCCACCAACCACTCTCCAAGACTTGCGACCAGCTCCGCAGGAAGAATAGGCGTTATTGCCTCAACATGACACTGATGACGTTTTTCGCACCATGCTCTGTTGTTGTCACGCCTGTATTGCTGCCAGATATGATAAAACCCTATAGTGAGCACATTAACCAGTTGTCGGAATGTGTGTGCAAATCTGTTAAGTAGGAAAAAACGAAGAACATTTTCGTCTACTGTTATGCAGGTCGCAATTGTTTGCTTGTGTGTTCTTTACATTGTTTCTACTTTTCTGCCACCTATTTATACTGTTTTGTGGCAAAATAAACGCAGTCTCCTTTTGTTGCTTTAATTTTTGGCACCAGTGTAACAATAATGAAAAGAAAATTGTCAGTGATACCTGAGCCGTCAATTAGGGCGGTTCACAAACAACTCAAGTACACATGTTATTCCAAAAACGTTAGTGTGGAAGTAGGTGCCACGAGGAGCTGGCGAAATAACACAAACTGCTAAGGTTATCTTTTTATTTTAAAAGGCTTTCTCAATAATACATTTTTAAGTCCGACATTAAAAAAAATTTCAAAAACAATTTCGAATAGCTGACAAATTTTGTTTATGGAAAGGAGATTGCCAGATATGACGTTAACAACATCCCAAGTCTAAGATTTTAACTTCACACACACACACACACACACACACACATATATATATATATATATATATATATATATATATATATATATATATAACAATAAAAAACTCTTTTAAATAGCTGTCAAATTTTCTCTATGTAAAGGATATTGCAAGGTATGACGTTAAGAATTTCCCAATAATAAGATTTTAAACTTGTTACATCTATAGGAGTACAATTAAAAAAAATACTTTAAGTAGCCAGGTTGTACTAAAGCTAAAAATAGTTGTCTCTTGGCAGTTAAATAACTTATATTACACCTGTCAGTTGTTACAAGATAAATGCGAATAAGCCAGCGCACAAACCTTCACATTAAAGGCAGTTCCCAAAAAAAATTGTCCTTAGCTCGGAGAGGGAGTAACATGTGTAAAGGGGCCCAAATCAAAATAGGCAGAATAGTTATTGGTGGGCTACAGGGCTACAGCAGATCATCCCCAAAACTTCCATTACAAGCCACCATCTCCCTGACTTACCCAAAACCAGAAGATGTAGCAAGGGCAGTGCCTGCACAGACTCCGAACCACAGAGACACATGACACCGACCCTAAATCACCCAATCAATGTGTGAATGAAATGGTCCAACCAAGAAACAATTACCACATTCCCGCGGACAGGCAAACGAAGACTGTGGTGGGAAGACCCCAACAAAACCACTGGTGAAGAAACTCATACACTTCACTAGAACTTGAAAAAACCCTAAAACAGTACTCAACTTCTCACACTCCAACACAGCGCTGGGAACACATTGCACTTCGTTATTCTCGTCAGAGCCAACCGCTGCCAGTGACTTCAACGGCCGATAAGACGACATACGATTCCACGCGCTGATCTCGTGCACCACGGCTTCTAAGCCTCATAAGCAACATACATGCAGGTAAGGCAGACTTAGCCCCCGACAGGCAAGAGGTCACGCAAAGCATGTGGCGGGCAGTTGACGACCCCCGACAACAGGGCCCCACTTGCGCCATCACCCCTCTTGGTCACCACCAAGTGCGTACTGCCTAGATTGTCATGCGACCGTACAAATGCTCCACGTCCCGCCAGAGGGCGGTAGCGAGCCCAACAGTTCGCCCAACCGAAAACGCCACCACAAACACTGTAAGATGGCAAGAACTATGCCCCTTATATGAAGTCATTAAAGATCACCTAACTCACATTGAGCGAACAGTAGGACTGAACAAAAATGACTGACAAGGCACAATGCATCTTGTAAATGGTATAGTATGGACGTGTTGGAATAATTAATGTCAGGTGATGGTTTTAAAGTAATTCACACAACATGAAAACTATGTTGAAACGCGTCGATTTACTGGAGGCTAGTGTGTCCCAGGGAAGTATTCAGAATTGATCGTGGCTGGCTGCGGAGCGGCGAAGGGAAGGGACAATAGGTAGCTTAGGACGGTTCAAACTCTGAGAAACGGGTGCGGCCTCCAGCTACCTTAAGATGAGTGACAGTGAGGGGGGATGGTTGATCCCATGCTGGTGTAGTGGGAAGCAGACAGAGGACTTGTATGCCTATTGATAAATGCCTGCAATCCCGTTTTCAGTGAAATATGTGAGAAAGCCGCACAAAGCTACGGTGGGGCGTTCAACAAAGGACAAAAATATCCACGTTCGTGACTGTAGCAACTTCATGCTGAATTCACAGTGTGCAGAATCTGAAGTAAATCAGGTGAAGAATGACAGAATGAAATACACCAGCCTCTGGTGGGAACAAAGGACCAAGAAATTTAAAGTACTCTTCTGGGAGTCAGAATTCCGCAATAAATGGTGTTTTGTGCAGATGCTAACCTTGATTGGTGGCCTGGGAGGAGGTAAATAGCAGATGTTGAGAGGAAGGGAAATTTTGTGGGAATTTGTTCACTTCCCAGAGCAGACATTGGTCGGCACTGGGAAGCAATGCATAATTAACGCGACTTGTGCTGTAATTGGCATAAGTCATTTTGCTGGAGGGTAAACTGAGGGGAAGTGCGGACCGGCAGAAGTCTCCATAGAGGTCTTCCGTTCCCAGCTTGCCTAGAGTGCAGATGTGGCGTTCTTTACACAGCTTGTATCAGAAAGAGTGAGCATCTCTGCAGTTTAGGACTTAGTAAATGGAACGATTGAGCTTAGAGATAGAAAGTTTTGGTTCAGCTACGTACTGAGCAAAATAGCTAGGAGTGAATAGACGAGCACAGCCTTGCAGCACAACGAGGCCGGCCGACGTTGTCATAACGACGACGCCCCACCACACTGAATTCGATGATATTGCACCCTCTCCGGCTTGAATTAGGCCACTGAATAATTTGTTGGATCACGTCGGCAAAGTTTCCTATGAGTGTTTCACGGGCCATGTATTGTAGAATTCTTCTCGCACTGCGCATTACGCCTGGGTGACTCGATAGGAATTACTTTTGAGTTATCGCGCTTTAGTCCATGCAAACGCAATTTATTACCACTGCCTGTTAGGAGAGTCATCTAATGTGATGGTTGAAGGTCGTGAGTTAAAATAAATCTGTGCTAATCGACTGCATCTGTTTTCAATCAAGTAGTTGAAATCCCAAGTCACTTTCTTCATTGATTATATGTTCAACATTTGCATCTTGTGTTCAATAGCTGAATATAACATCAATGTGCACCCATTTTTAATTAAAAGGGATCAATTCTGAATCAATTAATGTCAACACTGCCACCAAAGTTCAATCAGGAGTCACAGGGCCTTATTACTTTCTTTGCGTTATCCGACATTGCGGCAGTTTCGCACTCTCTGTTGATCTGTTAGTCAATTACCTGGGGTGAACACACGCCAAAGCCAGATAAGTGATGGACGGGGTGTTACAACACTAGACGCGAAGCGAAAGCACTCCGCCTGGCGCGCTTTTCGAAGAGCCGGACACAACTACAGCTCAATACCTATCCATGTGTTTCTCTTGTAGAGCCTTTGAGAAAGACGTAAGGTCGAAACACATAAAGCGGTATTAAATTAGGAAACAATGTGATCAAGACTAATACCTGTTTTTCAGTGTAACTGAATAGCTTGAGTGGATGTGCGTCGTTTTGGAGGCACATCGGCAGCCGTGCAGTGGCAGTTGGACGAGGAAGTACAGCGGCCTTGTCCTGGGCCCGTGTGCTCGCAGTGCGATGTAGCGCCGCTGGCGGTACCTCGGACGCGCGCAAACTGCTATCTGTTCTCGCCCCGCGGCGCCCGGGCCACAGTGCGGTCGGCGCTAACAGCGTGTGCGGGTCGCCCGCTATAATTCCCAGGGGCAATGAGCCATATGCCTCCGGCCAGCCGCCAGTGGCAGGCAAGGGGCTGTTTCACGGAGCTGCAACGCCTCCTGCTACAGCCTCGCGTGAGGTGACACACCAACCTCTGAGCGCAAGCTCGCCCTTGCCCGCTATGGGGAGGACTCCCTTGTACTTTGGTCGTGAATTTAAGAGAATACTTGTAAGTTATACATTCTTCCTTTACTTCTTTGTAGAACAATTACATATATAAGGTTGAATAAAAGTAAATTCTAGAATGGAAAGTTTGGAAGGTAGGAGACGAGGTACTGGCGGAATTAAAGCTGTGAGGATGGGGCGTGAGTTGTGCTTGGGTTGCTCAGTCGGTAGAGCACTTGCCCGCGAAAGGAAAAGGTCCCGAGTTTCAGTCTCGGTCCGGCACATAATTTTAATCTGTCAGGAAGTTTCACATCTGCGCACACTCCGCTGTAGAGTGAAAATTTCATTCTAGCAACAACCTCCAGGCTGTGGCTAAGCCATTTCTCCGCAATATCCTTTCTTTCAGGAGTGCTAGTTCTGCAACGTTCGCAGGAGAGCTTCTGTAAAGTTTGGAAGGTACGAGACGAGATACTGGGGGAATTAAAGCTGTGAGGACGGGGCGTGAGTCGTACTTGGGTAGCTCAGTCGGTAGAGCACTTCCCCGCCAAAGGCAAAGCTCCCGAGTTCGAGTCTTGCTCCGCACACAGTTTTAATCTGCCAAGAAGTTTCAAAAGTACATTGCTTTTTGTTCAACTGATCTTGCCTTATTTCAAATATGTCCTCCATAGAATAAGATTTTCATTCTGCAGCGGAGTGTGCGCTGATGTGAAACTTCCTGTCAGATTAATACTGTGTGCCGGACCGAGACTCGAACTCGCGACCTTTGCCTTTCGCGGACAAGTGCTCTACCATCTGAGCTACCCAAGCACGACTCACGACCTGTCCGCACAGCCTCAATTCTGCCAGTACCTCGTCTCCTACCTTCAAAACTTTCCCCAGGCTCTGGCTAAGCCATGTCTCCGCAATATACTTTCTTTCAGGAGCGCTAGTTCTGCAAGGTTCGCAGAAGAGCTTCTGTGAAGTCTGGAAGGTACGAGACGAGGCACTGGCGGAATTGAGGCTGTGGGGACGGGTCGTGAATCGTGCTAGGGTAGCTCAGATGGTAGAGCACTTACGCGCGAAAGGCAAAGGGCCCGAGTTCGAGTCTCGGTCCGGCACACAGTTTTAATCTGCCAGGAAGTTCATCTCTTCCGTAGACCTACAGGGCGAAATGTGTTAAAAAAGAAACAGAACTTTTGCTGTATCAACTTTATTGCTTAACCCTTTCGTGAGCCGTGGGAAACATGCTTCCCACTACAATGAACTCGCTCCTAGTCCCATGGGATTCACAGTTCCCAGCTCTGTATGGTGAACTACCTAGCTCTGTATGGTGAACTACCTAGTGAACAGTATAGGGTACTACTTTCAATCGAAGTTCCCGCCGTTTTTGCTGTACCGTCGCGCAGAGGCTTTGTATAGCTGAGTGTTGCTCTGTAGAGGAGCCTTTCGGTGCTGTTTACGTGACTTTTGTGATTTTTTCCCCAAAGCTATAGTATAAGGTAAATACTTTTGATTTACCCAAATTTATAAAGGAAAACGTAAAATTGGAACTAGGAGAATTACAATTTAAAACAAAAGGAGCCATTTGTGCAGTAAAGTGGATGGATAACTGTCCAGTCACTTTCCTGTCCTCAGTTCATGACCCATGAGAAACAGACACAGTGAAAAGGGAAAACAAGGATGGTACTAGTACAGAGATTTCTTGTCCTGAAGTTGTGGCACAATACATCAAAATAATGGGTGGTGTCGATAAGTTTGATCAATTACGAGAAAGGTATGCTATTGGGAGACGTTGTGTAAAATGGTGGCATAGAATATTTTATTTTCTGGTGGACGTTGCAGCAGTGAACAGTTTTATCCTGTGGAAAATAAGTAATAGAGAAAGTGGACAGCATGATCAGCTCACATACAGGATATAGCTAGCCAGACAATTGATCGCTGGCTTCTCATCCCAAAAAAAGGCGTGGACAAAAACTTGTCTTTCTCGCAAAAAGGGGTAAAGTACCTGAAGATTTTCGTCATGTGGCTGTAGCGGAGCGTCAACCCATTTTAGGAGAAACCTACTGGACGTGCCGTCATTGTAGTACCAAGGCTGCGGAAAAGAGCACTCGCTGTGTTTGTGCATATTGTAAAATACCACTTTGCATAGTCCCTTGTTTCAGAACATTTCATGGCAAGTAATTGTGAACAATCATTGTAACAAGAGAAGTAAATTTATCAAATAAATATGACTTATATTGAAAAAGTTGTTTTTGCCATTTAACTCCAAGGAAGGGCAGTGGGAAGAATATTTCCCACCTTGTTGTGTGACCTCACTTTCACAGTTGGAGCAAATTTGATATTCTGTATGATAAATATACCTATCTGTTAGCTACTATCTGCTCTCCATTCATTAAAATAAACTACTCAATAATTTTGCCCACGAAGGGGTTAATGTACAACATTTTAAGCACTGTGCCTCTTCAAAATAGTCCCCTCCATTGGCAATTCACGATATCCACCGTTTTTCCAGTTCTGCAGCGCTTCCTCGAACACATTTTGTGGGATGACGGGTGTGTTTCTAGTAGCATTGTTCTGTATCTCTTCTATGGTTTGGAAGCGACGTCCTTTCAGCGCGTTTTTCAGTTTCGCAAACAGGAAAAAGTCTATTGGGGCTAGGTTTGTAGAATACGGTTGATGGGGCACAACGGGAATGTTGTGTTAGATTGCATTCAAGGAGAGTCGCATGAGCTGGCGCATTATCATCATTGAAACGCCAGCTAAACCCTCTGGGCAGAACAGGTAATAGGATTGTGGAAAGGGCCAAGGGCTAAGGTCAGTTTCTGCTTCTAATTGTCATTTATTGTAGTTAAATAACCTTTACAACTAAAGCGGCACATAGCAGAATCTTTACCGAATGGAACTCTTTCACTGCTGAAGGCCTCCAACAAGAAATCTTAACAAGATAAAAATCAAATTAAGATGTAATAAAATAATTCAAAAAAACAACATACGCAAGGTACAATACAAATGGCTGAGTGCCACGTGTAAATTCCAAAATTTTAGAATATATTACCACAGACCTTTAAAGGCCGAAGACCAACAAGAAATCTTTTAAAAAAAAATTCCATTAAGATGGCAATAAAATAATTTAAAGAAACAACATATGCAAGGTGCAATACCAATGGCTGAGGGCCACAATTAAACGTCAAAATTTTAAAATATATTACCATCATATTTAAAGCAGAAGGCTTGAGCTTGAAAGATAAATTTAAATATTAAGTTTGCAAAATTTTAAGAAAACAAACAACCATAAGCCTAAAATTTTAAATATCTGAAAACCTATAAATAAATACCGGTGGCACTCATAAGGCCTTCAGGGATGTCGGTCTACCCTCTTTCACTTAGGTGTGACAGGTGGTAAGCCCAACTATACTTGATCTGTTGGAACCAAACCAAGGGGGCAGCCACAGACCGACCGACTCAACGACTTGCTTCCCGTCAATCAGTACATGCGAACTCAAACCGGCAATGTTACACACGTGATAATCTACAATAGAGTATGTATTATCAGTCAAAATTACACACCATGTTGGACAGCGACAACAGGTGAGGAAAGGACGCTGCCTGAAATGACGTTTGTGGACAGAGCAGGTAACTGGAACACTAACGGCCACTAGGCAGAAAATTCCGCTGGTACACTTGAATCTGAAACACCATAATAGTTAACTTCGTTCAAAAGAACACTGCCTGAATTTACGTCAGTGCCCAGGGCAGGTAACCAGAACAGTAATGGCCACAAGACAGAAAATACCACTGGTGCACTCAAATGGTAGTCGACCAAAGTAGTTAATTGCACCGCATGGGGGCTAAACCTCAGCAGCGTTGCTCACTGGAAAACCTCCCCAACAGCAAACCACCGAAGCGAACCACCACAACATGAATAGACGTGGTTTGGGTAGTTGAAACCACTACTTAACTTTGACGTCCTGGGTCGGTGGACCACGAAGCTAGTAGCGATCGGGCAGCTCCACACACGCTCCGACACTGCGCAGGGCCGCGCGGGGTTAGCCGAGCGGTCTAGGATGCTGCAGTCATGGACTGTGCGGCTGGTCCCGGCGGAGGTTCGAATCCTCCCTCGGGCATGGGTGCGTGTGTTTGTCCTTAGGATAATTTAGGTTAAGTAGTGTGTAAGCTTAGGGACTGATGACCTTAGCAATTAAGTCACATAAGATTTCACACACATTGAACATTGCGCAGGGGCTGCCAGCGGCCCCAGCCGACTGCACTGCGCGGACAACTTACCCCGTCCGCAACAACCGACCGACTGACTCCAGACCCCCTTGCCAGAAACTATATGCACCAAACAAAAGATGGTACACGGCGCAAATATCGATACACATCACTGCTTCCACACGTAGAAGGAAGAAGAACCACGACGTAACCGCAACAAGGGCGGGACACCAAACACAGATAGACAGCTAAGTTCACGAAAACGCATAGCTGGGAGAGAGCACGGCTCAATGATCCCTCATCCAACTCTGTTTGTCCCACAATTCAGGCCTCTTCCTGCGCACACGGTCACTCATGTGCACTAGGATTCGCTGGCAGAGGTCCTTGTTTACCTTTTGACCACGTGGTACAGATTTATGGTGGATAATGCCTTTTTAGTTAAGCACCTTCGCCTTGATCTTTGACGGACTCGTGCGTGCTTTTCTTCAAAGAGGGGATCTTTAGTCCGCCCACTGCCGCGAATGCATCTTTGTTTCAGCATCATAGCCCTACACCCACGTCGCATCGCCTGTTACGATGTTTTTAAGAACTTTTTCATTGTCACTAACAGTGGCAAGCACTTCCTCGCGCATTTTAACACGCGTCTGTTTCTGATCTTCACTGATACGACACATCTCAAGTTCTTCACTCACAATTTGATGGCGTGATTTCCGCGTATCACAGCACGCACGCTATCCACATGGTCATCACCTGTTGGTGTGAATGGACGCCCAGGCTTGGAATCGTCACGGACCGATATTCTGCTGTGTTGAAAACGTTTAAACCACTCGTAATGCTGTGTGCGTCTCATACAGTTCTCCCAGTACGCTTGGCTGAACATTTGAAAAGTCTCTGTGAAAGTTTTGCCAAGTTTGTAGCACAATTTCACGTACACATGATGTTCTTCAATCTCCTTCACTGCTCTAATCCGACGAGCAGGCTGTACACGTGCTTACTTCAGCGGCTGTGGTTCGCTTGCTAATTGCCCGAGCTACACGAGACAATTATCGGTTTGTTGTTTAACCTGCCGCTGGGTGCGCTCGGTAGCCACAGGGCGCTCTCTGTGCAGATAAAAAAATGGTTCAAATGGCTCTAAGCACCATGGGACTTAACAGCTGTGGTCATGAGTCCCCTAGACCTAGAACTACTTAAACCTAACTAACCTAAGGACATCACACACATCCATGCCCGAGGCACGATTCGAACCTGCTACCGTAGCAGCAGCGCGGTTCCGGACTGAAGCGCCTAGAACCGTTCGGCCACAGCGGCCGGCTTTTCAGCTGATCGGCGAGCTATTTCAAAGTTCGGTTTCCTTTTGAACACACCTCGTGTGTACGACACCGAATTGACCCCTGTTAATGAACAAAAGGACGATTAGTTCGGCTTTAGAAAAGGTAAAGGCACCAGAGAGGCAGATCTGACGTTGCGGTTGATAATGATAGCAAGAATGAAGAAAAATCAAGACACGTTCATACGATTTGCGGACCTGAGAAAAAGAGGTCGACAATGCAAAATGGACCTAATTGTTCGAAATTCTGAGAAAAATAGGGATAAGCGAAAGGAAGAACACAGTATACACAAGAACCATAAGTGAACAGCAAGAGCGGAAGACCACGAACGAAATGCTCAGATTAAAAAGTCTGTAAGACAGTGATGTAGTATTTAACTTGTACTGCTCAATCTTATGGGTCCATATCCAACGTCTGAAATCGTCTGAAAGGAACGCTAGTTCTTAGTAAACCAAGTATCATAAGCTGAGATACAATCCCCTTGCACAGAGTATTGCGCATCAACATGTTTTGTAACGTTGAAATTGTTCTTTGTACAAAGGGCAATATGAAGCACAATAAATAATTAACCTACACACTAACACAGGTTAAATAATCCGTTCACCTTGAAATTCAGTCCCATTCTTGAACCATTTCATTATTTTCGTCATCGCTTCTACGACGCATAGGTTGAACACCAGGAGCGAAATACTACAACTTTGCTTCACACACTTTTAAATCTGAGCACTTCATTCTTCGTCTTCCAGTATTATTATTCCCTCTTGGTTCTTGTACATATTGTATGTTAAGCATTTTTTCCTTTAGCTTACCCCTTTTACTCAGAATTTAGAACATGTAGGACGATTTTACATTGTCGAGCTCTCTTTCGTGTCGACAAATGTTATGGGCGTGTCTTGATTCTTCTTTAGTCTTGCCTCCATTGTCACCTCCACCGTCAGGACTGCCTCTCTGGTACCTTTTCCTTTCCTAATTGTCGTCATGTCCATAAGCAATTGTCAATTCATTGCATTTTCCTTGGCAATTTCATTTAGCTTTGTAAATCTATGTATGTCACATACGAGGTGCGACAATGAAGTAATGAGACTAATGTGAAAAAATTGTTTCTTACCGTTTTAGTCAATTTTGGTGTTGCCTCCTTCAACGTAGTTTCCTTCTGATTGCACACACTTTTTGCAGCGCTTTTGCCATTGATGGTAACATTTCTGGAACTCATCTTCTGTAAAATCCTCAAAGACCCTAGTCACAGCCATTTGAACATTTTGTGTTTTTTGAAAATGTTGTCCCTTGACCACCGTTTCGACTCTTGGAAATAGAAAAAAGTCGTGCGGATTGATATGTGGTGAACAAGGTAGCTGTGGTAGCACTGAAATTTGTTTTGAGGTTAAAAGTTGCTGTACTGACAGAGCAGTATGGGATGGCGCATTATCGGGATGCAGAATCCAATTATCAGCAATGTTGGCACGGACAAAAACAACTATTTTCGAAGCCTTTCTCAAATTTATTTGTAGTAATATTAGTTAACTTTTTGTCCAGGAGGCACCCACTCTTTATGAACAATTCCCTTGGAATCAAAGAAGCACACAAGCTTGCATTTCACTTTTGATTTTGACATGCGAGCTTTTGTTGGTCTGGGTGCTCCCTTTGACCACCATTACGAATTTTGGCGTCTTGTCTCTGCATGATATTTAAAAAACGACTTCCATCACCAGTGATAACACAGCTCAACAATTGTGGATTAATTTTCGCGTGCTCTAACAATCGGATGCTACATTTTTCCGTGTTTCTCGCTGTTGTGGTCTGAGATTTTTGGGGACCATTTTTGCACAAATCTTCCTCATCCCAGGATCTTCTCTTATTATTAGACGAACCGCTTCTCGATTGATGTTCAGTTCTTCTGCAATCATTTTCACAGATAATCTTCGAACAGATCGTACGAGTTCAAGCACACTGGCCAAGTTGATATCCGTGCATGGGGTTGGTGATTGTCCACTGTGGTCTTCATCTTCAACATTCGTTCTGGCTGCACTAAACACTTTATACCAACGAAAAACTTGAGCTCTTGACATAACTTCCTCTCCAAAAGCCTTCTGAAGCTTCCGTAAGTTGTTGTTGCTTTTTTCACCCAATTTAACGCAAAAAGAAATGGCATATCGTTGCGCAATATTATGCGGTTCCATTTCCGTAGCGAGAGACACAAACACATTTAACTTATTACAGCACAACTCACGACAGAGCAGTTGCATCGATGTACCGCTCGGACTAGAAGCAGCTTATAGACCAAGGTCAAAGATATTGTGCCTACGCAAGCGTGCAGGGTTGCGACATCTTGCAAAGAAAATCAGTCTCATTACTTTATTGTCGCACCTCGTATGTGCTGTTCAAACGATCGAAGCGACCGAGAAACTTGGGTACAAGGCTTGTGATGCTTTGAAGTCGTCGTACTAAAAGAAGCCGGCGTTGGCATCTGCAGCGAGCGCCCTGTAGAAACACAGACGTCTGTGATGGGGTCTGCCAAGCCGACCGCAGCAGCCGGATGAGATACAAGGAAAACAGGCTGCGGCCGCACTGCGGTGAGGACGTCCTGCCTCATTGCCGCGGATTATGAAAATTAATCCTGCGTCGGTTCTGCGTCGTGTCTGAGGCGTCCTGCGGTATCTTGGCCACAGCGTGGAGGCAAGTTGTTCTGGTGGGTGGTGCTTTTCTACGTGACGTGCAGCGCTCAGGCGGACGTGGTAGACAAAAGGTAGAGAGGTAGAGAGAGAGAGAGTGAGAGCGAGAGAGAGGGGTGGAGAGAATAATGGAGGAGCGACACTGTCAGAAATATATATATATATATATATATATATATATATATATATATATATATATATATATATATATATATATATATATATATATTTTACAGCGTACATCGTGCCACTTGATTTTCGTTCTACCAGCGCATCCTACAACGTTGCAGGACGCAAGTAAATGTAATAACACTCACTGTATTACAAATATTATTCCGTGTTTACAGTTGTTGCTGGAACGAATGTTTCGTAAAGCACCATTACCGTTTTCATCGGTAACAGTGACAGCCCTGCTATTACACAAACGAATTTACGCAGCAGAGAACCAATGGATTCAAACGTAATGCTAATTCGAAAAAAAGGACGGATTCCAGTTTTATACTCGTTCTGTCCACTGTGGATGAAGAACTGTGATTTGAATTGGTAGCTCATGCAGGTGTAATATATAACGAGCAGCTTCATGGTTTTGTTACCATTTATTCAATCCAATGCACGGTTATCATCAGATGAACCAGTCGCAGGAACTTTATATCATGAACCAGATGAAGCTATATGGTAGAGTAGTGTTGATAGTAGAAATAATGGAAATTAAGTAACCAATCTTTTACATAACGATCATTTTGTTTTCTAAACCTTTCACTACTCTAACTAAACTTCCGTTATACCCGCCAACATCACGACTCTACCGCACAGCTTCACTTCGCCCACAATATATCTTTGCTGTAACTCCTCCATCTCATGATCAGCCTGCAGTAGCTCTAAATGTAGTTAATGGTACAATAAGTGGTATCACAATCAAAAAGCGATTGGATGCATATTGTACCTACATAAATCTTCAGTTATATACAGTTTATCATCCTTTAAAATTTTCAGTTGTTGCTGATTACTCTAACACGACGTATGTTGAATTTTTAATGCTGAAAGTTTAAGATAAATACACCGAAACTGAAAACATAGCTCAAATTATTATGATTCAAGCAGTTTTGATAAAAAGTTTTTCATTAAGAAACCCAAATGCCATTTCAACTACAAGTTTCTTCACAAATGGAGTCCTTTTTATCGCCTTCTCTGCTGCTCCTCTTTTCAGTTTCACATATGAAAGAAATTTGAGATAAAGAACTTGATTTACAAATGGTCACAAAATACACGATTTCACAGCCAGTGCTTAAAACATTGCTGACACTGTTTTTTTGGGTATTGAGTTGTGAGTAAGACAGACTTCCGTGCCTAACATTTTATCTGCAACCATGAGAGACACTTAGAGCTTCTTTAAAGACGTATTTACGTAATATTCAAGTTTAATTTCAAACGATTTATAAAAACCAAACTGCAATAGCTTCCACAGACACATCTAAATCTATATTGTATTAACTAGTCAGTCCACTAGTGGATCCTCGTGAATGTGTTGGTTCCTAGCACAGGAGGTACGCCTAAAATATCATCCGAAATTTTGCTAAACGCATTCTCTGAAAATTATTTCGAGCAGTTAGTTCATGAGCCCACGCGAATAGTAAACGGTTGTGAAAACGCTCTTGACCTCTTAGCAACAAATAATCCTGAGTTAATAACGAGCATCAAAATCGATTCAGGGATTAGCGAACACAAGGTTGTGGTAGCGAGATTGAATATTGTAATACCCAAATACTCGTAAAATAAGCGAAAAATATACCTATTCAGATAAAAATTCACTTGACGCCTACGTAAGAGACAATCTCCACTCATTCCCAATTAATAATATAAATGTAGACCAGATGTGGCTTAAATTCAAAGAAATAGTATCGATAGCAATTGACAGATTTATACCAAATAAATTAACAAACGACGGAGTTGATCCTCCTTGGTACACAAAACGAGTTAGAACACTGTTGCAGAAACAACGAAACAAACATGCCACATTTAAACAGAAGCAAAATCCCCAAGATTGACAGTTTTACAAAAGCTCGAAATTTATAGCGGATATCAATGCCCGATGCTTATAACAGTTTCCACAACGAAACTTTGACTCGAAACCTGGCAGAAAATCCAAAAAGAATCTGGTAGTATGTGAAGTATGTTAGCGGCAAGAAACAATAAATGCCTTCTCTGCGCGATAGCAATGGAGATACTATAGAAGACAGTGCTGCCAAAGCAGAGTTACTAAACACAGCCTTCCGAAATGCCTTCACAAAAGAAGACGAAGTAAATATTCCAGAACTCGAATCGAGAACAGCTGCCAACATGAGTAACCTAGGAGTGAGTATCCTCGGAGTAGTAGTAGCAAGTCTTTTGGTCCAGACTGTAGACCAATTAGGTTCCTTTCCGACTATGCTGATGCATTAGCTCCATACTTAACAATTATACAACCGTTCGCTCGAAGAAAGATTAGTACCCAAAGACTGGAAAGATGTACAGGTCACACCAATATTCAAAAACGGAAGTAGGAGAAACCCACTAAATTACAGCCCCATATCGTTAACATCGATATGCATCAGGATTTTGGAACATATATTATGTTACAAAATTATGAATTACCTCGAAGAAAACGGTCTATTTACACACAGTCATCATGGGTTTAGAAAACATCGTTCCTGTGAAACACAACTAGCTCTTTATTCACATGAAGTGCTGAGTGCTATTGAGAAGGGATTTCAGATTGATTCCGTATTTCTGGATTTCCGGAAGGCTTTTGACTCTGTACCACACAAGCGGCTCGTAGAGAAATTGCTTGCTTATTGAATACCGTCTCCGTTATGTGACTGGATTTGTGATTTCCTGTCAGACAGGTCACAGTTCGCAGGAATTGACGGAAAGTCATCGAGAAAAACAGAAGTGATTTCTGGATTTCCTCAAGGTAGTGTTATAGGCCCTTTGCTGTTCCTTATCTATATACACGATTTGGGAGACAATCTGAGCACCCGTCTTCTGTTGTTTGCAGATAACTCTGCCGTTTAGCGTCTAATAAAGTCATCAGAAGATCAAAACAAATTGCAAAATGATTTAGAAAAGATATCTGAATGATGCGAAAATTGACAGTTGACCCTAAATAACGAAACGTGTGAGGTCATCCACATGAGTGCTAAAAGGAACTCGTTAAATTTCGGTTACGCGATAAATAAGTCTAATCTAAAAGCCGTAAATTCAACTAAATACCTAGGTGTTACAATTACGAACAACTTAAATTGGAAAGAACACATAGAAAATGTTGTGGGGAATGCTAACCAAAGGCTGCGTTTTATCGGCAGGACACCTAGAAAATGTAACAGACCTACTAAGGAGACTGCCTACACTACGCTTGTCCGTCCTCTTTTAGAATAATGCTGCGTGGTATGGGATCGTTACCGGATAGGACTTCGTTAAAAGGAAGGTGTTTTTCGTTGCGACGGAGTCTTCCCATGAAATTCCAATCACCAACTTTCTCCTCCGAATGCGAAAATATTTTGTTGACACCGACCTACTTAGATGGAACGATCACCACTATAAAATAAGGGAAATCAGAGCTAGTACGGAAAGATATATGTGTTCATTCTTTCCGCGCGCTATACGAGATTGGAATAATAGAGAATCGTGAAGGTGGTTCGGTGAAACCTCTGCCAGGCACTTTAATGTGATTTGCAGAGTATCCATATAGATGTAGACGTGTAATACGAAAAGCCGACAATAAGTATTTATGGTGTCACTTCTAAAATTTATTTACTGAAGTGTTTATTTAGTTTATAGATGTCATGAAGTAATATGACTACTTGTATATCTTTTCTTATTTTTAAAGGGCTGTTAGCATGACGTGGTGACTGTCATGTGTTTGAGTGCTAATGAAAATGTTCTGGATTACCGTTTCGACCCCAGCTACTGCTTCAAATATGAACAAAAATCATCATCAGTGGTGGCCTAAGACTTTCAGCATGAGGATTCATCATGCCAACAACCTTGTGAAAGATTGCGGAGAAACTGTAGTTGTTCAGAGCAGGCTCTTGCCCTTCTGGTAAGAAACTGTTCCTAAATTCTGAAGAATCAGCAATGATTAGCGGTATGAGAATGCAGAAGGCAATGGGAAACATTGAGCTTCATAACCTCTACGTAGACTTCAAGCAGGTCTTTGATAGTCTTGATAGAGCACAAATGCTAAATGAGTTGCTGCTGCTTGCTATACCATGTATATTATTCTCAGTTATTCAACAAAAATTGGCTGTTTCCAAGGCTGCAGTGTGATTGTATGGAGGACTGAACAAGTGGTTTAGCATTAGTAAATGTGTCGGACAAAGGAACGCCCTCTCTACAATGCTTTTCAATCTGACTCTTGAATCAGCCATACGGAAGCTACAGATAACTAGTTACACAGACACGCAGTCCACTCAGACATGCGCATATGCTAATGACGTAGCAATTATTAGTAGAAGAAGGATATCACTAGCGAGGATAATATGCGAGCCGAAAGAAGCCACAGAACCTAGAGGCCTTTCTCTATATGAAACAGAGACTAAGTACATAAACTTCACCAGGAAGGAAAATAATAGCTTGGATAGATTTTCAGCAGGAGATTTCAATTTTGAACGTGTGCAGAACTTTGACTATTTGGGCTCTAATGTTAACAGCACAAATTCCATGTCAACAGAAACAACAGTGTGCGCCCTAAGTTGTTAGATACTTTCATAATAGATGCTTCCACACGTTTAAGAAATTGTTGGCCTCAAGGTTATTGAACAGGCAACTGAAGCTGCAACCATATAAGGTTATGATCAGGTCAGTTCCAACACAAGGATGTGAAACGTGGACTCTACAAGTGTTGATGAGCAGCAACTCAGAATATTTGAACGTAGAGTGCTGCGCTGGATCTATGGGGCAGTTCAGGATAACAATGGTTTCTGGAGATCTAGGACGAATGCTGAGAAGGATGGCCTCATAGAAGAAAGTGACATCGTAAGAATTATAAAGAAGTAGATGAATAGCCTGTCTTGGACATGTCCTCAGGATGGATAGTGGAAGAACAACCAAGAGGATTTTTGAATGGAGTCCAACCAGAAGAAAATAGAGGGAAACGCCACAAAAACGGTGGATAGATGAAGTGGAGGAAGATATAAAATCCCTCAAAGTCTGAGTATGGCGGAGAACTGTGCTGGAGATGGCAGAATGGAGGAAAAAAATGGTTCAAATGGCTCTGAGCACTATGGGACTTAATATCTGAGGTCATCAGTACCCTAGAACTTAGAACTACTCAAACCTAACTAACCTAAGGACATCACACACATCTATGCCCGAGGCAGGATTCGAACCTGCGACCGGTTCCCCGCTGTAGCGCCTAGAACCGCTCGGCCACTCTGGCCGGCCAGAATGGAGGAAACTTGGTGGTGAGGCTAAGATCCACACAGGGCTGTAATGCCACGACAAGAAGATGAAGAACAATGGGAACCACTGATTTAAACATAATGTGTATCCTTTTGGTACGTGGCCTGCAACTGAAAAAGTTTCATGAATCAGGATTAGCCCCCCCCCCCCCCCCCGATCTCCGGGAGAGGTCTGTCGAGGGGGATGTAACCACGATGAAAAGATTTAATAGCAGACGAAGGGGAAACATCCCACGAATCGAAACGTGTAATGGGAAAAATATCAAAGGATTAGAAAAGCCAAAAAATCTTAAAAGGGTTTAGTGATGATCACGACAGAAGTGATATGCGAAGAAGATAAGGATTTCTTGCCGGATGAAGAGATCAGATAATGGTCACATGGCAGTAACATTCGTTTTGAATAGGAAAATATGTCGGAGAGTAGTTACAGAGAACGGTTCAGTGATACAATTATTCCCATTACAATCGACAACAAACCAGTAGCAATAAATAAACTAACATGCCAAATTCACAAGTAGTAGATCCAGAGATGCAACGAACAAATGAGTGCATTGAACTGGTAACACAATACTTAAAAGGAGATGAAAGTCTGATAATTGTGGAGAATTAGAAAGCCATTATAGCAGAAGAAACAGAAGACGTTGTTACGTGAAAATATGGATTTAGTAGCAGAAATGAGAGAATAGAAAGACTAGTATAAATCTACAGAAACGTCCACTGCTGATGGTAAATATACTGTTCGACAGCAGGAACAGGAGAAAGTGCCCTAGGAAGCGGCCTGCAGACACGAGAGGATACCAACTGCATTACGCCGTGGAGAGACAGAGATTCAGAAATCAACTACTGAATTGTAAGGCGTATCTAGGAGCAGATATAGTCTCATATTTGCAATTATTTACTCTGCCCAACAAAATTATATGATAACTTTTCTGAAAGACCATAATTGTCTCCTATTTCGAGACATAGGTTTGAAATTTGGTTCAAATATGCCTACAACCTTCATCTCTGATGAGGGCTTAATGGCGTTTCGAATAGCAAGGTGTCAGCAAACGCGAAAAAAAGATCAGAGCCCAGTAGTTAATGTGACGTGTGAAATGGGTTAATGATGTCACATTGGCACCAAGCTTCACCACAATATTGTCCAACGCCATCTTGGGGCATGCCACACGATGAGAAAGTCATACTCCCTCTTTTTTTTACCCCTTGTTTTTACCGCCAATGCGATGAATGTCAGGACAGCCACACCCAGCAGTGAAATCACACGGTTTTCTTATGGGTGGCCGAAGGAAACAGTTCAGACATGCTGCAGCCTGGAATAGACACGAAGACGCCTCACAGGTTATAAAGGCTGTCAATGTAACCACCTGTCAGTGAAACCACCTTTTGCATTGGAGCGTTGATAACCACACACTCCACACACTAAAAAGACAATTCGCAGTTCTGTGAGCAACAGGATGACATTCTTGACAACGTTCGACAGTGATGCCACATGGTAATCATTTCAATGCTCCTGTCACAACGTTGAGCTGCAACAGCATTGAATATGATCTGTGCCCTTTGTCATGTAATGAGACCACAATTTTATCTCCGTTATACAGGACAGGGCTATTAGGGACCGTTCAAAACTACTCGAGGAAATCTGAAACTGATCTGAAGCAGCAAAGGGGTTTTAGGCTTTTTCAGTGTTTCTATTTCTCGCCCTCATGTGGCATGATCATGGTGGTTAGGGAGGGAGGAGGGGGGGTGGGGGGGAGGGTTTACTACATTATCATTTGAGTGCATAAGACGGTGAAGGGTTCCTCTAAGAGCCCAATTCAGCAATAGTCTCAGTGTCAGCCATGGACCTTACTCGAGTACTTTAAAAATGTATCTGTCGGGAATCTACGATACCCGTATAGTCTTGTGGCTGCTCTGGCGCTTGAAGGTAGGCAAACAGCACCTAAGGGATGCCAAAGCTGTTGCTAAATCCTCAGGCGTTGGCGCAGCCATGATGCTCAGTCGGTGTGGAAGTTTCTCACAGGTACATTCTTCAATTCTTAATGTCGCTACAAACTGCATAGGTGACACAGTGGGTGTTGCCGGAATGGTACCCTTAGAGGGCCACTTTGCGGTTTTATTCACGCCCCCCCCCCCACCTCCATCGCGCCACAGGACTGTGTGAAATAGGAGTACTGCTACGGATCATGTTCAGATTTCTTCGAATGGTTGTGAGAGGTCCCTAATGATCCCATCCTGTACACCAGAGCAAAAATACAGCAGAGCAAAAATTGCATTCGCACTAAACTCCAAGGGATCATATCATGAACTGTGGGGCTGCAGCCCCACATCCTTGGAGTACTGCTGAAACGAGTGGTGAGTGGCAGTAGTGTCGAATATTGTCAAGAGTAGTAGGACAAAGTTCATTCTATGCCACATTCTTAGTGCAGATTGCATACATTCAGGAAAAGACTTGATTCATTTTTATGCCGTCTCCCTCCCCTTCTTGTTCTGATAGGTGGTTTATGAGTCCCTGAGGATTGATTTATGACCTGCTGGGGATAATACATCCAAGAAACACCCACCCCTCCTCTTCCCCTCCTCTTCGCCCTGCTATCTGGCAACCAATTCAGGCATGAGTAATTCGAATAACTGCCTGCAATTCTGTCAATTAGATTGACTAATTAATTAAATTGATCAATTAACTCCCCTCAGACCCCTTCCTTCACCCACCTAGTAACTGGTGGGACAATTGCAGTATATGGAATACTGTTTAAACAATTTCCAATAGATAAGTTACAAAGTAGTCATTGAAATATAGTTTATTTATGTATTTAAAGAAATTTTTAGGAATATGATTGCAGTGTTTGCAATATTGTTTATTCAAACAATTTGTGGGATAGAAACCAGTGTGTGGAATATTTAAACATTTGGGACGCTTTTTCCTTTCATAAAAGGCATACCATCGACATAAAACACCCACCAGATGTAATTACAATGCAGTCAGTTTTTTCTGCGAGAGAAACATTTGTACTGCATCTGCAATGAAACACCAGAGGCGACATGCGGCCATTGTAGTGGCCATACAGCCAGTAGGGCGTTGAGACGTGCATGTACATGGGAACTGCTGTCTGGGTCTTGCCACCTTACCCATGCAGTGGGCTCATCTACATCTACATCTCCATCTACATAAGTACTCCGCAAGCCACCTGACGGTGTGTGGCGGAGGGTACCCTGAGTACCTCTATCGCTTCTCCCTTCTATTCCAGTCTCGTATTGTACGTGGAAAGAAGGATTGTCGGTATGCTTCTGTGTGGGCTCTAATCTCTCTGATTTTATCCTCATGGTCTCTTCGCGAGATATACGTAGGAGGGAGCAATATACTGCTTGACTCTTCGGTGAAGGTATGTTCTCGAAACTTCAACAAAAGCCCGTACCGAGCTACTGAGCGTCTCTCCTGCAGAGTCTTCCACTGGAGTTTATCTATCATCTCCGTAACGCTTTCGCAATTACTAAATGATCCTGTAACGAAGCGCGCTGCTCTCCGTTGGATCTTCTCTATCTCTTCTATCAACCCTACCTGGTGCGGATCCCACACTGCTGAGCAGTATTCAAGCATTGGGCGAACAAGCGTACTGTAACCTACTTCCTTTGTTGTCGGATTGCATTTCCTTAGGATTCTTCCAATGAATCTCAGTCTGGCATCTGCTTTACCGACGATCAACTTTATATGATCATTCCATTTTAAATCACTCCTAATGCGTACTCCCAGATAATTTATGGAATTAACTGCTTCCAGTTGCTGACCTGCTATTTTGTAGCTAAATGATAAGGGACCTATCTTTCTATGTATTCGCATCACATTACACTTCGCTACATTGAGATTCAATTGCCATTCCGTGCACCATGCGTCAATTCGCTGCAGATCCTCCTGCATTTCAGTACAATTTTCCATTGTTGCAACCTCTCGATACACCACAGCATCATCTGCAAAAAGCCTCAGTGAACTTCCGATGTCATCCACCAGGTCATTTATGTATATTGTGAATAGCAACGGTCCTATGACACTCCCCTGCGGCACACCTGAAATCACTCTTACTTCGGAAGACTTCTCTCCATTGAGAATGACGTGCTGCGTTCTGTTATCTAGGAACTCCTCAATCCAATCACACAATTGATCTGATAGTCCGTATGCTCTTACTTTGTTCATTAAACGACTATGGGGAACTGTGTCAAACGCCTTGCGGAAGTCAAGAAACACGGCATCTACCTGTGAACCCGTGTCTAAGGCCCTCTGAGTCTCGTGGACGAATAGCGCGAGCTGGGTTTCACACGATCGTCTTTTTCGAAACCCATGCTGATTCCTACAGAGTAGATTTCTAGTCTCCAGAAAAGACATTATACTCGAACATAATACGTGTTCCAAAATTCTACAACTGATCGACGTTAGAGATATAGGTCTATAGTTCTGCACATCTGTTCGACGTTCCTTCTTGAGAACGGGGATGACCTGTGCCCTTTTCCAATCCTTTGGAACGCTTCGCTCTTCTAGAGACCTACGGTACACCGCTGCAAGAAGGGGGGCAAGTTCCTTCGCGTACTCTGTGTAAAATCGAACTGGTATCCCATCAGGACCAGCGGCCTTTCCTCTTTTGAGCGATTTTAATTGTTTCTCTATCCCTCTGTCGTCTACTTCGATATCTACCATTTTGTCAACTGTGCGACAATCTAGAGAAGGAAGCACAGTGCAGTCTTCCTCTGTGAAACAGCTTTGGAAGAAGACATTTAGTAATTCGGCCTTTAGTCTGTCATCCTCTGTTTCAGTACCATTTTGGTCACAGAGTGTCTGGACATTTTGTTTTGATCCACCTACCGCTTTGACATAGGACCAAAATTTCTTAGGATTTTCTGCCAAGTCAGTACATAGAACGTTACTTTCGAATTCATTGAAAGCCTCTCGCATAGCCCTCCTCACACTACATTTCGCTTCGCGTAATTTTTGTTTGTCTGCAAGGCTTTGGCTATGTTTATGTTTGCTGTGAAGTTCCCTTTGCTTCCGCAGCAGTTTTCTAACTCGGTTGTTGTACCACGGTGGCTCTTTTCCATCTCTTACGATCTTGCTTGGCACATACTCATCTAACGCATATTGTACCATGGTTTTGAACTTTGTCCACTGATCCTCAACACTATCTGCACTTGAGACAAAACTTTTGTGTTGAGCCGTCAGGTACTCTGTAATCTGCTTTTTGTCACTTTTGCTAAACAGAAAAATCTTCCTACCTTTTTTAATATTTCTATTTACGGCTGAAATCATCGACGCAGTAACTGCTTTATGATCGCTGATTCCCTGTTCTGCATTAACTGATTCAAATAGTTCGAGTCTGTTTGTCACCAGAAGGTCTAATATATTATCGTCACGAGTCGGTTTTCTGTGTAACTGCTCAAGGTAGTTTTCAGATAAAGCACTTAAAAATATTTCACTGGATTCTTTGTCCCTGCCACCCGTTATGAACGTTTGAGTCTCCCAGTCTATATCCGGCAAATTAAAATCTCCACCCAGAACTATAACATGGTGGGGAAATCTACTCGAAATATTTTCCAAATTATTCTTCAGGTGCTGAGCCACAACAGCTGCTGAGCCCGGGGGCCTATAGAGACATCCAGTTACCATGTCTGAGCCTGCTTTAACCGTGACCTTCACCCAAATCATTTCACAATTCGAATCTCCGTCAATTTCCTTCGATACTATTGCACTTCTTATCGCTATAAACACGCCTCCCTCTTCACTGTCCAGCCTATCTCTGCGGTATACATTCCAATCAGAGTTTAGGATTTCATTACTGTTTACGTCTGGTTTCAGCCAACTTTCTGTTCCTAGTACTATATGGGCGTTGTGACCGTTTATTAATGAGAGCAGTTCTGGGACCTTTCTATAGACGCTTCTGCAGTTTACTATTAGCACATTAATATTGTTATTCCTTGTTGCATTTTGCCTACTCCTGCCTTGCCGCGTCTCAGGAGGCGTCTTGTCGGGCCTAGGGAGGGAATTCTCTAACCTAAAAAAACCCCATGTGCACTCCACACGTACTCCGCTACCCTCGTAGCCGCTTCCGGCGTGTAGTGCACGCCTGACCTATTCAGGGGGACCCTACATTTCTCCACCCGATAGCGGAGGTCTAGAAATTTGCACCCCAGCTCTCCGCAGAATCGTCTCAGCCTCTGGTTTAAGCCTTCCACTCGGCTCCAAACCAGAGGACCGCGATCGGTTCTCGGAACGATACTACAAATAGTTAGCTCTGATTCCACCCCGCGAGCGAGGCTTTCCACCTTCACCAACTCCGCCAACCGCCTGTACGAACTGAGGATGACCTCTGAACCCAGACGGCAAGAGTCATTGGTGCCGACATGAGCAACAATTTGCAGTCGGGTGCACCCAGTGCTCTCTATCGCCGCCGGTAGGGCCTCCTCCACATCTCGGATGAGACCCCCCGGCAAGCAGACAGAGTGAACACTGGCCTTCTTCCCCGACCTTTCCGCTATTTCCCTAAGGGGCTCCATCACCCGCCTAACGTTGGAGCTCCCAATAACTAATAAACCCCTCCCCCCGTGTGCCTGCTCGGACCTTGCTGAAGGAGCAGCCACATGTCCACTCACAGGCAGAGCGGGCGATGCCACACGGCCAGCCTCCACATTGACCCTCCGCCTCGTGCGCCGCGAACGCCGCTGAACCCGCCACTCCCCTTGGGGAGAGGGTGGCCCAACCGCGCCCGGTACCCGCGAAGATGTCTCGACAGCAGGGACAGTGGGTGAAGCATCTAACACCTGGGGTGCACCATGCGACGCACCAGACTCCCCACTGCCGCTACACTCCGAGGCAGCAGCCTGAAGACGGCTGACCGCGGCCATCAAGACGCTCAGCTGTTCGCGAAGAGTGGCCAGCTCCTCCTGCGTCCGTACACAATGTCACTGCTGGAGCCACCAGACCGCACTAATCCCCCTGAACAAAGCATCAGGTGGTAGAAGCTATTTGATATTGATTCCTGAGGAATTCTCATCGAGGCACATGCTCTTCCTCTCTCCTTCTCTCTCCCAAGTGGATGCATCCTGTTCGTGTGAGCCAGTGTACTCAAAAACATGCCTCCCCCACCCCTCCACCCTTTACATCCCCCTACCCTGCCCTGGGGTCGGTAGTCGCTACATTAATGTGTTCTCACAATTTCACTGTTATGGAAATCTGGAGCAGTATTCCAGAACAACTACGCAGTGCTACTGAAACTGCTGGGCTGTGGTTGTTTTGGAAATAGATCCACCACTCTATCAAACTGCTTGACAAATTAATTGTTTGACTGTGTGGGACAGTTTTTCTGTCCATCTTATTGGTGGATACTAGGACTAGTATGTGTGGTGGGATTCGATCCTGCAATGGCAACTGCCACTTTTTTCCTCATTTCTCCTATTAGTGGATACTGACACAGTTAGGTCATTTGGTAGGAAGCCCATTGCACTTGAGGTAGCTGAAATTTAAAATATCGGTTCAGTTCGCACTCTATGTCCTTAGACAATTTGTGCGAAGGACTGAACAGATGCGTGCTTGCAAGATCACAATTGGAAACAATACATTGATCAGTCACAGATTTTACATTGTCAATGGGTATTTAAAGCCCTATATAATACCTAAATTGTTTCTCTCAGCTACACCAGGACGAAAATGAGGAGGAGGAGGAGGAGGTGGGGAAGCAAGAGGAAGGATCTGCCATGTGGTAGTAACAACAACAAGTACCACTCCTCCCTTTCTGTTGCAAGACGGTCTCCACTGTAATGTATCGAGAAGCACTAAACATTACACGCTTCGCACTTCGTTGTGAAAGTAGTAGGGAGTTGGGGTTATGGCTGTAATTTTGATATCAAATTGATATTCAAATTAATTAAATTGAACAATTAATTACCATGCCCCAACCACTCCAACCCCAAAACACACAAACCCCCCGAACACTTCCACCCCCCCCCCCCTCCCCGGATGATATCGTATGTTTCTCTCAGGCTGCACGTGGGCTCCAAAGCCTCTTCCCCACTCTCCTCCCTCCCCCAACCTACTGTATTGGTGGGAATTACGAATTTTGGCTGGAATTTCGAATTTTGGTATGAATTTCATTGTTTCAGGGCTGTGCTGACATTCCTCCCCACTCAGGAATTGGCAGGAAATTAAAATTGGCTGTGCTCTTTCCAGTACTCAAACCCTGGTCTTTCTAGACAGAAAGCCCAAGTGCAGCCCTCTAACACAACTGTACCGCCAGAGGTGCTTGAAATTGATGGGGAATTAAAAGTGGCACTGCCCTTTCTGGGACTCGAACCCTTGTTCTACTGGATGGAAATCCCCAGTTCAACCCTCCCACCCCCTCCCAATACATGGTAACTGTCCAGATGCGGGAGAGGAAGGTTATGTCAGTGTACATTATTTATTTTGGTCGAGAAACTGAAACGAAGATCGATTCTAATTACATAATCAATCATAAATATCAGGCCTAATTACACAACCACATGCATAACGCTACACAAGGACGGCATAAAATCGCAATACAACTCAAAAACCTACAATGTTGTACAGCTGATGTTACCTTAATTGGAAAAATTTCGCAATACCACTCGAAACTAGCGACAGACACTAAAACTCTACCTACGTCTAAATGCTGGAGGGAAAAAGGCAGGAGTGTAAGGTATTCTTTCTTTTCTTTTTGGTGGGAAATATGTTCAGCTGACTAGTTGCTGGTGTTGGACAGAGAGGAGTTTACAAAGTGTATTACCTGTAAGCATATAGTAGCTGTCGTTGTTTGATGTCGGAGTTCGCTACAGATGCCTGCTCAAAAACCACCTACAGCCCAGCTAACCAAAGCCAATACACGATACCACAACTGATAGAAAAAAATGCAACACCGTTTTAATTACACTTCGAAGTTGTCGTGAAAAAAACCAGCACTCGTAAAAAACGGGTCATCAATGCAGCACATGTACTGGGGAAAATCATCGTCTTAAAAGACTGCAGAGGGGCCAGCAGTTGAACATGCATTCCGCTTGATAGGTCTCCCAAAAGGCGGAAAATCAAGGCCCTCTTCCCCCCTCCTCCCTCCCTCCACCTACCTACAGGGCGGATAAATGCTTTTTCAAACGGCGAGCTGCTCTGCAGAGCATCTCATAGTTTCTCTGCGCCCCCCCCCCCCCCCCCCCCCCCCAAAACTGTGGCTGCTGGCTACACGTGACCCTCAACAGTCGCTCATGACACGCGGTCCGCCTTGAGGCAGCGCCCCTTAGCGCAAAAAGAAAAGTTACCAGCACAATCCTGCCACTCTGGAGAATGCTCCAGATGGCTTTCCAAAAGTCGGCTGCTTACAAAACAGGAAGTCCCTTCTGCCTAAAGCGAGCACAGCCTCAAACCGCAGTGCCTTCAGTACAAGCACGGCGCTGGCATCCCTCAGAACAAAACCATGATAAATAAGTGTTATCCCCACCGATAGTTGTTTGTCTAAAGGGCCAGCCCTGTGCTCTTAGGGAACCAGCCCGCAGCGGCCTGCCGTTCTGTGCTGGATTATTTAACACCAATGTGACTTCTATAATAAAGCAACTATTAAAAACTGAAAACACAAATCATGGCGATAATAAATGGCCTCTTTCCACGAAAATAAGCAAAGTGTACATTGTGCTGCAATATAAAATCGGCCTGTCGCCTTATGACAATAAAATGGTAATTTGTGATGACGGGATTGAAACTCTCCATACTCACAGTGCTCACTTATAGTGAGAAAATGGTTGGGGGACTCTGAGTGAGATGGAGAGAATGAGTGAGAGAAAGAAACTGCGTTTGTCTACAAATTAGTATAATCCTTTTATCATAGTGTAAATATTGTATGTGTGTGATGTATAGTGTGCCTACATGTGTAATTGCTTACGTCTGTGTGCAAGCATGTGAGTACAATTGAGTGTGAATGCCTGTGTACATGTATATGCCTACACATATAGTAAATACATTCAGTTTATTTTTAATAAATACTGTGTCTGCATGAATATATAAGCACCATCTGCAGGGAACAGTTTAAAAAAATTATAATAACTATAAGAATTATAAAAAGTTAAAAGTGTGGAAATAAATAAAAAACTGTAGAAAAATCATCCAAAGAAGTTAAAAAAATGTAAATGGAGTAAAAAGTAGTTGAACTGTATGTCTCTCTTTAGCACTTCATGTGCATGTGTTGTTGTGTGAGTGCATGTGTAAATAGAATAGTTTTTAAGTTTCACTTACCGCTAGCTATCTAAGTCATACTAGCTTTAAGCGTGAGTTCCGCCCATTTCATTTTAGTGCAGCTGTTTGGGATGGACATTTTAGACCCATCGACTTCATTGCATTATTCAGTTATTTCAGCTTCTTGGGGTGGAAAACGTTTAGAGCCATCCAGTTCAGCATATAAATTAAGTCTTCCGTCTGGTCGAATTTCACTAGTAATAGTAATAGGAACAGTGCTAAGAGAAACTACCTCTGAAATATATGTAATCAGAACTGCAATATAATGTAGAAATTTTCACCCAGTACTGTTGGTAATGTAGGAATATTCCATCAGCGCTGCAATGCAAAGTAAAAAAAAAAAAAAAAAAAAAAAAAAAAAAAAAAAAAAAAGTCAACCGGTACTATTACTTGAGAAATCGAGAAAAGTGAATGTGTGTAAAAACATTTCAAACAGTAACAATAACTATGAATTTAAAAGCAGTATTACTTAGTGTACTATAAAAACAACAAAATTTGTCAATGTAAAGTATTATTTCTACTGTGAATATTTATGTGTAAATAAAAAAATGTTATTCGTTTCTATACGTATTTATTGTTCTTTCACGAATTCATACACTCACAAATGTATATTAAGTACGTGCATGAAATATGACATTAATTTTTCTAAAATGAATGCTATTAAGTAGATTAAATTTAAGATGGAAGTAACAAAATGTATAGAAAGGTTGCTTGTGTTTACGCCTTTGTGCTGCACGTATTGGTTTATATGGCAGGATGCACATGACGGTCTCCCCTTCTAAAGACACACTGCAAACGTGTCTAAATTGCCTCTCCTGTGCTGGAAGAAAGCTACAGACATAGAATCTGGGCCAAAGCTGTATACTGTCAAAGTGGAAACCGGGTGAAATCATTAAAGAAAGTATACTAATATTATTAGTTAAAAATTCATTTATTCCTCGAAGTAATTTTACATTTTTATAAGCAGACAGAGGAAGACTATTTTCACACATTTTGTTTATGAGTTGATGGAAAACAGAGCACAGGTAGAGTTCCAGGTCTAGAATAGCAGCAAACTTGAAGATTCGACGCATTCATGTGATCTTCTCCTTCGAATTCACACAGATGATGGTCGAATGATCGAAGCAACGTCAACCCTGCGGGTCTGGGGGTAAGAATAGGCCCACGGTATTCCTGCCTGTCGTAAGGGGCGACTAAAAGGAGTCTCAAACGTTTCGGCCTTATGTGATGGTCCCCTGTCGGGTTTGACCTCCATATCTCAAAATTCTTCCGAAGAGGGTGCCGACTGAGGAAGGGCGTCTTAAATGGTGCATTGTGTCCTTCTTGCGGTCAGACCTTTCGACAGCTTATTCGTCGTTGTATTGCAGTCCTGCCCGCTCTCCATATCTTGGGCATGGATTCGTTCCTGCCGTACGATGTGCAGTGCCACTTTCTGCAACGACAGCGACCATGGACTACATGTCACCGAAATTCCAGCACGATAGCCAGTCCGTTGTGGTGGGGCCGCCATGTATCCAGTTGGTTGTAGCCCCTTGACAGCACAGGGATCGCTCTACTGATGCCTGCGACATTAACTCCCCACGTATGCCAAGGAGTAGATGCCCATCTCCCTAGGGCATCAGGACTCCTGGCAATGGCCATCCTGCCTGGTGGCCTTTGCTGTGGCTGGGTGGCGCCCGTGGGGAGGGCCCTTGGTCGGAGTAGGTGGTATCAGGGCAGATGACCCGCAATGAAGCATAGTACATCATCTCTCGCTGGTGGGCAGCCGCCAGCAGTCTCTGAGCTTTCTCGGGCTCAATTTAATGCTCAGAAGTACGATCCGAAAACGTTCCCCTCCCTGGGCACATCGTGGGAGGAGCGTAAGTCTCAGGATGGCAATAACAGCTATTCGCCCCGATTCTTAGTCTGTACGAGAGCTGGTGGGGAGTCTTTTATATCCACAAAGCCTCAGTTCTTCATCGAGCATTTAGAGGACAAGTTTGTGGAGGTGGAGGGTTGTCCACGACGTTACTTGCTAGTGACAAGTTGGGGGATGTTGTCGTTATGATCTCATCCCATGAGAGCTTAAATATGGTCCAGGGTGATATTTACCATCTGCAATGACAACCGTGTAAGCCCCATCAGTTCAGCATAGTCCAGCAAAATCACTGAGCCGTATAATTACACATGCCCCCTTGCCCCTGGGGGGCTCTACCCACCCTGTTGCTTCTGCGCGACCTATCTCAGGAGCAACACCCTCCCACCCCACAGGGACGTCCGTCCCAGTTTCTCAGCTGGAGAAGCGTTCAACTTCTTTGGCTACTCTCGCTCGCAAGGGGTCCCTTGGGTCCCTCCCTTCCCAGGTTTCCACCAGTGGGAAGGATGAAGCCCGACAGTGGCGTAAGTTCCCACCAGTTGCTGGTCATAGGTTTTTGCGATCCTCCTCTGTCCCAGAGACTGAATAGGTGAAGCCCTCCCAGCCAGTGAAACCCAAAGTTCAGCGAGAGAAATCCAAGAGAAAGACCTCTAAGGCCAAGGAACTTGCGGTGGCACCCACCCCACCACAACCTTGCAGCTCCGCGTCTGAGGACGAGGTGGAGATTCTGGCATCCACTGGAGACATCAATCTCGCCGGTCCCTAGGACGCAATGGATGGCACTTGCACAGGTGTTCAATCAGCGGCAGCAGGCGACCCAGCGGCGTGATCTGCCTCCCCAGTCCCTTCACGCCTTTCTCAGCCATGAACAACGTCATCCTCCAGTGGAACTGCAGCGGTTTCTTCCACCATCTTACTGAGCTCCGACAACTTCTCAGCCTTCACCCTTTCCTCTGCATTGCTCTTCAAGAAACTTGGTTTCTGGCAATGTGAACCCCAGCCCTCTGTGGCTATCGGGGTTATTATGGGAACTGGGCAGCTTATGAAAGGGTATCTGGTTGCGTCTGCATCTACATCCTTCACTCCCTTCACAGCGAGTCTGTCCCTCTACAGACACCTTCAGAGGCCGTCGCTGTTCGGGTGTGGGCACCACAGGCTGTTACAATCTGCAGTCTTTATCTTCCACCGGATGGTGATGTCCCACACCATGTCCTGGCTGCGCTGATAGCAAAATTGCCGCCACCTTTCCTGTTACTGGGCGTGGGGTGGGGTGGGTCAGTGGCAACAGGTCGAGGTGCATGTACTGACACAGCTCGACCTTTCCATTTTAAATGATGGTGCCTTCACACATTTCAGTGTGGCACATGGCACGTACTCAGCCATTGACCTTCCAATCTGCAGCCCCAGCCTCCTACTGTCTGTCCAATGGACTGTACATGACGACCTGTGTGGTAGTGACCACTTTCCAATCTTTCTGTCACCACGCGCCCTTGCAGATGGGCTATGAATAAGGGTGACTGGGACTTGTTCTCCTCCATGGCCGCTATTGAGCCTCTTTCTACTGAAACCATTGATGCGGTGGTTCACTCGGTCACCACCGGCATCGTTATGCCGCTGATTCTGCCATTCCCCGTTCTTCTGGGTCCTCTCAGGGGAGGACTGTGCCTTGGTGGTCGCCTGAGATCGCTGAGGCAAGATCTCTGGTGGGCGCTCCAGCATCACAAGCGACATCCCTCAATAGAACACCTCATCACCTCCGGCTGCGTGCGCGGGCTCACCGCCTTATTCGCAACGCAAGAAGGAGTGCTGGGAACAGTATGTCTCCACCTGTGGCCTCCTTATCTCTTCATCGCAGGTCTGGGCCAAGATTCGACGCCTCTATGGCTATCGGACCCCTGTCAGAGTCCCTGCGCTCTCACTGAATGGAACAGTTTGTACTGACCCCAACATCATTGAAAACCGCTTAGCAGTCCATTTTGCTCTCAGCTCCGCTTCTGTGAATTACCCCCAGGCCTTCCGCTCCATTAAAGAGCGAATGAAACGTCGGAGCGCCTTTCATTTCACACCCACCACCCTGAATCCTACAATATAACATTCAGTGGGTGGGAATTTCACAGTGCCCTAGCCGCTTGCCCTAATACAGCTCCTAGGTCAGATCGCATCCACTGCCAGATGCTGAAAACACCTCTCAGAGGACTGCCAGCGAAGCCTCCTCGACCTTTACAACCGTATTTGGGTCGAGGGTGAGTTTCCGTCGCAGTGGCGGAAAAGCATTGTTATCCCCGTTTTTAAACCTGGCAAGAACCAATTGGAGGTGGACAGCTACCGCCCCTTTAGCCTCTCCAACGTTCCTTGCAAGTTACTCGAACGCACGGTGAGCCGGCGGTTGAGGTGGGTACTCGAGTCTCGGGGCCTTCTGGCTCCATCTCAGCGTGGGTTCCGTAAAGGCCGCTCTGCCGACGACAGTCTGGTGAGCCTGGAATCAGCCATCCGTACGGCCTTTGCCCACCGTCAGTACCTCGTCGCTGTCTTTTTTGGCATGCAAAAGACGTACGATACGACATGGCGCCATCACATCTTCTCTACACTTCATGGTTGAGGTCTTCGAGGTCCACTGCCGATTTTCCTACGAAATTTTCTGTCGCATCCCACATTCCGCGTGCAAGTCGCGGCCTCCTATAGTTCCTCCCGAGTTCAGGAGAACGGGGTACCGCAGGGGTCAGTCTGTTGTTAATTGCAATTAATGGGCTCGCTGCGGCGGTGGGAACGTCTGTCTCAGCTTCCTTGTATGATGACGACTTCTGCCTCTACTATAGCTTCATTGGCATTGCAGCTGCTGAGCGTCTGCTGCAGGGCGCTATCCGTAAGGCGCAGTCTTGGGCTGTAGCGCATGGCTTCCAGTTTTCGGCTGCCAAGACCTGCGTTATGCATTTCTGCTGGCGGCGAACAGTTCACCCTGAGCCGCGGCTTTGTCTTGCCGGCGAACTCCTTGCTGTGGTGGAGACACATCGGGTTTTGGGTGTGGTTTTTGATGCCCAGTTGTCTTGGCTCCCATATATTCGGCAGCATAAGCAGATGTGTTGGCAGCATCTTAATGCTCTGCGATGCTTGAGCCACACCAGCTGGGGCGCCGACCGATCTACCCTGTTACGGCTCTAGCAGGCGTTAATCCAGTCCCGCTTGATTATGGGAGCCTGGCTTATGGTTCAGCATCCCCATCTGCATAGCGGATGCTGGACCGATTCCTTCACAGCGGGATCCGACTTGCCACTGGTGCTTTCCGGACCAGCGCTGTGGACAGCATACTTGTGGAGGCAGGTGTCCCTCCGCTGCGGTTACGGCGCCAACTTCTACTTTCCACTTATACTACGCATGTTTGTAGCTTGCCCGGGCTTCCTACTTATCGTCTACTGTTGCCCCAGAACGCCGGCCCCGGTCGGGATGTACGATCACGGTCCGCGTCAGAGAGCTTCTCTCTGGGCTTGGGGTTTTCCATCTTCCACCTCCTTTCCGGTCCCCTCTGCGTACACGCCCGCGGTGTGTGCCTCGCCCTTGCCTTCGGCTGGAATTGGCGCAGGGCTCGAAGGACTCAATCCCACAGGAGGCCTTCCGCCGCCGCTTTCTGTACATCCTTGCCACGTATCTGGCGTTGTTTACACGGACAGTTTGATGGTTGCTGGTCGTGTTGGATATGCTCTCACTCTAGGGGACCACACATTCATTGATGGCTGGCTGCAGCGTTTTCACTGCTGAGCTGGTCGCCATCTTTCATGGCCTAGAGTATATCCGCTCATGCTCCGGTGAGTCCTTCGTTATCTGTAGCGACTCCCTGAGCGGTTTCAGTGCTATCGACCAGTGTTTCCCTCGCTCTCGTCTGGTGATGGCTATCCAGGAGTCCCTCCATAGTCTTGCCCGTTGCGGCCGCTCTGTGGTCTTTGTGTCGGCCCCAGGCCATGTTGGGATACCAGGCAATGAACATATTGACTGCCTGGTCAAACAGGCCACCAGTAAACCATCTCTGGACGTTGGCCTCACGGAGACTGATTTGCGAGCCTTCTTACGCCGCAAAGGTTTCGCGCTATGGGACGCTGACCACACCCAATAAACTCCGTCCTATCAAGGAGACAACGGATGTGTAGCGGTCATCCCTGCGAGCCACTAGCAGGGACTAATTAGTCCTTTGTTGGCTCCGCATTGGCCACGCCTGCTTAACACACAGCTATTTACTGTGGCATGAGGACCAGCCTTGCGTGGTCCACATTTTGTTGGACTGTCCACTTTTAAGTGTGCTCAGGCAGACGTTTGCGCTGCCTGATACGCTTCCTACCATTTTAACTGATGACACTGCTATGGTAGGCTTAGCTCTGTGTTTTATTCGGACACGGGGCTTTTATCACTTAATCTAAGTGCTTGTCCTTTTGTGTTGATTCTAGCCTATGGCCTACGATTTTAGTCTGATTTGTTAGTGTGTTTCTCGGTGGTTGGCTTTTCCTTTTTTGTCTCTATGGTCGGCCAACCACTGTCACCCTCTGTATGATTTTAATTCCTTTTGTCTGGTCTCTAAGTCTTTCTTTTCTTGTGTCGTCTCCCATCTTTTCCATTGTTTTTTTTTCTGTGTGGGTGTTTTTGGAAAAAGGGACCGATGACCGTAGCAGTCTGGTCACTTTAATCCACCAACCAACCAGTGAATTCCGTGGTAATCGCTTTGCATCCCTCCATGTTTCACAACGCTTCATACCCTTGAAAGATCTCGGTCATGCAACACCTGCTGAGAATGTCTCTATTATATCAGTATTTTCCTTGAGCAGTATATTTAAAATTTAACTGTCTATGCTTCTCATCATAGGAACCATGAAGTAAAGGAATAGGTTATTAAAAGAGTAAATTAATCTAGAAAATAAAAAGGCGTGAGGACTTTCAAATTTTAAGTATACCCTTTATCCCTCAACAAATTTGTGATAACGACGGTGATGTGGCTGGACGGTTTATCAACCAGGCAGTGGGAAACGATATCCAGCTGATGCGAATGTGGACAGACCATAATTCTTTTTCGGACGCTATACACCTATAATTGATAGTCAAAATGTTATGCTCCATGAACGTAAAGGTACTGTGGAATGTGTTCTGACATATAACCAGGCATTTGTGGAAGTGACCAGACTACTACTCATGTAAAGAGAAATTACGTTTGTCTAGTCGTAAGAGAAGGATTCATTTGACGTGGCGAATTGTGATTTCAACGTATTGAGGAGTATGTTGTTGTGGTCTTTAGTCCTGAGAGTTGTTTGAAGCAGCTCTCCGTGCTACTCTACCTGTGCAAGCTTCTTCATCTCCCAGTACCAACTGCAACCCATATCCTTTTGAATCTGCTTAGTGTATTCATCTCTTCGTCTCCCTCTACGATTTTTACTCTCCACGCTGCCCTCCAATGATTAATTGGTGATCCCTTGATGCCTCAGAACATGTCCTACTAACCGATCCCTTCTTCCAGTCAAGCTGAGCCACAAACTCCTCTTTTCCCCAATTCTATTCAGTACCTCCCCATTAGTGATGTGATCTTCCCATCTAATCTTCAACATTCTTCTGTAGCACCACATTTGGAAAGCTTCTTTTCTCTTCTTGTCCATACTATTTATCGTCCATGTTCCACTTCCATACATGGCTACACTCCATACAAATACTTTCAGAAACGACTTCCTGACAGTTAAATCTATACTCGATGTTAACAAATTTCTCTTCTTCAAAAACGCTTTCCTTTCCATTACCGCTCTACCTTTTATATCCTCTCTACTTTGACCATCATTAGTTACTTTGCTCCCCAAATAGCAAAACTCCTTTACTACTTTATGTGTCTCATTTCCTAATCTAATTCCCTCAACATCACCCGACTTAATTCGACTACATTCCATTATCCTCGTTTTGTTTTGTTCATGTTCATCTTATATCCTCCTTTCAACGCACTATCCATTCCGTTCAACTGCTCTGTCTCTGACAGAATTACAATGTCATCGGCGAACCTCAAAGTTGTTATTACTTCTCCACGCATTTTAATATCTACTCCAATTTTTTTTGTTTCCTTTACTGCTTGCTCAATTTACAGATTGAATAATATCGGGGATAGGCAACGACCCTGTGTCACTCCCTTACCAACCACTGATTCCCGTACAGGAACGTCCACTCTTATAACTGCCATATGGTTTCTGTACAAATTGTAAATAGCCTCTCGCTCCCTGTATTTTACCCCTGCCACCTTCGAAATTTGAAAGAGAGTATTCCAGTCAACATTGTCAAAAGCTTTCTCTAAGTCTACAAATGCTAGAAACGTAGGTTTGCCTTTCCTTAATCTAGCTTCTGAGATAAGTGGTAGGGTCAGTATTGCCTCACGTGTTCCAATATTTCTACGGAATCCAAACTGAGGTGTATACCCGAATATAAAGTGTGTTGGTTCATTTCGTAAACAGCTGCAAAATACAGCAATGCAGAAGTTCAACTGCATCTGATTTGGTGTACAAGCAGGATGGGCAATACAGCTGTAAGAAAATAGATACACAGAACGTCCTCTCATCGCCTCCCCCAAAACAGATCCTCATGAGATCTTCGTTGCACTACTGACTGCGATGTTTATTACAGTACACCAATCCATAATGGTGTTGTCTTTCGGCGGCGCGAGGGCTGTTGATTATCACGTACTGCTGGACGTATATGCTTTGCAACATTTACTTAGAGAGTCTTGGTGTGCCGACTGGAGGAGTAAAACGTCAAATAATTTCCGGGAACTGAGCAGAATAACGACACTTAGCCGTTTCGGGTGTGGACATACTATAATGTTTTCGGGTACTATAAACACATAAAAGATACACTTAGCGATCCGAAGTAATCGGATATCTGTCTGAAAATGACTTTCAAGTTTGTTGCTCCCTCCATCGGTAATACTGGAATTCAATATGGTGTTGGTTCAACCTTAGCCTTAGTGTCAGCTTCCACTCTCGCAGGTACACGTTCAGTCAAGTGTTGGAACGTTTCCTGGGGAATGGCACCCCATTCTTCACGGAATGCTGCGCTGAGGAGAGGTATCGATGTCGGTCAGTGAGGCCTGTCACAAATTCGGCGTTCCAAAACATCCCAAAGGTGGTCTATAGGATTTGGCTCAGGAATCTGTGCAGGCTAGGCCATTACAGGGGTGTTATTGCCGTGTAACCACTCCGCCATCGGCCGTGCGCTATTAACAGCTGCTTGATCGTGTTGAAAGATGCAATCGCCATCCCCAAATTGTTCTTTAACAGTGGGATGCAAGAAGCTGCTTAAAATATCAATGTTGTGATAGTGCCACGCAAAACAACAAAGGGTGCAAGCCCCCTCCAAGAAAAACACGACTACACCATAACAAAACCGCATCCGAATTATTCTGTTGCCACTTCACCCGCTGGGAAAGGACGCCGTACCCATACCCTACCATCGGATCGCCACATTGTGTACTGTGATTCGTCACTCCACACAACGTTTTTCCGTTGTTCAGTCGTCCAATGTTTACACCCTTACACCAAGCGTCGTTTGGCATGTACCTGGGTGATGGGTGGCTTATGAGCAGCCGTTCGACCACGAAATAAAAGTTTTCTCACCTCCCGCCTAACTGTCATAGTACTTGCAGTGGATCCTGGTACAGTTTGGAATTACTGTGTGATGGTCTGGATCGATGTCTGCCTATTACACATTACGACCCTCTTCAAATGTCAGCGGTCTCTGTCAGTCAACAGACGAGGTCGGCCTGTACGATTTTGTGCTGTACGTGTCCCTTCACGTCTCCACTGCCAATACACATCAGAAGGAAACAGTAATCTGCCGAAATAAGGCTATAGAGGAGAATATCTAGAATGTTTGCAATATTAACTTATTCCGGAAGTGACTGCACATAAAATTTACAAGCTTAGCACTCCTTAAATTTACTTGAAAATTAATAAGTTGAGATATCAGTACCTGTAAACGGATTTACTAGACATACTCCTCTACTAAGCGTGCTTTCCCTTCGACAGAGACGATGGTACAATTTCAATCATTTTAATTCAATTTATCACGGAGAATGCTAATACATTTGAATGGAGTTATGCCTGTGACAACAAACTATCGTCATTTACACTTACCGATGACGATGCACACAATCACTGGATGGTGCATTAATATAACAGTTCCAATTCCACATGAATACAGATGTGGCCTTATGATAACAAGTACCAATTAAAAATCGGCACTTCACTCCACTCGGGTGTGAAAGGTTCCAAGCAGGGGTGTTATTGTCTGCAGTCAGTACTGGCTTCGAGTTGCCATAAAATTTAAGTTTGCAGGGTTGCCCGGGACCTTTCTGACCAAGATCAGGTTGCATTCGGTTTCCACTGCTTTATCCACAACTGAACACCATCAGACATTAATTCAGCCGGCAAAGCTTGCCTCTGACCGATTTAACCACCCCTAGTTTCTCGAGGTCCGTACTAGACAGCAGGAATCCTCCAAAACCTACAACTTACCAGCCATGTGCCCTGCAGCTAACTGCCAGTACCATGGCCCGCAAAAAAACCAACAAGACGTGCCTTGACCGAAGACCGTAGTTCCCGACATAAGATCAAGACAGATATCGGCAGCCTAAATAGTTAGATATGGTAGCGCAGTGCCATGCACGCCAAAATTAAAGCGACCATAGTTCAGACTGATTACTCCCACGAGATCAAAAATCAACCCGCATGTGGTCATAAACCACTTAGCAGAACAATAGGTTAAGGGGAGGTGGAGGGAGTAATAAATCAACAAAGACTGTCCATGAATCTATGCAACCTGCACTAAGTCATGCAGAACGAGCTTTTGTCCTAATAATGTCAACAACGTCGTCCTATCGTTTATCGCACTACAAAATATCATTTCAGACAGGTAAAAATGTGGAAATCAACGCCACAAGGGAGGAGTGGTTTCATTGGCACCCATTATGTCCCCCCCCCCCCCCCCCCCCCCTGAGCGAAATTTCAGACTTTAGCTTCGTAATGGATGGGATTTAAGGAGTTACAAAACAGCCATCCTTTCGTACTGTTGCACTGTCTAGTAAGAGTGAAGGACAGGCTGAAATAAGTTTTGATTGCAACAAGGCCCACAGCCACAATAATTTCTCTCAATATCGAGATTCAGCCACGCTGACTGATTACTTCGTAGTTTCAGCTGAAAATCTATTTTCGGAAAACTCTGTGTAGTGTAATCCATTAAAACAGACGTGTTTCTTTTAAAGTCCAGACACTAACTTAATCACACAAAGGTTAAAATCTACTAGGTTGGTGACGTGACACTGCATTTGAAGACATGACTCTAATGCATGTAGAACAACAGTGATGTGCGCACCACTTAGTACACAATATAATCAGTATAATGAAATGTTGCAGTTATGAAAACGAAAGGGCATACTTCACGAGCACCATAGCAGAAGACATTTATTCAGAAATAACCGTCGTAAAAGGAAAAGGAGCATCGAAGATTTATTGTACGATTAGCACGGCAGCAAGTGTTTCAGACGCGGATAGATATTCGCATCGTAGCGCGCGTTTGCTGCGGCACACTTTCTCAAGGCGATGTCGCAGCGGAGTCCTGGTGACTAGGCAGCCTGCAGCCCTGCACTGCGTTGCGGGCAGGCTATACATCAGGCGCGCGTGTTGCGCGGCGGCGTGGCGCCTGGCGAGTTGTTTAAAAAACGCGCGCACGTCCGCGCCGCGACGCGCCACTCGCTGTGTCTTGGTGCCGGGCGGGCTCTCCCCGCCTGCAATTTGTTTCTGTGCAGTTTATTATTTCGTCGCGCGGCGATTTATCAGCCGTGACGCCCGGGAGAGAGCAGCCAGGGGCAAGCCGGCGCCGCTCCACGCCCCCTCTAACACAAACGCTCGTCTTTTCCTCCGCTGCTGGCTTGTCTGCTCTGCACAGATGCGCAGCTGGGTGGCATCGGGTTCGCCGGCACCATTAGTGTGAGGTTTCGGTAATGTGTTGAAATCAAGGCAGCCACAAAACACACGAGTCGCAACAGGAAAGAGACTGGTTAGGATCGGCTCAGTCAGTACGTTTCTGTGGCGACCATGAGTCACTCTGCGTGATTTCTTTATTCACCAGCCTTTAGATTGACTGATAGCGTCTTCTATCTTTTCCGGTCATGTGTTAATTTTTCATTTCATCATAACAGCTACAGATACCATCCTCACCGTACAAAATGCTCGTCAACCCCTCGAAAGAGAGCACTGGTCATTTGTGGAGTGCCACAGACGGTGTGAAATGGTACCAGATGGCCACCACTGTTACTGTAAGTCACGACTGTTAAGTGGTGTGCATGCACCAGTCTACTGTATGGAATCAGCACATAAGGCAGGCCGATGTGCAGACCTGATAGATTGTCAAATGGAGGTATCGTGTTCGGACGCGTCAGGTGTATTGGTGGATGACCTCGAACGGTCCAACATATCGTCAAGGAATAATGAACCACTCTTAACCATGAGAATAGCCATCTTAAAAATATTCTCACCGACGACTTATCAATGACGCTCGCTTTCCAACAGTAACTGCAGCTGTAGTTGAATGTACAGACTGAATATAATTAAAGTTAAGCTTTCAAACCTCTGTAGAAATAACACCACTGGTCGGAATGACGTCAACCTGCAACGGAATATTATCGGAGAAAGGGTAAACGTTTGGCAGAAGAAAAATAAATAGTTACAAAATGTAGCAATAGATGGCGCTGTAAGCATGATAATTTAATAGTGGTCGACTACAAATGATAATCATACAACAATGCCTAAGGTGTACGTTTGACGTGAAACAAACGGTACTACTCTGTGTGCATGGGTGTACAGATGTTACACTGTTAGTCACCTAAGCCCATCCACCACAGCAAGGTCATATCACATCGGACGGGAAAAATCGGTTTTTAATTGAAGGGCTTATTTCAATAGCGGTACAAGTCCATTACCTCCACTTCTTTGTCTATAATGCTTCTGAAATTAATGAGCCAAACAAACAGAAAGAAAGGTTCATCTCGAGCAAGAAGCCATATGCTTGAATATTTCTGGTATCTCGACTGCAGATTTTTCAGCGGTCATTTAACTTTAGGAATCTGTATCTGAATACGAACAAAAATGGACTTATACCACTATTGAAATAAACCTTCAATTATCCTGAGGCCAAAAATCGCATAAAAAGTATCAGTCACATCGGGTTTTAATTGTTCTGAGGGCAAAAACCGCATAAAAAGCATAAATTAAATCGGATTATTAATTTCCGTGTGACTGACGCAAAACATGTTCAATATGCAGTCCACCGTTTGCAGCAACGAGCTGAAATCATGAAATCAGGAAACAGCATGTTACACAACTGATCGAAGTGTTTTCAGGATCAAATACAGAATGTATTGCACAATGCGTGCCGTCAGTGCAGCTAACACGGAACACTGAACACAAAATCTTACAGATAGCCTCACAGCCAGAAGTTACACGGATTAAAATCAGGTAATCGGGACCGGCAGGCCTTAGGGAAATGGCGGCTGATCATTCTAGCATTTCCGAAATGGCGCTTCAGCAGCTGCTTATCTGGATTTGCAATGAGCCTAGGTGCGCCATCTTGCATAAAAATGATCCCATCCACACATCCACGCTGTTGGAGAGCTGGAATGATGTGGTTGCGCAATAGATGCTTCTAGCGCTTACCAGTGACGGTACAGGCAACAGGACCGAAAGCACCTGTGTCTTCGAAAAAATATGGCCCCATGATGCCGCAAACCCAAACCGCACAGTGACCTGGGATGAATTGGTAATGGTTGATTTGCGTGTGGATTTTCCGTTGGCCATATTCGAGAATGCTATGCATTGGCATATCCTTTCAGATGGAAGTGAGCATCGTTTGTCCACAACATCTTCCACGCCCAATCATTGTCCACTTCCATGAGAGCAAGAAATTTTTAAACACAGGTCTCTCTTGGTGGCAGATCAACAGGAAGCAACTCGTGCACATGGGTAGCTTTGTGTGGATAGCAAAGAAGGATGCTTCGTAGGAATTTTCGCACTCTGCCCACGGGTATGTCCAATGTTTGGGCATTCCTCCGTGCACTACACGTTTGCAGGCTTAACTGCATAGCTCCTCCGGCATTGCTGTGGCCACTGCTTCCACTGACGTGGAATCAACTCTTTTCCTCCCTCCACCAGGTTGCATGCCAGAAGAACACGTCTTTTCGAATTTCCGAATCATTTTCTCCACACCCACGGCAGTCATCGGACCAATGCCTTTCTTGAAACCCTTCACTGTCCGGAACTTCTGCAGAGCGACGTGTGCACAGTCGTCATTCTTGTAATACAGCTTTACAAGCAGAGCGCGATCCTGCATTGATACAGTCATGGCGAACGTCGCAGACGCAAAAGGAGGAAAAGCCGTATCCCCAGCGTGTTTTAACATCAGTGTGTCGTGCACATTACAGGTGCTTTCATTTACGTATTCTGATACGTACAGCGCCATCTATTGCTCAATTTTCACACTACTTTTATTTCTTCTGCCATACGTTTTCCCACTTCTACGATAATATTCCGTTGCAATTTCACGTCATTCTGATCAGTGATGTTAATTCTACAGTGTTTTGAAAGTTGAACTTGAATTATAATCATCCTGTAGATCCCTCTCAACCAGTTTCTTAGATAACATGGTGAAGGGAACTGACGACATACATTGTTTTTGTAATCCAGTATCTTTCCTCGGAGCGGCACATGCAGCTGCAAGTGTTCAATGGGCAGACAGTACAGAATCTGAACTTTAGCTGACTGTTAGCCTTCAGTGTTTGGAGGGTTTAGTCTAGGCCGGAGGTAGTTCTGAGATGATCGACACCTTTCATGTACAGCGTAGTTTGAGGCACCATGCCACGGATTGCGCGGCCCCTCCCACCGGAGGCTCGAATCCTCCCTCGAGCATGCGTGTGTGTGTGTGTGTGTGTGTGTGTGTGTGTGTGTGTGTGTGTGTGTGTTGTTCTTAGCGTAAGTTAATTTAAGTAGTGTGTACATCTAGGGACCGATGGTCTCAGCAGTTTGGTCCCTTAGGAATTCACACACATTAGAATATTCCGAAACATTTTTGATACCACTTGCACCCACTTGGTCGAGATTTCATTACCAGTTCAATAAACCGTAAAACAACCTATCACGCCACCACAGGCCAAGTAAGTCGTTAGATCTTAATCCATTAGGAGACGTTTGACTATGGGGAATGGAGGATGGAATGTGGTAAACAACAAATCTCGCAAGCTGATACCACTACGAAATGTACTCGTCAATGGCTGTTTTTGTGACTACGATGGTTTTCGCGGCGTAATAATTGATAATATTCTTCTCGGCTGTGCAGCCGGATCATAACGTCTTCATGACGCAACATTTCCGCAGTCCAAGTGGCCGCCATCTTCAAGTGGGAGTGCTGGTGCACGATCTCCCCGGATCTGACTTCGCAGCGCAATTTTTTTAATTTTTTGATTTTTGATAGCGATATCTCGATTTCGCCTGTTTCCACCGCTGGCGGCGCGGTATGTTTACTTGCTCTAGAGGGCAGTTATGGCTCCTTCTCGGCCTTCTGCGGCCTATATAGGGGCCGCCGCTTGTGCTGGGAAGCATCTCCGGCGGTATTCCGCAAGGTTACCGCCCTTCGATTGTGCAATTTCCGCACTAATCCAAACGCTAGGGTTTCAGGTGCCAGCCAGCCAACAGCGGTCCAGCCGTGCAGTAGCAATCCCGCCGTGCAGCAGCAGCAGCAGCGGTCCCGGCCAGCAGCAGCGGTCCAGCCGGCAGCAGCCAGCCAGCCCTCTAGCAGCGGCGGTCCAGCCAGCCACCCAGCCACCCAGCCACCCAGCCACCCAGCCAGCCAGCCAGCCAGCCCTCCAGCAGCAGCAGCAGCAGCGGTCCCGGCCAGCAGCAGCGGTCCAGCCGGCAGCAGCCAGCCAGCCCTCTAGCAGCGGCTGTCCAGCCAGCCAGCCACCCAGCCAGACAGCCACCCAGCCAGCCAGCCAGCCAGCCCTCCAGCAGCAGCAGCAGCAGCAGCGGTCCCGGCCAGCAGCAGCGGTCCAGCCGGCAGCAGCCAGCCAGCCCTCTAGCAGCGGCTGTCCAGCCAGCCAGCCAGCCAGCCAGCCAGCCAGCCGGCCAGCCAGCCGGCCAGCCAGCCAGCCAGCAGCAGCAGCAGCAGCAGCAGCAGCGGCCCCGGTCCCGGCCCCGGCCCCATCTGCGGCAGCAGCAGCAGCAGCTGCGTCGGCATTCCTGCCAGAAGTCGTCGGCGTCAGCGCCAGCGCCAGCCCCAGCGCCAGCTGCTTGGGACTCTGGTCCTCGTCCGTCAACGTCTTCATCCGTCTTCGTCTTCTTCCGTCTACGTCTTCGTCTCCGTCTGTTCCCAGTTTTTATTTTTTATTATTATTTTTTTCGTCATGTTAGCCCCTTCCACCACTACGACCACTACCACTGCAGCCATAGTTTACACTTCCCCCTCTGCCGCCAACACCACCATTACATGTTGTGCCCAGTCACACACCCCTCTTTCCATCCCTCCTCTTCTTACTCTCCCATGACCCGCTCTCCCCATCGCCTTCGCCATCACCACTGCCGCCGTCGCCGTCGCCTTCACTGTCACCGCCACCATCTCCGGCGCCGACTACTGCGTCCATGCTGGGACCTGCTCCTTCCTGCCACCTCCCTATAGCTCCCGTCCCTTATATCACAACCCACCCTTCTGCCGCATTAAGCGCCCTAGTGGCACCAGCACCTCCTCCGCTCCCAAAAAAGCCCTGCCCCATCCTCCTTCACCCGCCCCCTCCAGGATGCCATGGAGGTCTCCTCACCTGGCCCTGCTCCCTCCGCCTCTTCCTCCACGTACCCCCTCTTTATACAAATACCTCCTCTCCCATCCCGATCCATCCCTTCTTGAGGCCCAGAATCTCTCCCTCCTCCTCCGCCAACACTTCCCTGGTGCTCCCATCTCTCTCCTCACTCCCAGACGGGATTCCGTTCTCATTTCCTCCCTCCATACTGACATCCTCTCCCGCCTCCCCATCACCTGTTTTGGCCCCAATGCTTCCCTCACCCCTGCTCATTCTCCATCTCCAACCCGCCAACCCCAACCCCCGCATCACCCGCCGACCCGCACTGCTGTGATCACTCGGCTCAGTCCGTCGATCACGGAGAAGGAGGTGTTGGCGGAACTCAAGGCGCATCCCACGCTGGAGGTGCGGGCAGTCTGCGGGCAGCCCCCCCCCCTATGGGGGTTTTCTCCGAGGACACCCCCTCCATTGACCATCTCCTGAATGAGGGAGCCCTCCTCTTCAACCAGCGCTACAAGGTCGACCCCTCCCACTCCCCTCCTCAATCCCTGTGCTGCCAGAGGTGTCTGCACTATAATGCACACCCAACAGCCGAGTGCCGTGAGGCCCCCACCTGCCCGCATTGTAGACAAGCACACTTCCTCTGGCAGTGCCCTAACCTCCAATCCCCTCCCTCCTGCAAAAACCTGCAACCTCCCCCATCCCACCTACTCCCAAAAGCGTAAAGCCCGACCCCCTCCGACCACTCCTGAACTCGCCGTACCTGTCCGTCCTCTGGACGCCCCCACTCCTCCTGGAAATTCCCTTCATCCCCGCCCCACCACTGAGGACATCATCAGGTTCCTCTCCATTCTCCTACAAAACGTCCACTCTTTCCAGCGCCCTCATACCCTTCAACAGGTCTCCATCGCCGCCCATTCCATTTTTCACTTGCAAATGTATGCCACCTACTCCAACAACCAGGCCTATTTCACGTTTTCCCGTCATGACACCCTTGTCTAAATCTCTGTCATGGGATCTGTATCCCTTTCAACAATATTTGCTCCTTTCTCGCCAACAAGAACCTCTTCCTGCACACCCTTGCCACCCACCGCGTAGATGCCTTCCTCCCCCAACCTCTCCTTCCCGAACCCACAGAACACCTGATCCTTCGTCTCTTCTTCCCCAGCCTTACCGTCACCTGCGCCACCATCTACATCTGCCCTAAAGTCCCTATTCCCTTCGACTTCCTCTCCCACATTGACCGTACCTTCTCCTCCTATCTGATCACCGCCGACCTCAACATCCATAGTCGTTCCGCTACCCAGTTACGGCGGTGGCATCGGTTCCTCTCCTCCCTTCAAGGCGACCTCATTCCCATCCCCCAGCACACCCGTCCTGAATCCAACTCCACTCCCTATGTTATCCTTTCCTCCCCTAACCTCCTTGGCCGCATAACAGTGGATGTCCTGGAGCCTATTGGTAGCGACCATCTCCCTGTCCACCTCACCGTTTCAGACGGTCGTCGCCCCCACCCCGACCCTCTTCATTTCCCTCCCTCAAAGTATGTCCATGACTATTCCCGTGCCAACTGGAATGCCTACCGGGATACCCTTTCTACCCAGGTCGCTAGCCACCCCTTCACCTACCACCACCCTGATGATGTAACCCATGTCGCCTCCTTTCTCCAGCAGACCTTGTCTAAGGCCATAGAGGCCCATGTCCCTACTGTCGCCATCCACCCCCACCGTCCTACCTTACCCCCACAGGCTGTCCTCCTCCTCCGAGAATCCCGCCGTCTCTACCGTGCCTTCCTCCATACGCGTGACTCGGACACACTCCGACACTCCGGCAACTCCAGCGACACATTCGAAATTTGCTCACAGCTAAGAAATGCCGGGACTGGCGACAGACATGCACCCATTTAAATGCTACCCTGCCTATAAACTCGTCCAAGTTCTGGTCAGCTTTCCGTCGCCTTACCGGAACTAAACCCTCCTCCTACTATCCTCTTCTCCATGATGATCACCTGTTCCCTGACACCCTTAGTAAGGCCAATCACTTTGCCTCCTACCTGTCCGATGTCTTTTCCATACACGATGATCCCGGATGTCTGCTATCGAACTGACACCTCTGTCCCTCCCCTCGCACCTTGTTTCCAGTACTTGGACAACATTGCACACATAGAACTCAATGCCCCAATTACTACACAGGATCTCATTGCTACACTCCACACAAAACACAACACCGCTCCTGCTCACGATCGTGTCACCTACCGTCACCTTCGTGAAGCTCCTGTCTCTTTCCTCTCCACCTTGGCCAGGCTCTACATTGTAGTCCTGTCCACCGGTTATAACCCCGACCTGTGGAAAACCTCCCGTATCCTGATGTTCCTTAAACCTGGCAAACCGCCGTCCACCGTCTCTTCCATCAGCCTTACCTCGGTCTTCAGCAAGGTCCTGGAATCTATCGTCACCCGACGCATCCACCAGCATCTCCGCCAGCACCGGCTCCATCCCGTTACGCAGTGTGGCTTTCGGCCGTCGTTCTCTTCTGACGACCTTCTCCTTGACCTAACTCATCTCCTTTCCAACCAGCTTAATTCCCGTCGCTCCGCTATCTTCCTCTCTCTGGACCTCGAACGAGCTTATGACCGTGTATGGCATTGTGGTCTCCTCTGCAAGCTCCAAACCTTCGCCCTTCCCATTAACTACGTCCGTCTGATCGGCTCCTTTCTCTCCCACCATCCTTCCTACGTCACCATCCATAACATGGAGTCCTACACCTTTTTACCCTCCGCCGGTGTGCCCAAGGCTCTGTCCTCTCCCCCCTTCTGTACCTTTTGTATACAGCGTACATGCCGCCGCCATCACCCCCCCCCCCCCCGTCCACCTTCTCCAGTTTGCCAATGACCTCACCTTCCTTTCCCTTGCCCCCACCCTGCAGCGCTCCCAACACCTTCTCCAATCCCATCTTGACAGGTTCACCGCTTGGTGCAACCAGCGGTTGCTCAAGGTCAATCCCTCCAAACCCAGGCGATCATTGTAGGCAAAACCACACCTTCCTTCCACCTCCTTGATTGCTATCTCACCGTCTATGGCCGTCCTATCGCACTCACTCGCACCCTCAAGTACCTTGGCGTCACCTTCGACCGTCGCCTCTCCGCACAATCCAAACCAAGGCACACTCCCAACTCCATCTCCTTAAGCTCCTTTCGGGTCATACGTGGGTTCTGGACCCCTCCACCATCCTCCACACCTATAAATCCCTAATCCGCCCTATCCTTTGCTACGCCCATCCGGCCTGGATCTCTGCCCCCCTACCTTTTATAAATCCCTTCAAATCCTTGAACACCATGCTCTCCGCCTCGCCTATCGCATCCGTCTCCCCTCCCCCACGTGGATCCAGTACAGTCTCATTCCTTTCCCCAACTTCCTCCTTTTCCTTGAAAGGATTCAGATCCTGTACACCTCCCGCAAACTCGACCCTCCTCACCCGCTTGTCTTGCCCATCCTCTCCCACCCCTACCCGCTGCCATGCCTGTATTCCCACGTCCCACCCGGTCTCCATCTCTCCACCCTCCTTACCCTCTCCCAAGGTGGCTTCCGCCAGCTCCCCCTCCCTGATGATGTCCTCCTCCCGTCCATCTATCCCTCCTGTCAACTTTGACCCTTTCCACCCCCACTTCCTGTGTCCTTTCCTTTCATACTCTCCCTCCCTTCTCTTTCCTTTTCCCCCATCCCCCTTCCTCCACCCCTCTTCCCATGGGCTTCCCCTCTCCCTTCCTCCCACCCCCTATCTCCCCTGCTCACGCCATCTCTGCTCTCCCCCTGCCTCTCCTCTTCCCCTTCCTCCTCCTCCTCCTCTCTTGGCAGGTCCCCGGACTCATACACGGTTAGTGAACATTCGCGCGCCGGAGATCGACGCCTCGTGTTTCTGTGTGTGCCGTCGTTTTGTGCTTCAGTGGTTCAGTGTCATTCGTTTTGTGCACCTACTTTCACGTGTGACTATTTTTCATCTATGTCTGTGTCCAAGTGTCTGAACAAGTTTTATCTTGGACTCTACGCCCGTGAACGGCTCCATGTCTTTTTAAAAAGTGTTTGTCTCCGTCTATATGTCCACAATCTTTTTATCTCACTTTGTCGTCATTTCTGTCTTGTATGTTTCTCTGCGGCTGAAGAGCGGCGTAGTAAGCTGTTGCAGGCCTGCCTGTAAACAGGTTGAAAATAACAATAAAGGGGGAAAAAAAGCGCTGGGAAGTCAGTTCCGGCGAGATCGTGTACCAGCACTCTCACATAAAGATGGCGATCAGGTGGACCGCGGAAATATTGTGTCATGAAGACTTTATGATCCGGGTGCACACCCGAGAAGAATATTATCAATTACTGTTTTTATCTGGATATGGCGCATCTGAAGAAACTCATGGACTCTCTTCCTCACCGAACTAGGACCGTTACTAAGGCTAGAGGTGGAGTTACACAGTTTTGGCGAGATGACTAACTTTTTATTTTGGATTCTTAGGTGTTACCACCTCCTCACCACTTAAATTTTGAGGGTTCGATAGCACGCCATACCAGATGCTTTCGGTTTGTTCTTTTCCCCGTCTCCAGTGGTCCCCGTTTCACTTCCAGACCAAAGTGATTTCCAGAATGTCTTGGTCAAGATCTGGTATCAATAGAGCCCTTTTGTACAAGTATTCTTCCTCCACATCAGCCAATCTGCTTACCTTTCTTGTTTCTGCCATACTGTTGTAACACACCCAGGGGATACAACTTCCTAAAATAAAACAAAAATTTCAAATACTCCACGAAGTTCTGTACACAAGGACGAGTGTTAGATATCTTACCTGGCTTCCCTGTGGCGGCTGCCCTCTTATTATTTCCATTACCATCTAAAGCTGGAATACGGGAACAGGTTGGGAAGACACTCACACAAGGAGATTCATAGCTGTGTGGTAGAATCGCATTATATTCAGCTAATTAAACGTGTTACATTTAGGGAGCACTGTTCGCAGCTAATATTGTCAAATGATCGAAGTAATCATTTATTAGCACTTGAGCCACGAACGTGGAATATACTGAAGTTCATTGTCGAAATGTTCGTGACCCAATTCAAGTGACTAGAGCCGAAACACACAAAATCTAATGTTAGAATAGGATTTTATAACTTCAGGCAAGAGTCACAATCACTGTAATCGCTATTAATCCATAGCAGTGGCGCCACCATTTATTTTCATGAGCGTACGCGGCGGTGTGGTGATTTAGTGGCACCCTACCCGAAGCAAATGTATATGCGATCGTGATATGTAGTCACACTGGTCATATCTCACTTTATCAGCTGATGACGGGTCCATTTTCTACAGTTCAAATTTCCTTTTGCTAGGCTGAAAAACTGAATCATCATCCCTCTTTAACGAGTGAGATGAGTTCAGAAAGTGTGTAAGGTGTTAATATTATACAATGCGTAGCAATGTAGGTAAGCTTTCCAGCAGAGGAAGAGAGAAGGAAAAATATACTACGTTAAATGTTAGATGTTTTATCGTGGTTATTATTTTTGTCTTACATATTTTGCCAGCCCCCAAATTTGTGTCATCTAAATAATCCCTCAATCCACAGTATGTTTGGTTAACAGGAACTTTTTAACTGCCTTTTTAAATAGGTTTATTTTAGTAATTTCGTTAATATTCTTTGGGATTTATTTACAGTTTTATTTCCTCGTAGGAATTGCTGTTTTGAGTCTTTTATGTTCATTATTTCTTGGTGAATGTAAGTTCAGTCATCTTACTGCATGGACATGTTATTTTTAAGTGTACAATAGTTTAGTATATGTATTCACACAGTGCAGTTGAAATCACTAGCTAACTGAACATTTCTTTACAATGACCTCAAGAACTATTTTTAAGTATTATTATTATCCTACTTTTCTTCAGTTTAAAAACTGTGTACATACTTAGTGCATTTGATCCTCTTAAAAGAATGCCATGTCTAAGAACTGAGTGTACATTTTAATAATATGTCAGTTAAAAAACAATGGTTGTTAAAAACTGAGTCTAAGGGTATAGTATGCTGATGACATTCTTTTCGCAATTATCTTTGTAAGTTTGCACCACTTCAACTGAGAATCAGAACTCACTGATGAAAATTTGCGTTTCTTTCTTTGTTTGTAGAGGGGCCATCTTCATCTAATTTGATAGTGTATTTTTTTCTTCAGACTGAAGTTCATGGCATTTGTTTTCTTCATGTTAAATACCAAGTACCACTTAGGTGAATTCTGCTACAGCTGATTTCGTACTTCTACCACTGCGGGAACTAAACTGTGATTGACTTAAAAGGTTGTATTTATTGACATAACTCACTAACCTCTCTTTCAAAACTGATTCCATTATTTTTCATAATGGTGGCAGCATGGCTGGTAATTTTGTATGTCTTCTACATTACGTTTTTTGGCAAAGGTACAGTCATGCTCAAAAGTATCCGAACGACATGAATTGCATTTCGCCTGATTCTCATGCAAGCCACATAACGCAGCTGTCTAGCAGGTGCTCTAACCGCTCCTTGGTACAGTCGTTTGTCTATTGAAAATGGTTCCAACAAGTCACCACTAGAAAACACCGCTCTGTATCGCAGTAACTCAACATGTAAAGTAATTCCACGATACTAGAGATATTAGAGAACACCTTATCACAGATAAGAGTGTCTTTAAGGCTTGTAAGCTCACATTTATTGCAATAAATGACATACCTGAAATGTTACCACTCTCATTATTACGTCAGCTGGTAATGCACGTAGTAAGTTCGTCGTATACATGATTTCCTCTTCAAAGTAACATACCTACGCTACCACCTAGTTGAGAATGTCTATGAACTTAAAATGACACGACGAACCGTCTCGTTCTGCATATGGATTCAAACGCAGGTCATGCAGACTATGATTCCGTGACTGACTAGGCATACACAGAGTGATATACCTCGATTTTAGACAGTATCAGTTAGCAAATATCAACTTTAAATTGCATAAGGTAAACATTTTTAACGGACGCGAATTCCTAACCAGCATCTATTGTCCCTGTTAACGAACTACGAAAGATGGTAAATATCGCTACTTCACAAGTAACTTACTTGAAATGCAGTGAGATAAAGCTTAGTGATGGGAAGGGATTCGAACCCAGAACCTAATAGAATTGTTATCGAAGCACAATCAACTGTGACATATCGGATTCTCTCGGCAGTAGCTAGATGTTTTAACTAAAATGACAGGACGAAACATTAATTTTTTCCTTCCCAAGACTCCAACCCGGCACCTATCGCTGTTATAGTCTAGAGAAAACTAACGTTAAATGTGGGTTTGTTACACCAGCAACGACATGTGAGCATGTTTGAATTAGAAATAATATGACGGAGTGTTCAGTGCGGGCTGGGAATCGAATCCCACACATATCGTTTCTACACACAGACGTCAGCTATCAAATTTTTTTCCACCTGCAGCTCGGAGTAACATCCTAAAACTTACAGTGATCTCGCAGATAGTTATATGTCTCACTGGGAGTCAAAATCGTCAGATATTATTAGTGTTGACAACGAATGAAAATGCATTAAAAATCAAAATTCTTATCCACCAGCAGATAGAGCTTGATGATTCATAATGAAAACCTTGTGCCTGGCCAGGATTCGAACCCATTCACGCGCAATATGTGGAGATGTTGAGGAATCTGCAGTTTTGAACAAACAACAAATTGTAGTCAAGCTGTATTGTCACGAAGGGATCAAATTCCGCGTTTAGGGCGGTTTGAGTTGCATTCCCAGTTGAGAACGAATTTTATTGGCATACAGAATCTCAAATAAAAGATGGAGTAAGTGCCCTGTGACCCTACATAGCGTTTGTTTCCTCACTAGAAATAAATAACTAGCATACGAAAGGCTACTGGTGATAAAGTTTCTACATGTCGCCACTCCTGACTTTATTGTTGTTCCATCTAACGTCTACTTGGTAGAGAAGGAATATCATGTTTAATGTGAATTTCAGACCACAATGGCATTATACCGTCTTCACTTTGCGTAGCCAGAAGCGAATTGAATCTGTCTCTCCCTATCAAAAAGCATCATCAGAATGTCTGTATATGAACCTATCATCATTTCACCAGATGCCGGCCAATGTGGCTGACGGGTTCTAGGCGCTTCAGTCTGGAATCGCGCGACCGCTACAGTCGCAGGTTCCAGTCCTGCCTCGGGCATGGATGCGTATGGTGTCCTTAGGTTATTTCGGTTTAATTAGCTACAAGTTCTAGGCTAGTGATGACCTCAGACGTTAAATCGCATAGTGCTCAGAGCCATTTGAGCCAATTCAACAAATCGCCAAACCCCCTTCTCTGTGACTCATTTTACTATAATAACACCGATGCGGCACACTCGATGAGAATTTTGACACACAGGCTCCCTGTAGTACTTTGCAGCATATTCAGTACATTCATTTACTTGGTTGACCGAATTGCCATGAACTAGCTGCCTCGACTATCCAGTGCATACATACGACTCTGTTTTATAATCACGGAAATAAAATAACGTAACTGCGACCTACACAGAACTGCCAACAGTGTAGGAATGCAGAAATTTAAATAGGAAGTGTTACTTTTTATTTGAGCTACTCTTTTGCGCTATCTGTTTGTTGTAACCATCGTGCAGTGCAAAAGAAAAGTTGTAACTGTCTGTTTCTCAGAAGTCTAGATCCAACCATATGTATTACCTCACAGCACTGTGGAATGCGGAAGTTCTGGAGGAACTGTTGTTGACTTCTGGAGCAGCTGTAGCTACTTGAATGCTAGTAGTGTAACAGTAAGCGTTGTGTACTGTAGATAAGATGTCGTGAGTTCGTGTATATTCACTGCTATATACTTTAAAACACAATTCTGCTGTCTACTGAAGTTATCAGTTTAATGGATCTTTGAACGTATTTCCCTTCACTTATGAACCTAAAATAGTTGCTTGGGGAAAAAGGGCTAACTTCTGTGACATTTTGTTCTTTTCAGGTTTAATAGAGAGCCAGGCAGCAGATGCATCTCGAAGCTTTTATATTATGTATGGGGAGAGCACATCGTGCCAAAATAGCCAGAACAGTATTTTATACCTTGGATGTCGTGTAATAGTGGCATTTTATTCTTCTTCAAACCTTGTTTGACAGTTTTAACTCAGAACAATTATTCTACATGCATGTAATCAATAAACTGCACGTGCATTGTCAGACTGTTATAGATAACATCAGAGAATTCGCGTATATCGTTGACGATTAATTTCTCTCTCATGTTTAGTATTGTTTTAACAACACTAAAGGAAATCTTACGAAAATTGTGCCCTGTATTATAAGAAATGAAATAGAACTACCCACGAAAACCTTAACGACGAAGGTCTGTTTCAATAAAAGTGAGTATCTGTGCACAAGTGTGCCTCTATTGACACGACTTTGTAAAATACTACTCACGCAGATTTCGATTGGGTCTGTGTTTAATTGGTATGCCGTGTCATGCTCAACGGGTATGCAATTGTGGCATTTCATAAATAAAATTATGTGTTCCTAGAAATCCAAAATTTGCTTGTCAGCAGCAGAAAGAGGCGTTACCTGTTGTGCAGCATTGAACGTTTTTCACTGTTGCACTATGAGCTGAAAGTATTTTGTTGTAATTTGCTTATTGATGTTTGATCTGACTGCTTGTAGCTCTTTCACAGAAGGGATAAAAACGTTATAGTCAGCGAGACTGGAACCGCGAATCATAACAGACGTTTTTACACAGGTCAGCACATCGCCAAAGAGCTAGCAAAGAGGTATATGTGGTGCCTTCCTCTTAGAAGGTCGGCGGGGACTAGAAGTCGTAAACCTCTATTTAAAGGACGAGATTAGTTGCGATTTCCACGTGCAACTACTTTCCTGGGCTGAAAACCGTCATTTACAATCTTCTGTTACACCTCAAGCGATAATAACTAAGATTATTCACTGGAAATGACAGGAAAAATCAAGTTATCTTTGAGGCTTAATTCCATGCACACCAGGCTGGAACTCGTCGATCACAGTGTTGCCAAACATACCTTGCCTTGTTGCCAGTTATAGTACGAGCAGGAAGAAGATGAACCGATGTGATCCTACAGCGGGCTGGGAAGTGACCAAAGCTGGCGTCTCAAAGCCGCGGCTGCTGCGGCCTGGAATACGTAATGCGTCTGATTCGCATTTCTGTAACTGGGTTTAGGGACTGTAACGTAGTTACTAACAATACTCAGAACTGACTGCTAACTAAGCATCATAAATCAGTAATTCTCATAGTTGTTTTTATATTTCTTTCGTAACTGTAGTCAAAACTAAGAAACTCGTTCACGGACGGACATTTACGTGCCTCGCCGATAGTCGAGTACAACAAACAAATAAAAATTAAAAGAGAATGTGTGTGTGTGTGTGTGTGTGTGTGTGTGTGTGTGTGTGTGAGAGAGAGAGAGAGAGAGAGAGAGAGAGAGAGAGAGAGAGAGAGAGAGAGAGAGTAGAGAGCGAGAGAAAGAAAGAGAGAGAGAGAGAGAGACAGAGAGATAAAAACAAAAAAGAATGAGAGAGAGGGTAAAAAATTGATGTAAAGATATTGAATACTGGTATGTAAAGAAATCTTTCATTAAACTGACACGTTCCACATCATTACGAAATGTCGTATTCACGATCTAATTAATGTATTAATGTAATCTAATCTAATCTAATCATATTGCTGACTAGTCATGAAGAGTCATGAATTACCGAAATGTTATCCAATATCAGTAACCAAATCTAAACTTGAAAATAAAAGACGACTGTTTTTATAATAAACCGGGACTCCTATCAAGATACTTTCATCCCTGTTAACTAATCACGAAAGATGTCTGATATACCTCAATTCAGAAGTAACAAAGGGTGTATCCATTTAAAGATGAAGCCCATGATATGAAGTTCTGTGACGTAGATACGAACCTGACACGTAATCGGATTGTTAACTAAGTAAAATCAAATGTTACGTATCGGTATTTCTTACCAGCTGCTAGGTGTTTGACTCTAAAATAAGGATACAAATTTTTGTGCGTGAGCGACAACCGAATCGCACTCCTATCGTTCTTCTTTATCGTTCACGAGTATAGCTTAACTAACAATTGCATACTTACCAACAGTAAGATGTGTGCGTCTTTGACCAGAAATTGTTGGAAACACATGAACAGAAGTTAAAAATGCACGTTAATTTCCACCAGCAGGCCTGTGTGCACATGACAGGGCTTGAAATGAAATTATGAATTTTTTTGTACTGGATCAGGATTCAGACCTGAGGAGACGCAGAGAAGACTGCAGTCTTAGGAAAATGAACGAAATGATTGAACTATACTATTCTTAGAGATTCAGATCCTCTAAAGTGGAGATACGAATTTGAATCACAGTCCAGCACCAAATTTTTCAACGTTTCTACTTCAATAAAGTACAAGTAAAATAACAGCACTTTTCCTTTAAATGGCTACCGGTTATTCAAATAAAATAAAATTTTCTAATGTAAGTCAGTTTACTGGCGACAGTATTCCTGTTTACCGTGACCTCCACCTATGTCATTTCCCAACGTAAACCGACTCTGCCCAGTTGGGAATGAAGGAACGTGATATTTAATTCGGATTCTGGATTGTAGTATGTTTATCTTCAGGTTACCAGTGGTAAAGTAAATCTGTTTGTGCCTCTTAAAAGTAAATGCCTGAACCCACACATTGTATTTGTGATAGTTCGTTCCACCAGACTGTTGTGGCCAAATTTCCCAGCCCCAGGAGTCTGCTGTAACGGATGATTTGCTTAGCTTACAAAATTAGTTACGGTGGAAAAAAGCGAGTCTATTAAAATGATTAAGTCGAAGAAGTTTCTGAAGTGGAGATTATGCTATTCTCATGTCAGCAGAATGTAAAGACTCTTTAGGTATCGTAGCCTCGATGTGAAGCCATTTTGAAATTTTCACTAATTGAGAAAATTTCTTAGTTCGAGAAAATCCGCTGTGAAGTGTGGAGTTACCGGATAATTCGATTTTAGCGTCATTATTACGTTCATTTTCTTCATACCGCTGCTGGAACACATGTGCTTGAAGATCATTAAAGCCTTTTGGTCATTATAGAAGTAGTTGGCCAAGAACAGGTTCTTTCACTGACTACGGAATCCTTTTCATGTTAATATCAGACATCAGCAATTACTTGTAGATCACATTAAAGCTAAAGTAATTGATGAAGACGTTACTTGATAACAAAAACGCCCTGTCTTTCTTTATTTACTTGCGCCTAGGGATGGCCTTAGAATACTGCCAAACCAAAATCCAAGGGATCTTACTGCCTTCCGATATACGTTCCATATGATTTGGTCAACGTGACCTGTTTAAGGTTGTGTATAACAGAGAATGTTTTAGAAAGTCTATTGTTTTCCTTTGCAATAAACAGAAAGATTTTCATTCTAAGCTATGCAAGTCTATAATTTTCTCAATATTAGTCCAAATGTAATATTCGCTTCTATAATGTAGGAAAGTATTTGGCAGTTACAAAACCCGCATCCGACTAATTGTCCTTACACTTAGCCGCTGAACATAAATTCCAGCTCAGAGTGACTCTAGTTTAAGTAACCTAATGTAGTGAGGCTGTTTGCCAGTGCTCTTTCTCACCGGAAAATATGCAATTCACTCATTGGGCTCCATAAGTACACTGTAGCAGTAATTTCTGTGTGTATGCAATGTATACGGATTGTAGAATTTAGTGGTGGTCTCTCTTCTACTTCTGTATACAATATGCCTGATGTGAACGGGCCCTTTATCATTACAGGCCCTGTGCGTTGCAACGTCACAATGACAACACTAATGTGCTTATACTGACAACCTCACTGTTCATTTTCCTGGCGATTATCGATATAGACATGCAGGATAGGCAGCGAAACAACAAGATGCTTAATGCTCTCCAATACTGTCTATATCCCTACTTTTATGTTAAACAAGTTGTCTTCCACCGTTCTACTACTATTCAGCACCTATAACTGTACACTGTTTGCCCTTAATCCAAATCCGTTCTATGTACGTTTTCCATTTCTTTCAACAGGTTTTTTAAGTCTTCCTTACATCCGGGCAGAAGAGCTATTACGTTGGCGGATCGTACCATTCCTTTCTGTGCAACATGAAACTCAGTTCCTCATCCGCTTTTTTCTGTTGAGTTATGGAGTATCCTTAGAATGAGATAGACCCTTTTTTTTAGTTTTGTGGACCTAACATGACATAAACCACTTTAAGAATACTGATTTCCATAAAATATTGCTTCAAGTGATAACCGAGGAAAATTTGTCTCACGAATGCGTCATCTAATTGCTCCTACCAAGCTAATCAGAAATATTTTGTAATGGAAGAAACACAGAGGAAGTAGAAACATAATTTAATGATTTTACTACCCTGAAACATCTCTAGGCACTATGGAGGTTAGGGAGAATATGTTATTTTGTCTATGGTTAAAAGTGACTGACGTATTGTGCACTTGTTTTTGTTTCTTTTAGACAGAACGTTTTAGAAATCGTGTGTGTGTGTGTCCTGGGAGGGGGGGGGGGGGAGAGTGAGGGGATCTCTTCACACTTTATTCACACCTTAGGGGAGGGGGGGGGGGGGTGAGCGGGTCTTGTCACACCTTGGCCACCTTCAGAATCGGTACGTCACTGGCACTATAAAGTGAACAAAGCATCTTCAATGCTACGCCTGCTTGTAGTTTGTTGAGCATTTCCGTGACACTCTCACGCTCACGAAATGAGCCCATGACGAATCGTGCAGTCCTCCTTTGAAGTTTTTCCATCTCTTCTTTTAATCCTATTTGGCTGATATTACTTTATATGCGTGACTTTCTACAGTTGCTACATATATGTGGTAAAGCCTTTTTATATCCATTAACTGTACACATTCAACTTTATTTCTAAATTTGGTTATTACCCCAGATGGAGAACAACTCTAAAGATTCGCCCAAGTTTTTGTAAGCAACGTATTTGGTGAGAGAATCAGACCAAAGAATAAAAATCTGGGCTCTGTCTTCCCCACGTCAACGTTTCTGTGGTGATTGCGCCTTAGACTGCTGCGGATCGACAGTAATAGATACTTTAAGGCTGTGATTAGCTCAGGTGACTGCCCGCCCCTTCATGAGATCAAAAGATATAGTATCTTTTTATCCATTTGTGCACATTACACTACGTTTCTGATAGCGAAGGTCAGTTGCCAATTAGTGTATCAGATGCTAATCGTATTCAAGCCTGTTTGCTTTCGCAATAGGTCTCTACATCTTATAACTCCTTGTGCAGAACTGAATCTTCTGATAACAGACTGGGGGTGCACAAATTTGCCGCATGTATTCCTTTCTGACAGATTTTGATGTAACCTTTCACAATGTAGCAAAACAGTTCTTGGTCTGCAGAAAGATATACGCACTAGTTCGATAAAACTATTAGAATCTCAATCATATTTGTAGCTACACGACTTTTTAGTCACAATTTGTATACAGGAACTAAATTTAAATTTTTGTAAGTCCATATTTGTGACTGGAGGTCTGGGGGACTACGGCCATTCTTTATGTAAGGAGATGAAACACCTACAGCCGTCCTTATGATGTCATCTATTGTGTGGCAACCAGTTTCGGCGCTGCAGTGCACCAGCGCCGAAACTGGTAGCCATATAATAAATGACATCGTAAGGCTGGCTATAGATGTTTCATTTTATTACATAACTCTTAAATAGTTTGAATACATAACAAACCAGCCAAATGATAAACCTCTACTTTCACTACCAGAGGTGCAGTTACCATGTCCTTGAGGCGTAGTTTATAAAAAGTATAGTTAACACAACGTGAAAAGTTATGCACACTAAACAGACGAATAAAATTTGTTACCAATACCTACTTGGTATTCCTCCTAAGCTTGAACAGCATTGCAGAGCTTTTCCTCCTCTACTGGAGTAACACCGGACGAAAGTAGGATTCTGACTGTCACCCAGGTACAGTTGCTTTAATCAAATGAAACCGTATGGTTCCAGAGACTTTTTCCAGTGTCGAACATCTATGATGTTTCCAGAATGAGATTTTCACTCTGCAGCGGAGTGTGCGCTGATATAAAACTTCCTGGCAGATTAAAACTGTGTGCCCGACCGAGACTCGAACTCGGGACCTTTGCCTTTCGCGGGCAAGTGCTCTACCATCCGAGCTACTGAAGCACGACTCACGGCCGTTACTCACAGCCTCACTTCTGCCAGTATCTCGTCTCCTACATTCCAAACTTTACAGAAGCTCTCCTCTATGATGTTTACCTGAAGATTGAAGCGACGAATAAAAATTCGTACCATGGCTGGTACTCGAACCTAGGTTTCCCGCTAAGCGCAATGCCACCACAGCACAGCAGCTTTACACAACTGCACGGTCTACCTTCGCACACGTCCCTTCTCAATCCATATTCCATTTGTTCGCTAATAGTTCGTGTCTTGATGATCATCAAATGTGCTTTTTTCCACCTGCGAAGGCGACATTTCTACTTTTAGCCTCCTTGGTTTCAAATACATGTTACTCGGCGTCACATACAAACAAAAAACGATAAAATAAAAAAATGGATTGTTTGGACGCTTATTGAGATATTTGTTGTATTCAGTAGCTATTACACTAGAGCCCATCCACGGAAACATCCTGAGCCAGTGAAGAAAACCATTCCCCTGGATTGGGACGATAGGACATGCTTTTATTTTTCAAATACATGGCGAACGGATATTAGTGACTTCCGTGGCTCCTGTAATAAAATGAAAAAAATAGTGCTCAAGTCACACTGTAAAGAAAATTTTTATTACAGTATCGGCGTAATTTATATTTTCTTTACGAGTCTCATCGATAGCAACCTTCCGCTGACGATGTTTATCTTAGGCAAGTACACGGCCTGACAGAGCCAGAGATGCAGCCATTGAATCCGGCTGCAGTGCTTGTAGCACCATCCATTCACACACACACACACACACACACACACACACACACAAGCGCACACACACACGCTCATGTATAAGAGCGAACCGTTTAACATCACCCGACGCGGTGGCGAAGCATTGCGTTCTGCTTTTAAAGCGCCCGCTATTTGGGGCACTGGCACCCCGCTCTTTGTGTATTAACGTACAACTGGATTACCGAACAATAACGGCGAAAATCCGGTATTACGTATGCTTTAAAGAGCTTTGAGTCCAGCGCCAGCCTGCCCGCTGGCCAAGAATTGTTTTTCGCTGTATCGGCAGTCGCGTAAAACGTTGGCCACAGTGAGAAATTTTAATCCTCCCCACCACCTCACCGCGCTCCACTCCTCCACAACGGCGGCTGTGCTCAATCTCTTCCCTCCCTCCCACCCTCTCTGTCGCACCCCATCCCCTCCGTCTCCCACACCACCACACCACCTCCACACACACACACACACACACACACACACACACACACACATGAGTGAGGGCCTGTGTTTCTTCTATCCTGCAGATACAGAAAAAAGGAAAATTCGCATTCCTCGTCGCTAGCTGCTAGGGCTGTTTTAGCTGCGTTTAAAGCGGCTCTCATTGCGCATTCCGTTTGCCGATGCTGAGAGCGGCGGTCTCGATTACGGGAGAGCATCCCTTTGTGCTGTTCATTTGAGACGCGGGGGATGAGCGCTAATGTGATTGGCCGCAACACAATGACAGGGGGAGCACGACTGCGTTTACCAGACTCGAAGCTCAACAGATATCTGTCCTTTTTTTTTTTTTTTTTACTGGTGGTAAGAGAAAGCGGAACCAAGAGAGAGAGAGAGAGAGAGAAAGAGAGTTAGGACATAAGTGAGAGGGAGCGAAGAGCAATGATAGTGTAGGAGATGGAGTGACACTGTTACTCGCTTTTAATTTTGCTTCCAACATCAAATTAAATTAACTATGGCGTCTTTGTTACACTATGCAAGAACACCGTATCGTCCAGATGTACGTAAAGTCAGTGCAAGGAAACATTTCTCTTCCTCCAAATAAAATGTCAATAGCGATGCATATGCCCAACCTCATGTGTGGCCAAAACAAACGATTTGTAGTGTTAAAATTAAAAGAATGTAATAGAACAGAGAAAGAGGCTGGGTTTGTGCTACTAAATTCTGGCATGAGAACGGAATATCCCCTCCTGCTACCTTCAGCTGTCTCCATGTCACTCGTCCACAGCCAAAGTAGGGCTGTTACATCTTTCCACGCAGAAACGAGGGATGTCTGCAAAGATGTGTGTCTTTCTCTTTCGTCAGTTCGTTTCCCGACACACTATATGACTCCAGAACTTGACATGTTATTGGCTAAACTTTTATGGATAGTACTGGTGGCCCATTGACGTTGGATGGAAAGGCACTATTCCACACTTAACACTAGAGAAGGGTTACTGGTTGAAATTCCTCCTGCAGCTACAGGTTGGCATTTCGCATCTAGCCAATGATGATGGCAAGATGATAGTGGTAGGTATGATGGTGAATGGTAGCTGTGGGTTGTTGTGGAGCAGTGAGCAAGAAGAGAGAGAACATATGGAGAAAACGAAAGAAATCTGGGGTGAGAGGAAAGGGAGAGAAGGAGGGTATGGAATAGGCAGAGGGATTGAGTGAAGGAATAATGAGAAGGAGAGAGAGATAGGGAAGGGAGGAGGCACAGAGAGGTCAGAGGGGTGGGGAGGGAGAGAGGAAGGTGAAACAGAAGTGGGAACATGAGGGAAAGCAGGAGGGTACTTGGAGGGGAACAGGGAGGAGGAGGAAGAGGAAGAAGAAACGGAAGAGAGAGGGGGAGAAGGAGGATGTAGGGGGAGAGAGAGCAGGAGACAGAAGAGGCAGAGGGAGGGTGCAGAAGGAGGGAGAGAGAGAGAGGTGGAGGAAGAGTGGGGAGAGAGAGGTATGAGAAAAGGGGAGACAGAGAGGAAATGTTGATTTGGAAAGTAGAAGGGGAAGGGGGATGGAGGGGTAGAGGGGGGAGGGAAGGAATGGGGAGAAGTAAGGGAGGAGGAGAGGATGAGATACAGGTATATGGAGGGAGAAGGGGAGGGGCAGGGGAAGTTGGAAGGGAGGGGGAGTAGGTTGATAAAGGGTTGGGAGAAGGTGGTGAAGAAGTTGGGGAGGTTGGGGAGAGGGTGGGGGAGATTGGAGATGTGAATGGGGAGGGTAAAAGTGAGGGGGAGAGGTAGGAGGGAATGGAGAAGAAGGAAGGAAACGGAAGGACAGGGAGATGTAGGAAACAGAGTAATAGAGAAAAGGCTTGATGGGGGAGGGAGAGGAAGGTGAGAGGAATGGGGGGAGGCTGGGGAAGAGAGCAAGGAAAAGGCAAAGGAGGGGTCACTGGGAGGACAAGAGCAAGAAGAGAGTGAATGTGGGCGGTAGAGTGGAGGGGAAGGAAGCAGGATACCAAGGAGGAAATAATAGGGCAATAGATCTGGGAGATGGTAGGGTAATGAGGGGGAGGTATGAGGATGGTTTAGAGGGAGATAAAAGAGTGGGGAAAAGAGGCATGGGATATGCAGAGGTAGTGGCAGAGGGATAAAGGGGAATAGGGCAGTGAAAATGGAGATTAAGGAGAGGGCTGAAAGAAGGATAAGGCAGGGGACATGGAAGGGAAGGGACATCATGTAGGGAGGGCATGGGGGAGGAGCAGGGAGTTAGAAGGGGACAGGAAGGGTAAAGATTGGGAGATAGGGTGAGCATTATGAGAGAGCAGATGCAGGTCAATGATGGGAGGAGTCGATGGTGGGAGGTAGAAAATAGGGTATGGAATAGGGAGAGGGAGGGTGTGAGGGACACAGAGGAGGAGAGAGAAGGGACTGACAGGTTAGAAGATGATGAAAGGGTTAAAGAGAAGGGAGGCAGAAAAAGGGGGATGCAGAGCTATGTGGTGGGGAGGGGAGCTTTCGCTGAGGGCAGATATAGAAAAGAGTGTTGGTCTTAACAGGAGGGGAGAGGAGGTGAAGGAAGAGCAGCAGGAGGAGGAGGAGGAGGTAGTTGGAAGCAGATACAGAGAGAGAGGAATTAGAGGGAGGGAGAATGAGAGGAAGTGAGAAAGAGAATGTGTATCTTGTGTTTTATTGGCTCTGAATGAAGATTTAGCACAACACACATACTTTCATCCACATACCTGTGAGTTGGAACACTTATCTTGGCCCATTTAATAACTTACAAATCATACCTTGTTCGGTATTTAGTTTCAGAACGTGTCTCAAGAGCATGGAGAAGATTCTTTTATAAGAGGGCAAGCTACACAGCTCTCCCTCTCTCTCTCTCTCTCTCTCTCTCTCTCTCTCTCTCTCTCTCGGTAATGGGAGAACGGGTGGCGAAGGGACTAATGTGATTGGTTGCAACACAATGTGAAGGGAGGAAACGCGGGCGAGCGCCGATCCTTGTGGAGACGCGTAAGCCGGGCAGGGTCCAAGATACGGCTGCAGTGCTTCGGGACTAATTTTGTTTCCAAGGCGCAATTGGATTAGCTTTAGCTTTCCGTCTCTGTGATCAAAGTGAACAGCAGGACGAGGCAAATATTTGGCGACGCATTGGCAGAAATCACTCGCAGAGATGTTTTCACTTATAATTCCGTCCATTATCCAACAGAATCAGGTTGAAGCTTTGTGTTTCACTAAGTATATAAGTTTCGGTACTTTTTTGACAGAAGAATTGTCGCTGCCCCCATTCTCTCTTCTGTGTTATTATAGAATTATTGTTTCTATTAATTGCCAATAGACGAGACTTAATAAAAGCTTTAACAAATTGATGTTAAAAACCACCAGCCGTCTCGAGTTTTCAGCACGTAAGTACTTAATAGATTATTAGGTAGGAACGTTTACAGATAGAATGAAGCACGCCAAATACAAAGATACTAAATTAGAATGTGTAGGACGAAGGAGAGGTCTTTTATTTAGAAAAGACAGAACAACCAGTGCAAGATTTCATTTCCTGTAGTACTGACACAAATTTCTTTAAAAATTTCCCTAACTGACCGAGCGCTGTCTGTGGGTCCCTCAACCACTGGTTAACTATATTTACAGTGTTTTTTCCGCCTATTTCAGTGATTTCTATTTATTTAACGTGCTAACCTTCTTCTAAGGGTATTGATGGGCCCCTATGAAACTATATATCTGAGATTTGAGCCAGTAATTTTACTTAAGGAGAGATGTGCTGCTTCCTACCGTCATTAATTTTAATTATGCTTCCACAATAATTGTAACCAAGCATGAGACCAAGGCGAATTAGGCCAACAGTTGGAAAAGAATCTGATTTTTTAAGCGTCCGTCAGAACAGCGACCTTGGATAATGCGACGGTCGCTTCAAGCTGTGGACACTGTCCCCATTTTCATTACTAATTCTTACTGTCTTCTACAATGTTCATCGCCCCTCACGCCATTGCCCACCAGTTTTATTAGGACGCCTTTTATTCTTTCTATTTCGCTGGACCATCCTATCGTTCGCAGTGACTGGAAAAATTCGCATTTCATTCCCAGTTTCAAAAAGTATCGTGGAACATACGCACAAAACTTTAGACATCTACCGATACTATCGATCTGTTGCAGAATTTTTGACAACTTTCTATGGTCATGTGCTATGACAACACTGAAGACAAAAAATCATCTCCACAGGAACCAACATAGTCCAGATTCTCGAGATTTTGCTACCTTTAATCAGTTACGAAATATTTGTATTTTATTTAGATAAAAAGACATACGGAAATTTACCTGGCCAGTAAGGGGATACAGAAATATTATAGATTTTTGTTGTTGTGGTCTTCAGTCATGACACTGGTTTGATGCACCTCTCAATGCTACTCTATCCTGTGCAAGCTTCTTCATCTCCAAGTAAATTTAGCAACCTACAACTTTCTGAATCTCCTTACTGTACTCATTTCTTGGTCTCCCTCTACGATATTTACCCTCCACGCAGCCCTCCAATACTAAATTCATGATCCCTTGATGCCTCAGAATGTGTTCTACCAACCGATCCCTACTTCTAGTGAAGTTGTGCCACAAATTCCTCTTCTCCCCAATTCTATTCAGTACCTCCTCATTAGTTACGTGATCTATTCATCGAATCTTCAGCATTCTGCTGTAGCACCACATATCGAAGGCTTCTATTCTCTTCTTGTCTAAACTATTTATCGTCCATGTTTCACTTGCATGCATGGCTACACTCCACACAAAAACTTTCAGAAAATCTGTACTGCATGTTAAAAATTTCTCTTCTTCAGAAACAATTTCCTTGCCGTTGCCAGTCTGCATGTTATATCCTCTGTACTTGGACTATCATAAGTTATTTTGCTCGCCAAACAGGGAATTCATCTACTACTTTAAATGTCTCATTTCCTAATCTAATTCCCTCAGCATCACCTAATTCGACTACTTTCCATTATCCTTGTTTTGCTTTTGTTGATGTTCATCTTACATCCTCCTTTCAAGACACAAATGCTTTTCCAGAAGTACAATATCGTCGGCAATACTCAAAGTTTTTATTTCTTCTCCACGGATTATAGCTCCTTCTCCAAATTTTTCTTTTGTTCCTTTACTGCTTGCTCAAATATACAGATTGAATAACATCGGGGACTCACTCCCCTTCCAACCATTCCTTCCCTTACATGGCCCTCGATTATTATAACTACCATATGGTTTCTGTACAAATTGTAAACAGCCTTTCTCTCCCTGTATTTGACCCCTGCCACCTGCAGAGTTTGAAAGAGATATTCCAGTCAACATTGTCAAAAGCTTTTTCTAAGCCTACAAGTGCTTGAAACCTAGGTTTACCTTTCCTTAATCTAAGATATGCAGTAGGGTCAGTATTACCTCAGGTGTTCCAACATTTCTACGGAATCAAAACTGACTTTCCCCGAGGTTGGCTTCTACCAGTTTTTCCACTCGTCTGTAAAAAATTCTTGTTAATATTTTGTAACCGTGACTTATTAAACTGGTAGTTCGGTAATTTTCACACCTATCACCACCAGCTTTCTTTGGAATAGGAATTACTATATTCTTCGTGAAGTCTAAGGGTATTTCACCTGTCTCATTCATCTTGCTCATGGCATGATAGAGCTTTGTGAGGGCTGGCTCCCCCAAAGATATCAGTAGTTCTATTGGAATGCTGTCTACTCCTGGGGCCTTGTTTCGACTTAGATCTTTCAGTGCTCTGTCAAATTTTTCACACAGTTTCAAATCTCGCATTTCATCTTCATCTACGTTCTCTTCCATTTACCTAAGATTGCCCTCTATAACTTTGCGCTTGTATATAGACCCATTATATACTCCTTCCTCCTTTCTGCTTTCCCTTCTTTGCTTAGAACTGGTTTTCATTCTGAGCTCTTGATATTCACACAAGTTATTCTGTTTTCTCCAAAGGACTCTTTAAACTTCCTGTAGGCAGTATGTATCTTACCCATAGTGATGTATGCCTATTAATCCCTACATTTGTCCCCTAGCCATCCTTGCTTAGCCATTTTGCATTTTCTGTCAATCTCCTTTGCGAGACGTTTGTATTCCTTTTTGCCTGCTTCATTTACTGCATTTTTACATTTTATTCTTTCATCACTTAAATTCAATATCTCTTCCTTTACCCAAGGACTTCTACTAGCCCTCGTCTTTTTACCTACTTGATCCTCTGCTGCTTTCAATGTGTCATCTCTCAAAGCTACCCATTTTTATCCTACTGTATTGTTTCCCCTGTTTTTGTCAATCGTTCCCTAATGCTCTCTGAATTTATCCACAACCTCTGGTTCTTTCAGTTCATCCAGGTCCCACCTCCTTAAACTCCCGCCTTTTAGTAGTTTCTTCATTTTTAATCTGCAGTTCGTGACGAATAGATTGTGATTAGAGTCCTCATCTGTCCCTGGAAATGTCTTACAATTTTAAACCTGGGTCCTAAATCTCTGTCTTACCATTAAGTAATCCATCTGAAACCTTACAGTGTCTCCAAGTCTCTTTGATGTATACAGCCTTCTTTCATGATTCATAAACCAATTATTGGTATGATTAAGTTATGCTGTGTACAGAATCCTACCAGGCGGCTTCCTTTTTCATCCCTTACACCCAATCCATATTCACCTACTACTTTTCCTCCTTTTTCCTACAATCGAAATCCAGTCCCCCACGCTATTACATTTTCATCTCCCTGCACTAACTGAATAATTTCTTTTATCTCATCATACATTTCTTGTATCTCTTTGTCATCTGCGGGGCTAGTTGTCACATAAACTTGTGCTACTGTGGGCTTAGTGTCTATCGTGGCTACAACAATGCATTCACTGTGCTCTTCGTAGTAGCTTACCCGCCCTCCTAGTTTTTTATTCATTATTAAACCTACTTCTGCATTACCCCTGTTTGGCTTTGTATTTATAGCCCTGTATTCACCTGATGAGTATTTTTCTTCCTCCTGGCACTAAAAATCAAAACTCCATCCGAACAGGCCGTGGAAGTCTCAACGGTATAGACCGGCCGCCGTGTCATCCTCAGCCCTCATGCGTCACTGGATGCGGATATGGAGGGGCATGTGCTGAGCAAAATGGTTCAAATGGCTTTGAGCACTATGTGACTTAACATTCGAGGTCATCAGGCCCCTAGAACTTATAACTACTTCAACCTAACTAACCTACGGAAAACACACACATCCATAACCCAAGCAGGATTCGAGCCTGCGACCGTAGCGCCGCGCGGTTCCAGACTGAAGATCCTAGAACCACTCGCCCACATCGGCCGGCTGTGGTCAGCACGTCGTTCTCCCAGTCGTTAGTCATTTTACGAGACCGGAGCCGCTACTTCTCAATCAACTAGCTCCTCAGTTTGCCTCACAAAGGCAACAGCGCTCGGCAGACCGAATGGTCACCCATCCCAGTTCTAGCCCAGTCTGACAGCGCTTAACTTCGGGGATCTGAGGTTAACCGGTGTTATCACTGCAGCAAGGCCGTTGGCACCGAATTTCACTATTTCCCACTATATGGAACTTATCCATTCCCCTTTTTAAGTTTTCTAGCCTACCTGCCCGATTAAGGTATTTTACATTCCACTCTCCTATCCGTAGAACGCCAGCTTTTTTTTCTGCTGATAACGACATCCTCTTGAGTAGTCCCAGCCCGGAGAGCCAGATGGAGACTATTTTACGTCAGGAATATTTTACCCAAGAGGACGCCATCATCATTTAACCATATAATAAAACTGCGTACCCTCGGGAAAAATTACTGCTGTAGTTTCCCTTTGCTTTCAGCTTATAAAAGTACCAGCGCAGCACGGCCGTTTAGGTTAATGTCACAGGGCCAGATCAGTCAGTCATCCAGACTGTTGCCCCTGGAACTATTGAAAAGACTGCTACCCACGCGTTTGTCTGGCCTCTCAACAGATACCCCTCCGTTGTGGTTGCACCTGCGGTACGGGTATCCGTATCGCTGAGGCATGCAAGCCTCACAACCAACGGCAAAGTCCATGGTTCATGGGGTGGTATTATACATTATATAACAATAAATGAGGATCGCCTCTTCATCTCTGAATATCTGAACCTGCTTACTGTATTCATCTATCAGTCACCTCTCTACGATTTTTACCCTCCACACTTCCCTCCAGTAGTAAGCTGATGATCCCTTGATGTCTTACAAGTGAAGATCACGGGAGTAGCCGAGGAGAATATAAGAAAACTATTTTTGTTTTGTTACTGACCAGAAGAAGAAAGATTCAGGAAGAAGAAAGATTAAGGAAAGGCAAACCTACGTTTCTAGCATTTGTAGACTTAGAGAAAGCTTTTGACAAAGTTGACTGGAATACTCTCTTTCAAATTCTAAAGGTGGCAGGGGTAAACATACAGGGAGAGAAAGGCTATTTACAATTTGTACAGAAACCAGATGGCAGTTAAAAGAGTCGTGGGACATGAAAGGGAAGCAGTGGTTGGGAAGGGAGTCAGACAAGGTTGTAGCCTCTCCCCGATGTCATTCAGTCAGCGTATTGGGCAAGCAGTAAAGGAAACAAAAGAAAAATTCGGAGCAGGAATTAAAATCCACGGAGAAGAAATAAAAACTTTGAGGTTCGCCGATGACATTGTAATTCTGTCAGAGACAGCAAATGATTTGGAAGAGCAGTTGAACGGAATGGATAGTGTCTTGAAAGGAGGATATAAGATGAACATCAACAAAAGCAAAAGGAGGATAATGGTATGTAGTCGAATTAAATCAGGTGAAGCTGAGGAATTAGATTAGAAAATGAGACGCTTAAAGTAGTAAAGGAGTTTTGCTATTTGGGGAGCAAAATAACTGATGATGGTCGAAGTAGAGAGGATATAAAATGTAGACTGGCAATGGCAAGGAAAGCGTTTCTGAAGAACAGAAATTGGTTAACATCGAGTATAGATTTGAGTGTCAGGAAGTCGTTTCTGAAAGTATTTGTATGGAGTGTAGCCATGTATGGAAGTCAAATGTGGACGATAAATTGTTTGGATAAGAAGAGAATAAAAGCTTTCGAAATGTGGTGCTACAGAAGAATACTGAATATTAGATGGTTAGATCACATAACTAATGAGGAAGTATTGAATAGGATTGGGGAGAAGAGAAGTTTGTGGCACAACTTGACCAGAAGAAGGGATCGGTTGGTAGGACATGTTATGAGGCATCAAGGGATCACCAATTTAGCATTAGAGGGAAGCATGGAGGTTAAAAATTGTAGAGGGAGACCAAGACATGAATACACTGACCAGATTCAGAAGGATGTAGGTTGCAGTAGGTACTGGGAGATGAAGAAGCTTGCACAGGATAGGGTAGCGTGGAGAGCTGCATCAAACCAGTCTCAGAACTGAAGACCACAACAACAACGACACTGACCAGAGTGAAGAACTCTTTGTAAATTTTTAGCTACAACGCTGCTACGGTATTGACAAGCGATAGAGGAATAGTTAGGGTGATAGTAGTTTTCTCCTCTCCACTGAAGTCTTCCACTTAGAAATAGCACTGCAAGCAACGCAGTGGTCGCCTTACATCGGGTGGATTCGTGTTTGACGTTAGAGTAGATAGGATTACCTTTATGGTGTGAAAGTGTGTTCACAGATTTAGTAAGTGTTTCACCCTGGGCAATGAGACAGGCAGTAATTGTGAAACAGTTGGTAGGTCTTGTATTCGTCCACAGCGGGTCTCAGGGTTGCGACACCTGAAGATTTGCGTATAAGAACCCGAAACCGGTCGTGTTTTAAATAAGAGAACCTCACAACTGTAGCGGTATTTTCAACCTCTATTGTTGGTGGAGTATTTTTATATTGCAGAAGATGTACCCTAATGAGAAGAGCGTGTTATTCATGAATAGATAAAGCAACAGTTGAGAGATGTGGATGTTTAAATAGCAGAAGTTATTACACTTTTAATAGATGAAGAGGCATCAGATGAAGGTACATCAGACGAGGAAGCTGCAATTTCCATGGCAGTGAGGGGTGAAGCAATATCACTGGTGGCTGATTACCTGGGAAACGTCGGTTCATCTTATGAGCCACCAGCTTCAAGAAAACGCAAGAAATTTCCAGAAGGGCATCTGGCTGATGCGACTAATTTGTGGAAAAAACAACCAAGGGAAAGAGATGGATACTTCCAGTCTGTGTCGTCCTGGATAAGCAATTAGTATGATGTCGTGCCTGAAAATTACGAGAATGAAATGATAATTATATCAAGGCCCTAAACTGTCGACAGGCGTTGATATCCATCAACGGGGACAGTTGAAAATGTGCCTTGACCGGAACTCGAGCCCGGGATCTCCTGGTTACATTGAAGGCACTCTATCCATCTGAACCACGGAGGGCAGAGATTTTAATGCGATTGCAGGGATTTATCCCTTACACGTCCGAAAGAACAGATACCATGATAATGGTATCTGTTCTTTCGGACATGTCGGAAAGAACAGATACCATCTTCAAATATGAAAATCACAAGGGTTGCCGAGAAAGTAATGCACCGCATTTTTTTTCTCAGCAGAAAACAATGCTACGAATGTGAAACGTTACGTATGTATTATTTGTGGTCTCTTGAGTGAACGCGCCAAGTTACTGTCACTTCCGACAGGTAGAGTGGCTGCAGGACAGTTTCAGAATGGTGTCTGTAGGTGATGTACGCTCAAGCAACGTGCCGTCATTGAATTTTTCACTGCAGAGAAAGACACTGTGGGGTATAATCACAAACGCTTGTGCAAAGTCTGTGGAGCGTCTGCTGTCGACAGAAGTACAGTTAGTCGCTGGGCACGGAGGGTGAGGTTATCAGAACGCGGTTCGGTGGAGCTCCTTGATTTGCAGCGGTCGGCGAAACCATCCACGGCTGTCTCACCTGACAGCCCTGACCTAGTCCCCTCGGACATCCACTTGTTTGGGCCGTTAAAGGATGCCATTGGTGGAAGACAGTTTGGGGACCATGAGGAGGTGATTCACACAGTGAAGCACTGGCTCCGCCACCAGGTCAAGGTATACATAGCCTTGCTGGAGGAAGTCATAGAACAGGACGGAGATTACGTGGAAAATGAGGGTGTGTAGATAAAATACCATTATTTCGTGTGTGTAATTCTCATTATGTTCAGTAAAGAATTCTGGAGGGAAACATGTGGTGCATTACTTTCTGGGCAACCCTCGTATAATAGTATTGTCACAGAAAAGGAAAGTAAAGAGCGTGATTCTTATAAAACTTCAAAAACAGGCTATAACTTCAAAAACAGCTAAAACAGCGTCATTCCTCAAACACAAAAAAACTGTAGAATATGAGAAATCGTGTGTTACATGATAATTTTATTGCAGAGAGACAGGAGAACGCAATAATACGTAATCGCACATGAGACTCTGGGTGCTGAAAATAAAGGAGAGAACTGACCCGCACAATTCACTGCAGTGCAAAGCTTCCAACTCGTGGGTAACTAATTTTGAAATAACCCATAAAGTTAGCAAGCGGATGGTTGAAGGAGATGTAGATATTCAACAAAAAGCTTGTCAAATCGTGAGAGAAATCAGATCTCTGATGAAGGTGAAAGTTTGTCACCAGATCAGATAATCAATATCAACCAATTAAGATGCGATAAAAAGTTACGACCTGGACGGACTCTCGCAGTGGAGGGAAGCAACCATGTTTGTGACGCTGTTGGGTCCATAACGGTAACCACAAACTCTTGTATGATAACCCCTGGGATTCTGAAGGATGGTACGCAGCTAACAATTTGTGTGTCCTTCTGTTCTTGTATTGGAACCCCGGGACATTTTACTGCACATATAAATATAGATATACCAAACATTAAGGCGTTTGCTAGCAGATCTGCTAACATGACTGAGAGGGATTTAGGAGTCTTCTTAGAACAGGTACTGTGGCTAGATAGAGAAGAAAAAGGTGAAGCCCTTCTTTTGATTGGCTCCTGGACAGCCAATGGGAATTTCGAACTATACAACAAAGAAGTTCTTGAATGCGTTTCAATTTATGAAGAAGCTCAGTCCGGCAAAGTGCACAGGCATTATGGAACCTGCAGACGTTTTCTTCTTCCGTCCATATAAAATTTTTGTAAAATTTATCAAATATACAATCTGAAAATGACATTAACATATGGGATAGAGAATTCTTAATCCTTCAGTCGTTTGTTTATTTCCACCTCTTGGCGGCACGATATTCCAACTTAGTCAAATTTCCAGTTTCTAAATGTGTTTACATGAACGACGTTCCTGGTGTATTTCAAACACGCTTGGAGTAGTGCCTCGGAGAAGAATTAACGGAAGATTTTTCCATGAGAATTGTGACCAACCTGCTTTCATCAAATGTGCACAGTGCGAGAGCTGTATATGCATTTTCCATGTCGTTATTGCTGAGTTGCAGTTTTCTTCTGCCTTCGATAGTGTAGTCAAGTAAGTAACTTATGCTATAGAGTGATTTAGTGTCATATTATTGAGTATTTGTCTCAAATAATCCATCTGCGTAGTAAATCATTCATACTTACAGTACTCTGATTCTGACTCTGGCGACTGATATCTCCTAATAGCCTATAGCACTCCAATTTTTATGGTGTATATATACTTTGTTGCTCTACTAACTGCGCTATATATGAATATAATTTGCGCGACAACATATCGTGACCTTCGCTTATAAGAATGCGTCCTGTCAACCGATCCCTTCATGTATTCAAGTTTTGTCTCAAGTTTCTTGTCTCCCCAATTTCTCTTCAGCACCTTCTCTTTAGTTACGTGAACTACCAATCCAAACTTCAGCATTCTTCTGTAGCAACACATTTCAAAATATTCTATTATGTTCTTGTCTAAGTAGTTTATTGTCCATGTTTCACATCTATACATGACTACACTTTTGACAAATACACCACTGGCCATTAAAATGGCTACACGAAGAAGAAATGCAGATGATAAACTGTTATTCATTGGACACAAATATTATACTAGAACTGACATGTGATTACATTTTCACGCACTTTGGATGCATAGATCCTGACAAATCAGTACCCAGAACAACCACATCTGGCCGTAATAACGGCCTTTATACATCTGGCCATTAAGTTAACCAGAGCTTGGATGGTGTGTACAGGTACAGCTGCCCATGCAGCTTCAACACGATACCATAGTTCATCAAGAGTAGTGACTGAAGTATTGTGACGAGCCAGTTTCTAGACCACCATTGACCAGACGTTTTCACTAGGTGAGAGATCTGGAGAATGTGCTGGCCAGGGCAGCATTATCCTGCTGAAATGTAGGGTTTCACAGGGATCGAATGAAGGGCAGAGCCACGTGTCGTAACGCATCTGAAATGTAACGTCCACTGTTCATAATTCTCACTATGTTCAGATGGTTGTTGTCTTGCAAACGTCCCCATCTGTTGACTCAGGGATCGAGACGTGGCTGTACGATCCGCTACAGACTTGCGGATAAGATGTCTGTCACCTCGACTGCTAGTGATACGAGGCAGTTGGGATCCAGCACGGCGTTCCGTATTACCTTCCCGAACCCACCGATTCCATATTCTGCTAACAGTCATTGGATCTCGACCAACGCGAGCAGCAATGTCGCGATACGATAAACCGCAATCGCGATAGGCTACAATCCAACCTTTATCAAAATCGGAAACGTGATGATACGCATTTCTCCTCCTTACACGAGGCATCACAACAACGTTTCACGAGGTAACGCCGCTCAAGTGCTGTTTGTGTATGAGACATCGGTTGGAAACTTTCCTCATGTCAGCACGTTGTAAGTGTCGCCACCGGCGCCAACCTTGTGTGAATGCTCTGAAAAGCTAATCATTTGCATATCACAGCATCTTCTTTCTGTCGGTTAAATTTCGCGTCTGTAGCACATCTTCGTGGTGTAGCAATTTTAATGGTCAGTAGCGTACCTTCAGAAAAGACTTCCTAACACTTTTCTCTGTATTTCATGTTAACAGGGTTTTCTTCTTCAAAACGCTTTTCTTGCCATTGCCAACCTACATTTTGTATCTTCTCTACTTCGATCACCATGAGTCATTTTGCTACCAAAATATCAAAACTTATCTACTAGATTTTGTGTCTCGTTTCCTACTCTAGTTCCGGGCATCACCTGATTTAATTCGACTACATTCCATTATCCTCGTTTAGCTTTTGCTGATGTTCTCCATATATCCACCATTCAAGACGTTATCCATTCTGTTCGACTGCTCTCTCAAGTCCTTTGCTGTCTCTGATAGAATTACGATGTCATCACCTCCCTGAACTTTAATTCCTACTCCAAATTTTCTGTGGTTTTCTTTAACACTTGTTATATATTGTATAACATCTGGAATAGGCTATAACGCTTTCTCACTCCCTTCTTAGCCACTGCTTCCCTTTCATGCCAACGTACCCTTGTACCGCCGTCTGGTTACTACACAAGTTATGAAAAGCCTTCCGCTACCTGTTTTTCTTCTACTACAATATTCCAGTCAACATTGTCAAAATTTTTCTAAAAGTCTACAATTGCTAAAAACATAGGATCGTCTTTCCTTAAGTAATCTTTGAAGATAAGTCGTATCGTTAGTACTGCCTCGCGTATTCCTAATTTCTTCAGAATGCGAAGTGTTCTTCCCCTAAGTCAGCTACTATCAGTTTTTCCATACTTGTGTAAAGAAATCGACTTAATCTCTTGGAACTGTGGCTTATTTAACTGCTTGTTTGGGAGTATTCACACGTATAAGCACCTATAAAGTAGGTGATACATTTTGTAAGACTTTTACGTCTTAGGAAAGTTATGAATAATCCGGTTAAAAAAATAAAAGTATAAAGTTTATGAGAGTTTCTCGGTGATTTCTTGAGGTCTTGATGCGCTCCCTGTGGTGAGGAGCTTTGGATGCAGTCTGTGGTTTTCTGATAGTTTCCCAACACCGGTGACAAGTATTGACAAAGATTCGCACTACATTTGCGGCGGCGGAATGCAATCGAGGGTTAAGCTGTGACAATGCTTTTTTTACCCACAAGCGATGGTGAAACATCAGGGAACTCACTAAATACCTTCCTCACGCAACAGCTTCACGCCTTTAGAGGAATTTCTCACTTTTCTTTGTAATTCCAATGAATGAGAGACACTAGCACTGTCTTTTATCCTTAATTTGTTCTTCAGGTAGATTTATGTATGATTAGAGTTAATGTTTCACGTAAATGACGATGTTTCTTCTAGATTAGAAAGTGACATCCATTTATATAATATGATTTGAGACGTTTTTACATAAGTTGACAATGAGAGATGTACGTAGCATGATTTGTGTTTTACTATAATGAATAATAGTACATTACTGCCTTAGAGTATCTTTGTGCATATTGGGTCCAGACTTTCGGAGATACATGCGGTTTATTTGACGTTGTTTTAATTTGTATTTCATGCATTCGTGACATCCTGATGCGTCACATTCATCGATTACGTTGTTTTACGCTGTAAAATGACACTAATTTATATAACTGTCATTACAATCTTCATAGTGTACATCAACATTTTGTTGTACACTCAAGAACTGTTGCACCTCTACTACACCTTGTTTAAATATGTAGATATGCTTAGGTATTTATACGTAAATAGCGACATGTGGGTTCATGTTTCGTATAAAGATTTTCGTAGAATTTATGTAAGTTGATGTCATGACTGCCACATGGATATATTTGCCATGTACCTTATTTGGTTTGGTTTCGGGCTTGCTTGTTTTAGTCGCACCGGAAATCAAAACGGTCGATTTAACTTTTGCCACTGAATTAGCAACACTAGCTTTGATGGTATATAGTTCACAATACTTATTACCATAGGAATAGGAATCTTGTGTTGCATAACGAGTGGCCTGTGACAGTTCTGTTCTTTCGTAACTATCAAATTTCGAGTGTTTGTGAATTTTGTACGTTTCCACATTCTGTCTTCTTTTTCGCAATTTAAAATTTGTATAGTTCCTGGATGATGGTTTAAGCAGCGCGGAATTAGCCGAGCGGTCTAGGGCGCTGCAGTCATGGACTGTGCGACTCGTCCCGGTGGAGGTTCGAGTCCTCCCTCAGGTATGGGTGTGTGTGTTTGTCCTTAGGATAATTTAGGTGAAGTAGTGTGTAAGCTTGGGGACTGATGAGCTTAGCAGTTAAGTCCCACAAGAATTCACACAGATTTCATAATTTTTTGATGGTTTAAATACGAAACTGATCAGAATAAGTACTAAATTAAAAACAGCAGTGTATTCATGCAGTTTATACACTTCGACTGTTGGCTGTGGCCTAAAAAACATATCACAAAAATGCGATAGTTATGCCAGTGTAAAGTTTGCTCAAAGAAGTTGAGCTGCCACTGGGCGGAGAGTGAAAATAAATTACAATTTAACAAGAACAAGCAGTTCTTCTTTCACTACTGTAATCGCCAAAACCTGGAAATATGACCGTTTCGTCTGGAGCCCATTTCAGTCCGTTTCGGTGCGACAGTGCGTGCACATCAAACGCTGCGTCCGAGCGCCCATCTTCTGGTGATGGCGTGTTGGTATTCCCGGCTTGTCCGCCCCCCGCTCTCGGCTGGAATGTCAGCCCCAGTTCCACCCCACCCCTTTCCCTCTCTCGTGACATTTGAATTCCGCGCCAACTCCGTGCCGCATAGGCTGGCAAAGTGGCGCAGCATGTGCCACAAGCCCCCTGGGGCAGCATCCCATCCAGCTCCCATCCAGCGGAAGATCGCCTTCCCGACGCGAGTACGCACTCCATCCAGGGGCCTGCGAACCGCACACACTCTTGCAAGTAATCTACGTACATTATCCCTCTCCACAGGGGTTCTCAGTTACCGCACTTGTAACGCACTGTCTGACACAGGAACTGGCAACATTTCAGTACCCACAGGCTACAATGTCAGAACCTGAAACCCTGTAATCTACCCATTTTCACGTTTTAAAAGTGTTGTATAGATGTTGTATAGTGTTGTATCGACCTTAATGACAGTAAAAAATTAAACCGCCTGTACCTAATGGAGATTTGGAAAAACCAATCGTCACCGAAGTTAATCTGTCGGTAAAGAGGGAGGAAAGGGTTACATGTAAATGCAAGGAAAAATACAAATGAAACTGGTGGAAACTAATTTTGAAAAGGGGTAAAGTTAATAAAGAATGTAAATGTGTCACCGTTACGTTAACAATTAACTAGCGGTAATTACATACTTGAGATTTGGGGGAAATTACGGTCGCCAGTCCTATGGACAATTACTATAGTAACTGAAAAAGAAAGCTTATTACACATATAATTAGCACTAGAAGTGTGGCAACTGAAGGTTGACACGAGTAATGTCAAAACTGAAAGTTTGTCAGAATTAATAAATTTCGCTACACTCAGACTTAATTTAGCAAAAGAATTAATAAAACCGGAAAACTGAAAGTTAATTTAGTGACTGAAATTAATAGTGAGCTTTGTTTCTGAAGCACATCGAAATTCAGTAAAATAGGTTAGTCTTTGGCTACCTCAACAATCATCTCAAAAGCTATTTGAATCTATGCAATTTAGAAATAAGAGATTTAACTTTGAACTTGAATTAAATGATTCTGAACAATTAACAAGAGTAACATTTAGTACGTACCAAGCTGAGCTGCAGTCACAGGTAAGCTAAAATACGGTAACAAAACTCGCACTCTTCATTTGTGCTTGTGTAATCTAAAGAATGTAGCCAGCTATGAATACCTTAACTGAACTTTGAAATTAAAGCAGTGAAATGGAATGATATTACTTTAATGTTCGCGTTTGAATTTCAACGACACTCGGGATCATTTCGGAAAAAGAAGGGACCCTGCTTGGTAATGCAATTGGGACAATGAGCAACAAAGGTTCATGCTAAGTTGCTATAACTTTGATGCAAAAGTTTGGAAAGCTGAGGTCTGCCATACAGTTCTAGAAATGTACGTGCTTTTAGTCTTCCTTGTCGGTTGATTGAAGGTTTGAAGCCGTCGATCTAGGAGGTGGCGACAGTCACGCACTGTCGGCCGTCGCTGTTGCAGAAGCTGGATGTTGGCGCGCCTTCTTCTTGACAAGGTCTCCAGGCGAAACGGGCTCTTGATGTGTGCCAGCTAATGCTTCCCGTCCGCGACACCGTGTCAGAAAGTATCATAGCAAGTCGAGCGCAATTACATGCTGCCAAACCCCGATAGCTCGGCAACTCGCGGGAGCGTCACACAACACACCTGCTCCCGCACTACCCCAGGCAGACTCCCTCTCCGCTCTGCGCTCCACGCGGCAGCGTTAACACTACCAAAGATCCTAAACACTTTGGTTCTCCACACGACCTATCGCTGTAATCGTTCAACAGCATAGTTTACCCTAGGCCAGACCCAGAATAAAAATATAAATAATATTTACAAAATAAACCAATTATACATCGACATAAATGCATATATATACAAATAGTAAAACAATTACAATATATAAAGACACAGAAATGTCATATCTTGAGGTAACAAAACAAGGAAAAAAAATAGTACAATAGATGAAAATAGGAGAATATGTATTTCCGGCTTTACATAGAGATTAAGGTAAATTCAAAACTTTCGTATTTCCCTAGTAGCATCATTAGAATTTAGGTTAAATGAAACGTTTATACTGCTTTAGTAAGGCAAACGTAAGAATTTCTTTGAAGGATATTGCTTTTCTACGAGGGTGAGTCAAGTGAAAACGTTAAATGTTTTTTTTTTTTTTAAGTGGAACAAAGCTGTATCACTTTTCAAAACAATCTCCCTCACACTCAATGCAAGTCCTCCAGCGCTTACAAAGTGCATAAATTCCTTTAGAAAAAAAAAATTATTTTGGTAGTCCGCGCAACCACTCATGCACCGCGTGGCGTACATCTTTATCAGAACGGAACTTCTTTCCTCCCATTGCGTCTTTGAGTGGTCCAAACATATGGAAGTCACTTGGGGCAAGGTCTGGTGAGTATGGTGGATGAGAAAAAACACTGAAAATGCAGGTCTGTGAGTGTTGCAGCTGTTGTACGGGCAGTGCGGGGCCTTGCAATGTCATGTTGCAAAAGGACACCTGCTGACAGCAATCCATGTGGCTTTTATTTGATTGCAGGCCGCAGATGATTTGTTTAGGAGATCTGTGTATGATGCACTGGTGACAGTGGTCCTTCTAGGCATGTAATGCTCCAAAATGACCTCTTTTTCGTCCCAACAGAGACTCAGCATAACCTTCCCTCCTGATGGTTCTGTTCGAAACTTCTTTGGTTTTGGTGATGAGGAATGGCACCATTCCTTGCTCGCTCTCTTCGTTTCCGGTTGGTGGAAGTGAACCCAGGTTTTTTCCCCAGGAAGCCATCACCTTGTCGTTCAAAGCGCCAAGAAGTTCTTCACAAGCTTCAACACGTCGTTCTCTCATTTGAGGAGTCAGCTGCCTTGGCATCCATCTTGAAGACACTTTGTGAAATTGGAGCACATCATGAACAACGTGGTGCGCTGACCCATGACTAATCTGTAAACATGCTGCAGTGTCATTCAGTGTCACTCGGCGGTTTTCTTTCACTATGGCTTCAACTGCTGCAATGTTCTGTGGAGTCACAACTCGTTGTGCCTGAGCTGGACGAGGAGCATCTTCCACTGAAGTCACACCATTTGCGAACTTACTACTCCATTCGTAGACTTGCTGCTGTGACAAACATGCATCACCGTACTGAACCTTCATTCGTCGATGAATTTCAATGGGTTTCACACCTTCACTACGCAAAACCGAATATCAGAACGCTGCTCCTCCCTGGTGCAAGTAGCAAGTGGGACGGCCATCTTTATACTGATACTGCGACGTTATGTGTGCATCTGCACTATTCTGCCACCTACAGGCCATTCTGCACGCTGTTTGTAGCAAGCTTGCCAACTTACAGGATAACGGCGCGAAATTTCGATTTGTTATTACAAATTTAAGGTTTTCATTTGATTCACCCTCGTAGATGAAAACATTCCAACCAACATTCAAAGGGTTTTATCCCTAATGAGAAGCACATTCAACGAAGGATTACTGCAATTTAAGGAGACGAAGAAACGAACACAGATTTCAATAGATTAACTTTTAATTATCGTTCTGAAAATACTCTCGATCTTTTCAGGAGTGCCCCTGAGACGTCTAACACGACTGCTCTTGTTCTCTCAATAAATGAACAAGCTGACGGACTGGCTAACCAGCTATCTGCAGATGTAGCATGTGGGAAAGTATCGCCATTAACTAGAAGACTACAGGATGAATCAGAGAGAACTTCTAAATAGAACAGGTGACGTTCGCATCTCAACAGACGGAACCTGGTCCGTGCACCAGCTCCACCTGTCGCCACTGTAGAATGGTCTGAAGATGGCCTGAAAAGGAGACTGAAACCAGTAACCATTTTAATAAATGGTATAGGGCAAACAAGACAGACTAGCAGCAAAGTGCAGAGGCAGAAACTAACATTACAGCTTCATTCAAGCCTAATGCCGAATTTGGTGAACCAATAATTCATGTACCAAATTATGCTGTATATATTCCAATTTTTGGTACTGTACAGAGATTAGAAATAACTGTAACTGGTGAAAATGATAATTTGATTGACTTCAGTGGTGCTCCTGTAACAGTTATTTTAGAAATGGCTCAATTAATTTTTTATCTTTAACAAATAATGAACCAAATAAAGAGCTATTAGTTCTACTCATTGTCTGTGAGTGAGAAATCAAAAAATAATCTAAATATTCCTAACAAGGATACAGAAATCAATATAAATATAGAAGACGGATGGCTTCACCCTAATCACGTTCAGTTGTACATGAGCTGATGGTACAAATTATCCAACTTACGACGGAAAATCTAATAAAAAATGAATTGATAGTTATGAGGCGACGCTATTTGATTTTATAACCATGACGAAAGGAATTAATTTTATGTCTAGAATAGAACATCCATTTATTTCATCATCAGTTTCTCTTAATGATAACTTGCCACCAACAAAGAGATATTTGACACGTATGCTTGATGAGCTAGCTGACAGCGTTCAAGAAGAAATGAATATCTGACCATCTATTTTTTATGTAGCTCTTAATTAGTACCTCTACACTAAAACTTCTTTTCTTTTCTCGTCTGTCGATCCTCATACAGGTTTGATGTCATTTTCCCTAACTCATTTAAGGCACGTACTGCGATGGTTCATTTGAAAAGGCATGAGAAGTTTCCTTTTCCAGGTTCCCCAACTGAAGCTTGTGCTCTTCATCTTACGACATCATTATCAACGAGATGTTAAACCCTAATCTTCTCTCCTGTTGTGTTTTTATGATTTCTGCTCATTGAACGTGGTGAATAATTCATGTCAAAATATTTATCGATCTCGACTGTTCATTTTTTAGTATAAAATCAGGTCTCTGCTCTTCGTGGACTATGCTGTCAAAATTTATGCCAAAATATTCCTAATTAAAGCTAGTCACCATTTTAATAACTGGTTTTATGCGATCAACACTGTTTTAATTAAAAAAAAACTATTTATACCTGTTGCAACGCATGGGAGCTTCTCTTAAAAGTAATATGTTTGTTAATGCATATGAGTAGCAAGAATAATCCAGTAATGTTGCACTGAAGTAATAGTGGTATGCTGCTTGAAACAGACACGTCGTTTAATACTTAGGCGTAGCGTTGCAGAGCGATATGGAATGGGTTTCGTTTTGTTGGGAGAGTTTTATCGAAGTGTAGTTCATCTACGAGGGCGGAGGAGCAGGCAGATGTTCAGGGCACTATTATATTATCCTTGGGGTGCGAAACTGTCCATAAAGGGGAAGTATCAGCAATGATCAACGGCATGAGGATGCAGAAGGCAATGGAAACCAGTGCGTTAAAGACACATAACCTGTACCCAAGGACTTGTGGCCTCTAATTGAAAAAGTGTCAAGATGATGTCTCTGTTGGCGGAAGATTCCGGAATAGAACCACTATCAGATCTCCGGGAAGGGAGTGCCCGGCTGAGGTGAACATGAGAAAAAGGTTGATTAATCAACGAAAGGATAACTTCCTACGAGTCGGGGTGTGGAATCACAGAAGCTTGAACATGGTTGGGAAGCTATAAAACCTGAAAAGGGAAATGCTAAAGCTCACTCTAAATATAGTAGGAGCCAGTGAAATGAAATGGGTAAACGACACGGATTTCTGATCGCATGAATATAAGGTAATATCAATAGCAGCAGCAAATGGTATAACTGCAGAAGGATTCGTTATGAACAGGAAGGTAGGGCAGGGTGTGGTCTGCTGTGAAGAGTTCAGTGATCAGGTCGTTCCGATCAGAACTGACAGTAAACCAATAGGCATACATGGCGGCATACATGCAGGTGACACAGTACATAAAAGGAGATAAAAATCTAATAGTAATGGGGGAGACTGGAATGCCGTTGTAGGGGAAGGAGTAGAAGAAGAGATTACAGGAGAATGTGGATTGGGATAAGGAATGACAGAGGAGAAATGTTATTTGAGTTGTATAATAGATTTCAGCTAGAAACAGCGAATATTCTGTTCAAGAATCACAAGAGGAGGAGGTATGGTTGGAAAAGGTTGGGTGATACGGGAAGGTTTCAGTTCAATTTCATCATGGCCAGGCAGAGATTCTGAAATCATACACTGGACCGTAAGGCGTATTCAAGAGCAGATATATATTCAGATCACAATTTAGTAATGATGAAAAGTGAGTTGAAGTTTAAGAGATTATTCAAGAAGGATCAATACGCAAAGAAGTGGGATACAGAAGTACTAAGAGATGACGAGATACGCTTAAAGTTCTCTAAGAATATAGATAAAGCAATAATGAATAGCTCAGTAGGCAGTGCAGTTGAAGAGGGATAGAAATCTCTAAAAAGAGTAAAGTTGGAAATAAAAATATAGCTACAAAGAAGGTAACTGCGAAGACACTGTGGATAACATAAGATATACTTCAGAAAGGAGGAAGTCCAAACATTTTGAGGTAAGTTCTAGACTATCGAAATACAAGTCACTGAAAAATGAAATAAACAAAACGAACAGGGAAACTAAGATGAAATGGCTTAATGAAAAATGTGAAGAAATCGAAAAGTAAATGATTGTCAGAATGACTGACTCAGCATATTGGAAAATCAAAACGACCTTCTGTGAAATTAAAAGCAAGGGTGTTAACATTAAGAGTGCAACGGGAATTCTAGTGTTAAATGTAGAGGAAAGAGTGGAGAGTTGGATTGAATACGCTGAAAGCCTTATATGAGGGGGAAGATTTGTCTGATGAGACAGAAGAAGAAACAGGAGTCTATTTAGAAGGGATATGGGATTCAGTATTAGAATCAGAATTTAAGAGAGCTTCGGAGAACTTAAGATCAGATAAGGCAGAATCGATAGATAACATTCCATCCGAATTTCTAAAATAATTGGAGGAAGTGGCAAGAAAAGGACTATTCACGTTGGTGTGTAGAATGTGAGAGTCTGGCGACATACTGACTAAAGGAAAAATATCGTCCACAAAATTTCGAAGACGGCAAGAGCTGACAAGAATTATCGCACAATCAGCTTAGAAGAATGGGAAGAATGTGAAAGAAAATCGAGCATGTGTTATATGAAGACCAGTTTGGACTCAAAAAAGTTAAAGACAGAAGAGAGGCAATTCTGACTTTGCGGTCGATAATGGAAGCAAGACTTAAAAAAAAAAATCAAGACACGTTCATAGGAATGTCGACATTCCAAAATGTGCAGGATGTTCGAAATCCCGAGAAAAGTAGGGGTAAGGTATAAGGAAAGACAGGTAATATACGATATGTACAAAAACCAAGAGGGTATAATAAGAATGAAGTGGTCGCATTAAAAAAGGTTTAAGACAGGGATGCAGTATTTCGTCCCTACTGTTCAATCTGTACATCGAAGAAGCAATGATTAAAACAAAAGAAAGGCTCAGGAGAGGAATTAAAATTCAAAGTGAAACGATATCAATGATAAGATATGCTGATGATATTGCTATCCCGAATTAAATTAAGAAGAATTACATGGTCTGCTGCATGGGATGAACAATCTAATGAGTACAGAATATGAATTAAAAATAAATCAAGGAGAGACGAAAGTAATGAGAAATAGCAGAAATGACAATAACGAGAAACTTAATATTTGGCTTGATTGTCATGAAGTAGATGAAGTTAAGAAATCATACTACCAAGGCAGCAAAATAACCGATGACGTACGGAGCAGCGAGGACATCAAAAGCAGACTAGCACTGACAAAAAGGCCTTAATTAGAGGAAGAAATTTCTGAGAATGCACCTGTTTGGAACACAGCATTGTTTGGTAGTGGAACACAGACTGTGGGAAAACCGGAACAAATGGAAATTGAAGCGTTTCTGATGTCCTGCTACAGGCAAATGTTGAAAATTAAGTGGACTTATAAGGTAAGGGATAAGGAGGTTCTGCGCAGTATCGGAGAGGAAAGGAAAATGAGGAAAACACTGACATGGAGAAGGGAAAGGATGATAGGACATCTGTTAAGACATCAGTAAATTACTTTCATGCTACCAGAGGGATCTGTAGTGGGCAAAAACTGTAGAGGAAAACAAAAAATGGAGTATATCCAGCAAATGATTGACTTAGAAGTGCTAGTATGAGATGAATATGTTGACACTGGGGAGAAATTCGTGGCGGGTCGCATCAAACCTGTCAGAACACTGATGACTCAAAAAATGAAGACGAAAAAAAATCTTTTCTACAAATCTGACCGTGTATTGAACATATGTGCGATCTTTTCTTGAGTTGTGCTCGAGTGTTTGGGTTCGGCCCCAGCTCGGTTTAATGTAAGACATTGAAACAAATCAAGAGTTAGGTTTGGTCAGCACGCGAGTGTTTCGAACGTGTTTCATGAAGTCAAATGCAAATCCTCGGAGGAGAGACGGCGTTCTATTCGCGAAATACGTTGAGAATGTTTGTAAAAATGGCATTTGTAGCTGAGTGCAAAATCTTTCTACTGCTGCCAACATATATTCTGTGTGAGGACTACGAAAGGAAGATAAGAGATACTAGGGCTAGCGCGGAGGCATATAGATAGTCATTTTTCCATCGCTCTATTTACGAATGGAATCGGAAAGGAAACGGCTACTAGTAGTACATCATACCCTGCACCGTACACCTTACAGTGGGTTGCGCAGTATTTAGTCAATGTACACACAGCAAGAAAAAGTTTTGCATCACTCAACTTACATTTACCATGTAAAAATAAACATAAAACTCAAAACAGCATTTTCTACCAAGGAATAAAACTGTACAATAAATTGCTAAAAGGCATTAAAGAAATTGCAGAAATGCACTTATTTAAAAAGGCAGCTAAAAACTACCTGTTACGAAATACATTTTATACATTGAAGGATTACTTGGAGAAAACAGAGTAAAAAGAAGTTATACAAATAAACAACAATAATGATTATGATACATCTAACTTTCCATATAACACGTTCACACTATGTTTTTTCCTTCTTTTTCCTTGTCTAGAAATACTTACCCCCAAGCTATGCCGCGGTGGTCTCGCGGTTCTAGGAGCGCAGTCCGGTACCGCGCGACTGCTACAGTTGCAGGTTCGAATCCTGCCTCGGACATGGGTGTGTGTGATGTCCTTAGGTTAGTTAGGTTTAAGTAGTTCTAAGTTCTAAGGGACTGATGACCACAGCAGTTGAGTCCCATAGTGCTCAGAGCCATTTTTGACCCAAGCTATGCATAGCAAGATACGAACGCCTCTTTCTGAGCTCAAAATCTTGCTCATTGTAAAGGGACGCTCATTCAGTTTTTCTCGATTGCAAATGGGAAGTTGTGGTACAGAAAATGGCCCAGAGATCACCAGTTTGTGTTTGTGTGTTTAGTGAGTGATGTATTATGTAAATATGTGAGTATAGTGTGTGCAGTGAGATTACATTACATTTAATTATTTAATAAGTTTTTTTTAAAAAAAATATTGATTACCAGGAGTAAATGTAATGACTGTCTCTAAATAGAAGTCTGTAAATATATCTGTTTACGAATTAGCTTATTTTAAATTGGTCTTAACTTGTAAATACTTTGAGATGTCCTATATCCTTATGAAAAGAGATCTACGGATGAATAAAGCTACTACTACCCACACAATGTGAGAGTTTCTGCCAAACACTTCCTTTGCCAGCAAGGTCGCTGTTTATTTTATTTTTTTTTTTTTTTTCGGCATGGCCTTCGAGTGAGATCACAGGTATTTTCCTCGTCCGTTAAAAGAACTTATTTAAGAGGAAATAGCGTCAAATTTAAATTTTCTTTGTTTCGTGTAATTGCTGTAGTGTCCGTTCTTCTCACAAAACTGAATTAGCACAGCTTTTTGTTGAAAAAACTTCGTGTTACCTGAAGTCCCGATAACCGCGAAATAACCCGAAATTTTGCGTGGCATAAACACAAAAAATTCTATTCAAGTTTTCTTGATCTTGCAAAATTCGTTTAAAAAAGACAGCTACTAGTTTCATCACTGTCTACTGCCGCAATAAAGGTGTAATTAAACGTTTCGAAATCGTATTTAACTATCACATTTCGTACGTTTACTAGTTAAATAGACACGATCTATGTCTACATTTGCCGAGTTATAAACGTTTGAAACCCTTACCAAACACGCTTGATAACGCAAATTCTCTAAAAGCAAAGTAATTACTGATTCATTGTTCTGTCACTGTATCTCCAAATTAGTACAAAAACAAAAACATATGCACATAAGGCCTTTGTGTCGTTTTTTGTTTATCGACAGCCAATCTCGCGTCCTTGAAAAATTTAAAACATTCTTTAAGCTTAATTATTCTTTCGAAACTGAACATGAGTGAGAAATGTGGGAGCTGTTGCAGGGTAGTGAGTAGAGGGATTTGTTGCCAATCTTGTAGGAAACATTTTCACGGGAGAGGGGGGGGGGGGGGGGAGGATGCAGTGGAGAGAATGTTTGGAGAAGAGACGAGGCTCTCTCCTGGAACTGCAAAGTATGCAGCAGTAACATTTCATTGGGGAACAGCAAAGGAAAATTTCAGGAACAGTTGGAGGAAGCAAGCAATGAACTGATAAGGGTCAAGAGAGATAGTGGTGAAGAGGGTGGTTGGGAACTGGCAGCTGGTAGGAGGATAGGAAGAAAGAGAACGCGATCTGACAGTTTTATCAATAAAACCAAAAACAGGTATCTACCACTGCCAGAGTTAAGTGGAGAAGAGCCTCATGCAGAACGAGGAGCCGGAAATGTGCAGCACACTTAAACTTAGCCCAAGAAGCCTTAGGGTCTTTAAGTAAGGACTTTACAAAGAAGGACCATGTAGTCATACTGGTGTGAAGGGAAACAGTTTGGACCGGGATGGGGCATATGACATAGGTGGTGACGTGGACAAGATAGCTTCCATGACTCACGGCAGCATCGTACACTTTGTTGAGCTACTCCGGCGTTATGATCGACCACACCTTGACAGAGCTGTGAGACGAATCATTGTTTGGTTAGGGATGGCTCTGAGGACAGCCAACTTTGGCCATGTTTCTCTGGTGCCTTTCGGAACTATCAACAGATGGGATTTCGCTAGCCATGGCCTACACCTAAACAGGACTGGGAAGGGAAGATTGGTACAGCTCTTCATGAACGTATAGGGGGTGGGTCTCGGGCCACTCACGGTCAAATACCTGATGTTGTGGGTAAGAAAAGTAAGTATTTTTTGGGATAAATCCAGACAACAGTTTCCCCCACTTAAATCTCTAACAGTTTAAAAAATACTGAAACGATCACTCACAAGACAGATTTTAACACTCAAATTATCACACATACTAGATGTCTTAAAGAAAAACAAACCATTGGATAGAGTAACATGGGCATTTGACGGACTTAACAAACCTCCAGCAAAACATGCAATCATTCAAAAATTAAATACAGCTATTAGAGGTTGAGTTCCAATCTTTGAACTGCACAATAGTTCGTGTTAGTGTACAATAGTGTAGAGACACAGAAATCCAATATGTAGTATTATCATTGCGTGAAAGGGCAAACTCTTATTTCAGAACTACTTCAAGGGATAGAGGATCATGCATTAATAACAGAAAAGGAGCACAGTTCAAATCAAGGAATGACCTTAGTACAATAAGTGAAGACAAATACATTGAAATATCAGCTATTGAATTAACAGGACTTGATATCGCCAATAAATCAATCATTTCGTGTGTGTATAGATCTCCCAGTGGTAGAGTGGACACTTTCTCCAATAAATTAAAGAAGTTCTAGATAAAGTCTAAACTACAAAGGTCAACATAGTTTTGTGTGGGGACATTAACAGCAACACTAATACCATAAGTGAATCCAGCAGCACCCTCATAAATATCATTCAAAGTTTTGGCATGTCCTTGTAGGTCAATAGTGCATCAAGGGTTCCTATTTGACTGCATCAATAATTGACCATGTGGCTAAAAATATGGACAGGGAATATGTGAAGTAGCTGTACAAGATCTCGGACTATCAAACCATCTAAGTCAAATATCAATAGTAATATCAGGAATTGAATAATTCCCTAAACTAAAAGCCTACAAACGACAAATATCAATAGTAATATCAGGAATTGAATAATTCCCTAAACTAAAAGCCTACAAACGACATCTTTCAGAAATCAAAATGAAAGATTTCTAAAAAGAACTAGCAAAACAACGCTGGAATGAAGTGTATAAGGAAACCAATGTGAATATGAAATTCTCTAAATTCTCTTCTGTTACCCATGATTTCGTCTTAGTTATCTTCTTTGTACCTACGTTTTTCTCTCCAGCTCGTGTAATTGCCCTTTTCAGTGAAGTCCTTTCCTCTTTAAATGAACTGCCTACTGAGATATTCATTATTGCAGTACCTATATAGCGTCAGTAGACTTCAAGCGTATCCCTTCCTTCCTTAGATTTTTTTTCGTATCCTACTTCTTTGCGCGTTGATTCTTGCTAACTAGTCTGTTAGCCTTGAGCCCACTCTAGTTGTTGTTGTGGTCTTCAGTCCAGAGACTGGTCTGATGCAGATATCCATGGTACTCTATCCTGTGCAAGCTTCTTCATATCCCAGTTCTTACTGCAACCTACATCATTCTGAATCTGATTAGTGTATTAATCTCTTGGTCTCCCTCTAAGATTTTTACCCTCCACGCTGCCCCCCAATACTAAATTGGTGATCCCTTGATGCCTCAGAATATGCCCTACCAACCGATCCCTTCTTCTGGCAAGTTGTGCCACAAATTTCTTTTCTCCCCAATTCTCCTCAATACCTCCTAATTAGTTGCGTGATCTACCCATCTAATTTTCAGCATTCCTCTGTAGCAGCACATTTCGAAAGCTTCTGTTCTCTTCTTGTCCAAACTACTCATCGTCCACGTTTCACTTCCGTACATGACTACACTCCATTTTTTGTTTTTTGTTTTGTTTTTGTCATCAGTCTGCTGACTGGTTTGATGCGGCCCGCCACGAATTCCTTTCCTTTGCTAACCTCTTCATCTCAGAGTAGTACTTGCAACCTACGTCCTCAATTATTTGCTTGACGTATTCCAATCTCTGTCTTCCTCTACAGTTTTTGCCCTCTACAGCTCCCTCTAGTGCCATGTAAGTCATTCCCTCATGTCTTAGCAGATGTCCTATCATCCTGTCCCTTCTCCTTATCAGTGTTTTCCACATTTCCTTTCCTCTCGGATTCTGCGTAGAACCTCCTCATTCCTTACCTTAGCAGTCCACCTAATTTTAAACATTCGTCTATAGCACCACATCTCAAATGCTTCGATTCTCTTCTGTTCCGGTTTTCCCAAGGTCCACGTTTCACTATCATAGAATGCTGTACTCCAGACATACACTCTCAGGAATTTCTTCATCAAATTAAGGTCGGTATTTGATATTAGTAGACTTCTCTTGGCCAGAAATGCCTTTTTTGCCATAGCGAGTCTGCTTTTGATGTCCTCCTTGCTCCGTCCGTCATTGGTTATTTTACTGCTTAGGTAGCAGAATTCCTTAACTTCACTGACATCGTGACCATCAATTCTGATGTTAAATTTCTCGCTTTTCTCATTTCTACTGCTTCTCATTACCTTCGTCTTTCTCCGATTTACTCTCAGACCATACTGGGTACTCATTAGACTGTTCATTCCGTTCAGCAGATCATTTAATTCTTCTTCACTTTCACTTAGGATAGGAATGTCATCAGCGAATCGTATCATTGATATCCTTTCACCTTGTATTTTAATTCCACTCCTGTACCTTTCTTTTATTTTCATCATTGCTTCCTCGATGTACAGATTGAAGAGTAGGGGCGAAAGGCTACAGCCTTGTCTTACACCTTTCTTAATACAAGCACTTCGTTCTTGATCGTCCACTCTTATTATTCCCTCTTGGTTGTTGTACATATTGTATATGACCCGTCTCTCCCTATAGCTTACCCCTACTTTTTTCAAAATCTTGAACAGCTTGCACCATTTTATATTGTCGAACGCTTTTTCCAGGTCGACAAATCCTATGAACGTGTATTGATTTTTCTTTAGCCTTGCTTCCATTATTAGCCGTAACGTCAGAATTGCCTCTCTCGTGCCTTTACTTTTCCTATAGCCAAACTGATCGTCACCTAGCGCATTCTCAATATTCTTTTCCATTCTTCTGCATATTATTCTTGTAAGCAGCTTCGATGCGTGAGCTGTTAAGCTGATTGTGCGATAATTCTCGCACTTGTCAGCTGTTGCCGCCTTCGGAATTGTGTGGATGATGCTTTTCCGAAAGTCAGATGGTATGTCGCCAGACTCATATATTCTACACACCAACGTGAATAGTCGTTTTGTTGCCACTTCCCCTAATGATTTAAAAATTCCGATGGAATGTTATCTATTCCTTCTGCCTTATTTGACCGTAAGTCCTCCAAAGCTCTTTTAAATTCGGATTCTAATACTGGATCCCCTATCTCTTCTAAATCGACTCCTGTTTCTTCTTCTATCACATCAGACAAATCTTCACCCTCATAGAGGCTTTCAATGTATTCTTTCCACCTATCTGCTCTCTCCTCTGCATTTAACAGTAGAATTCCCGTTGCACTCTTAATGTTACCACCGTTGCTTTTAATGTCACCGAAGGTTGTTTTGACTTTCCTTTATGCTGAGTCTGTCCTTCCGACAATCATATCTTTTTCGACGTCTTCACATTTTTCCTGCAGCCATTTCGTCTTAGCTTCCCTGCACTTCCTATTTATTTCATTCCTCAGCGACTTGTATTTCTGTATTCCTGATTTTCCCGGAACATGTTTGTACTTCCTCCTTTCATCAATCAACTGAAGTATTTCTTCTGTTACCCATGGTTTCTTCGCAGCTACCTTTTTGTACCTATGTTTTCCTTCCCAACTTCTGTGATGGCCCTTTCTAGAGACGACCATTCCTCTTCAACTGTGTTGCCTACTGCGCTATTCCTTATTCCTATATCTATAGCGTTAGAGAACTTCAAACGTATCTCGTCATTCCTTAGAACTTCCGATTCCCACTTCTTAGCGTGTTGACTCTTCCTGACTAATGTCTTGAACTTCAGCCTACTCTTCATTACTACTAAATTGTGATCTGAGTCTAAATCTGCTACTGGGTACGCCTTACAATCCAGTATCTGATTTCGCAAACTCTCTCTGACCATGATGTAATCTAATTGAAATCTTCCGGTATCTCCCGGCCTTTACCAAGTGTACCTCCTCCTCTTGAACAGGGTATTCGCTGTTACTAGCTGAAACTTGTTACAGAACTCAATTAGTCTTTCTCCTCTTTCATTACTTGTCCCAAGCCCATATTCTCCTGTAACCTTTTCTTCTACTCCTTCCCCTACAACTGAATTCCAGTCGCCCATGACTATTAGATTTTCGTCCCCCTTTACATACTGCATGACCCTTTCAATATCCTCGTACACTTCCTCTATCTGTTCATCTTCAGGTTGCGACGTCGGCACGTATACCTGAACTATCGTTGTCGGTGTTGGTCTGCTGTCGATTCTGATTAGAACAACCCGGTCACTGAACTGTTCACAGTAACACACCCTCTGCCCTACCTTCCTATTCATAACGAATCCTACGCCTGTTATACCACTTTCTGCTGCTGTTGATATTACCCGATACTCATCTGACCAGAAATCCTTGTCTTCCTTCCACTTCACTTCACTGACCCTTACTATATCTAGCTTGAGCCTTTGCATTTCCCTTTTCAGATTTCCTAGTTTCCCTACCACGTTCAAGCTTCAGACATTCCACGCCCCGACTCGTAGAACATTATCCTTTCTCATGGTAACCTCCCCCTTGGCAGTCCCCTCCTGGAGATCCGAATTGGGGACTATTCCGGAATCTTTTTCCAATGGAGAGATCATCATGACACTTCTTCAACTACAGCCACGTCCTGTGGATACTTTCAGAAACGACTTCCTAACACTTAAATCTGCACTCGATGTTAACTAATTTCTCTTCTTCAGAAACGAACTCCTTGCCATTGCCAGTCTATATTTTATATCCTCTCTACTTCGACCATCATTAGTTATTTTGCTCCCCAAATAGCAAAACTCATTTACTACTTTAAGTGTCTCATTTCCTAATCTAAGTCCCGCTCCATCACCCGTTTTCATTCGAATACAGTCCATTATCCTCATTTTGCTTTTATTGATGTTCATCTTATATCCTCCTTTTATGACAAGGTCCATTTCGTTCAGCTGCTCTTCCACGTCCTTTGCTGTCTCTGATAGACTTACAGTGTCATCGGCAAACCTCAAAGTATTTATTTCTTCTCCATGGATTTCAATTCCTACTCCCAACTTTTCTTTTGTTTCCTTTACTGTTTGCTCAATATACAGATTGAATAACATCGCGTAGAGGCTACAACCCTGTTTCACTCCCTTCCCAACCACTTGCTCCCTTTCATGCCCTTCGACTCTTATGACTGCCATATGGTTTCTGTACAAATTGTAAATAGCCTTCCGCTCCCTGTATATTACTCTGCCACCTTCAGAATTTGAAAGAATTCCAGTCAACATTGTCAAAAGCTTTCTCTAAGTCTCCAAATTCGAGAAACTTAGTTTTGCCTTTCCTTAATCTATTTTATAAGATAAGTCGTAGGGTCAGTATTGCCTCAAGTGTTCCAATACTTCTACGGAATCCAAACTGGCCTTCCCCGAGGTCGGCTTCTACCAGTTTTTCCATTCGTCTCTAAAGAATTCGTGTTAGTATTTTGCAGCTGTGGCTTATTAAACTGATAGTTCGGTAATTTTCACATGTGTCAACACCCGCTTTATTTGGGATTGGAATTATTATATTCTTCTTGAAGTCTGAGGGTATTACGCCTGTCTCATACATCTTGCTCATCAGATGGTAGAGTTTTGTTACGCCTGGCTCTCCCAAGGCAGTCAGTAGTTCTAATGGAATCATGTCTACTCCCAGGGCCCTGTTTCAACTTAGGTATTTCAGTTCTCTGCCAAACTTTTCTCGCAGTATCGTATCTCCTACTTCATCTTCATCTACATTCTCTTCCATTTCTATAATATTGTCCTCAAGAACATCGCCCTTGTATAGACCCTCTATATACTCCTTCCACCTTTCTGCAGTCCCTTCTTTGCTTAGAACTGGTTTCCATCTGAGCTCTTGATATTCATACAAGTGGTCCTCTTTTCTCAAAAGGTCTCTTTAATTTTCCTGTAGGCTGTATCTATCTTACCCCTATTGATACGCGCCCCTACATCCTTACATTTATCCTCTAACCATCCCTGCTTAGGAATTTTGCCCTTGCTGTCGATCTCATTTTTGAGACGTTTGTATTCCGTTTTGGCTGCTCCATTTACTGCTTTTTTATATTTTCTCCTTTCATCAATTACTACGTTCATTATTTCATCTCTCAAAGCTACCCATTCTTCGGCTACTGTATTTCATTCCCCCATTCATATCAATCGTTCCCTAATTATCTCCGTGAAGCGCACTACAACCTCATTAAATTCTTCCCTTTTTGCAATTTCTTCAGTATATACCCAATAGATTGTGGTCAGAGCCCCCATCTGCCCCTGGAAATGTCTTACAATTTAAAACCTGGTTCCTAAATCTCTGTCTTACCACATTATATAATCTACCTGAGACCTTTCAGTATCGACAGGTCTCTTCCATGTGTACAACCTTCTTTTTGCGATTCTTGAACCAAGTGTTAGTTATGATTAAGTTATGCTCTGTGCAAAATTCTACCAGGCGGCTTCCTCTTTCATTTCTTAACCCTAATCCATATTCACCTACTACGTTCCCTTCTCTTCCTTTTCCTACTGTTGAATTCCAGTCACCCATGACTATTTAATTTTCGTCTCCCTTCACTATCTGAATAAATTCTTTTATCTCATCATACATTTCTTCAATTTCTTCGTCATCTGCTGAGCTAGTTGCCATATGGACTTGTACCACTGGCGTAGGCGTGGGCTTCGTGTCTATCTTGGCCACAACAAAGCGTTCGCTGTGCTGTTTGTAGTAGCTTACCCGCAATCCTATTGTTTTATTCATAATTAAACCTACTCCTGCATTACCCCTATTTAATTCTGTATTTATAACCCTGTATTCACCTGACCAAAAGTCTTGTTTCTCCTGCCACCGAACTTCACTAATTCCCACTATATCCAGCTTTAACCTATCCATTTCCCTTTTTTAATTTTCTAACCTAACTTCCCGATTAAGGGATCTGACATACCACGTTCCGATCCGTAGAACGGCAATTTTCTTTCTCCTGATAACAACGTTCTCCTGAGTAGTCCCCGTACGGAGATCCGAAGGGGGGACTATTTTAACTTCTTAATATTTTACCCAAGAAGACGTCATCATCATGTAACCATACAGTAAAGCTGAATGCCCTCGGGAAAAACTACGGCCCTAATTTCCCCTTGCTTTCAGCCGTTCGCAGTACCAGCACGGCAAAGCTATTTTGGTTAATGTTACAAGGCCAGATTAGTCAATCATCCAGACTGTTGCCCCTGAAACTACTGAAAAGGCTGCTGCCCTTCTTCAGTAACCACACTTTTGTCTGGCCTCTCAACAGATACCCCTCCGTTGTGGCTGCCCCTACGGTTACGGCTATCTGTATCTTATATTCCAGTATCGAATTTCTGGATCTCTGCTTGATAATGATGTAATCTAACTGAAATCTTTATATATCTTCCAGACTTTTCGAAGTATACATTCTCCTCCTGTGATCTAGAACAGAGGATTCGTTATTATGATCTCAAAATTATTACAGGGCTTCATTAGTCTTTCTCCTCTCTCATTCCTATTACCAAACCCTTATTCTCCCATAACCTTCCCTTCAGGTGCCGAATTAACCTCTCAGAATCCTCATAAACTTTATCTCTTCGTCTTCTCTGTCTACTACTATTACGGATTTATTAACCGACGGCCATTCGACTTCTTAATACAGATCTTTCTCTCTATATTCACTTCAATTTTTCCAATGCCTACTTTTTATGTCCGGCTAATTATTCTAGCTCCTAGTACCGACGTAATCGCATGTTCGAGCATCGCATACTGAAACGATGCCTGCACATCTCGATATTGCTGACAAAGTCGAAAAAGGCGCGTAGTGTACTGAAAATTCGAATGTATCAGGTAGCCAGCTAACGCATGGTAATCAAAGAGTACTGCTGCAACAGCCTCGATACAGTTGCAGGTGCTATTTAAAAAAAGGTCATGTTCATCTTTTCGTATCGAACGAAGTTAGGAGAAATATAATCATGCTGATTGCTGGACATTACCTAGTAGCTAAACAACATTTTACTTCATTTTGATTTTGCCTCTGGAAAAACGGTATTTTGAGTGGTGAAGCTAAATTTGACAATCCGTGTCTCCTTAGGTCTTAATTCTGACACAAAGGGCCCATCATGTGGGCTTTCTAAAACCTAAATAAAGACCCTACCCAGACAGGAACGCTGATCAAGAGTATTCGGACACCATATGTAATTCAGACCTGACCACCATATTTCAGGAGTCCCTTGATGCCACTGGAAATTGAATGGCTGGGAGAGGATTTATTTATTTTATTATTTATCGTATGGCAATACAACAACAGCTATACAATTATGTTGATATCAAGATCCTTTATGTATTTTATATCATCAGTCGTCACTGAGAGGAAACCTTAGAAAGGCTCCTTGTAGGCATGTGCGTGACGTGTCGATACAACATGAGCAACGTCTGTTGTTCCGCACCTAAGTTACATGATGATGATCAAGATTAGTCCATTTGTAGAGAGTGTCTGCATATCGTCCATGGCCCGTTCAGATGCGGTTCAATATAGTCGAAATCGCCCGAGGCTGGTTGAATGCAAGGGGTTTCTTCTGGATGCAGGACAGCTTCAGGCATTGTGGGGAACAGTTTAGTTGCCAGCTGCGCTTCCATGCATCGATGGCATTGAATTCAGTTTCCGTAAGTATCCTGGCTGTGATGAGAGTGGCACATCTTGATCTTAGTCTTTTCTCGCTCCGCAGATATGACGTCCATTATTGGAAAGTCGGTTTTATCAGCAATCTCCTGGTATTAACGCAGTAGTGCACCGTTCTGTCTGACATCAGGAGGAGGAATGTGGCTCAAGACGGGTAGCTAGTATGTGGGAGTAGACAGTATTGACCCACTAACGATGCTCATGGTCTCGTTAAATTGTAGCTCTATCGTTTTTACTTGTGGACTGTAAGCCAGACAAGTGCATAGTCTTCTGCAGCTGATTATCACCAACCGAGTGTTGACACCAAGGGAGTGTCTGCTGACGATCCCCAACAAGAGCTGCAGGGTTTATGGTGTATGTTGTTTCTGGTTATAAGCTTAGCAGGTATTCGTGTCAAGTGTTCTTTAAAAGAAAGTGTCCTATCTAACGTGATCCCAAGATATTTTGGATGCATAGTATGTTTGCATGTTTGACTTCTTCAAAATGGACATCGAGGGCTCTGTTTGCCCATCTATTGGGTAGATGAAAACATGAAACTTCTGTTATATGTGAGTTTGATTGTAACCTCCATTTACGGAATGGTTAGCTGTTGGTCAGTCGTCTGCATCGCCAAACTTGCTGGAAATATATATATATATATATATATATATATATATATATATATATATATATATATATGTGTGTGTGTGTGTGTGTGTGTGTGTGTGTGTGTGTGTGTGTGTGTGTGTGTGAAACAAGAGAGGAGAAAGGATGGATCCCTGTGGTAAGCCTTTATTGGATACTTTTGGCAGCTAGTGTCTCTTTCTTTAGTTACAGTATTGTGAATTGGTTTTGTTGTCGGGTTTGTATGAGACAAGTTGCAATAATTAATAAAGCAGTCTATGCCTCCAAACTACAACAAAATTGTTCAGAAAAGAGGATTACATGTTAATGAAGAAAAGACAGAATACCTGCCCATAAGTAATAAAACCAGACAAGATGCATCTCTGACTGTAGATGAATTCAATTTGAAGACTATTGACCACTTCAAGTAACTAGGAAGTCTTTTTAGAAATAACAACAGATCAGATATAGAAATATATGCCTGTTTATCAAAAGCAAACAAGACACTTTTTAGTTTCATCAAAATTCTAAAGAAAAGATCTTTAGCAGTAACTTCAAAATCCGCGTATATCAATCGAGCATTATACCTGTGATGTTATAACGATGTGAAACATTAATATTTAGAAAGGAAGATGAAGAAAAACTGTTGATATTCGAAAGAAAAGTACGAAGGAAAATTTTTGGCGTGTATACGACGAAAATAACATGGAATGGAGAATAAGAAGAAATGAAGAATTGAGAGGGCTGTACAAACATCGTAACATCGTCGAAGTGCCCAAGAGGAGATGGCTGAATTGGACAGGCCATATAGCAAGAATGACAGAGAATGGACTACCTAGAATGGCTTTCAGCACAACAGTAGATCGAACCAGAGGAAGAGGGAGACCCAGAATCAGATGGCGGGATAGAATTCGGGGGGATACAACTAGGATGAATAGCAACAGCAACTGGACAAACAGCGCATTGGACAGACGGAAGTGGAAGAGGCTCATAGAGCAGGCGTATGGTCGATAAGGCCCTTGCCACATGTAAAGTAAAGTAAGTATGCCTCCAAACTGTGTCACATGCTGAGTTTAGACCAACGAAAGCATCTGACGTTTCCTGCTAAATTTTTTATCCTGTTTCAATAAATGTTGTTAAAGACAAGAGTTGGTATAAGACCTGATAAGCGCAGCTCTGTCCTGGTCGGAATCCAGCGTGCTAAATAGGAAGATTCTGAATGATCAGTGGGGTAATCCGATTCTACAGAATTCTTTCAAGGAACAGATACCTTGGAAGAGGATGATTTGAAGTAATTAAAAACGCAATACCTTTGTCGATTCGGTGGGATGGTTTGGCTTCGGCGAATGCCTGGAGAACCTTACACTCAAGCGCAGGTGGTTCGAACAGCGATTTAAGGAGGAAATGGTATGATGGCATGGGGGTGCTTTTCGTGTTTATGTCCTCCTACTGCGCTTAAGACAACGCTGAAAGTGGCAGCAAAATAACACATTTTCAGCACTGTGCTGGGTAGAGCAACAATAACGAAGACGATGATTGTATTTGCTGTGCTCGACGAAATTACTTTCGTCCGGCCGTAAATGTGGATTCTTTGATTCCTATACGCCGTGTCCTTTCCCGAGGAGACGAGATGACATCAGCTACTTACGAGATCGGAAGTGTTGTTGTTTGTAGGAGCGGTGCGGCCTGCTTCCATTATTTATGAGTTCCAGGACCCCTCCGCGCCTGCAGAGGCTGGACGGAGGGTCCGGTCGGCCCCCAGCCTGTTGTGGCCGCTGACGAGCGCCGCCGCCGCCGCCGCCGCCGCCGCCAGCGCTGGGTCGGACGGATTTATAGGCCATCGCTCACGCTTACGGCCGCCGGCGCCGCCTCCACCCCTCGCAGCGCCGCTGTTTATCGCCGCCGCTCTCTTGTTGACGCGCCGGTTCGACCACTCTTTGTCGGTACCGGAACGCGGAGGACGCCAGAGACGCGGCTGCGTGGACGCCTTCTTGTCGATATACCGGTCCTCAGTGCTCTGTGGCCACTTCAGATGAGAACTCACACGAGCATTCCTTCGGATCGTCCTGCATTACGATGCGAACAAGTAATGCGAAAAAACGTCTCATCGATTATGAATGTCTACTGGAGGCTTCGTAAGATGCTGCAGACGCTGGCACTGCTACACTACGGGCCATTAACACTGCTACACCAAAAAGAAGTGCAGATGACAAACGGGCATTCATTGGACAAATATATTATACTACAACTGGCATGTGATTATATTTTCACTCAATTTGGGTGTATAGATCCTGAGAAATCAGTACCCAGAACAACCACATCTGGCCGTAATAACGGCCTTGATACATCTGGCCATTAAGTTAACCAGAGCTTGGATGGTGTGTACAGGTACAGCTGCCCATGCAGCTTCAACACGATACCACAGGTCATCAAGAGTAGTGACTGGCGTATTGTGACGAGCCAATTTCTAGACCACCATTGACCAGACGTTTTCAATTGGTGAGAGATTTGGAAAATGTGCTGGCCAAGGCAGCAGTCGAACATTTTCTGTATCCAGAAAGGCCGGTACAGGATCTTCAACATCTGGTCGTGCGTTATCCTGCTCAAATGTAGGGTTTGGCAGGGATCGAATGAAGAGTAGAGCCACGGTACGTAACACATCTGGAATGTAACGTCCACTGTTCAAAAGTGCAGTCAATGTGAACAAGGAACAAGAGGTTGCCGAGACGTGTAACCAATGGCACCGCATACCATCACGCCGGCTGATACGACAGTATGGCGATGACGAATACACGCTTCCAATGTGCGTTCACCGCGGTGTCGGCAAACACGGATGTGACCATCATGATGCTGTAAACAGAACCTGGATTCATCCGAAAAAATGACGTTTTGCCATTTGTGCATCCAGTTTCGTCGTTGAGTACACCATCGCAGGCGCTCCTGTCTGTGATGCAAAGTCGAGGGTAACTGCAGCCACGGTCTCCGAGCTGATAGTCCATGCTGCTGAAACGTCGTCGAACTGTTCGTGCAGATGGTTGATATCTTGCAAACGCCCCATCTGTTGACTCAGGGATCGAGACGTGGCTACACGATCCGTTAGAGCCATGCGGATAAGATGCCTGTCATCTCAACTGCTACTGATACGACGCCGTTGGGATCCAGCACGGCGTTCCGTATTACCCTCCCGAACCCATCGATTTCATATTCTGCTTACAGTCATTGGGTCTCGACCAACGCGAGCAGCAATGTCGCGATACGATAAACCGCAATCGCGATAGGCTACAATCCGACATTTATCAAAGTCGGAAACGTGATGGTACGCATTTCTCCTTCTTACACGAGGCATCACAAGAACGTTTCACCAGACAACGCCTGTCAATTGCTGTTTGTGTATGAGAAATCGGTTGGAAACTTTTCTCATGTTAGCACGTTTTAGGTGTCGCCACCGGCGCCAACCTTGTTTGAATGCTCTGAAAAGCTAATCATTTGCATATCACAGCATCTTCTTCCTGCAGGTTAAATTTCACGTCTGTTGCACGTCATCTTCGTAGTGTAGCAATTTTAATGGCCAGTAGTGTATAAATATTCTGACAGCTATTTTGATCCAACTGGGAAGTCCTGTCACTGCTTTGCATCAAACTCGTTCAAATGAAACGTCAAGTGATTTATTTAACTAACTAGTTACTTTTGTATTTGTTATATTTGTCATCTCTGGAGATGCAAGTGAAATGTTCCCATACATGAAATGTATTCCAAATTATGAATATGATCCACCATTGGCTGTATATTGGAAATGACCACAATGAAAATTTGTGCCAGACTGGGACTCGAAGCGGGATTTCATGCCTTTCGCGAGCGGTCACCTTAAGCGATTTGGCTAACCGCGCACAGTCCCGAGCAGGTCCAAATTTCCGTATGTCGTCGTTCACGAATATCCTAAGGACGTCGCATCGTGCTTATTAATAATATAGGCACTGCTATTTCGTATTTCCTCGCCAATATCAGTCCCTTGACTCTCAATAAATATGTCGTTCCCGGACGAGGATATACACTACTAGCCATTAAAATTACTACACCACCAAGATGACGTGCAACAGACGCGAAATTTAACCGACAGGAAGAAGATGCTGTGATATGCAAATGATTAGCTTTTCAGAGTACTCACACAAGATTGCCGCCGGTGGCGACACCTACAAGGTGCTGACATGAAGAAAGTTGCCAACCGATTTCTCATACACAAACAGCAGTTGACCGGCGTTGCCTGGTGAAACGTTGTTGTGATGCCTCGTGTAAGGAGGACAAATGCGTACCACCACGTTACCGACTTTGATAAAGGTCGGATTGTAGCCTATCGCAACTGCGGTTTATCGTATCGCGATATTGCTGCCTCGCGTTGCTCCAGATCCAATGACTGCTAGCAGAATATGCAATCGATGGGTTCAGGAGGGTAATACGGAACGCCGTGTTGGATCCCAACGGCCTCGCATCACTAGCAGTCGAGATGACAGGCATCTGATCCGTATGGCTGTAACGGATCGTGCAGCCACGTCTCGATCACTGAGTCAACATATGTGGACGTTTGCAAGACAACAACCATCTGCACAAACAGTTCGATGACGTTTGTAGCAGCATGGAGTATCAGCTCGGAGACCATGGCTGCGGTTACCCTTGACGCAGGATCGCAGACAGGAGCGCCTGCCATGGTGTACTCAACAAAGAATCTGGGGGCACGAATGGCAAAACGTCGTTTTTTCAGATGAATCCAGTTCGTGTTTACAGCATTATGATGCTCTCATCCGTGTTTGGCGACATCGCGGTGAACGCACATAGGAAGCGTGTATTCGTCATCGCCATACAGGCTTATCAGCAAGCGTAATGGTATGCGGTGCCATAGGTTACACGTCACGGTCATCTCTTGTTCACATTGACGGCACTTTGAACAGTGGACTTTACATTTCAGATGTGTTACGACCGGTGGCTCTACCCTTAATTCGATCCCTGCCTAACCCTACATTTCAGTAGGATAATGCACGACGGCATGTTGCACGTCCTGTACGGGCCTTTCTGGATACAGAAAATGTTCGACTGCTGCCCTGTCCAGCACATTCTCCAGATCTCTCAGCAATTGAAAACGTCTGGTCAATGGTGGCCGAGCAACTGGCTCGTCACAATAAGTCAGTCAATACTCTTGATGAACGGTGGTATCGTGTTGAAGCTGCATGGGCAGCTCAACCTGTACACGCCATCCAAGCTCTGTTTCACTTAATGCCCAGGCGTATCAAGGCCGTTATTACGGCCAGAGGTGGTTGTTCTGGGTACTGATTTGTCAGGATCTATGCACCCAAATTGCGTGAAAATGTAATCACATGTCAGTTCTAGTATAATATATTTGTCCAATGAATACCCGTTTATCATCTGCATTTCTTTTTGGTGTTGCAATTTTACTGGCCAGTAGTGTTTATAACGTACGAGTACAAGTTGTGGCACATGGATGTCGGCATATAGAATTTTGGGTCTGGCTGTGTTTCTTCCACGGATAGCCGAAGCGGTTAAGATGGCTACTCACGCAGAGCAGTAAATCAAGGCTCGGGTCCCAGTCCACCACAAATTTTCGTGGACGTTAACATATCTGATGGTGAATCATATTCGCAATTGCGAATACATTTCCCGTATTTTTTGAAAGCTGTAGTTGCTGTAGTCTCTGTTTCCTTCGGTCTTGCTTGCAGATCCAAAGGAACAATGCACTGTGTGGCTTAATAACTCAGGCACTGTTATTTCGTATGAACTGTATGCCCCTGTTAAGTTGCATCATCCATCTTCGCCTCTTGCTCCACTCCTCAGTCAACATAAATCGGCAAAAGCCGAAGGTCTTCTGTCAAATATTGTATTTGATTTAGCTCTTCGTACATTAACGAACAAGTAAAAGCTAGATCTCCATTGCTGAACGTGAGCGAGCTGCGTAGGTCTCTTCGGTAGCAGTCGCTTCTTTGTGATGCTCCTTATGCGAACTGACGCTGTCGGAAATGACACTGTCCCAACAACATGTGCTTTGGTCGCGGGTCGAGGCAAATGCTTCTCGTAAGCAGAAGACAGTAACACTAGGATTAGAAGAAGCGTATCCGTCTTAAACTGCCTTTCTTTGTTGGTTTATGGGCAGTTATGCTCCTCCTTTGCGGCACACAGTTGCCTGTTTTGCCAGCCATCTGCAGTGACTTACGTATTCCAGAATGACATTTTCACTCTGCAGCGGAGTGTGCGCTGATATGAAACGTCCTGGCAGATTAAGACTGTGTGCCCGACTGAGACTCGAACTCGGGACCTTTGCCTTTCGCGGGCAAGTGCTCTACCAACTGAACTACCGAAGCTCGACTTACGCCCGGTACTCACAGCTTTACTCGTCTCCTACCTTCCAAACTTACGTATTCTTTCAAACACCTCCAAATTATCTCATAAATCTTGACAAACTGAACATGTAACACGTCACCCTCAGTTTCAAATAGAAACCAAACTTTACTCAGGTTTCAGCCAAAATAATTTGGCCTTCTTCAGAAGCGAGTGACACTAAACTACTACATGCCAAAGTTTGGCCATGTCAAGTATAAAAGTGTAGCACCATAGTAACTAGTCATAATCTATATTACTTGGGCTCAAGAGAGTTCCTGTGCCGCTCTCGTCCGAGCAGTATGGCCTGCTGTTTCTCTTCATTCAAAGTAATGTAGATTATGAGTAGTTACTATGGTGCTACAGTTTTATACTCGACATGACCAAACTTTGGCATGCAGGAGTTTAGTGTCAGTCGCTTCTGAAGAAGGCCAAACTATTTTGGCTGAAACATGGGTAAAGTTTGGTTTCTGTTTGCAACACAGACTCGCGTGTTACATGTTCAATTATCACAGTTGCTGACAGGGCTGCACAATGTTAAAAATTCTCATATCTTGCCAAAACTCTTCCTGCTCTTCACCATTCCAGTTGATAGGGCAGTTCAGTACATTTAACTTTTGAATTGACCTCCAATAAAAAAAAAATCAAGAGGATTTAGATCATTTCACGTTGGAGACCAACGTACGGACTGTGATAGATCTCTCCATCTTGTACTATATTGGCGCATTAAATACCGTCGGCCGAAGTGGCCGTGCGGTTCTAGGCTCTGCAGTCTGGAACCGCGAGACCAGGTTCGAATCCTGCCTCGGGCATGGATGTGTGTGATGTCCTTAGGTTAGTTACGTTTAACTAGTTCTAAGTTCTAGGGGACTAATGACCTCAGACGTTGAGTACCATAGTGCTCAGAGCCATTTCAACCATTAAATACCTTGTTATTGATGTTATAATTGTTACTAGCTGCTCTGCCCGGCATTGCTCGGGTTGTTTAATATCTGCCACACAAAGTGACTGGCCGTACATACAAACCACCTGCAGTCTGAGGGCCTTCACAAGTCCTACCCCTACTGCAACATCCATCCGGCTATGTAGACGACTACAGCAGTCATCACACCTAATGGAAATACAAAGTGAACAGTGACAGTGGTGATGCACTTGCAAACTGGTGGGTGGGTGGGGGGGGGGGGGGATGAAAACAATATGTACCTCGCATTTGGCGCAAATGATAGAGATTCCTTCTGTTCGGCAGCATGGACACGAGGATGTAACCTGGATCTACACTCCTGGAAATGGAAAAAAGAACACATTGACACCGGTGTGTCAGACCCACCATACTTGCTCCGGACACTGAGAGAGGGCTGTACAAGCAATGATCACACGCACGGCACAGCGGACACACCAGGAACCGCGGTGTTGGCCGTCGAATGGCGCTAGCTGCGCAGCATTTGTGCACCGCCGCCGTCAGTGTCAACCAATTTGCCGTGGCATACGGAGCTCCATCGCAGTCTTTAACACTGGTAGCCGCGACAGCGTGGACGTGAACCGTATGTGCAGTTGATGGACTTTGAGCGAGGGCGTATAGTGGGCATGCGGGAGGCCGGGTGGACGTACCGCCGAATTGCTCAACACGTGGGGCGTGAGGTCTCCACAGTACATCGATGTTGTCGCCAGTGGTCGGCGGAAGGTGCACGTGCCCGTCGACCTGGGACCGGACCGCAGCGACGCACGGATGCACGCCAAGACCGTAGGATCCTATGCAGTGCCGTAGGGGACCGCACCGCCACTTGCTAGCAAATTAGGGACACTGTTGCTCCTGGGGTATCGGCGAGGACCATTCGCAACCGTCTCCACGAAGCTGGGCTACGCTCCCGCACACCGTTAGGCCGTCTTCCGCTCACGCCCCAACAACGTGCAGCCCGCCTCCAGTGGTGTCACGACAGGCGTGAATGGAGGGACGAATGGAGACGTGTCGTCTTCAGCGATGAGACTCGCTTCTGCCTTGGTGCCAATGATGGTCGTATGCGTGTTTGGCGCCGTGCAGGTGAGCGCCACAATCAGGACTGCATACGACCGAGGCACACAGGGCCAACACCCGGCATCATGGTGTGAAGAGCGATCTCCTACACTGGCCGTACACCTCTGGTGATCGTCGAGGGGACACTGAATAGTGCACGGTACATCCAAACCGTCATCGAACCCATCGTTCTACCATTCCTAGACCGGCAAGGGAACTTGCTGTTCCAACAGGACAGTGCTATTCCGCATGTATCCCGTGCCACCCAACGTGCTCTAGAAGGTGTAAGTCAACTACCCTGGCTAGCAAGATCTCCGGATCTATCCCCCATTGAGCATGTTTGGGACTGGATGAAGCGTCGTCTCACGCGGTCTGCACGTCCAGCACGAACGCTGGTCCCACTGAGGCGCCAGGTGGAAATGGCATGGCAAGCCGTTCCACAGGACTACATCCAGCATCTCTACGATCGTCTCCATGGGAGAATAGCAGCCTGCATTGGTGCGAAAGGTGGATATACACTGTACCAGTGCCGACATTGTGCATGCTCTGTTGCCTGTGTCTATGTGCCTGTGGTTCTGTCAGTGTGATCATGTGATGTATCTGACCCCAGGGATGTGTCAATAAAGTTTCCCCTTCCTGGGACAATGAATTCACGGTGTTCTTATTTCAATTTCCAGGAGTGTATCTTTGGAAAGGAAAACATACTGCTGAAAATCTCTCGTAATATACTACCAGACTTCCCGCACAGCCAACATGGACCCGCTCTAATAGAGATTGGAATAACTATTGCCCTGGTTACTTCCTTTCCTCGCCCCCGGTGGAATTTCCAGAAAGCAAACTGGGAAGTTTTTCCTCATAACCTGGATAAGTGCCTGGGATGGATACCTCTTAGATTAAAGAACTACAAGAGGTTTTCTGGTGCGGTCATAAGCTTCGCAAAAACGCCAATATCTAGAGGCTACCGTAAACAATACATCCCACGATGGAACAAAGAATGTGAAAATCAATACCAGGCATTCCTCAACAGCAACGCAGACGACCTACTACACAATCTTGATGTTGCTTGACGAGAACGATCGCTTGAAACCGTTCAAGAATCAGACTTCAAAACGTCTGGTAGAAAAGCGTGGCCCCTTTTAAGAATACTAAATGGCGGCAATAAGAGCGTCCACAAACAAACAACGATGCATCCAAACAATGTTGCCTCTCATATAGTATCAACCTCTAAAACTCAGCGAGATATAGCTCACACCAAACAGATTAAGCGTGACCTCACAACATTAAAATTTCTCTGTGATGGCCAAATGGAATTTTCCCGTCCATTCTCGGCAGAATACATGCGCTTGCGCTTGGTTGTTCGGTTCTTAAATGAAAAACAAGTTCGTTCTGCTGAAATTCACCGGAAGCTTATTCAGGTTTATAGTGCAGGTGTGAGGAATAGTGGAAATGTGCGTAAATGGTGTAGGCTGTTTAATGAAGGAAAGACCACTGTTGATAACGAAGAACGACCTGAACGGCCTAGTGTCATGAATGAAGACGCAAAAAGTTGATGAGGCAGTTCACCAAAACAGGAGCTTCGCTACTGACGAGCTCCACCAGAAATCTCATCAACTTTCAAGATCAGTGGTTTTCCACGTTGTTACTGACAAAGCTCACTGCAAAAGAATATGTGTGAGACGGGCTCCAAAAAAAGTTGAGAGAAAAACACAAAACAAAGCGAATGGCACATTTACGATATTTTCTGAAGCAGAAGAAGACACTTAATTGTCTCAGGGAAAAATATGATCATAAGATCTGTAAGAATGGCACATTCTTTGTTCGTCTTGGAGCGCTGTCACAAGGATGGTAACGAGTTCTTGAGTCACATTGTGACCGGTGTTGAAACGTGGATTGTGCACTACATGCCAGGGAATAAACGTCAGTTCAGTGAGTGGCACCATTCAAACTCCCTGACTAAACTACGAAAATTGAAGCAAGAACCGTCAACACGAAAAATCATGGCCACGATTTTTTAAGACTGGCACGGCGTTCTTCTGTTATACTACCTGTCAAGAGGAATGACAGTTAATGGTGAGAGGTACTAGGGGCGCCGATTTATAAAAAAGTATTGTGGGGGGGGGGGGGGGAGGGAGGGGGCATACGGGGATCTTGCCTAGATAAATTTTCTAAATGTTATATGAAAAATAGTGAGTTTTGAAGTTTTCTTAAGCATTTTAGAGTCTTATGATCAACACTAGAGCCCCGAAAACTGGACTCTTGATAGCTCGACGCTCCGGGAAACTCGACAAGCCTGACACATTATTTGGCTTTGAAAAAAGAAACAAAATATAAACACGCACTGTATTTTCGTAAAAAGCTAATTTAACTTACATTAATAATCGTGCTTATAGACTATTACATAGCTATGAAAATACTGAAATAATATTTAAATAAATCTTAAACTATCATTAAAAGAATAAAACATAAAATATTGCTGTCGCACAGTAATAGTACTTTGAATAATTAGTGAAATAGCTAATTTAAGATTACTTTGAATAAAGCTCAGGGTTCATTAAATAAAAATAATCTCTCAAAGTGGATGCTTTAATACAGTTAATAAGGTTAATACAGTATGCATAATACTTTCAGTCAAAAAGTATTAAATAGCGGGTTTTAATTGTGTCTTACACACTAAAAATATTTATTTGAAAATAATTAATACAGTACTATAGTAATACAGTACTAAGCTAGTACTAATATTTCGAAACTGAAACTTTAACATCACATTTGTATTTAATTCTCTATTTGATAAACATTTTAATTATTGCTCTAAATGCCATTATTAGGGCTATAGTGTCTTTAGAAAGTTGCAAATGGCGACCGTCTGACTGGATTACTGAATATGAAGTAGTTGATGACTGGTCGGATATCCAGTTCATCCAAAACATCTCGGTGGACATGAAGAACAGCCAAGTTGTTCAATCGCTTCTGTCCCATTGCTGATCGGATATATGACTTCAGACGTCTAAGGGCGCTAAAAGACCGTTCTGCTGCTGCTGTCGTGATTGGAACTACTTACAGAAGCTTAACGCACTTCACTACTTCACATAACATTTCTCAAATGGATCTGAGCACTATGGGACTTAACATCTGCAGCCATCAGTCCCCTAGAACTTAGTACTGCTTAAACCTAACTAACCTAATGACATCACACACATCCATGGCTGAGGCAGGATTCGAACCTGCGACCGTAGCGGTCGCGCGTTTCCAGACTGAAGCACATAGAACCGCTCGGCTACACTGGCCGGCAATATTTTTCCAACTGCAGGCTCTAGTGTAATGTACTTTCTTACATCACGCATGTTTTTTTTAAGACCATTGTTTTTTATTAGCGATATCGGCTAACATATTAAAGTGTAAGCACAGTCCCTCAACGTCTACGTCATTTTTGAAAAACTTTGTCGATTTTTCCATTATTGTTTCACTTCTGTTTGCTAAAATCAAGCACTGTTGTTTAACTGCAGAGACCTGTGTGAGGCCAGTTGAAGCAAACCGCTCAGTAATGCAAGGCTGCACCGTTTCACAAACTTCAACGTAAATAGCTTTGAAGTATTCCTTTGGGGTTTTGAAAGTGTGCGGTGAGCTGGCTTTGTTGTTTTCATGCTTATTTGGTATAATTCGATTCCGAGGAAGCCGAATGATCATCAGCTTGCGAAATTGTTTCTTTTAAACACAATCCCAAAAGTATTCAAAACTATCAGGCCTTCCATTCAATATACAGATCAAGCCCTGTTATATTTTTTTCAGATCAGCAACACTTAGATGAGGGCATTCAATTTTTTCATTGATATCCTCTACTGGGTTCATTGCGTGGCAATTAAGACGTAAAAAGAAATAAGTCTTGGATTGTGACATTGACTCAAGGAAGCCTGCACATTTGTAACCTGCCTCTGTTTTGTCCTCTGCAGAAAAAATTTCAAAAAACTTCGGAAGTTCTTCAAAGTTTTTCAATATTCTCAACATACTAGAAGCTCGCGTAGCCTATCGGGTCGGGCAAAGGGGTCGTAGACCAGCCTGGTCGTTGGCACTCTCACAGCGTATTCTTCTGAAAAGTCCCATCCTCTTGTTGGATTCCCTTACAGTGTTTATTAAGTCCTCGATTAGAGACGCAATATCCCTCGTAGACGTAAGATAGCGGAGATTGTCTAAAACTACCAAGTTTAAACTGTGAGCAGTGCAGTGCACACAATGTGCTTTTGGTTGTACATCAAAAACTAACTTTTTTAGTGCTTTAAATTTATCTCTCATATTCAAGGCTCCTTCATAGCACTGTTCTCTTAAGTTATCCATTGACGAATCAAGACGAGCAAAAACGTCTTTTAAAATACTAAACAGAGTTTGTTATTCAGTGTTGGGGGTCTCGTATAAGCCAATAAAGTCTTCGTTGACGATTAAGGAATTATCGACAGTACGAATGCAGAATGAAACTGGTTCGTGAATCGAAGAATCACTTGTTTCATCAACCATAATAGAAAAATGTTCAGTCTTCTTGACTGAAGCCAATACCTTTCTCAATACAGACATTCCTAGTAGATCAATGATCTCGTTTTAAATATCGCAGGACGTCCACTTATACTTAAACACCCTAACTAATCTTCAAAACCCAGGTATGTCATTCTTTCGGAGTTCCAACACTTGAAAAAAGTGAGTTTACGTCTTCGTGCCCTCTAATTGCTAGTCCTTGTCGGCATAGAAATTGCACGGTAGTAAAAATTGTCTCAATAGCTAAACGGCGTTTCTTCATATCACTGACTAACTGATCATTCAGTTGGGAGGCCACACTTCGGTTAGCAACAGAATTTAGTTTCAGAATACCTTCTTTATGTGTAAACGTATTTTCACGAAGACGGAATTTTTCCAAAGTTTTTTTTCCAGTTAGGAAACCCTATGGAGGTAAATGCATTTTTTTGAAGAAAATTGTAATAGATTTTTAGCATCTGCCTCTGTGCAGTTTTTGCAAAAAAACTGTTTCGATAGATGCTTCGCATTCTAGCCATTTGTATTTGATCAACCAAGACTTCTGAAATGATCTTCTCTTACCGCATTGTCCAGGTTTCGGCTGTGAACGGTTCTCGCCTGAATACGACGATGCAACTGATGACACAGTAATCGTTGGAGGCTGACATGCAGTATCATAAACTTCCAAAAACTGGTTCAAATGGCTCTGAGCACCATGGTACTTAACATCTGAGGTCATCAGTCCCCTAGAACTTAGAACTACTGAAACTTAACTAACCTAAGGACATCACACATATCCATGCCCGAGGCAAGATTTGAACTTGCGTCCGTAGCGGTCGCGCGGTTCCAGACTGAAGCGCCTAGAATCGCTCGGCCACTCCGGCCGGCCTCACCTTCCAAGCGTGCCTTTTTGGTAACAAATTTATCCATTGCAAACTTAATTCACAATACACTACGAGACTAAAGCAATCGAATAAAATACAGTAATATAAAGTAGTCCACTAATCACTAAAGTCGGAACACTAAACACATCTGCAGCATGCATTGAACGAAACTATCCACACTGAATGACTGCGACAGCAGGGTGGGCTTTACGTAGCTGCAGAGTCGTAATGTCTCGAAGCGTCAAGGCGATGCAAGGCGGAGGGTTCCAGGCGCTTCCTCTTGATGTCGCTGCGGCCGCAGCGCTGGCCCATCGGCGCCAGACTTTACCCAAAGGTTCGCGCACCGGCACAAATTCTAAGCGTGCCCGCAGTTCCATAACACTATCATGATTCACGCCACTCGTTTTCAATTAACCTGCTTACTACCGTAATAATGATTTGTTTTACCTCACTGCTGAATGTATTTTAAAAGGTAACTATCGCCAAACAGGTGCCTCTGAGGTATTGTGAAACATTATTAAAGCTTATGTGCGCTACACAAAATCGCCGGCGGCGCCTTTTTTATGGCGGCATCATTCTGTTTCATGACAATGTTCTGCCTGATGTTGCACCAACAAGAAAGACACAACTGGACAAGTTACATTGGGAATTACTGGATCATCCAACTTACAGCCCTGATTTATCACAATCAGACTATCATCTGTTTCTAAAACTGAAGGAATTTCTTGGTCAAAAGCATTTGGATAACGATGGTGTATTGAAACAAACTGTTACTAACTGGTTTAACGGTCAGGCGGCAGAGTTCTTTGGCGCTGGGATCCTAAACCTGGTGCCACAATTAGACAAATGTTTAAGTGTTCATGATGACTATGTTCAAAAGTAAAAAAAAAATAAATGTGAATATTGTAGTTTTTATGCGACTTAGTTCATAAATATAGTTCCCCTTACTCAATAACAAATCGGTTCTCACTTTAAAAATGACCCTCATAGCCTATGTGCGCCAAAATGTTCATTAGGGTATCGAGTAGAAATCTGAGTTAATCGGCCAACAACTTTTAGAAATATTTCGTAACAACTTTTCCCTTAGGAAATATTATCTACACAGTGTTCTGCCTCTGATCTGGAAGGTAAGATTGAAATAAAAGTGTAGATTTTCATGAATTACAAACAAAGAAACAAGCACCCTTCTCTACACATACAGTAGAGAAAATAATACACATTTAGGCTACTGGAAGACCTCATGAAGCATCTACTTGATGTAAGAGCTTCTCAGGCACCGCACGTCTGTCATCTTCTCACTATTTATATTCTTCCTTTCTTCAGCCAAGTTCTTCCTGCCTTGAGTTTCTTGACTTCTTGAATCATTTTCGGCTTGGGGAGTTGACTGTCAGCACCCTTGAAGTCATTCCTGGTTTCTGTGACCCACATCGTGTTCTAAATTGTACGCAGAGGTCGCGCAAGTTAAGTTGGCTCCTGCACAGAAAAAGCATTCTCGTTCTCAGCGCTGGGCGTTGTCCACCCTTCTTTTCTGTAGGGGAGGTCGTCTACGGAACCATGTGCTCCATCTGTTATGACTGAAACATTTCCTGCCCACCTTAGCTACACTGTAGGATAGGAGGCATATGCACGTCATCTGCACTGCAATGTATCTCAAACAATGTTAAACAAACGACTTAGTAAAAAATTTGATTCTCACACATCTCATAGCCTCATCTGACAGCTCCATTACAAAGAGCCTCTCACTTCGTTCAGGTCGTAGTACTGTAATATTTCTATATCAAGTAAGGCAGCAAAATCCAAAACATTGCAATGAATTATAGGGATCACTATGAATTTGCGTTTGGTGCATGTTAGACAATATGTTGCTGGATACGAAATGGAGCTGTTGTTGTTGTGGTCTTCAGTCCTGAGACTGGTTTGATGCAGCTCTCCATGCTACTCTATCTGTGCAAGCTTTTTCATCTCCCAGTACCTACTGCAACCTACATCCTTCTGAATCTGTTTAGCGTATTCATCTCTTGGTCTCCCTCTACGATTTTTACCCTCTACGGTGCCCTCCAATACTAAATTGGTGATCCCTTGATGCCTCAGAACATGTCCTACTACTAGATCCCTCCTTCTAGTTAAGTTGTGCCACAAGCTCCTCTTCTTCCCAATCCTATTCAATACCTCCTCATTACTTATATGATCTACCCATCTAATCTTCAGCATTCTTCTGTAGCACCACATTTCGAAAGCTTGTATTCTCTTCTTGTCCAAACTAGTTATCGTCCATGTTTCACTTCCATACATGGCTACACTCCATGCAAATACTTTCAGAAACGACTTCCTGACACTTAAATCAATACTCGATGTCAACAAATTTCTCTTTTTCAGAAACGCATTCCTTGCCATTGCCAGTCTACATTTTATATCCTCTCTAGTTCGACCATCATCAGTTATTTTGCTCCCCAAATAGCAAAACTCCATTACTACTTTAAGTTTATCACTTCCTAATCTAATTCCCTCAGCATCACCCGACTTAATTCGACTACATTCCATTATCCTTGTTTTGCTTTTATTGATGTTCATCTTATACCCTGGTTTCAAGACACTGTCCATTCCGTTCAACTGCACTTCCACGTCCTTTGCTGTCTCTGACAGAATTACAATGTCACCGGCGAACCTCGAAATTTTTATTTCTTCTCCATGGATTTTAATACCTACTCCAAATTTTTCTTTTGTTTCCTTCGCTTGCTCAATATACAGATTGAATAACATTGGGGAGAGGCTACAACCGTGTCTCACTCCCTTCCCAACCACTGCTTCCCTTTCATGTCCCACGACTCTTATAACTACCATCTGGTTTCTGTACAAATTGTAAATAGCCTTTCGCTCCCTGTATGTTCACCCCTGCCACCTTCAGAATTTGAAAGAGAGTATTCCAGTCAACATTGTCAAAAGCTTTCTCTAAGTCTACAAATGCTAGAAACGTAGGTTTGCCTTTCCTTAATCTTTCTTCTTCCTGAATCTTTCTTCTTCTGGTCAGCAACAAAACAAAAATAGTTTTGTTATATTCTCCTCGGCTACTGCCGTGACCTTCACTTGTAAGACATCAAGGGATCATCAGCTTTTAATATCTACTCCAATTTTTGTTTTCTTTCCTTTACTGCTTGCTCAATTTACAGATTGAATAATATAAGGGATAGGCAACGACCCTGTGTCACTCCCTTAGCAATCACTGATTCCCGTACATGAACCTCGACTCTTATAGCTGCCATCTGTTTTCTGTACAAATTGTAAATAGCCTTTCGCTCCCTGTATTTTTACTCCTGCCACCTTCAGAATTTGAAAGAGAGTATTCCACTCAACATTGTCAAAAGCTTTCTCTAAGTCTACAATTGCTAGAAACGTAGGTTAGCCTTTCCTTAATCTAGCTTCTAAGATAAGTCGTAGGGTCAGTATTGCCTCACGTGTTCCAACATTTCTACGGAACCCAAACTGATCTTCCCCGAGGACAGCATCTACCAGTTTTTCCATTCATCTGTAAAGAATTCGTGTTAGTATTATGCATCCGTGCTTTATTAAACTGATAGTTCGGTAATTTTCACATCTGTCAACACCTGCTTTCTTTGGGATTGGAATTATTGTATTCTTCTTGAAGTCTGTAGGTATTTCGCCTGTCTCATACATCTTGCTCACCAGATGGTAGAGTTTTGTCAGGACTGGCTCTCCCAAGGCCGTCAGTAGTTCCAATGGAATGTTGCCTACTCCCAGGGCCTTGTTTCGACTCAGGTCTTTCCGTGCCCTGTCAAACTCTTCACGCAGTATCGTATCTCCCATTTCATCTTCATCTACGTCCTCTCCCATTTCCGTAATATTGTCCTCAAGTACATTGCCCTTGTATAGGCCCTCTTTATACTCCGTTTCTGCCTTCCCTTCTTTGCTTAGAACTGGGTTTCCATCTGAACTCTTGATATTCATACAAGTGGTTCTCTGTTCTGCAAAGATCTCTTTAATTTTCCTGTGGGCAGTATCTATCTTACCCCTAGTGAGATAACCCACTACATCCTTACATTTGTTCTCTGGCCATCCCTGCTTAGCCATTTTGCCCTCCCTGTCGATCTCGTTTTTGAGACGTTTGTATTCCTTTTTGCCTGCTTCATTTGCTGCATTTTTATATTTTCTCCTTTCATCAATTCAATATTTCTTCTGTTACCCAAAGGTTTCTACTAGCCCTCGTCTTTTTACCTACTAGGTCCTCTGCTGCCTTCACTACTTCATCTCTCAAAGCTACCCATTCTTCTTCTACTGTATTTCTTTCCTCCATTCCTGTCAATTGTTCCCTTATGCTCTCTGAAACTCTGTACAACATCTGGTTCTTTCAGTCTATCCAGATCCCTTCTCCTTAAATTCCCACCTTTTTGCAGTTTCTTCAGTTTTAATCTACAGTTCATAACCAATAGATTATGATCAGAGTGCACATATGCCCCTGGAAATGTCTTACAATTTAAAACCTGGTTCCTAAATCTCTGTCTTACCATTATGTAACCTATCTGAAACCTGTCAGTATCTCCAGGCTACTTCCATGTATAAAACCTTCTTTTATGATTCTTGAACCAAGTGTTAGCTATGATTAAGTTGTGCTCTGTGCAAAATTCTATCAGGCGACTTCATCTTTCATTTCTTAGCCCCAATCCATTATCACCTACTACATTTCCTCCTCTCCCTTTTCCTACTACTGAATTCCAGTCACCCATGACTATTAAATTTTCGTGTCCCTTCACTATCTGAATAATTTCTTTTATTTCATCATACATTCCTTCAATTTCTTTGTCATCTGCAGAGCTAGTTGGCACATAAACTTGTACTACTGTAGTAGGCATGGGCTTCGTGTCTATCTTGGCCACAATAATGCGTTCGCTATGCTGTTTGTAGTAGCTTACGCGCACTCCTATTTTTTATACATTATTAAACCGACTCCTGCATTACCCCTATTTGATTTTGTATTTATAACCCTGTATTCACGTGACAAGAAGTCTTGTTCCTCCTGCCACCGAACTTCACTAATTCCCACTATATCTGACTTTGACCTATCCCTTCCCTTTTTAAATATTCTAACCTACCTGCCCGATTTAGGGATCTGACATTCCACGCTCCGATCCGTAGAACGCCAGTTTTCTTTCTCCTGATAACGACGTCCTCCTGAGTAGTCCCCGCCCGGACATCCGAATGGGGGACTAATTTACCTCCGGAATATTTTATCCAAGAGGACGCCATCATCATTTAATCATACAGTAAAGCTCCATGCCCTCGGCAAAAATTACGGCCGTAGTTTCCCCTGATTTCAGCCGTTCGCAGTACCAGCACAGCAAGGCCATTTTGGTTATTGTTACAAGGCCAGATCAGTCAATCATCCAGACTGTTGCCCCTGCAACTACTGAAAAGGCTGCTGCCCCTCTTCAGGAACCACACGTTTGTCTGGCCTCGCAACAGATACCCCTCCATTGTGGTACGGCTCTCTGTATCGCTGAGGCACGCAAGCCTCCCCACCAACGGCAAGGTCCATGGTTCTTGGGGAGGGGGGGGGGGGAATGTCCAACTTCACATGAGACCTATGTATATTGCCACTCTCAAGAAAATTAATTCTGTGTAATGCGATCACATGCTATCAAGTGCGCAAATAATATAGTGTACGTGAAACGTTCATAACATGTCTCATATGTCTTAAAAAGGCCGAGATACGAAAAGTGTTTTCGGCAAATTATGGCATGCAAAGTGGAGAGTATTTTGCTATATAACTGACATGCTAAACTTTCTCATCTATTGCTACATACGAGTGATTTTTTGAATGAAAAGGTGTATTATCTTAAGGTCCATCGATAGATGGTGAAATGAGAATTAGTAGTGAAAGAATCATACTTTTATTTTCATATTGAGCATGAGATTTTCGTAAGCTATTGAGCTTGCCTGTCCTCGAGTTTTTGATTAATGGGAGACTGTTCCGGGATTCTGTCACAAATACTGCTGCATTAGACTGCTAGTGGGGTGAAAGTGCATAAACCATGCTCTGTTTTGGAATAAGAGGCTAGTTCTAACATTGCAACAAGGGAAAGGAAAAAGGTGTACCAGACAGGCGAAAATAGATCGCAATCGCTGTTACAATTTTAATGTAATCTTGTACCCCTTGTGCTTTTAATAATGTCAAACTATTAGTCGTCCTGGCATAACCTGTTAATATGATCTATCACAGACGTGTGAGTTGTAGCTTGCGAGGTCCACGTCAGATTCTTTTGAGTAAAGATTTCTGCTGTATCACGCTGACCCATCTGTAAGTCAGACGCTATCACTTTTGTTGTGCCCTCCCCTACCCTGCAACCTGCACAGATGGGGGATTTGTAATGCTCCATGCACTCTGCTCCAAGATTTGTTGAATTTGCCGCATGTCCAGCATTCTTTTGATATGCTCGTAAAATTTCAGTTGACATTTTTCATTTCATGTGCTACGTTAGATGTTCAAATGTTCAAATGGGTGTGAAATCTTATGGGACTTAACTGCCAAGGTCATCAGTCGCTAAGCTTTACTTAACCTAAATTATCCTAAGGACAAACACACACACCCATGCCAAAGGGAGAACTCGAGCCTCCGCTGGGATCAGCAGCACAGTCCATTACTACGTTAGATATCTGTTCGGTCTCTTGCCTACTTCATAATCTGCAGTTTTCTTTTGTCGTAATGGGCTCCAGGTTTTTTTCTGATGATAATTTCTCAATATGAATCCAAAAATCTGAAATCGACCACCTTAACCCTATGCATACATTGCCTAACTGGACGCTTCTAGATCACCAGAAATCTCCCCCACACTTACCCACTGGTCCAAGTGCATTTACATAAGAGATTTCAAGGAAGATCATTTGTGAGCCGTGGTGGCTCGGTTTGCTCGCCTAACGTCCTCTGGCACCGGTATCAGGAGTCACCTCCCATGTGACGTATCTTAGATTTTTCCTGGTTGAGGTGCGGAGGCTCGGCGCAGAGGTAGTAAGTCACGAATGGCACTTGAGGAGGAGAGCTGGAGGGCTGGAGCAGCAGTGCCTGGTGGCCGGGTTTGGTTGGGTAAATTTGGGTTTGACAACTCGTGTACCGAGCCGGATAGCCGCTAAAGAAGGCGAAGAAGGCTCTGCTCTGAAGCTCTGGTAATGGGGGGGCCTCCTCCTGTTATCTGAAAAGGAGTTCGAAGAATAACTGACGGTGGGCAGAGTGCACCATAACACACTGCCTAAAGATATTCTGACCCTGTGGTTTTATTATTTAAAAGGAAAATTGGCGCTATATTATTGTGTCTGTTTCACTGAATAATATGTATTTGTTTGGTCTGCACTGTGCCTTGGCTTGAGAGTGGCCAATAGTTGTTACTACGTCTTCTCTGAAGACACGTGTTTCTGTTAATTGGTAAACCGCTTGTGTGCACCCAATTGGTGTGCGATGTTATGAACTGAAGAGGTAACACCGGAAAGTGCACTGTACCCGGTGGCAAGGTCACGCTACTATATCAAATACTCGGCACGAATTTGAAATCTAATTATTTATGCCTCAGGAGGTTTAACTGTAACTGCTCTGTTTCTACCTGACCCTTGTGAGTTGCATATACTCGCTTATCATCTTACGTAGACAGAGGCGTATCTATTTATTGTGTACGACAAATTCCAGTCTACTTATCTCTGTCAATCCCAGCGGGTTTCCCCTGATATGATTAGAAACCGTTTTGAAGATCCACAGGATCTTGGAAGACATCTGGAAGGCCATGAAGATTCCTGACGACTGGAAAACTGCCCTGATACACCCACTACACAAAAAAGGTGACAAGATTGACCCGAACAACTACAGAGGAATATCCCTACTACCGTTCACATACAAGATCCTCTCTTAAGCTTTACTGAACAGACTAGAATGCCAGACCGACCACTTGATTGGGGAATAGCAAACAGGCTTCCATAAAGGGCGGTCTTGTGCGGAACTAATTTTGAACCTAAAAATGATTTTACAACACAAACAGAACCTGGTCATTGCCTTTGTCGACTTTAAAAAGGCGTACTACTCTATCGACCGGAAAACTCTCTTCAAAATTCTATCAGAATACAAAGGAGACAACAAAACACGGGCTATCATAGAGCAAACTTTAACCAACACGACCTCCAAAGTAAAGTTCTGTGGGGAACTATCAGAGCCCTTGAAATTCGCACAGGTGTCCGACAAGGCGATGGCCTCTCACCTCTCCTTTTCAATCTGGTGTTAGATAAGGTCATAAAAGAATGGGAAACATCACAACAGGGGATAACCTTAGGAAACCCACAGATTAAATGCCTGGCCTTTGCAGACGATTTGGCGTTTGTCAGGAAAGGTATAAAGGAAACAAAAGACGCTATTGAAAAACTGCACGAAATCGCTTCCAAAACTGGACTACAGATCTCTTACGAAAAGACTCAGTTTATGAGCACAAAGAAACTCTCATCTCTGAACACAAAGTATGGCACGATTTAAAAAACGGCAAACTTCAAATACCTCGGTGAAACACTTCAAATGAGTGGACATAACAGAGACTCAAAGATGAAAGAAAGATTAAACTGGACAAGGCATACAAAGTAGTGTGGAATCATTACAACAAGAAGTCTATCTCACAAAAAGCCAAATTACGCCATTCCGACACGGTGGTGCTCCCCGAGGCACTATATGCAGCAGAGACCACACTAATCCTAGGGCATTCACGTATCAGACAATAAGAAAAAGTAGAACGGAAAATACTTAGGAAAATATTTGGCGCAACTAACAATAATGGAACATGGATTAAGAAACCTACAGAGGAACTATACAAACATACGGAGACAATCACAGAAAAGATTAGAAAACGCAGACTACAATTCTATGGACACCTATACAGAATGCCATTACACAGGCTCACCAAACAGATCTTTGACTGGGTAACCACTAGAAACAACAAATGGGTGGCAGAGGTAGAAAACGACCTGTACCAACTCAACATAACAGCAGACACTATAAACGACAGAATGAAATTCGGAAACATCATTAAGAAACGTAAACTACATGAGATACAATGTGACCAACGAACAGGCATACAATGGACCGAAGAACGCAAACAAGATCACAGTCAGAAGATGAAAGAAATATGGTCAACCAAAAAGACAATCAAGATGAAGCCGAAGACACAAAGCCGACAAGAAGCATGGACAGAGGACCGGAAACAGAAACACAGCGAGCGGATGAGGGAAGTTTGGGCAGCAAGGAAGGCAGCGAAAGGAACTGTCCATGTAGTTTAGTCCAAATGCGGTCTTTAAGGGCAAAACACCAATAATATATATATACCAGGTCGTCAGTGAATGCTAGACAGCCAACATGTAGTCTTTCGGTTTTCCTCCATAATCTAATTGATTTGTACGACCCCAGTACATTCATTTCCTATACCCATCATCTGAGATCTTTGTCTGATTGTATATTGAGTAATAGTGATGAAGTACCATCGCCCTGCCTTACTCCTAACCTCAAAAGGCTCTGATAACTCACCAATGAATTTAATTTTGGACCTAGTGTTTGTCGTTGTCTATGTTATAACGTTCACCGTCTGCTCATCTAGGCTTTCCAGTCCTTCAATCAGTGATGGCCTACCTATAGAATCATTCCCTTTTTTGAAACTTACGACCTGCATTCAAAAAGGAGAAAACCAGAAGCTGTAAAATAAAAAGCGCAAATGGGATCATTACTTCATTGCCTCTGGAAGAACTTGTGGCCCCAGTAACAGTGCTGGGCTCGAATCTCGCCGCTAAGAGGGCATAGGTGCACACCCGCATGACGACAGAGCGAGCACCTTCAGGCGCCGACCTTCCAGTGCAGTCAGCGGTGCTGAAAACGGTGAAATGGAGGCTTCAAGGGAAGGGCAAAGGAGAGCAGTGCTTGACCGGACAGCGGAAGGAGTTGAAGAACGGAAATTTGTCAAATAATAACACAAGCGTGCTAAGAACACTGCATGTCCGTTGCAATCGTCAAGGCATGCTGAAGAGATTCAAGGAAGAACGTATAACACTACCTGCTCGTTTTACTATGACACAAACTAGTGTTACCCTCTGGGAGGAGTTTTGTATTTGACCATATGTTTGTCTAATGGATAAGGAATATCGGTCAGTAATTTCGATTATAATGCAATTTATAGAAATCTAAACAGAGCTTACTTTGGGGATAATAAAAGTATAAAAGTTCATATGAATGAAACAGTAAACGGCCGCCATCCTAATTAAGCATATTAATTTGAAACATTAGTTCAAGGAAATTGAATATTAGTAGTGGTAGTGATTTTCATTAAGATTCCCTTTGAGTAGTACACTGGATACACACGACTGCAGGGCTATCTAAGTTGTGGGTAGCACTAAAATGCACAAACCAGTCATCACAGAAAGCAAAATTGCCCTCCACTCATAATAATAACAGTTACGATCACAATCATTTTGTAACTCAGCACTTAAATCTTACTGCAGGAATCAATGAACTAAAAGTTGGGCATGAAAAGAGTTCTGACTTAACTGACAAATAAATACCACAAATAAAATTAAATAATACTACGTGTACACTTTTTATACTCCCATTTATATGAAAGTGTTAGACTTATTTAGTAGCTATAAATTTCGCAATCATCTTTGTGATATGAGAAGAACATAGTGGGGACCCATAAACTGATACTGTCTCTCTAGGCAAACTATATGATTATTTCAGAAGCCAAGTTCAATTCAGTCAACATTAATTCTTAGCCCCACTTGAAATAACGTATGTTTTCATCCTTTAAAGCAAATTACTCAACACTGAGATGATTAACCTCAAAAAATAATAGTTCATGGTATCAATCAATGCTAAATTACGTTTCAAATGTGTTTAATTTATGTGCTTTCTTTCATCACCTGTGAAGCAGGTATTTTAGACAGTAACATTTACACACTCTGGCACTATGTATTTGTTAGGAACAGGATGCTCGGTTTGTTGCACACTTAAGGTGGAATCCTGCATCGGTTCATGACTGGGATAATGTTAGGGTTCAAACACAGGTTTATAGCACTTGGATTATTATTGAAAACACACAAATCATCTGCTCCAGGCTATAATACATATCTGTGTGTCTGAAGTTGGTGGGACAGTGGTGAAGTTGTGGTGACAAGCGATGTGGCGGCTAACTGTACTCATTGCTGTATATGTCGAATGCTCATCACAGTTTCTTCTTGCCGACGGTTTTTTATCGCGTTAGAGCCATTCCTTATTGCCAAGAGCACCATGCAACAGCCAAATCCACATCCGAGGCAAATTTCCATGCAAAACGGTTTCCAAATGTCTCCCTTGGCACCCTCGATGTATACCGTGTAATGGCTAACCACTGACTGCGCACCTTTCCCAGATCGACCGCCAAAACCATCTTGTTCATCGCGCCAAGCAACTTCCATGCGGAAGGGCTGCCCTACAACTTTTATATTTCACAATGCAAGTTCCCTAAGCATGAACCAGCTTCCAATATACAAATTTTACTTTGTGAAGATATATATTTTATAAAATTTCATTATTTTAAATATGATCTATCTCTTTTCATACATACATTACAAACTTCAAATTACTTGACAAAAATCAATGACCTTAACTCACAAAGAACAAACACTTCATAATCATAGATTCACATTTACATAGTATAAACCTAGGTATTTGAATTCTTGCACTCTCTTGTAGGAATGGTCCCCAACCTGCAGTGATTGTAGATGATCAGCAGTCTGACAATGACCACGCGTCATAACGAGGTACTCTGTCTTGGCTTCGTTTATGTTTAGCCCAAATTTGCTGGCAGCCTCCTTTAGTTCTTTGGTCATTTGCTCCAACTCCTCTTCCGACCTAGAGAGTAAACAGATGTCGTCTGCATAGGCTAAGTATGCTAGTCTCTTTCCTTCGATTTCAATCCCTTCGTTCTCTTGGAAGGTTTCGCGTACGATCTTCTCGAGGGCAAAGTTGAACAGGATAGGGGACAACCCATCCCCTTGCCTGAGTCCTGTCACAATTTCAAATTCCTCAGTTACGCGATTTCCCATCTTCACCTTTGCGTGTGTTCCGTTCAGACAGATCTTTATCAGATTGATGAGTTTCTTTGCTATGCCAAACTCCCTTAAATAGTTGAGCATGTTCTTGCTATGTATGCAATCATAGGCCTTCTTAAAATTAACGAATAAAATATGCAGATTTTTACCATATTCACCCAGTTCCTCAGTGAGCTGCCGGAGACTGAAGATGTGATCTACTGTTGACCGTCCTGGCAGGAAACCTCCCTGGTACTCCCCAATCACCGATTCTGCCACTGGCTGAATTCTACGTATGAGGCAATTGGACAGGATCTTATAGCAGACGTTAAGCAGGGCGATTCCTCTATAGTTCTCACATTTCAGTTTGTCGCCCTTCTTATGTATTCGACAAATCAGAGCTGTTTTCCATTCTCCTGGTAGTCCATCTTTGGTCCATATCGCCTGTATCAGTCGGTGTATTTTTCTGCAAGTTTCTCTCCTCCTGCCAGGATCATTTCAGCCTGTATTCCATCTTCACCTGGACTATTATTCTGTTTAAGGTGTCCGATTCTGGTTTTTATCTCATCCAGGGCAGGTGGTGGATAGTCTGCATCGGCTGTAATTGGGTACTGGAAATCAAACTGCAGTTCGGGTTCATCACAATTTAGCAGCTATCGAAAGTACTCTTTCCATCTCTCTGCTATGTCCCTATCGTTCGTCAGGATCTTATCAAGTGAATCTTTGACAAATTTCTGCTTGGCCTGGTGACCTTTGCAGAGGTACTTCACCCTCAGAAACATTTCCCTCTTCTTTTGTCCTCTGAAGTCTGTTTCTGCTTCAGTGATGACATTCCTTATGTATTTCCTCTTTGCTCTTCTCAGAATTGCTTGTGTAGTCTTTCGGACCTCCTCAAATTGTTCTTTGTCCTGTGCCAGATTTGTCCCCTTCAGCCATTTGTTCCTGGATTCCTTTCTCCTTTCCAGGGCATCTGCACATTCCTTTCCAAACCAGATCTTCTTGCCCACTGGGTTTCCCATGAGTGTTTCCTTTGCTGTATCCCTAACTGAGCTCTGGATGTTTCCCCACATTAGCTCGAGGTCCTGATTCGCGTCCGCTTCACTGAGTGCTTCAAAGCGGTTACTAAGTTCCGGCCGGCCACGGTGGTCTCGCGGTTCTAGGAGCGCAGTCCGGAACCGTGGGACTGCTACGGTCGCAGGTTCGAATCCTGCCTCGGGCATGGATGTGTGTGATGTCCTTAGGTTAGTTAGGTTTAAGTAGTTCTAAGTTCTAGGGGACTAATGACCACAGCAGTTGAGTCCCATACTGCTCAGAGCCATTTTTGGTTACTAAGTTCCAACTGGTATCTGGTCTTCGTTTCCTCATCTTTCAGTTTCTCCACATGGTACCTTTCCACTCTTTTTAACTTAGGCCTCGTTCTTTCTTTACACTGTATGTTTAAACGGCCTCTGACCAGAAAATGATCACTCCCACCTTCGGCACCCCGCGCTGTCTTAATGTGTAACACCCGCCTCTTGTCTCTGAGATCAACGGCAACGTGGTACATGGTCTATTTGATTTATTCTCCCATCTGGTGATACCCAGGTTCCTATATGTATGTTTTTCCGCTGGAAGTTTGTGCTGGAGATGAACAACCCTAATGATGTAGCGAAGCTGATAAACCTAACTCCATTGTCATTGCTTAGGTTGTGTAGACTGTGCCTACCTGTTGTGTCTTGGAGTATCTGTTCTTTCCCAACCTTGGCATTCATATCACCAAGGAGGATCCTCAGGTGTCCATTTGGTATAGCGTACATCACTGCCACTAGCTGTGCATAGAACTCGTCTTTCACTTCACATTCGCTCTCCTCCGTGGGAGCATGACAGTTCACAAAAGTCACCTTAATATGCTTTACTTCCATTGTTAGAACAGATATTCTTGGGTTGACTGAAACGAATTCTGAAACATTAGTGGCCAACGTCTTACTGACCTACCTAGGGGCACTTTTTACTGAGAACTCGTCATGTGAAGCAGAGATCAATGCCAGAATACAAGCAGGAAACCGATCTTACCACAGCCTAGCATAACCGCTTCGGTCCAAACCTCTCTCCAGACAGTTCAAGACTCGACAGTACAAAACCCTGATCCAGCCTGTTGTTCTATATGGCTGTGAGACATGGAGTATCCGGAAGCAGAACTTCCATAAGCTCCTTGTCTTTGAGGGAAAAGTGCTTCGGAAGATCTTCGGTCCGGTTCTGGATGCAGATACAGGGGAGTGGAGGATCAGATACAACCAAGACCTTGAAGAACTATACCAGCAGCCCAACATAGCAGGAGCTGTGAAAGCCAAACGAATGCAGTGGGCCGGCCATGTAGCCCGGATGGAGGATCACAGATGGCCTTGGACGCTCCTGGATTTCAGACCTATAGGAAAGAGACCGCCAGTGAGACCCAAGAAGCGTTGGAGGGGTGGACTCCATGAAGATTTAAAACAAATGTCAATAGATGTGGACGAATGGCGGATAGCAGCAATGGACAGAATAGAGTGGAGGAGGAAACTTGTAGATGCGTGCGGTCCACTGGGCCTGATCACGTAGTGGTAGTAGTAGTAGTAGTAGTAGTAGTACAGTATAAACCTACTCACAATCGATATTGGTGTTAAAAACGGGTGTCTTTTGCCAATGATTTTCGATCTGAAACGCCATACCGAATTACTAATACCACAGACTAGCAGGTGGACTCCTTTATTATGTAAGACTGCCAATTTACAATGGCAGCCACTGCGCAGATTTCGGGCTGAGTGTCAGAGCTGCAGCGGAAATGCAGTAGTCGCTGTAAAGGCATGGCTTTAATTGTCTTTCTTGTCACATAGTTCCCAACCGAGTCATCGCAAGCACTTGGGCCAGACATGGCGTTATATTGGTAAGTGGACTCCGACTGACAACTTCTTTCTAAAGTTGACTCTGTTTTGTAATCAGTAAAATAACATCACTTACACTCTCAACACATGACGTTTCATTTCATCCCCCTCTTCTGGATGCTTCTCTTTTTCTGTCAGACTGTGCTTGTAACAGGAGAATGATCAGGGCCACCTAGTGTCCAGGAGAAATCCATGAGTATTGATTTGTGGTTCGCTTTAGCTTTTGTTGATCAGGTCTGATGACTTTGTGTGAGTAGATAAACAGTGCCAGTTATGGCGTTTCGTTGCTTACTGATGACGTCATCGATGAGGTATAGGATTTCCCAACTGTCTGACAATGGTCCATTGAAGTGTATATAAAATTGAGGGACATTCAACTTTCTTTAGGAAATTCAAATTTTGGCAAGGTTTTCCGTCACTCCTGTCACGTCAATGTAGTAGTAATAATAGATGACGAATTGTCTTGCTCTTGGAAGTAGGTCACTTGTCCTAAATATAGAACACAAGATGGCCGACTAGGAATACTGGCGCAGCTCTTTGATGTCAGAATCCAAGACGTCAGGGCAAAGGGACATAACTTTCCTGCCAGAAAGTGTCCAGTCCTGTAGCAGTCAGGTCACATATTCTGAGTGTGGAATTTCATACTGATTATTCTAAGTTAAACGTCTGACACCACCATTTAAGCAGCTGTCTCCAAAATTTCAAAAAGGTCATGGATGTGTCATACACTGTTGTACTGTTTCAATTCAAAACTCAGAAGCCCATATTTTCTCCAAGTCTGGTTAGCTATACTTAAACAATCTCTCCACCTCCCTCACATTACAATTTAAAAAACGCCCTTCCACACCAGTTGAGTTCAAAATGGTGATAAAATCCACTCAACACAAGTTTAAAATTATAAGAAGTCTGTTAGTTGTCAAAGCTACAGAGCAACTGTTCTAACTTTAAAATTGTATTTAAAAAAAAAAAAAACATATAACGGATAGTCTCTTCTGCAAAGTTTAGCGTGGGCCAGAAACACCTTAGCTCCTCAGTAAAGTGAACTGAGAATTCCTTGGTCTTTTGTATAAAAAAGCATATAGATTACTAATTATATTCTCCCACATTGGGAACCAATAATAAAGTGACGTCAGCAGTTAAGTGAAATAACAAAGCAAAAGGTTATGAGAGTAATGGATTGATAAACGAATGAATCTGAATGTTTTAAGCAAGGTGAGGGCATCCTCTGCCTACTCCCTGTGTGGCTGCGGAATAACTCAGATGTTCATGCCTCAGGTACTCACCTTATAGGATCAGGGTCTCTGTTCGTCCTGGGCTGCTCCGATGTGTGTTGGCGAAAGTGGCCACTGGCGAAGGTATCGTCATACGTTAAAGCAAAATCAGTAGAGCAGTACTGCACTGGTCAGTAGCACACACAAATCTTCAGTCATCCTCCCTATAACAGAACTTGTAGTGGGGTCTAAAATGTCCTCATTACAAGTTCTGTTGTAGGGAGGATGATTGAAGTTTTGTGTGCGCTGTTTCACTCGTAAATTACAGGTATTTTACGTTGTACATAGAACGTCCATCATCTGCATCGAATTTCTTACGGTACTGTCATCTGTGGTTCAACATCGTGTGGACTTGTGAGTCGCTGGGATCAATGTCACCCTATGGAAGATGAACATAGATACTTTACAGCAACACCTCACGAAAGTAGATCGGTGGTATTGTCTCCTACATGACTCCACTCACAGAGACATTTCGCTTTCGAAGAGAATCACCAACAAATTTACGCTGCAAATAGCAAAAGATTTGTTGATGATGTATCCTTCAAATCTCTCTAAAATTCGATAATGGTACCTCATGACAGTCACACAGGCTTTTCACACGTACTTTGATTTTAGGCACTGACTAGCATTTCACCGTTCGTTACCAGTTATACTTACAAAAAGCCAACGATGATCAATACACATATCACTAGGCAATGAGATAGCGAAGATGTGACTAGAATGGTGTACTTCACATTATCCCACATGCATCATGCATCAAGTAGTGATGTGGTTTGATGTCTGAAGTGGATGGGACATTATTTTTTGCAACAGAAACAATTTGAAATTGGTTTTCCAGCAATTTGTATCTAACCTGTAACACATGTGGTTCATGTAGGCACTGTTCTAAGGTTTCAGTTTGTAGCTAAGAAGACGCAGCATGAAAGCCTTGTACTTACAAAAGAATGTGACTTAATGGCCAGGCTAGTACCCCATTTTAGGTGAGTCCTCACATAAAATACAAGTGTGTTACATTTTACATAGGACATCTAACATTTCCAAGAGATTTCTATTCACCACTCAGGCGAAGGGTCCAGACTAAATAGCCATCAAGGATGTGCCGGAGCAACGTTCTGAACTGTTTCCATACAAGTTAGATGATTCACACAATTGTTTCCGGACTTTGAGTTTCCATATCTCCAGTGCGTACACTGCTAGCATCACAAAATGCAACAATGAATGTGATATTACACCCTGAAACGTCAAATGTGTTGTAGTAGGATTGTCGTGAGACAGATAGTTCAACGTAAAGTGAATGCATCAAGAACCACGAATTCCTGACATGAAAGTAGTGATTGCAGATGAGGATTGTTATCAGGTATATGGGAATTCAGCAAAAATAGCTGCGGTGTTTAACTGTCAAGCAGTGGTGGTGTTACTGGATTACAGTCTGTAAAAAACCATTCAAGAACAGTGAAAATATACTTCAACAACAAGAATACCAAACAGTGAACTCATTTCAGATATCTGATGCATATCAGCAAAACCATCGAGCATGTGGTATCCTTACGTGCATAAACTTCATGGAAGTCTTTGGTGAAACTTTGCAGACCTCACTCTTTAGAATACTTCAGAAGTCTCTTACTATGAATTTCTAGCCTGTTATTCACATTTATCGTTCTAACACAGGAAACCACTTAGCCGTTTTATTGTATATCATGATGTCGCCCTAAATTACTAACCTCCATGTTTGTAGGTTTAGAGTCCAAGATGGTGATCCATGACGTCTTTGATGTCATCAGAATCCAAAAGGGTCATCCAACATGGTGAACCAGGGGATACGTACCCCTGCAACATTACCAGTCCAAAACAGTTTCTTTATTTTCTGTGGCCATTCAGTTGTCTACCATCACCACTTATACTCAGCATCCAAGCTTACTAGTGGTCAAGCGGATCTGCCACTCATTCACTGTACTTCTTAGTGCAAGATTGATTGTCATCATGAAATGTCATCAGAGATGAACCACATACCGACAGAAGGAAATGACTTGTACCACCCATTGTAAGTATTAAACTACTTCCCTCTCGTAGTGTTTAGTATTCGTTATGTGTGTACATATACGTGTGTGTTTCTCAATGTTTTCTTTTATTTCTCCCTCAGTTCAACAACTCCCAGACATCCAGTGCAGTCCCTGAAAAATTTGGATAGGAACATGAGCAGCAACAGAAATAAAGTCAGCATGCAGACAAGCCATCTGATACCATGCCTGACAGCTCAGAAGAGGAAACGGGGCTATTTCCATACTTTGAGCTCTAGTTACATGCCATGCCTCGACCACTTGTGAAATCACACCTAAGTTGTTACAGAGTGTTGTGATTCAACACTACGTATCAATTGACTGCCAACAGATTCAAGCATGCTAATGTCGGTTTACCACCTTACATAGTCTTTGAAGTTATAAAAGATACAGAGAATATCCAGAAGTGTACAAAGGTGCTGTTCAGTGATATGGATCGGGATCAACAGTGTAGTAAGCTGTAAAACGTTGACGATTGTGTGACAACTGACTGCAATCCGTTCCCTGGGGACATCCATACCTTCAGCAGCAATAGATGGTAGGAAAGTTAGTTCTGTGAGGTGCAGTGCCTGTAACATTACTGGAAGAATAAATTGTGTTGAAATTCAGTTAACAATGGTTTATTGTACAGAGTGAATTGATATGTAAGTGTTCTCGTTTGATTTTCAGTAATTTCAGGTGATGTGCTGACTTTCAGTCCCCGAGAGAAACTTCGACAAACATTTGCTTCTTGGAATAAACATTTTGTGTTCAGTTGTTTTGTTAACAGTGCCCAGAGGGGCGAAACAATTTTTAATCCAGTCAGAATGTAAATCTCGGGCAGCAGAAACGTTTGTGTGCTGGTAAGTAAATTTTCCAGGGGATCTTCATTTAGGCCCCACATTGCAATGCTTCACCCAAGAAAAATTTTAAATCGAACATACACTTTGGCGGTAGAATAGCGCTCGCGTATGGAGGCAGTCAAATATGTTTATATAAATTCAAGCCTCGTTATAAGAAAGGGGTCACCATATTCTTTTGCAACATCACTGGTGGTATTCTTCTGGCTTTTTAAAGCGCCATCTATATTCTAAGCCCCAGAAAACTTCAGTACGCGAATTGTGAATTTTTAAACTTTTATACCCACTGCAGCCAAGCAATACATGCCAGCACAGCTGATGTGCTAATCAAGTAAGCCACTTGACGGTATTCTTAACATTACGAGTAAACACTCCAGGCAGATGGGATTTTGTGACACTGGTCAATGTTTTTAAAGCGCCTTCTATATTCTAAGCTCCAGAAAACTATAGTACTCGAATTGTGAATTTTTAAACTTATATTCCTACTGCAGCCAGGCAATAGATGCCAGCCCAGCTGATGTGCTAATCAAGTAAGTCACTGGACGGTATTCTTAACATTACGAGAGAACACTCCAGGCATATCGGACTTTGTGACACTGGTCAATGGTCGAGTGCATAGAACAACTAATTAAGTGCAACCAAGACTGCAGTAAGGTTTTGTAACTTGGGCACTTGCTTGCAACCGAAAAACTCAAATGTTGCAGATTTAACAGGGCTTAGAAACCCATGCACAGTGCAGAGCGAGAGAGGAACCTATGGCAGTACAAGTAACATAAAGCGAACCTAGTCGTTTCCCTCCAGTAGGATTACGTTACAAGCATAGCTGCATAAACAATCGAGCTTCGGGGTTCAAAGCATTCAGTTGTGCTGCCATTCTGTCTTTTCTTGAACTGGAGACTATGACAGGCTTCTGAGTTTCACAGCAATCACGACCAACCTTTGATGATGAAGACTGGCTGTCTACCTGCTGCTGACTGACTCAACGAATTCTGGCAAGCATGCATATGTGGGGTGCAATGGTCGAGGTACTTGGCAAAACTCACCAATGTGAAGAGTTGGTGTGTGGCAAGCACCCACCCACCAAAGGGGCTGCAAGTTTTGGACGATCCAGCCTGGGGAGATGGACTCTTGCGGCCTTCTAGCTACCTATAGATCCTCGCCCGTGGGTGGGGTGTGGGGAGGGGGGGGGGGCAGGCGGTTAAGGCGGCATTGCTGCTCAGGAACAGACATCTGGTGTTGGTTATTGCAGTCAATCACGACATGAGGAGCACGAGTAAGTGGTGTGGACAGGGGGAGGGGAGAGGGCTGTAGCCGGTATAAGTCCACAGGACCCAGGGTAGGCCACGCTCATTCTTCAGCACTGGCCGTCTGTAAGGCTCGCCTGATGTTGGGCTGGTTGGTATTGTGGTAGCTGCTGTTCATGACCCATGTCAATGTTTATCACCAGCAAGTCATGGCAACAGCACATTCTGCAATCGGATGCATTTGCAAGCAAATAGTGTGGTCGTGGGTGCCTGTCAGTACTACCTCTGTTTGATTATACATCCCAGCATAAACCTGCTCTCCCCTTCACCATTTCTCTCACTCATTCTGGTGCATAGTGGCCTGAAATAAGCTAAGTCACTACAATGGGGGTAGTATGTCCCAGATCCATAAAGCAATGTGGGAATTAAATTTGAATTGTACCTGAGGATCTTGATACATTAACATCATTGCTATTGAGACTTCTGTCTCACAAAGATGCTGTAGCATACCTAACTCTGCCTTGATTCCATAATCCAGATTTGCTCTTGTGGAAGTATGTAAACAAAATAAGGGAAGGTTTTAATTACTGACTGACTACATTGATGGTGACTAGGATATTTCATGTTCTTCCCTAGGTACTGGTCGCTGAAGGATTGTGCTTTACTGGTATTCAGGTTCCAACCAATCTTACTGTATGTTGTTGAGAAGGCATTCAATACTACCTTCAGTTCCTTTTCTGATTAAGCTACATCATCATCCAGTACTGTAACTCAACTAAACATCATCATCTCCTTCAAGAATTAGGTGCTGTAGTCACATGTTCCGATTTCTATCATCCATCCACTTCTAAGGAGATGTTCTTAGTTCTCTCTTTCCAGTCGACCAATAATTAACTAAATTCTATCACTATCTCAACATGATCCTTGAATTTTTTTCTGTTATCTCCTATGTTGTCATTAACTGAACAGATTTTAAAATCTGGTCTTATTGTTTCATTCCTTATTTTTGCCATTTTAGTACAGTCCCTTACATATCTCACTAGCTTCATAACCACTGTCTGTATACATAATATTTCATATTCTTTTGTTGACCATTGGGCCATGATTTATTTCCATAGAATATTCTTAAGAATTTATTTTATTTCCTAGCGATTCATCAAGAACATTAACACACTTAATCACATTATGTAAGCTTGGAAGTAGTTGCCAGGCAGTAACTGATAAAATCATAATCAAATTTCTTTTTACAAATGGTAATTTATTCACTTTAATGGTGCCTAAAGCCCTTTTTAAAGAAACACATTTAAAATTATAATCAGAAAGTACCCTAACAATTTATTCAGCGGCAGAGAGAAAATTTTTTGACTTTATGAACTTTCGGGATGAAAACCTTGCCACTGTAGTTACGACCGGTCGCAACAGCCTCTGAAAGACTACACTGGTGCAAATCTGTAACACAACAGATTACTTTAAACTAAAAGTTTTAACAATTAACACAAGTACACCAACTATGCACCCCCGTAGGATGAATGGAAATGGTGCAAAACACTAAGAATTAAAATATTGACTTTGCCACCGAAGGTGCAACTTCATTTTAACTTCTAAGAAATGTCTTACGGTGAAAGGGTAGCGACTTTATATACTAAAATGATTTTTTAAATAAAAGCCCATAAAATGCAATCTTATATAAGATTCTACAAGGCAGGCCAAACAAGTTAAGATGCTCTACAGTACACAGATACCGCCTCTCAAGATGATAAGCGCCGTCCGAAGTGGTCATGCGGTTCTAGGCGCTGCAGCCTGGAACCGCGAGACCGCTACGGTCGCAGGTTCGAATCCTGCCTCGGGCATGGATGTTTGTGCTGTCCTTAGGTTAGTTAGGTTTAACTAGTTCTAAGTTCTAGGGGACTAACGACCTCAGCATTTGAGTCCCATAGTGCTCAGAGCCATTTGAACCATTTGTTTTATGATAGGCAAGATGAAAACATATTTCAAGAAGTTGGCCGTTACACTCCAAGCAAAAAATTCCTTAAAACACCAAATCCGACAAACATGGGGACGAGAGACTGACCAAAAAACAAGTAGAATTTAACAAGAGTAAATGAGACAACATATCACCAATCACTTAACTTCTAATAAACTGCGATTTCTCGACAAGACCTGTCGCAGCATCCCCAAATCCCCAAATTGCTCTCCAGAACCGTCCGCTGCCAGTCGCTTCAACGGACGCAGAAAGGAGCGCCGATCGCCCGTCTTTCCTGGTCCGGACCAACCGATCGACTGCCCGCTGCTCCGTCCGCAACGGCTGCTCCGTCGCGACTGCACTGCTGGTGCGTCTCCCACTCTCTTCCAGACACATGACGGCGGAAATACTGGCTCGGACCCAACCATGCAGAGAAAACACGTCCACGGGCAAAACGACATCCCTGCACTAGGAAAGGACCGAGCCAAGCTCCACAAGATAGTCACTGAGGGGGCCCGGAAGCGCTCGGAGAACCAGTTATACCACGGCGTCGCAGCTCGCACCGGCCAGACTGATGTCGTGGGTTGACTCCTGTTGCTCTCGTGTCGACCAAGAAGCCAATACCCCTCGCTATACGGCGGGGTCCACTGTACTCACGTGGTGATCTCACATGCGCCGACGCTCAAGACGGTCAAGTCATCTTGTGTCTCAGTGCTCTACGGACCAACCAATTGATCCAACCGCCAATGACCATTGCCCGAGCAGACTGGAGCGGACTAGCGGCCTAACGCGCAGACTCAGATACAGGAACTAAGCCCCGAACGGGCGACCAATCACGGAGTTCTCTTACTGCCTGAGTGGAAAGACTCTCATTTTGCCGGCTTTAAAGGTTGATCCGTACGACAGACGTACTAGCACTCCGGACGACAGACAGACACTAACTGCCTCACAAATGCGGACGAGAGACAGACTAGCAAGCTGGAGACGAGAGACTGACCCAGACTGACCGACTGGCGAGCTCATAGCGCCCCTTAAAAGCACGTGAACAGCCAACCTTTCCCCTTTCCCACCAGAGGGAGACACCAAAGCTGCGATTGCCACACCGGCGCCATCGCCAGAAACGGAGGGCGACTGGTTCAGACTACGCTCTGCAGCGCGCCCTTCAAATCAGCAATTTTTACCGCGGCTTAACCATGTTTTGAAATCCTATACAAGGATTGGTACAGCCATAACTTTACAGAATTCCTTTTGCATTTCCTTCCTCGCTGTCATTTCCTAAGTTCTTTCAACATTTCCACAGACAGCGTGAAATGTATTAACCTAGGTGTCTGAAGTGGGCTATTTATTGTGGCGACCTCAGTTTTGGGAGTTGGGTATGATAACTGGGGTCAGTAATTTAGTTCACTTTCTCACCTTCCACAACCGGATGCCTTAAGACACTAAAAGCCAATCCAGGTGTTGCAGCAGCTGGAAGGACTACAAAAGACCTAAGGATAGGGACCTGGCCACCCTGCTCCCAATAATTTGTGTCCAGTGTGGGCAGACGCCGACGCCGATTGGTAGATGCTTTCCCCCTCATTGTTCTTCTCCTGGGAGCATCCACACAGCCACTGTTTTCCGCCACAACGTTTTTCCATGCTGTTCAGAAATGGAGAAAAGCAGAAGGGGTCTGTTATCACATGAAACAGCATGTAGCAGAGGACAATTGGATGCCTGTATAGTATGTGAGATGCCAATATGAAAAGAGCGATATGAAGTTTGCTAAGTTAAAAGAATGTTTGATATGAGGGCCTTTTAGGGCTCGTATGTGTTCCGCTGAGAGATGTGTGGCAAAGATGTCACCGAAGTGCAATTAGATATTAGCAGGGGAGAAAGTGATGAGAAATGAACAGAACGAGGATATTTATACATAACTCATGGCACAGACTTGCCCAGTGTAGGAATTCGACCCACAATAAGATCTGAGTCTGATCGTCCAGTCATGGGAGTTCTAGGGAGCACATAATATTTAACATGGGTGATGAACAATAATTTTGGTTGGTTGGAAGACGAGTATGAGCTAGCTAATCGGATGTGAGGCCATGGACAGGGAAAGGGCTCTGGAGCATGTGAAAATATCGTCCCAAAAGACATTTGTGATCGCTATGGCAATAGTGATGCTACCTGGTGGGCATCTACATCACACTACAGCATCAGTAGCAGCCAAAGACACGCACCGCTTGCTGGATACACACTGACAGCCCATGAAGTCTAAGTTACTTTCAATTAGTATGACTTATTCCCTTGATATGGTTGTGGTTCTTTTATTTTATTCCACAATTATATCAAGTGAATAAGTCGTGGTAATTTCCAGAAAATTACACAAATGCCCTTGCATTTACTTTTGACAAAACTGGTTTACATAACCGAAGATACGTATTTTGATGATGACTTGTGTTCTGCTCAAGCTTAATGATTTTTGATACTAGTAACACTTGAAAATAGCCCAAGGCCAAAGTGAAGATTGCGGAATTAAATCTGTTGTACAGTGAAATGGCGGTTATATCTTACAAAAAGTTTTATATGACTGTTGCTCCACGCCGAGTTAAAACCATTAATAGGAGTAGAACAGTCGGTCTTCAAATTTGAGGGGAAAAAGTGAGGGCAGCTGAGTGTGGATGACACCACAAAAAATGAATAAAGTAATCAATAAAGGCACTACCTTACATCCTTTCTTTCCAGTTACTCAACACGTACTCTCTTTTTACCGCCAATTTCCAAGCGCGGGAAGAGGTGGGGAAGGGAGAGGAGAAGTGGAGGAAGGGAAGGGGGATGGGGCGTGATGAGCTCATGTGATGTTGCCGCATCTACCTCTCAGGGTGAGGGGTGGGGGACAGCCGCCAGCTTCAATAAATTCAAGTACAATGCAGGCCGTCCTAGCTTCAGCTTTGTTCCAGTACTGCAAAAAAGGAGCATATGAAAACTGTAAGTACAAGTTCTTCCGAATTTCCCCAATAACTAGATATGAAAATCGGTAACCAACTAAAACTTTCGCGTTTCCTATATACTGCCGTAAAGTCAACAAAACAAAGCAGAACGTCACACATAGAAAACATTACGTAAAAATCATACAGTACAAAGAGAAAACGCACTTGAAAATGGAAATCATGTCCAAAACACGTCGTGTACAATAAGAATAAAAGACAATCTTGGCTAGTAGCAGAAAAGTTATTTACAAACAAATCCATTGAGACCCTCTGTGTGCCCGCCCTCATTGTTGGCAAACTTCTTCCCCCAATGTCCCTCCAAATGTTCTGTGTTTTCCAAAAGACTGCCTGGTGTACTGTCGTTTGTGGTCGATTCGATGGACTTCCTTCTCGATCAGCATGACTCACGCGTGTGTGACCTTAGTCAAACAGTTTACGCCATTTCACAATGGCCGGACGTGACACTACATTTGGTTCATATACCTCCAGAACCTCCCTGTGAATCTGGGTACAATTTAGAGATTTTGTTCACAAGAATTATACTGTCCTGCCTCCTTCAACTTAGGATTACTGTTCCTGCTGCTGCGCCATTGCATGCACACACTGTGAGGCACCTTTTATCGGAACTTCAGTGGAAGTATCTGCAGGAATTTCGACATTTGTTCTGTTATCCAAACTGCAGTGGAGTGTCTGCAGGAAATCCGGTATATGTACTGTTATCTGAACTGCAGTGGAACTGTCTGCAGGAAATCAGATGTATGTCCTGCAGGGAATTTGATATATATCTTGTTATCCGAACTGCAGTGGAAGTATCTGCATGAAATCCGATATATATGTCCTGTTATTTGAACTGCAGTGGAACCATCTGCAGAGGTTCCGATACGTGTGCTGTTATCGAAATTGCAGTGCAACTACCTGCAGGAAATCCGATGTATGTACTGTTATCCAAACTGTAGTGGACAGCCGCGAAGGATTCGCCGAGCGGTCTTAGGCGCTGCAGTCATGGACTGTGCGGTTGGTCCCGGCGGAGGTTCGAGTCCTCCCTTGAGCATGGGTGTGTGTCTTTGTCCTTAGGATAGGTGAAGCAGTGTTTAAGCTTAGGGACTGATGACCTTAGCAGTTAAGTCCCATAAGATTTCACATACATTTGAACATTTGTAGTGGACATTTCGGTAGGGAACCCGGTATACATACTGTTAGCACAGCTGCAGTGGAACAATGTGCAGGAAATGTTAAGCAAGGTAGGAAGATATATATGCTCAGCAAGGGTGACAAGATACAAATTTCAGAATATCTCAGCTGTCACAGTCAAATATTCGGTGATGAGGACGAAGATGTGGTGAACAAATGGAAAAAATTCAAAGGATTCGGTCAATATGCCCTAGACACGTATGTTCCGAGTAAGGTTTTAAGGGATGGGATAGATCCACCATCTTTTAACAGCCGTGCTAGAAAAGCGCTACGTAAACAAAGAGCACTTCATCTCAAAGAGAAGTAAACGCCTAGCTGACAAACAAAAGCTGAACGAAACGAAAATGAGCGTAAGGAGAGCAATGAGACAAGCGTTCAATGATTTTGAAAGTAAGACGTTGTCAACCGACCTGACTAAAAAACCTAAGAGAATTTGGTTGTATGTACAATGAGCATGTGGGTCAAAATCATCTATTCATTCTTTCACCGACCACACTGACACCGAAACGGAAGATAACAGAGAGAAGGCCGTAATCCTGAATTCGGTCTTCCGAAGTTGTTTCACCGTGGAAGATCGTAACACTGTCCCTCATTTCAACTTGCTCCCCTTCTAGCAGTAATTTCTCGTAGATCACTTGAGCAACGAAAGGTACCTAAAGACTGGAAAAAAGCACAGGTCATTCCTGTTCTTAAAAAAGGCCGTAAGACGGATCCACGCAACTAAAGACATATATCTTTGACGTCAACCTGTTATAGAATTATGGAACATGTTTTATGCTCAAGAATTATGACGTTTTTGAAAAATGAGCACCTCCTTTATAAAAATCAACATGGATTACGCAAACATAGATCCTGCGAAAATCAGCTAGGTCTGTTCCTCCCTCAGATCCACAGCGCAGTGAACAGCGACTCTCAGGTTGATGCCGTGTTCCTTGATTTCAGTAAGGTATTTGACACCGCCTAGCATTGCCATTTAATGAAAAAAATACGAGCTTACGGAGTGTCGCAGCAGACCTCTGACTGGATTCAAGACTTTCTTGCGGATAGAACTCAACACGTCGCTCTTCACAGACCTAAATCGACAGATGTAAAGGTAATATCCGGAGTACCACAGGGAGGTGTGATAGGACTGTTGCTGTTTACAATATACATAAATTATCTAGTGGAAAGCGTCGTATGCTCTTTAAGGCTATTCACAGATTATGCAGTTGTCTATACCAAAGTAGCAAGGACAGAAGATAGTAAGTATTTGCAGAACGACCTGCAGAGAATTGATTAATGGTGCAGACTCCGGCAGTTGAGCCTGAACGTAAATAAATGTAACATGTTGCGCACATATAGGAAAAGAAACCCACTACTGTACAGCTACACTATCGATGAGAAACAGCTGGGGACAACGTCTGCCGTAAAATATCTAGGAGTAACTATCAAGAGTGACCTTAAGTGGAATGACAATACAAAACAGGTAGTGGTAAAAGCAGGCACCAGACTCAAAGTCTTAGGAAGAATCTTAAGGAAATGCAACTAATCCACGAAAGAAGTGGCTCGAATATTGTTCATCAAACTGGATTCCTATCAGGTGGGACTGATATATGAGATAAAGAAGATCCAAGGAAGAGCGGCGTGTTTCGTAATAGGATCGTTTAACTGGTTAGAGAGCGTTACGGAGATGCTAAAGAAACTCCACTGGCAGGCGCTACAAGAGAGGCGTTGTGCATCACGGAGAGATTTACTATTGAAATATTGGAACAGCACTTTTCAGGAGGAGTCGGAAAACATATTGGTTCCCCCACACACATATCACGTATTGACATAGAGGAGAAAATTCGAGAAAATAAGGCCAATACTGAGGCTTACCACGGGCTATTCGCGAGTGGAACAGGGTTTGAGGGATCAGATAGTGGTACCGAAAGTACTGTATAATGTAGATGTAGATGAAATTCGTTATGTGTGCTGTTATACAGGCTGCAATGGAATTATCTGCAGGAAATCCAATAAATGCCCTGGTATTTGAACTGCAGTCGAACTATCTGTAGAAAATGTGATATATGTACTGTTACCCGAACTGCAGTGCAACTGGCTGCAGGGAATCCCTTATACGTTCTGTTATCCAAACTGCAGTGGAAGTATCTACACTCCTGGAAATGGAAAAAAGAACACATTGACACCGGTGTGTCAGACCCACCATACTTGCTCCGGACACTGCGAGAGGGCTGTAGAAGCAATGATCACACGCACGGCACAGCGGACACACCAGGAACCGCGGTGTTTGCCGTCGAATGGCGCTAGCTGCGCAGCATTTGTGCACCGCCGCCGTCAGTGTCAGCCAGTTTGCCAGGCATACGGAGCTCCATCGCAGTCTTTAACACTGGTAGCATGCCGCGACAGCGTGGACGTGAACCGTATGTGCAGTTGACGGACTTTTAGCGAGGGCGTATAGTGGGCATGCGGGAGGCCGGGTGGACGTACCGCCGAATTGCTCAACACGTGGGGCGTGAGGTCTCCATAGTACATCGATGTTGTCGCCAGTGGTCGGCGGAAGGTGCACGTGCCCGTCGACCTGGGACCGGACCGCAGCGACGCACGGATGCACGCCAAGACCGTAGGATCCCACGCAGTGCCGTAGGGGACCGCACCGCCACTTCCCAGCAAATTAGGGACACTGTTGCTCCTGGGGTATCGGCGAGGACCATTCGCAACCGTCTCCATGAAGCTGGGCTATGGTCCCGCACACCGTTAGGCCGTCTTCCGCTCACGCCCCAACATGGTGCAGCCCGCCTCCAGTGGTGTCGCGACAGGCGTGAATGGAGGGACGAATGGAGACGTGTCGTCTTCAGCGATGAGAGTCGCTTCTGCCTTGGTGCCAATGATGGTCGTATGTGTGTTTGGCGCCGTGCAGGTGAGCGCCACAATCAGGACTGCATACGACCAAGGCACACAGGGCCTACACCCGGCATCATGGTGTGGGGAGCGATCTCCTACACTGGCCGTACACCTCTGGTGATCGTCGAGGGGACACTGAATAGTGCACGGTACATCCAAACCGTCATCGAACCCATCGTTCTACCATTCCTAGACCGACAATAGAACTTGCTGTTCCAACAGGACAATGCACGTCCGCATGTATCCCGTGCTACCCAACGTGCTCTAGAAGGTGTAAGTCAACTAACCTGGCCAGCAAGATCTCCGGATCTGTCCCCCATTGAGCATGTTTGGGACTGGATGAAGCGTCGTGTCACGCGGTCTGCACGTCCAGCACGAACGCTGGTCCAACTGAGGCGCCAGGTGGAAATGGTATGGCATGCCGTTCCACAGGACTACTGCCAGCATCTCTACGATCGTCTCCATGGGAGTATAGCAGCCTGCATTGCTGTGAAAGGTGGATATACACTGTACTAGAGCCGACATTGTGCATGCTCTGTTGCCTGTGTCTATGTGCCTGTGGTTCTGTCAGTGTGATCATGTGATGTATCTGACCACAGGAATGTGTCAATAAAGTCTCCCCTTCCTGGGACAATGAATTCACGGTGTTCCTATTTCAATTTCCAGGAGTGTACAAGAAATCCGGTATGTCCGATAGTATGTACTGTTATCTGAACTGCAGTGGAACTATCTGCAGGAAATCCATTTTATGTCCAATTATCCTAACAGCCATGGAACTATCTGCAGGAAACTCGATATGAACTATGTGATCAAAAGTATCCGAACACCCCCAAAATTAGACTTTTTCATATTAGGTGCATCATGCTGCCACCTACTGCCATTTACTTCGTTTCAGTGAACTCAGTAATGAGAGAGCAGTATGGGGAAGTCACGATCTTCGAACGTGGTCAGGTTGGGTGTCACTCGTGTCATACGCGTGTACGCGAGATTATCACACTCCTAAACATCCCTAGGTATACTGTTTCCGATGTGATAGTGAAGTGGATACGTCAAGAGATGTGTGCATCAACAAAGTATACAGGCCGACCTTGTCTGTTGACTGACATGACCGTCGACGGTTGAAGAGAGTCGTAATGTGTAATAGGCAGACATCTATCCAGACAATCACACAGGAGTTCCAAACAGCATCAGGATCCTCTACAGGTACTATGACAGTTAGGCGGGAGGTGAGAAAACGCGGATTTCATGGTCGAGCGGCTGCTCATAAGCCACACATCACGCTGGTAAATGGCAAACTACGTCTCGCTTGGTGTAAGGAGCGTAAGCATTGGACGATTGAACAGAGGACAAACTTTGTGCGTAGTGACGAACCACGGCACACAATGTGGCGATCCAACGGTAGGGTGTGGGTATAGCGAATGCCCGGTGAACGTCATCTGCCAGCGTGTGTATTGCCAGTAGTAAATTGGAGGCGGTGGTGTTATGGTGTGGTCTTGTTTTTCATGGAAGAGGCTTGCACCTCTTGTTCTGCGTGACACTATCTCAGCACAGGCCTTCATTGACGTTTTGAGCACCTTGCTGCTTCCCACTGTTGAAGAGCTGTTCGGGGATGGTGATAACTTCTTTCAGTACGATCGAGCACCTATTCGTATTGCACAGTATTTGGCGAATTAGTTACACGACAATAACATCCCTGCAATAGACTGGCTTGCACATAGTCGTGACCAGAATCCTGTAGAACACCTTTGGAATGTTTTGGAACGCCGACTTCGTGCCAGGCCTCACCTACCGACATCGATACCTCTCCTCAGTGCAGCACTTCCTGAAGAATGGGCTGCCATTCCCTAAGAAACCATCCAGCAGCTGATTGAACGTTAGCCTGCGAGAATTAGAGATGGGTAGTTCGCGAACGAACGGGTGCAAAGGAACGGTTCACCAAGATGAACGAAAGGACCGAGGAACGAATTCCAAGGAACGATCGGTTCATAGTTCACTTCGGTCACGGCGGTCTACTTGTAGTTCCCGGGGACGAGGAACGATCGGTTCATAGTTCACTAGTGCACTTTGGTCGCGGCGGTCACTTTGGCAGTTCTCGTTCCAGCCTCGGTCGCGTGCTCGTGTCAGTCTCGGTCTCCCTCGGCGGCACTCGTCGTTCTTCGCATGACCACCTGTCGCAGTTACACTGCGACTGCTCCTCGTTAGTTTAGTATCCAGTTGTTTGTTTCGTTCACTGCGCTCGACTATTCTCGCACTTGTTTCTGGTTATTCAGCGTTCACGACAGGTAATGTAGAAGTATTTTATAGTTACGTAAATTACATAAAAATCGTGTCGTATGTAATGGGTACATCTTTTCAGGTAACAAAAGGGCATATCAGCTCACTTCATTATATCGATGAACAGCAGAAGACATAACAAGGCAAGTTTTTTTGTTATTCATATTTTTTTGGTTTCATCGACTTGATTTAGCAGCTACCTTTCAATAATTTGCTTAATTTTCAGTGTAAGAAAATTCATATAAAAATATTTTCGTGTATCTTTCATATACAAAACATTAGATTTACGAAGGCTCAAATTATTTTTAAGTTTGGTAGCTCCTATTTCGCATTACCTGCTAGTTTGGTTTCTTCGAAAAAGTGGGTTGTGGTCCATTTTGGCTCAGTAGGAAAAGCGGTGCCCTTTCCATTTGAAAAGACATAGATTGCCATAAAATCATATTTACTTATTATCTCAAAAACATTTGCTCAGAAGGAACTTTCAAACCAAAAATTTTACTACTGCAAAATTTATTATTAGTATTATTGCTGCATTAACGTTAATAATGTATCATAAAAACCTAATTTTTAGTAAGCGTGTGACGTAAGTATGAGAAAACCACATTTTATTTTATGCTTCCATGAAGTCTCTACTTCGCCTACGATCTCAGAGACAACGTGAAGTATATACAGGGTGTAAACGATTATTGTTTACAACGCAGCATAACTATGTAGTGGAAGCCGAAACAAAGAATTTTGTACAAGACACTAGTGGTCTATTAAGTTGGGAAACAGCTACCAACAGATTTACAAGACTACAAGAGCTATAGCCCATGCGCGTCACGTGAGTTTTTCATGTTCTCTTCTCCAGCTCCCTACACATCGTCATCAATTGTTTTGCAATTGTTGCTTGCACTAGCTTGTTATTTCTTCACTGCCTAATTATTACGTATTTGCCTGTTAGTTGTGTCTGCTCGTAACGGGCAACACATCGCCCGTAATTGGCGAGCAGTCTGTACTCGGGGCCGGTTTTCCGTGCGCCACTCTATATTACTTCCCTGCGATCAGCCAGACAAGGCTACGGTTTGCTAAACGACAGGTTCTGCAGAATCACAGAAATTACTTGTAAAAGTGTGTAAGAATTCTGTACTGAATAAAAACTGTATACTCCAGGGGGGGGGGGGGGGGGGGGAGTCAAGTGCCCGCTCTTGGTGGCCTCCATCCTTCAGTCACCTACACTACCAGTTTTCAGTTTTTCATAAGAACCATATACCAAGCACAAATGAACGGTGAACGAATAAAAGTGAACGGTTCCCAAAAAAGAACGATCAGCAGTGAACTAGTTCTCAAGGATGAACGAGTTTCCCCTTCTCTAGCGAGAATGGAAGCTGTCACTAAGGCTAAGGGTGGGCCAACGTCATACTGAATTCCAGCATTACTGAAGGAGGGCACCACGAACTTGTAAGTTATTTTCACCCACGTGTCCAGATACTTTTGATCACTTAGTTTTGTGTACTGTTATCCCAACTACAGTGCAACTATCGGCAGGATACCCAACATATGTACTGTTATCAGAACTGCACTGGAAGTATCCGCAGGAAGCCCGGTATACGTACTGTTATCTAAACTGGAGTGGAGCTACCTGTAGGAAATCCGATATGGATACATTCTTCAGAGAATGTGCCCCTCTTAACGTGAGACATGTGTAACTTACTTTCTGAAGTCCATACATAGAAGGAGAAAGATTAAAAACGTTGGCTTAATCATTATCCATTCAGGAAATAGTACCACATTTATTAAGCAGTGTGAGGGTATGGAAATTAATTCGGCGTTGAAACTGTGCAAGAGCGAGGCAGCTGTGTGCTGCATGCAGCTGAATATGGCAGCAAACGTTTAAGAAGGCGCGGCCTGTGCTGGGCTGTTTGTGGGCGGTGGCTGGCTGTGAGACAAGAGCGGCCCCGAGGCCGTGTTCGTGGCTGCCTGTGTTCAGGGGTGGTGGAGGGGCGTGGGGAGCGGCTCGCTTTGCCTGCCCTGCTCTCCACCCCGATGGGCCGTTCCGGCCTTAAAGGTGAGCGATCCGTCCTGCCGCTGTGCTGTTGCCGGCGGCTGCTTTAAGATCGATCCACACTGGGCGTCAACGGACCGTCGGGAGATTAGACGCAACAACCTAACGTCACATCTCGTAGTTCGAAAGCGAGACTATGACGTACCAGCCATCTTATAAAAAATCTGAATGTACAAAGATACGGGGGTTGGATGTATCATCATGAGAGAACTAATAGAGCTTGTCAGTCACCGAAGTACAATCTGTAGGCTGTGTGAAACTTCCTGGAAGATTAAAACTGTGAGCCGGACCGAGACTCGAACTCGGGACCTTTGCCTTTCGCGGGCAAGCGCTCTACCATCTTTTTTTTAAAATCTTTATTGAACAAACGGAGAGGTCACATATATATATACACAAAGCAACAGTTCTTCAAGGTATCAGTTAAACATATACAAATGTTTTCTTTTTTTAGTAATTTGTATTGAACAAATTAAAAGTACATATATATTCACTTTGCAAATGACTGTCAGTTAAACAAAAAAAAATTAAAAAGAAAACCATGAAATAAAACAAAATATAACATATTCTGTCTTCTTCTTTAAAAAAAAAATTGTTTCTTTTTTTGGTTGATGCATGAGAACGTGGATAAGGGTGTTGCATCATGTGACAGGTAGGCATGGTACACCCCAACTTTGAGGGGGGTCAAGGAAGACGCTGCGGAGATAACCAGCAAAAGTTTGTCGGTAAGATGGTTTTCGGGTGAGGGTGCTATGCGCGGTCACAACTTTGTACCAGAAGTCAAGGACTGTATGCGGACCACTCTGAAAGAGGTATTCTAAAGCCTGTCCTCGAAACCAGATTAGGGTATGGTGCTTAGCAAGAGGGTAGTGAAATGTCGGGGGCAACAACAGGAAATTCGGGGTTACCGTCGTTGGCGGGGCACGGAGGTAAAAGCCCTCGATTCGTCGGATGAGTAGCCATACGTTTTGTTTCAGGGGGCACGTAAGACGGTGCTCGTCGGTGTCTTCGAGCTGACAGTCAGGGCAGAGTGGGGAGGTGGCCAGTCCTATGCGATAAAGTCGATTATTAGTCGGGAATTTTCCATAGACTAAAACATACCAGAGTGCAGACACAGACGACGGTAAAAAGGGTGCATGCACACACCCCCAAACCGTGCACCAGTTAATGTCAGGGTGCTGTGGCACCATGGGGTCCAAGGCTTGGACAGCATAAACAAATCTTTTCTACGATGAGGACGGGTGACTGGAAGATCGGCCCGAACGTAGCTGAGTTCTTTGAAACAATTGGCGATGTGGTACAATAATGGAGAAATAGGTGCCACATTAATCGGTGGATGCCATCTGAGCTACCCAAGCACGACTCACATCCCGTCCTCACAGCTTTACTTCTGCCAGTACCTCGTCTCCTACCTTCCAACCTTCACAGAAGCTGATAACGGACTTAGGCTCTGCGCGCACCAGCGGGAGAGAAATATAGCTTACGCGCGCTCTAGCTGTACTATGAGCGCGGGTCTGCTGGAGCGCCAGCCTAGCGCTGAGCCATGCGGGTAGCATAACCAGCAGGCTAAGCTCCCAGCGGGCAGTGCGGCACTATGCTTTGTTAATTTTTCAAATTGTTGCATCCTTGAGCCCCCGATTACCAGATGTACATCTAGCGGTTATAGGCTGACGCCCCCGGTTACACGAGTCAAGGAAGAAACTTTATTAATAATTATAATACAAAGTAATATTACCAGTTACAGTAACATTCTCAGCAAGTACACCAAGTCCTTTCATCCATACATGTATTTTCTCATCATTAGAAACTTTTCTACGTGAAGGGGTATCCAAGGTAAAATGGCTTATTACTATAAAAACAAACTAGGTCCACTTTGCATCTTCTGATCGATTCCACAGTGCCACCTCTTGTATGCGATAACATCTCGGTCGGCGAAAGATTCTAGTCCAGGTAACGATGCGTTCTCACAGCGGACAATTGCGAGTGTAAACCACCCACTGCCAGCTGCTCCAGTTGCGACATCAAGTGAAAAATTAACTCGACACAGAAGCTGTGTGCACAGTAGTCAGAGAACATCTGCCGTCCGAACATTTCAAAACATTAAGAGGTATTTCTTCTACAACTTATGTACGTAAATACAGACACACATCAAGCAATGTTTTGAACGTTAAACATCACAAAATTTTACTTTATCCATTGTGTTTCATTTCGTTTCTCAGAAAAATAAACTGTCTTTCTACATCAATAAAAATGAGTTTTTCACTGTTAAAAGTCCGCCCCCATAGCTGAGTGGCTGAGAGGCCCCGGTTCGATTCCCGGCATGGTCGGAGATTTTCTCCACTCAGGGACTGGGTGTTGTATTGTCCTCATTATTATTTCATCAGCATCAGTGGAAGGCAACGGGAAACCACCACGGGAATCACTTCCATAGACGCTCATGCGGTGGACCTTGTAAGACTAAGGAATTTGTTGCTAACGCACTCAAACAGATGTAATTTCGATGGATTGCTCACGCGCTGCCTGCGATATGTACGCTATAAGAGAATCTCAGACCAGAGAGCAGTGTTGACTGCAGTAGGATCTGTGTGGCAGTAGGAGTAAGTAGTGGCCAGCAGTCTGGTGTATTGAGTTGGCTGGGCCGGTTGTGGAGAACGATGGCGGTGCCTGAGGGATGTAGTATTAGGTAAAAGCAGCCTCGCGCATATGTGTTATTGTTATATCAAGTCCCATGTAAATGTTTTTCTAAAATCTCTTGATAATAATCTTTCTTATAAAATTTAACTTTTGACAATCATTCATCTCAATTTAAAGAATTTACTAATTTCTCCAATCCATGGTCATACCGATTATTATAAAGAAAAATCAGTTGTTCTTTTTATACATGACAAATCTATCGGCCAGCATTGCACTTAGCTGTGCCAGAAAAATTTCTTATAGGAGCAGATATATATGCGTTATCCGGCGACTTTATTGAGGTAAGAGTTTTCAGTTTATTCCAAATGAATTTTCAGGGCCATGACGCAGCACTGCTGACGTCCAAAATTTATCAGTTTATATTCACAGTCAATTATTGAAAGGTTATAAGTGAGCCACAATTTTATTGAGATGTTAGTAACGCTATTATTGTGAGGTTACGGAATAATAAACTGTTGGTAGATTACGAAATTTATTTGTAGTTGCACTGAATGTGAATTGTATAATTATATTTTTTACTGTTGAGAGTTTATTATATTTTTCTATTGGGAAGTTACGCTGAAAGTGAATGATATAATTAGTTTTTACTGTTGGGAGGTATTTTTAACTGCGTTACGCTGAATGTGAATGAATGCTATAATTATATATAATTTAAATGTTGGGAAGTTACAACCTCTCTGACGAGGCTTCCCCCATGGCAAGACCTGCCGCAAGGCAGAGCACAACGATAAGTTACTGTTAAAAAGGTTACATTGTTAAAAAAGGATCAGTGTATATCGTAAATGATATTTATTTTTAAGGTATATAGTCATACATAGACTATCTTCAGACCAATAATGCTTCTGAAATCAATAAAGTAGGCCAGAAATACTGCAGTTATTTACCGTAAATAACAGTAGATAAGCAAAATAGCTACTAAGGAAGTAAAAATACAAATGATGTCACCTAAATTCGATATCCTCACTCTCTGTAAGTGCAAGATGCGACAGTTGTCAACATCTGGCTAGCATAGGGATTCTAACAGGTTGTAAAGAGAGAGCTCCAATAACTGATCAGCGATTGATCAGTTGAACAGCCGATTAACATTAAGAAACACAAAACAGTGTGTGTGTGTATAATTATAAAAACATAATCTGGTGTATGTGTAAGATTACGATGTTCGTTTCAAAAGAAGAAAACATTTAAAAAAATTGAAGAAAGAGATTAAATACTGGAGAGGCCAGTAAGCAGAGGGTAGAACAGATGACCTGCCCTTTGTGTAGACTACCTACAAGTATTTGATTGTGCATATCTTGCCAAAGAATATGGTATAGGCAGTGCAGACATGTGATCTTACTGTCAGTTCAAAAGTTATAAATAATGTTAACACAGGGAAAATGTTTCAACTACTCTCATTCTCATTTATACTTAGCGTAGGCTTTTATTAGTTTAGGTGTTGTTCACCTCCAATCACGTTTCGATTTCAGAAATTTGGTCTCCTTTTGCGGAAGAACACAATTACAAAAATCAAAGTTTTCTTGCAACACCTTGAAATGTGTCAGCAAACGGAGCAAACAATAAATTTTAAGGTGACACAAAATTTCCCACAGCGATGTGAGGGAGCGCCGTGGCGTTTACTTAAGTTTTGATGTTAGCAGACCAGGTCACTGCCTCTCTCACCTCTCCCTCCGCCATCCCCGAACAGCGTCATTGACAAAACTTTCCTCTGATGTTGATGACGCGTTCCGTTGATGGTATGTGAGAACCCCGCCATTTGAAACGTTTTAGAATATGTTTTGATGTTTAGTTCAGTACCGTGACGCGAAGTATGAAATGAAGTTTGGACTGCCTCACCGTTTGACGTACTTGGCTAGCTTTGTGGCTCATATCGAAATTCATTTGGCGAACACCACAAGCGCAGAAACGTCCGTTTCCACAAGAGTTGAAAATATTTATTTTTCCACTCTATTGATTTGACTTAATTGCAGGGCCTCAGGTTCACTGCTAGAATACTTTCACTTTGTGGATGTAATTTCCTTAATACAAGGAAATGTAAGGAAATGATATTTGTGCTCTCTTTATAAATAATTAAAAAATGCATCCCATTTACAATATAAGGCAACATGCCTATGTTACTTATGAAAATCATTTAGTAGAATGTGATGGCAAACATGTATCTCCTCCATACGACTGCGCAGTAACAACTGCCCTTGTGCCTCTACACAACTACGTGACGCTGAACAATCCCCTTAGAAAAATTAATGAATTACTCTGCTGATAAACTCCTTACGTTATTTGATTTTTAAATAGCTGAGCAAAACTGAACGTACTCAGACATTTCTCTCTTTACTTATTCTGATCAACACTAAACTGATACACAATATTTGCAGCGCAACGCAATCTGACTTTCAATAATCCCTACAAAAGATTGGCCCTGATTAACAATAACCTATACCTTTCATGAATCACTTACCTCACAAAAATCTTCGTTACTCGAACTACTGCCAGCTAAATAAAAGATTCTAACTACTGAAGTCACTAACTACTGATAGGCATAGTTAACAAATTAAATATTTCGATAGAGAGCAAAAAATGTATTTACCTTAATAGTGTTCACAAGTCATAATAGATATATTAGTTCATGATATCCGGTCTTGCAAATTTACTCTCTCTGATGGACACACGTCCAGATCATCCGCTCTCAAAACTCCGCCATCTCTCTCCCCACATCCACCACTGCTGGCGGTTCACCTCCAACTGCGCACGATACGCGCTGTTAACATCCAACTGCCCACTACAATAGAGAATAGTTCAACAATGCAAACCAACCACAGCCTTCACACAGCACACTCAGTGATTTTCATAGAGAGCGCTACGTGTCGTTACCAACACACAGACCTAAACAGCCTACTTACAACGCTACTGTAAAGCTGAGAACATTTTATTTAATCAGATCGCAGCGAGATTATGCATTCAAACGCTGTCATCATATGACGGAATCAACGGGCGTTTTCCGTAACACTGCCGGCCGGAGTGACCGAGCGGTTCTAGAGGCTTCAGTCTGGAACCGCGTGACCTCTACGGTCGCAGGTTCGAATCCTACCTCGGGCATGGATGTGTGTGATGTCCTTAGGTTAGTTACGCTTAAGTAGTTCTAAGTTCTAGGGGACTTATGACCTCAGATGTTAAGTCTCATAGTACTCAGAGCCATTTGAACCATTTTTCACTAACACTGTTGTGTGCTGAAGACCAGTTTCGAACATAAATAAGCAGGGGGAACATTTTAAATGTTAATTTGGAGAATATTTCCAGTCGAGAATAGCGGGCTGGCTAAAAATAGTTTAGAAATGGACACGAACAGTCTCGACCGCAGAAAAAAGTGGTTCAAATGGCTCTGAGAACTTTGGGACTTAACATCTGAAGTCATCAGTCCCCTAGAAATTAGAACTACTTAAACCTAACTAACCTAAGAATATCACACACATCCATGCTCGAGGCTGGATTCGAACCTGCGACCGTAGCAGTCGCGCGGTGCCAGACTCAAGCGCTTAGAACTTCTCGGCCACCGCGGCCGGTGACCGTAGAAACATTCTTTTGATGGCAACTGGTTTCGGTCAGTTTTTGACCATCCTCAGACCCATACATTATAACGGTAGGCAGAGATGGTGAATGGAGCTGGCGTTATAACTCGACGAACGTCAACAGCTCCATAAGTGAGCAGTTGACTCTAGTGGAGTTACAGCACCCACTCCTTTCACCGCCACCGCCTGTCATCATTGTATGAGGATCTAAGGACGGCCAAAAGCTGACTGGCAGGTTACCACGAAAACAAACGTTTTTGCGGTCGAGACTGTTCGTGTCCATTTTTAAAATATTTTAAATGGTTTCCCTCGCAGTGTACCAATTCTCTCTCTCTGAAATTGCTATAGCCTGTAAACCAGGGTTATCCAGCCATTTTAGTTCACCTGGGTGACATTGGAAGAAGACCAATAAATAATAAACGGAATTTTAAAGATTTTTTTAATACTTCTTTTTAGCGATGATGTGACAGATGCTCCCTTCTTGAGCCTCTTTGATACTTGCTTTGGGCAGCGTGATGTTCGCAGGCCGCTGTCTGGACACCCCTGCTGTAAACTGTACAGTGAGGAGCGCTCCAACTGGGAAAAGCTGTCATGCTCGGATGGACGACAGCTAACGAGTGGCATGGTGAAGAGGACAATGGCTGTCCTCAACGCTCAAATCACGTTACATAACTTTTAGCAACATTAAACAACTTGACTCTCTAATGGCTCAATTCTCTCAAATAATCAGGAAGCCCACAATTGATGGAAATATCCCGAACTTACTAATAATCTCATTCACCTGCTACCTGTATAATCTTTGCAAGACAAACTCCTGCCCCTGCATCTGATATCTTACGATCTAATTAGATACCGCTGGTGCTATTTTAGTTATTTTATTTTCACATTTACATTTCCGTTCAATCTTTAGTAAGCTCTTTACGAAACTATGTGCCACGTTCTGAAATAGTGTCTGAAGTCCTAAGACAACACATACATGTCATATTAACCCACAGAAATCTACCTGATGGTGGAGATTTGAACCTTCGCGACATGTCGTGGAAATAAGTAAAGAGTGACTGGCAACAGTAAAATTCATTGTTTCGTATCAATAACAGTCACGGTAAAGCCTAGCCAAGAATGTTCACAAATGTATATTTCTTGTGAGAGCCAAGATCCTTGATTTTAAGACCTTTATTCCAATTAGTTTCTACAGAATAGTGCTGTCATCTTCAGATTGGCATTACACTTTGCGTATATTTTCCCATCCATGTGTCGCCGACATTTTGAGAACAAAGTGTAAATGAATTGTTCTCAAAATGTCGTGACACATGTATATGAACATATACACAAAGTGTAATGCCAATCCGAAGATGACAGCACTATTCTGTTGTAACTAGTAATTGGAATAAAGGTCTTAAAATCAAGCGTTCTTGGCTATATATATATAAATAGCATTCGCCCCAGCAACACGTGTAGCTTATATCAGAATGTTCGGATTTAAAGTTAATCCACTTATCATATTAGCTTTTACTGTTGCTGCAATGTAAGTTGCTTTAAGAATACTACATCGTTCTATGTGTTTTGGGATTCACCATTCACCACTGACAGGTTTCTTAATTGCTCCAGAAACTTTGCGTAGTTGTTGTTTGGTATTTTTGTATTAAATGTACTGCCATCCAAGAAAATATGTTTTACACAGTAGCTGAATACCTTTAGAGAATCATTGTATTTTTATTTTTACAATTTGGGTATCACATGTTCATGTCCTCATCCATGCATGTTTTTCTTCTCTTACATATATTTCTGCTCATTAAGATATTTGGTAGGGTACTACTTTTTTCTGTATTGCTTCATGTACACTTTGTACATGCCTAGTCTTTCCCTACCCAGAAAATTAAATTGCCATTGAATTTATATTGTCGAAATCCATATACGGTTAAGTGCCAAAAATTATTTTTTTCAGTTATATGTTTTTAATTCTGGGATGCCAAAATAAGCAAAGAACTGTTTTATCCTTTAGTATGGTTCACTGGCAATTTTTATTTTATGACATATTCCGAATTTTCAATTTATCTTTGAGCCACAACGCCTCCCCAGTGGTAACAGGTGGGACGGAAGAGGTAGAATGACGCTAAGCGTTTCTGGAAGCGTGTTGAAACACGCTGCAGTTGCGATAGGTAGCACGAGAAAACTGCACATTGGTTGGCATTAGAGCAACACCCCAATCACTTAATTGCGCTCTGATGTTTGACACGGCTTCAATTATAGTGAATTTCATTGAGTGCTAACCGCCACAAACTAGTCTGCACCACGTACCACAACGGCCAACGGACGGACAATAACTGCAAATGATCTGTTTACCACACAGACCGCAGAGATGCGCCACTGCTAATGGAAGTGGCCAATGAATTTGTGGGCGTAACAGTTCCCGACAGACTGCCGCAGTTCCGCTAGTAAATGTTGTACTGTAGATGCCAGCGTCACACCTGTCGCAACATTTCTCTTGTGGTGGAGCTGAAAAGGAATCCCTGGGAGAAGAAGACGACATTTTCCGCTGAACGATTTTCAGGAAAGATACTAGCAGCATAAAACTGTGGGGTGGACCAGAACTCGATCGCAGAACCTTTTCTTTCACGAGCTGGCACAGACTTGGGGTAAGGTGTAAACCGTTCAATGGGAGACAGTCCCCTATGTTGTGGTTAAACCGTTTCCCACACTGCCCCCTCTTCTAGAAGTGCCAGGCCAGTTAGACATGCTCCTGTAAAGTTGGGGAAGTGGTAATGAGGTACTGGTGGAAGTAAAGCTGGAAGGTGTAGGGTCGCAAATTTATTTGCGACGCCAGTTTTCCGAAACAGCGGACCTAATATGTATTCGACGTAGTTAATTCCAGGTTTTATTATGTTTTGAATTATATGTATGTGTCTTATGTAACTACAGAAGTTGTGTTTTTCTCTTTCCATTTAAAGGCTGATCACATGGAGATGTAGTGACGCCACAGTCTAATACATATAATCATGACACTCTCTGGTGTGAAATTTCTTACTGTCTAACAGATGTAGCGACAGTAGCGTTCCAAGCGGTGAGAAAGCAGACAGTGGCACATATCGTAAGGATAACGTACGTTTTATTTATTTTTCTACGTAATTAAGGAAATAAATGTCATATTTTTGTTTTCCATGAGTTACTAAATTAACCAGAGACATGAATTATCGTGAAATAAATGTCAAAACAGGCTCATTTCAATGATTCCATGACATACGCTACAACTTATTCATGAAGAAATACTTTCGAATATTTACATCATTGAAGATCATTCCGTTGACAGCAATGGAATATACAAATACATATTTAATGCATGAGAAGCATATATTTCTGTTGTGGCCTGACATGATTATAATAGGCACTTCCCTTGACACGTAAAACGTGTTTAAGGTTCTCCTACTTTTTTCCTACGCTTATACATCACTCTTCTTCCTCATACACGAGTATTTTTCTAAATGTATTTACTCTTGCTTCAAGACCTAATGTGTCGAATATGCTTGCCTTTTAGCAACAATTCTAGAACTAGTATCTCCTCTGTTACGAAATATTTATATTGCTTTTTGACGTTTTATTATGACGTCTATGCAATTTTCCCTTCAGCTACATGTATGGTGGCTTATTTGCGACGTTAAATAGGGAAGGAATTACATTCCATACAGGTTTACTGAGTTCCGCGTTCACTGATTTGGCTAGAAGTGTAGCGAGCAAAACTTAGCCTTATTGGCTAGATATATGACGCCTTACTGCAAAACGTAAGGTCTTCCGATGTTTATTGGCAATTTTTTCTTGTTAAGAGAAAGTGAATCTGTTCAGTAAGTATCCGTACGACACATGCTAACCGTGAATAAACCGTCTTGTAATCTACCATTTCATACGTCCCAGAGTTCTAGGGAAACTAAATAATGTCAAATGTGGCATCATAATTATTGTCGACTTTTATGGCATTGAAAACGCTGCTTATTGTAAACGCAACGTTAAAAAACAATATTAATAGTAGCAGTGCTCGCACTCATCCGATATCGTACACGGAAGTGTCATTTGTTGGCCCCTTGGTGCGCTCGTGACTCTTATGCAAGACTGTGGTGACGCCTTTGAAAACGAGCAGCGTTGTCTAATATCTGATCACAAGCCATAAAGTACCGAAGACCTTGACGGCGAGTGTTCATGAGAGACAAGGGTATCGTCAGGAGCGCCCCAAGGGAGTGTGATAGGACCGCTGTTGTTCTCTATATACATAAATATACATATATATACATAAATACTATACACAAAAACTAGAAAAGGTAGATCATGTGCAGAACAGATTCTTAATTTAAAAACAATTCTGAGAGTGAGAGCTATACAAAATAAAAATACAGTAGTTACTTTCGTAGACTTCAAGATGGCCTACGACTCAGTTGACAGACGAACACTATTCCAGATACTTTATGAATCAGGGATAGATGAAAACACCAGAAGACTTGTTGAACAAACGCTCACAGATACAACATCAAGAATTAAGTTTCAAGGCAAAATTTCTGAACCATTCAAAATCAAAACAGGAGTTCTACAAGGAGACGGACTGTCCCCAATCCTCTGTAACTTGGTTTTAGATAAAATAGTAAAAACATGGGAAAGGAAATTAATAGACAGAAGCACAAAGGGTGTAAGCATGGGCCAAGGAAAGAACAAATTTGAAGTGAAATGTTTAGCCTTTGTGGATGATATGGGATTGATAACTGAAAACCGAACAGACGCAACAGTTATTCATGATCTGTTACACGAGATTGTTGAAAAGACTGGGCTAAAAGTACCCTATGAAAAAACTGAGTACATAGAACACAAACATAATACAGAAAAGTTTATGAAATCAAAGCATGGAAAAATTAAGAGTTGATGGATTCAACTACCTGGGGTAGTGAATCCAAGCCAATGGACTGGTTAACACAACAAATAAAGAAAGAATAAAAAAGTTAGAATTTGCATATAAATTAACACAAAACTACTACAATAAGAAATCAAAGATTAAACATTATAATTCACTTATTATTACACAAGCAACGTATGGATCAGAGTGCCTAACATTGAATAAGAAAGGTGAATTAGGAGAACTAGAAAAAAGAGGGAGAAAAATACTAAGAAGAATTCTAGGTCCTGAGAAAGCAAGGAAAATAGGTGGATTAAAAGGAGAAATGAAGACCTATACAAAAATACAGAAAAGATCACAGATACAATGAGGAAGAGACGGATTAAATTTTATGGACATTTAAAAAGAATGGAAGAAACACGGATTACAAAGAAAATTTTTAATTACTTTAGTAAGCTGAAAAAGTGTAGGATGGATAGAAGCAGTAAGGAAAGACGCCACCAAATAGGTGTTAAAGAAGAAATAATACGTGACAGGAATCCCTTTAGGCTACTTATAGAGAACGCAAACTATCATAACCTCAACTCAGGAGAGTGTGGACAGATGAACAGAGACGTGCAGTTGGCGAGAAAATGAAGAAGTGCTGGGAAGAATGGAAGAAAAAGAAACACCATAAGTCTTAAGTTGTATGCGGTCCATAGCTGGCCAAATTCGTAAATAAAAAGGAAAAAAAATGATTTGGCTGACAGGATTGGCAGCAATCTGCAGTTGTTTGCCGATGATGCCGTAGTGTACGGTAAGGTGTCGAAGTTGAATGACTGCAGGATGATACAAGATTACTTTGACAAAATTTCCAGTTGGTGTGCTGAATGGCAGCTAGCCCTAAATGTGAAAAATGTAAGTCAATATGGATGAGTAGGAAGATTATACGTGTAATGTTCGGATACAGTACTACCAGTGTCCTGCTTGACACAGTCAACTCGTATGAATATCTGGACGAAACGTTACAAACCGATACCAGGTGGAACGAGCTTTTGAGGACTGTGGTGAGGAAGACGAATGGTCGACTTCGGTTTATTGACAGAATTGGGAAAGAGTGGTTCACCTGTGAAGTACACTGCATTTAGGACCCTGGTGCGACCTACTCTTGAGTACGAGTGTTTGGGATCCGCACCAGGTCGGATTGAAGCAGTTCACAGGCGGGCTGCTAGATTTATTACCGGTAGGTTCGATCAACACGTAAGTTTTATGGAAATGCTTCGGGAACTCAAATGGGAATCCCTGAAGGTAAGGCGGCCTTCTTTTCGAGAAACACAACTGAGAAAATTTAGAGAACCGGCATCTGAAGCTGACTGCCGAATAACTGCACTGCCACCAACATACATTGCGCGCAAGGACGACGAACATAAGATACGAGAAATTAGGGCCCATACGGAGACGTACAGATGTTTTTCCCTCGCTCTATTTAAGAGTGGAACGGGAGGGGCAATGACAAGTGCTGGTACAGGCTACCCTCCGCCACACACCTTACGGTGACTTGCAGAGTACCTATGTACACTCCTGGAAATGGAAAAAAGAACACATTGACACCGGTGTGTCAGACCCACCATACTTGCTCCGGACACTGCGAGAGGGGTGTACAAGCAATGATCACACGCACGGCACAGCGGACACACCAGGAACCGCGGTGTTGGCCGTCGAATAGCGCTAGCTGCGCAGCATTTGTGCACCGCCGCCGTCAGTGTCAGCCAGTTTGCCGTGGCATACGGAGCTCCATCACAGTCTTTAGCACTGGTAGCATGCCGCGACAGCGTGGACGTGAACCGTATGTGCAGTTGACGGACTTTGAGCGAGGGCGTATAGTGGGCATGCGGGAGGCCGGGTGGACGTACAGCCGAATTGCTCAACACGTGGGGCGTGAGGTCTCCACAGTACATCGATGTTGTCGCCAGTGGTCGGCGGAAGGTGCACGAGCCCGTCGACCTGGGACCGGACCGCAGCGACGCACGGATGCACGCCAAGACCGTAGGATCCTACCCAGTGCCGCACCGCACCGCCACTTCCCAGCAAATTAGGGACACTGTTGCTCCTGGGGTATCGGCGAGGACCATTCGCAACCGTCTCCATGAAGCTGGGCTACGGTCCCGCACACCGTTAGGCCGTCTTCCGCTCACGCCCCAACATCGTGCAGCCCGCCTCCAGTGGTGTCGCGACAGGCGTGAATGGAGGGACGAATGGAGACGTGTCGTCTTCAGCGATGAGAGTCGCTTCTGCCTTGGTGCCAATGATGGTAGTATGCGTGTTTGGCGCCGTGCAGGTGAGCGCCACAATCATGACTGCATACGACCGAGGCACACAGGGCCAACACCCAGCATCATGGTGTGGGGAGCGAACTCCTACACTGGCCATACACCTCTGGTGATCGTCGAGGGGACACTGAATAGTGCACGGTACATCCAAACCGTCATCGAACCCATCGTTCTACCATTCCTAGACCGGCAAGGGAACTTGCTGTTCCAACTGGACAATGCACGTCCGCATGTATCCTGTGCCACCCAACGTGCTCTAGAAGGTGTAAGTCAACTACCCTGGCCAGCAAGATCTCCGGATCTGTCCCCCATTGAGCATGTTTGGGACTGGATGAAGCGTCGTCTCACGCGGTCTGTACGTCCAGCAAGAACGCTGGTCCAACTGAGGGGCCAGGTGGAAATGACATGGCAAGCCGTTCCACAGGACTACATCCAGCATCTCTACGATCGTCTCCATGGGAGATTAGCAGCCTGCATTGCTGCAAAAGGTGGATATACACTGTACTAGTGCCGACATTGTGCATGCTCTGTTGCCTGTGTCTATGTGCCTGTGGTTCTGTGAGTGTGATCATGTGCTGTATCTGACCCCAGGAATGCGTCAATAAAGTTTCCCCTTCCTGGGACAATGAATTCACGGTGTTCTTATTTCAATTTCCAGGAGTGTAGATGTAGATGCAGAAGTCCATCGTTGCTCTGAGGAATGGCCACGTGTTGTCTCAGTTTTTCTTTGTTTGATATTAACGTGATTCGTAACATTATATGAATGATATTTGACATAGTTGATCACATAGGCTTGTTAATTGCATTACACAAAGCATAAAATAATAATTGATTATTGATTACTGAAGTTGGAAAGCTAATGAAGCAGTTCCACTGTATTTCCAAATATTCAACATTCAGTTGTTGCGGTCTTGAGTTCAGAGACTGGTTTGATGCAGCTCTCTATGCTACTTTATCCTGTGCAAGCCTCTTCATCTCCGAGTAAGTACTGCAGACTTCTCAGTCTGCATAGGGTATTCATCTCTTGGTCTCCCTCTACGACTTTTACCCTCCACGCTTCCCTCCAGTATTAAATTGGTAATCCCTTGATGCCTCAGAACGTGTCCTACCAACCGATCCCTTCCTTTAGTCACGTTGGGCGACAAATTCCTCCTCTCCTCAGTTCTTTTCAGTACCTCCTCATTAGTTACGTGATCTACCCATCGAATCTCCAGCATTATTATCTAGCACTACGTTTCTAAAGCTTCTTTTCTCTTCTTGTCTAAACGATTTATCGTCCCTGTTTCACCTCCATACATGGCTGCACTCCATACAAACACTTTCAGAAATGACTTCCTGACATTTAAATCTAAACTCGTTGTTAACAAATTTCTCTTCTTCAGAACCGCTATTCTCGCCATAGCCAGTCTACATTTTGTATCCACTCTACCTCGACCATCACCAGTTATTTTGCTCCCCAAATAGCAAAAGTCATCTACTACTTTAAGTGTCTCATTTCCTAACCTAATTCCCTCACCATCACCTGATTTGATAAGACTACATTCCATTACCCTCGTTTTGCTTTTGTTAATGTTCATCTTATATCCTCCGTTCAAGACATTGTCCATTCCGTTCATCCGCTCTTCCAGGTCCTTCGCTGTCCCTGATTGAATTACAATGTCATCGGCAAGCATGGATTTTATTTCCTACTCCTAATTTTTCTTTCTCTTCCTTTACTTCTTGCTGAGTAGGAAATTAATTTTATCAGAAGACAGTTTTCAACTTGGCTTTCTGTCAGCAACCGCTTATAAGTTTCAACGAGGAAATAATACAACCAACCGCTTGCAAATAGTTTTAATACATTGACATAGGTTTCGACATCTCTGAGGACGTCATCATCAATGAAGTTTTAACAACCGAAAAGTTACATTGCGAGCAAGAAGTAGTCGAAATTACGAGCAGACGTCAGTCTCATTATGTTCATCACAAAGTGTAGGTACCAAACGCTGGAACATTTTTAATTTTTAATTTGTAATTTGAACATATCTGCTCGCAATTTCTGCTACTGCCCACTCGCAATGTAACCTTATGGCAAATATTTCATTCTGATGAAGACATCCTGAGTGGTGTCGAAACTTATGACAATAATTAATTAATAATTATTTACAAGCAGTTGGCTGTATTATTTCTGCGTTGAAATTTATGAGAAGAATAAATAATTTTTTATAGTACGTTAAAATTTTTATAGGTGTTTTTGGATGTTATGACAAATGACTAGTGACTTGTTTAGGAATTCTAAGACAGCTTCAAGAGAGAAGAATTTCATTTATTATGTTTAAGCCGTGTATAGAAACCGTGTGCCGCTCAGTGGCGATTTTATGAATGATACTGGTAGATACATTAGAACGTTATCACAGTCGTGTCGTCGTCCCTGTTCTACGTATTTTGTGCAGTTTTCCTTCTCACACTGTACAAAGCCGAACGCTGAAAATCGAAAATGGAAATAAATGCGATCAGTCAATGAAGAATTTCGGTACACAGCAGAGAACACAAAATTTTGATTATGTATCTTTGCCATTTAAATTAGTAAACAACGCTTTATCTGGAGTGGAGTGTGCCACGTTGTATATATATGGAACACCTGCCTAATATCGTGTAGGGAAGTGCCTCAGCACGACGTGGTGTGGACTCGACTAATGTCTGAAGTAGTCCTGGAGAGAACAGATACCATGAATCCTGCAGGGCTGTCCATAAATCCGTAAGAGTACAAGGGTATGGAGATCTCTTCTGAACAGCACGTCGCAAGGCATCTCAGATGTGCTCAATAATATTCATGTCTGGGGAGTTAGGTGGCCAGCCGAAGGGTTTAAATTAAGAAGAGTGTTCCAGGAAACACTCTGTAGCAATTCTGCACGTGTTGACGTGTTGGGTGTCGCCGTGTCCTGCTGGAATGTTTTTAAGTCACAACGGACATGAATGGATGCTGGTCACCTGTCAGAGTCATATCTAGATGTATTAGGGGTCCCATATCGCCCCCTCTGCATATGCCCCACATCATTATACAGTCTACACTAGCTTGAACATTCCACCGATGACATGCAGAATCCATGGATTGGTCTCCATACCCTTGTAGTCCGTCCACTCGCTACAATTTACAACGAGACTCCTCCGACCAGCAGGCCGCGGTGGTCTCGCTGTTCTAGGCGCGGTCCGGAACCGTGCGACTGCTACGGTCGCAGGTTCGAATCCTGCCTCGGACATGGATGTGTGTGACGTCCTTAGGTTAGCTAGGTTTAAGTAGTTCTAAGTTCTAGGGGACTGATGACCACAGCAGTTGAGTCCCATAGTGCTCAGAGCCATTTGAACCATTTGAACCTCCGACCAGGTAACACGTTTCCAATGATCAGTAGCCCAATGTCGATGTTGACGAGCTTAGTTGAGGTGTAAAACTTTGTGTCGTGCAGTCGTCAAGGGTATACGAGTGGGTCGTCGTCTCCGGAAGCCCATAACGATGATGTTTCGTTGAATGGTTCACACGCTGACACTTGTTGATGGCCCAGCACTGCAATCTGCAGCAACATGCTGAGGGGTTGCGCTTCTGTCACATTGAACGACCCTCTTCAGTCATCGTTGGTACCGTTCTCGCAGGATCTTTTCCGGCCTCAGTGGAGTAACAGATTTGATGTTTAACCGAGTCCAGATATTCGTTGTTCGCTCGGGAAATGGTCGTACGGGGAAATTCGCACTTCATCACTATTTCGGTGATACGGTGTCTAATCGTTCGTGCGCAGACTATAACACCTCATTCAAACTCACTTAAAGCTTGATAACGTGCCATTCTGCCCGCCCGGCTAGCCGAGCAGTCTTCCGCGTTGCTTCCCGACCGGAAACGCGTGCTGGTCCCCGGTACGAATCCACCCGGCGGATTAGTGTCGAGGTCCGGTGTGCCGGCCAGCCTGTGGATGTGTTTTAAGGCGGTTTTTCATCTGCTTCGGCGAATGCGGGCTGGTTTCCCTTATTCCGACCCAGTTAAAATATGTCGGCGATTGCTGCGCAAACACAGTCTCCACGTACGCGTACACCATAATGACTCTACCACGCAAACATTTTGGGCTACACTCGTCTATGAGACGTTCCCGGATGCGTCCGGTGGGGGTCGAACCGCACAATAGTCCTGAGTCGGTGTAGGGCGGCGGTGGGGTGGGTGGACTGCTGTGGTCTGTTGTGGAGTTGTTAACCACTGAGGACTACGGCGGGACGAATCCTTTCTGTCGTTTCTGGTTCCCCAGTTCAATACACACACACATACACTTGCTGTTTGCAACAGCAGTAACCAATCTAACAACTGCGCCAGATACTTGTTGTCTTATATAGGCTTTACCGACTGAAGGGCATTATTCTGCCATATATATATATAAAGGTTCAAATGGCTCTGAGCACTATGGGACTTAACATCTATGGTCATCAGTCCCCTAGAACTTAGAACTACTTAAACCCAACTAACCTAAGGACAACACACAACACCCAGCCATCACGAGGCAGAGAAAATCCTTGACCCCTCCGTGAATCGAACCTCGGAACCCGGGCGCGGGAAGTGAGAACGCTACCGCACGGCCACGAGATGCGGGCGCCTGTTATCATGTCACTGTATTTGAATACGCATGCCTATACCAGTTTCTTCTGCATATCTCACGAAATAAGCGTCAAGCGAATAAACTACAAAGAGCGAAACTTGTCTAGCTTGAAGGGGTAAACCAGATGGCGCTATGGCTGGCCCGCTAGATGGCGCTACCATTCATCAAACGGATATGAACTGCGTTTTTTTTTAAATAGGAGCCCCCATTTTTTATTACATATTCGTGTAGTACGTTAATAAATACGAATATTTTAGTTGGACCACTTTTTGCGCTTTGTGACAGATGGCGCTGTAATGATCACAAACATACGAGTCACAATTTTAGCCGAACAGTTGGTAACAGGTAGGTTTTTTAAATTAAAATACAGAATGTAGGTAGGTTTGAACATTTTATTTCGTTTGTTCCAATGTGATATACGTACCTTTGTGAACTTACCATTTCTGAGAACGCATGCTGTTACAGCGTGATTACCTGTAAATACCACATTAATGCAATAAATGCTCAAAATGATGTCCGTCAACCTCAATGCATTTTGCAATACGTGTAACGACACTCCTATCAACAGCGAGTAGTTCGCCTTCCGTAATGTTTGTACACCCATTGACAATGCGCTAATGCATGTTGTCAGGCGTTGTCGGTGGATCACAATAACAAATATCCTTCGACTTTCCCCACAGAAAGAAATCCGCGGACGTCAGAGCCGGCGAACTTGCGGACCATGGTATGGTGCTTCGACGACCAATCCACTTGTCGTGAAATATGCTATTCAGTACCGCTTCAACCGCACGCGAGCTATGTGCCGGACATCCATAATGCTGGAAGTACATCACCATTCTGTCACGCAGTGAAACATCTTGTAGTAACATCGCTAGAACATTAAGTAGGAAATCAGCGTATATTGCACCATTTAGATTGCCATCGATAAAATGGGGGCCAATTATCCTTCCTCTCGTAATGCCGCACCATACATTAACCCGCCAAAGTCGCTGATGTTCCACTTGTCGCAGCTATCGTGGATTTTCTGTTGCCCAGTAGTGCATATTATGCCGGTTTACGTTACAGCTGCTGGTGAATGACGCTTCGTCGCTAAATAGAACGCGTGCAAAAAACCTGTCATCGTCCCGTAATTTCTCTTGTGTCCAGTGGAGAACTGTACACGACGTTCAAGGTCCTTTGACATGCAATTCCTGGGGCGTAGAAATATGGTACAGGTGCAATCGATGTTGATGTAGCATTCTCAACACCGACGTTTTTGAGATTCCCGATCCTCTCGCAATTTCTCTGCTACTGATGTGCGGATCAACCACGATAGCAGCTAAAACACCTACTTGGGCATTATCATTTGTTGCAGGTCGTGGTTGACGTTTCACATGTGGCTGAATACTTCCTGTTTCCTTAAATAACGTAACTATCCGGCGAACGATCCGGACACTTGGATGATGTCGTTCAGGATACCGGGCAGAATACATAGCACACGCCCGTTGAGCATTTTGATCACAATAGCCATACGTCAACACGATATCGACCTTTTCCGCAATTGGTAAACGGTTCATTCTAACACGGGTAGTGTATCACGAATCAAATACCGTCCACAATGGCGGAATGTTAAGTGATTCCACGTGCTTATACGTTGGGACTATTACAGCGCCATCTGTCACAAAGCGAAGAAAGTGGTCCAACTAAAACATTCATATTTCTTTACGTACTACACGAATATGTAATAAAAAATAGGGGCTCTTATTTAAAAAAAAACGCATTTGATTTGCGTTTGACCTATGGCAACACCATCTAGCGGTCCAACCATAGCGCCATCTGGTTTCCCCCTTGAAGCTAGACGAGTTTCGTTCTTTGTAGTTTCATCGTTTGATGCTTATTTCGTGAGATATTTGGCCCGGTTACTATCAATGGACCACCCTGTATATATAACATGGCACACTCCAGTACTCCACTCCAGACAAAGTGTCGTGAATGTAGTAACTGCACGCTCCTATTAATACAGCCGAAACATGCACAGTAGAGCAAAGCTGTGGTTCCTTAAAGGTGATTGATTCACAAGCTCACAAGCTTGATTCACAAGCTTTTCCGATAGGGCGTCACTATCATAAAGTTGAGGCAACACAACAAGAGATAATAAATAACACTTGTTTTGAGTATATTACGAGTGGTACTTAGCTGGGGTACTATTTGAGGCGCGGCACTTGACGTCCAAAATTTAATACGATGATAGCTTAGTGACTTTGGTCTTGCTTGGCAGTCTGTGATATTGCAAATATCATTGATAGTAATTTTTGCAGGCACTCTGTTACTGGTCGTAGTTCTCTGTAAATAGCAACTGCTAAAATGGAGGTTGCTGTGTACGACTTCATACACAATGGTAAGGAGAAGTGGGCTATAGTGCAATGCAGCAATTGACGTTGTGGAAAATCTGGACCGGAGCAAAAATGATTGGCAATCAAGTTAACACCGTAAACAGAATATTAACGTAACTTGTATTCCCCAAAGCAAACGAAGGCTCATTATAAATTATGCAGCAGCCAGAAATAGAGTCCAATTCTTACACTACTGCCGGAATGGGTGGACGAGCGGTTCTAGGCGCTACAGTGTGGAACCGCGCGACCGCTACGGTGGCAGGTTCGAATCCTGCCTCGGGCATGGTTGTGTGTGATGTCCTTAGGTTACGTAGGTTTAAGTAGTTCTGTTCTAGGGGACTGATGAGCTCAGACGTTAAGTCCCATAGTGCTCAGAGCCATTTGAAGCATTTGAACCATACACTACTGGCCATTAAAATTGCTTCACCACGAAGATGACCTGCTACAGACGAGAAGTTTAACCGGCTGGAAGAAGATGCTGTGATATGCAAATGATTAGATTTTCAGAGCATTCCCACAAGGTTGGCAAAGGTGGCGACACCTACAACGTGCTGACATGAGGAAATTTTCCAGCTGATTAATCATACACAAACAGCAGTTGACCGACGTTTGCAGCAGCATGGAATATCAGCTCGGAGTCCATGGCTGCGGTTACCCTTGACGCTACATCTCAGACAGGAGCGCCTGAGATGGTGTACTCAACGACGTATCTGGGTGCACGAATGGCAAAACGTCATTTTTTCCCATGAATCCACGTTCTGCTTACAGCATCATGAACGTCGCACCCGTGTTTGCCGACATCGCGGTGAACGCACGTTGGAAGCGTGTATACGTCATCGCCATACAGGCGTATCACTCGGCGTGATGGTATGGGGTACCATTGGTTACACGTCTCGGTCAGCTCTTTTTCGCATCGACGAAATTAGAAGTGGACGTTACATTTCAGATGTGTTACGGCCTGTGTCTCTACCCTTCATTCCATCCCTGCGAACCCCTACATTTCAGCAGGATAATGCACGACCGCATATTGCATGTCCTGTACGGGCCTCTTCGGATACACACAATTTTCGACTACCAAACTGGCCATCACATTCTCCAGATCTTTCACCAATTGAAAACGTCTGGCCAATGGTGGCCGAGCAACTGCCTCGTCACAATGCTCCAGTGACTACTCTTGATGAACTGTGGTATCGTGTTGTAACTGCATGGGCAGCTGTACCTGTACACGCCATCCAAGCTCTGTTTGACCCAATTTCTAGGCGTATCATGGCCGTTATTACGGCCAGAGGTGGTTGTTCTCGGTACTTATTTCTCAGCATCTATGCAACCAAATTGCGTGAAAATGTAATCACATGTCAGTTCTAGTATAACATATTTGTGCAAAGAATACCCGTTTATCATCCGCATTTGTTCTTGGTGTAGCAGTTTCAATGGCCAGTAGTGTACAATAGCAACAAGGGTGAGGCTGTACGAAATAAGCACGAACGATGGTGTCAGCGCCCCAACTAGTCGGCGTCTGGGTAGCGCCACACAGTGAAGTGACTCCGATCGCGGGTAGGCTGTGTGACTGCCGCCGGACGTTCTACATCGCGGCGGCAGAGGGCCCTCTTATTCCATTGCTGGTGGCGGCGTGGCTCGTAGGGCGTGCGCCATTGGGCCCACCAGATCCCGTGCAACCGCCATTTGTGTCTCACGGGAACTTGCAAATGTGCAGCCAACTTCGAGGCCAGTAGGACTGTGTCGATACCAAAGACGTAGTCTTCAGAGTTCTGCACTGCGGTGACGGCAACAACTGGTTGGAACTCTCTAATCACAGGTGTGGAACTGTTGAGTATCTGTGGCGTGTCGTGTTTTGAATCTATCAGTGACAGTATTTGCATGTCTGCCAGTAAATGGCGAAGCAAATGCGGTCAGTGTTTGATAGTTGTTCCCTACTGGTTACTGTCCACGCTACTGTTGGACATGTCCGACCCTCTGGAAGAAGGGGTACAGAAGCAATAAGAAGACCATGTTTGTGAGCGCCATCCAGAGGCTGCTGTATGGAGATGAGAGATGGGGGTGTTTAGTGTTTAACGGCCCGTCGACAACGAGGTCATTAGAGACTTTGCATAAGCTCGGGTTAGGGAACGATTGGGAAGGAAGTCGGCCGTGCTCTTTCAGAGGAACCATCCCGGCATTTGCCTGAAACGATTTAGGGAAATCACGGAAAACCTAAATCAGGATGGCTGGAGACGGGATTGAACCGTCGTCCTCCGGAATGCGAGTCCAGTGTGCTAACCACTGCGCCACCTCGCTCGGTAGATGAGAGATGCTAAACGAGTTTTTGTGCCTACATGATGGTGGCCTCGCCCTTACTTTTTAGTAGGTTCTTTCCTATATACTTTTATGCATCCTCTGAAAGGTATTCTGAAAGGATAATTTTTTGGTCTAGATATGTGGACGACATAATTACACTTTTTAACGGTTTCTTCCAGAATTGTAACGCTTTCCTAGGTGAACGAAACAAAAATACCTGAGAGGATCCAATTTACTATGGAAAGAGCATTAATGGCACCTACTTTTTAGTAGGTTCTTTCCTATATACTTTTATGCATCCTCTGAAAGGTATTCTGAAAGGATAATTTTTTGGTCTAGATATGTGGACGACATAATTACACTTTTTAACGGTTTCTTCCAGAATTGTAACGCTTTCCTAGGTGAACTAAACAAAAATACCTGAGAGGATCCAATTTACTATGGAAAGAGCGTTAATGGGACCCTTCCCTTCTTAGATCTATTGGTCAAAATCAGTGGGAACTCGGTAAATTTTGATATTTGCAGAAAGTCCACCACTTCTCACGCCTTGATACGTGAATCGTATAATCATCCTTTGCAATTCAAAAAGGCCACATTCACGTCTTTACTACAGAGGATGCATACACTCCCATTATCTCAAGAAGCCAGGGATCTGGAATTTAAAGTAATACAGTTTAACGCCTTTTCGAATGGATACGACTCGGATTGTGTTGGAAAGATTAACAGGGAAATATTACGGAAGATAAACATGAAGCCTTAACACTGCTCGCACCCCACGCACACCCGGAACATTCACTTCCCTACAGCCAGCAAGTAGCGGATTAGCTGTTGGCCGTAAACTCCACAGGATACCTTTTTATGGTAACTTTTCAAGCAGAATCGGCAAATGCTTAAGTTCTAAGGGAAGAAATCCGGCTTTTTATGTTCCTAAGAACAATGGACAGAACTTCGAGCACAAGGAGGTTGCAACATGGAATAGTTTCAAGTCATCGGGGGGTATATAGTATCGCCTGTGATGATCGTGATGCGGAGTACATAGGCCAGACAGGAAAAACGTTTTGAGACCCGCTTTAAGGAGCACATCAGCGACCCAGGCTCAAAATCGGTCGAAGGTGCGCATTTGCGGGAAACGGGTCACCATATCACCGGTATCCAGAACAACATGCGGGTGCTACACTCTGGAAATAAGGGCAACACCCTTAATGTTTTGGAAGAGGTTGAAGTCTTCAGAGTTCTGAAGAAATCCCCTCGCTCCTCACTTAATGCCCAGACCTATCTGAGGCACAAGGGTCTTCTGGAAAATTCTTTAATTATTTAAACAGATAGCCTTACCCCTATATCTTACTTTTTAGTAGGTTCTGTCGTATATATTTTTTTATGAATACTCCGGGCCTTAAGCATTCAGAACCATCACATTTATTGTTCTTATGGTTTTAACTGCCACGTTTTATATTGGCCACCTAGTGTGGTATTAGACTTCTTAAAAAATAGACATAAGGAACTGTTTATCAAATGTTCAGCACATCCCCTCCCCTCCACCTCCTCTTCACACCTTGTACACGTCATCCGGCCTCTGGCGATTCTCGCGCCGCTGCGCGAGCGCTTTTCCGGGTTTCGGCCAGTCAGTCAGGCCGTGTCCACTGGCGCGCGGCTCCTCTCAGTTTGCACAGTATGTTCTGATACGTTTACATGGCCATAATTCCTCTGTTTGTTCATGTTTGCGCTCTTCGTCGTTTTATCAGCATAGTATTTTATTTTTATCTTCTAAATCATTGCCGCTCCCATCATTTATAAATTTAAAAAAAAAGAATTTTAAGTTTTAACGACCGCTATCACCAGATGACGGTGTATTGGACGTGAATGGTGGGGAATGGGTACAGGGCAATGTTCAACGTTACCATGTTATAAATAGCGTATGTGAGTACTTTCTTGTCTCATTCAAAAAACTGATTCTTTGAAAGTTCAGTTTGTACCTCAGAATTGGGGGATCGAACAATTTATACGAGCTCTTATCATATTATTTTTGTACAGATTACCTGAGGATGCACCGATAAGTGGTGCGAAACCGGTCACAGATTTAATGAAAATCAATGATACAGCCAGTGAGGAATTTTCTTTGAAAGAAAAACAACGGTAAGATTCTTTCTGGAAGGAATCATTTAGTCTAGGGCTAAACCATGTCTTAGCGATATCCTCATAAAGTGCTGGTCCAGTGAAGTTCAACAGAGAACTTCTACAGCCCTCAGGTGTAATAACATGAGACTTTGGGGTGCGCTGATGACAGAAGGCATGAGTCACATTTCAGTGGTGTCGGTGGAGTAGATCAGCAGGACGGGTTTCACTAGACATGGCCTGCACCTCAACAGATGTGGGTCGGGGAGGTTGGCAAAGCTTGTAGGTGACAGCATAGGTGGGGGTGGTGCGGTCACTTATGGGAAAATTCCTATAGTAGTGAGTGTTAGAGCTGCACCTTTTTGAGGTTGAAGTAAGCTGGTAGGTATTCCTGCTTAAGGGAAGTCTCTCTAACAAACGAATCACTTTCGACAAAGCTTGGGTATCCGAGTAATGAGGGATTTAGTATAGTTCATAAAAATATACAGGGTATTAGAGATAAAGTTAGTGGACTGCTTATAGATGTTGACTCAGAAATTATTGGTATCTCTGAACACTTCTTAAATAAGGAGATAATTTAGAGGATTTCTTTACCACGATACATGTTGGCTGGTAGCTTTTCTAGAAGCTCTGTGTGGTGTGGGGGAGTTTGAATGTTGTGCAGGTGTGGTTAAATTTAGTGGAGCTAAACTTATAACTGTTTTTATTTATAGATCCCCAGACTCCGATTTCACAACATTTTTGCTGAAGCTAGAGGAGGTTCTTGGTTCACTTTATAGGAAATCCAAAAAGTTAGTTATGTATGGTGACTTCAATATTATTTGTATAAGTGATTGTGCAATGAAAAGGATGCTGGTAGACCTTAATTCATATAATCTTATGCAAACCGTATTCCTTCCAACGAGAGTGCAAGGGAACAGTAGAACAACCATGGACAACATTTTTGTTCATTCCTCATTACTAGAAGGTCATTCTGCTAGCAAAAAGGTGAACGACCTTTCAGATAATGATGCACAAATTTTAACTCTACAGGATTTTTGTGCTGCAATACATGTTAAATATAGTTATCAACTGTTTAGGAAAGCTGACCCAGTTGCTGTAGAGACCTTTGTTAACCTTATCAAGGAAAGAGTGGCAAGATGTTTATAGTGCTGATGCAGTAGACGATAAATATGTTTTCCTCAAGGCTTTTCTCGTGCTCTCTGAAAGTTGCTTTCCGTTAGTGTTCAGAACACGGTACTAGCACAAACAGGCACCTGGGTGGCTAACTAGAGGGATAAGAATATATTGTAGAACAAAGTGGCAATTATATCAAAACGTTAGAAACAGTCAAAATCTAAATGCAGTAGCCCATTACAAACAGTATTGTAAGGTGCTTCAAAATGTTATTAGGAAGGCAAAAAGTATGTGGTATGCAGATAGAATAGCTAACTCACAGGATAAAATTAAAACCATATGGTCAGTCGTAAAGGAAGTGACTAGTTTGCAGAGGCAGGTCGAGGATATAGAATCAGTGCGTAGTGGGAATGTCCGTGTTACTGATAAGTCGCATATATGTACAGTATTTAGTAGTCACTTTCTGAATATAGGAGGTGAACCAAATAGAAACCTAGACCCAACAGGGAATCATATAGAGCTCTTAGAAAAAAGTGTTCCGAGGCTGTTACCTGAAATGCTCCTCCATGATATTGACAAGAAGGAGATTAAGTTAATAATTAAATCACTCAAGACCAAGAACTCTCATGGATATGAAGGGGGAATATAGCACAATGCTGAAGTATTGTTCTATGTATGTTAGCCCAGTACTTAGCCATATCTGTAACTTTTTCTTTAGGAGTAGTCATTTTCCTGACCGATTAAAGTACTCGGTAGTGAAGCCACTTTATAAAAACGAAGACAGGGATAATGTTGACAATTTTAGACCTATTTCCATGCCGTCGGTGTTTGCTAAAGTTATCGAGAAGGTTGTATATACAAGGTTACTGGAGCATTTAAATTCACGTAATTTGATGTCAAATGTACAGTTTGGTTTTAGAAATGGTTTAACAACTGAAAATGCTATACTCTCTTTACTCTGTGAGGGTTTGGACGGATTAAATAAGAGGTTGTGAACACTGGGTGTTTTATTTGATTTAACGAAGGATTTTGACTGTGTTGATGACAAAATAATACTGAAGAAGTTGGACCATTATGGAGTAAGGGAGTATCTTAAAATTGGTTCGCCTCTGACTTTAAGAACAGAAAGAAGGTAATTCTCCGCAATATTGAGAGTGGTAGTGATGTTCAGTCCCAATGGGGCACTGTTAAGTGGGGTGTTCCCCAAGGGTGCTGGGGGCCACTGCTGTTTCTTATTTATATAAATTATATGCCTTCTATTATTACAGGTGATTCAAAAATATTTCCGTTTGCTGATGACACCAGCTTGGTAGTGATGGATCTTGTGTGTAACAGTTATTTCATGAACTACATTATTTGTAGTTCATGAAATAAGTTCGTGGCTTGTGGAAAATAATTTGATGCCAAATCACGGTAAGAGTCAATTTTTACAGTTTCTAACTCACAATTCAACAAGAACCGATATTTTGATGAGGCAGAATGGGCATATCATAAGCGAGACGGAACAGTTTAAGTTCCTAGGCATTCGGACAGATAGTAAGCTGTTGTGGAAAGCCCTTATTTAGGATGTTGTTCCGAAACTAAATGCTTCCTTATTTACCAATATAACAGTATCTGAAATAAGTGACAGTTCAACACGAAAAGTAGACTACTTCGCATATTTTCATACGTTTGTGTCGTTTGGTATTATTTTCCGGGGTAATTCTTCTGATTCAAGAAGGGTATTTTTGGCTCAAAAACGGGCTGTTCCAGCTATATACAGTGTAAGTTCGAGAACCTCTTGCCGACCCCTATTCAATAATCTGGGTATTTTGACATTGTCCTCACAGTATATATTTTCTTTTATGTCGTTTGTTGTTAGCAATATTAGTTTATTTCCAAAGGTTAGCAGCTTTCACTCAGTTAATACTAGGCAGAAATTAAATCTGCATGTGTAATGCACTTCCTTGACTCTTGTGCAAAAAGGAGTGCAGTATTCTGCTGCATCCATTTTCAATAAGCTACTACAAGAACTCAAAAATCTTAGCAGTAGCCCAAACATTTTCAAATCTAAACTGAAGAGTTTCCTCATGACTCACTCCTTCCATTCTGTCGAGGAGCTCCTGGAAGAGCTGAAAAATTAAGCAAATTCCAGTGTTACATTGTTGATTTTCTTTATTTAAACTAACGACCTGTCACCTGAATATAAACTTATGACTTGTCACCTGAATATGATTCTTATATTTCATTTTATCTGATTCTACTATAATGCTATAATTTCATGTATTGACTCGTTCCATGACCATGGTGACTTCTTCTTAATTTGGTCCCACGGAGCAGTAAAAAAATAAATAAAAAAATAAGTAAATGCAAAGTCTGAAATATGGGAGAAGTTGTTGGCAATAATGGAATGTTGTAATTCAAAAGAACTGTTCAAATGTGTGTGAATTCCTGAGGGACCAAACCGCTGAGGTCATCGGTCCCTAGACTTGCACATTACTTAAACTAACTTATGCTAAGAACAACAAGCACAATCATGCACAAGGGAGGACACAAACCTCTGGTGGCAGAGGCCGCGCAAGCCGGACTTGGCGCCTCAAACCGTGTGGTCACACCGTGCGAACTGCTTTCAGTCGTCTCGGAATGGATAAATACAGGTACTGAGCAGTTTTCGAGTGAATCTTATATCACTCTTCCTACAAAACAGTAGCAAGTTCATGCAACAACTGTGGAAGTTTATAGCAACCCTGAGCCCTTCCCTGCAAAGTAGACGCTAAAGGGTCAACGATAATGAGACCTGGTAAGTCATGGCCAGGGGATGTGCGAAAATATATTCTCGTGCTCACAAAACTGATTCCGGACGATGCATGTGTGTGAATAGGGGCCCTGTCACTTGAACACGGCATCAGCATTGGGATAGGCCTACGAACATTTTACCATGGGATGGACCTGATCAGACGAAATGGATACATAACACCCTGGCACTAATGGGATCTCGCAGAGGAAACGAGGGTATTGCAGACCAAGAGATATCAATACTGAATCCCCATCATCTTTCTCTCACAGGAAGTAAACTCAGCCAGAAGTTGGAAACACGAAGCAACAAGGATCATCCGATGAAACTGCTTTCTTGCGTTGCTCATAAGCCCCCTTTTTATGCCTTCGACATCACGTTTTCCCGTTACGGACATTGGCATCACTGATGAGTGGTAATTCTCAGCTTATGGAACTCTGTTCGTTTTGCTTTGTTGTTGACAGGGTTCTTTAGTGTGACATTCAGTTCTGCAGTGACTTTTACAGATTAGGCCTCATACTTTTCGTCTCAATCCTGTTCAATGAACATCTGTCTCGATCACGAATTACACACTGTCGTCCGAGTTGTAACTTAGCGGATGATGTGTTTTCTCTTTTCCTGTTTGCATTACAAATCTTCGATGCGGTGCCTCTTGAAATACTTAGCAATTGGTGAGCTTCGTTGTGGAAGCACCCTACCCTCCCCCCATCCAGAAAGGAGCACCGACAATTCGCCCACGTTCCAAGTAACGCAACACCGACATACAGCGTTCGCAACTACACAGTTCTGTTCTGACCACGTCTGACACTTGCAACGCGTTGAGGACATTACATCGGTGTCATTCGTAGTCAAATACAAGAGCGCAGGCTGCGGGCTTGCCTAGCATCTTCATTTATATTCAAGCATGTATTTCTCTCGATGTTTCCGTATTTACCCCTGTACGTCTATTGTTGTTGTGGGCTTCAGTCCTGAGACTAGTTTGAAGCAGCTCTCAATGCTGCTCTATTCTGTGCAAACGTCTTCATCTCCCATTACCTACTGCAACCTACATCCTTCTGAATATGTTTGGTGTACTCACCTCTTGGTCTCCCTCTACGATTTTTACCCTCCAAGCTGCCCTCCAATACAAATACTAAATTGGTGATCCCTTGATGCCTCAGAACATGTCCAACCAACCGATCCCTTCTTCTAGTCAAGTTGTGCCACAAACTCCTCTTCTCCCCAATTCTGTACAATACCTCCTCTTTAGTTATGTGATCTACCCAACTAATCTTCAGCATTCTTCTGTAGCACCACATTTCGAAAGCTTATATTCTCTTCATGTCCAAAATATTTATAGTCCATGTTTCATTTCCATACATGGCTACACCCCATACAAATACTTTCAGAAACGTCTTCCTGGCAGTTAAACCTATACTCGATGTTAACAAATTTCTCTTCTTGGGAAACGCTTTCCTTGCCATTACCAGTCTACATTTTATATCGTCTCTATTTCGACCATCATCTTATTTTGCTCCCCAAATTGCAAAACTCCTTTACTACTTAAGTATCTCATTTCCTAATCTAATTCCGTCAGCATCACCAGACTTAATTCGACTACATTCCATTACCCTAGTTTTGCTTTTGTTGATGTTCATCTTATATCCTCCTTTCAAGACACTGTCCATTCCATTCAACTGCTCTTCGAAGTCCTTTGCTGTCTCTGACAGAATTACAATGTCATCGGGAAATCTCAAAGTTTTTATTTCTTCTCTATCGATTTTAATACCTACTCCGCATTTTCCATTTGTTTCGTTTACTGCTTGCTCCATATACAGATTGAATAATATCGGGGAGAGTCTATAACCCTATCTCACTCCCTTCCCAAGCACTGCTTCCCTTTCATGTCCATAGACTGTTATAAAGGCTATCTGGTTCCTGTAAAAATTGTAAATAGCCTTTCGCTCCCTGTATTTTACCCCTGCCACCTTCAGAACTTGAAAGAGTGTGTTCCAGTCAACATTGTCAAAACCTTTCTTTAAGTCTACAAACGCTGGAAACGTAGGTTTGGCTTTCCTTAATATAGCTTCTAAGATAAGTCGTAGCGTCAGTATTGCTTCGCGTGTTCCAATATTTCTACGGAATCCAAACTGATCTTCCCTGAGGTCGACTTCTACCAGTTTTTCCGTTCGTCTGTAAAGAATTCGCGTTAGTCTTTGGCAGCTGTGACTTATTAAAGCCGGCCGCGTTGGTCGAGCGGTTCAGGCGCTCAGTCCAGAACCGCGTGACTGCTAAGGTCGCAGGTTCGAATCCTGCCTCGGGCATGGATGTGTGTGATGTCCTTAGATTAGTTAGGTTTAAGTAGTTCTACGTTCTAGGGGACTGCTGACCACAGATGTTAAGTCCCATAGTGCTCAGAGCCATTTGAACCATTTGACTTATTAAACTGATAGTTCGGTAATTTTCACATCTGCCAACACCTGCTTTCTTTGGGGTTGGGATTATTATATTCTTCTTGACGTCTGAGGGTATTTCGCCTTGCTCACCAGATGGTAGAGTTTTGTCAGGACTGGTTCTCCCAAGGCTATCAGTAGTTGTAATGGAATGTTGTCTACTCGTGGGAACTTGTTTCGACTCAGGTCTTTCAGTGCTCTGTCAAACTCTTCACGCAATATCATATCTCCCATTTCACGTTGATGTACATCCTCTTCCATTTCCATAATTTTGTCCTCAGGTACATCGTCCTTTATTATTATTATTTGTTTATTAACGTAACGAAAACCACCTTTCATCATTAACAGGTGCAAAACATTCACTCATTTAAATAACAGCCCCTACCTCGACTGTTACAATCTCTCTACCGGACGTTCTGCAGTGTTGCTAGCTGGAGAGCAGCGTTGTTGCTGTGGCCCAGTTAGGCACGTCCAGTCTGAAAGAGCGAACGGGCACAAACGGTCCTCTGGTCGCCGTCGCCCTGTCCGACGAGCTGCTAGGTAAACAAACGAGTCCCCGCCACAACAATGGGTGAGGTTGTGGGGCGGTGGAGGGGGTGGGGGGGTTGGGGAGAAGGTAGCCGGCAGTGGCTGCGGCCGGGCGGAAGAAGAGCGTGTGGTAAGGGGGGTGGGGGCGAAACGCGCCGTTTTCTGGCAGCAAACGCAGCGAGCAGCGCGCCGTTCCACGGCACAGTCCCTTTTTTCCTTCCTCCGAGACCACAGCGCAAATATTTACCGTTTATTATTCGGACCCCCTGGGGTCGCAAAAGACGGCAGGATTTTCTTTTCCGTTTCTTTCTTTTCCTTGCCCACGTCTGAAATCGCTGTGAAGGGGACGTAAACAAAGGAAAAATAGCGCCAGCGAAGACGCAACTCGGCGCCGGGAGGCGACCGAACATTGCCACCAGTTTTCTGGCTTCTTTACCTCCGTAACAAGGCAAAAGCCGCAAAGGTGGTGTTGCAAATGAGAGTCTGCCTGTAAACAGCACAGAGGCTTATCGTATACTGTCATTTGAATACGTAACTACTAGCTGAGTTATATTGAAGTAAACAAGTTTACTTTACACTGACTGAAACTGGTGCACCAGACCATTGAAGGTGCCCATTCAAGTTGCGGGAACCGTACAGGATGGAAGTGCCAGTTTTCATCTACAGTATCTGTATTCGCACCTTGCAAGTGTGATGAAGGATACATCCAATATCATAATTTCCTGACATTCCTCCTTCTTTCGTGAACAGCGCACGGTGTAAGGCGATCTGTACCCAGATTAAAATTACTTATTGGTTGACGTCTCTCAGTTGCCGCTAGAGCGTCGCCACATCGGCTGTCCGCTACCGCCAACACCGACTCAAAGGAAGACCTCGGCGTTTGTTGGTGACGTCATGTGAGCTAGGCACGGTGAACGCCAGGTCTGTTGCAGCAGAACCGCCAGCGCGTGCTTATCACTATAAATCTCTTATTTTGGACAAAATGTTTGGTATTGTTTTGGATTCTGCAGTTTTATTTAGATGAAAGGTTTTCTTACTATCGTAGATCATAGTTCTGTATTACTGAATCCTGTCGAAACAAACGTAGATGAATATGACAAGATGCTTTGCCCCATTGCAAGCTTCGGAGATTTTACATTCAAGTAACTATATTTACTTGATCCATTTTGTTATCGAAACTTACCCCAACCCCCTTACAATGAACTCGTTTGTTTTATTTATTTATTCATTTTCGTTAGACATCCTCACCGGAAATGTGAACTAATTTACTTGTGTAAATGTCCAACTGTTGCCAGTCATTAGATTACAGTCGTTTTCAGCGAAAGGAATTCTAAACAGGAAACAAAATAGCTTCATACATCGAAAATACTGCTGAGCTTAAACTTTTTTAAACATTTTTTAACAAAAGCAAAACGAGGATAATGGAACGTAGTCAAATTAAATTGGGTGATGCTGAGGGAATTAGATTAGGAAATGAGACACTTAAGGTAGTAAAGGAGTTTTGCTATTTAGGAAGTAAAATAACTGATGACGGTCGAAGTAGAGAGGATATAAAATGTAGACTGGCAATGGCAAGGAAAGCGTTTCTGAAGAAGAGAAATTTGTTAACATCAAATATAGATTTATGTATCAGGAAGTCGTTTCTGAAAGTATTTGTTTGGAGTGTAGCCATGTATGGAAGTGAAACATGGACGATAACTAGTTTGGACAAGAAGAGAATAGAAGCTTTCGAAATGTGGTGCTACAGAAGAATACTGAAGATAAGGTGGATAGATCACGTAACTAATGAGGAGGTATTGAATAGGATTGGGGAGAAGAGAAGTTTGTGGCACAACTTGACTAGAAGAAGGGTTCGGTTGGTAGGACATGTTTTGAGGCATCAAGGGATCACAAATTTAGCATTGGAGGGCAGCGTGGAGGGTAAAAATCGTAGAGGGAGACCGAGAGATGAGTACACTAAGCAGATTCAGAAGGATGTAGGTTGCAGTAGGTACTGGGAGATGAAGCAGCTTGCACAGGATAGAGTAGCATGGAGAGCTGCATCAAACCAGTCTCAGGACTGAAGACAACAACAACAACAACATTAGAAAAGATAAATATTCCCCTCTTGCAACTGAAAGAAGAATATAAGACAAAAAAATTTTATTTGTTAAAACAAGTATCTCTCTTTCGCCTCTTCTTCTGTCCCCCACCCCCTCCCCCAACGTGTACAATCGCAAGATATTTTATTAACATTCAGCGCTCCTCACCCTCTAGCCAACCAAGATACCTAAAGAAGAGCACCAGTATGTTGTTTCTTGTAAAAGCAACCCAGTACAAACGCAACTTCCTCAGATTTACAAATAAGGTAAAGAAGCACGAATTCTGTTGCTGCTGGACCATGAAGTTGTTTTTGTATGTCAATCCTTAAAACAGGTGGACATTTAAGTTCAGGAGTACACTATTTGTTAAGAAGTGTAATGAACTGCACAATTAACTGATTGCAGAAATCTCTCAGAACAATATGTGTTGGTCAACTACCGCCAATAGTTTCACATTTTCCTGTGTCAGAGAGGGAGACACCACCATTATGAGTATACCTGCAACAGACCTGGCGTTGGCCGTGCCTAGCTGACGTGACGTCACGAACAAGCGGCGAGGCCTTCCTTTGAGTCGGTGTTGTTACCGCTCGGTTGTAGGCGATACATAAACACGGCGCGTCACTTTACGAGTTCTGTTACTTAATGTGTCAATGTTGGAATGGCGGTCGCTGTGAGGGATGACGGGAACGTGAGATACTCTGTCGATGGACGATTTTAAGTGACCGATGGCTGAACTGTGGAAGACGACACGTTTCGTAACCATAAATATAAAACTCATGTCCTAGCCTAACCGCAACATCTTGATGTGCAATACATTCAGGACTTCGACTTTCACCATCTGCGCCAGGACTGCGAATCACGCCCACTTTGTTGGCGGCGGTTAACCCGAGCACTGCCAAAGCATTTTCCGTAATGCGCGTTACCAAGGGGGAGGCACTTTATATAAAAAAGAATGAAGATAATTATCATTTATTATCTTAACAACATATATTTTAGAGAAACACTGATATGTAAGTAGACCCCAGAACCTGAACTCTTAGCAATACAACGCACTTTGAGTAACGTTTTCTACCTACTTCATGAGCACAATGAAAATAATTAAATTGCTGTTGACTTTTAGTGACACCGATATGTCAATTAGGCCATGAGCTTCAAAGTACTGAATATGACATTCACTGGCGAAAGTAACATCTCCTACAGAGACTCAAATTTTTGGGTTAAATTGGACTGAAAAATTTAAGACATATATGGTACCTGGTACAAGAATTCAGTAAAGGCAACAAATATTTTTTTCAGAGTATCAAAGTATGAAGTAACAGAAGAGATTACATATTTTTCTGGAGGCGAGAGCATAAACTAATACTCCCCTCCCCCCCCCAACTCACGTCCCCCCCCCCCCCCCCTCCCACCCCCATTGTACTGCGAGGCTTAAAGCTAACCTCTACGATTAAACTCAAGACAGAAACATTTCAGTTTGCGCGTTAAAATCAAGTAGTAAATTTTCGCTTTCATTAGTTACCTGAAACTGTCCTCAGACAGTCTACATGAGCTAACGCGTTACTAACCAATGACCAGTCAGGGCTAAATTACCTTGAAACCAACTTACTCAATAAAAATAGTGATCAAAGTCATGTTAATAAGATTTAGAAATAGAAGTTTCGAAGCATGTGATGAGATTCGAACGTGCGCCCTAGTAAGCATGAGGAAGGTATCTTAATCATTACAATACTTCATTGTTGTGCGTCACTTACGAATCTTATATAATGTATGATGAATACTAACATTCGCATATGTGACGCCGAATCGCATCTTGTGCGAAAGGAACCAGTAACGTTTGGTTAGTGTTATGTATGAAAGGTGCATATTTTATTAGTTTCATTGTGAGTCTATGTTACCGAGTCTGATGAGCCGCGAAATAAAAGGAGCAGGTTTCAGGAAAATGAATCTAATATCCTAAACATATCAATAAAGAAAGAAAGCTGGATAAAGATTTGTAAGTGAACTGAACAAAAATTGTATGAAAATAGTCTTCACGGGTTTGCCGCCGGATGACGTGCAGATTTTACAATATTTCCTCGGAGCTACTGTTCGACATCTTCAGGCGGTTGAACCTTACTGGTGGCTAGGTACGACTGACGATATCCGCATGTTGACGCCCCTCTGCATGTAGCACGATCGTGAAGAATGCGCAGGCGCGGAAATCACGCAGGCTCAATGATCAGAAAATGTGTCCTGCTTCTTCTGGGAACGTACATTCTTGGAATTTTCACAGTAATCTTGTACGTGATACGTGAACAACTGCGCTTTTGTATTGCCACTAGTATACAACATGCATCTCTGTAAGGGTCTCGCTATATTAAACGAATCCTTGATGACATACACTATTTTTCTGTGGATGTTCTCTATCACTTTTTTAAATCCTCTATGTTAAAGTCCCCGACTGTTGATCAATGCTCAATCGAACAGCTGTCTCGTGCACCATTTCTTACCTGCATCAATTACATTCCCTTATGGTTCTGCCGTAAATTCAGCGAAATATGTAGGAATTACAACTGCGAACAACTTAAATTGGAAGGAAAAAGTAGAAAATGTGGGGAAGGCTAACCAAAGACTGCATTTTCTTGGCAGGACACTTAGAAAATGTAAGAGATCTACGCTCGTCCATTCTCTTTTAGAATACTGCTGTGCAGTGTGGGGTCTTTACCAGCTAGGACTGACGGAGTACATCGAAAAAGTTCAAAGAAGGGCAGCACGATTCGTATTACCACGAAATAGGGGAGAGTGTCACTGAAACAGTACAGGATTTGGAATGGACATTATTAAAACAAAGGCGCTTTCATTGCGAAGGAATCTTCTCACGAAATTCCAATCACCAACTTTCTCCTCCGAATACGAAAATATTTTGTTGGCGCCGGCCTAAGTAGGGAGAAACGGTCACTACGACAAAACAAGGGAAATCAGAGCTCGTACGGAATTATATAAGTGTCCGTTCTTCCGCGCGCTGTACGATATTGGAATAATACAGAATTGCGAAGGTGGTTCTATGAACCCACTGCTAGGCACTTAGAAATGATTTGCTAATCACCATGTAGATGTAGATGTTGATGAATAACTGTCACCTACTTTACCTGTGGTTTGTTTTATATGGTTGTCTTACTTACGGTCGCTCTCGACTGATATTCATGGATGTTTTGTAGTTGCCTGTCTAGCAATTTATCACAGACAATTTAATGGAGCGGTTGTCTTATCTATACGCAGTAAGTTACATTTACGTACTTTCAGGGCCAACTTCCTGACTCTAAGCTAAGAGGTGATTGTCTCCACGGCTTACAGAATTTCGCTAGAGTTTGCTGGGGTTGCGACTTTCTAACTGTAAGTAGGCTGTTTAGGTTTTTTTATTGGTAACGCCGCCGCCACGTAGCGCTCTGTATGAAAATCGCTGGCTGTGCCGTGTGCAGTCTGGGGCTGGTTTGCATTGTTGTCTGCCATTGTAGTGTTGGGCTGTTGGCTGTTAACAGCGCATAGCGTTGCGCAGTTGGAGGGGAGCCGCCAACAGTGGTGGATGTGGGGATAGTGATGGAGTTATGAAATTTGTAAGAATGGATGTCATGAACTGATTATATATATATATATATATATATATATATATATATATATATATATATATATATATATATATATAAAATGACTATTAAGGTAAATACATTGTTTGTTCTCTATCAAAATCTTTCATTTGCTAACTATGCCTATCAGTAGTTAGCGCCTTCAGTAGTTTGAATCTTTTATTTAGTTGGCAGTAGTGGCGCTCGCTGTATTGCAGTAGTTGGAGTAACGAAGATTCTTGTGAGGTAAGTGATTTGTCAAACGTATAGGTTAATGTTAGTCAGGGCCATTCTTTGTAGGGATTTTTGAAAGTCAGGTTGGGTTGCGCTAAAATTATTGTGTGTCAGTTTAATCGCAGTCTTGTATAATTTTTCTAAGGGGACGTTTCACACCACGATTCATCTTCATCCGCAAGAGGTCTGTATATTACAGCCTATATCGCGTAAAATAAAAGATTAGGTGATCCTGAAACGTAACTGTCAAAAGAGCTACAGTTACACGGGATTCCATTTTTGCAACGTAGGAAAGGACTCGATACATCTGATATTAAAATAGATTATCTCATTAAATACGAAAATGTTTAATTTCAGGCATTTTGCGCATAGCGTTTGGGGTGAGTGCATTTTTGAAAATCTCAATAAATTTTAGGTGCCCAGTTAGGTTTTGTGAAATCTGTGGACTGGTTATCAGTAATACCAAAATACTGTTTTGAACGTTTTAGACGGCACCTATGCTTCTGGTGTTTGTCACGTTACTGTTTACGTGTTACAATTTTGTTCCTCCTTTCATTACGTTGCTTTAACGACGTTACAATGAAATGAGTACCGCTAGCTACATACTGGCGTTGCTATAAGTCAACAGGGACAGTTGAATATGTGTGCCCCAACCGAGACTCGAACACGGGATCTCCTGCTTACAGGGCAGGTGCTCTATCCATCTGGGTCACCGAGTACAGAGAGCATAGTGCGGCTGCAGGGATTTATCTCGGGCATGGCTCCCGTGAGACCCACATTTCCAACTTACTGTTTCGGACATGTCCGAAAGAACAGATACCATCTTGATATATATGTTCTAATGAAACCCTGTTAGATTGTCTATGGATTATGACCAGAACCGCATAAAATCGTTACATTAGATGATCCAGGACACGACTAGGTGGACATTTTATCGCAAGGAAAATGTCCACAGATTATGGTGAATATACTGCTGATACCGTGAGTAAACTGCCAATTCACATACTGATTATAAAACGAAAATAGTTGCATAAGTTTTACAAAAAGTATATAAAATGAAAGGTGAACATTCCTCTACAGCTCTAAAACTGGATTTATCTAATCAAGATGCCTGAAATCCTACGCCGTTAAAGCAGAATTGGAACACCATTTGTTGAGGGCAAAATATATTGCACAGATACAGAGAAGCGCTCATAAGAAAAATCAGATCTAAATTCATTCATTTAGAGTGGTACGACAATGTGGCATGTTACAATTTTTCGTGTGCGACGTCATTTTAGACGAAGTATCAACAACGGTATAGTTGATTTGTATTTTGCTGCAAAATTTTTACAAAGAAGTGAGTGAGTTTGACTAGTTGTATTTGTATTCCAGAACAAGTCTTTGAAGAGCTTAGTAGTGATATGGTAAAAAAAAGTTGTCTGAGTAATAAGATGCTGCTTTAAATTTGTCTAACATAATTATTTTCTTTATTTGGGCAACTTATTTTATCATGGCCAATAGTTTTCATACATAATACTTTGTTACTAATCCGTATATTTGTTTGACATTTTCAAAATTTTCTGGGAATGTAAGAGGCTCAGATTTTCTTGTGAAAAATAATTTTTTCGCATTCATTGACCCAACTCTACTGGAAAAACAAATTTTCAGTTGATTTGCTACGATTTTTTGTCTCATTTATTTATTGTTTCAAATAGTTCCCCGATTTTCGCTACGTTACAAGATCTGAGTCTTCGGTACCTTAGTTCCATCATTCACATTCCAAAAGTGAGACGTATTTCTCTGAGAGACGCTGATTTTTCTTGTAAACACGAGTTACGCATCTGGTTTGGTTCCTAAAATACGATTTTGATAGTATCACATCTTTCAATCTGGAAACAACTGCAATGTGTGCAAGAAAAGAACAAGTGTTACTGCGTGATTTTCGAAAACATAGCACTTAAGTGTCCAACTGTTCTGGTGAGAACCTCATCGTTTCTTATCTAATGCGTGTACTTATTTTTCAACATCGTTCTTTAACACAACATGTCACGCACTTATATTGTTTTATTCTCCGATTTCTTCACAGTCGATCATTCCTTTCTATGTAACCCTCTATTCAAGACGCAGCCTAAAATGTCTTTCTCAAAGGAAGGCATTGGGCAATGGTAGGCTTCTTTTGGCGGGGAATCTTGTCTATGGGTGAAATTAACAGCCTCAATGGCCATGATATTTTATTTTTTATGATATTTTTCAACTTCATGTAGGAGTCATCTTCAGAAAATGAGCATTTTAGTAACATGAATAGTACATTTATAGAAAGTTCGATGAGTATGGTGCCAGCAGAAAGTACAGTGAAGAAGCGATGTAGCACTTACATGTCTGGCCGATGCTGGCGGCTCCTTGGGTGCTCTCGCGACGACACGTTCGTAAACTAATGACTGATGGCTGCAAACCTACGGGTTACAATGCTACAATGCTACATTTCACGCCGAAAACAGACTATGTCAACCCCACTCAACGGTAAACGCTTCACAAAATGTGATATATTGATGTTATATGGAATTTTACAAAATAAATTATCGCACACAAAATACGAATATATAAGTAGGTAAATAGTTACAGATCATCACAAGTAGTCTTCAAGTAAGTGAGTTTACAGCCTGAGAAAATATGAAGTGCCACCAGTGGCCCTGGTACAAATTACAAAGACGTCTTTCTCATTAGTTTCAAATGGATAAGGAAAGTAACAATTCTTTAAAAAAAATTGTACATACGTGCTCGAATAGTCAGATACAATTAGCAGTTAATTGTATTAGATGATGAAAATATTAAAAAGACATAGCAATTCCTTCTAGTGTATACTCGAAATGACGCCCTTATCAAGGTAACATAGAGACCAAGTTGATACCTAAGAAATCAGATAAGTAGACAAAGGGGCGCTGGCTGTGATCATGGTAAAAGTCGTTACAAGTTAACATTTTCAAAGATTCGTGAGAAAGGTTCCTGGAAAACTGAAAAGCATCGTTACCACATGACGGCGTATACACTGAAGCGCCAAAGAAACTGGTATAGGCATGCTTTCAAATACAGAGAAATGTAGACAGGCAGAATACAGCGCTGAGGTCGGCAACGCCTATATAAGACAACACGTGTCTGCCGCACTTGTTAGATCCGTTACTGCTGCCACAAAATGGCAGCTTATCAAGCCTGAAGTGAGTTTGAACGTGGTGTTATAGTTGGCGTACGAGCGATGGGACACAGCATCTCCGAGGTAGTTGTGAAGCTGGGATTTTCCCAGCGAGCATTTAACGAGCATAACCTGAATATCAGGAATCCAGCAAAATGTGTGTCGGTTTTCGATACGCCCTGTGTCCCAGGTTGTCGCCACCCCTTTTGACCAACCCATCTAGAAATGGTAATCCCTTGTCCTTTTCTACCTGAGACACAGCGTGTCGGACCGATACCTCAACCATTTATCAGACCACTATCCGAGCCAGAAAAGACGCATGATTAATACACTCGTAACGTGAGAAGGAGGAATATGTGAGCCGCAGCACCTCAGCCCAGAAATGCAACACTTGGAAAGTGTTCTGAGGAGCAATGGGTACTCAACAATTTGCGTCAAAAGTGTAACAGAGCCAAACACTCGGCGAAGCGACAAATCAGAAAACGAAATGTCGGGCACGGTCTTTCTGCCATACATTCCCGGAGTGACGGACAGAATCGGCAGTATACTGCGCAAACACGGCGTAAAGACGATTTTCAAACCGACAAAGAAGATCGAAGAGTGTCATAGAATGGCAAAGGAGAAAGGGGACCCACTTGCAATGTCGGTAATATACCGCATATGCGTAGTGCTGTCGGAATGACTGGACGATCAATCAACACCAGTAACAAAGAACATAATAAGCGACATTACAGGTTGGGGCAGGTGGAGAAATCGGCAGCGGCAGAGCACGCACTATGTGATACCGACCACGTAGTAAAATTCGCCGACACGGAAGTTCTAGCTGTAGAGAAGCACTATCACGCCTGCTTGCTCAGCGAGGCGATAGAAATACAAAAACAGGGGAATAGCTTGAGCAAGAAAGAAGAAAACCTTGAAGTAAACGGATCCTGGCTTCCCGTACTGCAGCGAACGACCGTCGCAGGTAGCAAGAGGAGAACCGCACCGGAAATGACAGCGGAATAGCACTCGGACGTTGGGTCGCCAGCTACATATAGTCTGCGGCCGCGAACTCGGCTCCAGTTCACCACGGGCAATGGAGGGTGAAGCTTTGACAATGCTAGCCACTCGTGCTGGCGAAACGTCAGTAAAATCATTAGATGAACGTCGGCGGACGAAACCGAGACAGAAGCCAATGGGCAGTTTCTCAGACTATCTGATGATAGGCTTACCAGTTACATACATCAAATTTAAAATTTACAAAATATCAGCTGAGTACTGCGCAAGACATATTTAAGTTTGGGCGTTAAATTGCGCTATATATAACGCAGCTAGGTACCAAGTGAAAAGATAAAATTGAAAAGCTCGATATATAGCTGTTATACAGCGACCGTAGTGCTACTGGTACGTATGAGAGGAGAGAATTTTGCCATGGTGTCATGGTAAGTAAACTGGCTGCACGAAGTCAGAGAATCATGCTAATAGGACACCTAAAGTTGTCAAAGAAACAATATACACTCCTGGAAATGGAAAAAAGAATACATTGACACCGGTGTGTAAGACCCACCATACTTGCTCCGGACACTGCGAGAGGGCTGTACAAGCAATGATCACACGCACGGCACAGCGGACACACCAGGAACCGCGGTGTTGGCCGTCGAATGGCGCTAGCTGCGCAGCATTTGTGCACCGCCGCCGTCAGTGTCAGCCAGTTTGCCGTGGCATACGGAACTCCATCGCAGTCTTTACCACTGGTAGCATGCCGCGACAGCGTGGACGTGAACCGTATGTGCAGTTGACGGACTTTGAGCGGGGGCGTATAGTGGGCATGCGGGAGGCCGGGTGGACGTACCGCCGAATTGCTCAACACGTGGGGCGTGAGGTCTCCACAGTACATCAATGTTGTCGGCAGTGGTCGGCGGAAGGTGCACGTGCCCGTCGACCTGGGACCGGACCGCAGCGACGCACGGATGCACGCCAAGACCGTAGGATCCTACGCAGTGCCGTAGGGGACCGCACCGCCACTTCCCAGCAAATTAGGGACACTGTTGCTCCTGGGGTATCGGCGAGGACCATTCGCAACCGTCTCCATGAAGCTGGGCTACGGTCCCGCACACCGTTAGGCCGTTTTCCGCTCACGCCCCAACATCGTGCAGCCCGCCTCCAGTGGTGTCGCGACAGGGGTGAATGGAGGGACGAATGGAGGCGTGTCGTCTTCAGCGATGAGAGTCGCTTCTGCCTTGGTGCCAATGATGGTCGTATGTGTGTTTGGCGCCGTGCAGGTGAGCGCCACAATCAGGACTGCATACGACCGAGGCACACAGGGCATACACCCGGCATCATAGTGTGGGGAGCGATTTCCTACACTGCACGTACACCTCTGGTGATCGTCGAGGGGACACTGAATAGTACACGGTACATCCAAACCGTCATCGAACCCATCGTTCTACCATTCCTAGACCGGCAAGGGAACTTGCTGTTCCAACAGGACAATGCACAACCGCATGTATCCCGTGCCACCCAACGTGCTCTAGAAGGTGTAAGTCAACTACCCTGGCCAGCAAGATGTCCGGATCTGTCCCCCATTGAGCATGTTTGGGACTGGATGAAGCGTCGCCTCACGCGGTCTGCACGTCCAGCACGAACGCTGGTCCAACTGAGGCGCCAGGTGGAAAGGCATGGCAAGCCGTTCCACAGGACTACATCCAGCATCTCTACGATCGTCTCCATGGGAGAATAGCAGCCTGCATTGCTGCGAAAGGTGGATATACACTGTACTAGTGCCGACATTGTGCATGCTCTGTTGCCTGTGTCTGTGTGCCTGTGGTTCTGTCAGTGTGATCATGTGATGTACCTGACCGCAAGAATGTGTCAATAAAGTTTCCCCTTCCTGGGACAATCAATTCACGGTGTTCTTATTTCAATTTCCAGGAGTGTATGTTGATAGCTGCGACGTTCAAATTTATGATTGTTGTCTTTGCCTGTGGTAATTTGTTTCTTATAACTTTCTTGTTTCGTCTGTCATAAGTTTCACGGTCAGAGGTGAACAAACGAACTGTACCTGAGTTAGACGTCTGCTTGCATTAGTAGCAATTTGGGTAAACGTTTATGAAACCTTCTTCTCATGACAGCGGGACAGTGCTTAGAAACAGTTTTGACCCCGTTGCTAAATCACAAGTCATTGGAGTCTTCTTCAATGTCACAGAAAGCAGGTACACTTTTCCAGTGGAAACATAAAAAAAGCAGCGTGTCATAATTCAGTAGCTATAAACGTAAACGTTACTTGCGTACCTCAGATAATTCTCCACGTTATACGCTCAAACACAGCGAAAACCTAATCTCGACGCATTTCTCCGTTGAGAATATGTTTTGGGTGGCTTGTGTTAGTTGTTTTACTGTGTACTTGTTAAACAACTGCTTAGTGTCTTATATATGCTACACATATTTATTTATTTATTTTTGCTTTCAAGAATTGATTTTGTAAATTAGTATTCAATTGAACTTTTTTAATTAGTTGTTAATTTCATGTGGACATGTGCTAGGTGATTCATGTAGCTGATTCGCTCCCATAAAAGTAATTTAACTGATACATATACGCCGTGTTACAAAAAGCCATTTTAAAAAATTAGGAGACCGTAGAGAATGAAATTTGGAACCTTCTGATGTTCGTAACATAAAGCCGGAAATGTGAAACAAAATATCTACAGCAACAACTGGGCTGTTGAAAATCCATGCGCGGCCCATACGAAAAGTTACCAGATGAGATTCTTAGCAAAATATTTGGGTTGGGATTCTTGGAGATCACGTTACTGGACCACACGCCTTACCAGGTTGTATGTAGGGTGAGTTGTATTCAAACTTTCTGAAAAGAATGCCTTGCCAGAACTTTTGAAGGAAGTTCCCTTGAAATTGTGCCCTATTTTGTGGTTTCAGCACTACGATACTCCCCACACTTTGATCGTCAGGCCAGGGAATATCTCATAGAAAAAATGCAGGCAGAGAGTAACTGGTAGCGGATGTCCAGCTCCTTAGCCTGCGCTCTCGCCAGACGTCACCTTCATCGACATTTTCCTCTGGCCTTAATTTTGTAACACCCTTTATTTTTTATTAGGAAAGCTTATTTTAAAGTAAGTAGGAAATGCGAGAGGGTAGTACAAAAACGACACAGAGAGTAAATCGTGGTGCTAGCCATCGCCTTTGACCTGTGGCATAGTGAATACGCGACAGTCAACACAAACAACATTGAGACTACGGCATTATATGATTGCCAATGTTCTGAAACACAAATAACGCAGACATTTATGAGGATGTGAATTTGTTATGTAGTAAAAAAATAGTCGAATTTGTAAAGGAACTGAAAATATTGTGATTTAATCGCAGAGGTGCTGAAAAATTGTTCCATTGACACACCAGAGAAATATCTGGTAAACTTTTTATCTTTAAGAGACATAGGAACAATTTCGCCCTTCGTTTTTTATTTCTTGTATGAACGACTACTTTTTGTTCTGATGGGCTGGTGGGATGTCGTACTGTCTAATTACTCGTGTGTGTGTGTGTGTGGTAAATGAATGAGTTAAAAGACGCAAGATGTGTTTTATATTATTTTCATCACACAACAAGCCTTATTCCCATGCCTATGGAGTATTTATGTTAAGCAGAGAAGGCGAGTTTTAGATGGAACCGAAGATCTTCAAAACGGCGCTGCTCAACAATAGAGGTACGTGATTGTGCTCTCTACTTACCTTTCGTGGCCGCTAAAATTACTTCCGATTCGTTTTGCCGAGACATTCAGAATCTGCAATCTTCTTTTTCTTATAAAAATACTAGTCCGATGCAAAAGAAATACTCTTAGATTTAAATAATTGCCATTCTTTTACCCAGGCCACGGGGAATGATAGAACGTACGTGCCTCTACTCTGAATGTACGTTCGCAATCTCCGAGTGTGTTACGACGAAATTATTTCACAATGAAAAGTTCTCATCAGACCGCAACCACTCGCACGCGAATGTACGTACCCTCTGAATGTATCTAGTCAGTCACGCGCGTTGTTCAAAAGCTATACTTTTAATATTCAGTGGATTACATTTCCGAAATTAATTTTTGTTTATGCTGCAAATCGTACTTCACGCGAAGTATTTATTACGTAAGTTTCAGGCTCAATTTAATAAGAAAAAAAAATTCCGAATAATAGAAATAAAGAATAACAATCAAACAAATCAAACATAAATAAACAGAAAGAGGGAACGTTACAAATTGCAATTCTTGTGATCAATCACATAATAATGAAATAAATATGCCTTTGAAAGAAATCTAATCGATTGTCAGAAAAAAGAAGAGTTCTACAACTATAGTGAAGATCAAGGTTCATTGCACGAACTAAAATAAAAAACAATATTTACCGTAAATAAGCTGAAGCTGATAACGGAAATTATATTTTAGCTATATAGCTTGAAAACTGCTTTTAGAATATCTACTTGCAAAATTGTTTCTCATGTACTCTGAACCGCTAGCATATTGAAAATATGTTCTGTGCCAAGTTGTCTACATTACTAAATGTATAACAGATATTGAGTAGTTGAGAAAGCATATCTGACGACGGCACTATGACGAATAGAAGCGGGAGCTAGTAGCAAGGCTGTATGGCTTCGTGCTCTTGGCATGTATGCCCATCTGAACAACACAAAGCCGTACGAGTCTGTCTGCTCCTGTCTGCATTTCCGGGTGGTCTATTGCAGTCGGCCCTGGCTGTTGCTTCCACGTTGTATGTGAAGGACTAGTGATGTAGTACCTTGCTTTGAAGTTACTTGCTGATGAGCAGTCTTGTAACGTTAGGCGTACGTAGGCGAGGGATTTGGCCGCCTAGAATAGGTACGAGGTAGTGTGAATTTGTTATATGGCTGAACCCTAGCGACCCAGGGCTTAAGGCGCATTGCAGCTGGTCCGGCGAGGTGATTGGTACTGCCGAGTCCAGGTGCAAAGACATCAGAGTGCCCGAACGTGAGAAAATCCTAATATTGAGAATGTGGGTGTCGGTTGATCGCTTAAGAGGATGGGCTACATTCCAAAAATGCTGGAGTGTCAGACAAGGTGAAAGATGGCTCCTTATAGTCCTTCGAAGTTCGACAGTATTTCACAGTCGAATTTTAAAGCAAATCATGTGTTAGTTGACATCATTACTGCGAAGTGTACCAAAAGACACTTTTGTCTAAATAATTGTTTAAACAATATTTAAAAGCAATCTGCTGTCCTTTATACATCTGTGATCTCAGAAGAAAGAGGTGCATCCAATGACGCAACAATATTTTGCTGAGAGTAAACATTTGCACAATTAACCTCAGAATTAACAGCTTTTAAAGGCTCCATGGGATTTCAGCAAACGACATATCATATGATAGCATTTCACTATAGCTATTATGCCCGAAAGCCACTTGTCTATATCTATTTTATTTCTTGATTTACAAAGTTTTTCTATTTCTTTTCATTATGGAAATGACTCTCAGAACACTGTATTCTCCAAATAACACAATAATTGAATGCACCTCATATTTTGTCAAACTTGTGTATCTACTTAATAAATGTGTTACTGTTTTTGCTAAATATTTTACAACTGATTACAGTTGCTAATACAAAAATCATGGAAATTTAAGAAGTGGTCAGTTGCATGTGTTAGGTAACACCATTATTGTAAAGGGTGCCAAAAACACTTCTGTCATGCAGGAATAAATAATTGTTTAAACAATATTGAAAAACAATCTGCTGTCCTTTATCATGACAGCACTTGCGCAATGTTGGCTTATTTATTTATGAACAAACTATTATATACTATTGTAAATGATCTGAGTGTAATCGAATGTTTATAGCATTTTTTAATTTAAATCTTGTAATATTTAAGTAGAGTCTGGGAAGTTGTCATTTGAGTCAAATCACGTCTGCGTTACCTAAGAACGATGTATTTTTGGTGGGGGTGGCCTTCAGCCAATGGAAAAGGAGGCAGTGTTTGAACACCACTAAAGTCGAGTGGTGAAGGACACTTTTTCGGGCGAAGAGCTGAAGAGAGCGATTCGGTACACTTTTACGGTAGAACTTGGAGAAGGAGGACACTTCAGGTGGAGATCAGGTGAAAGGCAGACCTGCCTGTGGTAACACGTGGTTATCGATCGTGTCTGTGACAGACTCTGAGTGGTGAATGGCTGCGCACAGTAGTCTAACTTCTCAAAGGAGTTGGTATTTCGAGAGGTCTCAGTGTGCTCTTTAACTTTTTCCGCTTACTTTATGGAGCTGTGAATGGGCAGAGTATCTCACTATTTTTTCTATCATGTGTGTTAATTTGTGAATAATGATGCTAAACTCTGAACTAATTTGAGCCGGTAAATACTTTGTGTATTGTTATCACAAAATTTGTAAGTAGGCTGTTTAGGTTCTTATATTGGTAACGCCACGGCCACATAACGCTCTGTATGAAAATCACTGGCTGTGCTGTGTGCAGTCTGTCGCTGGGTGGCATTGTTGGAATTTGCTATTGTAGTATTGGGCAGCTGGATGTTAACAGCGCGTAGCGTTGCGCAGTTGGAGGTGAGCCGCCAGCAGTGGTGGATGTGGGGAGTGAGATGGCGGAATTTTGATAGCGGATGATCTGGACAGAGACAGTAAATTTGTAAGACTGGATGTCATGAACTGCAATATATATTATGACTTTTGAACACTATTAAGGTAAATACATTGTTTGTTCTCTATCGAAATCTTTCATTTGCTAAGTATGCCTATCAGTAGATAGTGTCTTTAGTAGTTAGAATCTTTTATTTAGCTGGCAGTATTGGCGCTCGCTGTATTGCAGTAGTTCGAGTAACGAAGACTTTTTTGAGGTAAGAATTCATGAAAGGTATAGGTTAATGTTAGTCAGGGCCATTATTTTGTAGGGATTACTGAAAGTCAGATTGCGTTGCGCTAAAAATATTGTGTGTCACTTTAGTGAATGTCTGAGTACGTTCAGCTTTGCTCAGCTGTTTGAAAAACAAATAACGTATGGGTTTATCAGCACAGTAATTCATTGAGTTTTCTAAGGGGACGCTACAAATTGTGTTAGTTTTTACAAGTCTCTGATGACTGTTAACTTTGGTGATTATGCTACCATTCTTGTAATGCCCTCAATGTATTTCTATCTGTATTCTACTTGATTATCATAGGACCACTTTCCATATACTTGAGATTCACTGTCTTCAGTAAACATTATTCAACATGATTCTCTTGTCGTCTGCATCAATTACAGATGCTAGAATAGAACCCCTTTTTCTTATTAATTACTCATTTATCCTTCATTTAAAGTTCCTGTTTATTCTATTAATTCGCATTTCTAGCCAATACAGATGCTCTCTGACTGCACCCTCACAGCTTTAGGTTACTATTTGCAGTGAGCTAACTACTGCAATGAAAGTAGATCACGGAGCTCAACCCTACGACTACACCGAGCCGTGCCTAGCCCAGGTACCTAAGGTGCGAGCAGTATCAGGTAAAGCACCGACTGGTTTGCTTGTGATGGACTGCTGGTTACAGAGGAACTTGACAGCGGAAAACTGACGTAATGTTGCAATCTCATGCCATGAGTTACAGACGTATAGTGAAATCGCAGCTCATTTTGGCGTGATATTACTTGGGCATTTCAGATCTTTAACATGCCTTTATTTGCACTTAAAATTAGAGCTCGTTGTTTAATGAGGTGATTAACTATCAATGCACATAATACAGAGCAGGGTTTCCAGTAATCCTTCCGAATGGTAGTCCTGTGAATACATAGTAGTCTCGTTTATTTTAATATTTCCAAGACTTTCTCATTTTTCCAGATTTTTTTGTTCAGTTCTGTCATATGCTTCATGTATGATGGACAGTTGTATTATTTCCTGTATCTATGACGTCTTGAGCAGAAGTAATTACCAACTAAATTAAGGTTTCTATAATTTAATGACATTCCCAAGCCACCGACGAAATCATATTTAAGGATTTGATTACTTGTGTATATTCTGTAATATGCTTTTAACTTAAAATAACGAACCTTCATATGTTCTTTGCCTTCGTTATTAATGCTAGCATAAGCGATGCACAATAGAAATCAGTATAAACTTTTTACCAACAGCTACCAGCAGGGAGCCTTTGCTATTCTTCGCATGCTTTGTAGGTTAGAAGTTATGTGACGGTATGGAGATTTTGGGTTGTTTGTCATATCAAATTGAAAGTGATTGTTTGGGATCCATATATTTCAGATTTTTAGATAGAAAGGTGTTACGTTAGCAGATGAAGCCGTATTCGCTCTTTACACATTGAGTTAATAAGTCTACGGATTAAAATACGTTTAATAAAAAGAAATTGGTGGAAACCCTCGTATATAGATGGATGTGAAATTTTATTAAAATGAAGTTGGGGAAAACTGCCTGGTGATCCTAGCTTTCGATCACGAGATATTTTAACTTTGATCGAGTATCACTCTGTGAATTGGCGACAAGAAGCCATTGTCATGCAGGAGGGCATAGGCGTACAGCATCTACAAGTCTGAAAAGTTGGTGTAAGGATACTATCAGCGGAAAAAAAGGACAGTCCAAAGCGGAGGAGAAGGGAGAGAAAAATTGTCTATCAAACAAGTACGTACTGTCCGAGATGGGCGGCAAGAGAAATTATGTCTCGTATCCTTCTGAGAATACTTCCGTTAGAGCTATTTAAACCATTATATTATGATGAGCATTAATATTCGTAAGTCGGCTTTATGAAGTGACTGCTACCTAGGAAGGTTGGAAGTGCGGGTGGCAAGCCATTGTTCATTCGGATGTCGGAAGAAGTTGGACGTGTAACAAATGACAACTCATCTATGGCCTAATAAGCTTTGTTTTTAGAGTGAGATTTTCACTCTGCAGCGGAGTGTGCGCTGATATGAAACTTCCTGGCAGATTAAAACTGTGTGCCCGACCGAGCCTCGGGACCTTTGCCTTTCGCGGGCAAGTGCTCTACCATCTGAGCCACCGAAGCACGACTCACGTCCAGTGAGGACCGGGCGTGAGTCGTGCTTCGGTAGCTCAGATGGGGCCGGCACGGTAGCTCAGCGTCTTCGGTCAGAGAGCCGGTTGGCCTCTGTAATAAAAAACTGAGTGGAAGGATCAACCACCGAACTTGAACAGGATGTCTTGCGACGTCCGCAACGGCCAAACACGATCAGCAACGAACAAAACGAAAAAAAAAAAAAAATGGTAGAGCACCTGCCCGCAAAAGGCAAAGGTCCCGAGTTCGACTCTCGGTCGGGCACACAGTTTTAATCTGCCAGGAAGTTTCAAGCTTTGTTTTTGGCGAATGTGCAGTTAACAACATGTAATGACGCACAGTTATACTGGTGTTGCTGTTTGAGACTCTGCCGACGTAGTAACAGCTTCAATGGTTCACGGGTGTTGTGTCGGATAACTTTGTGGAAGCTGCACAGTATTTCGACGAGACAGCTGTTCGTCATCTTCAGGTGCTTACTGACGTGTTGCTGCAATGGCTCGCTAATATATACGCTGACTCTCTGGAAGAGCGCAGACGCCAAGAGTTTTTATGGAAGACTTCGAGAAAAAAGTACCTCAGTCAGCGGTGTTGAAACCTAAATGTTTCTGGAGATATATGGACGACACTTTTGTAGTTCGTCCACACGGAGCAGCAACGCTTCGTGCATTTCTGAAATATCGTAACTCCCTCCATCCCAGCATTTGCTTCACCATGGAAGTGGAGAAAAATGGAGATCTCCCGTTTCTTGATCTCATGGTCCGCAGAAAGGAAGGTGGTTCCTTGGGTAACAGTGTCTTTCACAAACCGACTCACACTGACCTGTATGTACGAGCTACGAGCTGTCATCACCCATCTCAACGCAGTGGCGTGTTGCGGACTCCCGTTCATAGGGGTAGAATTATCTCTGATGCAGGCAGCTTATCAGAAGGGCTTAGCCATCTGCGTTCTGTATTTATACAAAACGGGTACTCTGACAAACGGATCCACAGTGCATTTAACTGTGCACGCACTGAAGCTCAAGAACAGCCAGAAGAAACAGAGAACTCTAAGAGGATAGTTTTTCTACCGAATGTTGGTGGCGTGTCCTTTAATATTGGCATGCTGTTCAAAGAACACCAAATAAAATGTGTCTTCCACCGTCCAGCGCGAGTGCAAACTATGCTGGGTTCTGTTAAAGACGACCTAGGTCCAAGGAGACCAGGGATGTATAACATCCCGTGCCAGTGTGGGCAATCATGCATTGGCCAGACGTGTCACACTGGTAAGGACAGATGTGCTGAACACAGGCGTCACACCAGACTGGGTCAGCTAGAAAAGTCTGCTGTGGCTGAACACTGTCTTGACACGGGACACAGCAGGAACTACGGAGAGACAAAGGTCCCTTCGTCCGCTTCCACGTACTGGGACTCCACAGTTAAAGAAGCACTCGAAATTCGTGTAAGTAACTACCTGATCAATAGAGACACGGGATTTCCACGCAGCAAAGCGTGGAAAACAGCACTGGCGGTAGTAAGGCATCGTCGACCGCAGTCGAACGAATCCGAGTCAACACGGACGGAGAATCAAAGGATGCACGTTTAAACTGGGCGCCAATGCACTGTCCGTAAGCGCGTTGGGCCACTGTTTACGCGCGTCGCGAATGAGAAGTCCGTCGCCCGTTTGTGCAGCAGGGAGCACCGACTGTCGCCGTGCTCTATGATTCGTCTACGATGACGTTATAGCCTTAACCCTTGGCGGGGGCGCACTTCTAGCCAGTCAGCGTATATATTGGCGAGACATTGCAGCAACATGTCTGTAAGCACTTGAAGATGACGAGCAGCTGTCTCTTCTAAATATTGTGCAGCCTCCACAACATTGTCCGACGCGACGCCTGTGAACCACTGAAGCATTTAATGGTGTTGATAAAATATATTTTCATTTTCAACAACCTGCAAACACGTAGTCGATGATAGATAATGAGCGAAGAATATGCCTCCCAATACGCCATCACTCCAACCTCTCCCAGTGTTACCATCTTAGAGTATCTATCATTCGTATTTTGAAGTACAGCTTGCTAGTAACTGCAACGTACATAAGGGAAGATAAGTTTTTCATGTCGAAGATGTGCAGATGGACTTCGAAGACTCATTATCAATAGATAGGTCTGTATTGCAACTTTCTGAGACAACCCTGTTACTCTTCCAGTTCCTGGTACAGACAGGTTGTTCCATAGTACATTGTCGGTTAGGCTCTGAAAAGATATTTGCTCCCGATGCCAACTGACGTACTTGGTTCATATGTACGCCAGAAATGTTGAACCCAAGTAATTCCAAACATGGGAAGACTTAACGGATGATCCTATATGATTCATCTAAGAGTCTGATCGACTAATGTTCTCAGAATATGATTATGAAATTACTAAAAGCAGCTGCGGCTATAAAATTCACTTAAATATTCATTTCTGTCCTCAGTTCTGTCCACTTCACGAAGTAAACATGACCTTTTCTCGATTTTTTAAATGTTGTCAGATTGCATTATAAATATCTTTTTTTTTATCTAAAACTGACAAAGGTGTAAATAGACTGTTTAGGTTTTTATATTGGTAACGCCACGTAGTGCTCTGTATGAAAATCACTGGCTTTGCTGTGTGCAGTCTGTGGCTGGTGGGCATTGTTGAAATAGTCGCTATTGTAGTGTTGGGTAGTTGGCTGTTAACAGCGAATAGCATTGCGCAGTTGGAGGTGAGCCTCCAGCAGTGGTGGATGTAGGAAGAGAGATGGCGGGGTTTTGAGAGCGGATGATCTGGACGTGTGTCCATCAGAGACAGTAAATTTGTAAGACTGGATGTGATGAACTGCTATATATATTATGACTTTTGAACACTATTAAGGTAAATACATTGTTTGTTCTCTATCAAAATCTTTCATTTGCTAACTATGCCTATCAGTAGTTAGTGCCTTCAGTAGTTAGAATCTTTTATTTAGCTGGCAGTAGTGCCTCTCGCTGTATTGCAGTAGTTCGAGTAATGAAGATTTTTGTGAGGTAAGTGATTTATGAAAGGTATAGGTTATTGCTAGTAAGGGCCATTCTTTTGTTGGTATTTTTGAAAGTCAGATTACGTTGCGCTAAAAAATATGGTGTGTCAGTTTAGTGTTGATCAGAATAAGTAAAGAGAGTTATGTCTGAGTAAGTTCAGTTTTGCGCAGCTGTTTGAAAAGCAAATAATGTGAGCGCTTTATCAGCACAGTCATTCATAAAATTTTCTAAGGGGATGTTTCAAATGATAGTCTGCTTCATGGTATTTTTCTAAAGAAGTGCTTTCACGTATTCATAACGAGATACAAAAGATTAGTGGAGATCGGGATATACAATTACGATTGTCTGTATGTCTGAGAAGTAAGTAGAAACGATTATGAAAAGAACGTCACCTGCTCGTCGGAAAGCAAGTTAATTGAGCATCATAAAAAGACCTATAGAGCTGTATGGGAGGCCAAAATACACTGTATCAACTAAAAAACAGTCAGTATAAAAATCGTAGATAGTATTGGAATGTACACTTTAGCTGTATAGCCAATGAGTAGACTGCGATACCTCAGTTGACCTGCAACTTCTGTCTTGCAAAATATATCACACAAGTCGCATTATCATATTCCTAGAAAGGCGGGTGCACTGTGGTAGAATAATAAAGCATGTTCGATTCAGTATTTAACTAAAAGAAATACAAATGCATCAAATCGTGACATTTGAAAACTGTCGTACACAACCGTTACTATGCAAATAAGAGTTATAGGGTATTCTTCAAAGTTTATGAATAACAACTGAGTATTTCCACGCAGCGTCACATACAACACAAAGGCTAACGATGAAGCTCTTGGATAAAAAAGATCTTCTACGACACAAAACAAGACGTAAGATAATTGTGGTGGGATTCCGAAACGGTGCAGTCAGTTAGTACAATGAAACGCGCACGACGAATTTCACTCTCGTAACTCCTGCTCTCCTAAAAAATGTCTTAGAAATATAGCTCATTAAGAAAATCTTCTATGCCCTCTTTTTTTTAAAAATAAGGACTACTAAGTGACGAAATGCTAAAATTCCCGCTCTTGCAGAGGGTACAGTACTTTGTGTCTCACAGGAGGTCGAGATTAAAAATAATTATTTCTCTCTAAACCGACGAGGATTTGACAGAAAACAGCGCTATAAAAGAATGCTATTCAGAAGACGCTCAAAGAAGTGGCGCCTCAGTAGCCACCAACAGGAAAACGAGTACGGTATAACGATCTAGTTATTGAAATTACATCAAAGCTGCCGACTGGTATCGCATACTCAACTTGACCCAGAACACGTAGAGGTGCCTGAGGAAAAGGCGGAGGACACGAATAGCGTGCGTGCAAATTTAGATTCTCAAAGGTCGGACCCATTCTACCTTGGGAATGGGACGTACGAATACCATGCGCCTTTAGTCTCCATTAATGTGGTACGATTAATTCGTCACCATGAAGACGTAATAGAAATAATGACAAGATCCTTGCTGACACTGTCGGTAATTGCTTACGGCTGGCTGAATGCTTGGCTGTTCGTAACTCATGACGTTTACCACCAACAGGTACTTTTCCAGATGCGACTGCGTTCACCAGAATAAAACGGTTTCAGGTTGCAGATGAGTCTCATAACAGAAACAGACAAATATTACAGTCAGAGAATCGGTATTATGGTTTCTTGATAATAGTTACTTTCATTCTCCATAGAACGGAGATAAATGAGTTTTATTTTGTTATCTCTAGCATTAATAATTTCCAGTACATAAGTACAAAATGAACTACACACTGAAATTTCCTCAGAGTTTAAATTGTGTAATAATCACAGATATTCCGTTACAAAATGTAAACAACTCAAAGCTAATTTTAATCGAAGCACCCAAGTTAACGTCATACACAATACATTAAACCGCTGCTCGTGTTCAATCGTTAGCGAAATAAAGAAATGGAAGACTGTTGGTACACTGCACCTGCTTGAAGCCGCGAAGTGCGAAGCCTTTGTACGTTTGAAATCGTCATTTTAGACAAAGCAGTTGAATCTAGTAGCTTCGTAAGGTCATTATTTGCATGTCAAAGACTCCACGATCAGTGTTATTTATAATTCTGACTGATGTTACAGGTTGTATTTAACACAGGTGAAAGCAACATTATGCGTGTGCGAACGTTCGCGTGTGTGTGTGTGTGTGTTTGCATGTGCGTGCGTGTGTGTGTGTGTGTGTGTGTGTGTGTGTGTGTGTGTGTGTGTGTGTGTGTGTGTGTTTAGTCTGAGGATTTCTCATTTGATGTTACCTTGAGTATGTTCCTTTTCCCAGTTCCTTGTGCAAGTACCTGAAAATGCATCATATCAGTGTTTCTATAGTTCTGTTGCTATTACGCAGGGTGATTTTGGCAAATGGGGAAGAACTGCAGGCAATGCACCCGGAAAGGATGAGACAGAAAGGTTCATGTGGAAGTAAGTGAGCTTCAAATCGGGCACCACCAATCGTAAATGGAGATAAAAGATCTTCGACAGAGTAAGTTTCAATAATTGAAAGCACACGCAAGAATACATCACCCAAGTGGAAATGTTCTGTCTGAACTAGCGCATAAGCTCCACGCCCAAGAAGGCAGTGAGCTGGAGTAGCATCATGCAATAGCTGCGCTAGCCATCGTGTTGACAAAGGGTTGCCTTCCACCGGGGGAAGCGAGGTCATTCGTAGCAAGCGCAGACGTGCCTCAGCAGCGAGGCGTTGTGGAAGAGTGCTACTAGGTGGTCACCAATAACCCCTGCCAACACAATAACTTTATCTTGGAACTCTTCCATTTGATCTGTGTTTGCATAGAGAAACGACGATACCAGAACGAGTCCGCATTGATGCAAAACACCATGTTATTTGTTCACTTATTTATTTCCCAAACTAGTTTCGGAGACGCATATCATCGTCATCAGTAGGTTTAAGAAAAAATCTAAAACTTGCAGAAAATAGCATAGTTATACAAACACAGTAACATATTATTACATTTTTACTGTTCATTTTTTTGGAATATAGTTTTCTATGGATACTACCTTATTTATTATAAGTTATGGCATATTTTTAAGAATTAATGTCGCGCCCGCATCTTGTGGTTGTGTTCTCGCTTCCCACGCCCGGGTTCCCGGGTTCGATTCCCGGCGGGGTCAGGGATTTTCTCTGCCTCGTGATGGCTGGGTGTTGTGTGATGTCCTTTGGTTAGTTAGGTTTAAGTAATTCTAAGTTCTAGGGGACTGATGACCATAGATGTTAAGTCCTATAGTGCTCAGAGCCATTTGAACCAATTGCATTAATGTCGCTGTTTGCGGCATATTTTCTGTACTTTTTTCTGTTACCATTTTTTCTGAGCGTACATCATGTCGTCGGCAGCTGTGTGAGCGGTTTTTAGTAAACAAATACTAAAAGGTGAACTTAGTACGTCAGCATATACACTTGGGGTTGCGGGAGTGTTGTGGAATCCAGTTTTGGTGTGTACTGGGCTGTAAAAATGTAACAATGTGTTAGAAATATAATAATGTGTTGCTGTGTTTGTGTAACTATGCTATTTTCTGCATGTTTTATATTTATAAAACCAACTGGTGATGGTGATATTTGTCGCCGTAACTAGTTTCGGAAATAAATAAGTGAACAAATAACAAGGTGTTTTGCATCAAGGCGGTTTCAGTTGTGATATCGTTGCCCCGCCCCACACATTGAGAACGATCCGGGTGAAACCTATTCGAGATTCAAACTTCCGGATGCCTAAACCAGTTGTATCACATCTTAGCCAATTAAGTCTAAAGAAGAAAATCAATGCTTTCTGAAACTGTGAAAATGTCTTTGTCCACCAATAGAATTTTCTAGCGAACATAATACTAATCTAGCGTATCTTACATACATGGGTAAGAATAGTGGACCAAACTAGATATCCATATGTATTATAAAGATGGATATATTAAACCATAGGACCGATTTCATCCACACTTCGTTGGGATATTCTTTGCTGACAGGAAACGACAGCTGTGGAGCTGCGAACGTACTACTTATCACAGTTCAGGGGATATGACGACACAGACAATGAGATGTGTGAAGAACACCACATTCTGCAAGATATTTAAATTTATTACTTCTTTGCTACTACCTCTATTTTCAACAACGTTTGAGACAGTATCCACACATGCCGCCGAATGTACCTACAAAATTGTATTATGGTATGACACATTGATCAAAAGAGTTGACGCCCTAAACACTGAGATGAGTGAAAAAATGCCGCATCATGCATGAAGTTTTAATACGTTTATTCTTTACTACTAAGACACTCCTCTACTCGAGTCAAGAAAATTCCTGACACTTGGCGAAGTTTTCGACAGATTTCATTTGCGAAGCGTAAACGGCTGTAGGTCAAAACGCTAGCCGTCTATAGAGCTGTGAAGAGGCGTTGCCATATAGACGTTTACAAAATCGCTTTGTAGACATGTGAAACCGCTACGACCAGCTTACATAAACCGTCCATGATACTGTACCTATACATTTGTACATTATGCACATTCGTTTGTGCGACTCTTTTAACAATTTAAAAATTGTTTTCACAAATAAGTTCATTCTTTTCATATTACTCTACATAGTTCATTTCTGGTTTTGTTTCTAACAGAAAATTGGCAAAATGAATACCCAGGCTATGCCTGATTTGTCAGTTACTTGCTTAAATAAGAATACAGTCATTTTATTTGTAGATCTCCATTTAGAAGTTGCTCATCCAACATCTACTATGACGAGATTGTTGTATGAATGTACACAACACTTTGATTCGTACTCTACATTTATTTCCTTCATATCTTATCAGCTTTTAGTTGTTTGTTTCGACAAAAATTGATTTCCAAATGAAATAATCGTAACAGGAAATGATCCCATTCTAAAAGTATTCACATTTTGCACTAAACAGTACTGAAACACCACTACACAGGGTGGGCCTGGAGGTCTAGTGGTTAAATCCGTTACTTGAGGGGTCTTGCAATCGAACCCCGATAGGGCCACGGATATTTTTCAGCTTGCCTCCACTCCAGCCTTCATTTCTCAATGACTTGCAGATATGCCAGGAACTACACAGAGTTCGGATTCCACTTTGAACTGTAGGTCTCATTTCCTCATCAGGTTTACTGGGGTAGGTTAAGGGCGTACAAATCACCGAATGGCGTCCAGTTGAAAGAACTTGCGAAAAGGCGGCTTGAACATCTGTGTTAAGAGATTCACAACAAATCGTGCCAGAGGAATTTGCTTTTGCTGATTACGTAGTACAACATTGCCTAATTGCCTACGCAAATAAAAAGCCTCAAGCCATTTTTTACGAACAAAAGAAGTACTCAGAGCGCATTTAACAGCCTGCTGTCTCTGAGCCGCTTACAAAGAAGACTGAAATCGGACTGAAATAGAACTGCCTTGTGTAATATCTATAACCTACATCCATGTGTCAGGATATATTGTAAACCTCCTTTGTCACTGCAAGGGCTGCAGCCTTTGACGCAGCCGTCTCATGCGTACACGAGCGCGAGCTGGCGCTGTCTTGGAGTGCTGGCTACTACCGGTGGCTGTACACGGCAGGCGAGCGGAGTGGCCGCATGGTTCGAGGCACGACGTTACGGATTGCGCGGCCCCTCCCACCTGAAATCCTCCCTCTGGCATGGGTGTGTGTGTGTTGTTCTTAGCATTGGTTAGTTTAAGTAGTGTGTAAGTCTAGGGGCCGATGACTTCACCAGTTTGGTCCCTTGGGAATTCAGATGCATTCTAACATTTTGAACAGTACACATCAGCTGCAGAACGCCTCCACACACACACACACACACACACACACACACACACACACACACACAGACACGGTTGCAGAGTCGCCAGCAGAGCTGTTTTTCAACATATGTGGTCCCGACACGGAATATATATGGGGTGTCGACAAATCCTTATGTATTCCTTCTAGGACCACAGACAGTGTTACGACGGGTTGGCATAGCGAGCGCTTTGTTATTATTGTAAATTTGTTTGTGGAATGTACTGCTGAAGGCGGGGGGGGGGGGGGCATTGCTTGTGTTGTCCTGTCAAATAGCACCCGAAGTTGTAGCATATCTTATTTTTTATAAGTGTAATTGCAAAAACGTGTGTAGTGTCTATATCTATCTATATCGACATGTACATGGATACTCTGCAAATAACATTAAGTGCCTGGCCGAGGGTTCATTGAATAACCCTCACAATAATTATCTATTATTCCAATCTCATGCAGTACGTGGATGTGACATACAGATGAACCATGATATAAAGAGGCAGTAGCTATATTTGAAAGATAATCGCCGAAACCGTATATATAATTTTTTTGAAAGTACTTAACTACCTTCTGTAAACTGTTTGACTTAAATGTGGGTGTTAATATTAAGTCCTAGACTGAACTTCGATTAATTTGTGCTTTAAGACTGAATTGTCAAAGTAAGGTTACATAGTATTCATTGACAGAGTTCATACTGTTAATGAATCATATTCAGAGCTTTTATTGCCATACTATTAAAGAAATAATACAGTCTGTTTGTGTCTAGTGAATAAAATATTTTTTACATTGCCCAAAAATGATAGAATCTTGTTATATTCAGGTTTAGAATTATCGGGTAACTAGCTGTTTTTTTCATTATATAGTGGCAATCTAAGCCACATGTAGCAGTAGGGCATGTAGAGAGTTTACGTCTTTCTGTTTTGTAGTACTGATTTGCATGAAAATATGAAAATCCAACTTCAGACTACATTGTATTAACATTGAACAGAGCTGGGGAGGGGTCTTAATGTCCTCAGCTCATGATACGAAAGCCCTAACCCCTGATATTATATTAATTATTATACTGACCTCCTGTTTTTTTATGAGAGAAAATGTAGGTAATATTGTGTGCTGTTATGAATGGGCAGTATAACTGCAAAAAATAGTTACATAAGATATGTTAAATAATCATGAAATAAATATCAAAGTTCACAGAATGTTATGTTTACTTAATGTAACTTCGTGATTTTGCATCAAATGAAATTGTTTTACATGAAATAAATGACATTTTAGTAATAGAAAGGTCATTACCTAATGTACAATTCATCACTGGAACAACTTAGATAAAATTACATGTTTTTAAGTACATATGTTATCTGTTATTACTCATACTTGAGCTACTGAAATAATGGCATATTGATTTTTTTTTTTGTAACCACTTCCTTTCAGAAATGTTTTCCCATGCATTTTCTTCTCTATTTTGAAGTGAACTGTTAGGTGAATGACTTTATGGAATGTTATCTTCACAAGTTGTTGCTTACGAAAATGCAAACAATTAAGAAAAGGTGCAAGTTCTCCAGTGTTTCAAGTTCTAATACAAAAACCATGTATCACATATTTTAGAAATTAAGTGGTATCAATACTTCAACAGGAACAGTTGTATCGAATGGCTCATTTTGCTGTTTCTTTACGTAGTGATGACGCCTTTGCTGAATCTATACATTGGGATTCTCCATAGTCTTAGGTTGGTGCTGTGAAGGTTCAAGATACCACAGCATTACCTGAGTAACACAGACGATTAACTAGTTTACAATATTGAATGTCCACAATGGAAATCAACTTTACATACATTTCAAACTAATCTTCCCCTTGTGGTTTATTACAGATGTATGTGTATGTGTACACTATCAGTATTAATGTATAGGTCTCTGGTATTAGACAGCAATATAGCACTAATTTCTTACTTTTATTATCAGAAGAAGTTAGATATCACTGTGAATCTGCGATCTAGCATTGAGGTATTCCAAGAGTTACGTTATAACTCATAGTCCTATGAGCCAATGTTTCAAATAAGGCACATATCTACTGTAGCTTCAATTTGAGATCATCTTTTATAAAGTGTTTGTAACTTCTCTCCTGTTGTTTTACATTTAGTATGTAAAATACTCAACAATTGTATTTTTAACTTTAATTATATTTGGCCTGGACTTCTGGTCAATAAGTCGACTTTTGTGTGATGTAGGTTCTTACTCTCAAGATGTAGTTCTCATTTTATGAGCAATAGGTCATATACTTCTTGTGTTAATTAAAACTGTTACTGTCAAATGCTTTTATGTACATACCTTCATGTACTGATGTATTAGTTATCTTTAGCTCGTGGCCTACTATGTTCTTCCCTCTGTATCTAACAGTGAAATCCCAATGAACTCTTAATGTTGCCGCCCTTGATGTTAGTTTCGCGGAAGGTTGTTATGACTTCCCTATTGCGGAATCGATGTTCTGAGGCATCAAGGTATCACCAATGTAGTATTGGAGGGCAGCGTGGAGGGTAAAAATCGTAGAGGGAGATCAAGAGATGACTACACTACGCAGGTTCAGAAGGATGTAGGTTGCAGTGGGTACTGGGATATGAAGAGGCTTGCACAGGATAGAGTAGCATGGAGAGCTGCATCCAACCAGTCTCAGGACTGAATACCACAACAACAACATTGCGGAATCCACTTTTTTCTGCACTTCCTACTTGCGATGTTACTAAGTGACTTGTATTTTTGCGTTTCTGTAATCCTGAAATATGTACTTCCTTTTTTCGTCACCGAGCGGGGTGGCGCTGTGGTTAGCACACTGCACTAGCATTCGGGAGGACGACGGTTCAATCCCGTGTCCGGCCATCCTGATTTAGGTTTTACATGATTTCCCTAAATCCCTCCAGGCAAATTCCGGGATGGTTCCTTTGAAAGGGCACGGCCGAATTCCTTCCCCATCCTTCCTTAATCCGATGAGGCCGATGAACTCGCTGTTCGGTCTCTTCCCCCAAACAAACCTACCCAACTCTTTTCTCGTAGACCAGTTGAACCATGCATTCTTCGCACACGTCTTCCTTGTACTTATAGTTTTCTTTCAAACTTCTGTTACTGCCCGTTTTAGAGATGTCCTCTTCAACTGTACTGCCTGCTGAGCTATTCGTTATCGCAGTGTCTGTGGCCTCGGAGAACTTGAAACGTATCTCTTCATTTCTTAATTTCTTAGTACTTCCGTAGACCACTTCTTTGTCCACTGATTCTTCCTGAGTAGGCTCTTGAACGTCACCCCACACTTCACCATTACTAAATCGTGATGTGTTTTTATACCTCCTCCAGTGTACGTACTACAATCAGTATCTGATTTCGGAACCTCTGTCTGGCGTGATGTAATCTAACTGAAATCTTTCAGTATCTGTCGGCGTTTTCCAAGTATACCTCCTCGTCTTGTGATTACTGAATAATCGCTGTTAGTAACTAAAACTTATTGCCGAGCTCAATTAGTCTTTCTCCTCTCTCGTGTCTACTAAGAAGCCCATATTCTCCCCTAGCTGTTTCTTCTACTCCCTACCATACAACTGTAGTCCAATCCCTCATGACTATACTGTTGCCGCACGGAGTGGCCGTGTGGTTAGAAGCGCCACATCACGGGCTGCGTGACCCTCCCGCTGGAGGTTCGAGTCCTCTGTCGGGCATAGTTGTGTGAGTTGTTAGCGTAAGTTAGTTTATGTAGTGTGTAAGTCTAGGGACCGATGGTCTCAGCAGCTAGGTCCCTTAGAAAATAACAAACATTTTGAACTAGACTTTCATCTCCCTTTACGTACTGAATTAGCCGTTCAGTATTGTCAGATACTTTATCTGTCTCTTCATCTCGTGCTTGCGAAATCGGCATGTACATCTGAACTATTGTTGTCGGTGTTCGTTTGCTGTCGATTCTGGTGAAACTAACCGTATCACTGAACTGTTCACAGTAACTCACTCTCTGTACTGCCTTCCTTTTCATATGGAATCCAACTACTATCATGCCATTCTTTGCAGCTGTGGCTAATACATTATACTCTTCCTTCCGTTTAACCTCCACTATAACTAGACTGAGCCTTAGCATTTCACTTTCCAGATTTTCTAGATTCCATATCACGTTCAAACTTCTGACATTCCACGCCCCGACTAGTAGAACGTTATCCCAGTCTTAGGCTCATGATCACCTCCCCCATTGCAGCCCCTCCCGAAGACCAAATGGGGGTCTAGTTTGGAATCTTTTAACAACGAAGAGATCTTCATGACACTTTCTCAATTGCATGGCACATGGCCTGTGGATATACATTGCATCTTTACGGCGGTGGTTTCTATTGACTTTTGCAGGTAGGTAATTATTCCTATTTTATGAACAGTTTCCCACCCAGGGGTAAGATATTGCACTGAACCTCTATCCGCTCCTCTGCCCTCTTTGACAAGGCCGATAGCTGAGTGAGGGTGACTTCTTACGCCGGAAGTCTTCGCCGCCATTGTTTATGATTGTTATTCAGAATTTAAGCGGTGGCGATTTTTCATCTCGGCACCGGGGACGGTTTGATTACTTATCTAATCAAATACGCTACCCCTATACCACGGGTACTGTAAGCATTAACTGACAAAACACGGAGAAATTTCAACCAGCAGTTGGATCACTAACTACGAAAAATAGATTTTGTGGGAGCAGTGGTGGGGGAAGAGTGGGGAGGGGGGGGGGTGGAGAAAGCAGTGGTATGTAAGTACAACTTTCGGATGCTTGAAGAAATTGTAACCAAACTTTGTTCTCGTGATCAACAAAAAATGCTCTTGGTGTTAAAACCCTCTAACACTTGAAAAGAGGACAATAAGTCCCACTAACATGGTATGAAAGTGTTCGCAGGCGAGCTTCTGTGAAGTCTGGACAGTAGGGGAGGAGGTACTGGCAGTAAGAAAGGGCTGAGAGTCGTGCTTGCGTAGCTCAGATGGTAGAGCACTTGCCCACGTAAGGTAAAGGTCCCGAGTTCGAATCTCAGTCATGCACACAGTTTTAATCTGCCAGGAAGTTTCATGGCATGAAAGTAGGTTGTCTGCAATATATGTGACTATTCCACACCAGCTACTAGATGTATGTAATTATAACATTTCATTGCCGGAAGACAGTCACTGTCAATGGTAAAGGAGAATGCACTCTCGTTTCTTTATTTCTCTTTCCTACTGCAGTCCGTCATACTCACCTCCCTTACGGTTCTGTATGAAAGTGACATTAATAATCAAGTTTTTAAGAATATTTCATATATGCTACTTCAGAGCCACAGAGTAGTTTAGTGGTGTAGGCTTGGGGTACCCAGCTTAACATCACCCTGCCTATCAGGAAATTCGGTTAGGTTGCCTTGAGCAAAGTAACGTAACCTTCTTCCTCTCCCTCCTCCCACATAGTCTCAGAAGGGGTAAGAGAGAAGGTGTAAATCATGTTGCCGCTCTGGTCTCGGTGAGTATCGAGAGCATTTGGATTATTTCGCGACCTTGGTAGGAAAAACGTTAAAAAAATCTGGCATAACATATTCATAAGTAAACTGATGGAGCTTGTTTGTGATAAAGTGTGGAGGCGAAGAATATGGGTTTGATCTCGCGATGGATTGATTGCCATTAACTTAGCTTTGTTTGTGTTGCAATTGGGAGACTGTTGGTCAGTGCATAACCTTTGGAGCTTTTATAGTTGCACTATTCACACTATTCAATTCGCATTCTTTCATTTGGGGGGGGGGGGGAGATGATAACAAACAAGTTAATTTTTGAAAGATTTGTGGTAACTATGACCGTTGGTCCAGTCACCACGTGGTTTTGAAATCTGGAATAGATCTTATTAATTAAAAATATAGATTAACTGATTGATCACTTAGGACGCTGGCGCCTTGGCGCCTACTGAACGGCTTATTAATACAAATTTATCGAAATCTGTGCTCATTTGTACTGTGTCTGTCGTGAGGTATCAGACCACCATGTGTTACTGATACTGACGTAGTCTCATTTTAACTATGGTCAGTTGTCAGATCATCTTTCACAGATTCCAAAAATATCACGAGTTGTAACGCAGGACATGTACCTTAAAAAGTATTAATGATGCGATGATTGAAAACTTTTGCCAGATAGGTGAACCCAATTAGTGTACGCAGCCACCATTAATTGTACTACGAATGAAGCGTAGAACCACAAACTTAGCGAGAGGGCCTCAGCAAGCAATAAACTAAAAATGTGTTCGTGTTTTTATTTATTCGTGTTGTGTAGTGTATCGTGAATGGTATGCAATGTAGAAGTGACGATGCAAAATACCGTACGGGCATCAGTGAAGGATATGCATATTTACTCTCTGAATCTGCTTTAGGCTATATTTATGATAATGTTTCAACTATTTGGTAAATTAACCTCATGAATTTGCATAGAATGAGTGTGACTGTAATTACATCCCCTACCTATCCTATCAAAACTGAGGACGAGCTGCTAAAAAAAATTATGATCCATGCATATCATGATTCAATTAAATTTTGTGAAGTTGGTGAGGATGATCAGACTTTGTAATAAACCAGAAATTATAGGAAGGACTAGACTGATTCACATCTTCCAACTTCACCACCTGTTCCCATTGATCATCATGATAAGTAATGAGAAATGGTAGTTAATACAAAGATTTCGATTATTCATATACCTATGGGACAAGCGTAACCCCTTTCAAATTAAATGAGGAGATGAAATTGTCGTTGCTCACGATGTAAGCTTATCGTATTACCCTGCGCGTCGTTCATACAATTTACATCCGATATTTTATCCAATGCACGATTTGCATTTGAGAATTATTTTTCAGGCCAAGAATTAAGAATAAGTGAGCGGCATACGTGTATCGTATATGTACCCGCGTAAGCCAGCTAGTAGAGACATGGAACAGCTGGTCGTGTGATAGGAATTGGAACGAAAGGGGTAGCTGGCAGATATAGATCAAAGGCTGTTAGTGGTGTTGAAACAGCAACCAGCCACAAATTTATTTTATGTGGAGAAAATGCATTCAGTGACAAATCTGAAGCGCTCAGTAATGGAAGTTCATGTGTGCAATGATGTGAATGCTGCGAAAACTACAAACGTTGTCTGCTGGACGAAAACTATGAAAACAAGTACTCCAAACCAACATTTCATGATAGCTAATAAGTAAAAAACGCAGGAAATGTTGTGATGAAAGCAGTCTGACGATGAATCGTAATGATTCGAAACCGGTAACTGTACCTTTTGAATTAAGGAACTTAAAATAAATTTTTGGCGGGTTCCTGTCTCAACATCATCAATATTTGTCTTCAAATAACAGCCACGGTCTCCAACCTTGTCATCATATGACAAAATCGCAAAAAGACTGTTGATTTCCGCAAGTAACAGCTCTCTTTGGTGTTTCGAGCCTGTCTGGCATTATATTAGTTGTGATAGACATAAGCAGTATTCTTCTAACTTTTAAATTTGAGTAATACTGTGAAGAGGATGATCAATAAAATAACCGGCAATGAGTGATACCTGTTTCGGATAAACTTTTTTCAGGTTTACTGGGTTTATTGTTGCTGTTACAGATGTCTAGGGTTGGATGATGGTAGTAAAGACTGACAAAGAAGGCATAAGTATGCTGTAACTGGAGCATGGTAAAAATATACTTTCTCTATAGGGAGAAATGTTGAGAAAGTAGGGTACCTTAGCACTCCTAGGGATGGGGAGAGGATTAAGGGAGTGGAACGCTTGGAGAAATTTCAACATATCTTAATATATAAATGTCTACTACTCAAGGAAAAATTCTATGGGGGCTAGACACTTGTGCTGCAGGATGGAGAGGGACAAAGGTAGAAAGTAAGATATTAGAAAAATAACCGAAAAAACAGAATAGTAATGACTGCATCATTTATTTTTGAATATGCAGGTGAAAGAAAAATTAAGTGATACTCGGCACTTTGCTAGTGTCTGAATAAAATGAACACTGAATGCAAGAATACAGGATTCCACCCAACATTTTATTTGTTTTGATGTAATTCTGTAGTATACAACTCTAATCCAATTTTGTAATGGTATAGCTGATGGACAATTTAAGGTGAAAGCAGGTATTGTACTTGAACTACAAGATCACTAACATAATAATTAATACACATAAATACTACTACAAAGAATTTCTGAGATTTTGTGCAGATGTTCGAATTATCATGATGTCCTAGAATAAAATTAATCGTGTGCTGCCAATATGCAAACAATTTTTGTTCAAAAAGTAAACTTCACCATTAGCAAATAAACTTTTTTAGAAATATGTTGTGAATGTCATGAAAATCGAGCCTCAGTGATAACAATATTTTTATATTGTTTATTTAATGAGAAAACTGACAACTGTATTAACACATAATGATTGGTTTCAGTTATTACTTAAATAATGGCCACGTCTCATATGTAGAATTCCAGTATACCAAAAAAGACTTTTAGAGGCAAACATACTAATGACATGTGAAACAAAGCAGTACTGAAAAGACTGTCAGAGGTATAAGTGTTATCAGTTAGTGTTAGTTCTACCCGGTTCGCAGGAGAGCTTCTGTAAAGTTTTGAAGGTAGGAGACGAGATAGTGGCAGAAGTACAGCTGTGAGTACCGGGCGTGAGTCGTGCTTCGGTAGCTCAGATGGTAGAGAACTTGCCCGCGAAGGGCAAAGGTCCCGAGTTCGAGTCTCGGTAGGGCACACAGTTTTAATCTGCCAGGAAGTTTCGTATAAGTGTTATAATTGGACAATATATTGAGGAGTTGGTCACAGATATGTATAAAGCATTTTTGTCATATGGTACAAAAATCTCTAGACGATAAGTTTCTTGATGAATACAGGGGACTGGAATACTTTTGGCGAACATCTTTGGTATGGTTTCACATGTAAACAGAAAAACCAAGTTGCTATCCCTAAATATGGAATAATGTCGATCTTACAGTGTAAGGTAGAAATCATTATAAAATCCTAATGTTAAACATTACCATAACCATTGCTTGTAATCAATGAAAAGTATATAAAGGGACGTCAGTTATATCATAGATGTAATTAAAATAGTATCCATAACATAAAAACAAGCTAAAATGCAATGTTCAGGAGTAGGTTAAAATGTCATCCAGACGTAAGCCACAGTGGTGATCCATTACTGTAAAATAACGATTACATTTAGATAAAACCATCATATGTAAATAAAGTTTAGATAAAGTGCTTAATTAAAAGCCTAGTATATCAGTAATACTAATACCATAAAGGAGGGGAGGGAGGTAAATAACCACAGCATAACCAACTATGCGCTCAAATTTGGCTTTGGGGAATATTGATAACACCGTTTATAACAGTGGTAGTGATAGTAAGTTTGTTTATCAGAGTAAAACTTAAGTTAAAAGACTTTAGAGCCTCAGCCACTAAGGAGGCAAAAAGAAAAAAAAATCATCTAATCGTGGCAAGTGGTTGCTAAACAAAATATGTAGTACAGACTCGAAAATATTAATTGAAAAGTAGACCTCGATCAAAAGATAACTTAGATGGAAAGAGTACATTGAAGGCCTCAACGAGGGGAAGACTTGTCTGATGTGGTGACAGAACAAGAACCAAGACGACAGGGAATAAATAGCGCATCCAGTATTAGAATCAGAATTTAAAAGAGATCTGGAATACTTAAGACCAAATAAGGCAGAAGAGATAGATAACATTCCATCGGAATTTCTAAAATCACCGGGGGAAGTGCCAACAAAATGATTTTTCACGTTGATGTGTAGATTGTATGAGACTGGCGATATATCAGCAGACTTGGGGAAAAATGAATCATCCACACAATTCCGAAAATAGCAAGAGCCGACAAGTGCGAGAATTATCGCACTATCAGCTTCATCTTATGCATTCAGGTATCTGACAAGAATAATATACAGAATAATGAAAAAAACTGGATATCTATTAGATGACGATCAGTTGTGGCTTTAGCAAAGGTAAAGGCACTAGAGAGGCAGTACAGACGTTGTGGTTGATAATGGAAGCAAGACTGAAGAAAAATCGAGAGATGTCATACCATTTGTCGACCTGGAAAAAGTGTTTTACAATGTAAAATGGTGCAAGATATTCGAAATCCTGAGAAAAGCAGGGGTACGTTATGGGGAAAGTTGGATAATATACAATATGTACAAGAAACAAGAGGGAACATTAGAACAAAGTCCTTGGATTAAAATGGGGGTAAGGCAGGGATGTAGTCTTTCGCCCTACTACTCGGTGTATACGTCAATGAAGCAACGAAGAAAATAAAAGAATGGTTCAAGAGTGGAATTACAATTCAGTGTGAAAGGATATCAATGATAATATTAGCTGATGACATTAGCTGATGTTGAATGGAAATGAGTATAGAATATGGATTGAGAGTAAGCTGAAGAAAGACGAAAGTAATGAGAAGAAGTAGAAATGAGAACATCTAAAAATTTAACATTGCAATTAGGCACCAAGAAGTAGATGAAGTTAATGAACTGCGCTACCTAGGCAATGAATTAAGGCTTAACGGACGAAGCAATGAGGGCATAAAAAGCAGACTGGCACTGTGGGAAAAGGCATTCCTGACCAATGGAGGTCTGTGACTGTACATTTGGAGCACAGCAGTGTATGGTAGTGAAACATGGACTGCAGAAACCAGAATAGAAGATAATTGGAGCATTTGAGATGTAACGCTGAGATGAATGTTGAAAATTATGTAGACTGATAAGGTAATGGATGAGGAGGACCTCCACAGAACCTGCGAGGAAAGGAACATATGGAAAACACTGACAAGAAGAAGGGACAGGATGATGGGACATCTATTAAGGCGTCCAAGGTACTAGAGGGAGCTGTACAGGGTAAAACCTGTAGAGGAAGAAAGAGATTGGTATACTTCCAGCAAATAATTGAAGACTTAGGGCACAACTGCCACTATGACATGGAAAGGTTGGTACACGAGAGGAAATAGTAGAGGCCGCATCAAACACTCAGAAGACAACTCACAAGAAAAAAAAACAAGGCTTCTGTATCACCTACTGTGATTGCTGTTGTATCTTGCCTCAATGGTAAGAGTGTTCAAGGGTACTTCCACTAGGATTTCTTTCTGACTCGTAATGATAATTTGGTAAACGAATTTACCCTATCAGTATACACCTCTGAAACTGTTACCGGAGTGTACGTTAGGATCACAGGGACCCTCAATTATCTGCTGGAGGAACTGCCTGAAAATAGAATATTTTACAATGAAACTGGACTCTCATGTACAGAACTAATCTCATCTCTGATTTACATCAATGCTAGAGACTAAATAAAAACTTTCATCAAAGTTTTTCAGTAAAGAAATCTGAAAGGGATCTAATTATTTTTTTTACCGTTTGGATGAAGATGCTATTCACTTAATGTTAAACGAATATTTTGAAGTATTCTCAACTATCCGTAATTCACTTTTTTCACACTTTTAGAATATGGACTACAAGTTATCGGCAGCTGACAGACTTGAACTGTTAGGGACAGCTGTGTTCCAACAATGATCATTCTTGCCGTGTACAACTGTACTTTCTCCATAGTCCCGAAGATTCGGTACACCGATCAGTTTCGCCGTTGTCCATGATTAATGATCAGCGCCAGAATCACTTCCATAACCAAAATCACTTACGTGAAGGCCACAACTGGTTTCCTCTAACAACACTTCCAGCACCTTTCGTTAGTAAAATGTCATTCCTACGTTCACACTCAGCGATAGAGCAGCTATACAAAGTGTAGTCCGGTGCTACAGTGATCCTTCAAAAACTATTTCTGTCAATGTCACACAACTTCGAGGAAGGTTCAGTGTTCCAGAGGTTCAATGTTCCAGAACTCAGTTTTCAGTACCCATAGATGGTAACCATGATTTTCTTTCGAATTTGAAATTTTCTGGTACTTACTTACCATGTATTTTCCTTCTTCTAACTGCGACAGTCCGTCCCCATCCGGTGTGTGGACACTTGCCACGCCGGACACTTGCCACGCCGCACATTTGCCGCGGCGGACATTCGCCACGATTTTACACGCTCCGAAGGATTGGGTCCCTTGTCCCCCCTCCTCCTCACTCGCCACCCGGCACACAGTAAAAGTACTTAATGAGCCTTTCCGCTGGTTTTCTTAACATAGGACCAGAATATCTACGGATTTTTCGCCACGTTTCTAGAGAGAGTTTCGTTGTGGAAACTATTAAATGCATCTCGCATCGAAATCTGCACCAAATTTCGAGCCACAGTAAAAAGTCGCAAATCTTGGAGATTTTCCTCTCGTCTAAATTATACGTGCCTTTTTCGGTGCTCCTGCAACAGCTTTCTGTCGTGTTTTGTGTACCATGGGGGATCATTTCCGTATGATATTAATTTGTTTGGTATAAGTGCTGTTGATACTATTTCTTCGAACTTGAGCCAAATATGGTCTTCAAATACATAGTTTTGAATGATTAGAGATTGTCTCTTAGAAAGGCGTCAATCGAATTTTTAGTTGCTTTTATAAATACATTCCTGGAAATTGAAATAAGAACACCGTGAATTCATTGTCACAGGAAGGGGGAACTTTATTGACACATTCCTGGGGTCAGATACATCACATGATCACACTGACAGAACCACAGGCACATAGACACAGGCAACAGAGCATGCACAATGTCGGCACTAGTACAGTGTATATCCACCTTTCGCAGCAATGCAGGCTGCTATTCTCCCATGGAGACGATCGTAGAGATGCTGGATGTAGTCCTGTGGAACGGCTTGCCATGCCATTTCCACCTGGCGCCTCAGTTGGACCAGCGTTCGTGCTGGACGTGCAGACCGCGTGAGACGACGCTTCATCCAGTTCCAAACATGCTCAATGGGGGACAGATCCGGACATCTTGCTGGCCAGGGTAGTTGACTTACACCTTCTAGAGCACGTTGGGTGGCACGGGATACATGCGGACGTGCATTGTCCTGTTGGAACAGCAAGTTCCCTTGCCGGTCTAGGAATGGTAGAACGATGGGTTTGATGACGGTTTGGATGTACCGTGCACTATTCAGTGTCCCCTCGACGATCACCAGAGGTATACGGCCAGTGTAGGAGATCGCTCCCCACACCATGATGCCGGGTGTTGGCCCTGTGTGCCTCGGTCGTATGCAGTCCTGATTGTGGCGCTCACCTGCACGGCGCCAAACACGCATATGACCATCATTAGCACCAAGGCAGAAGTGACTCTCATCGCTGAAGACGGCACGTCTCCATTCGTCCCTCCATTCACTCCTGTCGCGACACCACTGGAGGCGGGCTGCACGATGTTGGGGCGTGAGCGGAAGACGGCACAACGGTGTGCGGGACCGTAGCCCAGCTTCATGGAGACGGTTGCGAATGGTCCTCGCCGATACCCCAGGAGCAACAGTGTCCCTAATTTGCTGGGAAGCGGCGGTGCGGTCCCCTACGGCCCTGCGTAGGATCCTACGGTCTTGGCGTGCATCCGTGCGTCGCTGCGGTCCGGTCCCAGGTCGACGGGCACGTGCACCTTCCGCCGACCACTGGAGACAACATCGATGTACTGTGGAGACCTCACGCCCCACATGTTTAGCAATTCGGCGGTAGGTCCACCCGGCCTCCCGCATGACCACTATACACCCTCGCTCAAAGTACGTCAACTGCACATACGGTTCACGTCCACGCTGTCGCGGCATGCTACCAGTGTTAAAGACTGCGATGGAGCTCCGTATGCCACGGCAAACTGGCTGACACTGACGGCGGCGGTGCACAAATGCTGTGCAGCTAGCGCCATTCGACGGCCAACACCGCGGTTCCTGGTGTGTCCGCTGTGCCGTGCGTGTGATCATTGCTTGTACAGCCCTCTCGCAGTGTCCGGAGCAAGTATGGTGGGTCTGACACACCGGTGTCAATGTGTTCTTTTTTCCATTTCCAGGAGTGTATATATATTTCGCTTATAGTTTTGGTGAATTTCTTTGTTATGAATTTCCTTCTTATGGAATTGAGCCTCCCTGTACCCGTCGTGATGCTCAGAATCATTTGTGGTTAAGAGGTCAAGTGTGTTTGCGTAACTATTTACAATTTGAATGGCCTCTTGAACTAATTGTTCAAAATAATTAAAAACAACATTTAGAACAATTATGGGAGTTGTTTTCTATCTACAGTATGGTCCGAAAATGTATTTTTGTCAACATACGGAAGGTAGATTGAAGTCACTGCGAACTATAATTGTAAGAGTAGCATTCCTATTTGAGATGAGACTGGAGTCTTCTTTGAAATGTTCAGCAACTGTTTAATCTGAGACCGGGAGTCGGTAAAACGTGCCAGTTATTAACTTACTCCGGTTGTCGAATACAACCTCCGTCCATACTAAGTCACAGGAACTACCTGCTTCAATGCCGCTTGTGAGCTGGAACACATATTACATTATTTTTCCTTGAGTTGTGCTTCTTGTTTCTGTTGTAGTGGAGATCAGCACAACTGCGACTTTTCCCTTCAAAACCTAGGATGCTTTCTCTGTGACAATGTAGAACAAGAACGTATGTTACAAGCATAGCATTCTGTATTACTTCATTTCCTTATATCTAACATTTGAAAATTGTACGTCGACTTTAGATAACATGTCAGTCGTAGAAGTTCTTATCTCTGTTTATGAACATACTTTCAGTCATGTTTTGAACATTGTTCCGCTACACTTTATTAACTAATGTTTCGCCGCAAGAGATATCGGATTTTAGGGAGTAAATTAATATGGAGTATGTCGTACTTCTTCTCAAACATTCACATACCCATTTCTTCTTTCCTTATTGTCTTTTGGGCATACAATTGTAGTAATTAAAGTAGGCACAAATGCAGCGATCAAAGAGAAATGATTAGCGTACATTCGAGTTCTCTTAACAGCGTTCGTTTCTTGTTGCTCCCATGACGGTGGACTGTTTCTATCGCAATCAGTAAGCGTGAAAACAAGCTACCGTACAGACAGAGGGATCTATATTTATACATGGCAAAACTAATTATATAATGACATAAGAATAATATTTTTTTGAATATAATAATTCCAATCCCAAAGAAAGCAGAGGTTGACAGATGTGAAAATTACCGAACTATCAGTTTAATAAGTCAGAGATGCAAAATACTAACACGAATTCTTTACAGACGAATGGAAAAACTAGTAGAAGCCGACCTCGGGGAAGATCAGTTTGGATTCCGTAGAAATGTTGGAACACGTGAGGCAATACTGACTTTACGACTTATCTTAGAAGCTAGATTAAGGAAGGGCAAACCTACGTTTCTAGCATTTGTAGACTTAGAGAAAGCTTTTGACAATGTTCACTGGAATACTCTCTTTCAAATTCTGAAGGTGGCAGGGGTAAAATACAGGGAGCGAAAGGCTATTTAGAATTTGTACAGAAACCAGATGGCAGTTATAAGAGTCGAGGGACATGAAAGGGAAGCAGTGGTTGGGAAGGGAGTGAGACAGGGTTGTAGTCTCTCCCCGATGTTATTCAATCTGTATACTGAGCAAGCAGTAAAGGAAACAAAATAAAAATTTGGAGTAGGTATTAAAATCCATGGAGAAGAAATAAAAACTTTGAGGTTCGCCGATGACATCGTAATTCTGTCAGAGACAGCAAAGGACTTGGAAGAGCAGTTGAACGGAATGGATAGTGTCTTAAAGGGAGGATATAAGATGAAAATCTACAAAAGCAAAACGAGGATAATGGGATGTAGTCGAATTAAGTCTGGCGATGCTGAGGGAATTAGATTAGGAAATGAGACACTTAAAGTAGTAAAGGAGTTTTGCTATTTGGGGAGCAAAATAACTGATAATGGTCGAAGTAGAGGGTATATCAAATGTAGACTGGCAATGGCAAGGAAAGCGTTTCTGAAGAAGAGAAATTTGGTAACATCGAGTCTAGATTTACGTGTCAGGAAGTCACTTCTGTAAGTATTTGTATGGAGTGTAGCCATGTATGGAAGTGAAACATGGACGATAAATAGTTTGGACAAGAAGAGAATAGAAGCTTTCGAAATGTGGTGCTACAGAAGAATGCTGAAGATTAGATGGGTAGATCACATAACTAATGAGGAAGTACTGAACAGGATTGGGGAGAAGAGACGTTTGTAGCACAACTTGACCAGAAGAAGGGATCGGTTGGTAGGACATGTTCTGAGGTATCAAGGGATCACCAATTTAGTTTTGGAGGGCAGCGTAGAGGGTAAAAATCGTAGAGGGAGACCAAGAGATGACTACACTAAGCAGATTCAGAAGGATGTGTGTTGCAGTGGGTTCTGGGAGATGAAGAAGCCTGCACGGGATGGAGTAGCATGGGGAGCTGCATCAAACCAGTCTCAGGACTGAAGACCACAACAACAATGACATAATCGTCGGTATTGCTTTCGTTTCCTAAAAGATATAAATATTTCGATTACGAAAAAAGAAGCTATGTATTTCGCTAAGATGTTGAGGAAGAAGGTCCCTTACGCACTGGTTCTATCGAGTAAGATGTGGAGAAAGCGAAGAGAAGAAGTACGAGGAAGAGCGTCCCTTAGCTGATGGATCGCTACCTGGCGAAGGGGCAAGTGTGGCAAATGTCCGGCGTGGCAAATGTTTTGCATTGCCCCATCCACCTGCATCCATCACGGTGAATATTTGTGGTCATAATGTATTGCTACACCGGAACTCCTAATGACGTAGTTGATCCTCCTGATGCCGGCTATCTAACTCGTCACCTCGACAGGCAGATCCACACCGGGGACTTCCCACTCCTAATAGCTCACGCACACTCGCGGGGGAGGCCTCTCTCTCTCTCTCTCTCTCTCTCTCTCTCAAAAACCGGATCACGGATCACGGTTGCCATATTTCAGCGACGTCTGACAGTTTTAAATTGAGCGTCGAACCGTCTGGGCTGCTGCATTTATAAAACGCGGCCGTCAGGTGCGGGAAGCACCCAGTGGCAGCACCCCTGTCCAGACTCCCCGCCACTCTTCTTTTTCCTCGTCTCTCCGCTCTGTATTACTGGCAGATGGGCGCAGGTGAACGACACGTGCGAGTATCTGCAAAAATAGAAAGAAAAGCCGGTGGGGTAGCCGGGGGGGGGGGGGGGGAAGTTGAAAAAAATAAAAAAAGCTGTGGCGGAGACTGGTAGTCGATTTAAATCACGATACTGCGTGCATCCGACTCTTTATGCAAACAATATGTGTGTGTGTGTGTGTGTGTGTGTGTGTGTGTGTGAGAGAGAGAGAGAGAGAGAGAGAGAGAGAGAGAGAGAGCAGTTCATGGTGGGTTTAAGCGTGATTGGAACACAGCAATGTCGTTTAGCTTAATAGCATCGAAGGATCGCATGCTAACGAATAAACCTACAGTGATCTACACTCTTTTCTTATGCAGCTTGTCGTCCCACACTATAGCGTTGTTCTGTTGTGTATAAGACATGAAATAATCTTCTTAGTCGTCAACTCCACAGCCGAAACTTGTTAATATTGGTAAGACTCCATCACACATACTGTCACTATCGGTTTTGCTAACAACTCCATCAGGTTACGTTTAAAGCAACTCTGTACGAGCCGATCTGTGTGTAGCATAAACTCAGTTGTGTGTGTCGGGGCTAACTTTCATCGTTGTACAACTAAAATAGCTACGTTGTTTCATATCGTACATTACATTCTCATCCGAAGTTAATTTAATTGGCAGGTTCTTTCTAATCGATGATTCGATTGAATGTGGGTGCAATTTATACGACTTGCTTTTATTAAAATTTCAGTCACCAGTGTCCCGTAGTGTTAGCGCACTTGATTTTCTGTTACAGAGTAACAATTATTGAACTATGTGATAAAAAACCTACGGCTTGCACACACTTTATTCAACATGTTGACTTCACTACAGATATTCGGATTTAGGTTACGACATGTTCGGTATGCATGCCATCATTGGCGATGATGTGGCGCAGTCGAATAGCAAAATTCTGCATGACCCCCCCCCCCCCCCCCGAAGTGCCACAACATCGATGTTGTCTATGACCTACTACACTACTGGCGATTAAAATTGCTGCACTACGAAGAGGACGTGCTAAAGACGCGAAATTTAACCGACTGGAAGAATGTGCTGTGATATCCAAATGATTAGCTTTTCAGAGCATTCAAACAAGGTTGGCGCCGGTGGCGATACATATAACGTGCTGACATGAGGAAAGTTTCCAACCGATTTCTCATACACAAACAGCAGTTGACCGGCGTTGCCTGGTGAAACGTTGTTGTGATGCCTCGTGTAAGGAGGAGAAATGCGTACCATCACGTTTCCGACTTTGATAAAGGTTGGATTGTACCCTACGGCGAATGCGGTTTATCGCATCGCGCAGAGTATGGAATCGGTGGGTTCAGGGAGATAATACGGAAAGCCGTGATGGATCCCAACGGCCTCGTATCACTAGCAATAAAGATGACAGGCATCTTGTCCGCATGGCTGTAACGGATCGTGTAGCCGCGTGTCAATCCCTGAGTCAACAGACGGGCACGTTTGCAAGACAACAACCATCTGCACAAACAGTTCGACGACGTTTGCAGCAGCGTGCACTATCAGCTCAGAGACCATGGCTACGGTTACTCTTGACGCTGAATCACAGACAGGTGCGCTGCGATGGTGTACTCAACGACGAACCTGGGTGCACGATTGGCAAAACGTCATATTTTCGGATGAATCCAGGTATGTTTATAGCATCATGATGGTCGCATCCGTGTTTGTCGACAGCGCGGTGAACACATATTGGAGGCGTTATTCTTCATCGCCATTCTGGCGTATCACCCGGCGTGATGGTATGGGTTCCATTGGCTACACGTCTCGTTCACCTCTTGTTCGCACTGACGGCGCATTGAACAGTGGACGTCACATTTCATATGTGTTACTCCCCGTGGCTCTACCCTTCATTCGATCCCTGCGAAAGCCTACATTTCAGCCGGATAATGCCCGACCGCATGTTGCAAGTCCTGTACGGGCCTTTCTGCCCTGTGGCTCTACCCTTCATTTTATCCCTGCGAAACCCTACATTTCAGCAGGATAATGCATGACCGCATGTAGCAAGATCTGTACAGGTCCTTCCAGATAAAGAAAATGTTCGACTGCTCCCCTGGCCAGCACATACTCCAGTTCTCTCACCAACTGGTCAATGGTGGCCGAGTAACTGGCTCGTCACATTACACCAGTCACTACTCTTGATGAACTGTGGTATCGTGTTGAAGCTGCATGGGCAGCTGTACATGTACACGCCATCCAAGTTCTGTTTGACTCAATGCCCAGGCGTATCAAGGCCGTTATTACGGCCAGAGGTGGTAGTTCTGGATACTGATTTCTTAGGATCTATACACCCAAATTGCGTGAAAATCACATATCAGTTCTAGTATAGTATATTCGTCCATTGAATACTCGCTTATCATGTGTATTTCTTCTTGGTGTTGCAATTGTAATGGCCAGTAGTGTAAATTGTTGTTTTTAGCTCAGCAATGGTTTTTGGTTTATTGCTGTATACCTTGTCTTTAATATATCCCCACAGAAAAGGAGTCGCATGTGTTTATGCGACCAGTCCAGGCCCATGCCCCAAAGCCCGAATGTGGTCCCTAAAGTGCTCCTCCAGGACAGATATCACTCTCCTGCTTCGATGCTCGGTCTTGCAAGAACCACATGTTATCGAAATCAGGATCACTCTGAATAATGGTAATTATTTCTCTTCCAAAACCTTCACCTACGGTTCAGTTAGTCACCGTGCCATCAAGAAATATCGTGCCGATGCTTCCGTGACTGGACATTGAAGACTACACAGTCGCCCTTTGAGTGTGAAGAGAATTCTCGATCCCGAAATGCGGATTCTGTCCCCAAAATAAGCAAATTTTGTTTATTGACGAAGCCATCCAAATGAAAGTGGGCTCCGTGGCTAAAGCAAACCATATCCACATCGAAGTCCTGTTCGTCAATTTTGTGGATAATTGCGTTGGCGAAACACAAACCCTTTTCCACGGCCCCGGGCACTTAATGATTAAAAGGTTTGAATTTTGTATGGGAAGAGATGCAGGCCTTTAACAACAGTTTCTTGCACTGTCTCCCAGTTGATTTCCACCTGTCGTGCAGCTCGTCTGATCGATTTCCTGAGGCTAGTTTCAAAAAACACACCACGTGTCTTGTCAATGTTTCCACGCGTTTTCACCCATTTTGGACTACCGACATTGCCAACACATTCAACACGAACACGACCCGTTCTCTCAGACTTGCGATTGAAATTCTTGATTTTTAGCACACTTGCACCAGTTGTTTACAGCTTGAATTCGGTCGCCAACTTCCCTTGAGCCGCAGTTCGGCTGTTGTTGCTCACACAGTAGGCCTTCAGAAGCGGTATACTCTCAGGCACGCTGTACTGTGACATTTTCACATGAAAATTGCCGACAACAACATGTGCATTAATTTACGGTTATGTTCTTTCTCTGGCCACTCTGCAGTATACTTCATAAGATAATTTTCAATGTTATATCACTTATACTTTCGTTCCTTCAATAAAATATCATTTACTGTGTTGTGAATTTGCTTCCCCGAAGTATAGCGAAACCTGAAAGTTTATTAGCTTTTAATTTTCCGTAGAATTCACTGTACCAGTCGCCTGTCTTTCATTTAAATGCTCTGCACTAAACAAATGAAAATGAAGGTTTTCCATTCCACTTTCAAAAACTTCCACAATACTGGTAATATCTTCTCTGCATGTAACAGCTTCAAGCTGGTTTATTTTTCAACTCAGCATACAACACATACACAATGTCAAAACTTCAAGCCAAATGAAGTATGCAAGTAAAAGGGGTATTCAATAAGTAATGCATAAATTGTTTCTCAGCCTGTTTCGCTTGAAAAGCTACGGAATTTTTGGAGAACATCGCGGGGTCCCACACTTGAGGCCCTATAGTTCCATGAAGTTTCGACAGGCAGAAGCGCTATACGTAGCCTTCAAAATCTATGACAGAAGTGCTATCGAAGCAGAGAGCTGTCATTGAAATAGGTTTGGTGAGAAACCAGAGCATCGTAGGTATTCATAGGCGCTTGCAGAATGCTTTGGAGACCTGTCAGTAGACAAAAGCACGATGAGCCGTTGGGCGACGCACCTGTCATCATCGCAAAAAGGTGGTGCAAACGTGTTTCATCTCCAGTGTGCAGGCCGGCCGCACGCAGCTGTGACTCCTGCAGTGTTGGAACGTGCGGACACTCTAATTGGAAATGATCAACGGATCATAAGCAAACATCCCGCACCTCAACTGGACGTTCCTTTTGGTAGTGCAGACACATTCGTCCATCAGTTGGGGGACTCAAGTATGAGTGCCCACTCAGTTCCTCACCGCCTAACATGAGACCATAAAGAGCAACGTAGGACCGTCTGTGCGGGATTTCTAGTCTGATCGTCGCATGTTTTTCTCGAACATCGTCACTGACGGAAACAAAATGGCAATCCATTGAGTGGCGCCACACCACCTCGCCCCCTAAAGAAGAAGTTCAAAGCTGCGAACCTGGCCGGTAAAGTCGTGGTGACGGTCTTCTGTGACTCTCATGTTTCAACGATCATATCTGAGGTGTTCTGTGCTATCCTCAGCAAAATGAACAAACTATTTTAGTACGTTTATCACTACAGAAATCCAAACGAACTTCTCCTTTTCCATGACAACGCAAGGCTTCACATAAGTCTGCGCAACAGGAAGGTGCTCACAAAACTTTGTTGGGCTGTTCTTCCTCATCCACCGCACCGCCCCGATCTCGGACCTTCCAACTTGCATGTGGTTAGCTCACTCCGCGGGAAGCAGTACGTGGATGGTTGGGATGTATTCACGCAACAAGTTTGCTCAGACGTCTACCTTCAGAGCAGTTCCATGTTGGCATACAGGCTGTCCCAGCACGGTAGGTCGTCGAACTGAATGGGGATTATCTTTAAAAAAAGGTATTGCAGTCAAAATAATGGAATAATATGATGAACTGAAATCCTGATAAAACCAACCTGCTTTCAGAAAAAATATGTTGAATTACTTGTTGAACGGCCCTTGCATGACCAAATAGAAAGTTTCTGACCAATGCAAGGCTCGTGTTCGTGCCGTTGCTGCTTGACATCTTGTCTTGGTGGTACTGCCGTCTCGTTTCTTATTTGATTTACCGGCGTCACTAAGTCACTGGCACTTATCGATAAGAGCACTGTTGTACTATCTTTGGAGCGACCGCTAGTACTTCTGGGTCGTCGCGTGTCGGGAGTTGAGTGGGGACGGAGCAGCAGTGAGGTCCGGACAGCCGTGACTCGCCCGGCCGTTGCCGGCACGCACGACTTCAGTGGGGATGACCCTGGTTGGTCGTTCGGTCAGTCGTCTCATCGGACGACATGTATTTGGTCGCCGACCGCTTCTGGGCTGTCTGTGGGTGTCGACTTGTGATTCGTCCTTGTTGTTCCTCAGTGACAAAAAATGCTCCAAATGGCTCTGAGCGCTATGTGACTCAACTGCTGAGGTCATCAGCCCCCTAGAATTTAAAACTACTTAAACCTAACAAACCTAAGGACATCACACACACCCATTCCCGAGGCAGGATTCGAACCTGCGACCGTAGTAGTCGCGCGGTTCCACAGTGACAGGTTGTAGTATTGTTCGAGTTGTTTGTGGAAATGTTTTCGCGGAACCATGAGTAGCTTGTGTGGTTTGTACTGAGCAGTTATTTTGATGCTGTCTGTGTGTGTGTGGTAGTTAGTCGGTTTGGGACGGAGCAGTGAGGATCTCTCTGGGTCGCGGGGCCAAGCCTCGTATCGCTGGCGGTGTGCACGTTCTGTCGGATCATGAGGCATTAGCTGCGAGAGCGACAAGTTCGTTTCCCACCGAAGCTGGATGCTGAAGTTGAGCGATACGTTAACCCGTTATGAAGCCTCATCTATTGTGACATCTCTTCATTCATTTGCGGGTTGTTGCTCCATGGACTTCAGGCTGGCAGCAACGTATGGTGTCGGCGAAGTCTAGCAGCAGTCTTCCTATATTAAGATTAATTATTAAATTGACTGTTACTTACCAGTGAAGTGTACCAGCGGTATTTTCTGTGCTGTGGCCGTTAACGCCAAAGTAACCTGCCCTGGCCGTTAGCGAACTTTTCCGGCAGTGTGCCTTTCCTCGCCGTGTTGATGCTGTCCGGCACGGCATGTAGTTCGACAGTCTTTTAAGTTGTTTGGTTCATAATTCCTTAGTGGTTGTTGTTCCCTTGGCTCTTTAAGACGCCAACTTCTGAAGCTGTAGTGCTGTTCGTATTCTCGTCTTCGGCCGATATTTTCCATGGAAGGGAATTGGTTACATTGTTCGTCGTTCCTTGGGCCGTCCCTAGTTTGGGTTGGCATCTGATTATTTAACTTTCACTATTGGTTGCCAGTGTCACCTCACCTTACGTTTGAGCTACCTTCTCAGGTCGACCCTTGGAACACTTCTAAGCACCACTTGTTCTGTTTGTTTTAGACTGTGATTTTGTTTTTAGTTTGAAGTATTGTGCGAGGCCTTCGGCAGTGTATAAATGCAGTTCTTTTAAGTATTATATAAAGGCCTTCAGCCGTATTAATTAAATTTTAAAGATTAATTTTATTTCAAAAAGCAAATATTTTTCCCTTAAAATTGGTTCTATCTAAAATCGTTTGTAATCCAGGCCCTAAGCGGTTAGTTGTTCGATGTGTTATGTGTGGCCTTCAGCCGAGGATGTACGTGAACCCCTTTTAATAAGGCCTTCAGCCGTGTGTATTCTTTAACGGAAAATTTTTTATTAGAAGAAAGGGGGTTTATTTTGATTTGTTTGTCTGACCTGTTGTTCAGGCCTTCAGCCGTTGTTTCAAACGTCCTTGAGCCGTGCAATAAGTTAATATTTCTTTAATTAGGCTTTCGACCGTTCTGTTGTTAAGTTTAAAAAGAAATTTCTTGGTTGGAAAAAATGTTTATTAATGTGTTTTAATTATAGGTTTCCTTCAGATGTGTAGTGTAGGCCTTCTGCTGCTAATTGTTTTCAATTCAGTGATTTATTTGCTTTTGATTTCTAAGCCAGGCTTTGAGCCGTTCTTGTTTTTGGTGTGGTTTTGGGCCTTCAGCCCAGAAAGCATCTCAAGTTCTTTAACTAGGCTTTCAGCCGTATTGTTTAGTTTGATCATTTAAAGCAATGTGTAAATGAGTGGTGCTTAGAAAAGTAAAATTGTATGTCTGATTGTGCAACTCACAGCAACTGTTTACGGACCCATCCACAATCATAACCTTATCCTGTGCCCTCTCCGAGTATAAATCCCCGCAGTTTTCATATTCATTTATTTTTTTAAGTCATTACAATAATGGACATAGGAATGGTTAAAGCATCTGGGTTTTCCTTATGATTCATGGTCTTCGATCTAGTGATGTTTTCACCCAGTGAAGAAAAATGTAACGCGAAGAATTGCCACTGGCTCCCGCTGGATTTATGTGCCGCTCATGTGACAGTCACACACAAAACTCTTCGTCGTTTTCTTCATACTAAATTGCCGCTAGAACAAAGAATGTCAATATCAAATACAACTTTGTGACCGTGTCTTTCCATATTTCGTGGAGGCGAAAGGCTACCGAGTGGTACATCATCGTATCACTACTTGCTTGCAATATCATGACTTAACTAGTTTAGTCTTCCTAAGTAGCTCTCAAGGCAAATTCTGGAACACTCCGTCGACCGCCTGGCAGAATCATATGTGCAAGCATCACGGAAAGCTCCGTACATTAGTTACCATTTATTTGCATGGCTATATTTTTCAAGTTTACCCGCAGACAGTAGCGATGCTGGCAGTTGCTATTCAGCTTCCCCTTATCGCTGTAGTTTTATACAGCCCGCAGTATTATCTCTGGTCTTTATAAACCACGTGCGAGATTTTCATATTCTATCGCTCGCTACTCGCAAATTGTTTGTCCTAAGAAAAATAAGAGCGGGAACCTTTTGTAGCAATTTAATGTACACTCCTGGAAATGGAAAAAAGAACACATTGACACCGGTGTGTCAGACCAACCATACTTGCTCCGGACACTGCGAGAGGGCTGTACAAGCAATGATCACACGCACGGCACAGCCGACACACCAGGAACCGCGGTGTTGGCCGTCGAATGGCGCTAGCTCCGTAGCATTTGTGCACCGCCGCCGTCAGTGTCAGCCAGTTTGCCGTGGCATACGGAGCTCCATCGCAGTCTTTAACACTGGTAGCATGCCGCGACAGCGTGGACGTGAACCGTATGTGCAGTTGACGGACTTTGAGCGAGGGCGTATAGTGTGCATGCGGGAGGCCGGGTGGACGTACCGCCGAATTGCTCAACAAGTGGGGCGTGAGGTCTCCACAGTACATCGATGTTGTCGCCAGTGGTCGGCGGAAGGTGCACGTGCCCGTCGACCTGGGACCGGACCGCAGCGACGCACGGATGCACGCCAAGACCGTAGGATCCTACGCAGTGCCGTAGGGGACCGCAACGCCACTTCCCAGCAAATTAGGGACACTGTTGCTCCTGGGGTATCGGCGAGGACCATTCGCAACCGTCTCCATGAAGCTGGGCTACGGTCCCGCACACCGTTAGGCCGTCTTCCGCTCACGCCCCAACATCGTGCAGCCCGCCTCCAGTGGCGTCGCGACAGGCGTGAATGGAGGGACGAATGGAGACGTGTCGTCTTCAGCGATGAGAGTCGCTTCTGCCTTGGTGCCAATGATGGTCGTATGCGTGTTTGGCGCCGTGCAGGTGAGCGTCACAATCAGGACTGCATACGACCGAGGCACACAGGGCCAACACCCGGCATCATGGTGTGGGAAGCGATCTCCTACACTGGCCGTACACCTCTGGTGATCGTCGAGGGGACACTGAATAGTGCACGGTACATCCAAACCGTCATCGAACCCATCGTTCTACCATTCCTAGATCGGCAAGGAAACTTGCTGTTCCAACAGGACAATGCATGTCCGCATGTATACCGTGCCACCCAACGTGCTCTAGAAGGTGTAAGTCAACTACCCTGGCCAGCAAGATCTCCGGATCTGTCCCCCATTGAGCATGTTTGGGACTGGATGAAGCGTCGTCTCACGCGGTCTGCACGTCCAGCACGAACGCTGGTCCAACTGAGGCGCCAGGTGGAAATGGCATGGCAAGCCATTCCACAGGACTACATCCAGCATCTCTACGATCGTCTCCATGGGAGAATAGCAGCCTGCATTGCTGCGAAAGGTGGATATACACTGTACTAGTGCCGACATTGTGCATGCTCTGTTGCCTGTGGCTATGTGCCTGTGGTTCTGTCAGTGTGATAATGTGATGTATCTGACCCCCGGAATGTGTCAATAAAGTTTCCCCTTCCTGGGACAATGAATTCACGGTGTTCTTATTTCAATTTCCAGGAGTGTAGTTGAATTTCGCGGTTGTGTAGGTCTCTGTTGGAGGTCACGGTTCTCGAATTTTTCAAGAAAAAACTAGAAATGTGATCCGCAAATCATCCCTCACCAATCAGGACTTCTAGAACTTCCTTCGCTGCACTCCGTCCTAACACTGTACAAAAACTTCCGATTGCCCTAACTGTTCCCGATATTCAACGTTTTTTAGTCTCTATTGATTGAGCTGTTACGCCGCCAGTCTAGTCAGCTGCTTCATTGACATTATTAATTTGAATGTGCCCGTGAGGGTAATGGAAGACAAACACCTTTCGCAAACATCACGCTAAAATTGATAATGTTGACGTTTCGATCCAAACCTAAACCTTACAAGCACTGTAGCCTGACGAATACATCGATGTAATTTCTTATTTTATGCTGTTAAAACTAACAAAATTGTTAGGTAACATTTACACAAATGTCAATGTTGCTGTTTGTAAGTGCTCGAATAGGCACGTGACGTAATAAATCCAGAAAGGTCGAATGTGGGAAATAATTCGACTAGTGGCAAAAATTTGAAAATTGATAGCAGGGAATGCCATGAGCAACATACCAGAAATTCTGACAGGTGGGGGCTGATTATGGCAGTGGGGGTGCGTACGAAGGTCATGAATGTTTGTACGGTTTTCTTTTATAACTCCAAAGGATGGACTCTAGCGAAAATGTATCGCCGGCCGAAGTGGCCGAGCGGTTCTAGGCGCTACAGCCTGGACGGTTTTCTTTTATAACTCCAAAGGATGGACTCTAGCGAAAATGTATCGCCGGCCGAAGTGGCCGAGCGGTTCTAGGCGCTACAGCCTGGAACCGCGCGACTGCTACGGCCGCAGGTTCGAATCCTGCCTCGGACATGGTTGTGTGTGATGTCCTTAGGTTAGTTAGGTTTAAGTAGTTCTAAGTTCTAGGGGACTGATGACCTCAGAAGTTAAATCCCTTAGTGCTTAGAGCCATTTGAACGATTTTTTTTTTTTTTTGAAAATGTGTCCCAGTAGACAGTTTGACAACATTAAGCAGCCTTCAAAACATCCCTTTCATTTTTTTTCTCTACAGCTAATAGTTTGCAGCTAGTGAGCGAGATAATATGCATATCTCTCTGCGGGTTGCATAAAACGACAACGGTAGGGGCAGCTGAATCACCCTGTCCATGGTGCTATCTTGGAGGTGGTAAAGACCAGTGTAAAAATTGCTGTGATGGAATAGTGCTGAACACCAATCGCAAAATAGAAAATTTATAGGCTACTTAAAGGTGCTGCGTATGAAGCTACATGTCCCAGGCTTTAGCAGTAACTCTTCACTGATGATGGCAAGATAGTGCCGAAACTCGTTTAAGGAGAACGATCAAAGCAGATCGTATACCGTCGGTGGAGCGCCACCTGACGTAAGCACTGCCCCACTAACTTCGCTCGTGACGTGGGGCGTGTCAGATAACGCCCACTCACGTTTCAGCTGGCGCCTTTTCCTCGCATTTATTATTAACTCCGACGCTGCTCACATAGTCAGGCGCGATAACGCTAATAAGGGCATCGCACCCGTAAAGACTGGATGACGAGGAAATGGCTCTGACCTCGAGTAATGGGAAAGGGGGTGGGGGAATATGAAACCTTTCCTTCACGCTCTTATCTCGGCCCGTGCAACGTAGTCTCGCTCTTTTAACAATCACGAAACCTAACAGACGTGCGTGCTGCGTGCGAGGCGTTAATACGTAATGTTCTGGCAGCTGTAGAAATGCTACCACGTTCAATGCTCTGAAAACTTCCACTACCAGTCTATTCTTATGCCGCACCGAGCGAGGTACAGCAGTGTTTAGCACACTTGACTTGCATTCGGGAGGACGACGGTTCAAACCCGCATGAGCCATCCTGACTTGGGTTTTCTGTGATTTCCCTTAATCGCTTCCGTCAAATTTCGGAACGGTTCCTTCCAAAGCGCACCGCTGACTTCCTTCCCAATCCTTCCATAATCCGATGGGACCACTGACCTCGCTGTTTGGTCCCCTCCCTGCAAATAAACCAACCAACGAAATAACCTTATTATGCTAGCGGCAGAACAACGCCAGATCGGGTGTTTCGGCCAATAGTGCCACAAAATCCAGCTGCCTGTCGTGTAAACTTCAAAAATGGTTCAAAAGCCTCTCAGTACTATGGGACTTAACATCTGAGGTCATCAGTCCCCTAGAACTTAGAACTACTTAAACCTAACTAACGTAAGGACATCACACACATCCATGCCCGAGGCAGGATTCGCACCTGCGACCGTAGTGGTCGCGCGGTTCCAGACTGAAGTGCCTAGAACCAAATGATTGGTAAAGAGCACAGGCAGTCCCAGTCTTCAAGAAGGATAGTCGAGCAGATGCGCTAAACTATAGACCTATATCGCTGACGTCGATCTGTTGTAGAATTTTAGAACATGTTTTTTGCTCGAGTATCATGTCGTTTTTGGAAACCCAGAATCTACTATGTAGGAATCAACGTGGATTACGGAAACAGCGATCGTGTGAGACCCAGCTCGCATTATTTGTTCATGAGACCCAGAAAATATTAGATACAGGCTCTCAGGTATATGCTATTTTCCGAGACTTCCGGAAGGGATTCGATACAGTTCCGCACTGTCGCCTGATAAACAAAGTAAGAGCCTACGGAATATCAGACCAGCTGTGTGGCTGGATTGAAGAGTTTGTAGCAAACAGAATACAGCATGTTGTTATCAACCTCTGGCGTGCCACAGGGGAGTGTTATGGGACCACTGCTTTTCACAATATATATAAATGACCTAGTAGATAGTGTCGGAAGTTCCATGCGACTTTTCGCGGATGATGCTGTAGTATACAGAGAAGTTGCAGCATTAGAAAATTGTAGGAAGATCTGCAGGGGGTAGGCACTTCGTGCAGGGAGTGGAAACTGACCCTTAACATATACAAATGTAATGTATTGCGAATACATAGAAAGAAGGATCCTTTATTGCATGATTATATGATAGCGCAATAAACACTGGTAGCAGTTACTTCTGTAAAATATCTGGGAGTATGCGTGCGGAACGATTTGAAGTGGAATGATCATATAAAATTAATTGTTGGTAAGGTGGGTACCAGGTTGAGATTCATTGGGAGAGTCCTTAGAAAATGTAGTCCATCAACAAAAGAGGTGGCTTACAAAACACTCGTTCGACCTATACTTGATTATTGCTCATCAGTGTGGAATCCGTACCAGATTGGGTTGACGGAGGAGATAGAGAAGATCCAAAAAAGAGCGGCGCGTTTCGTCACAGGGTTATTTGGTAAACGTAATGGCGTTACGGAGATGTTAAGCAAACTCAAGTGGCAGACTCTGCAAGAGAGGCGCTCTGCATCGCGGTGTAGCTTGCTGTCCACGTTTCGAGAGGGTGCGTTTCTGGATGAGGTATCGAATATATTGCTTCCCCCTACTTATACCTCCCGAAGAGACTACGAATGTAAAATTAGAGAGATTCGAGCGCGCGGAGGCTTTCAGACAGTGGTTCTTCCCGCGAGCCATACGCGACTGGAACAGGAAAGGGAGGTAATGACAGTGGCACGTAAAGTGCCACACATCGTTGGGTGGCTTACGGAGTATAAATGTAGATGTAGATGTAGAACCGCTCGGCCATACATGCTGGCCGTCGTGTGAAGCCCTGGAGAAATTTATTGCGTCGGTTCACCACCACTCATGACGAAATTCACAAATGAATCGGTGAGGTAAAGATGAAAAACCCCTAAGCCCTTGTTGGCTCGCTCTCTTGTTTTTTTTGCGCTCTCACAACTAATTCGAAATGCGTGGAGCGGTGCACTTGAGCGAATTGAGTGTGGTGAGGCCATAGAGCACCCAGAAGGAGGCAGGTTGGTGACAATAGCGGGCTGACGACAGAGGCCACCCTTGGTGAACGGTCGGCTTCGGCGGTACACCTTTGTATCAGCCGGAATGTAGAGGCCAGTGGACCGTCAAAAGTTTGGAGCGACTGGTTGAGGCGTCGCAGAATGGTTTTAGTGCTTAGCACGGCTCACCATGAGACTCTCAGAATTTGATGTCGGACACAGTGGGGTGCTTGACAGAAAGGTGGCACACGTAGTCACTGTTTTGCAGTGCTCGGGGGCAGTTTCTCACAACTCTGTCCTCCCCCACGCAGCAAAGATGATGGGGCCACTAGACATGGTTCATGCTGACGTCATGGAATGGCGCTGACATTTAGTGGCACGTCCCTCCATTGGAGCTGGGCTTTTCTTGGTACACTACTGGGCTTTAAAATTGCTATACCAAGAAGAAATGCAGATGATAAACGGGTACTCATTCGACAAATATATTATACTAGAACTGACATGTGATTACATTTTCACGCAATTTGGGTGCATGATCCTGAGAAATCAGTACCCAGAACAACCACCTCTGGCCGTAATAACGGCCTTGATATGCCTGGGCATTGAGTCAAACAGAGCTTGGAGGGCGTGTACAGGTACAGCGTCCCATGCAGCTTCAACACGATACCACAGTGCATCAAGAGTAGTGACTGGCGTATTGTGACGTGCCAGTTGCTTGGCCATCATTGACCAGTTGGTGAGAGAACTGGAGTATGTGCTGGTCAGGGCAGCAGTCGAGCGTTTTCTGTATCCAGAAAGGCCCGTACAGGACCTGCAATATCCTGCTGATATGTAGGGTTTCGCAGGGATCGAATGAAGGGTAGAGCCACGGGTCGTAACACATCAGAAATGTAACGTCCACTGTTCAAAGTGCCGTCCTTTTCCTTGGTAACACCTCCGTCGGTTTAGAATTGTGGGAAAAATTAATCTTTTGAGTGAAATTTGGCAATCTAATTTATCAGCACTTTAACTACGTACACAGTCAAACCGCGATTGTGGTCGATTGGTTCGTAATCTCTTCTACACCCCACTCTGTGTATGTATTCTATCTTAACACTGTCTTAGTAAGGGTTGGACTCTAGGAAGTGTCCTGTTCACAATGTGGTATTCACGCCAAAATATGGCTGGTCCATTCAGGCTTATGCAGTACACGCATACTGACGTGACAAAAGTCATTGGATATCTCCTAATGTCTTGTGGGACCTCCTATATCCTGGTACAGCAGCTCGATGTGACATGGACTCAGACATCCTGACCCAGTGTCATGGCGCATAGTTGGTTGGGAACATGAAGTTCATGAAAGGTTGGTGTAAATGGTCTCCAACTAATCGAACTTAATCACTTCCAGTCAACGATCAGGTCAGTTGGACCAAAGGACACAGCCCATGTGAAAGAAAAATAAATAAATAAAAAATAAAGGACAGCGCCATTTTGGAGACAAAAGTGGTTCAAATGACTCAGAGCACTATGGGACTGAACATCTGACGTCATCAGTCCCCTAGACCTAGAACTACTTAAACCTAACTAACAACTACTTAAACCTAACTAACCTAAGGACATGACACACCTCCATGCCTGAGGCAGGATTCGAACCTGCGACCGTAGCGGCAGCGCGGTTCCGGGCTGAAGCGCCTAGTACGGCTCGGCCGCAGCGGCCAGCCGGTATGGAGACGCCATCAGCTTGCACAGTGACTTGTGAACAACTTGGCTCCATGGCTTCGTGGGGTGTGCGCACACTCTCGATACTGTTAACAATGATAACTCTACGCAAACGCCGCTGCTCTCGTTCGTTAAGTAAAGGCCCTCGGTTTGAGAGGTAATGGCTGAAGTCTTGTATTCTCAGCACATTGCTGACGCTGTCAATTTCTGAATACTGAATTCCCTAAAGATTTCCGAAATGGAATGTCCCACTCATCAAGCCCCGACTGTGGCCATAACCAAGTCGTAAATCTTTTCACATGAATCACTTGAGTACAAAAGATAGCTCCGCCCCTTCGCTGCCCCTTTATGCCTTGTGTGCACGATGCTACTGCCATCTGTATACATGCATGTGTCTCTTCTCTCGCGTTTATCCAGTCCTAAGAGCCCGCTACCAAGCTAGTGGTCCTTTTTATGTGGTCGGGTACCCTTCCTGTCGTTACATTCCTCTGATAATCTAATATAGAGGAAACGTGCGCCCTGCATGTCAGTGAATCATGTACATTCCGTATGTTTTGTTTGTTATTGTATTTTAAACGTTTGTTATCATATTGTAACTGTCTGTGTACAAAACATCCTGAGGCAGAGTAGTGTTTTCCTAATCATCCACGGAAAACCAGGTAAATATCACACTTGGGATTCGATCCGGCTTTAACTTCTCCGTCTCGCAAGTAGTAGCTGTACTTTAATCTATACGAGCAGGTCGTAAACTCTCAGTTATAAAAGTGCAGACAGCTGTTTACATCATTTCTCGCGTTTGAGTAGACGTATTTCACCATCAGTGCCCACTTGCATATCCAAGTTTAGTGCTCCTACAGATAATCATCATTTTACAGCCTCGACGTTGTGTAATTGAACTGAATAATAAATTTCTTCTTATACAGAGTACGATGTAATTTGGAAATGTTGGCTGTGCAAAAGCTACGGAGATAAATCCAGATCCAATGGTATTGAAGTCCCACTAAAGTTTCGCTAAACTAGCCCAGTCTAATTGCGTCATGGAATAAAGTTACAGTGTACAATATTAATTTCCAATCCGTTCCATTATGGCAGGTGTAGCAACAGTATATAAATGATTACATAATTGCAACACAGACTGTTCACTTATTAGAATCGTATGTCATTAAAGGTCAGAGCACTGTTCATTTAACACAAACGGCGTGAATCCTTCACAAGAGAGCTATAATGCGCAACCCACCTGCGGTCTAGTTATTAATGAGAGAGATCGTTGCTCTAAATGAAAATAAAATTCTTCAAATTCATGACTTTGCTAAAATCCTGTAACTTCCATAGGAAACGCACTGTAAAAATCAGGCTTTTGACACGTTAACGTTGTACGCATATTAGTTATTATTAATCGTAATCAATTAATGAAATTGTAACAATAAAACTAGCAATTTTAAAACAAAGGATAAATTTTATCAAATCATTTCTTACTTATTTTGCGGAATTATTCTGGTGTATTCAAGTTTCCTGTATTTGTCACTGTTTACATAACAACTGAGTTTTGGTAATTTCCGCAAAATGCAGTACTAGCCAGTACTTTAACATTTATATCTAAAACGATATTCTTTTTGCTTATTTTATGTGGCATGTTGATTTAATCTGTTGGTTATTAATTAAATAGCAACAAAAACACGTAGGAAGATACTCAAGTTCTGATAAGTGTGTTTCACCCGCTCGACTTAGGGTTTATCATTACAAAGGCTTGCCGAAAATTAATGTCTCCGATTTTTTTTTACGAAAGGTCTTATAACTTTTTAATAAAACAGACTTCATTAATATTGTATATCTTTATTCTTCATGTATATTTATCAATTCCTCAACATAGTCACCCTGGCGACGACTACATTTCTCAGAACGACAGACCAGTTTTTTGGATACCGTCACTGCAGACTGATTGTTGACGGAGCCATAAGCTCACCTCTTCTTACAACCGCGCCATCACCATAGACCTAAGTCATCGGAACTGTTTATCACGTTTTCGACACAGATAAAAATCGGATGGGGCCAGGTCGGCAGTGAATGGAGGATGATGAATGAGGCTGGGCTCTAGGTTCAAAATGGCTCTGAGCACTATGGGACTTAATATTAACTAATCTAAGGACATCACACAGATCCATGACAAGGTAGGATTCGAACGGGCGGCCATAGCGATCGCGCAGTTCCAGACTGAAGCGCCTAGAACCACTCGGCCACACCGGCCGGCTGCGGCTCAAGGCTTCAGATAGTTGCAGATGTCGCAGTGCTCAAGAGTGGTCTGGCGTTGTCTTGTTGAAGAAGAGGGTGCTCCAAGCCTGGACAGACCCGTGAAATTCGTGCTTCCTGTTTTCTGAGGGTCTCCGACATATGTAAACGGTTACGTTAAACAACGCCACGTTACACGTTACAATTCGGAGCCCGTTTAGCGCCAGAGGAATGCAACTTGCTTCAGCAAAGCAGGAAAGTCGACCGAGTAGTATATATGAAACATGATACCTCAAGCGATTCCGAGGCGTCACTTTCAAGTATGCCCATGTCATTTCGAAGAGCTTCCCTAGGATCTGAGCTGCGTATCGATGTCGTACTACTTCTACGACTTTATAGTAGGCACCTACTAAGTACCATGTTCTTAGCCGAGACAGTGTTGTACATATTACTTTATCAGAGAGGTAGCGTTCAAATACATGCTAATCCTTCGTTCATTCACATTTTAGTTGTTTTGAACATTTGCTGGCAAAACGAGGGAGAAACGTCGAGGATCGAAGGTAAAGCGTCACTGGAATGTTAGGTATCTGTATTTTCAGTTGCAAAGAAAACAACGGCGAACGGCGGAAGAGTTCTGCAATTTAGCAACAAACAGGAACTAATTTGCCACTATTAAGTATCCATTTCTGTAGATGAAAAACCAAACCCATTTTTATGTACTATTTCAGTCCTTACTGTTGGATCTGCACACACTATCGACTGCCAAGTCAGCTGGCACTGACAGCTGTTAGCAATTTGCTGTCTAAACGCTACTGGTACTTTTGAAGACAACTTTGCAGCCGGCCGCGGTGGTCTCGCTGTTCTAGGCGCGCAGTCCGGTGCCGTGTGACTGCTACGGTCGCAGGTTCGAATCCTGCCTCGGGCATGGATGTCTGTGATGTCCTTAGGTTAGTTAGGTTTAAGTAATTCTAAGTTCTAGGGGACTGATGACCACAGCAGTTGAGTCCCATAGTGCTCAGAGCCATTTGAACCAGTGAAAAACGTTGTATTGCTGACATTAGGTTTTGCTACACTGCTCCTATCTGAGTTTTTTATTCGGTACTCTACGTCGCTTGAGGTATTACGTTACATGTATACTACTCGGTCGACTTTCTGCCTCGCTGTTGTTCCGTTTTAAACAAACTAATTCTCTATCCGTATCTCAACTGTTTTTAATGTATTTAGAGCCTACATATTCTCCTGCATAAAAATAGTTCACTCTTAGAACAAACAGAAACAGTTTCAATGTGACTTTTTTTGTCGTATACGACGACGCAGCATGGTGAAAGTTAACTTGTGTCTCATAAATCTAATTACATAATTTTTAGCGTGCTGTAACAGTGTTCCATTTATTAACTGAAGTGGGCATAAATACTCATAATTTAAGTTGGGAAAATGTATAGAAATCAGTCAGTAATAATCTGTGTACAGCAGGTCTAGGTTTAACCAATATGTAGCTACTGTCAGTGTGGTAATATGCAAGTCGAATCATCCTTAGACGAATAGCCAGTACCATACTATCCATGTCAGAAAGCAGTGAACGGAAATACTGACATGGGTAGTCTAGCAGGGATATTTGTATAGCTAAGCAATAATGGTGATTTGACTTGCATCTTACCTCATTGATGATAGCGACACAATGATTTAATTGTAGATTTGCAATACACAACTTATTAGAGACCGTTTGCAGTACATTTCCTCAACTTTAAATAAGCACATTCGCTTAGCACATCCGGTCCATATTAAATCTAATCCGATCCACGATTGTGTTCGCCAAAATCTTATAAACAACTTGAATAATTCGCCAATCGACATTGCACTGTCGTGCCCTTGGAAAAATGTAATAAATATTATCACATGTCAGGTCACAACGACAGAAATGAGCCGGGTTTCGCATGCAAGACGAGCTGCGTGCATGACAAAGGAAGTTAACAGGATACAGGGGGCAGATAATGCTTCCCATAGCAGGTGCATCTATTTGCTTCTTCATGTTCGTGGTTGGTCAAAGGCGCTAGGGAGCAGTGCAACTGACACATCGCCAACAGCGCCGGGAGTAGAGGTAAATGGAATAATAGGAAACATTCCCACGTACGTAATGGAAGAGTCTCGAGCACGACTTAAAGAAACAGTCACAGTCAAGGCGATCCAATGTGGAGGGAATGGTGCAGCGGAATGATTCAGAAAGAGATCTAAGAGAACCGTGTGTAAGCAGAGTCAATTAAAACTATATAAACCAGTCAAGTAGCAGAGATAGGGCAGTATTCAGTTTCACTACTGACAAGGGGTCCCTCCATACTGTAAATCACGGATTTAGATGTGCTTCAAATATGTTGCAGAGGCATCTACCCTGGTATTTTAGCGACGGGCCTTGATTTTTGAGAAAATCGATTTTGAAGTTCATTGAGTACTTTGTACATCCATATCTTTACAGACAATCCGATCAAGTCAGTGTAGCGCAACGGTGAAGCTGCACGGCCAGCCGCTACAGTCTGGAACCGCGCGACCGCTACGGTCGCAGGTTCGAATCCTGCCTCGGGCATGGATGTGTGTGATGTCCTTAGGTTAGTTAGGTTTAATTAGTTCTAAGTTCTAGGGGACTGATGACCTCAGAAGTTAAGTCCCATAGTGCTCAGAGCCAAGTGAACCACTTTTTGCACGGCTACTGCGTGCACCTAGTAGGTACCGTTATCGAATCCTTACTTTGCTTTACTTTACTTAACATGTGGCAAAACATTATCAACCATACGCTAGCTCTATGAGCTTCTACCACTTCTGCCCGTCCAATGCGCTGTTTGTGCACTTGCTGTTGCCGTTCATCCTAGTTGAGTCGTCCCGAATGCTATCCGCCATCTGATTCTGGGTCTCCCTCTTCCTCTAGTTCCATATATTGTTCTGTTGAATGCCATTCTGGGTAGTCAGTTTTGTCATTCTTGCTATATGGCCTGCCCAATTTAACCTTCTCCTCTTGAGCACTTCGACGATGTTACGGTTTTTGTACATCCCTCTTAATTCTTCATTTCTTCTTATTCTCCATTCCATGTTATTTTCGGCCCATTCAAGTGCAAATATTTTCCTTAGTCCTTTTCTTTCGAATATTAACAGTTTTTCTTCATCTTTCTTTCTAAATATTAATGTTTCACATCCATATAAAATAACAGGTATAATGGTTGATTGAAATAAGCGAATTTTGAAGTTACTGCTAAGTGATTTTTTTCTTAGAATTTTGATGAAACTAAAAAGTTTCTTGTTTTCTGTTGATCAACAGGCATCTATTTCTATATCTGTTTTGTTATTACTAAAAAGACTTCCTAAGTACTTGAAGTGGTCAACAGTCTTGAAATTGAATCCATCTACAGTCAAAGGTGCATCTTTTCTGGTTTTCTTACTTATGGGCAGGTATTCTGTCTTTTCTTCATTAACATGTAACCCTGTTTTCTTAGCAGTTTTGTAGTAATTTTGCATCATTCTGATTAATTCTCTTTTGGAACTACTTACTAGTGATACATCATCTGCATGGGCAAGTCTTGTAATGTTCACATCCTGTAGCTGGATCCCTTGTGGACTGGGTTTAGAAAATTCTCTATCGATGTTCTCGAGGACAAGGTTAAATAAAATAGGTGAAATGGCACCCTCTTGTCTCAGTCCAGAGTACACCTTAAAATCTTCAGTTTCTCCTACCGGTGTCTTTATGCGACAAAGTTTCATCTATACGCATTTTAACTAATCTGATTAATTTTGATGGTATTTTAAATTCCTTCATTATATTTAGAAGTGTCTGTCGGATTATGCTATCATAGGCCTTTTTAAAATCTACGAATAATATGTGGACATCTACATTGAATACCCATGCCTTCTCAGTTACGGTGAATAAGTGATCTAATGTGGATCTGTTTCTGCGGAAACCGCATTGGTAGTACTCAATCAGTTCTTCTGTTCGAATCCTGCTCGTGCATAATGTTTTTTTTTTTCAAAATCGACCGAATTTTTCAATTTTATTTCAAAGAATATCAGCAAACAATGTAAGGTGTGCGAAATTATAAAGATATATTCAGTTATTAATTTTTTCTGTGATACAATATTAGAAAATCATATTTTTCATCGTCCACATTGCTTGATGTGCCATAGCAAAAGTGTGGGTGATGCTTATCATACAAACTACCTAACCGAGCCAGGTGGCGCAATGGTTAGCACACAGGACTCGCATTCTGTAGGACGACGGTTCAATCCCGACACCGGCCATCCTGATTTAGGTTTTCCGTGATTTCCCTAAATCGTTTCAGGCAAATGCCGGGATGGTTCCTCTGAAAGGTCACGGCCGATTTCCTTCCCAATCCTTCCATAACACGAGCTCGCGCTCCGTCTCTAATGAACTCGTCGTCGACGGGACGTTAAACACTAACCACCACCACAAACAACCTAAGCACAAATTTTCGTAGCACCACATGCGTTTTATGGAAGTAACCGGCTTGCAGGCGCACGTTTTCTTCATGAGCGACACCGGGAAACTCAATTCTTTTGCATTCAAAAAGATTTCTGTTTCTCCGCTAATTTCAATGCGAACCATTCGTACCTACTCATGATTTCAGAATTAGGTACGCTGAACTAATATAGGATTAGCGAATGTAATTTTATGGAATTTTCCGTAGAAGCCATCTCTCTATTGTCTTTCATCAAGTCGGGAGCATTCTGAATAATTTTCGTGAAGATTTTCACCTGTCGGTAAAAATAAACATCGCAGGGCTGGGCAGTACGGAATGCACTTTGGTGGGACCACTTTTAGGGTGCAGGTGCTAGCTTTCCTTTCATCAGTGAATTGATGGACGTATAAAGTTGAATCGGTTTGTCCTCCCCACGATCCGATGACGTACAAAAAAATTTTCTATCCCGGGTACGGAAGAATTACAGAACTCAAAAATTCTTCGTACACCAGTTTCGTAAATTTCCAGGATATCGTGTAGGACACGACTACATTTCTATGTTTCCCAGTTAATTCGTCTACTCCTTTTTGAACGTTAGGAGCAAATATTCCGAACGGTTCTTGCGTACATAAGAAAACATATGGGATCACCTTTCCATAGGCTGTTATGGTATACTGGACCACATAAGAATGAGTAGTCTTGTTTAAATCATTTTTTCGGACGAGAATGGTTCCGTTCCTTTTTCCGAAAGTGTTCTATTATACTTTGCCTGAAACTGGCAGCCAGTTTTAACAGTGTTGATTACGAAGTCAAGGTCGAAATTCTCCAGAAATACACTACTGGACATTAAAATTGCTACACCAAGAAGAAATGCAGATGATAAACGGGTAATCATTGGACAAATATATTATACTAGAACTGACATGTGATAACATTTTTACGCAATTTTGGTGCATAGATCATGAGAAATCAGTACCCAGAACAACCACCTCTGGCCGTAATAACGGCCTTGATATGCCTGGGCATTGAGTCAAACAGAGCTTGGAGGGCGTGTACAGGTACAGCGGCCCATGCAGCTTCAACACGATACCACAGTTCACCAAGAGTAGTGAGTGGCGTATTGTGACGAGGCAGTTGCTCGGCCACCACTGACGAGACGTTTTCAATTGGTGACAGATCTGGAGAATGTGCTGGCCAGGGCAGCAGTCGAACATTTTCTGTATCCAGAAAGGCCCATACAGGACCTGCAACATGCGGTCGTGCATTATCCTGCTGAAATGTAGGGTTTCGCAGGGATCGAATTAAGGGTAGAGCCACGTGTCGTAACACATCTGAAATGTAACGTCCACTGTTCAAGCTGCCGTCAGTGGGATCTAGAGGTGACCGAGACGTGTAACCAATGGCACCCCATACCATCACTCTTCCAATGTGCGTTCACCTAGATGTCGCCAAATACGGATGCGACCATAATGATGCTGTAAACAGAACCTGCATTCATCCGAGAAAATGACGTTTCGCCATTCGTGCCCCAAGGTTCGTCGTTGAGTACACCATCGCAGGCGCTCCTGACTGTGATGCAGCGCCCAGGGTAACCGCAGTCATGGTCTCCGAGCTGATAGTCCACACTGCTGCAAACGTCGTCGAACTGTTCATGCAGATGGTTGTTCTCTTGCAAATGTCCCCATCTGTTGACTCAGGGATCGAGACCTGGCTGCACGATTCATTACAGCCATGCGGATAAGATGCCTGTCATCTCGACTGCTAGTGATACGAGATAGCACGATGTTCCGTATTACCCTCCTCAACCCACCGATTCCATATTCTGCTAACAGTCATTGGATCTCGGCCAACGCGAGCAGCAATGTCGCGATACGACAAACCGCAATCGCGATAGGCTACAATCCGACCTTCATCAAAGTGGAAAACGTGATGGTACGCATTTCTCCTCCTTATACGAGTCATCACAATAACGTTTCACCAGGCAACGCCGGTGAACTGCTCTTTGTGTATGAGAAATCGATGGGAAACTTTACTCATGTCAGCGCGTTGTAGGTGTCGCCACCGGCGCCAACCTTGTGTGAATGCTCTGAAAAGCTAATCATTTGCACATCACAGCATATTCTTCCTGTCGGTTACATTTTGCGTCTGTAGCACGTCTTCTTCGTGGTGTAGCAATTTTAATGGCCAATAGTGTATTCTCGTTTGAGTGCGGAATTGTTCGGCAGCTGTTAAAACTTTGTCTATCGAAGGAAATTCTTTAGAGCTGACGATCTTTGTAATTTTTATTTGCCTAATCTTTTTTTTTCTTGAATTGCTCTACAATAATGGACAGAGATCGATTTCAGGTAACACAAGAAGCGACCGTTCTACGAACATTTGGAACTCTAACTGCGAACCACAAACGGAACTTATATTTGAATAAATTAATAACTGAATATACCTTTATATTTTCGCACATCTTACACTGTTGCTATTCTTTGAAATAAAATTGAAAAACTCTGTCTATTTTGAAAAAAAAAGAAATTACACGAGCAGAATTCTAACACAGTACCTCAAGGGTGGTACGCGTGAACCTTTAGCGCTGCCCTACTCTGACGTACGGGTATACATGGCGCGCAGTGAACTTCAAAAAACCAAGGCCCCGTCGCTAAAAAAACCCGATAGCCAGGTACTCAACGTAAGTGCTTCTACAGTTTATTTGGCGGGTCCCCTTGTGAACATCCAGAGGTCAGTGACACTCTGCAGCAGCTCCTAATGAACCAATAAACAATTCGACTACGAGAAGACTTTGGTGAACACACAGTATTTACAAACTAAGTAGCGTTTCATAATAGTTATTGGAATAGTGGTGAAGAGAGAATGTCTGTGTCTCAAAGCCTTAGAAGAGTGAAATTTCACTGAATAGCCGGAAGAAGCTAAGGCACGTCTCTCTTGTACTGTAGGCAAAGTGGCATGTGAGTCCAGGTGTAAAAGTTCAAAATGTTGATGATTGATTGGTTAAGCCAAGTGGGCAGTAGTTAGCAGACAGAATGACAGTCAACCAGTATTTTCTGATAGACATCTTTTCTAGTAATTATTGAAAGCATCTGACATTCAGGTAAGGGGTTTTTATGTGATTCGTCACTAAGTAAATGTGTTTGTTAGAAGAATAAATTGATTAAGACAAGAGCAGTAACTTGACACTTCAGCCAACAATTGCTGTCAACTCCATAAGAGCTACCGACCTTCCATAAGCTAACCGCTCGAACCAAGTACGTCTTCTGTATCTCATCTCCGCTATAGAAGTTGATAACAAAGCAAACGTAACCGACAATGTCGCTAATGTCCTGATTGCGCCATAGCGGGGTAGGGAACCTGTACCGGGACGCAACAGCACTTTTCTTTTTAAGTATTCTAAGAAACACTAGAACACTAAAAATGCTCAATTCCATAATGGGAAAAGATAGTACTGAGAAACTGTACTGCTGCTTCCGAAAATAGTGCAGTCCATGCGGAAAATGTAAGAGAGTCTACATCACAGAAGCACACAAACAAAAATATTCATTTCCGAAACTGTTGCTATTAGCTGTAATAAGTGTTCAGAATGCTGGGAAACTGCATACCAAAATTGTTTGGGGAATCACGTGAGAGCTGAGGAAGTAGCGTGTGAGAGGATTGACGATGCGGCGTTCAGAATACACATTCCCTCTTCAGCTGACCCAACGCGACGTCGGTGGCAGGGAATAAAAGGCATCCGTGTGCAAGCAAAGCTGTCTGTTATTCTGTAGTCGCGCCAGTGACGTCTGTGACGTTGGCGGCCACGTCTTTGACCTGTAAATGTTTTACTGGGGCTCGAAATTTAGCGAGGACGTCGATGCGAGATGCTTTTAATAGTTTCCACTACGAAGCTCAGATTAGAAATCCAGGAGGAAAACCAAAAAAATCTGGCCGTATGTAAAGTACACCAGCAGCACGACACAATACCTTCACTGCGCGGTGCCAGTGGCAAATTAATAATGAGAGCGCAACTAGAGCGGAGTTATTAAACAGTTTTCCAAAATTCCATCACTAACGAAGGCAAAGTACATATTGCAGAATTATAATCAACAAAAGCCGTCTACGTTAACAACTTAGTAGACACCCTCGGTGTAACAACCAGCTTAATAAGGGCAAGTTGTCCGGTTCAAATTATACACACATAAAAAAATGTTTTTCATTACCTTGGTTCCGAGAGTTACTGAACCTGTACAGAAAATTGGAACAGAGATCAACATAAACATCATTTCCGCCCTTTTTACTGCTCATGTTGTACTACCATACAGCGACACCTTCAGGGGTGGTGCTCCAGATTGCTGTACTCACCGGTACCTCTGATACCCAGTAGCACGTCTTCTTTCATTGGTGCATGCCTGTGTTCGTTGTGGCATACTATCCACAAGTTTATCACGGTACTATTGGTCCAAATTGTCCGACTCCTCAACGGCGATTCGGCGTAGATCCCTCAGAGTGATTGGTGGGTCACATCTTCCATAAACAGCCGTTTTCAATCTATCCCAGGCATGTTCAGTAGGGTTCATGTTTGGAGAACATGCTGGCCTCTCTAGTTGAGCGATATCGTTATCATAAAGAAAGTCATTCACAAGATGTGCACGATGGGGAAGCTAATTGTCGTCCATGAAGACGAATGCCTCGCCAATATGCTTCCGATATGGTTGCACTATCGGTCGGAGGATGGCATTCACTTACCGCACAGGCGTCACGGCGCCTTCAATGACCACCAGTGGCGTACGTCGGCCCCACATAATGCTACTCCCAAAACAGCAGCGAAACTACACCTTGCTGCACTCGCTGGACAGTGTGTCTAAGGCGTGCAGCCTGACCAGGTTGCCTCCAAACAAGTCTCCGACGATTGTCTGGTTGAAGGCATATGCGACAATCATTGGTGAAGAGAATGTGATTGCCAATCCTGATCGGTCCATTCGGCATGTTGTTGAGCCCGTCTGTACCGAGCTGCATGGGGTCGTGATTGAAAAGATGGACGTCGCCATGGACGTCGGCATTAAAATTGCGCATCATGCACCCTACTGCGCACAGTTTGAGTCGTAACAGGACGTCGTGTGGCTGCACGGAAAGCATTGTTCAACATGTTGGTGTTGCTGTCTGGGTTCCTCCGAGCCGTAATCCGTAGGTAGAGGTCATTCACTGTAGTAGTAGCCCTTTGGCAGCCTGAACGAGAAATGTAGGCGGCAGTTCCAGTCTCTCTGTATCTCCTTCATGTCCGAACAACTTCGCTTTGATTCACTCCGAGACGCCTGGTCTCTTCCCTTATTGAGAGCCCTTCCTGGCACAAAGTAACAATGCGGACGCGATCGAACCACGGTATTGACCGTCTAGGCATGGTTGAATTACAGACAACATGAGAGGTGTACCTGATTCCTTGTAGAATGAGTGGAACTGATCGGCTGTCGGACCCCGTCCGTCTAATAGGCGCTGCTCATGCATGGCTGTTTACATCCTTGGGCGAGTTTAGTGACACCTGTGAACAGTCAAAGGGACTGTGTCCGTGATACAATATCGACAGTCAACGTCCACCTTCAGGAGTTCTGGGAACCGGAGTGATGCAAAACGATTTTTGATGTGTACATAAATTCAGAATATGCATTATTTTAGCATAATGCTAGAAAGAATGATGTAACTTCCAGAAACCATCTGAAGATGAACTTAGAAAGGTTCCAAAACCACTTCATGGAGTACTGAATAAATAAATATTCAAACCATTGACTGGTAGCGGTTTTATATATTTATGTTAATTGAAATCTTCCCAAGTATACTTAATTCAATTTCTCTCACCTCTCTCATTCCTTGACCCAAACCCATATTCTTCCGTAACCTTTTTCCTACTCCTACCCCTACAACTGTATTCCAGTCCCCCATGACTATTAGATTTTCTTCTCCTGTTACATACTGTATTACCATTTCAATATTCTCATACACTTTATCTTCAGCCTGCGTAATGCCACACGAATTTAATTTCACTCACATAAATTTGCAGCATGATTTTGGATCATGTTGTAAGTAGGCTGTTTAGGTTTTTTTATTGGTAACGCCACATAGCGCTCTGTATGAAAGGTTTTTTTTATTGGTAACGCCACATAGCGCTCTGTATGAAAAATCACTGACTGTGCTGTGTGCGGTCAGTGGCTGGTTGGCATTGTTGTAATACTCGCCATTGTAGTGTTGGGCAGCTGGATGTTAACAGGGCGTAGCGTTGCGCAGTTGGAGGTGAGCCGCCAGTAGTGGTGGATGTGGAGAGAGAGATGGCGGAGTTTTGAAATTTGTAAGAATGGATGTCATGAACTGATATATATAGTATGACTATTAAGGTAAATACATTGTTTGCTCTCTATTAAAATCTTTCATTTGCTAACTATGCCTATCAGTAGTTAGTGCCTTCAGTAGTTTGAATCTTTTATCTAGCTAGCAGTAGTGGCGCTCGCTGTATTGCAGTAGCTTGAGTAACGAAGATTTTTTTGAGGTAAGTGATTTGTGAAACATATAGGTTAATGTTAGTCTGGGCCATTCATTTGTAGGGATTTTTGAAAGTCAGATTGCGTTGCGCTAAAAATATTGTGTGTCAGTTTAAGCACAGTTATGTATAAATTTTTCCAAGGGGACCTTTCATATGTCGACCCTTAGCCGAGGATACCTCACTGGAATCTTCTGATTTTTTTCTCGTAGTTTGTGTAATTAGTGTAGCTTTCGTTTACTGCTAGCGCGTAATCATAGAGAGAATTTCCTTTGTAGTTGCAGTCTTTCATTGTTGTACAGTAAAACAGTTGTGGAGTTGTGGCATGCATGTAGTTTTGCACGAAGTATTTCGCAGCTGCGCTTGCAATTAACTAGATATTATTTTCAGTGCTACGTTAATGTGTTCTCTTATTTTTGCTCTTCAAATTGTGCTTGCCTGTGTTATCGTGTGAAATATTGTGACAATAATGGCGTGTAAAAAACGTAATACTAGGCTACAAAGTAAACTGAGAAATGGCAGTGAAGACGAAAGCAGTGTGTTAGCGCCACCGTGTAATCAATTAACAGACATTCAAAGTAGTAATTTGGTAACTATGCATAGGAAAATGGAGCGGGTGTCAAATAATGGTGTAGGCAGTGAAACAATTAGTGAACAGGGAAGCATTATCGATCGATCTGTCGGCAACAGCTCGCCTCAGGAATCCCAAATGACAAAACACAGTATTTTAAATACTGTAAATTCAGGTTTTGGGTCCTCACCGTTTTCTCAAATGAGTCAAGCACATTTTCTGCTTGTCAAAATGTGAATGTTTCCGGAGAAAATGCACTGCCAAAAAGCATAGAGAAACAGATTCAAGGCACTGATACATTATTATTGCAATTAATGCAACAAATGGAACAAAATCAGAGACAAACACAGCAAAAGCTTCAAAAGTTAGACACAATGGAACAACACCAGAGACAAACACAGTAACAGTTAGACACAATAGAACAAAAGCTTCAAAAGTTAGACTCAGTGTAACATACACTTGAATAAACACGTGAAGATTTAACTACTGAGTTACATAAAATCGAATCGAGATGTCAAAAAGTCTGTAATGATGTAAAAACACAGATTTGTGAGCATTTCCAACCTATTTTTTCGCGTCATGAAAATACATTACAGAATCACGAAGCAGCCATAAAAGAACTGCAAACTTTTGTTCATGAAAATCATGAGACCATGCAAGCTAAAATTGATTCAGTTGCGTCTACCGATTCGGTTACGCAACTTGCAAAAACTCAGGAAAACTTAAAGGACACAGTAGATACCCTGAAAATTGGTTCAGAAAGACACATGGAGGAAATTAGTTCATTATCAGAGAAAGTAGTTGAACTTTCGGATCAGCTAAATAATTTATCTACGAAGGTAGATGATAATCTGAATGACACAAAACCGGTAGTCTTTAATGACACAGAAGAGTGCGAACAAATTAGGAAATTCAAACAAAATCTGAATCAAATCAATACGCAACACCAAAGAGAAATCTGGGAACTACAAGATCAGCTGACACAGGTAATACGAGAATTACGTATTTCAGAGGACACTCGCGATCCAATACGGGAATAGGGACATAGAAATACGGAACAGCCACAAAATAATAACACAAGGCACTTCGAAAATTATGAAAGAAATTGGCAAGGTACACCGAATTTTGAGATCGAACCACCGAAACGACGTAAGAATGACCGACATGCGATTTGCCAACATGATGATTTTGACTATAAGCTGTTCATTACTACACTTAAATTCAAAACATTTAAGAATTCTGGCAACGAAATTCATCCACCAGCGTGGCTCCATCAGTTCTCTCATAGCTACAGAGAAAGATCGCACTGCTGTAGTAATGAATATGACAGATATAACCACAGAAACAGACAATATGGGAATCAAAACAGTTATTATCAGGGGAGACGAAAGAACATCACGACGCACAGTTTAGCTCTACAGTACACGTATTTCAGTGATTAATTTTGTACTTAAAACATTTATTTTTAAAGATATTTGAAGTACAATGATACAAAGGTTTTCCGTGATACATTTCATTCCATTGATGTAATCTGCAACACCTGAGGATATAATTACATTAATCCTCAGGGGGATACACGCTTACTTTGTGTACCATGTGTATGGCAAGCACAAGGAGCCCTAGCTAATATGGTATTTACTTATACAACTTTACTCATCGGTACCATATTTCTCTAACACAGAATTACACAGCTATCTGATCATTTAACTGAGAGAGACCAATATTTATTTTACTACATCAGGACAGATGTTTACGTAATCACACGGTTGGATAACTTCACACTTATGAAATTGTATTTTGTCTGTACTTTGTGAAATGTTCATATTTTTTCGGGACCGTTGTGATACTATGAGAGCTTTGAATGATGTATTTGGTATGGGATCATTATTTTTAAAGTACGTTTGAGGTAGAGGACACTTTTGACACGAGCAGAGAATTTTTTTTAGGTTTTGAAATTATTGGAGGAAGCTCCTACGATTTTGAGAGTTGACTGAGGTGTTATGATGTTATTATTTCGATGACTGTGTGTATTATGCTGGTGCGGTATGTTTATGACCAATAAGCTGATGCTATGTGAGTTATTTGATTATGGTACGTATCTTTTATTATGAAATATTGAAGAAGTGTCGAAGAATGAGGTAAGGAATAATGAGTAGTGGTTAGGGACTCTGGTTTGTGATTAAGGTTCTTGGAAACCAAGAATCTTACTTTAAGAGTTATGAAATGTATGTAAATGCGTTAATGTATTACAATGCCAACGAAAATTTTTTGGACACTTGTATTTACTGGATTTTGTTTCTACACATTTGTAACGCAAATTCTCAACCTGTGAAAATATTTTTATATGAGACTGTCACTGTAGCGGAAAATTACTGTCGTAAATATTTTGGTAAGACAGTTAAGTGCCCACCTGCAAGTAATGCGTCGTGGGCACCCAGCTGCGCCCAGAGCCACCTGACAAAAGAAAGCCATTAGGTAAAAAAAAAGAGGCCATTATCCTCGCTATTGACATTCCTTTGTAGAAAGCATCGCAAAAACGACGCGCTCATTACTTGGAAAGATACTTTCTTACATCTGCACACCTGATAATGACAAGAGTCTTTCTACGATAGTTGTGAGAATTGGTACTAACTTATGAAATGTCACATGACTATTGAATGATAATTTCATGCTTTGCCTTTCATAGTTGCTTATTTCATTTGATATCTGGTTTCCAGCTGTTTGCAGCATTGGTTTTATAAAATAAAATAAAATCATTTGCTAATGTGAACACTTTCTGTCAACAGATCTATTAAATAATCATTTTATGATCCACATTCTTCGAGTAAGGAGCACTTGGAAAGGAAAGAACAATAAGAAGGGATTAATAACAGTTACTGCATACTTAATTTTCTTTTCAACTACTTGGTAATATCTTTTGTAGAATTAGTTTTGTGGTGCACCACTTTAATGACATAGATATTAATATGTGAATAGACATTTCCCTTATCTGCATTGTTGTCTTTACTGTAATATTTTTTCTGCTTGAGCTTTGTCATGTTTAGATATAAGTTATTGCATTTGCTGCTGCTGTTTTCCAGGCATGGTGTTACTGAATTTCACTTTGTATTACTCTGTTAAGTCAGTTTTACTACTGATTTATTTTTCTTGTTGCTGTTCATTGCTTCATATTAGTTGTAATGTTGCATTTGCTTTGCTAAGTCCTATATTGCTGCTTTTTTTACCAATTTGCATTTTTTGTCATTGCTGTTTGTGTTAATTGTTTTGTGCTGCTGCATTACGTCGTCCCTTAGTTTAGCATCTGAGCTCAGTAGGATTAAGTTAGCTAAAGAGGGGGGTAGACTATATAAGAAACTAACTATGATGAATTGGAAGAAAAGCATTGAGAAGCTATAAGAAAATGGTTTGGCCAAAAAAGTAGTTTACAGTGGAGAAAAACTATTTTTGAAAGAGGATGTGAACAGAATAGAGAAAGCATGCTCGGATAGGATTTTTTTTTTGGCTGGAGCAAATGTTGACATAAGAGGGACGATCTATGGAATGAAGTTTTGGGTTGGACTGCAGTATCAAATGTTACCCTGAAAACAAACAATGTCCTTTCCTTTTGTGTCATCCCACTATGTGTTTGTGTACCCTTGTGTATTTGTTTTCTTCCTGTCTCTATGTACTGTTTCATAGAATTTTTTCTCTTCTAATACTAAGCTACATTCTCTATGATGAGGAATAGTGTTATCCTCAAATATAATTTGCATTAATAACATGTTATTTACTTTGTAAAGATGTTTACAAATTATTTATTCTGTTTTGTTCTAATGATCATGTGTGAAGTTGATGTTTCAAAAGTTATTCTGATCTTTTATGTATGTATTTATGTCGTAATTTTTGTAACACTGTTGTATTTGTTATTTTGATTCTTTTGTAAAGCCTGTATTACTGTAAATGTTATCTGTACTATTATGTTCTTTAATGATATATTTTGTACCTTTGTTATTGTATTCTCATGTTATAAAATTGTAATTGACACCAGTTCATAAAATTAAGTAACTTGTAAATTACATTTCACTGCACACGTTTCTGTTGGTTGTATGTGAGAAGTAGGGACTGATAGCGTTTGCACGTGTGTTACTAATTCAGCAAGGGACTGGATAACAGCATTGCTGGTTCTAAGGACATTTCAAACAAATTGTTTTTGAATGGACAAGTGGTGGTTTATGGACTTGCTATATTGTCCACAAGACTCTTCAATGGTGATTGTGCACCTTCACAGCCGCAACAGTTGGCTGCTAGCCATCTCTACAAGGACTACAGTGGGTCTACACCTTTGATGACTCACCAATACCATTATTTCTACAAAGACTGCAGTGGGTCTGCACCTCTGGTGGTCACCAATACCATAATCTCTACCAGGACTACAGTGGGTCTGCTCTGTGATGAACAACCTACCAATATTCTTCAAAATTTCGACTGACTCTGCTGTGGGTTTGCTCTGTTGTGGCCCATTACCTGTCTGCATGTCAAGAGTCAGCACTGTCTTTCTGTTGGAAGGACAACACAACTTCTTCAAGACTGTATGGAAATCCACTACTTCTGTGTGCATTTTCTTTTACTGCTCAGACATTGAGCGAAAACACTGCTATTTTACTGCGATGAACGATCAGGACCGTCTTTATGGACTGTGAGAAAATTTTAGCTTTTGACCAACATTGTATCGATAAGTGTGTGCATTTTATTCCTTTGTTATTGTAATTATGAAAAATTTCTTCAAATCTGCATTGGCCACTGCCCAAAACAATTTGTAAAATTTTTTGTGGGGAGCATGGGGGCTATGTATGTAGGCTGTTTAGGTTTTTTTAATTGGTAACGCCACATAGCGCTCTGTGTGAAAAATCACTGCCTGTGCTGTGTGCAGTCAGTGGCTGGTTGGCATTGTTGTAATACTCGCCATTGTAGTGTTGGGCAGCTGGATGTTAACAGCGCGTAGCGTTGCGCAGTTGGAGGTGAGCCGCCAGCAGTGGTGGATGTGGGGAGAGAGATGGCGGAGTTCTGAAATTTGTAAGAATGGATGTCATGAACTGATATATATATATATATATATATATATATATATATATATATATATATATATATATATATATAATGACTATTAAGGTAAATACATTGTTTGTTGTCTATTAAAATCTTTCATTCGCTAACTATGCCTATCAGTAGTTAGTGCCTTCCGTAGTTTGAATCTTTTATTTAGCTGACAGTAGTGGCGCTCGCTGTATTGCAGTAGTTCGAGTAACGAAGAATTTTGTGAGGTAAGTGATTTGTGAAAGGTATAGGTTAATGTTAGTCTGGGCCATTCATTTGTAGGGATTTTTGAAAGTCAGATTACGTTACGCTAAAAATATTGTGTGTCAGTTTAAGCACAGTTATGTATAATTTTTCTAAGGGGACGTTTCAATGTGCTGTGTTAGAACCACATAAATTTTCTCGGAGAAGACGATCTGTTCACACGTAGCACGGGTTCAGAAGATATCACGCTGTAAATTCTTTCAGGAATATTGTGTATATCAAATGCTTCAGCACATCCTCACGAAATACCGCGATAAAAGCTTTCGATGAGCCGAGTGAAGTGCCCTCAGCCACGGTTGCAGTATAATTGTGGTCAAATAACACCTGGAACAGAGTATTAGTAGCACTCACTTGACACGCCTGCATATCCCCACACCTCACCACCGCTCATCCTGAACGAAATCGTTTACAGCCAGTAATGTAAGTCATTATATTTTTCATAGTTTGTGGTCTCTGAAATTTCAATCCTTCCATCGAGTACATTTTACATCTACATATACATAGGTATTCCTCGAGCCATCGTACTGGCGGTGAGTATACTGTAGCAGTGCTAGTCATTTACTTTCCTCTTACATTGGCAAATAGAAAGAGGGAAAAAACAAATGTCTATGTGCCTCCGCACGACTCCTAATTTTGCATGTCCTGTCTTCGTGGTCCTTACGCACAATGTATGTGGCGGCAGTAGAATATTTCGGCAGCCAGCTTCAGACACCGGTTGTCTGAACTTTCTCGAAAGTGTTTCTCGAAAAGAACGTCGACTTCCATCCAGCGATTCCCATTTGTGTTTCCGAAGTATCTTCGTAACACTTAACCGGTAACAAATGTACCAGTTCGTCTCCGAACTGGTTAGAAGTCTTTCTTCAATCAGACCTGGTACGGATCCCAGAGTAGCACTCAAGAATAGGTCACACCAGCATTTTATATGCCGTCTCCTTTACAAGTGAACCACTCTTTCCTACAATTCTCCCAATAAACCGAACTTGATCATTCGCCTTCCCACATTTCTTACATGCTAGTTACATTTCATATCGTTGCAGCCTTACGCCCAGATATTCATACATCTTGACTGTGTCAAGCAGAACTTTACAAGTTTTATCTTCCTACTCATCAGCGTTAACTCACATTTTTCCACATTTAGGGCGAACTGCCATTCATCACAACACAGGCAAGTTGCAAAAGAGAGGGGGAGGAAGAGACGGAGATGTATATAAGAGCACATGATGAATCCCTTCCCTCGACAATTTCTCTCCGTCATACCTTCCCTGTGTAGATGACGTGTCAGTGATCTCATTCGTACTGAGATCGCAGTACACGCGAGATGCCTATTTGCTTCCACCAACTGGAGTGGAATGCCTAAGTTCTAATAAATGTTCACCAACCTGCAGTCTTCTATAGTTGTTGTGCCTTGGGCAGACAACCGCACATAACTGTAATAAACTTCTAGCGAGGAACAAATATTTTAAAAATAATTAAATTTCCAATTAGTTGACTATACGGGATGGCACTCACTTTTCTTTAGGAGAACTCGAGAAACTGCACAACTACATTTTACTTCAGACTCACAAATAATTTCCAGACTTCAACAAAATAGGGAACAGCCAATTTCTGTGATTACTGTCACATTGTCCTCAACTACATGTCCACATAACCATAAATTACTAGTTCAGTCTTAACCGACACCGACCTCGGCAGACAACATGTCTGTCCTCCGTCAATGCCGAGCCACGTATTGTCTTACAGCTGAACCACATCGCCCGCTATCCAAGTTAGGCTCTATCCGAAGATCTCCAAAGTGCTTCGCCTGCCTTTTCGTTAAGCAGTTGTTTATAATTCTGCTGGTTATCAATACTTGTGAAATAATCAAATGATAACATGCTACTGAGATATGTTTTAATACGAAATTCAGGTAAATATACTGTTTAGTTTGTGTCATATTAAGAACAGAAGATTATCACTTTGGCGGGCAACTTCGGAACGCAGCAGTCAGTCGCAGAGAAGGACTACAATTTAGGCGGTCTTTCGCACTATACCCGATCTGTCATCGGTACCTCAAACCAAATTAAGTCATCTGGCCACTGCTGTATTCTCAACTGCTCAAAGAAGAACTTCTTGTAGCTAAATGTGATGGCTGCAAAGACAGAAGTACTACAACCAACTGAAAATCAGTAGCAGTAGTAGCAGTATACTACTGGCCATTAAAATTGCTGCAACAAGAAGATGACGTGGTACAGACGCGAAATTTAACCGACAGCAAGAAGATGCTGTGATATGCAAATGATTAGATTCTCAGAGCATTCACACACAGTTGGCGCTGCTGGCGACACCTACAACGTGCTGACATGAGGAACGTTTCCAACAGATTTCTCATACACAAACAGCAGTGAAACGTTGTTGTGATGCCTCGTGTAAGGAGGAGAAATGCGTACCATCACGTTTCCGACTTTGATAAAGGTCGAATTGTAGTCTATCGCGATTGCAGTTTATCCTATCGCGACATTGCTGCTCGCGTTGGTCGAAATCCAATGACTGTCAGCAGAATATGGAATCGGTGAGTTCAGGAGGGTAATACGAAACCCCATGCTGGATTCCAACTTCCTCGTATCACTAGCAATCGAGATGACAGGCATCTTATCCGCTCGGCTGTTACGGATCGTGGAGCCACGTCTCGATCCCTGAGTCAACAGATGGGGACGTTTGCAAGACAACAACCATCTGCACGAACAGTTCGACGACGTTTGCAGCAGCATGGACTATCAGCTCGGAGACCACGGCTACGGTTACCCTTGACGCTGCATCACAGGGTGCACGAATAGCAAAGCGTCATTTTTTCGGATGAATCCAGGTTCTGTTTACAGCATCACGATTGTTGCATCCGTGTTTGGCGACATCGCGGTGAACGCACATTCGAAGCGTGTATTCGTCATCGCCATACCGGCGTATCACCTTGGGTGATGGAATGGGGTGCCATAGGTTACACGTCTCGGTCACCTCTTGTTCGCATTGACGCCACTTTGAACAGTGGACGTTACATTTCAGATGTGTTACGACCCGTGGCTGTACCCCTCATTCGATCCCTGCGGAAGCCTACATTTCAGCAGGAGAATGCACGGCCGGATCTTCCAGGTCCTGTACGGGCCTTCCTGGATACAGAAAATGTTCCACTTCCGCCCTGGCCAGCACATTCTCCAAATCTCTCACCAACTGAAAACGTCTGTTCAATGGTGGCCGAGCAACTGGCTAGTCGCAATACGCCAGTCACTACTCTTGATTAACTGTGGTATCGTGTTGAAGCTGCATGGGCCGCTTTACCTGTACACGCCGTCCAAGCTCTGTTTGACGCAATGCCCAGGCGTAAGAAGGCCGTTATTACTGCCTGAGGCGCTGGTTCTGGGCACTGATTTCTCAGGATCTATGCACCTAAATTGCGTGAAAATGTGATCACATGTCAGTTCTAGTATAATATATTTGTCCAATGAATACCCGTTTATCATCTGCATTTCTTCTTGGTGTAGAGATTTTAATAGCCAGTAGTGTAGTAGTAGTAGTAGTAGTAGTAGTAGTTCTAGAAGCTAAAGCTGTTGTTAAATATAATCAAGCAATTGTTCGCGGTCACACTGCAGCGGGGCTGATTCCAACAGGTGCTCTGTTTCGCTTCTCTGCAAAATATTCTCTCTCTCTCTCTCTCTCTCTCTCTTTCTCTCTCTGTCTCGCGGATCGAATTCTCGGCTGGAGGCGGTATCGAGGACTGGACGCGAAACACCACTTCCTGCACCAAGTCGGCACGCTCGGCTACAGATTCTCACTCGAACGGCGCCGAGCACAGATTTTGTTCCGCGAAACAAGTACAGCGTTTCCCTTGCTACCTTTTTTTCCCCGTCGCCCCCTCGGGCACAAAGTTTCGGGCGTGCCCAAAAAGGCGGAATTTATTATGGCGGCCGGGGACGGCCTCGAGGGACATTGGGGTCCGGATTTATGACGCAGTCCCGCCTGAGGCGCCCACAGGATGGCGGAGCGGGGATTCCCCTCCCACTGTTCCTTTCCGGCGCCGCCGCCGCCGCGGGGAATAACTTAAAACAAAACACGGCGGGGCTCAGCGTGGTTCCTTCCGCCGCGCGCGCGGGGGTGGGTGGCTGACCGCGCACGTGCTGCGCTGCTCATAAAAAGTATGCTACCACGGCCTGCGGCTGGTAACGACCGCTGCTAACCTGCTTCACTGTGCGGCGCGGCAAGCTGACCTACTCGCAACTGGTGTCCGGGACAGACGTCCTCGTAACATCTGACAGCGCAGGAGGAGGGAGAGTCGACAAATCTCTCGTGGGGAAGTGTACTTGTAGAGCGATGTCAATATAACAGTACACATTACGCACCGACAGAGCAGGTAGCTTGCGTGTGGATGTAGCTCAGGCTTTGTGGTTAACTATTGCGCAATACCATGTTGTGAAAAGCATTGTTCGTTAACACACGGGATGTTTATTTAATGCAAATAATTTTTTCTGCATATGCATCTACATGTACATTCATTCGCTGTAAACGACCTTTGAAGTGCATGACAGAGGGTACGTCTCATTGAACAAGACCAGTTATTAAGGCTTTTTCTGCTCCATTCACATATGAAGCATCGGAACAATACTGTTTAAGGGGAGTAGGACGTCAAACCTGAAGCAGGAGAGGTCCCACAGGACATTTTAATTTCCACTGTTTATACTTTTACAAATAAAATCATAAAACGTTGTCAGCATGACCAGGAAGGATTCAGAATTCACACTCATAGCAGTGGAAGTTCGAAAACATAACGAAGTAATTTTTTTTTACATATGAAATTTATTCATTTTTTCCACTTACTAATGGCAGCATTTGTTGCTATAGGTACACTTTTCTTCATAAGTAAGAGAGATGGTTCGATGAATTTTGCACAACATACAAACCATACTAAAAATGTACGAAACTCTAGAATTTCCAAATTCTATTAAAAACTATGGTAAAAATTTTGCTAATTAACTACAAAATTTGTGTTTTTTTCTAAACATTAGGTTTAAAATACAACAGATCATTCGTTTTCTCATAAATTAAAGAAATTCTATAGTTTAGTACACCTGTAAGTATGGTATGTACTCTGTGCCAAATTCATCGAAGAATCTCTCTGACTTATGAAGAAAAGTGTACCTATAGCAACAAATGCAGCCATTAGTAAGTGAAAAAATGATGAAATTTCACACGTAAAAAAAAATTTTGTTATGTTTTCGAACTTCCACTGCAATGATTCTGAGTCCTGAATGCTCCTTGGTGATACTGACAATTTTTTTATGAATTTATTTGTAAAAGTATAGACACTGGAAATTAAAATGTCCTGTGATGCCTCTCCTACTCCAGGTCGGCCTGTTTGTCATCCTACCCCCATTAAGTCACTCTGCACGCTTTGTAACTAATTTAATCTTGTTCTCATGAACCCCACGATAGCGATATGTAGCGGGTTGTAGCGTGTTCCTAGTAGTGGATATTTTGATGTATCCCGTGTGCAGTGTAGTGGTAGAGTACTGTGGATGAAATCATGTTGTTTCTTATAAGATAGGGAATGAGGAAAGTGGTGCTGATATTGTCAAACCTGCGATTGTAGGGAGGAAGAGGTGGAGAGAAAATGATGTATCATCGCCAGCTTTAACCCTTGTAACTTTACTCCTAAAAATTACATTTGGATTGTCTTCACAAAATGCCTAATTACATACTACATACACTCCTGGAAATGGAAAAAAGAACACATTGACACCGGTGTGTCAGACCCACCATACTTGCTCCGGACACTGCGAGAGGGTTGTACAAGCAATGATCACACGCACGGCACAGCGGACACACCAGGAACCGCGGTGTTGGCCGTCGAATGGCGCTAGCTGCGCAACATTTGTGCACCGCCGCCGTCAGTGTCAGCCAGTTTGCCGTGGCATACGGAGCTCCATCGCAGTCTTTAACACTGGTAGCGTGCCGCGCAGCGTGGACGTGAACCTTATGTGCAGTTGACGGACTTTGAGCGAGGGCGTATAGTGGGCATGCGGGAGGCCGGGTAGACGTACCGCCGAATTGCTCAACACGTGGGGCGTGAGGTCTCCACAGTACATCGATGTTGTCGCCAGTGGTTGGCGGAAGGTGCACGTGCCCGTCGACCTGGGACCGGACCGTAGCGACGCACGGATGCACGCCAAGACCGTAGGATCCTACGCAGTGCCGTAGGGGACCGCACCGCCACTTCCCAGCAAATTAGGGACACTGTTGCTCCTGGGGTATCGGCGAGGACCATTCGCAACCGTCTCCATGAAGCTGGGCTACGGTCACGCACACCGTTAGGCCGTCTTCCGCTCACGCCCCAACATCGTGCATCCCGCCGCCAGTGGTGTCGCGACAGGCGTGAATGGAGGGACGAATGGAGACGTGTCGTCTTCAGCGATGAGAGTCGCTTCTGCCTTGGTGCCAATGATGGTCGTTTGCGTGTTTGGCGCAGTGCAGGTGAGCGCCACAATCAGGACTGCATACGACCGAGGCACACAGGCCCAACACCCGGCATCATGGTGTGGGGAGAGATCTCCTACACTGGCCGTACACCTCTGGTGATCGTCGAGGGGACACTGAATAGTGCACGGTACATCGAAACCGTCATCGACCCCATCGTTCTACCATTCCTAGACCGGCAAGGGAACTTGCTTTTCCAACAGGACAATGCATGTCCGCATGTATCCCGTGCCACCCAACGTGCTCTACAAGGTGTAAGTCAACTATCCTGGCCAGCAAGATCTCCGGATCTGTCCCCCATTGAGCATATTTGGGACTGGATGAAGCGTCGTCTCACGCGGTCTGCACGTCCAGCACGAACGCTGGTCCAACTGAGGCACCAGGTGGAAATGGCATGGCAAGCCGTTCCACAGGACTACATCCAGCATCTCTACGATCGTCTCCATGGGAGAATAGCAGCCTGCATTGCTGCGAAAGGTGGATATACACTGTACTAGTGCCGACATTGTGCATGTTCTGTTGCCTGTGTCTATGTGCCTGTGGTTCTGTCAGTGTGATCATGTGATGTATCTGACCCCAGGAATGTGTCAATAAAGTTTCCCCTTCCTGGGACAATGAATTCACAGTGTTCTTATTTCAATTTCCAGGAGTGTATTATGTTCTTGGCACTCTTTACGTAAATGTAGCCATTTTGGTTAAATTTTCAATACAAGGATTTTTCCAAAGAAAAAGTATTTCGTTTGACAAAATAATCATTTCTTAATTATTTACTTACTCCTCCAACAGCAAGAAGTAAGAATAAATATTTATTTTGCAAACCGTTGTTGTGTGAAACGTAAGGACAGGAACAGCATACAAAATCTATATTTTGATTCAAAAGAAGCAATTCATATTGATAATTGTGTAGTTGTTCATTATGTTTCAATTGCCGTGGAATAAGTACCCAATTCGTGTGTTTTTTTTTAATTTTATTCATTTGTTTTTTCTGGTGTGAATCCCTACGTCTGTCATCAGGGGACTTCCAGAATCAAAATTCTCCATCTTACTTCAATCTTCATAACATTAATTCTACTTAATATTTTAACATACGTTAGACTACACAATGAGACACCAAATTCAGAACGCACTAAGAAAAAAATAATAGGAAATGGTTAAACCTTGGAAAAACACAAACGCTTCCTCATTTTCGATCCTTCACGTCACAGGAATTTTAAGCTGTTCAACCGATCGGCAGAGCCGCTCGAAAGACGGATGGACTGGTTTGCGAAAGAATTGAATAAGATGTCACATAACAAGTACTTTCCATTAATTGAGTTATGAAAATGCTCAGTTTGTCCTTGTTTCATGAGAGTTGATTATACCTGACACTATCCCAGTCACAGATTCCATTCCGCATCGAAGTACCCATCTCATAACCATTACTCAAGTAGGTTGTCATCATCATTAACACTATCATCATCACAAAAGTGTATTCCGTTTGATACTTCATAATCATCTGCTTCCTCATTCACATTACTGAATTTATCTGGATCAGCAGAACTGGAACACACCTCTGTGCAAGAAAGGTTATTTAGAACACATCTGCATGGTGGAACACATTTTGAGAGACCACATGTATATTTGAGAGAAGTTCTCCAGGTCTACAAGGAATATCACCCAGTATTGGCTCGTATTTTCCTTTCTCATTAACAGTCCAACCCGAGTCAGTCACCGTAGGTGTGCTTGCGCCGTATTGGAGTTTAGAGATGTGCTCTTTTTATGACCGGACGCAGAGTATCTTGTGTTGGAAATGCGCATGATTCATAGACTTCCTTTTTAGTGAAAAACCATAGCCTCAGTTCTTACAGGGATGTTATCTTCGGGATTCTTAAGCATACAGAACATATGAAAGCTTCCTAAACTGTGAACGTTTCTTCATTTAAATCATCTTTTCCGAAGGATGACAAAGAGCCAAAAACTTTCTCATCGGTATCCATAAATGTAATGAAGAAATTTGTTTCCGTTTCACCACAAAATGATCCGGTGTCATCAGTCTGTGACAGGGAACACATTCGAATCCAAGCATCCTCTCGGTTGTGACCCAACGCCTGATATACAGTATAAACAGAAATCTCACGTGGTTCAGCTCCTGAGACAACAAACCAGTTATCTGGTGGAAGTTGAGTGTAGAAATTCGTCACTAGCAGTAGGACGTCAGTGTGAGGACTATGTCTTTCGGCTCCATTTGAAGTTGAGTAAAGTGCATGTAACATTATTTTTCTATCAGCCTCTTCTTTTGTTGTTGCTATAGCTTCAACACCTCGGTGGGTAGAAGGAGCCCGATGCCGACAGGATACTACATTATTTTTCCCATCATCCATGCTTGTTTTCACTGGAGCAGTACTGAAAACCTCCGTTGGTATGTTACTGTTTTTATTATGAGAAAGAAGATTATTCAATGGAATATTTCGTTTATGTTTGTGTTTGATTCTATATTGTAGATGGCAGGAGCACTACATTGTTGTCTTCGATCACTGATTGCATATTTCAGAGAATTAGCTACGTTTGTGTCAAAGATACCATGAATCTCAGAGAACCCATCTTATTTTGGAAAAAATAGCTTTGCAAAACTGACTCGTCAAATGAGAAATACTTTGTCATCAGTTGAACTGACCATATTAGGACTTTCAAATCAAAATGGTTCAAATGGCTCTGAGCACTATGGGACTTAACATCTGAGGTCATCAGTCCCCTAGAACTTAGAACTACTTAAACCTAACTAACCTAAGGACATCACACACATGCATGCCCAAGGCAGGATCCGAACCTGAGACCGCAGCAGCAGCGCGGTTCCGGACCGAAGCACCTACAACCTCTCGGCCACAGCGGCCGGAATTAGTAGTTTCCCTTGCGTCGGGATCCATCAACTGAGAACTAGGAACGTGTAACTGCAGGTAGTACATACTTTCCAATACATTCCTTCAGATTGATTTCTGGATGTGATTGACATAAAATTACTAGACGGTTGAAGAGTTTTTAGTCTCCTTTACGTTGGACTACATCATGTTGCGTTTTAAGAATGGACTGATGATTTTTTTTAAACAATTAACGGCAGCCAGAACATTCTTCTTTAATAATGTGCTGGTGTTTGACATATTTTGCTGTGAACTTTCATTGTCTCGTAACTAACATATCAAATCATCTACAGTTTTCATGCTCAAGTGCTTCATCTTCTAAAGAATAGAATGGGACATCAATTTAGTTGGAGCTCAGCCATTTTTCAGTTCTAACCAAGTTTCATAATCGGTTTCCGACAACATTTCCTTTTCAGCTACATGCACTGTAGTTGAGAAGGTCCCATGCAGAAGAAACGTAGACAATGTGACTCAGTGCAATCAGTTTCAGTTCCTAGTTGGAACGGGCCATTTCCCCAGCAAGCGAGAAAAGAATAAACACCATCTCCATGTAATTCGAAATCATCTTCAGGATAGGATTCTCTTTACTCTTATCTTAGTAAGTCTGTCAAAGGTTTTGGCAGGCTATTTTCTATTCTACCATATCGTGGTATTGTGTTCGAATGACTTCAGAGTTTCTAGTTTTCCACCTCCCGTCAGACCGGAATTGTCAGCTTACCCACACACTGTTCATGTACTGCCACTCACCAATTATCATCATTACTCGCAGTATTTCGTCGGTCCCCGTAGGAGTTTGAGTGGGTGTGCATCCGCACTGAAGTGATCATTGGTTGTCCTCGCCTTTATTATGTATGTAGTGTCTGTTCTTTCTGATATGCCCAAAAGGACAGATGCCATATTGACACTGCCTCGAAATTCATTGTGCTCAGCCTTCATTCCCAGTTGCTCCTCAGTGTACCAATTAAGGCGAGAACGGCCAATGGTCACTTCAACGTGGATGCACGCCACGTTAGAACTCTTACGGGAATCGCTGAAATGCCACGAGTAATGGTGATAACGGACAAGAGAGAGAGTTCCACTTCATGCGCCGCGCAGGATTAGCCGAGCGGAGGTTCGAGTCCTCCCTTGGGCATGGATGTGGGTGTTTGTCCTTAGGATAATTTAGGTTAGGTAGTGTGTAAGCTAAGGAACTGATGACCTTAGAAGTTAAGTCCCATAAGATTTCAGACACATTTGAACATTTGAACATTAGCCGAGCGGTCTAGGGCGCTATAGTCATGGACTGTGTGGCTGGTCCCGGCGGAGGTTCGAGTCCTCCCTCGGGCATGGGTGTGTGTGTATTTGTCGTTAGGATAATTTAGGTTAAGTAGCATGTGAGCTCAACGACTGGTGACCTCAGCAGTTAAGTCCCATAAGATTTCACACACATTTGAACATTTTTTGTTTGTTTATGTTCGACTACAATGTCTACCACGGTTTCACGTGTATTCCACGAAAAGGTACGGTCTGGCTTACTTTCGATAAAACAGCACGACATTTGAAGGCTGGTTCTCTATAAATCCACGAGTGGCTTACCGATACAATGCATTCGAACTCTGATGAGGTTCGCTCCGCTTATTTTGACGCAGTACGTGAAATTTATGGATCCCCTTCACGTTGAAAGATTACTGTCGCAGCGTGGTTCTCAAGTCCCGTTCAAGCATCGCGACAATTCCGTTAGTGTGGTGTCACTCACAGTCGCTGACATTAATTATGCCAATGTTCGAGTGTTCAACCTCCAACTGGAGGTAGATGACAACTTTGTAAAGGACATACTGTCTCAAGGTATCATGAAAAACGTCCGTCGTGAACGCTAGTCTGCTCAATACAGATCACACCGTTGTATTGGAATTCGTTCCGTGTAAATGCATGCCAAACGCAATATTCCATGACGTTTACGAATATGTGGTTACTGCGTTCACGTAATGTATACTGACCAAGAGGAAACCTGCTTCCTATGTAATGAAGGTGAACACGTGCGGTCTAATTGCCCGCGGTGGATGTTTAGATTAAACTCGTCATTACTGCACCGACGCAAATTAACGGTTGCTGATCTTGCTCCTTCCATTCGCGACGTCGGACCTACTTCTGCTTCTGATCATAATGAACGAAAAGACAGTTCTGACATCCGTGTAAACGATTTTCTGCCCTTACTTCCGTGACAGGATCAGGATCCCATTGTCCCCAGGATAGAACCTGCGACAGTAGAAAACAAGTGAGGTCGCACTCACAATGATGAGGGCGAGGATTTGCCTTTGTCTTCTTCTGCCCAACCTCCTCCGCACCGACTTTGTCCACTACTGCACTCGATATTATGGTGCCTCCCGCCCGTGGTACGGTGAGTGGCGAGAGTGTTATCTCCAGCATCTCTCCTGCTCTCGAAGTGGCTCCTTCTGAGTTGCCTGTGTGTGGAGAGGGAGCTGGCCCCCCTCCTTTTCGTCTTTGTGTCTCCCGTTAGAGTCTGAGACGTTTCAATGTTCCCCTGCTTTTTCGTCTTCAGCCACCGACGGTTTTCTAAATTTGCCGCCTACAGCATCTCCTGAGAGGAATAATATTAGCAACGAAGTTGTAGAGTGGTTCTAAAGACTGCTTTCGCCTTAGTGACTGGACCTGTATTACATGACCCCTCCCACACCTCAGCGGCCGCCTTGCCACGTAGCTTACAGGAACAGCGTCTACAACCCAACCGTGCCTCTAGACGCCAAAAATCTAAGAAAAAAAGTTGCAATGAAGGACATTTGGTCCCCCGATGTCTGATTCATCTTCGGCCTCTGCAATGGACCTTGACGCTCAGCTGCCTACCTAATTCTGCTCGATATGATCCTTACATCCATGTATAGTTGTGGTAAATGAACCAAGCCTACAAGTTTCTTTCCTTAAATGTTAATCGTGTTGAATTAGAATTCCGATTGACTTCGCTGCGTCAGTTCATTTATGATTAAATAAATAATGGCGTGTGACGCTGGCTTCCGGTCGGGTAGACCGCTCGCCTGGTGCAAGTCTTTCGATTTGACGCCACTTCAGCGACTTGTGCGTCGATGGGGATGAAATGATGATGGTTAGGACATTACAACACCCAGTCCCTGAGCGGAGAAAATCTCCGACGCAGACGGGAATCGGACCCGGGCCCTTAGGATTGACATTCTGTCGCGCTGAACTCTCAACTATCGGGGGCGGATTTATGGTTCATGTGAAGACATAATATTCTTAAAACAGGTTTTATTTACGGATTTTCGTGTAATCGTTGATGTAGGCCACGAATATTCTACGGGGACCACCTTATTCTTTCGCGAAGGCCTTCCTATTGCTGAGATGGAAATGTGGGATTCCGGCAGGAGCTGATATTGTCAACTTTTTAATCTTACCTTGGTTATTTCATAAGTTCCGTCTGGCACTGGTCTCACAGAGAATCGTTCGCCTTTATATAAACAAGAAATCGTTTACCTGTTCTGTGGGTGACGATTTTAACTATGTGTTGCATCCTGTAGATCAAACTCCAAATTTTAATTTCTATCGTGAATTACGTGAATTGGTCCGGTCCTTACACCTAAAAGATGTCTGGAGATGTTAGTTAAATTTACCCAATTTCTGCGACCTCTAGAAGCACATTAGGTAGTTTTTACTTATCAGACTGCCTGTGTGATAATATCCTTAATGTTGTTTTGTAGGGCGGGCAACCACACCTGTTCTGTGGGTGACGATTTTAACTATGTGTTGCATCCTGTAGATCAAACTCCAAATTTTAATTTCTATCGTGAATTACGTGAATTGGTCCGGTCCTTACACCTAAAAGATGTCTGGAGATGTTAGTTAAATTTACCCAATTTCTGCGACCTCTAGAAGCACATTAGGTAGTTTTTACTTATCAGACTGCCTGTGTGATAATATCCTTAATGTTGTTTTGTAGGGCGGGCAACCACAGCCAAACTTCGAAATTTTTCCAAAGAAAATTCCGCACTGGCTGTATCAATGATTTTTATTAAATCTGCGACCTGTTTCGCACCATTTATCGGTGTATCCTCAAGCAATATACGCTATTTGTAACATGGTAACGCTGAACATTGCCCTGTAGCCACTCCCCACTACTGACGTCCAACATACCGTCATCTTGTGAAAGCGGTAGTTAAAATTCAATAATCTTTTTTTTTAATTTTTTAATTATGGGAGCGGCAAGTTACCATGTTATAAATAGCGTATATTGCCTGAGAATATCCTTAATGTTGAAGTCATCCCTGCTTCCTGCGGATCACTGCGCTGTGACTACAATTCCCAATCTTGAACGGCAACCAGTCATATTGTTTCGTCCTGCATGGATCTTAAACGTCGCTCACCAGCTGACACCTGTCTAGATGACGTGAGGCGAGCCTTGTGGGAGCGTACTCTACAGTCCAATGGGAATTACTCTTTCATCCTTGACTACTGGACCCAGCGGGCAAAATCGAGGCCAAAGCAAATTTTGATACTTTCCTGTGGTGCCAAAGCGCGAAACTTTCGGAGAACTTACGAATATTACTATTTCATTGTGAGTGAACTTTATGAAGCTGCGGACCATGCCCCTCTACGAATTGCGGATGTTAGGCGTGTAAAGGTAAAAATGATGACTTTGAAGAGAATAAAAATGGCAGGTTTGAAAATGCAATCCAAGCCACGTCATTGGTGACGGAAGAACCGACATACTTAGATCATTTGCTTCGGCATCAGACCCGTCGCCGACGCGCTTGTATTTATTCTTTCACGACCAATGATGAACGTATTGTAATGGCGTCAGCTGATATAGTACATGTCTTATACCAATACTGTGTAGACATCTACGACTTGCATGAGTCCAGTGAAATCTTTTACCACCCACTAGTCTGGACCCTGGACGCGACAATTACACCTGAACGTAATGAAACGCTCTTAGCTGCCTTTCAGCCTGAGGATGTCTATCAACTTACTGTTGGATAGCTTTCTCAAAAGTCCCCGAGTCTGGATGGATTTCCCAAGGAATTTTACGTGCGCTTTTGACGGCTGTTGGGTGCTATACTTCTGTATGAATTGTTACAGGGTAGAGTAGTGCCGACCTCGTACAAAGTGGGAAAAAATGTTTTTATCCCGGAACGCCCAGGAGCGGCTGCCCCTGACAGGTTTACTTTGTTCAACTTTTATTATAAGACTGTGGCGAGGGCAGTTAGTAGTAGGATGTCGCCTCTGTTGGAGATGATTGTTGCAAAACATCAAAGCTACGTACCTGGTCGTATCATTGTTACCCCTACAATCGGGTGTCGTGCTGTAATTCCTGTCGCTTCTCTAACGTCCGTCCCTTGCGCCCGTTCCTCTCTCGACTTTGATAAGGCATTTGATACTGTTAATCACGACTTTTTGCTTCGTATTCTGGAGGCAGTTGGATTTAGTGTTGACATAGGGTGAGTGCTCTCAAATCTGTTTACGGGTACTTCAGTTTCGGTGGTTGTTAACGGCCAACTTACGCCCCAGATAAATTTTCATTGGGGAGTGCCTCAAGGAAGCCCGCTGTCAAAGACTTCGTATTTTCTCTGCAGTCCCTGCTTCGGATGCTAGCATTGCAGCTGAAAGGTTGGATTCTTTGCGGAGGGACTATAGCTATTTTGCATACGGGATGACGTGATGGTTCTGTTCCGCAATCCTGCGGAGATACCTTGCCTGAAGGCTATAATCGTTGATTATAGTCGGAGTTCAGCTGCACTACGAAATGAAGGAAAATGTAGATCTCTTACTTTTCAAGGTTTCGATGACGCGGCTGTTCCATGGGCTACTGCAGTGGATTGGCCCAATGCGTCTCTCGGTATCAGCACTTATCGTTGTCCGCTCGAAATGGCGAAGTTCAACTGGAAGTCTGTTACAGACAAATTTCGTAGAGCAATACTAGAACGTGAAAGGCATTCTCTTACTCTGTTCCAGGAAGTCCGAGTACTGGATACACATGTCTTATGCAAAGCTTATTACGCGATCCAAGTATATCCGCTTCACTCGATGATGGCGAAGGAACTATGATTGTTTTCTGGTCATTTGTTATGGAATCTTTCGCTTACAGCATGAGCTGGTGACGGTCTCGTTCTTTTGGGGGATTGTGCCTGACATATGTACGAAGAAAGACGCACATGCTATATGTGCGTCGTCCTGTTTTGACGATGACTCAAGAAAATCACACATTCAAGTCTCGTTTATTTCATTGTGTCCATCCTGATAGTCTTGAACCCTCCAATGATGTTGCTCGCATAAATTATAGATTCGTATCTTTTTTGGGGCTGAAAGTTTATCCAGACCCGTCCTCACCAGGAAATTCCTAAAGACTCGTTGGGAAGCAGTCCCTTGCGAGAATCTCGTTGAAAGAGAGTCGCCGTAAACAACCTGGACGATTGTTGGGTTCTATATCAGTTTTCCGATTTCGAGGATGCGCTTAGCGTCCTCTTATTGTAAGATAGTAAATAACTTCATCCCAATGAAGAAGGGATTTTTCCGTATGGATTTAGTGGCACGGATGTATGAAATCGTTGTATGTCTACAGACACTAAATGTCAACGTTTTACTTGTGGAGGCCATATGGTCATCCTTACTCAAGGTTCTGAGACTGTATACACTACGGACATCATATTGTGCCCAGATTCCTCCTTCTTTCCTCGGGCAAAGACCCATACCGTTTGAGTCATGAATGTTTTCATTAGATGTCGTGTTTATGTCTTGGAATTCAGTTAAGAGAAGAAGGAAAAGAACTTGAAGTGTAGTGACATGGGCTCTGATTGATCGGCGGAAAAGTTGTCGCTCCAACAACTGACGTATTGCACGTTCGCCAAAGATATCACACTCAATCCATGTATCATGGATGTGAGATGATTCACTATGCTTTCAATGTGACTCGAAGTGCTGCCATTATGTCTTGTAGGCCAACTGAAAGTATCATCCAGTTCTGGTTGGAAAAATTCATTTGTAAGTTTCTCAGAGAACGGTAAAGCCCACGATCTACTGTAACTAACAACTTTCTGCCTTGTCCCATGACCTCTTCATTAATCTTTTCTCGGTATTTCAGTGCTGAATTGTTGTTGTTGTTGTTGTCTTCAGTCCTGAGACTGGTTTGATGCAGCTCTCCATGCAACTCTATCCGGTGCAAGCTTCTTCATCTCCCAGTAATTACTGCAACCTACATCCTTCTCAATCTGCATAGTGTATTCATCTCTTGGTCTCCCTCTACGATTTTTACCCTCCACGCTGCCCTCCAATGCTAAATTAGTGATCCCTTGATGACTCAGAACATGTCCTACCAACCGGTCCCTACTTCTTGTCAAGTTGTTCCACAAACTCCTCTTCTCCCCAATTCCATTCAATACCTCCTCATTAGTTATGTGATCCACCCATCTAATCTTCAGCATTCTTCTGTAGCACCACATTTCGAAAGCTTCTATTCTCTTCTTGTCCAAACTATTTATCGTTCACGTTTCACTTCCATACATGGCTACACTCCCTACAAATACTTTCAAAAACGATTTCCTGACACTTAAATTTCTCTTCTTCAGAAACGCTTTCCTTGCCATTGCCAGTCTACATTTTATATCCTCTCTAGTTCGACCATCATCAGTTATTTTGCTCCCCAAATAGCAAAACTCCTTTACTACTTTAACTGTCTCATTTCCTAATCTAATTCCCTCAGTATCACCCGACTTAATTCGACTACATTCCATTATCCTCATTTTGCTTTTGTTGATGTTCATCTTATATCCTCCTTTCAAGACACTGTTTATTAAGTTCAACTGCTCTTCGAAGTCCTTTGCTGTCTCTGACAGAATTACAATGTCATCGACGAACCTTAACGTTTTTATTTCTTCTCCATGGACTTTAATACCTACTCCGTATTTTTGTTGTTTCCTTTACTGCTTGCTCAGTATACAGATTGAATAACATCGGGGACAGGCTACAACCCTGTATTTTACCCCTGCCACCTTCAGAATTTGAAAGAGAGTATTTCAGTCAACCTTGTCAAAAGCTTTCTCTAAGTCTAAAAATGCTAGAAATGTAGTTTTGCCTTTCCTTAATCTATTTTCTAAGATAAGTCGTAGGGTCAGTATTGCCTCACGTGTTCCAACAATTCTACGGAATCCAAATTGATCTTCGCTGAGGTCGGCTTCTACCAGTTTTTCCATTCGCCTGTAAAAAATTCGCATTAGTATTTTGCAGCCGTGACTTATTAAACTGATAGGTCGGTAATTTTCACATCTGTCAACACCTGCTGTCTTTGGGATTGGAATTATTATATTCGTCTTGAAGTCTGAGGGTATTTCGCCTGTCTCGTACATCTTGCTCACCAGATGGTAGAGTTTTGTCATGACTGGCTCTCCCAAGGACGTCAGTAGTTCCAATGTAATGTTGTCTACTCCGGGGGCCTTGTTTCGACTCAGGTCTTTCAGTGCTCTGTCAAACTCTTCACGCAGTATCGTATCTCCCATTTCATCTGCATCTACATCCTCTTCCGTTTACATAATAATAGATAAACTCCAGTGGAAGACTCTGCAGGAGAGACGCTCAGTAGCTCGGTACGGGCTTTTGTTAAAGTTTCGAGAACATACCTTCACCGAAGAGTCAAGCAGTATATTGCTCCCTCCTACGTATATCTCGCGAAGAGACCATGAGGATAAAATCAGAGAGATTAGAGCCCACACAGAAGCATACCGACAATCCTTCTTTCCACGTACAATACGAGACTGGAATAGAAGGGAGAACCGATAGAGGTACTCAGGGTACCCTCCGCCACACACCGTCAGGTGGCTTGCGGAGTATGGATGTAGATGTAGACGTAGATGTAGATCGCCCTTGTATAGACCCTCTATATACTCCTTCCACCTTTCTGCTTTCCCTTCTTTGCTTAGAAATGGATTCACATCTGAGCTCTTGATATTCATACAAGTGGGTCTCTTTTCTCCAAAGGTCTCTCTAATTTTCTTGTAGGCAGTATCTATGTTACACCTAGTGAGATAAGCCTCTACATCCTTACATTTGTCCTCTAGCCATTCCTGCTTAGCCATTTTCTACTTCCTGTCGATCTCATTTTTGCCTATCCCCATGAACCATGGACCTTGCCGTTGGTGGGTAGGCTTGCGTGCCTCAGCGATACAGATGGCCGTACCGTAGGTGCAACCACAACGGAGGGGTATCTGTTGAGAGGCCAGACAAACGTGTGGTTCCTGAAGAGGGGCAGCAGCCTTTTCGGAGCGTGGTATGTCTGATCCCTTAATCGGGCAGGTAGGCTAGAAAATTTAATAAGGGAAATGAACAGGTTAAAGTTTGATATAGTGGGAATTAGTGAAGTTCGGTGGCAGGAGTAACAAGACTTCTGATCAGGTCAATACAGGGTTATAAATACAAAATCAAATAGGGGAAATGCAGGAGAAGGTTTAATAATGAATAAAAAAATAGGAGTGTGGGTAATCTACTACAAACAGCATAGTGAGCGCATTATTGTGGCCAAGATAGACACGAAGCTCACGCCTACTACAGTAGTACAAGTTTATACGCCAACTAGCTCTGCAGATAACGAAGAAATTGAAGAAATGTATGGTGAGATAAAAGAAATTATTCAGGTAGTGAAGGGAGACGAAAATTTAATAGTCATGGGTGACTGGAATTCGAGAGTAGGAAAAGGGAGAGAAGGAAAAATAGTGGTTGTATGTGGATTGGGGGACAGAAATGAAAGAGGAAGCCGCCTGGTAGAATTTTGCACAGAGCATAGCTTAATCATAGCTAACACTTGATTCAAGAATCATAAAAGAAGGTTGGATACATTGAAGAATCCTGGAGATATTAGAAGGTATCAGATAGATTATATAATGGTAAGACACAGATTTAGGAAGCAGGTTTTAAATTGTAAGACGTTTCCAGGGGCAGATGTGGTCTCTGACCACAATCTATTGGTTATGAACTGTAGATTAAAACTGAAGAATCTGAAAAAGGTGGGAATTTAAGGAGATGGGACCTGGATAAACTGAAAGAACCAGAGGTTGTATAGAGTTTCAGGGAGAGCATAAGGGAGCAATTGACAGGAATGGGGAAAAGAAATACAGTAGAAGAATGGGTAGCTCTGAGGAATGAAGTAGGGGAGGGTGCAGACGATCAAGTAGGTAAAAAGACTAGGGCTAGTAGAAATCCTTGGGTAACAGAAGAAATATTGAATTTAATTGATGAAAGGAGAAAATATAAAAACGCAGTAAATGAAGCGGGCAAAAGGAATACAAACGTCTCAAAAATTTAGATCGACATGAAGTGCAAAATGGCTAAGCAGTGCTGAATACTGAACATAAATTTCAGTTTGTGTAACTGGAAGAAGGAGCAAGACAGATACACGTGTTTTTGTTTGATATCATACATGATTGAGGTGCGTACAGATCAAGTTAATAAAATTTGTTTGGATGCTGTATCATTACTGAAACCGAGACAAGCATTTCCTGTAATCACACATGCTATGTATTGGATTACTGCTTCTCTGAAACACTGGTGTTTTTCTGAATAAAGGACTAAGCATTCATTGTACCGTTCTTTGGTTTAGTGTTCTTGGAAGTAGCACAATCAATGTATATTTACTTTCAGAAAAAATAATTTTTCAGCATCAGGACACAGTAAGAGACCTTCTTGCGCATCATCTTAATTTTTCTGATAAGCACCTGTGACTGTACCATGAAGTGTGGTTTTCGATCCCGCGTATCTTCTTGAAAGCCTATATTATTCATGGTGAAATGAATGAATCTTACTTGAATCACATCTGGCGGCAGATAAACTTTCCATTTCGATTTATTTTAAAAATTGTGTAGTGCATTGAAATTCCAGTGCTATGTAAGAAACTTACAAGTTTCGAGCTCCCTTGTCAACTGATACATAAGCAGGCGAGTGGGAACTTGCAGTGGAAGTTATCAAGTGTGTTTGCTTTTATCTGATAACCATGTGACATGTCTGATAAATTTCATTAATTCTTTTTCTCTCTGTAGTTACGCAACCTCTTCCAAGAAGATACCATTCGGAAAAAACAAAGGCTGTTTCAGTATTTTATCTGAATCTACTTTCAAGCTTTAATTAAAATTCTATGTAGCTTTTCGTATTACTTTGACAGCTGCAAAAATCACTTTAATATCTTCAACAGTGATGTCTTCTTCAAGATTAGAAACAGCTCCATATTTAGTACCTTTAAGACAAAGCCTTCCACATTCATTTCTCCATTTTGGAGCAAAAATATTATTTCGGGAATTTGTTCCTCGAGAAAAGATTTGAGTTCACTCCTTGTCATAACGTTTGAAGATGGCTCCAGTCCTTTGGAAAGACATACATTTAAATACACTGACCAGCCAAAACATTATGAAAACTGTCCACTGCCACGTTGGATGCTGCCTGGTGTCGTTGTTGCACGTGACGCTATAACAAAAGTATGTAAACAGAGCAGACACTGACGGGTTGTCAACCTAGCGAAGATATGGGCTGCAAATGGGGAAATACATTGAGATAAGCGACTTTGACAAAGGGCAGGTTATTATCACACAGTGAACGAGTGTCTCGAAACGCCGAAGCTGGTGGAATTTTCACGTGCCGCTGTCGTGAGCATCTACGGGAAAGGTAGAAGGACAGTGAAACTACTACTAGGTGCTCTTCACTTAAGGTTTTGGGGCTTGTCCGCTCTGGAAAGTAGGACAGATGGTGATCTGTGGCATCTCTGACGAAAGAGTACAATACTGGCACAAGTGTTGTAAGGTGTCGAGCAAATCCAACACCTTCCATGAAAACCCTGACATGATAGCCAATCCGGCAATATATCACATAGCTCCGAATAAATCCTGACATTAAATTAACCGAAGTAACACCATCAACCAGTGAGCAAATGGAATACCACAGACTAACACAAGAACGCCTAAATGCATGTCATAGCTTCCCATCGTGAAACAGACGCAGTTCCGAGGGTAGAAACGAGAACAGAAGCCGAGAGCAGGACCGTGTTAAGCTAGAAGGCTTTACGATAAGGGACGGACACCCACATTTCCGGGCGACCGCCAAGCCCACCCCCCAGGATATCTTAAAAGATAGAGCCCACCAGAAAAACAGTACGGACCTTACGATAACACTAATAGGGCCACACCAGCTGCAAGTTTTAGCGTGAGACTATACGCGTCTCTGTTACGTTGCAAACGTTAAAAACATTGCCCCACCACGAAAAGTATAAAGTTTCTCATTGGATAGGCAGAATTTTTGAAATCGGAGCTTAAGATTAACATTGAGAACCTGATTGGTCAGTTGAAAACACAGCCAGATACCTTTTTCTTAAACCAGCTTTGGCAAATTGTGGTAAGGGGAAGTTAGAATGAGTTGCTTCTGATACGGCGAGGTGTGAGGCGCTGCGCCGCCAGCTGCCACCTGACGCTGCCTAACCAACGACAAGGTAATGAACGCACATTATGCCGCATAAGGGCGCATAAGGCTTCACTCAGAACTGCAGAAGTCTCATCTGTTACATCGTCTTTTTGCATAATACTAATGTCGATAGTCAATTAAAGCACATGGTAATCATATTTGCTACGAGAAGCTAAAATCTGAAACGTGATGATTTTTCTGTTATATAATTACTGAAAAGCCACATCAACCACTGTAATTTACGACAAGTTAAATAAGTAATTAAGATAACTGAGGGTCACTGTAGACCATTTTGATAGTTTTCTCTTTTATGAAGCTTAATTTAAAACTAGGATATACACTCCTGGAAATGGAAAAAAGAACACATTGACACCGGTGTGTCAGACCCACCATACTTGCTCCGGACACTGCGAGAGGGCTGTACAAGCAATGATCACACGCACGGCACAGCGGACACACCAGGAACCGCGGTGTTGGCCGTCGAATGGCGCTAGCTGCACAGCATTTGTGCACCGCCGCCGTCATCGTCAGCCAGTTTGCCGTGGCATACGGAGCTCCATCGCAGTCTTTAACACTAATAGCATGCCGCGACAGCGTGGACGTGAACCGTATGTGCAGTTGACGGACTTTCAGCGAGGGCGTATAGTGGGCATGCGGGAGGCCGGGTGGGCATACCGCCGAATTGCTCAACACGTGGGGCGTGAGGTCTCCACAGTACATCGATGTTGTCGCCAGTGGTCGGCGGAAAGTGCACTTGCCCGTCGACCTGGGACCGGACCGCATCGACGCACGGATGCACGCCAAGACCGTAGGATCCTACGCAGTGCCGTAGGGGACCGCACCGCCACTTCCCAGCAAATTAGGGACACTGTTGCTCCTGGGGTATCGGCGAGGACCATTCGCAACCGTCTCCATGAAGCTGGGCTACGGTCCCGCACACCGTTAGGCCGTCTTCCGCTCACGCCCCAACATCGTGCAGCCCGCCTCCAGTGGTGTCGCGACAGGCGTGAATGGAGGGACGAATGGAGACGTGTCGTCTTCAGCGATGAGAGTCGCTTCTGCCTTGGTGCCAATGATGGTCGTATGCGTGTTTGGCGCCGTGCAGGTGAGCGCCACAATCAGGACTGCATACGACCGAGGCACACAGGGCCAACACCCGGCATCATGGTGTGGGGAGCGATCTCCTACACTGGCCGTACACCTCTGGTGATCGTCGAGGGGACATTGAATAGTGCACGGTACATCGAAACCGTCTTCGAACCCATCGTTCTACCATTCCTAGACCGGCAAGGGAACTTGCTGTTCCAACAGGACAATGCACGTCCGCATGTATCCCGTGCCACCCAACGTGCTCTAGAAGGTGTAAGTCAACTAAGCTGGCCAGCAAGATCTCCGGATCTGTCCCCCATTGAGCATATTTGGGACTGGATGAAGCGTCGTCTCACGCGGTCTGCACGTCCAACACGAACGCTGGTACAACTGAGGCGCCATGTGGAAATGGCATGGCAAGCCGTTCCACAGAACTACATCCAGCATCGCTACGATCGTCTCCATGGGAGAATAGCAGCCTGCATTGCTGCGAAAGGTGGATGTACACTGTACTAGTGCCGACATTGTGCATGTTCTGTTGCCTGTGTCTATGTGCCTGTGGTTCTGTCAGTGTGATCATGTGATGTATCTGACCCCAGGAATGTGTCAATAAAGTTTCCCCTTCCTGGGACAATGAATTCACGGTGTTCTTATTTCAATTTCCAGGCGTGTAGATGTGATATGGCATAGGTCATCCTTCGATCCATTGTAGAACTTGGAAACCCATTCAGAGAATATTCGTTCACAATTTTGTTGAACGCAGTTGGTTTTTATCATCCTGTAATAAAATATTTCCTTTCATGGATAGTGCAATTTATAAGCAATATTTTGTGAGCAGAATAATTTTTCCAATAGTAAGCTTAACTGCTTTTTCGACGTTATTTTACCAGCTAACTAAAAATAGGAAAGCCTTGAACCCCTTCGACTAAATTTAGTTAGTATTGAGATTCTTTTACAGGGAGTGCAGTGGAGCTGAAATCATTAAGTATTTGATTATATCATTGCTAGTCTCACTGAACTCTTCTGAACTCTCCTCGCGTCTCCTTAACAGCAACATCCCAGGTTCAAACTAGTCAGTTCCCTAAAAAAACACGCTCAGAGCGTCGTTGCGCGAAAGTGGTAGGGAGACACGACTTACAATAAACAGGCACCACGCAGAATGTTAGAGTGTTTCGGAGCACGCCTTTAATCGTACTTTGATGAACATAGAGATCCGCAGCAGACCACGTCTACGTGTTCACGCGTTGACTCAACGACATCGTCAGTTATTATTGCAGTAGACACGGATCATCGGGATTCCTCCGTCGATTAATCGAAACGTGTCGGCTGTTCGTGTGAGTCACAGTTTTGCTACATTAGGTCGCTGGTCGTCTTCACAAACGCCGTGAGCGAGGTGAACGGGGGTACGAAATGCGCAGCGCGTTGCGGACGCAGGCTGGTGGGAGCCTTGTTATGCTATCGTGCGTTTGCTTGGGATCTGCGGTAGTAATCGAAGACACGATGACAGCTGTTAACCACCTGCGTCTCTTCGTTCTTGATGTCTTCCCCGGGGGCCATGTCATCTTTGAGCAGTGTATTTGTCCGTGTCTCGGAACCAGAACCGTACTACAGTTGTTTGAGGAGCCTTATAGTAATCTCACGTTGATGTCTCCGCGACCAAATTCTCCTGTTGTAAATTCTATGGAACACTTGTGGGTCGCTATCGGGCAGTATCACCGATTACGAAAATCAGCAGCCAGTTATTTACGCGAGTTACATGACTTGCGAGTAGACATTTAATGCCACATACCTCCACAAACCTACCAACAAACTGTCGGAGTCCTGATACGAAGAATAAGTAACGTGTTTCGTTGCAAAGACGGACAAACAAGATATTAAACAGGTTATCATAATGTTTTGGCTCATGTGGAACATCTTTCCGTAAGAAACTCCTCTACCAAACTCAGAAATTGAGTATTTGAAGCCGCTGTTGTCGCTCACTTATATTTTTCTTCTGACCGTACCTTTGTTTGACGTGTGTTACATTTTTGGCCAGCATGCAACATGATACAACACATCAACTGTGTGCGCATCTGTAGGACTGATTCCCTCACTCAGTCACACAGTCCACTCAACTCAACGGCCTTTCTCAGATTAGCCCTTCCTTCATCACAATGAACATAGTGTACCTGTTTTTTTTTTTTTTTTTGAGTTGCTTAGGAATCACAGAATAAACAATTCCGTTTATCGTGTTGTGAAGTTTGATCTCGCCTAAAAGGTTTAGAGATCCTTTCTTTATGTCAATTCTTCATCTCCTTTTATCAGAAAGCTTTTTCACATAGTTTTGGCCTTTTCTATGAATGACATTCTTGTAGCAGCTAAGATTCTATCTGTTTTGCATTTCCTTAAGGTTTGTAACAGAAGCATCACCGTGTAACAAACCAAGAAGTAACTGGAAGTTTCCACATCCAGAATGGGAGCAATTACATATAGTTCCTGAGAGTTTTCATACGTATGTTCCCCTGGATATTCAGCCACCTCTACTCTTCCTTTCGTATCAATAATCACGCTTATTTCACTGTACCTTCTTAATTTCCCTCCGACTCGAGAATCTGGTTTTTGCAGTTGACAACAAACTTTTATTCACTTCCTCGCTTTTCTGCTGCTTTAAACGAAAATATCCATGTGTGAGAAAACGGTATAATGTTAAATGAATATTTATAATCAAATATGGATTATAAATTAATTTAGAAACCAAAGTTGCATATGCACTGACAGACACACTGACTGACAGAGAATTTTTTGAAATTTTAACCAGAACGGCTACACTTAGTTAAAAGATACCAATAACATAACACAGAACGTATTAGTTAAGACGCGGAAATAAAAATCTAATGATTAGGAGCGAAGTCATGACGGTTTAAGTGAATGATGACTCATCATTTTTCCCCAATCCTCTCCCCTCCCGATCACTTGGGTGGCATTTTCACCATCATTTTTCTCATTCCTTACCTTATATGGAACAACATAATACTATCCACAACAGTCTACCATTAAGTGGCACACGCGATGGAAAAAGTGACCAATAGAAAACTGCCTATAGAGTTATCCGATTAAAGCTGGTTCCTGAAAGTTTGTAAGCTAGCTTTCCACCAATAATCCGAAGTCTGTCACTTGCCTTGCCTGCAACTGAGCCTTTATTGTCGCTTCATTCCATAGTCCTTCAGAGTGTTGCGACCAGGTATTTGTACGAATTGACGGGTTCCAGATGTGACTCTGTGACGTAATAGTCATACGATATTAAGTTTTTTGAAGTGCACAGCTTTACGTTTTTGAATATTTAAAGCAAGTCGCCGATCCTTCATCATTTTGAAATATCACCAAGATTTCAAAAAATGGTTCAAATGGCTCTGAGCACTATGAGACTCAACTGCTGTGGTCATTAGTCCCCTAGAACTTAGAACTACTAAAACCTAACTAACCTAAGGACATCACACACATCCATGCCCAAGGCAGGATTCGAACCTGCGACCTTAGCAGTCGCACGGTTCCGGACTGCGCGCCTAGAACCGCGAGACCACCGCGGCCGGCCCACGAAGATTTGACTGTGTATTCTTGCTACTATTTACAGACAGTACTTCATCACAGATGAATACACCATATTCAAGAAGCCCTAGTTTGCTATTAATATTGTCCAGAAGGTGATTACTACACAACATGAACAGCAAGGGTTACAATACACTTCTACCGAAGTTACTTTTACATCTGTCTAAGACCCTGCAGTCCAGTCACAAATTTCGCATGATACCCCACACAATCGTACTTCTGATAATGATCGTAGATCTGGTACTTAGTCCAATGCTTTTCGGAAGCCGCGAAATACTGAGTCTACCAGACTACCATGATCCATGGGTTTCAGTATCTCATAAGAGAAAAGAGCGAGCTGGGTTTCACACGGTCGATGTTTTTGGTATCCACGCTGGTTGGCCTGGAGAAGGTCGTACTCTCCGTTCCGTTTGAGCTCAGATTTTATAGAAAACTGATGTCAACGATATTGGATGGTAGTTCGGTGTATCGCTTTTGCTACCTTCCTTGTAGACAGGAGTAACCTGTGCTTTTTTTTTCTAGATACTGGACACGGATTTACGTTCGAGGAATCCACTACAGATTATAGTTAGAAGAGTGGCTCTCTCAGCCGCGAATTCGGTGTGGAATCTGGGAGTGGTTCTATAGGGCGCTGGAGCTTTCTTCAGTTACAACTATTTCATCCGTTTCTCAAAACTAACATCTCCAGAAACAAAATAAAAGAAATATCAAGCAGATGCAGCTTAGCTATAAGGCGGACGTTAAACAACGTGACTGCCTTCCTTGTAACTTTCTTCGTTACATAATACATAATTCTTTGGAATCAAACTGAAGTTGTTTGAATACTGTTACCTGGAATTTAACCGCCGTATCAAGGTAATATCCCACGTATTCGGGCAATGTTTCTATAGTTATAGGTGCGTTTATTAAGTGGCCGTTTCTTATGGTATTTGCTCTCTGAAACTCGGCGAAATTGCTCTTCTGCTGCCCGACGTCCCGCTATTGAGTTCGCGTCAGACTACAATTCGAGAGGAAATTAGATTTCTCACAGTAGAACATTCGGAAGTTGTCTATGCAATCACACTGTTCGAGATTGGAATTTCTTAATACTATCCCTTCACGAAAAACGTCAAAAAGGAGGAAAACACTTTTACGGTGAGTAAAATTTCTGCCAGCAGAGTTCTGACCGGGCGCAGACTCTTGGATTTTCTACCAAAGTCCATCCGTCCGAACGTCTATACACAATTACACTGGGAAAAAATATCGTAATTACTTTTTCAAAGTAAAAAATGATATATTTTCCATATTCTTCTTATGCAGTAGTAATAAGCGTTCGTATTTAACTTATTTCGTCTCTTATCTTCCATTAACTCTTCGAATTTCAAATTCGAAAGATGACTGACTTTCAACAATGCACTCTATTAGCGCCTACAGAATTAAGTACACGTACACCTAGTCGAACAATTAATACCAGAGTGAGTTATTTCGTTTCCATCCTAGCGTTTTTGCGAAGTCCAGAGAGAAACTAAGCGCGCCACAGAGGGCATAGCTCCTCTAACGAAAGCACGAAAAAGAGTTTGTCCAGGATCTAACGATTTTTAGTGCACATTCAAGCGACTTGCGCCCCACGGTGCAACTCATTCGTTGTAATGTATTCATTCACACCTCAGAGATGGAAGAATCACTTACATGCGTTGTAACAGTTATGAAGATACGTATAGCAGCATTTGCAAAGAGCTCCAAACACGTTTTTAATCAGTAATTCTCTTGTCATCAAGATATGTTAAAAACCATACCACAGTTTACCCTTCATATAAACAAGAAGTTAACAAAAACGTGAAACCAGACTGTCTTTGAGATCCCTATCGTAGCACACGTTGCAAATACCCGGAGTAACATAACTTGCTGGAGTTGACAGCTAACAAATGGAAAAACAAGGAAAATGCACGCCGTTCATTCAGTCAAAAGTCTCTTTGATTACATGATACAGCAACGAAGCGAAAGTAGAAGAGCTAAGTTAGCAGAACATTACATGCAATGTTTCCTTATCTACAACGCAGGGATACAGGGTGAAAGAGCTGCTCCTACAGATGTCGCTTTATGTAGCCCGCAGTGTTACATATGGTCCTCAAAAACCACGCACAAGATTCTCACATCCTCTCACTCGCTATGCGTGAACTATAGTGTAACGGGAAAACTGAGCAGGATCTTTCTGTAGTAAATGTAATGCAGTTCAATTTTGTGGCGGGCTAAGGTGTCGCTAGAGGCCCTAGTTTTCGAGTTATTCAAGAAAAACTCACAAAAGTGACCTTCAAATATACCCCCACTTCCACACTAAGACCCCACCGTTCAGGATTTTTACTATGTTGTTCATGGCACTCCCTCGTACCACTGTACCAAAATTTGCGACTGTACGACTTATTTACCACATTCTAACTTTTTGGACTGATCTGATTACACCACTGGCTTAGTCGAGTACGTACTTGCAAATTGTAAAACTGACGTTTGAGTAAATTTTAGCTAAGAGTATTGCGAATTTTAACAGCATAAAGTAAACGAACTGGTAGCAAGATGTATGAGACAGGCGAAATACCCCCAGACTTCAAGAAGAATATAATAATTCCAATCCAAAAGAAAGCATGTGCTACCATTTGTGAAAGTTACCGAACTATCAGTCACATTTGGAAAATACTAATACGGTCCGGCACACAGTTTTAATCTGTCAGGATGTTTCATATCAGCGCTCACTCCGCTGCAGAGTGAAAATTCTCATTTTGTAATTCAGAGTCTCTTTGTGTATTTATAGGCAGCGGGGGTCCACATGTGTGGTAGTGCGACTCACTGAGTGGAGGTTGAAGGGTTAGCTGTCGGTTGAATTTACGATTGAAATTCAAGTTAAATAATGGTTTACCCAAAATGTTGTAATATCCACGCATATATTTATTCATAAAATACGACATCGTTGTGTGTGGGGTCTGAGTGAACATTTTTAAGATATTAATAAAAAAGGACTTCATCGATACTAAAATAACAAATAATTATTGTCAGTGACATAATTTGATATTTTGTGAAAAACTGTATCTAATACAATACACATGGGAAAAAAGGTATTGAAAATCTCCATCTTTTGCTATCTATAATTCTGCTAGATTAATTCTTCTTCTTGTTCGAACTGTTGTAATGGTCGGACGTGATTGATGTCTTGTAGCACTGAGCTATAAACAACGCAGCCATTAGCGCGTATATTATTGGTAAATGTTGAATAATAAGTGATTAACATTGAGAAAAACTTTTAAATGTTAATGCAGATAGTAAAGATACAGAAAAGATATAATATATACTATTTATTGATAGTAAAACAATGCCTGAGCCAGATTCGATAAGTGATTGTCTTACGTTAGGCGCCATCTTAGTGAAATACTGCAGCGGCTGTTTTACTTCAAACTTTTAAACAGACATAAATATTGATTTTTTGCGATAATAATTGTGTATTCGTGGTCCAGAACCCACTCAGAAATAATAAATTCGACTTAGATTGTGAATAATCTTTAATTACAGCTCAAACAGCATTTACGTGATAAAATTGTTCTCTGCCGATGTATGAACGCTGATTATTTCTTAAGAACGTTTATGAAAAAATTTTTTCAGGAAGGACTACATCACTGTTGTGCGCTTGTAGTATTGTGTGTAAAGGCAGTTCATTTTGCTTAAGGAAAAGTGTTACCACCTTGAATAACAGTTCGGTAAATTGTATGAGGTTACTCTTGTGCATGAAAAAAAAATGGTTCAAAAGGCTCTGAGCACTATAGGACTTAACATCGAAGATCATCATTCCCCTAGAATTTAGAACTACTTAAACCTAACTAACCTAAGGACATCACCACATCCATGCCCGAGGCAGGATTTGAACCTGCGAGCGTAGCGGTCGCGCGGTCTTGTGCATGAAGTTCGTGCCATTTACACTGCTTGACATACAACATTGTTACACTTTCCAATGTGGATAGTTCTTTAAGAGAATAACTATCTTTAGCCGTGAGAGATAGCGATTAAATGAAACCTTATGTTGCTCTAATAATAAGCAATTGAGTTTGTTGTAGTCCAGCCCACGATTTGTATAATACTGCAATCTAACAGCACGCCACAAGGCTTCCTGCACACATCCCCACGACTTATAAAGACAGGAAATATTAACCCTCCGACAGTCGCGCATGTCTCTGTGAGATACATCACCTACTTGTTCTCTAATATTACCGCAATGAACAGTGGTAACGGTTTGCTGGCCCACGACATCTTGTGTCATACCTTTCTTATTGCTTCTCAGGAATTTCAGTATTATCCCGATACTGACAAGGTCAGAAATGAGTCTGGAGTGGGAATGTGTACTGACTGTATCTCTCAGATACAGCGCGCCTACTCGGCTAACGCTTTGTCGCCGCTAATGACTGCAGCTGTTGCATTGTTTGCAGCGTACGCAAGTCGGCAGTTGCGTTGTTGTCTTCTAAATGAAGCAACGTTTCGTGGTAGTCTCGTGTACTCTCTTTCAAAATGAGTAAACTATATGACCTAGAAATTCCTAATGATTTGGAAGAAGTACATCGCCTTCTTCTCGACGAAGATACACTCGAAACAAGGTCTGTAGACTCAGACACAATTCATGAATTCGATGAAGAGGAAAATAATGAAGCGCAGGAAACTGATGACATTACTATTTTGGTGAGTTGAAAAGACAATAAATATGCTTTCAGATTTAATAATAACAATATCTAATAATGGTGTAATGTACTTATTATTTTATTTTAGGTAAGGATGGAACTAAATGGAGGAAAGTGCCTTGGAAAGCAACACAGACACGGCCTCATAATATACAAACCAAACTGCCTGGACTAGTTGGAGACGCAAAGAAAATGGTAACTGAAATTGACTGCTGGAGCCTATCCATCGGTAATGATATTCTAGATCTAATTATGGCCAACACTAACAGGCGTATAGCTGATCTAAAAGGGTTGGGTTGGATTGTTTTTGGGGAAGGAGACCAGACAGCGAGGTCATCGGTCTCATCGGTTTAGGGAAGGACGGGGAAGGAAGTCGACCGTGCCCTTTGAAAGGAACCATCCCGGCATTTGCCTGGAGCGATTTAGGGAAATCACGGAACACCTAAATCAGGATGGCCGGTCGCGGGATTGAACCATCGTCCTCCCGAATGCGAGTCCAGTGTCTACCCATTGCGCCACCTCGCTCGGTGATCTAAAAGGGAACTTTGCTCGCGAGAGTGTCTGCAAGGACACAGACGCAATCGAAATGAAAGCCTTTCGTGGCTTGTTATAACTTGCTGTTGTGTTCCGTGATGGGCAACAAAATGTTCGCGACTTCTGGAGAGCAGATAACCTTGCTCTGAATATATTTAGAATGACCATGTCCGAAAAACGTTTCCTGTTCCTAATAAGATGTGTTCGTTTTGGTGATGGAGCCACAACACAAGAACGGCGCAAGACAGACAAATTAGCAGCCGTGAGGGAAATGTTCACCATGTGTTTGAATAACTGCAAGACACATTACTCCCTCGGTCAGAACGTCACAGTTGATGAGCAGCTACCAGCATTTCGAGGCCGGTGTGGATTTCGCCAGTTCATACCATCCAAACCATCTAAATATGGCATCAAAAATTTCTGCCTATGTGATGCCAAGCTTTATTATACTTACAACATAGAAACATATTGTGGATTACAACCAGAAGGACCCTTTCAGAATAACAGCTCCGCCAAAGAAGTAGTTCTAAGACTTGCCGAACCAATATATGGGACAGGTAGAAACATTACAGCAGATAACTGGTTCACTAGTTTGGAGTTAGTAAGAGAACTGCATAAAAGGAGACTGTCGTTTGCAGGCACAATTAGAAAAAAACAAGAAGGAACTGCCATCGAATTTCGTAGCACCAGTAAGAATGAAACCCTTGTGTCGTATGTCCCGAAAAAAGGGAAAACTGTAGTCCTCCTTTCGAGAATGCATCGTCAAGTGAGGTTTTGGAAGGTTTAGAGAAAAAACCAGCAATTATTCTACACTATAATGACACCAAATCTGGAGTTGATGTAGTTGACAAACTCCGTGCAACCTACAATGTAGCTAGGTCAACAAGAAGATGGCCCATGTTGATTTTTTTCCACCTGTTGAACGTTGCAGGCATCAACTCAAGAGTAATTTTCTTGGGCAACAAGAATAAATACTCAAATCGGCGCGAGTACCTCAAAACTTGGGCTCTGACTCTACTGCAAGATCTTCTCAAAAGAAGAGCTCTTATTATGACTCTACCTGATGATATAAAGTCAATGCTAGTAAAGTAAAAACTTAAAGGAAAAGAGCAAGAAAACGCTGAACAATCCTTGGAATCAGAAAACAAGAAAAGAAAAAGGTGGGAGTCATGCTACAGGGAGACAAAAAAGACTTGTCTCAGCAAGTATACATGTGAAAAATGCTGTACACATCTTTGTTTGCTAAAGCACGCAAAAGTAATTTGTGAACAATGTCTTTCTGTAGAGGGCAATCAGTAAAAAGAGACATACTTTGATTAGTTCAATAATTTATTTGTATCTATAATAAAATCAATTTTTAAAAGAATTTCATGTACTTCTCCATTACAAAATGTCAAATATTTCTGTTAATCTGAAAGTGTAATGAGCCTGATGTGCACTTCTGTATTTGTAAAATCTGTAACAATAAAGGCAACTGCTATTTAAAACAAAAAAGAAAGAGAACCTGTAAAGAAACAAAAAAACACAAAAATCGTTGCGTGTATCCACGAGATACATCGCGACTAGCGGCGTCATGAAAGTTGACGCGCCTGCTCGAGGGTTAAAGATTAGGTAACGTAAATAAAATAGCTGAAATGTGCCTTAATGTAAATCCGTATAAATTCTTCATTAAATAAAGGAAATGTTCCCTATCTTATGCAACAAGAATCTTTTTAAAACCTGCTCTGTGGTGACTGTGAAATTCGTTATTCACAAAATAATTACAGTGGACGCCGCAACATTTAACGATTAATGGAGATCAAGCAGTTTGTACGTGTTTACAAATTCGCGACCCGTCAAAAAGTATATCTCAAGGCTTTCTCCTTCTTCAAAATTTTTCTCTATGGAGTAAAAGGTCCCATTCTACTAGAGAGCGCATAGCGCTGTGGCATTCGATTCAGAGTTGAATCGTCGCTGGTCCTTAGCTACTGCTCAGTATAATACTACATTATTCAATTGTTGTCAAGTTTGCAATAAAATGTTCAGTCTAGTTCTTTCTATTTAATCACACACAAGAGTAGAAAAAGGGGATAGCATGGAACTCTGTAAATAGGATTTACCTTTTTATTTCAAGTAACATATTTGATTGATGTTTGTTCGGTTTGTTTTAATAGGTGAGTGCTTCACATTACAATGAGGTTGCAATTGGTAGACAGAAAATAACAGTATTACAGTCTCAGAAGAAATATGTCTTCATTCAATGAAATAATCGAAAATTTTTCTTATGTGAGACAAAATATGTTTACAGGTAAGATACTTGAAATTTAATGAGCAGTGTGACGAAGTTTCGGAACAGTTGAAAGATTTTCAGCGTCACTAAACAGCTCTCCAACTTTGCTTCAGTTAGAAGTTTCAGTCCTGCAGCTAGCTTGCCTCCCAATTTCCTCTCCGCATACATCTTCCTGTTATTACCTAAGAATGACGTAGCACCAATCATGTAACTTCCATAGCTTGTGACAATAATATTTTCTTTGTTTTGTGTTTTAATAACATTTAAGGAAGTCAAACCTACGTTATAGAAATTGCAGGTTTAGAAATAGCTTTTGACAATGTTTGCGGTAGTACACTTGATAAAATTTTCGAGGTAGCAGGAAGAAAATGTTGTTGTGGTCTTCAGTCTAGCGACTGGTTTGATGCAGCCCTTCATGCTACTCTATCCTATGCACGCTTCTTCATCCCCACATAACTACTGCAATCTACATCCTTCTGGGTCTGCTTAGTGTATTCATCTCTTGACACCCTCTACAATTTTTACCCTCCACGCTTCCATCCAATACTAAAGTGTTGATCCCTTGATGCATCAGAACGTATCCTACCAACTGATGCCTTCTTCTAGTCAAGTTGTACCACAAATTCCTCTTCTCCCCAATTCTGTTCAGTACCTCCTCATTTGTTACGTGATCTACCCATGTAATCTTCAGCATTATTCCCTAGCACGACATCTCGAAAGCTTCCATTGCCTTCTTGTCTAAATTATTTATCGTCTATGTTCCACTTCCATACATGGCTACACTCCATAAAAATACTTTCAGGCAAGACTTACTGACACTGAAATCTATACTCGATGCTAACAAATCTCTCTTCTTCAGAAACGCTTTCCATTCCATAGGCAGTCTACATTTTATATCCTCCCCACTTCGACCATCATCAGTTATTTTGCTTCCCAAGTAGCAGTACACATTTACTACTGTAAGTGTCTCATTTCCTAATCCAATTGCCCCAGCATCACCTGACTTAATTCGACTGCGTTCCATTATCCTCGTTTTTCTTTTGTTGATATTCATCTTATATCCTCCTTTCAACACGCTGTCCATTCCGTTCAGCTGCTCTCCCAGGTCCTTTGCTGTCTGCAAACTTCAAAACTTTTATTTCTTCTCCATGGATTTTAATTCTTGCTACAAACGGTTCTTTTGTTTCCTTTACTGCTTGCTCAATATACACATTGAATAACATCGGAGATAAGCTACAACCCCGTATCACTCCCTTCTTAACCACGCTTGCCTTTGTTGCCCCTCTTGTCTTATAACTGCCATATGGTTTCCGTACAAATTACAAATAGCCTTTGCTGTATTTTACCCCTGCCACCATCACAATTTGAAAGAGACTATTCCAGTCAACATTTTCAAAGTCTACAAATGCTAGAAACGTAGGTTTGCTTTCCTTAACCTATCTCCTAAGATACGTCGTAGGGTCAGTATTGCCTCGCGTGTTCCAACATTTCTACGTAATCCAAACTGATCTTCCTCGAGGTAGGTTTTGCACAAGTTTTTCGTAGAAGAGCTTCTGTGAAGTTTGGAAGGTAAGAGACGAGGTACTGGCAGAAGTGAAGCTCTGAGGACGGGTCGGGCGTCCGTAACTCACTTGGTAGAGCACCTGCCCGCGAAAGGCAAAGGTCCCGAGTTCGAGTCTCGGTCCGGCACACGGTTTTTATCTGTCAGGAAGTTTCAGACTCTGAATTAATTGTAAGCGCCCGAAACTAAGGCACTGCTACGAGCTCCTTTCAGATTCGCCGTAGAATAACATAGCTGAAACGACGTTAGGTCGCTTTCTCTTATTTCATTAGATTTGTCACGAATGGAACACAACAAATTCATTGAAAGGCACTAAGAGTGTACTTAAATCTACGTTATTAAAGTTCCACCAGTAATGAGTATGCAATTTGTGACAAATAGTTCAGATAGCTCTAAGCATTATGGGACTTAACATCTGAGGTCATCAGCCCCCTAGACTTAGAACTACTTAAACCTAACTAACCTAAGGACATCACACACATCCATGCCCGATCCGAACCTGGGACGGTCGCCCAATTTGTGACAGGATTTGATCACGCTCATACTCGACGGCAAAGTTAAATTCATTTGCGCTACAGAACTCAGGGTAATACATTTAGATTTCAGATTTCAAATGTCATTTTTATCACAACAATGTTATTTATTTATAACTAATAGAGAAAACATTTTAAGTCTTATCTAATGACTTTAAAAATGTATTCCTTACATGTAAATTGTAACACTCACTGCTAATATATTGTCCGTTGACCGTCGGAATCTTCACCTACTTGCAGGTGATGCAGTTGCCTAGTAGTTGAAAGGATTTAAATTGAAAGCGGACAGGGAGATATTTTATAAAATGCGAGGCCTGTTTTATAAGTTAAAATGCAAATAGACTGGGCAAAAGATCGTAAAACCAAAAAATAATTAATTTAGGAGAATAAAATTTTGGCAATCATTTGTCTAGGTGAAATATTTAAGTGATTAACATTTCAAGATCACAGGTTAATACAGGAACAGTTAATGCTGTTTGTGGATGTCGCTCGTACTGTCGTCGGATGATGTCCCACATGTTATCAATTGGAGACATACCTAGTGATTTCGATTAGAGCACGTTGAGTTGCAACAGAAGTATGTGGGCGAGCGTTATCCTGTTGGAAAACACACATGAAATGCTGTTCATGAATGGCAGCTCAACAGGTCGAATCACCAGACTGACCTAAGAATTTGTAGTTTGGATGCGTGAGATGACGACATGAGAGCTTCTGCTGTCATCGGAATCGCACGTCAGACCGTAGCTCTGGGACTGTCAGCAAGCTAGCAGGTTGGTTGAAGGCCCTCAACTGCCCTCCTTCCAACCAACACACGACGCTCACTGGCACCGAAGCAGAACGCGCTTTCATCAGAAAACCCAGCAGACCTCGATAAGGTTGTATATACAAGTTTACTGGAGCATTTAAATTCACATAATTTGCTGTAAATGTACAGTTTGGTTTTATAAATGGCTTAACAACGGAAAATGCTATATTCTCTTTTCTCTGTGACGTTTTGGACGGATTAAATAAAAGGTTGAGAACGTTCGGTGTTTTCTTTGATTTAACGAAAGCTTTTGACTGTGTTGACCACAAAATATTACTGCAGAAGTTGGACCATTATGGAGTAAGGGGAGTAGCTTACAATTGGTTCGCCTCTTACTTTAAGAACAGAAAGCAGAAGGTAATTCTCCGCAATATTGAGAGTATTAGTGATGTTCAGTTCCCAGTTCCAATGGGGCACTGTTAAGTTGGGCGTTCCCCAAGGGTCGGTTCTGGGGCCACTGCTGTTTCTTATTTATATAAATGATATGCCTTCCAGTATTACAGGTGATTCAAAAATATTTCTGTTTGCTGATGACACCAGCTTGGTAGTGAAGGATCTTGTGTGTAATATTGAAACATTATCAAATAATGTAGTTCATGAAATAAGTTTGTGGCTTGTGGAAAATAATTTGATGCTAAATCACAGTAAGACTCAGTTTTTACAGTTTCTAACTCACCATTCAACAAGAACTGATATTTTAATCAGACAGAATGGGCATATTATAAGCGAGACGGAACAAGTTCAAGTTCCTAGGCGTTCGGATAGATAGTAAGCTGTTGTGGAAAGCCCATGTTCAGGATCTTGTTCAGAAACTAAATGCCGCTTTATTTACCATTAGAACAGTATCTGAAATAAGTGACATTTCAACACGAAAAGTAGTCTACTTCGCATATTTTCATACGCTTATGTCATACGGTATTATTTTTTGGGATAATTCTTCTGATTCAAAAAGGGTATTTTTGGCTCAAAAACGGGCTGTTCGAGCTATGTGTGGTGTAAGTTCGAAAACCTCTTGTCGACCCCTATTCAATAGTCTGGGAATTTTGACATTGCCCTCACAGTATATATTTTCTTTAATGTCGTTTGTTGTTAGCAGTATTAGCTTATTCCCAAGAGTTAGCACCTTTCACTCAGTTAGTACTAGACAGAAATCAAATCTGCATATGGAACGCACTTCCTTGACTCTTGTGCAGAAAGGAGTGCAGTATTCTGCTGCATCCATTTTCAATAAGCTACCACAAGAGCTCAAAAATCTTAGCAGTAGCCCAAACACTTTTAAGTCCAAACTATAGAGTTTCCTCATGGCTCACTCCTATTCTTCGAGGAGCTCCTGGAAGAGTAAAAAATTAAGCAAATTCCAGTGTACATTATTGATTTTCTTTATTTAAACTAACGACCTGTCGCCTAAATATGTTTATTATATTTCATTTTATCTGTTTGTACAATCTACAACTGAATATGTTTCTTATATTTCATTTTATCTGTTTCTACAATCGTGTTATTATTTCATGTATTGACTCGTTCCATGACCATGGAGACTTCTCCTTAATGTGGTCCCACAGAACAAAAAATAAATACATAAAAAATAAAAATAAATATCCTCCCCCCTGTACTACAATAAGTTCTCGCTTGACACCACTGAAGTCGAAAAAGGCAGTGGTTTGGGGTCAGTGGAATGTAGTGGAATGCATATTACAAGTCGTATGGTCCTGAGTTGTCTTTGAAGTAACCTATTTGCAACAGTTTTCGTGTCATTTGGGAGTCAGCTTCTTCTCAAATTGCTGCTGCAAATGCAGTACGATGCACCAGAGCCATACGCTGAACACCATGGTCTTCCGTCTCGGAAGTGACACGAGACCGCCCGGAGCCCGGTTTTCTTGCCACTATACATTCTCCTGACCACTGCTGCCAGCAATCAGTACAGTAGCTACAAACTTGTCGAATCTTTCTGAAATATCGTAGAAGGGACATCCAGCTTCCCGTAACCGTGTTACACGACCTCATTCAAACCCAGGCGTCTTGTAGCCTTAAAGGCATTCTTGCGAAACTAGTGTTCAGTCTCATAGTTAACTAACGCTCACGACCATTGCAACGTGTATTTAAAGCAAACCCGATATTTATTCATAGTTGCGCAACCAGCGACACGCTACTCGACTGGCGGAAAATCTAGACACTATCTTTCAGATGGGGACAGACGCCTGCCAATTTCCAATTATGCCGCACAGCTCCGTCAATGTGCATTGTATACATAGTACCAGAAAAAGAGGCAGCCCTGTTACAAATAATAGGACTGTATAAACATGAACGTCAACGCAAATGACGAGATTCTATCCAGTCGTAGACCAAGAGATTCTATCCAGTCGTACGTCAGGAGATAAAAACACGAAACGCTGAGAAGCAATAGAACTTAGAACTGAGAACTGGACTCTAGACAGAGAATGAGAATGCTGTCGGAAATTTTACCTCCATCATATTAGCGACTTACCTCTAAAGCCGAGCAAAGTAGGAGCAGAGTTCGCGAGGCTGTAGTCGCTCCAATAAGCCGAATGGCCTTCATTGAGCACGGTGACTACTGAAAGATACACGAGACTGCTTCTAGGTGTTGAGAGGCAATCTGGGCTAAAATGGGGCCCACTTCCGCCTTACTGCTGATTGCGAAGCGTCGCTTCTTACATCTCCGAAGAACTAAGGACGACTGGGGTGAGAGCAGGTATCCTCGGAGTTTCGTTAACAAGAGCAGCTCCACACATTGCACTTCCCAGTACCAACTTAACCGGAGGGGGGAAACATTGACTGTTATGGGGTACTGCCTGGAGGCGAGACTCGGTCGTCTGAAGTTTAGATTTCCCACCCTTATGAGCGCCAACTCGTCCATGACACACTCTACAGGCGTTCCTAGGTGAACGCGTCACTGCCGGAAGAATTTGAACCGAAGAACTGTACAACTCAAGGCAACTTCCCATCTTGACGAATTATAACACTAAGTAATCTGGAAAAGGGAAAATTATTTAGCTCCCTCCATTCCATAATCCACCTTGAAGGTATGACTACTGTGCGGTTTATTGATCGTAGTAAATTAGACTACACGTTTAGATCACGTTTTATTAATGCTTTCTTATATTAATTGACTGACAGGCCAAGTCTGGGTACCAACCGACTAATTATCTCGCTAGCATTCTGAATACATTATCCAAACTAATTTTCTCTCATCTTTTCTGGTCCTGGAGAAGGCTATTTACGTGGCTACGCCACGTGCTGAAACTGCACAAGAAACGTCTATGCATTAGAGCAGGTAGCGCTTTCCTCAACCTAATTTTTTGGCGTCATTTGTAGTCTAAAACAGGAAACGTATGGCTATTTTCATGTAATGAATACGTTTTTAATGTTATTATCAACGTATTTCTAGGGACTTTGTGGCAAATATTTATGTTTTTACTCAAAATTAGCATCTCATTCAGATCTGATCGTTTTGTGCCAATAACCAATGCTTAATAATGAGCATGAGGTTGCATTTGGCCCGTAGCAAACAAAAGTATTATATAAAGTTACTTCTGAAGCGAGAAATGTCTTCATTTAACCAGTATTTCATAGCTGTTGGAGCAGTAGTGAAGACGGCAATCGTTTATTTGAGTTAAATATACACTCCTAGAAATTGACATAAGAACACCGTGAATTCATTGTCCCAGGAAGGGGAAACTTTATTGACACATTCCTGGGGTCAGATACATCACATGATCACAATGACAGAACCACAGGCACATAGACACAGGCAACAGAGCATGCACAATGTCGGCACTAGTACAGTGTATATCCACCTTTCGCAGCAATGCAGGCTGCTATTCTCCCATGGAGACGATCGTAGAGATGCTGGATGTAGTCCTGTGGAACGGCTTGCCATGCCATTTCCACCTGGCGCCTCAGTTGGACCAGCGTTCGTGCTGGACGTGCAGACCGCGTGAGATGACGCTTCATCCAGTCCCAAACATGCTCAATGGGGGACAGATCCGGAGATCTTGCTGGCCAGGGTAGTTGACTTACACCTTCTAGAGCACGTTGGGTGGCACGGGATACATGCGGACGTGCATTGTCCTGTTGGAACAGCAAGTTCCCTTGCCGGCCTAGGAATGGTAGAACGATGGGTTCGAAGACGGTTTGAATGTACCGTGCACTATTCAGTGTCCCCTCGACGATCACCAGAGGTGTACGGCCAGTGTAGGAGATCGCTCCCCACACCATGATGCCGGGTGTTGGCCCAGTGTGCCTCGGTCGTATGCAGTCCTGATTGTGGCGCTCACCTGCACGGCGCCAAACACGCATACGACCATCATTGGCACCAAGGCAGAAGCGACTCTCATCGCTGAAGACGACACGTCTCCATTCGTCCCTCCATTCACGCCTGTCGCGACACCACTGGAGGCGGGCTGCACGATGTTGGGGCGTGAGCGGAAGACGGCCTAACGGTGTGCGGGACCGTAGCCCAGCTTCATGGAGACGGTTGCGAATGTCCTCGCCGATACCCCAGGAGCAACAGTGTCCCTAATTTGCTGGGAAGTGGCGGTGCGGTCCACTACGGCACTGCATAGAACCCTACGGTCTTGGCATGCATCTGTGCGTCGCTGCTGTCCGGTCCCAGGTCGGCGGGCACGTGCACCTTCCGCCGACCACTGGCGACAACATCGATGTAGTGTGGAGACCTTACGCCCAACGTGTTGAGCAATTCGGCGGTACGTCCACCCGGCCTCCCGCATGCCCACTATACGCCCTCGCTCAAAGTCCGTCAACTGCACATACGGTTCACGTCCACGCTGTCGCGGCATGCTACCAGTGTTAAAGACTGCGATGGAGCTCCGTATGCCACGGCAAACTGGCTGACACTGACGGCGGCGGTGCACAAATGCTGCGCAGCTAGCGCCATTCGACGGCCAACACCGCGGTTCCTGGTGTGTCCGCTGTTCCGTGCGTGTGATCATTGCTTGTACAGCCCTCTCGCAGTGTCCGGAGCAAGTATGGTGGGTCCGACACACCGGTGTCAATGTATTCTTTTTTCCATTTCCAGGAGTGTATTTCTGGTGATTGTAACACAAAATCATATTGTAGCTTGCTCGTTTGCTTTGGCTTCGGAGGGTTCTAAACGAAGGAGATACATGAGTTCTGCGTGTCACCGCCATCCCCACCATCCGATCAGAAGAACCCGAGCTAGTGATCTCCAGATGGTGAGGGCGTTGGATCCTTCTTGGCGTACCACAAGGAATTCGATTGCTGATGAAAGTAATTGGTTCATGAAGAGAACAAAGGGAGATTATAGACAAGTATCAGGCAGCTAAAAGAAAAGTAGATAGATTCTCGTACGCACAGTGAAGTGAGAGGCAGTCTCGATGCAAATACCGCGTGATCAAAAAGTCGGTATAAATTTGAAAGTTGAATAAGTCACGGAATAATGTAGTTAGAGAGGTACAAATTGACACACATGCTTCGAATAACATGGGGTTCTATTAGAACCGAAAAAATGGCCGACAGATGGCGCTTCATCTGATCACAACAGCAATAATTAGCATAACAAAGTAAGACAAAGCAAAGATGATTTTCTCTGCAGGAAATGCTCAATACGTCCACCATCATTCCTCAACAATAGCTGTAGTCGAGGAATAATGTTATGAACAGCAATGTAAAGCATGTCCGGAGTCATGGTGAGGCATTGGCGTCGGATGTTGTCTTTCAGCATCCCTAGAGATGTCGGTCGATCACGATACACTTGCGACTTCAGGTAACTCCGAAGCCAATAATCGGACGTACTGAGGTCTGGGGACCTTGGAGGCCAAGCATGACGAAAGTGGCGGCTGACCACACAATCATCACCAAACGACGCGCGCAAGAGATCTGTCGGATATTTTGGAAAATTTGCTTTTTTTTGTTCTAATAAAACCCTATGTCATTCCAAGCATGTGTGTCAATTTTTACCTCTCTATCTCTTTTTTCCGTGGTTTATTTAGTGACTTTCTGATTACTCGGTAGATTATAACTAACCAGTCCACAATATCGGCCTATACGGGCGTTCCCTATGCTTAGTGTGGGCCAAGCCAAAATTACACGGAAAAGTATAAAATACTAACAAAGGTAACAAAGGTAACGATAGCTATTCCAGTCGTTAGAGACAGTTCTGATGCAGCTTAAAAGTGATGAACTTCTGGATGAAAGTGGGACGCTGCTTTCTCGCGGTCCGAACAGTATATTTGCATCTTTAATATGGTCGACTCGGTCATGAGCACTTTACCGCGAATTTCTTGGTAAAAGCTGAGGGTAATGATGCTTGTTTCTTCCATGGCGGTGGAAACGAACACATGCTGCGTAAAATGGCGTGTACTACCACGTGATTCCTGGTCAAGAAAATAACAAAAAACCTCAACCCAGGCCTACTGCCACGAAAAGAGCCTACCAAGGACTGCCACGAACTGACTGTGAGAGGGCGACTCTCAGCAGGCTTACAATCCCGAGTCCTCGCTCGCTGTATGCTTCTTCCGAAAGCAAAGGGTCCCTAGCGCCAACGCAATCGTGGGCGGAAATGCTGTTTGCCGCTTAGAATTTCCGTCAAGGGGCTGTTCTGCCTGCCCACGCACAGGTTGGCGTTACAGGCGGTGGCGCCTGGCGTCTACCCATCACAGAGGCCGGTGATCCTCCTCGCAACCGTAGCCTCCGCGTCAATTTTTGAATCCAACGACCACTGGAATTCTACGCTATTTTGCGGAATTGGTGAATTAACTGAACGGTGAATGCAGAAACTTTTCCCTCCCCACCACCTGACTGTCCTGTGCTCAGGCAAGCTATCTACGGCTACAGATAGCTTGACAAAATTACTTTTAATGCATAACTACATGAATTAAATTCATCGTCTTTTTAATAAAGGGATGTGCAGCCTACTTCCTACTACCACTCAACTCGTTTAAGAAACCTGACAGTAGTTTCATTTTAACCCTTTGTATGGGGACTGGCCTGGACCGCTATAGGGATTTCGATACGTCTTCTAAACGCCCGTGGTAAGTTCTTGTGTTACAACTTTACACATTTCATCCTACGCTTCTCATACGAGGGCTGTTTTTTTCCGATCGTCCATCTAAGCAAGTAAGAGGTAGGGAGGGGCCAGACCTGCGCGTCATGCGATTGCGCAGCTCCCCCACCACAACCTCTTCCGTTTTCAGCTGCAGTGTGTCAGTCGTAGCTGAGCTACGTCCGTGTAAGCTTGGCCGCTACGCTCGATGCTCCCGCCAAATGTGAGTTACGAAGTGTAATCCGTTTTCTGCAAGCTGAAGGATGTAGTGCTGCGGAAATCCATCGCAGACTGAGCAACGTGTATGGTAACAGCGTTATGAGTGATGGTAGTGTTTGGGAATGTTGTCGAAAATTTAAGGAAGGATGAACAGACGTCCATGATGAAGGTGGAAAAAGGTCGCGAGTCCTTCGCCACTGTAGGCCTCGTTGAGCGTGTTGATCAGGCGGTGAGATGCAAACAAAGGTTTACAATTAGCGAACTGTCTGATGAATTTCGAGACATTTCAAGGTCTGCTTTGTACACAGTTGTGACTCAAGACCTAGGCTATCGGAGATTGTGTGCACGTTGCATCCCAAAAATGCTGAGTACCGACCACAGAACGCAAAGGATGGCGTCAGCATTATCGTTTCTCTCACGTTATACCAATCCGGGACACGTTTTTTTGAAGTCGATTGTTACTGGCGATGAAACGTGGGTCCTCTATGACAATCCTGAAACAAAGGAACAATCAAAGCAGCTTCCCCAAGCCTGCCAAGTAAGTTTAAACATTCACTGACGAAAAGATAAACAATGGCCACTGTGTTTTGGGGCCATAAAGGAGTGCTGGTGGTGGACTTTATGGAGCCAGCTACGGCAATAACCGAGGAAGTTTATTGTGAAAATTTACGTCGTCTTCACAGAGCCATTCCAAACAAATGCAGAGGAACGCTTTCGCCTGGCGTAGTTTTGATCCGTGACAACGCCCGACCACACAGTGCCAACATGACAAAAGACCTCCTTAAAAAGTTCAAATGGGAAGTTTTTGAACAGCCACTGTACAGCCCAGACCTAGCACCAAATGATTATCACCTGTTCCGAGAACTGAAGTCATGGTTAGGTGGGAAGAACTTCAGGATGCCGTCAAGACTTACCTGTCCTCACTGGCGGCAACATTCTTCGAGGAAGGCATCGAAAAGCTTGTGTCACGGTATGACAAATGCGTCAATATTTTGGTGATTATGTGGAAAAATATGTTAAGACTTTACTGTACTTTTGGTAATAAAATTATTATTTTCTGTACATTTTTCTTTTATCTACAGCCAATCGAAGCTTGAAAAAAAAACAGCCCTTAAAATACACAATATGCACAAAATCTTTCCCCGATTACAAACAATCGTGCCAAGAGTACAACGCTGCATACAGTTATGCGATTTATAACAAATGGCAGCTTAAATGGTAAAGTTTTCGGTGGATATACTTCCACAGGTGCTCCATTTGTTGCGACTGCAGTATCTAGACGATGCTTAATTTATCTCGATTTCTTTGCCAGCATCAGGAGAAAAACAACCTTATTAATGAAGTCATTGTGTACAGTGACTAGTTCCAGCATATTCCTTGCAAAAGAAGAACGTTTGAGCCTAAGCTTGCACGAGTTGCACTTTTCAGCCTGAAAATGCAGTGGTTCGTGTAAAATCTTCACAACAGTGCTCTGAGGTGTGCCTGTTGACTTCCACCGACTGCGTGGAAATGTTTTAGTCGCCATATCAACAGCTGTCACTTTCTCCGGGTCTACCGCTTTTTTTTTTTTTTTAAAAAAAAAAGGTATTAAAATGATCACGTATGTATATATGGAAGTGAATCAATAACAAGTAATCAGGAAAAGATTTTATGTTCGAACTTCTAAAGCTAACCTGTCCAGCTTACAGCTGAACTGTTGCTGAATATCTGCTCTAATAAAACAACAGTCACAATTCTGTCAGTGGCTACGAGGCATACAGCTGATTAAGATAAATTGTAGGGCATGAGCACAAGAACTGTTTTGTTAACACTGAACGTTCTGAAACGTCAATGTTTGAAAATAATACTCATTTTTTGGTTCTTGCTCTAGTTGCTGCTGCGGCTCGTTGTCATGAAAATAAATGGGGTATAATTTCCCTGACAGACTGCCTGGATGTTGAAAGTGTTACAAACAATACATCAATTTTGTTTTTGGTTTCAATATTCAGTCGCACTTCCTCCAAAAAAATCATCAATATCGAAGTTACGGTGTGATCTCAAAATAGCCGAGCGGTCTGGGTGCTACAGTCATAGACTGTACAGCTGGTCCTGGCGAAGGTTCGAGTCCTCACTCGGGCATGACTGTGTGTGTTTTTCCTTAGGATAATTTAGGTTAAGCAGTGTGTAAGCTTAGGGACTGATGGCCTCAGCAGTTAAGTCTTATAAGTTTTCACACACATTTGAACATTTGATCTCAAAATAATGTAACCAGGTATAAATGAAACTGTGTTACAATGAAACACCACTTACAGCTAATATATTCGTAGTATGTGTTCTACTCTTTTAAGTAATCACAAAACAATTCTTCAACATTCCCTGGTACATTTAGCCCAAATAGGTGCAACGGAGTCTAATTACATTTCGACTCGTCTTCTCTGCCGCCCACTACCAACTAACTCTTCACGTATTCCTCTGGTGATAACTGATAAGTGAAAATATAATTAGCCACATACACTGAGGTGCCAAAAGTCATGGGATATCGAAATGCACATTTATGGATGGCGATATGTCGGGAACACAAGGTATAAAAAGACGGTTCATTGGCGTAGCTGTCATTTGTACTCATGTTATTAATATGAAAAGGTTTCCGACGTGGTTATGGCCGCACTAGGGGAATCAAAAGACAGAGCATGGAATTGTAGTTGGATCTAGACGCGAGGGAGTTTCCATATCGGAAATCGTTAGCGAATTCAATACTCTGGGATCCACAGTGTCAAGAGTGCGCTGAGAATATCAAAGTTCAGGAATTACCTCTCACCACGGACAATGCAACGGCCGACGGCCTTCATTTAACGACCGAGAGGAGCGACATTTGCGAAGATTTGTCAGTGGTAACATACCACCAACAGTGCATGAAATAACCACAGAAATCAATGTAGGACGTACGGCGGATGTACCCGTAAGGACAGGGAGGCGAAATTTGGGGTCAGTGGGATGTGGTAGCAGTCGACCGACGCGAATTGCTTTTCTGACAGCACGACATCGCCTGCAGGGTCTCTTTTGAGCTCGTAACCATATCGGCTGGACACTAGACGACTGGGAAACAGTGGTCTGGTCAGTGCCGACTTCACTTGCTAATAGCTGATGCATGGTTCGAGTGTGGCATAGACCCCGCGAAGTTGTGGACTGAAGCTGCTATCAAGGACTTGTGTGAGCTGGTGATGGCTCCATAATGGTGAGGGCTGTGTTTACATGGAAGGGACTGGTCCTCTGGTCCAACTGAACCGATCATTGACTGGGTCCAAGTTGGAGACCATTTGCAGCCATTCATGAACTTCACGTTCCGAAAAAAAGACGGAATTTTTATGGAAGACTGTGAGACATGTCACTCATGTCACTAAATCACAACTGTTAGAGATTTCTACAACGAACATTATTGATAGTTCGAGCGAATGCTTTGCCCCTGCCTTCCCATATCGCCTATCATTCCAATTGAACATTTATGGGACGTACTCGACAGATCATTTCATCCACAAATGCTGCACCGTCAACACCTTGGCAATTATTAACGGATATAGAGGCAGAATGGCTGAATATCTGTGAAGAGGACTTGTAACGACGAGTCCACGCCACGTCAAACTGCTGCACAACGGCCCGCATGTCGTGGTCGTGCGGTAGCGTTCTCGCTTCACACGCCTGGGTTCCTGGGTTCGATTCCCGGCTGGGTCAAGGATTTTCTCTTCCTCGTGATGGCTGGGTGTTGTGTGATGTCCTTAGGTTAGTTAAGTTTTAAGTTCTAGGGGACTGATGACCATAGATGTTAAGTCCCATAGTGCTCAGAGCCAATTGAACAATTTTTGCTGCACAACGCCGGCCAAAAGGAAATCCGATGCTATATTAAGAGGCACCGCATGACTTTTGTCACTTCAGTGTACGATAATCACTGTTCTTAGAAGAAAGTCGTAAATGCAAAGGCATAGGTTTTCAGATTAAACGATGGTAAATAAACATTACATATTAAATTTTGGGAGCCGGCAGGTGTGGACGAGCGATTCTAGGCGCTTCAGTCTGAAACTGCGCGACCGCTACGGTCGCAGGTTCGAATCCTGCCTCGGGCATGGATGTGTGTGATGTCCTTAAGTTACTTAGGTTTAAGTGGTTCTACGTTCTAGGCGACTGATGACATCAGATGTTAAGTTCCATAGTGCTCAGAGCCATTTAAGCCGTTTGAATAAATATTGGTCCCAAAACATCGAAATAAACCAATAAACTTACATCAGGATAATATGCTTTACCAATGTTATAAAATGTTATAAGATCAAAAGGTGTATCATGCTGTACAGTTAATTGCAGCAGTATCTACATATACATCGACATCTACATCTACATCGACACTCCGCACTACACCTTACGGCGGGTGGCGGGGGTACTCCATACCACTGGTCGTCATTTCCTTTCCTCTTTCACTCGGAAATAAAAGGAGTGAAACGGTTCTTTACATGCCTCCGTATGATCCCTAATTTCTGGTATCTTGTCTTCGTTGTCCCTACTACTAATGTCTGTTGGAGGTAACAGAATCGTTCTGTCCTCTAAATTATCACAAAACTGTTCCTCAGAAAGATAGTTGCCTTCCCTCCAGGGATTTCCATTTGAGTTCCCGAAGCATCTCAGTAACACTTACGTGTTGTTCAGATCTACCGGTAACAAACCTAGCAGCTCACCACTGAATTGCTTCCTTTATTCCGACTTGGTACGTATCCGAAACACTGGGACAGTATTCAAGAATAGGTCACGCTAGCTTCTACATGTGGTCCACTTTACAGAAGAACCACACTTTCCTAGTAGTCTCCCAATAAATCTACCACAGTCCTAACATGCTCGTTCCATTTCATAATGATTTCATTGTTGTTCCCAGATATTTAGGCGTGACTGTGTCAAGCAAGATGTTACTAATGATGTATCCGAACATTACGGGTATATTTTTCTACATTAAGCGCTAGCTGCCATTCATCATACCAACTAGAAATTGTGTTTACTTTGCATCCTCCAATAGTCACTCAGCATCGACATCATACCTTACAACAAAACTTCGAGAGCAAACAACAGCAGAGTACTGCCCTACTGGTTCACCAAATCACAGCATTCCTTTCACTCTGTACTACACTACTGGCCATTAAAATTTCTTCACCAAGAAGAAATGCAGACGATAAACGGGTATTCATTGGAGAAATATAATATATTTTACTAGAACTGACATGTGATTACATTTTCACGCAATTTGGGTGCATACATCCTGAGAAATCAGTACACAGAACAACCACCTCTGTCCACAATAACGGCCTCGATGCGACTGGGCATTGAGTCAAACAGAGATTGGATGGCATGTACAGGTACAGCTGCCCATGCAGCTTCAACACGATACCACAGTTCATCAAGAGTAGTGACTGGCGTATTGTGACGAGCCAGTTGCTCGGCCACCATTGACCAGACGTTTTCAATTGGTGACAGATCTGGAGAATGTGCTGGTCAGGACAGCAGCCGAACATTTTCTGTATCCAGAAAGGCCCGTACAGGACCTGCAACATGCGGTTGTGCATTATCCGCCATGCGGGTTGTCTGAGGGGCCTAAGGCACTGCAGTCATGGACATGGGTGTGTGTGTTTGTCCTTAGGATAATTTAGGTTAAGTAGTGTGCTATATAAGGGACTTATGACCTTAGCAGTTAAGTCCCATAAGATTTCACACACATTTGAAGATTTGTTCATTATCCTACTGAAATGTAGGGTTTCGCAGGAATCGAATGAAAAGTAGATCCACGGGTCGTAAAACATCTGAAATGTAACGTCCACTGTTCGAAGTGCGGTCAATGCGAACAAGAGGTGACCGAGACGTGTAACCAATGGCACCCCATACCATCACTCCGGGTGATACGCCAGTGTGCGTTCATCGTGATGTCGCCAAACACGGATGCGACCATCATGGTGCTGTGAACAGGACCTGGATTCATCGGAAAAAATGACATTTTTCCATTCGTGCACCCAGGTTCGTCATCGAGTACACCATCGCAGGCGTTCCTGTCTGTGATGCAGCGTCAAGGGTAACCGTAGCCATGGTCTCCGAGCTGATAGTCCATGCTGCTGCAAACGTCGTCAAACTGTTCGTGGAGATGGTTGTAGTCTTGCAAACGTTCCCTTCTGTTGACTCAGGCATCGAGACGTGGCTGCTCGATCCGTTACAGCCATGAGGATAAGATGCCTGTCATCTGAACTGCTAGTGATACGAGGCCGTCGGGATCCAGCACGGCGTTCCGTATTAGCCTCCTGAACCCACCGATTCCATATTCTGCTAACAGTCATTGGATCTCGACCAACGCGAGCAGCAGTGTCGTGATATGATACGATAGTAGGGTACAATCCGACATTTATCAAAGTCGGAAATGTGATGGTATGCATTTCTCCTCCTTACACGAGACATCACAACAACGTTTCACCAGGCAACGCCGGCCAACTGCTTTTTGTGTATGAGAAATCGGTTGGTAACATTCCTCGTGTCAGCACGTTTTAGGTGCCGCCACCGGCGCCAGCCTTGTGTGAATGCTCTGGAAAGTTAATCATTTGTATATCACAGCATCTTCTTTCTGTCGGTTAAATTTCGCGTCTGTAGCACGTCATCTTCGTAGTGTAGCAATTTTAATGGCCAGCAGTATATTCCAGAATCACACCTGTTGGCTCGTTGTGAACTTTACGGCCAGAAATAAAGCATTAGCAACAAGACAACTTAGTGAAAAACCCATTTTATTTTTCCGTGATATCAGTAAATTAACTAACCTTTTGAAATGCCTTCGAAAAATTTTGGGAGACATGCCCACTTAAAAGAAAATGTTTGTTAATATAATAATGTATATACAGGAAGATCCGGGTCCCTTTAATTCATCAGGCATTCGCATAAGCAGCAGAGCGGAAGTTTGTGAATCACTTACTCGCAGTGCCGTCGCCGACAGCCGTGCTGTCGCAGCCCGACGCTGTCGCCCCACACCCCGCTCGCCGCCCCCACAAACTCCGGGGCTCCCAGGGCGGCGAAGTGCGCCGTCGTATCCGCCAGCAGCCCACAGGCCGCGCTGGGACCTGAGCACGCTGGCTGCGAGCCGCGCAGTCGCCGTGTTGACAGTTCCTACCTGCTGCTCGCAGAGCAAGCCAAGTGACGTCACAGAGTGGCACGATTCTAGAGGGCAGGAATAGCTGCTGAGAGGTCTTGCTGGGATGCGTTAGCCAAACAAGCCACGAGCGAATGAATATGAAAGCTATGGGACGACTGGCAAGCTATCAACAATGGAAACCATAACTATCGCTACGATTTTTTGCGAATAACATACAGGGAGCGAAAGGCTTTTTACAATTTGTACAGAAACCAGATGGCAGTCATAAGAGTCGAGAGACATGAAAGAGGAGCTGTGGTTGCGAAGAGAGTGAGACAGGGGTGTAGCCTCTCCCCTGTATATTGAGCAAGCAATAAAGGAAACAAAAGAAAAATTCGGAGTAGGTATTAAAATCCTTGGAGAAGAAATAATAACCTTGAGGTTCACCGATGACATTGTCATTCTGTCAGAGACAGCAATGGACTTGGAAGAGCAGTTGAACGGAATGGACAGTGTCTTGAAAGGAGGATATAAGTTGAGCATCAACAAAAGCAAAACGATGATAACGGAATGTAGTCGAATTAAGTCGGGTGATGCTGAGGTAATTAAATTAGGAAATGAGACACACAAAGTGGTAAAGGAGTTTTGCTGTTTGGGGAGCAAAATAACTCATGATGGTCGAAGTATAGAGGATATAAAATGTAGACTGGCAATGGCAAGGAAAGCGTTTCTGAAGAAGAGAAATTTGTTAACATCGAGTATAGATTTAAGTGTCAGGAAGTCATTTCTGAAAGTATTTGTATGGAGTGTAGCCATATATGGAAGTGAAACATGGACGATAAATATTTTGGACAAGAAGAGAATAGAAGCTTTCGAAATGTGGTGCTACAGAAGAATGCTGAAGATTAGATGGGTAGATCACATAAATAATGAGGAGGTATTGAATAGAATTGGGGAGAAGAGGAGTTCGTAGAACAGCTTGAAAAGAAGAAGGGACTAGTTGCTACGACGTGTTCTGAGGCATTGAGGGATCACAAATTTAGCATTGGAGGGCAGCCTGGAGGGTAAAAATCGTAAAGAGAGACCAAGAGATGAATACACTAAGCAGATTCAGAAGGATGTAGGTTGCAGTACGTACTGGGAGATGAAGACACTTGCACAGGATAGGGTAGCATGGAGAGCTGCATCAAACCAGTCTCAGGACTGAAGACCACAACAACATCATGTAAGTCGCACAATATATCTTTATTTGACACGATGTTTCAGGAAATGCTGTTACAGAACTGTAATAATGTACACTACCATCGATAAAAGTAAAAACCTAATTAATTCACTCACCGAAACGTAGTACTTCATAAACCAAGTTCGTTGTCAGTAAAAGCTGTGCCTAAGTATAGCTTCAGCTGCCAACGTGATCAAAAATTTACAGAAAAACAATTGCTAGCTTGGATGTGGCACACTTGCAGGACATGTTACCTTCGTTCTTCAATTCATGTGCATATTAAATTGCAGAAAATCTCTAAAATTCCTGGATGCTACTCCAGGCGGTTGTATAATGAATGTGCGCAACGGAAATACTAAATGCGAAAATGAAGATTTGGCCATGTTTGACTACACCCTAAAGCAGATCTTAGGATCTCTTAGTGGTGATTGTCTTCCCCTTCTTGCACTTTAACATATAAATTGCAACATAAACGTAAATGAATGATTAAGGGACCTAGTAACTACCAAATGATAAATGCTGTTTCCGCTTTTACATTTATTGTAGCTGAAAGTCTCTTTAAATTATAAATGTTTATATGTCAATTTGCAATGGACTTAGAGGGATAACAATAAATTTCCTAACTTATATGACTGATGAGTTGCTAAAATCTGCTTCTTTTGTTGCCACGCGATCTAATATAAATAACGCGAGACGACTGACACTATGTACGTACCAAACACTACAAGACACAACATTCGAAGATGACCTACAGTGGTGTACAACCTCAGTGGAAATAGAATTTGTGTAATCACAGCTGTTTAGCTTTACAGGCCTAATAACCAGAAGCAGTTAGATATATCACCGTATGTACTGCGTCTGGTGCGTCGGAGTGATAGTTCTCGTACACGTCTGCGATGATGGAAGAACTCCAGCCACAAAACACATAAAAAACTCATTGAAACAATAGGGTGGCTCAAGAAGGTCCTCTGATTAGTATAATCTAACACCGTCTTCTCCTCTCTGTGTTCTACAGATGGGAAATACGAACTCCTAGCCACAAGGACGGAGTTCAGATAACGTCTCAAGGCAAGTGTAGGCAGGAGAAGTGCTCTCAATTACTGAACGCTGCGTACTCAACGACGACTTCCAACCCGGAGGTGAAGCCCAGAATCGCGTAAGTTCGACACAGTACAGTACCTAACCGTTCTAACTATAAAATCTCCTGACAGCAAGCCCATCTGTACCAACAAAGCTGATACTGAGCGACCGTCACACACGGGCGCTCAAAACGGAAGAGTCTTCTCTCCACCGCTGGCTTCTCAGCAAAGCTCGGTTCCCCTCCCTCGTAACTGCAGAAGACCAATCCTGTCCTCGAAACCACGGAATATTCTCCCTCTCTACAGACTCTTCCGACAGCTGGCCAACCATATATTAGTCTTTTGTCGTCCAGCGCGGAAAGTTTGCAAGGAGATACTTACACTCACACAATGGTACTCATCTCAGAGTAAAAATTTTCGGAAACAACCCAGCCTGCGATTTGCGAGTTAACGCTTCCTCTCAGCTGCATCCGAGATTTTCAGCTTTTCAGAGTTTCTGAAGTATTATCCGGTTGTCCTTCTGGCCCCACTACAACACGGGCCGGCCGCCGCTGCATTGTGCTTCCACGCTCAGGTTCCCAGGCCGTCCGACTTGGCGCTTCCTGTATGCAACAGAACCAACACACCTGTGTGGGCTTTTTCACTCAGAGCTTGAGGTATACCTGCCGTTTCATTTCCACTGGCGCTCCGACCTCTACTAGTACAGCCTTGGTGGTATATTAGTCCTATTTATTTATATTACAAGAACTGCATCAAACGAAATATTTCAACCGAAATAATTCATTGTGCTGTTTTGATAATACAGACATTCCGTCACCTTTCTTGCAATAAGCGTTAACAACTATTAACAAGATGTAAATAGCAACGTCAGTCTTCTTTAAATATTCTTATATACGATGTACAACCAGCCAAATGATACCTAATTCCGGTTGTAAATCACGGCAAAGTATGTAGACGAGTGCTTCCAAGGTGCGAAATTATAGCCACCTTACAAAACTACAAATGCTAAGTGTGGACTAAATATACAGTCTACTAACCTTAGAAAAACCTCAACAGGACGTAGATGAAGCCGAGACAAATAGTTTAAAATAAGATATGAGGCCGTAAATGTCGGTATATACCCCAAAATTGGACGACAAATGATGAACATGCGACGTCACCAGATGACGCATGTCACCGAAAGTGCAATGGTTGCGCTTGTTGATGATAGTCTGGTCGGTAGGGGTGGCTGAAAATTTTGTGGTAAGATCTTATGGGACCAAACTGCTAAGGTCATCAGTCCCTAAGCTTACACACTACGTAATCAAACTAACTTACACTAAGGGCAACACACACACACACACCCATGCCCGAGGAAGGACTCGAATCTCTGACGGAGATAGCCGCACGGACCGTGACAAGGCGTCCAAGGCGCAGCGGTTAACCCGCGCGGCGTATGGATAGTGCTACACTTCGCTCCGCTTTAGTAAAAGTGATCTGCTTTAAACGTAGAAGTTGAGAATTATTGTTCTCGCTGTAACCAAGAAAAACCCGTTGTTTGTTTTTATTCCCTTCTGTTTTTGTCTATAGACTTTACGTAATGAAGAGCACGCAAGTCATTTACTGGTAGCTACGCAATTCGGAAGCTTATACTTATTTACATGTGACACGGTACTGTAGGTTTTAATTGTGTACTCTGCAGTTAATCAACGGAGACCGCAAGGCTGGCAAATGAAATACTACATCTTACCCTAATGTAGACACATAACTGTGTAATGCAATACAAAAAATCTCTGCCTACCAGGCAGTCGTGTGCGCAGGATCGGAACCACACCGATGTGAATTCACTTATGTTATCCGAGACATGCTGCACTGTGTGGCATGTCCGCAGCTGCCCAGCACTGAGGAAACTGGACACCTCTTTATTTCGTCCATCTCAGTTACACTGACATAAAATTTTTGCCGCAGTGACTACCGGTTTCGTGCCGACACGCCGATTCTCAAACCACATACCTTGTTATTAACCATAACTAGCAACACAATATGGTGCCAAAAGGCACGAATAGCTTCTGTACAGAAAGATCTTCTGTGGGTAACAAGTACCCTCATTGATATTAGTCTATGTGTCTCTTGCACCTGCCTGACACAACCAACCTGCATATTGTATGAGAAGTTACGGTTAATAAGAAGTCGTGTGGTTTGAAAACGGGCGTGTCAGCCCGAAACCGATAACCACGGCAGTAACTAAGACGGACGAAATAAATCATTATCCAGTTTCCTCAGTAACTGATTTCGTTTGGAATGATCATGTAGGACCGACCGATAGACTGCGCAGCAGCAGCTGCAGTGAGGTGCTTCACCTGGTGAAGTCACATGTTCAACTTTCGTCATTCACTTTTGAGGTATTTCACGGCATCGGTGGCACCATGTGTCTTATATTAAAATACTTGTCTACGCGTCATTTACGTCGCTTCTAGGGCTTCTAAACGTTAATTAGAACCTCACTGTATATACTTCACAACTACAAATTGAAAAAGTTGAGCACAAACTGAAGGAGCTGATGGAGAAACTGAAAGACGACAACTTTCGAATAAAGTTTGGAATTTGTGGTACGTTCCTATGGGACCAAACCGCTCAGGCCATCGGTCCCAGGGCTTATACACTACTTAACCTACCTTAAAATAACTGACGCTAAGGACAACACCCACACCCGTTGCCAAAAGAGGATTCAAACCTCCGACGGGGGCAGCCGCACGAACCGTGGCAAGGCGCCCCAGATCAAGCGGTTACCGCGCGCGGCCATCGAATAAAAGCTCACACGCTTGGAAGTAATCCTGAGCCGGTGAAAGCTTTGAAATGTCAGAAAGAAAAGGACAATAAGTGAACACATGTCTTGATTTGAGCAAAGATAATGTAAGGCTTACGCATGAAACAATGTTGTACATTATGGAAAATATTCAAAATTTCAAGAACGAAATTTAGTGTAAGCACGACAACTAGTTAGAAAATTCTGGAATAATCTACCACGAACGCTAGTTATCACAAAACGTGTGAGCGAGGTAGTCATGCAAATGAACTACCATATCCAACGTAGTGCCTGGGATATGGGGCAGTAAGTACATCACAGATTAGTGTGCAGGTGTTCCGTCGATTTTCCTCCAACCGTACGTACATTATGTTTGCTGACTGTAAGGTAAGCGTGCATTGATAGTCCTTGCTATTCCTGGCATTCCAAAGCTTTCACTGGCTCTTAGTTACTTCCAAGACCATAGGTTCCTGTTCCAAATCTGTATTTTGACTCCTCTGTCAGCTACTTCAATTTGTGCACAACCTTTTGAATTACTCTACATATCGATTACGTCCGCCTCGATTTCTTTTGTACTTTTCACTCTCTAGCATTGAATGATGACATGTCGTACAGTTATGGACTTTTCAGCAAAATACCAGGAGAGCTGACGGCGAGACAGATGGAGACGAATATCTAGTTGCATTATTTGCCATAACCTCAACGAAAACTTCGGGAAATTACGGTTACAACCAAGGAATGAGAATTTTTGGGGGCATTCAATAAGTAATGCAACACATTTTTTTCCCCTTGGCCAATACCGGTTGAATTTGTTGTGCAATATCGTGGAATCTTTCCACTTCAGCCCCTATAGTTTAATGAAGTTCCGATAGGTGGCGCCGCTATACATAGTCTTTAGAGTGACAACAGTACCGGAAGCACATTCAAAGCAGAGAGCTGTCACTGAACATTTCCTCGCGGAAAACCAGACAATCGCAGATATTCATAGGCGCTTGGAGAATGTCTATGAAGATCTGGCAGTGAACAAAAGCACGCTGAGTCGTTGGGCGAGGCGTCTGTTATCATGGCAACAAGCTCGAACAAACCTGTCCAATCAACGGCGTGCCAGCATGTCACACAGCTGTGACACCTGCAATGTTGGAAAGTGCGGAACTATAATTCGAGTTGATAGAAGGATTACGATCAAACACATCGCTGCTCAAGTGGACATCTTTGTTGGCAGAGCTGGAACTCTAGCCCACCAGGTGAGCTACTCAAAGTTGTGTGCCCGCTGGTTTCCTCGCCCCTAACAGGAGACCATAAAACGTAGTAAAGGACCGTTTGTACTGAATTGATTCCTCATTACGAGGCTGAGCGTGACAATTTATTGCCGAACTTCATCACAGGCGATGAAACGTCGTTTCATAATTTCTTCTCTGAAGAAAGAGTTCAAAGTCGCACAGTCAGCTGGTAAAATGGCGACAGTCTCGGCTTTCTGGGTTATTCTGTTTGATGTCCTCCATGATGATGCAACGATCAACACTGAAGTGTGTTTTGTTACCTTCAGGGAACTGAAGAAACGAATTTAGCATGTTCGTCGGCACAAAAATGTAAACGAACATCTTCCTTCTCCATGACAACCCAAGGCCTCACACACGAGAAGAGGTTACAAAACTTCATTGTAGTGTTATTCCTCATCCTCCCTATAGCCTGGATCTCGTACCTTCCGATATCCAAGTGTTTGTCCCAATGAAGGATGCACTCCCCGGGAAGCAGTAATTGGAAGATGAGGAAGTTACTGATGCAGCAACGCGTTGGCTCCGATGTCGACCAGTACCGTGGTACTATGCAGACATACAAGCACTGCCAGTAAGGTGCTGTACGACCATAGCAATGAATGCAGATTATGTTGAAAAGCAGGGTTTTGTAGACAGAGGAGTGAGGAATAATATGGTATGGTAAAATTCTGAAAAAACACAACTTGCTTTTAGAAAAAATTGTAGCATTCCTTATTGAACGCCCCTCGTATTTTTAGTTTCTTTCTAGGACTGTATGTCAAAGAAAAAAGTATGAACTGCTGTTGTTATTGTTGTTGTTGTGGTCTTTAGTCCAGAGACTGCTTGCATGCAGCTCTCCATGTTACTCTCTGTTTCGACCATCACCAGTTATTTTGCATCTTCATCTCCAAGTACCTACTACAACCAGCATCTTCCTGAATGTGCTTAGTGTACTCATCTCTTGGTGTCCCTCTAAGATTTTTACCCTCCACGCTGCCCTCCAATACTAAATTAGTGATACCTTTATGCCTCAGAACATGTCCTAGAAACCGATCCCTTCTATTCAAGTTGTGTCACAAATTCCTCTTCTACCCAGATATATTCAGTACATCCTCATTAGTTACGTGATCTACCCATGTTATCTTCAGCATCCTTCTGTACCATCACATTTCGAAAGCTACAATTCTCATCTTGTCTAAACTATTTATCGTCCATGTTTCACTCTCATACATGGCTACACTCCACACAAATACTTCCAGAAACGACTTCCTGACACTTAAATCTATACCTCATGTTAAAAAACTTCAGTTCTTCAGAAACGAGTTCTTTGGCGTTACCAGTATACATCTTGTATCCTCATCAGTTATTTTTCTCCCCAAATTTCAAAACACATTTACTACTTTAAACGACTCATTTCCTAACTTAATTCCCACACCATCAGCTTATTTAATTCGACTGTATTCCATTACTCTCGTTTTGCTTTTGTTGATGTTCATCTTATGTCCTCCTTCCAAGACACTGTCCATTCCATTCGGATGCTTTTCCAGGTCCTTTGCTGTCTCTGTCAGAGTCACAAAATCATCGGCAAATCTCAAAGTTATTATTACTTCTCCACTGATTTTAATTCCTACTCCAATTTTTTTTGTTTCCTTTACTGCTTGCTCAATATATAAATTTAATAACATCGGGGATAGGCTATAACCCTGTCTCACTCACTTTCCAACCACTGCTTTCCTTTCATGCCCCTCGACTCATATAACTGCCATCTGGTTTCTGTAAAAATTGTAAATAGCCTTTCGCTCCCTGTATTTTACCCCTGCCACCATCAGAATTTGGAAGAGAGTATTCCAGTCAACACTGTTAAAAGCTTTCTCTAAGTCTACAAATGCTAGAAACGAGGGTTTGCCTTTACTTAATGTATTTTCTATGATAAGTCGTAGGGTCAGTACTGCCTCACGTGTTCCAACATTTCTACGGAATCCAGACTGATCTTCCCCGAGGTCGGCTTCTTCCAGTTTTTCCATTCGTCTGTAAAGAATTCGTGTTAGTATTTTGCAGCCGTAACTTATTAAACTAATAGATCTGTAATTTTCACACCTGTCGACATCTGTGTTCTTTAGGATTGGAATTATTATATTCTTTTTGAAGTGTGAGGATATTTTGGCTGTCTCATACATCTTGCTTACCAGATGGTAGAGTTTTGTCACGGCTGGCTCTCCCAACGCTACCAGTAGTTCTAAACGAATGTTGTCTACTCCCGGGGCCTTGTTTTTGATTTAGGTCTTTCAGTGCTCTGTCAAACTCTTTACACAGTATCATATCTTCCACTTCATCTTCATCTAAGTCCTCTTCCATCTCCCTAATATTGCCCTCAAGTACATCACGCTTGTATAGATCCTCTGCATACTAAATCCATCTTTCTGCTTTCCCTTATTTGCTTAGCACTGGTTTTGCGTCTTAGCTCTTGACATACATACAAGTGGTTCTCTTTTCTCCGAAGGTCTCTTTAATTTTTCTGTAGGCTGTTTGCATCTTACCTTTAGTGATATATGCCTCTATATCCTTACGTTTATCCTATAGCGTGATTAGCCATTTTGCACTTGCTGTTGATCTTATTTCTGAGGCTTTTATATTCTTTTTTGTTTGCTTCATTTACTGCATTTTTATATTTTCTCCTTTCATCAATTAAATTCTACATGTCTTCTGTTACCCAAGGGTTTCTACTAGCTCTCGTCTTTTTACCTACGTGATCTTCTGCTGCCTTCACTATTTCATCTCTCAGAGCTAGAACAACTTCCTGGGGTCAGATACATCACATGATCACACTGACAGAACCACAGGCACATAGACACAGGCAACAGAGCATGCACAATGTCGGCACTAGTACAGTGCATATCCACCTTTCGCAGCAATGCAGGCTGCTATTCTCCCATGGAGACGATCGTAGAGATGCTGGACGTAGTCCTGTGGAACGGCTTGCCATGCCATTTCCACCTGGCGCCTCACTTGGACCAGCGTTCGTGCTGGACGTGCAGACCGCGTGAGACGACGCATCATCCAGTCCCAAACATGCTCAATGGGGGACAGATCCGGAGATCTTGCTGGCCAGGGTAGTTGACTTACACCTTCTAGAGCACGTTGGGTGGCACGGGATACATGCGGACGTGCATTGTCCTGTTGGAACAGCAAGTTCCCTCGACGGTCTAGGAATGGTAGAACGATGGGTTCGAAGACGGTTTGGATGTACCGTGCACTATTCAGTGTCCCCTCGACGATCACCAGAGGTGTACGGCCAGTGTAGGAGATCGCTCCCCACACCATGATGCCGGGTGTTGGCCCTGTGTGCCTCGGTCGTATGCAGTCCTGATTGTGGCGCTCACCTGCACGGCGCCAAACACGCATACGACCATCATTGGCACCAAGCCAGAAGCTACTCTCATCGCTGAAAACGATTCGTCCCTCCATTCACGCCTGTCGCGACACCACTGGAGGCGGGCTGCACGATGTTGGGGCGTGAGCGGAAGACGGCCTAACGGTGTGCGGGACCGTAGCCCAGCTTCATGGAGACGGTTGCGAATGGTCCTCGCCGATACCCCAGGAGCAACAGTGTCCCTAATTTGCTGGGAAGTGGTGGTGCGGTCCCCTACGGCACTGCGTAGGATCCTACGGTCTTGGCGTGCATCCGTGCGTCGCTGCGGTCCGGTCCCAGGTCGACGGGCACGTGCACCTTCCGCCGACCACTGGCGACAACATCGATGTACTGTGGAGACTCCACGCCCCACGTGTTGAGCAATTCGGCGGTACGTCCACCCGGCCTCCCGCATGCCCACTATACGCCCTCGCTCAAAGATCGTCAACTTTATATACGGTTCACGTCCACGCTGTCGCGGCATGCTACCAGTGTTAAAGACTGCGATGGAGCTCCGAATGCCACGGCAAACTGGCTGACACTGACGGCGGCGGTGCACAAATGCTGGGCAGCTAGCGCCATTGGACGGCCAACACCGTGGTTCCTGGTGTGTCCGCTGTGCCGTGCGTGTGATCATTGCTTGTACAGCCCTCTCGCAGTGTCCGGAGCAAGTATGGTGGGTCTGACACACCGGTGTCAATGTGTTCTTTTTTCCATTTCCAGGAGTGTATTTCATATGTGCACCGTTTAGAAAAATACAGTATTGTTTTATTAACAGAAAGGTCGTGTGAGTTGTTACTTTAAATAGTACAATAATTACAAGAACTTAATGGGAACACGGTCAAGAATTCAAAGGTGAACACGGCGACCAAACGTAGCATTATAAAGAATGGTAAGCACAAATCTACAGCGGAGAAAGAAACTACTTCACCCTGCAAAATAATATGAACTAATACGAACTTATTTCCAGGGATAGGTCAGCTTATTGTGCTTGTCATTCATACCGAAAAATTAATGTCATTAATTCAATACATTTTAAAAAGCCACGCATTTCAACATTTTATTATCATCTATTCCATTATTTTATTATATTATATGGCGTTTAGGTAGCCTTTATGTCGCATAATATTCCCGAATTCCAATCAACTGCGACTATGAGAAACAGAAGGAGAAGTGCTCGGTGTTGCAAAGCAGCTAAAATCACTTACTAAAGTCAAGGCTTCCGGTCGAGATGCTATATCAGTCAGGTTCTTTTCAGAGTACGCAGATGCAATAACTCCATATTTAGCAATTATATATAACCGCTCGCTCACAGAAAGTTCCGTATCTAAAGACTGGAAAGTTACTCAAGTCACACAAATACCCGAAAAGGGAAATAAGAGTAATTCGCTGAATTACAGGCCCATGTTACTAACGTCGATTTGCAATAGGGCTTTGGAACATATACTGCATTCCAAATTTATGAACGTCGGCCTATGTGGCCGAGCGGTTCTAGGCGCTACAGTCTGGAACCGCGTGACCGCTACGGTCGTAGGTTCGAATCCTTCCTCGGGCGTGGATGTGTGTCATGTCCTTAGGTTAGTTAGATTTAAGTAGTTGTAAGTTATAGGGGACTGATGACCTCAGCAGTTAAGTCCCATAGTGCTCAGAACCATTTGAACCAATTTGAACCAACATTATGAAGTTCCTCGAAGAAAAAGATTTACTGACACTTAGCAACGATTCTGAAAATATCGTTCTTGCGAAACACAACACAACTACGTTTTTATACTGATGAAGTAATGAGTGCTATCGACAGGGGTATCAAATTGACTCCAATTTTTTTGTTTTTTAGAAGGCTTTCGACACCGTTCGTCAGAAGCGTCTTCTAACCAAACTGTGTGCCTATGGAATACCGCCTCAGTTGTGCGATTGGATTCGTGATTTCCTGCTAGAAAGTTCGCAGTTCGTAGTAACAGACGGAAAGTCATCAAGTAAAACAGAAGTAATATCTGGCGTTCCCCGGGAAAGTGTTATAGGCCCTCTATTGTTCCTGATCTATATTAACGGCATAGGAGACAATCTAAGTACCTCTCTCAGATTATTTGCAGATGATGCTGTCATTTACCGTCTTGCAAAGTCATCAGATGACCAAAAAGAATTGCAAAGTGATTTGGATAAGATATTTGTGTGGTGAGAAAAGTGGCATTTGACCCTGAATAAAGAACAGTGTGAAATTATTCACATGAGTGCTAAAAGAAATCCGCTAAATTTCGATTACGCGTTAAGTCACACAAATATGAAGGTTGTAAATTCAACTAAATACTTTTGGATTAGAATTACAAATAACCTAAATTAGAACGATCACATAGATAACGTTGAGGGCAGAGCAAACAAAAGACTCCGATTCATTGGCAGAACACTTAGAAGGTGTAACAGATCTACTAAAGACACTGCTTACACTACACTTGTCCGCCCTATTCTGGAGTATTGGTGTGCGGTATGGGATCTGCATCAGATTGGACTGATGGTTGATACTGAAAACAAAGAATGGCGGCTCGCTTTGTATTATCGTGAAATAGGGGAAATTGCCGTAGTCATGATATGCGAACTGGAGTGGCAATCATTAAAACAAAGCGTTTTTCGTTATGATGGTATCTTCTCATGAAATTTCGATCACCGGTTTTCTCCTCCGATTGCGAAAACATTCTGTTGGCACCCACCTACATAGGGAGAAACGATCATCACGATAAAATGAGAGAAATCAGGTCTCGTTCTTCCCGAGCGCCGTTCGAGAGTGCAACAGTATAGAGACTGCTTGAATGTGGTTCATTGAACCCTCTGCCAGGAACTTAATTGTGAAAGCATCACGTAGATGTAGATGTTCAAATTTTGATATTTGCCAACTCACTCATCAAAATACATTGGGCACTTACCCTGGACACCGAATCAAGAAATTTGCCAAAAACCAAGTTTTCACACTGCAATAAAAGAAAAAAAAAATCCGCATCCGGTCCATTAGTGATGTAAGAAAGTGAAGCTTCTTACTCAATCCAGTCAAATGATACGGACGTTTATATAACATTTTGATACCTGGAAACTCACTCATCAAAACCTACAGGGCTTTTCCCGTTGAAACCAAATTCACGAAACTTGCTAATTCCGGGGTGTCATACTACAACCAGGAGAAAAAAAAGAAAATGCGAAAATGGTTAGTTTGTAATTATATCACACGAAAACATGTTTTTGTCATTTGTTATCAGATCATTTATTCGTCCTTCTGTCTTTTAGGTCTCCCATATCTCAGACGTATTAAGCTGAAACTTATGTAAGACATTAAGGCCTGGAGCCTTTGGGCGATGTAGAAAAGTGAAGCTTCTAAGTAAGCGTATGGCCGTTTATTTCATATATTTTGATACACGCAGATTCACTCACTATAACCGATAGTATACATTCCCTTCACATGGAATCGTGAAGGCTGCAAGAGGAAAGGTTTCACAGTACAGTTTAGGAAACAGTCAGGGAGTTGTTAATTTGTAATTACATCACACGAAAAAATACTTGTCTTATTTATAATCTGAATTCGAAGTTGAAATGAAAACATTCTCGAAAGTCTTCATATTCCTGGGACCAGATTCGTGCCATTATCGATGTCGATAACAGGCAAAAATCGTTGAGATTCTCGATCCCGATTGGATGATCTAGCTGTATAAATAATTAATACTGTACGTTACCATTAGTGCTCCTGCCCAATTTTTAAGACCTTTTTTTTTCGTCTCTCATACCCTCCTCCTACACACTCGAGTCGTTCCTCCGGCACCTCCCACTCTCCATTGGCGGGGAACCACTGTACATTCGCTTCTGCTACGGTGAATCCGCGAACTCTGCCCGCCTCTGCCACCGAGGCTGCCTCCGCCCCCGCATCCGCCTCTCCCTCCCCACGCAGCTCGTTAGCGACGTGCACACACACACGCACACGCACGCACACACACACACACACACACACACACACACACACACACACCTAGCAGCCGGTAGGCAGCCAGACAGCCAGTTAGCGTAGCTCGCAGCCTTCCCACGGGATCCCGCCGTACTGCGCCGGTTCAACTGCTTTCTCGCTGCTGCTACTGCTGCTACTCCTCAGCCGTGCCGTGTAATCACCGCGTGCGCCACCGCCCCGGAAGCTGATTTGCGATAATCTCCGCTTCTCCTGCTCCCGAGTCTCTTCGCCGTGGTACTGAGTTAGCACAGTCCCACGTTCGTGGTTACCTTAGAGAGGGCGCCAAGTGCGACACCTGTTAGCTGACTAAAAGGCTGAGGAAGGGGGGGGGGGAGGCTTCGCTTTTGTTTGAGTCACTTTTCTTGACGTTTATATCTGGTGACATCTGTTTTGAGCTATGTAGTATCTGCAGTGGTCATCTTTGCAATTTTAATGGCAGAGAGCAGTAGCGAACACAAGGGCATTCATTCACCTAATGATGCTACTTTCCTTTTAAGCTTACCCATTTAACGTTCATGTACTCCAAACATTGCGTAACGTGCACCGATTTAGCCACGCAGCGCACATTACACAGCTGCCCCATACTGCACTGCTGTACGCTCGCCGTCCTTTTTTGTCTTTATAACGCACCCACGGAAATATGTAGCTGCTCATCTGCTAACAGTGATGCTTCCTGGACGACAGCACATTCACAGTACTTACCGCGGAACTATTACAAAATGTGACCATGTGTACCAGTTGCAGTGCCATCAACAACACCATTACATACAGTACCAGTAGCAGTGGTATTACCTTCATCTACAGATATAATAAAAACACCGTAACAATTAACGCCACCAAATTTGAGCCTCCACAGTAATGTCGAGGTGTAAACGTGAACTATAATAATAACTACCATACGTCAAAAAATGGTTCAAATGGCTCTGAGTACTGTGGGACTTAACTTCTGAGGTCATCAGTCCCCTAGAACTTAGAACTACGTAACCTAACTAACCTGAGGACATCACACACATCCATGCCCGAGGCAGGATTCGAACCTGCTAACGCAGCGGTCGTGCTGTTCCAGACTGTAGCACCTAGAACCGCTCGGCCACTTCGGCCGGCTACCATACGTCACTAAACATCTTTGTACGGCTGAAGGACATTGAAATCTGGTTTTGTAGGACAGAGCGGATCAGGTTGTGGAAAGGGGCCAAGATCAGTTACTGTTAGTTACACTACAAAACACAACTTTATTCGTCGGAAACCAATGCACAGTTTTCTCTTTAAAACAACAAGGATATAGAGAAACGGTTGGATGCCTTACTTAAGTAAAATTAAAATATCCTTAAATAAATCCTTTTAAGGCACAAGTAGGTAGACAAACGGCTAAAGGCCTTACTTAAAGAAAATTAAAATATCTTCTCAGCTAAAGGACCAAATAATATTTCAGACCAGGAAAGGAAATTCTTAAAAGGCAAGCATTTACTAATCTCGGCTAGAAGCCATCTTAAGGAAAACTTAAATTAATTCCTAGGCTGAAAGCCCAATAATGTTTCAATATAATAAAAGGGGACCTTTACAGACAAGCATTTAAACAGTACAAGAGAAAACGATCTTAAGAAAACGTGAACTATGTTGACGGCTAAAGGCCCAAACAATTATTGAAAATAATTAAAGACAAACCTAGAGATAATCATTTACACAGTAGGCCATGTTAAGATTTCAAGATAATTAAAGAGAAACCTTACAGACAGGAAGTTCAACATTACAGGCTGAAAGCCTCAGATTTTAAAACAAACTTCGCTGAAGGCCTAAATACAGAGAAAACAAGAATTTTAAATAAGACACGGCTGAAGACCTAATCTTAAAATATTTCACATACGATTCGACTGAAGGCCATATATTGAAAACAGAACAGACAAAATTAATACACACCTGAAGGCCTGGCACAAAACTTGCGACGAAAGAAAATCACATTCACAAACAACAGAACAGTGGTGCTCAGAAGTGTTCCAAGAGTCTGCATGGGCAGGAAACTCTAACAAAAAAAAATGGTTCAAATGGCTCTGAGCACTATGGGACTTAACATCTATGGTCATCAGTCCCCTAGAACTTAGAACTACTTAAACCTAACTAACCTAAGGACATCACACACATCCATGCCCGAGGCAGGATTCGAACCTGCGACTGTAGCAGTCGCACGGTTCCGTACTGCGCGCCTAGAACTGCTTGGCCACCGCGGCCGGCGAGGGAACTCTAACAACAGTTTAGTTGAGATAGGCAGCCAAGCGTAACACTAAATAATCGGGTGGCAGCACGACCCAGGGATGGCTGAAGAACCAACCAACAACCCAATCAATTCGCTTCCACCCGACCAACAGGACGACAGCCAAAAATATCAGTGAGGACAAGGATCGGAGCAGGACTATGTCTTAATAATTGTCATCTAAGCACAGTTAAAGCTCAATAACAACTCAAAGAAAAGGGAGAACGCCATCAAGCTGTCGAACTGGACAGCATCAACGTGGAGAGAAAAACAGACTGCCGGAAAACTACACTAACGGCCAGGGCAGATTACTGGAACTCTAACGGCCACAAGGCAGAAATACTGCTAGTGCACTTCACGAATAATCATTTCAAAAGTTAAACACCACACAGGAAAACGCTGCAAAATTTTTCCAACTCCACCACACCATCACGTTGCTGCTTGCGGGAACAGCCCAGGAAGCAACAACCAGTAATCAACGAATAGATGTCCCAGCAGTTGAGGTCTTATAACAGCACTGATTATTCAACTCCAGTATGCAGGTCCGGTGGGCGACGAATTTTGCAGCTCTTGCAGCTAGTGCCACACATCTCCGACCATGTGTGCACGCCGCCAGTGGAACCCAGCCTGACCTCGCGCCACGGAGACTTCCTCGCTGCTCCATTGCAACCGACCAGCTGCCTCCTACACACCACGACACGGAAATACAGCGGCCACACCAAAGAAGGTACAGCAGTACTAGTATCTATAAACGCTGCTGCTGCCACTGACGGAGGCAAGTGAGGAACTCGGTCAGGTAGCAACTGAGGGGGCAATAAGACGCCACTGGATGATGATAAAATGCCAAAAAGGGAAAATAGTATCAGCATAAGCCGACCACATCTCAGACATCAATCTCGCTGCTCCAAGCCTTCCCTGAATCTTGAGGGAGGGAGGGAATGGAGGGGGGGTGGCAAAATCTTGGTTTAATCTTACAGCAGCAGTCTGTAAAAGGTGGATGAAGCGTAATGTTCGAAGCTGACTTGTAACGAAGCTCGGCCGCGATATTCTTCTGCCAAGTGTCTCAGATGCACGGCGGCGTACCTGGTTCCTCCAGACCCACGCGCCGGCGATGCCGTGTTCGAACTTTGGGTGTTGAATCAAGTGGAAAACTTTGGTATGAAAGAACGTCATGGTCTCTCTTGTCTTCCGACTGAAGATACGCCTGCTATTAATGGCAAACTCATCTTGGCGACTGGTCATTGCGTGCCGACCAAGTTTGCTCGCTCTCTGCACGCAGAGGTGAGACGGTTGACTCTGACGTTACCTGGGTGCAGAAGAGACGAGTCGCAGCAGAGAGTTGCTATTAATAGGTATTACGTGCTGATTCTGTGCGCACTTTTACGGCGATTTTGGACGGGACGTAATTCAGTTTGCAGCTATGATTGTCTATAACGATTAATCCCTACCGTTAGGAGCCGTTGGGGATCCTCCCAAGTGGTATTGCTGGCACTGTTTTGCTTAGATTCAGTTGAAACCCAACTTGATCTTCACTCAGCCAAGATTCACTTCACCGCGGCACGTGCACAGGTAACTTCCATGATAGTTTCTGATGCTCCTCACAAGTCGGTTTTGACTATGCAGTCATTACTGGGAGATGATGGGCTTCGCTTACGAGTTCTCTGTGAGTTTGAATCCTTGTGTGTGAGCAGCCGCTCACAATTTTACATTTCTTAGCGAACCAATCCTTGATGAATAATGATGGTTATTCAGTTACTACAGATTGTCTGTAAGGAGCCATAGAGCTACGATTGTATATGTGTCCTACGCTAAATGCAGTTGAGCATTAGTCTCCCATCTCTGAAAAAGTATTTTATGCAGCTACTTAGTTCGTTAAGCTTCGCCACAATATGCGTACCAGCATGCCTTTCCTTCTCTAGTGTCACGTAACACGTAAGAGAGAATTTTTTGGGAATATTTAGAGAAGTATAATCTTTGATTAGTCGATCTGAAGCTTAGTGGTTCGATTTCGATCGAGTGTTTTTTCCTTGATATTGAAACTAGATCTAAATTTTGACTCAAGTTTTATGAAACGTCAGACGACTTCGGACACAGGAGAAGGCGGACAATATTAATCACTATGCTTGGACAATGGCAAGCTCAGTACTACGGAAAGACTTGATTCAGGCGAAACCAAATTGCAGTTGACACTCCGTACGTCGGACAAGTCTTCGACTTTACTGTATGTGGCATTTCTCTGGCGCGTTGCGTATCCGGCACTATCGATAGCGACTTGTATTTCTGTTTACGTCTGGTTCGGCCTGCGCAGGCACTGAGGCGGCTGCTGACCTCTGGAGCGTTTTTCGCGGGTGGTCGCGCGCGCTCGGCTCGACAGTTGGATTCGCACCGAGCTGGCGGTATTTTGCCTTCCGCCCCGGCTCGGAGGTGTGGACTCGTTCTTGGTGGGTCTCGTTGATTTGGCCGGTGGGAGGTGTGGCGTGTCGGTGACGTGCTGTAGGGGACAACTGATGGATCCCCGCACGCGATCGCTCTTGGTTCTCAGTCTCTGAAAAGAGTGCCACGATATCGCTCGGGTTTCCGCACCCAGGAATTGTAAGTTCTGCAGGGCAGGCTTTCTGTGTGTTTGCTCTGTCCGGTCTGCGTGGCGCAGGTCGTTTCACCTTATTTCAGCTGTTGTTTATAATTTCTGCACGATTCTGTTTTGGCCGGGGTCTAGGTGTCGAGTTTTCTGCTGGTGTGTACCCGGTCGTCGCCCCCGTTTTCCCGCCCAGGGGACAGCCGTATCTGTTGGTGGGAATTATTTGCCACGGTGTGTTTTGCGTAGAACCGGTGTGCTCACGGGCCCCGATTCTGAGTTGAAATTACTGTCGTCAGGCTGACTCGGTTGCTGGAGTGTGTGTTATTGCTTTACTGGCTTTCTGGGGACTGCGCGCGCGCCTGTTCCGTTTTGTGATGTGGCAGCAGTCTGATATTTTTATGTGTGCGTGTTAAGTTGCTAGCAAATTGCTTTTAGCCTTATGTTTACTTATTTTATTAAAATTGCTGGGCATTGTCAATTGCCTACTCTTTTACCTCTATTTATTTGTAGCGTCAATTAAGCCTAAGACGATGTTCAAGGTGCTAGCAATTGATTTTAGCTTTGTGTGTACTTAATCCTATTTAAATTCTTGGGCATTGCCATTTGCTTGTTCTTTTATTTATTTGTTGTGCCAGTTACTCTTAAGATGATGTCAACCTTATTTTGGTTACTAGCGATGAGGTACAATATTTCCGGGCCTATCCCGGATTTTGTCATTAATTGAGATTCTTTTGTACTGTATTTTTAGTAGTAGGTTTGGCAAGTGCACTTGTGTGTGGTATTTATTGTGTGTCCGCTGCCCCCCCCCCCCCCCCCCCTCTTCCTCCTTTGTGTAAACTGATTTTGGTAAGATTGCTAGGTGGCCTGTGTTCTTTTATTACCTATGTATGTTTTTCCCGCTGCCGCAGTCGTAACATGTTTTGACCGGCAAGCGGCCCATGTTGGCTAGAGTTTGAATGTGGTCTGCGCTGTTGAAATCAGCAAACTTTCTGTGAGGAAGCAAATGATGGTCTTTTCCGTACATATATTTATTATTGGAGCTAGTAATGTACGTGTTGTTGTGTTAAGGGTTTTAGGCCATTTTAATGGAAATACCTTTTGGAAATTTTTTCACTCTTTAAAAAAGTTATAGGAAGGAGTAACTTCAACTGAAAATTTAATTGTAAATTATACATTTGTGCTTCACTTTATAAAATTTAACTGTATTAGGTGAAAGTATGTAGTTTAATGCACAATGATTATTTGTTAATGTATCAAAATGTAAACAGTTTTGTTTGGCAGTGATTCAAACGATACAAATAAGTTTCTCTGTTCACCTGTGGCATATAACATTTTATTACCTCATATTGTAAGCAGCTTGATTTGTTTGTGTCACTGTAATTTGTAAGCTTCAGTGTAATTTATTAAAATTAATTAAATGTTTTGGGGAAATAAACCTTGAATTGTATGTCCCCTTTTCATTAACCGACTCCCATCCAAATCGTCCGCTCACTGTAAACATATATGAACAAACATTCTTACACCAAGCTTTCCTTTACCGTAAATTATTTCAAAAAGGCGACTACAATACAAGAGAGAAAGAACAACACACATACAAGCATTTCTCAAAACAGTTATGCAAATATTTGCTCTTCAAAACGAGAATAAAAACAATAAACACTTTACGCAAAACATAAAAAAAATACATAACTGGTGCAGAGTTCCATTTTTACACTGGTGCATTTTTACACAACAAAAGAAAACATTTTTCCGTTTACGGCTTCTGGGAAAGCGTACAATAGACTTAAAAAACTCTAAAGAATATAATTGTATGAGAGGGTCGGCTTTGCATTTGACATTAACAATTCAAAGCAATTACTGCTGTTCCTACCGAGTGTCAGTAAACCAACGAGAGGGACATGGATGTAGTATATCTCTTAAGCCTTTAATTCGAGCCTCGTCATCAAATGGCTCAAATAGCTCTGAGCTCTATGGGACTTAACTTCTGAGGTCATCAGTCCCCTAGAACTTAGAACTAATTAAACATAACTAACCTAAGGACATCTCACACATCGATGCCCGAGGCAGGATTCGAACCTGCGACCGCAGCGGTCGCGCGGTTCCAGACTGTAGCGGATAGAACTGCTCGTCCACTCCGGCGGGCCCTCGTCATCAACGTTGCTGTTCACATACGGAATTTGATAGTACAGACTGGGTAAGATGCTTACTGCACGTTTAGTTTCACCGGCTAGATTAATCTGTTTCACCGTGTGACCGTCATACTTTATTTTGCAATAGTCGTATTAAACGGATGCTGTAACGTAGGTTCTGCGCTCTGAATAAGTTTGTCAGCATCAGAGTGGCGCTACTGTAAAACAGCTGGCAGTTTCCAGTCTTGTTTTTAGAGCTAACTCATGCTGGACACTGCGATGGGATGAGCGATCTACAGACAACAAAGATTTTCTTTCACCTGCTGCCTAAAGTGGTCGTCCATCATTTCGTTGTCCTCACATGTTGTTAACGTTGCTAAAATGAAACCAGAAACCAGCCAGTGCTACTGAATTCACAAAAATTATCTGTTTCTTAGCCCTTACAGCTAACATCCTCTCCTTTTGTTTATTACTAACAGACGGATACCAAGTTTCCATAGCTGGGTTTTGTCGAAACTGGTAAAATTTCAGCTTCTGTTTCCGAACGCAGGTTGCTGCCAACTCTCTTTGCACAAAGCCGTAAGTACAGTTTAACGACACAAAAAACACTATCGCAACAATTGAAACCTAAATACAGGGAAAAAGTTTTTCCAGAAAAGTTTTTGTTTTAACTGACTATTGGTCCTTATGGATGTACTTGGTTTATCTTTAAATCTGTAGTTAGCACTCACATTTCCCACACTTTAACTATCCACAGCGATATCTGAGGTGTGAACAATTTCAGTCTGTACATAAAAATATCTGCTACTCAAATATTGTTATCAAATAATTAGTGGGGTTTAATATTGGTTTTAATACAATGCCGTTGAATTTTAAACTTGGACGTCAATATTAGTTGCTGCTGTTCAAAGTTCATTATTTAAGAAAAACTGTCCCATTCAACATTGGTTTTCACTTATCATTAGAGACGGTTCTTCAATGATCAGTGCAAATTCTTATTTCACTTACAAACTAACAATTACTTACGTGGGATCTCATACATTAACAATAGGGTACTGTATATTCGCAAATGGAAACTTGGAATTGCAAAGAAGGTATTCTACAAGTTTTAAGCATAATTGTATTTTAAAATGTCTTTGCTCACAAAATAAAGTACTCATGACAAAAATTAAACTTGTTAATTATATTTTAAATAGCCTTTTCCATGCAGCTGCAGCCAATTTTGTTTTCGATACATGTTTTGAACATACTGCCCCCTCGTCCCTATTTGTGTCCACATCTTCCTTCCTCTGTCTGTCACATCACCCACCTCTATCTGTCTCTCCTCTGCCCCACTCTCTCTGTCTCTTCATCCCGTCTTCCCCCTCTTTTTGTTCATTTCCTCCACTCCATTTCTGTGATCATATCTTCATACCCTTGCAGTAACCATATTCTCCTACCCCTCTCTCTTTCCACCTTTGCCTCCCCATTTCAATTTTCCACCAACCTCTACATCTTCCACCTGCGTCATACATCTCTTCCGCCCCTCTCTCAGTATGTTCCCTCCTCCTCCATCACTCTGTACGTCTCTCGTCCATAAATCTTAACGCGTCCTCGGCCATGCTCATCGCTACATGGAGCCCCTGCAATACACATAAGTAAAACAGGCCAGTGCAGTTCTCTCAACATGCTTGTCATTCAGGGCAGACTACATACCAGGGGCTTGAAACTCAATTATTTGCCTTTGATGTACAGGCAACCATGCATAGCAGGTCGACAAAGCAGGCCGATACTTCTTAAACACTCATAACTGTCATGCAGCACAACCAACATGTCGGGGCCTGGAAACCAATTTTTTATACTTGACAGGCAAAGCAAGTTGATTTGGCTGGCTGATAATGTTGTCACACAGTATGTCCATTGTGCAGGACTCCTGCATGCTAGGAGCTGGAAAAATATATTTTTGCCGATACCTCCACTCCTAATGGAGCTAGGAAATTATAAACCTCACAGAGCTGATGCTCATGAGGCCTGCTCTCTCTGTGCCAAATTGGTTGAAATCGATATAGAGACTTGGGAGGAGATGCTGGACATATCCACATACACTATACACACTGCTATATACAGGGTGTCCCAGCTATCTTGTCCACCCAAAATATCTCTGGACCAAAACAGCTATTGGAAAACGACTTTCACCGGTATCAGTGTAGGCCTGGGGCACATGAATGTACATATTAGGAAACATTGTCAAACGGTAGCATATGTGTCTTTTAACACAAATTTATGTTTTTTTAAAGGGACCTCCTCTATTTTTTCTTCAGCAACCCATAGCATGACAAAGCACATACACAATGGCGTTGATTGCATCGCAATATTCCCATTACATCCCGAGATATTGAGACGCGAAGTTGATGCTTGAAACACCCGACATGCGCTGGCAGCGCACGTCCTGAGGCTCAGGCGTGAACCCCATGCTGCCCGCAATCGCGATGTGATTGACATGCGTAATCACAATTCCATACTTATCAAGAGGTCCGTAACGAATAATACGGTCTGCTGCCATCCTGCATTAACGTCGTACATTCCAGCAGGTATTTATCCCATACGCTAGGGGTGATGCGTTTCTGTAACATATCTGTGTACCGCAACGTTAGTCACAAAGCTAACTTCGCTTATCGTTAATCCGTTACTAAAAAGGTAACGCCGTTCAACGTTAAAACTTTATTTTACTGTAGATCTAGCGCAAGTGACAGTTAATCATTCACTCGTAATAGTAAAATTCATGTTGATGGTTTTAGTGAAACGAGCAAGTGGACTAAAAGTTTTACCGTTGTTTAGGTAAAAATGTTTTGATTTGGGAAGTTCAGGTAGGACATAGAAGATGAATGTAAACATGTTTAACCAATTAGTTTTATTATCACATAGTTATCAATGTCATGTTTATCTAATGTGTTAAATGACAAATTGTTGCAAACAAATGTTTCTTAACATCACTGGGTAAAATGGCCCTTTGTAGAAACTTCCACTGTGATACCAGCACTACGTACTAAACATAGCGTTCACATTTCATGCTCAAAGTGATGCCCATTGGCTTGCATACATAGGGTCACTCTGCGGATGAAGGATGCCCTACTTCGTGCTACTGTTTCCTCTTTGTTGGATGTACAAGCATCAATAATGCGTTGATTCATGTCCTCTGGTGTTGTTGGTTCATGTTGGTGAACAGCATCCTTCACTGCTCCCCAAAGAAAATAATCCAGCGGTGTTAGGTCCGGAGATCGGGCAGGCCACCTAACTGGGCCACCTCGTCCACTCCACCAAAAAGGGCGATCGCTAGCAGCGCATGTCGGGTGTTTCAAGCGTCAAATTCGCGTCTCAATATCTCGGGATGTAATGGGGATATTGTGATGCAATCAACGCCATTGTGTATGTGCTTTGTCATGCTAATGGATCGCTGAAGAAGTAATATAGGAGGTCCATTTAAAAAAACATAAGTTTGTGTTAAAAAACACATATGCTTTCGTTTTAGAATGTTTCCAAATATGTAAATTCATGGGCCCCAGCCCTACATTGATACCGGTGAAAGTCGTTTTCCAATAGCTGTTATTGTTCCAGAGATATTTTGAGTGGACAAGATATCTGTATGTATAGCTTTTTTTAATTCTACATAAATTTTATTTTATTGTAGCATACAGTAATTAATTATTAGCGTTCCTTTTTTATAATACAAACTTTCTTTCTTCTGGTTTGATGCTGTTACCCATTTTTTCCAGTCTCGCACTAATCGTTTCATCATGACGACGCCTTACTGTGTACAAGCACATCGAATCCCCATCACATCTGTGTCTGACATCTGAAAACATGAAATGGACCGCCTGCAACGTACTGTGTCATTCCGTTCCCTTGATCGGAGACCAGCAGCAGCCGGATTCGAAAGTTATCGACCCACTCTTAGACTGCTGTTAACGTAAAAACACAAATGGCTACGTTCTTAGTAATGCCATGATCGGAAAGCAGGGACTGTTGGTGAATAACGTCTGAATGTACAGTTATGACTCACAAATCTGCACTACCCTGGTTGACCATCGCCGGAGAGTTTGCCGGTGACCTGGGGAGAAGTCTCATACTCGCATGGCTTTAGAGAGCCACTGCGTTGTTACCGATGGCGTCATGGCGTGAGGAACCATCGCTTGTGACTTCAGTTCGTGCCTGGTACCGATCGAGGGATTTCTGGCGGCACAACGGTACGTCACGTACGTACTGCGTCCTCATGTATTACATCCCACGCGACGGTATCGTGGTGCCATTTTTCAACTGGACAACGCTCGTCTACACATAACACTCTCTATGTGATGCTGAGGTAATTCTGCAGCCAGAAAGTTGCTCAGATCTGTCGCCAATGGAACACGATTGGAACCAGCTCGGGGGTCAGCTCTGTCCCAGACCGGTATCTAGGATACTAAGAACCAGTTATGGTTACGACGATTGTGGGCTGGGTTGCCTCAGGCGACAACACTCATCCCGACTAAATCAGGGTATGCATCCAGGTTAGAGGATGTGGAACAACATGTTCAAAACGCCAAGTTCTTTGTAAATTTGACTCGATATTCTAATCATTGAAATAGAATCACACAGCCTCTCAACCTGTGAAGTTTCATTTCGTTTCCTCCTCCTCTTCTAAGTGCTTAATTTTTTTGTCGGGCTGTGTATTACATGATATGTCACAACGTTTACAGTTAAATAACGATAAAGCTGATAACACAAATAAACTACAGTGTTTCTGGCTCCTTTCAGTACTTAGACCACTTACTCCAATACACATAATCATCCTCCTACACAGGGCTTGGTTAAGGTCGTGCGGGGCTGTAGCACAGCGAGAATTATAAATATTTGTATATCTTAGCCACATATTTTACATCTTTTTAAATTTATTATTTTCCTAAATTTAGAAGGAAGGTCAGCATTGGCCGTAATTTTGATGATTTATTAACAGCAAAGTCGACTTTCGATCACATAATGGTCATCTTCAGTGTTGGAAGTTAAACATTTCACATAGCGATCATTGAATAGGAAACAAAAGACCACAAACACACCTGAATATAAACCAACTGTTGGTAAGAACATACCTTTAGCATACAAATTAAAACTGGATGGCAATGGTGTCTACTTATTAGCAGTAACAGAAGCTATGAAACGATCACAATAACTTAGGCCGCTGTTTATATACACCTATACAGCAGACCTCGTTGTGACAGGGTCTTGGAACGCCCTCTATGTGACATGTATCACGTGAAGAATTAACATTACTTTATTTGGCAAGAGATTACCACAAAATACCAAATGTGCACTTGCAAATCGTTAACATAATATTTCAAATTTAAAATTGTACATTAAAAGGGCATAGTAAAATCTTGCCAGCGTACACTGGCGTGTTATTCTCAAAACAACTTAAAAAAAAAAGCAAGAATAGAAATCAACAGGTAAATTACAATGTGTCATATTACAGGACTACTAAATAAGAAAAAGTATACAATTAACATGACATCAAATATAATAGAATTTGTTGTAGCATCGCAACCGCCATCTGGTGTGGGAAGTCAGAGGTGCAAAGTTCTTAATTTACGTAAAATATTACGTTGAAACCAAGAGGTCAAATACATAAATAGTGGTGATTGTGCTATATGCTACGATTTAACAGGTCAAAATGTTATGAAACACAATATTCTTTATAAAAAAAGTGTGCAAACTAACATTTTTATTGTGTTTAACGACGTGATGATACACACATCTCATTCGTCCCGTTTGGACATGTTAAGACATTATAACTGTTTCTGAGGCTTAATTATAAAAATCCATCGTAATTATGAAAAGCAGAATGATATAAAAGCACATTGTGGATGCAGAGATCGCTTAGCGCACTCATCAGTAAGAAACACTGCTACAAATTGCAAAGAATTAGTAATTTTTACGCTAAAGGTATATTCTTACCAACAGTTGGTTTATACTCAGCTGTATGTGTGATCTTTTGTTTCTTATTCACTGATCACTATGTGAAATGCTTAACCTCCAGCACTGAAGATGATTATTATGCGATCGAAAATCGATTTTGCTGTTAATAAATCATCAGAGTTATGGCCAATGCTGACCTTCCTTCTAATTTTATTTATCATATGGTCGTTGTGCACATAGCACTCTGTGGAGTCGTCAATGAAAAATATTATTTTCCTTCCATGCAATATGTGTCGATAACGACTAATAAATTTTATTTCTCTTACTAAACCACTAATATATGCTACGCAGCTTAACATTTCAACCATTACTTAAGCAACATAGTCAACAATACTCGACGCACTTCACGTAACATTTGGCTCTTACTAACTCCATACATATGGTATGGAGAAGAAAAGGCACCTCTGTTTACCATTAATAAATGTCTAGAACTATGAATTTACGTTTCTAATGTCTCTGCTGTACAACAACATTTCAGAATGCATTTCATGGGAGTATGACTCTCTTTCCTCGTTTTGTGTCTTATGCATTCAATTGGTAGCCTCTTCTCGTAGTTGCAGTAAGTAACGCTTCTAATTTTCCAGCGTATCAGATCAATTTATAGACTTCCTGACTGGAAAAAGGTGAAGCATGCAGAAGACATGGTCGAATATGGTCGTAATTTCATAAACGTAGACACCCTCAGGTATGCCACTGATCACAGTTGTAATTCTATGTGACAGCTGGAACAACCTTTACTGAGCCATAAAAGGAGTGTAAGGGCAGCGAACAGCGTCATATGGTGACTGATGACTGTCTAGCGCACGACCACGCCCCGTATTCTTGTGAGACATCGTTATCAGGACCTAAAAAGCTTGGAAGAGGCATCAGTGTGGGTCTCCACTTGCCCGGTTGCTCCAGTTGTGCAATATCCAGGTTTTCGGGGCACTTGGATGTGACAGCGACCCCATGCTGGGTTGCAGGGGTGCATGAGGGCAATCGTACCTGTTGCCAAGGCTCTGATTGACCACTTCTGAATATCACAGGGTAGAATCGCCTTATAGTGTGCCACAAATATCGTAACTGCTTCACGTCTGCGCCTCCATTCTGCGTCGTCTCTCAGCATTGGTCGGAGGTCAGCAGCAACTGACCGGTGTGCAGACTTTTCCTAATCCTAAAACACAAACGGCTGAGTCTGGAGTGATCACGTCACCGGGATGGATGCAATGTTGATTAATGGGGTAGTAATGTGGTCAAATATGAATAGCAGTTCTGCACTTTCCTGGTTGACCACTATTGACGAGTACGGCGGCGACATGGGGAGAGGTCTCATACTTCCAATGTTTTGGGAAGACACAGCGGTGATACCAGTGGCATCATGGGGTACGACTTCAGTTAACAGCTAATAATGCTTGAGGGAGGTTGATGGCATTATGGTGTGCTGTGAGCATGCTACAGTTATGCACAGCCATTTTTCAGCAGAACAATGCTTGTCCACAAATGGTACATGTGTACATGTCTCTATGAACGGTTTGCGTGATGTTGGGTACTCCTGCAGGCAGCAAGAGCTACATATACGTTCCCGATAGATTATTTGTGGGACAGATTCACGGGTCAACTCTGTCCCAGTATCAATATCCAGGATCCCTCACAGAACAATTCAGGCCAGCTTGCCTCAGGAGAGGAGAGAACGTCTTCAAGACACCCTTCCCAACCTAACCAGAGCATACATCCAGATCAGAGAGGATGCCACATCTTACTTTTCAGTGGGCTCATACTGCAAAGTACTTACTAAATATGACTCGACGCTGTGATGATATACCCTCTCAACCCGTGGATTTCCATTTTGTTTCGTATTGCCTCTCACCTCATTTTGGAAACTAACAGCCACAAATATTGATGGAGCAGCCGTTACAACTGTATCCTAATAAATGTGTATACAAGTTGGTGCTAAGTGTTTCTAAACGCAGGTCACGGATTATGTTATAATGCATGTTTTGTGACTTGGCGTTATCGTGCTGTTGTGAGCTTGAGTTATTTACGGATTTGTGTAAGATGTTTACGTCAAAAGGAAACTTTTTTCATTTTTCTTCATATTAGATTCGTGGCTGCATGTCTCATAGTACGCCTACCAGGTGTAAAAGTACGAAGCCTGAATTTGGTTGCAATAATTACACGTCTGTTGTTTGAAACTGATAAACAATAATCAAAATATCTACGGGTGTACTGCCGGTCTATAGTGTCCAACGGGCACAATATTTCGGCGATCAAACATGTCGCCATCATCAGGTGAACTGACGGACTGAGCTCCTGTGACCGCGCCGGCACGGAGATCCGTACGCTATGGCTGCTCAGGGGGAACTGGGTTTGGTCGCGGCGGCGGCCGATTTAAATACCCTCCGCCCGCAACGCGCTTCCTCCGCAGTCCGCGCCCCGCGCCACGGTAGCGCGGTGGAACAGATTGCGACGGCGTCTGAGATGACGTCGGTGTGATAGCTCTGTCCGCCGTGGTCGTCACAACTATGCGTTTGCTCGTTTTACTCTTGATTAACCCAATCCCTGGTTCCCAAGCCTTGCTAAGATTATAGCCACAGTCACGGTTTATGAGGTCGTCATTGGTGCGAATTTCGATGGCCTCTCTAACAACGCTGTCCCAGTATCTCGACGTCTGTAGCAGAATCCTCGTGCGGTCATACTCCATAGCGTGGTTTTCCGACAAACAATGTTCAGCGACCGCCGACTTGCTCGGATACATCAGTCGAGTGTGCCTCTGGTGTTCACGGCATCGATCCTCGACGGTACGCGTCGTCTGACCAATATACGACTTGCCATATTGACACGGAATCTGGTACACGCCGGCCTTCCTCAAACCGAGGTCATCTTTGGCGCTCCCCACCAGTGCACGAGTTTTATTCGGAGGACAAAACACAGTTCCGACCCGGTGTTTCTTCAGAATGCGGGCGATTTTCCCCGAGAGTGCGCCTGTGTATGGAATAAATGCAGTGCCATCTCCTCCGTCGTCACTTCATCCATCTCAACAGGTTGTGATGCAGTGGTTGGGCGGAGAGCACGTTGGATCTGCCACTCTGAGTACCCATTTTTTCGAAATACAGTTCTCAGATGTTCCAATTCCTGGGATAGACTCTCTGTGTCAGAGATAGTGCGCGCCCTATGTACTAGAGTTTTAAGTACCCCATTCCTCTGTGAAGGGTGGTGGCAGCTGTCTGCGTGCAAATACAAATCAGTGTGTGTTGTCTTTCGATACACCCCATGACCTAGGGTGCCGTCAGCCCTTCTCCTGACCAAGACGTCAAGGAAAGGTAATTTACCCTCCGTTTCAGTCTCCATAGTGAATTTGATGTTGGGGTGTATGGAGTTTAGATGTGTAAGGAAGTCAAGGTGTTTATCCATACCATGTGGCCAGATGACGAACGTGTCGTTCACGTAACGGAAAAAGCAAGTAGGTTTCCATTCGGATGACGACAGGGCTTCCTCCTCGAAGTTCTCCATGTACAAATTCGCTACCACCGGTGAGAGTGGGCTACCCATGGCGACTCCTTCCGTTTGTTCGTAGTATTCTCCATTAAAAAGAAAATACGTGGAAGTCAAGACATGCCTAAAAAGTCCAGTGGTATTCTCGTCAAACCTCTAACCAATCAACTCTAGCGACTCTCGCAGGGGTACCCTCGTAAACAAGGAAATGACGTCAAAACTCACCATGATATCTGACTCATCCAACATAAAGCTATCAAGGCGTTTAACAAAATCCACGGAATTACGGATGTGATGAGGGCATTTACCCACATGAGGACTTAATATTCCCGTCACGTATTTGGCCAACAAATGTGTAGGTGCCCTGATGTTGCTGACAATGGGGCGTAATGGAACCCCCACTTTGTGAACCTTTGGGAGTCCATATAGTCTAGGCGGTACCGGACCTTGGGGTAACAATTTCTTAGCGTCACCCTCCGGTAAATCTGCGTCCTTGAGGAGAAGTCTTGTTCTCCACCTTCATTCTACATCTACATCCATACTCCGCAAGCCACCTGACGGTGTGAGGCGGAGGGTACCCTGAGTACCTCTATCGGTTCTCCCTTATACTCCAGTCTCGTATTGTAAGTGGAAAGAAGGATTGTCGGTATGCTTCAGTGTGGGCCCTAATCTCTCTGATTTTATCCTCATGGTCTCTTCGCGAGATATACGTAGGAGGGAGCAATATACTGCTTGACTCTTCGGTGAGGGTATGTTCTTGGAGCTTTAACAAAAGCCCGTATCGAGCTACTGAGCGTCTCTCCTGCAGAGTCTTCCACTGGAGTTTTTCTATCATCTCCGTAACGCTTTCGCAATTACTAAATGATCCTGTAACGAATCGCGCTGCTCTCCGTTGGATCTTCTCTATCTCTTCTATCAACCCTATCTGGTGCGGATCCCACACTGCTGAGCAGTATTCAAGGAGCGGGCGAACAAGCGTACTGTAACCTACTTCCTTGGTGTCGGATTGCATTTCCTTAGGATTCTTCCAATGAATCTCAGTCTGCCATCTGCTTTACCGACGATCAACTTTATATGATCATTCAATTTTAAATCACTCCTAATGCGTACTCCCAGATAATTTATGGAATTAACTGCTTCCAGTTGCTGACCTGTTATTTTGTAGCTAAATGATAAGGGACCTATCTTTCTATGTATTCGCATCACATTACACTTGTCTACATTAAGATTCAGTTGCCATTCCGTGCACCATGCGTCAATTCGCTGCAGATCCTCCTGCATTTCAGTACAATTTTCCATTGTTGGAACCTCTCGATACACCACAGCATTATCTGCAAAAAGCCTCAGTGAATTTCCGAAGTCATCCACCAGGTCATTTATGTATACTGTGAATAGCAACGGTCCTATGACACTCCCCTGCGGCACACCTGAAATCACTCTTACTTCGGAAGACTTCTCTCCATTGAGAAAAACATTCTGTGTTCTGTTATCTAGGAACTCCTCAATCCAATCACACAATTGATCTAATAGTCCGTATGCTCTTACTTTGTTCATTAAACGACTGTGGGGAACTGTGTCAAACGCCTTGCGGAAGTCAAGAAACACGGTATCTACCTGTGAATCCGTGTCTAAGGCCCTCTGAGTCTCGTGGACGAATAGCGCGAGCTGGGTTTCACACGACCGTCTTTTTCGAAACCCATGCTGATTCCTACAGAGTAGATTTCTAGTCTCCAGAAAAGACATTATACTCGAACATAATACGTGTCCCAAAATTCTACAACTGATCGACGTTAGAGATATAGGTCTATAGTTCTGCACATCTGTTCGACGTCCCTTCTTGAAAACGGGGATGACCTATCCCCTTTTCCAATCCTTTGGAACGCTTCGCTCTTCTAGAAACTTACGGTACACCGCTGCAAGAAGGGGGGCAAGTTCCTTCGCGTACTCTGTGTAAAATCGAACTGGTATCCCATCAGGACCAGCGGCCTTTCCTCTTTTGAGCGATTTTAATTGTTTCTCTATCCCTCTGTCGTCTATTTCGATATCTACCATTTTGTCAACTGTGCGACAATCTAGGGAAGGAAGCACAGTGCAGTCTTCCTCTGTGAAACAGCTTTTGGAAGAAGACATTTAGTATTTCGGCCTTTAGTCTGTCATCCTCTGTTTCAGTACCATTTTGGTTACAGAGTGTCTGGACATTTTGTTTTGATCCACCTACCGCTTTGACATAGGACCAAAATTTCTTAGGATTTTCTGCCAAGTCCGTACATAGAACTTTACTTTCGAATTCATTGAAAGCGTCTCGCATAGCCGTCCTCACACTACATTTCGCTTCGCGTAATTTTTGTTTGTTTGCAAGGCTTTGGCTATGTTTATGTTTGCTCTGAAGTTCCCTTTGCTTCCGCAGCAGTTTTCTAACTCGGTTGTTGTACCACGGTGGCTCTTTTCCATCTCTTACGATCTTGCTTGGCACATACTCAACTAACGCATATTGTACGATGGTTTTGAACTTTGTCCACTGATCCTCAACACTATCTGTACTTGAGACAAAACTTTTGTGTTGAGCCATCAAGTACTCTGAAATCAGCTTTTTGTCACTTTTGCTAAACAGAAAAATCTTCCTACCTTTTTTAATATTTCTATTTACGGCTGAAATCATCGATGCAGTAACCGCTTTATGATCGCTGATTCCCTGTTCTGCATTAACTGATTCAAATAGTTCGGGTCTGTTTGTCACCAGAAGGTCTAATATATTATCGCCACGAGTCGGTTCTCTGTTTAACTGCTCAAGGTAGTTTTCAGATAAAGCACTTAAAAATATTTCACTGGATTCTTTGTCCCTGCCACCCGTTATGAACGTTTGAGTCTCCCAGTCTATATCCGGCAAATTAAAATCTCCACCCAGAACTATAACATGGTGGGGAAATCTACTCGAAATATTTTCCAAATTATTCTTCAGGTGCTGAGCCACAACAGCAGCTGAGCCCGGGGGCCTATAGAGACATCCAGTTACCATGTCTGAGCCTGCTTTAACCGTGACCTTCACCCACATCATTTCACAATTCGAATCTCCGTCAATTTCCTTCGATACTATTGCACTTCTTATCGCTATAAACACGCCTCCCCCTGCACTGTCCAGCCTGTCTCTGCGGTATACATTCCAATCTGAGTTTAGGATTTCATTACTGTTTACATGTGGTTTCAGGCAACTTTCTGTCCCTAGTACTATGTGGGCGTTGTGACCGTTTATTAATGAGAGCAGTTCTGGGACCTTTCTATAGACGCTCCTGCAGTTTACTATTAGCACATTAATATTGTTACTCCCTGTTGCATTTTGCCTACTCCTGCCTTGCCGCGTCTCAGGAGGCGTCTTGTCGGGCCTAGGGAGGGAATTCTCTAACCTAAAAAAACCTCATGTGCACTCCACACGTACTCTGCTACCCTCGTAGCCGCTTCCGGCGTGTAGTGCACGCCTGACCTATTCAGGGGGACCCTACATTTCTCCACCCGATAGCGAAGGTCGAGAAATTTGCACCCTATCTCTCCGCAGAATTGTCTGAGCCTCTGGTTTAAGCCTTCCACTCGGCTCGAAACAAGAGGACCGCGATCGGTTCTGGGAACGATACTACAAATAGTTAGCTCTGATTCCACCCCGCGAGCGAGGCTTTCCGCCTTCAACAACTCCGCCAACCGCCTGTACGAACTGAGGATGACCTCTGAACCCAGACGGTAGGAGTCATTGATGCCGACATGAGCAACAATTTGCAGTCGGGTGCACCCAGTGCTCTCTATCGCCGCCGGTAGGGCCTCCTCCACATCTCGGATGAGACCCCCCGGCAAGCAGACAGAGTGAACACTGGCCTTCTTCCCCGACCTTTCCGCTATTATTCTTTGTAGGGTCAACGCTGATCTTCCGGTAGGAATCGTCATTTAGCAGGCTCTGCATCTTATCAGTGTAGTCCTTACGGGAGACAACAACTGTAGCATTGCCTTTGTCAGCCGGTAAGACAACAATTTCAGAGCGTTCCCTCAGATCACGAATGGCCGCCCTCTCTTTACTGCTGATATTTGACTTCATCGGCTTGGATTTCGTCAACGCACGACAAGTTTCACGACGTATTTCCTCGGCTGATTCTGGCGGAAGTCGAGCTGCAACCTGTTCAACAGCACTAACAATTTCTGCGACCGGAGTGAACTTGAGGGTGGGAGCGAAGTTGAGACCTTTCTGCAAAACCGATTCTGCAGCAGCTAAGAGAATCAAGAAACGAGCCAGCCTCGCATTGGTACGTGAGAGAGTGCAATTCACCCGCCGGAGTCTTGAGTTTATCGCACAGGAATTACTCAAATTACGTTTGCAACTGGCTACTAAGTTCACTTCTTTTTCCTGGGATTGGATTGATGGTGTCACCTGGGTGTCAGCTGATTCCGCCCATAAGAAGCCTACGGGAAGTCAAACAGCTAAGTTCTCACATCTCCTTGACAAACCATCTCTGCAGGTTCCGTGCAAGACTGTCTTCAATTTGAGAGGCATGGTGTTGAGTGATGATACGGTCTCGGTTTTGCAGAAAGGTCTCAACTTCGCTCCCATCCCCAAGTTCACTTCGGTCGCAGAAATTGTTAGTGCTGTTGAACAGGTTGCAGCTCGACTTCCTCCGGAATCAGCCGAGGAAATACGTCGTGAAACTTGTCGTGCGTTGACGAAATCCAAGCCGATGAAGTCAAATATCAGCAGTAAAGTGAGGGCGGCCATTCGTGATTTGAGGGAACGCTCTGAAATTGTTGTCTTACCGGCTGACAAAGCCAATGCTACAGTTGTTGTCTCCCGTAAGGACTACACTGATAAGATGCAGAGCCTGCTAAATGACGATACCTACCGGAAAATCAGAGTTGACCCTACAAAGAAGGTGGAGAACAAGACGAGGGTTCTCCTCAAGGACGCAGATTTACCGGAGGGTGACGCTAAGAAATTGTAACCCCAAGGTCCGGTACCGCCTAGACTATATGGACTCCCGAAGGTTCACAAAGAGGGGGTACCATTACGCCCCATTGTCAGCAACATCAGGGCACCTACATATTTGTTGGCCAAATACCTGACGGGAATATTAAGTCCTTATTTGGGTAAATGCCCTCATCACATCCGTAATTCCGTGGATTTTGTTAAACGCCTTGATAGCTTCAGGTTGGATGCGTCAGATATCATGGTGAGTTTTGACGTCGTTTCCTTGTTTACGAGGGTACCCCTGCGAGAGTCGCTCGAGTTGATTGGTCAGAGGTTTGACGAGAATACCACTGAACTTTTTAGGCATGTCTTGACTTCCACGTATTTTCTTTTTAATGGAGAATACTACGAACAAACGGAAGGAGTCGCCATGGGTAGCCCACTCTCACCGGTGGTAGCGAATTTGTACATGGAGAACTTCGAGGAGGAAGCCCTGTCGTCATCCGAATGGAAACCTACTTGCTTTTTCCGTTACGTGAACGACACGTTCGTCATCTGGCCACATGGTATGGATAAACTCCTTGACTTCCTTACACATCTAAACTCCATACACCCCAACATCAAATTCACTATGGAGACTGAAACGGAGGGTAAATTACCTTTCCTTGACGTCTTGGTCAGGAGAAGGGCTGACGGCACCCTAGGTCATGGGGTGTATCGAAAGACAACACACACTGATTTGTATTTGCACGCAGACAGCTGCCACCACCCTTCACAGAGGAATGGGGTACTTAAAACTCTAGTACATAGGGCGCGCACTATCTCTGACACAGAGAGTCTATCCCAGGAATTGGAACATCTGAGAACTGTATTTCGAAAAAATGGGTACTCAGAGTGGCAGATCCAACGTGCTCTCCGCCCAACCACTGCATCACAACCTGTTGAGATGGATGAAGTGACGATGGAGGAGGTAGGCACTGCATTTATTCCATACACAGGCGCACTCTCGGGGAAAATCGCCCGCATTCTGAAGAAACACCGGGTCAGAACTGTGTTTTGTCCTCCGAATAAAACTCGTGCATTGGTGGGGAGCGCCAAAGATGACCTCGGTTTGAGGAAGGCCGGCGTGTACCAGATTCCGTGTCAATGTGGCAAGTCGTATATTGGTCAGACGATGCGTACCGTCGAGGATCGATGCCGTGAACACCAGAGGCAGACTGGACTGATGTATCCGAGCAAGTCGGCGGTCGCTGAACATTGTTTGTCGGAAAATCACGCTATGGAGTATGACCGCATGAGGATTCTGGTACAGACGTCGAGATACTGGGACAGCGTTGTTAGAGAGGCCATCGAAATTCGCACCAATGACGACCTCATAAACCGTGACTGTGGCTATAATCTTAGCAAGGCTTGGGAACCAGCGATTGGGTTAATCAAGAGTAAATCGAGAAAACGCATAGTTGTGACGACCACGGAGGACAGAGCCATCACCACAGACGCCGTTGCCATCTGTTCCACCACGCTACCGTGGCGCGCGGCGCGGACGGCGGAGGGAACGCGCCGCGGGTGGAGGGTATTTAAATCGGCCGCCGCCGCGACCGAACCCAGTTCCCCCTGAGCAGGCATAGCGTACGGATCTCCGTGCCGGCACGTTCACAGGAGCTCAGTCCGTCAGTTCACCTGATGATGGCGACATGTTTGATCGCCGAAATATTGTGCCCGTTGGACACTATAGACCGGCAGTACACCCGTGGCTATTTTGATTATCAAATACGCCGGGAGAAACTCAAGAATCACATGATAAACAATATTTTATTCAAAATAAACTACATTGCTATTTATACATTTCTTCCACCTCTCGGGCAGGCTATGAATGCCACTCCCAAATAGCAGTTCTTCTGAGCCGTACTGCGGCTCACGTTGGTGCTGTTTGTAGGCTTCCGCCCTCTCTTGGAGGCCAGACTGTATCGGTTAGTTAGGATGGTTGCGGTTGTTTGTCTTCTTCTCGTGCTCACTAGCGCCACTCGATTTCACAAGCGTTGTCTGTCCGCTAGTGGCAACAGCGGCGGTTATCGATATGTAGTAACTGTTGCCCTCTCTTTGGGGCGACGTCGTCGTTTTTCCGTGCCAGTTCAGTTGGGGACTTAGGAGGAGTCACGTCCGCATAGTACCTCAACACTCCAGGACCGCTGGTGGCACTCATGGACTGCACGATAGAAGGGCTGTGGTCACGAGGGTGTACGACCTCGTAGTGAACCGGATACAGCAAGCTTTAAGATGAATGCACTTCAGTGCAAGTAGAAACCTCCACCATTGTGATGTCTCGCGATTCTCCAGTGACTTCGGTTCGTGTTACTGCTCGTAGTGTCGCCGAGGCGAAGAACAGCGATTGGAGTGCTTGGGGAAGGCGGATCTGATTAGCTTTCCTCGACTTCTTATTGCTATTTACTGCGTTCAACATGTTACTATTTGTTAAGTTGAACCGGCAGTAACTTTTCTTGCCTGCTGGCCGATAACGTCCCATTTTCCTGCCCTGGAGGTTAGTGTATGTAACAGCAGTGTACGTTTCCTCGCATTACCGCTGCTGTCCGGTAAGGCGAGTAGTTTTGGCAGCATTTTTGATTGTAGGCCGGTTGGCGAGTCTTCCACTCTGGTGGTAGTGATTTCTTTCTCGTTCCGGGCGCTCTAAGCACAGTATTCTGGGGACGTAGTGGAGACCGCCGGTTTGGGCTTTGGCGTATTGTTACATCGTTGCATTTGGTTTATCGGACGTCAGGTAGCTTCAGCAAGATTATCATTAGTCTTTCGTTAGACTGACACTAGTCTGAGTTACCATCTTGTGAAGTGTAATCAGCTCTTGCCTACGTATCTCATCGCCCGCGCAAGTGTTTGTTCCCAGACATTCCCAGACGTCGATTCCTGGAGCACCATCTGTGGGCCCTTGGTTCTTGTAAGACATGTATGTACTAAGAGGAGGTCTGATGGCCCGTAGTTCAGTGTAACGCTCCTTCAGTCCACTCCTTCTGCGGGTATAATCTGCCTCAGTACCCTTTAAGGGACTTGTATGGTCCTTGTGTTTTCTTATTGTATTATTTATTACAATACCTTGTAATGCCTACATTAAAGGTTACATATGTTTAGTTGATAGTTCTTGTCGTCTTCTGGAATAAATCTAGCAGTGTAGTGTTCAGTGGATGTTGAGGATTGTGGTACAAAGTTTACCATCATCTTATTTCACCCGTTTCGTGATCAGTTGCTTGTTTATTTAATTAACCTCTGCTATTGTATTTGCTGTTTTACAGCTGGTTTCTAAATTTTTTATATTATTCCCGTTCCTGGCATGTAAGGCCTTCAGCCCTGATTGTGCTCATTTGCCTTAAAATTCTAATTTGATATTGGTATTTCAGGAGTAAGCCTTATTTACTGCCATTCCTGGCGTCTGATGCCTTCTGCTGTGTTTGTGGCGACTTTCTTTTACTATTTCGATATCTGTAATTTGTAAGTTGCAGCGAGTCCTAACCATTTCTGAATTTATTGCCATCCCTGGCGTGTAGGGCCGTCTGCCCAGATCACAGTGGCTTGCTTTTAAAATATTATCCAGCTGTATCTGTATTTAATGGTGATTTGCTAAATTGTAGCTCACTGAAAACAATATTATGTACACAGTTGTTTATTCCTTCATTGATAAATTGAGGGATTTTTATTTATTGTTGAGTCTGGAATTACTGGTTTAAAATAAATTATGAGTAAATGTAAAAGGCAACCGATAGTAACTGATTACGGCCCCGTCCACAATCGTAACCGAATCCTGCCTTCCCTTGACTACCAGGTTTCATCTTCTTTTGAAGCGAACCAGTTAGCGAACCATTCTCTTACATTTCCATACGAACTGAAGCGTTGTCCAGCGAGAGCGTGTGATGCAAATAGATCGATGATAATCAGACGGATCCAAGTCAGGAGAATAAGCCGCATGCCTTAGTATTTCCCACCTGAAAACCTCGACCGTTTCCCTGACCCATTTTTCTGTCAGTGATGATGTGTTATAATGAACCAATATGACTCTGTGTTGCCTTTTTCTATATCCCGGTCGTTTTTCACGTGATGCTCGATTTAAATCAATAATTTTCTGTTGTTAGCGATCAATGTTAAAGGTTTTACCATGTTTTAGCGGCTCATAATACTCGTAAATATCAATCTTCTGATCCCACAAAACACACAGCATTGTTTTCTTTCCGAAGTGATTTGGTCTTGCAGTGCATGTGGATGGTTTGTCTGGATTCACCCATGATTTACGGTACTTGGGATTCATTGTTCATCGTCTGTCACTATTCGATGGAGGAAGATTTTCTTTCGTATGTGGAGAGCAGCATTTCAGAATTGTTCTTTCGATTTGTTTGGTGTCTTTCATTCAGTTCATGCGGAACCCATTTTCCCCACTTTCTGCAGCTTTCCCCTAGCTTTCACCCGAAGAGGAACGGCTTTCTGCATCACATTCAATTATTCTTCTAGGGCCTCTCGAGTCTGAGTATCATCGTCATACAACATGACCTGCAGTTCGTTGTCTTCGAACGTTTTCGGTCCTTTGCCGCGCTCATCGTTTGTCACGTCACAATCACCACTTTTGAATCTTTTGAACCACTCGAAACATTGTGTTTTCCCAAGAGACGATACTTTACCAGCAAGGGGACGAGCCAGTCGCTCACTATTTCTGAACACGAAAATACACACCAATGTCTTGGGTTGGATCCTATTTCTGACTTTGTAATGGACTGAAGACTTGTACCTCTTTTGATACGTCTGCATCCATAGGCAGTAGATAATAAACCTGGCAACTTGGCAACTTCCCATTCAAGAGCAGCAACTAAATGCCCTAATTAAGTCTTATCTACCTTCCTCCTTATTTTTCCATAATCACCCATAAAAACGTGTCTCCACAGTGGCGTATCACTATACACACTCACGGACGCTATGTAGATAAACCGCATTTCTGTAATGAAGAGAGGCCTTTCTTCAGTTTTTTTTAAGATGCTTCATAAACGTGAAATATTTTGTTGAGGTTTGGGTTCAAACCAATGACGAGGCAGTCTGAAACCTTTGATTCCGTTCCCAAGCGTTGAAATAACCGAAAAGCAAGGAATGAGATTAACGGTTGCTCAAGAAAGCATTACAGCTACTCGAGATTCTTCGTAGGAATATACGTCTGCAGTGGATAAACATTTCATAAATTATCCGTGAAGACTTGCCAAGTTACATCTTTAATGCAAGTTAAAAGGGTATGTTAAAGTATGCAACGGCAGAGCGCTGTTTTGCGAACACTGTCTGCCATAGAGAAAATCAAGTCTTCCGTTATACCTCAAGACACATCTCCCTACGGATGTACTGTAGTATCTTTTCTCAACTTTCTATGATCTCTCTAGAGAAATATGGATTGCATTCTTCCCTGCAGAACAATTTTGCTGTGGAAACTGAGCTCTTTCTTCTTTATACATTGTACCAGCGTTAATATTGCGTGCAAGTGTAGAGACAGCCCTTTGCCTTTCTGACAGAGAGGTATCCTGCATTCGGATTTGCTCTGCCGGTTTCATTTTATTCACATCAAACAATGTGTTGCGTTATATCTCGCGGACTCATATCCCTCACTTCCCCTTTGTCTCACTTGCGGCAGAATGAAACCGGTTGCGGCGGGCGAATTTCCCAAGCCTCCGTACGGAACTCGAACGTCTGGAGGAATTTAATGTATCGTTAAGTAGTGACGTTATCACCGTCCACTTCTTAATATAGATTATCCAAATATCAACATGCGGCACACGCATTAAGCCGTAGACCGAATAATGTCGCTGTTAATAAAAAAAATCCGGTTTTGATGTGCTGTTGAAATATTTTATGAGGAATATGCTGGTGACTGGTAAATTAATTAGTAAGAGCAACTTACCAACATTAATTATAACAGCTTTAACAGTAAATGTAATATATCCCTTGTGGATGGTGAACTGAAACTGTGATTTAAATTAGCGATTTGTGTAGGTACGATATGTAACCTGTCGATTTGTGAATTTAATACGACTTACTGCGCAATTAAATAATTTTTGAGACACTGCAGACAAATCATCAGATGAAATGAAATGTCGTATGGCGGGGCCTACCGGCCGGTAGACCTGGCCGCCTGATGCAAGTCTATTGAGGTGACTCGCGCGTCGATGAGGATGAAACGATGATGATGAAAACGACACAAACAGCCAGTCCCTGTGCGGTGAAAATCTCCAAACCAGCAAGGAATCGAACCCGGGCCCCCCGTCATGACAAGCCGGCTCGATGTCCACTCAGCTACGGCGGCGGACGAAAACATTACAGGAACTTTTTTATGGACCATGTGCAGCTGAAAGCTAGGCTTGAGACGATGGCCACATTAGCGGAAATTTATTTGCAAGTTAACGAAATGGGTGGGAAACGAAGAGATTGTTACCTTTTAGGACAGTATGTATGAGGAATACACACACACAAACACACACACACACACACACACACACACACACACACACACACACACATACATACAAACATACACTGTATTTGAATGCTCTTCGTCTCTAGTACACTGAATGTAAACACAAAGACTATGAGCATGTTAGCTATTGCATTGTACTGTATCATGATCTTAGATATGAGGATATTAAAATACAAAATAAAATATTTCCAAGCATAGATAATGGATATGCGTGAACATTCCTGTGTCCTCTTTCATCTATTTTCTATGTTTATCACTGTTTTATTCTGCAGTTAATACATTTTACATGGAAACTTTCCATGTTCATTTGTATCTTCCATGTACGTTACTGTAACTCTTTCATTCATTTAATAACTATTAAACTGTGTTAGTTTACCTTTACCGTTTTGCACGTTTAGAATAACATAATCTCGGCTCATGTACACACAGCTTTCCATGTTGATCTATTTAAGCTACATACTGGTAATTCACTCTTTCATTTATGAAGTAAATATTTCACTGTGTTTATCTGCAACTGTTTTTATCAATGTAATGTGTATATGACTAATGTTCAAATTCTCCTCTAGCTTATGTTGACTTTCGTCTATTATCTATGCCACTGAATATTTTATTTTATAACTTGGTACGTCTCACGTCAAAGGTCACTATTTATGAAAATGTGATATCTGGTATCTTCATACTCTTTGTGTTTACATTCAGTATTTGTACACACACACACACACACACACACACACACACACACATATATATATATATATATATATATATATATATATATATATATATATATATATATGTGTGTGTGTGTGTTTGTGTGTGTGTGTGTGTGTGTGTGTGTGTGTATGTGTGTTTGTGTGTGTGAGAACACCAGTTCGCTACCAATGGAGGAGATGGTCAACACACTGAAGGAACGAACCTCTGTGCCTTCCAAATTATACAATATTTCCAATTACCAACAAGGTATGCATAAATTGGACTGAGAATGAGACTCATAAAGCACAAAAGACTACAAAACGATTTTCAACCCAATCTTGAGATATTTTGTGAGAAAACATGAGTAATGGGACAAAGCCAGTTCTGGTACACTTTTGATATCAAATTGATATGCTAACTAATTAAAGTGATCAATGAAAGAACATCTCCAATAACCATCTCCTTAACCTATCTTTCAACTAAGTCGTTTCTGACTCCCTGGGGGTTGGTTTATAACCTCCTGGGGATAATCCACCCTTCTGATAAACCCCCTGTCCCAATTCTCGTCCTTCTCCTCCCATCCACCACCTCTTTGGGAAAAGGCATACTTTCTTGTCACCCCTCCCCAGTTCAGTTCTGTGCCTCTTTGCCGTCTCTTGATAAATTTCCAGCCCTCCCCACCTCTCCCCCATTTCCTCACTCAATATCTCCATATGAAAATTGGCCGGAAAGTGTACAGTCTTTGCTCTGCTCGTGCAGAGGAAGGATCTCACAGCATGATTTGGGTGGTAAATTTGAACAATATATTGTTTATTTATTTAAACTTTAAGTAAATTAATTACGTAAACTTATGGGAAGTGATGGGTTGCGGTCCCATTTATTTTAAAAAGGGGGGGGGAGAATGCCCCACCCTTATGATGTCTGTGTTGCAACATCAAAAATGGTCGGAAATGGCATATTTACGCTAGCCTATCATAATAATTTGTTTAATAATTTATAGCAGACAGGGTTGGAAAAAAGGCCCTGGAAAATGTAAGTAAATATATCACATAAAATACTCACCACCACCCTATGATGATTCTTTTTCATAATAGAAAATATTTTCAATGTTTGAGAATCACAAGTATACACTTTACAAATCAGGTAATTAAATTTCCACCACAAATAGATCGTAGCACTCAACATATCCGAAGCATTCACTGATGCAAGCACCCTCCACCGCTATACGTTTCCACTAAACACACCAGGCCAAAAAAAAAAAAATCACTCATGATTGTGAAGTGCATGCTGTCCACCAACTGAAGTAGTGTACAAGCTGTGGCTACACCAACCAGAAGGGAATTACAGATCTGCATCCGCTTCAGCCACTCTTTCAGTTGTGTGCACATCTCCTGGTATCCACAAGCCAGCCATACAAGAAGCTCATAGGCTGGTGAGACTCTCAATGTGACCGCCCAGCCATCAATTGATCAATTTATACTGTGGAGGAATAATCGTCCAACTCAAACTCTCACTATATTGAATCTTCCCAAATTTCCACATTTCGGCGTAAATATCTGAGAAAACACTCAACACGTTCATCCACTTCTGACACTACTCAACCAGCATAGTGGTTAGTTCATTATTCAGACATCCAGAAGGCACTGTGAGTGCTGCTGCTGGGTCTTGCCACCTCGGCTGTGGTCAAGAGCTGCCTAGCTGGAATCTTTCTTTGTAACTGACCATCTGGCACAGGATAAGCCATGGCTTAAGTGCATCTCCGACATAGACTCCACCCAGTTTAAAAAATACACTTCCCCAACCCGAGGCAGGGTGCTGTTGTCCATATATCTCCATTTTCTCACGCAAAATTCCTTCCTTTCATACAAGTTATTTTTGATGAAGAAGAAACCGGAGTATACACACGATTTGACATCGCTACAGTATCGCTACTTGTTGTGAAAATCCTGTACAATGGTACGGCATATGGTATAATTGCTGTAAGTATTCTCTCACCAGGAAAAAATCCGTTCTTATCATCTTAATATCTGATACTTCCTACAACATAGGACTAAAATACTGAATTCTTGTTTTACTCATGGCGAAGTGCTAAGACCATGCTCTGCCTCTCTCACTGGATGCTTCCTCACTTTCGAGCTCTCATATATATATATATATATATATATATATATATATATATATATATATATATATATATATATATATATGTGTGTGTGTGTGTGTGTGTGTATGTGTGTGTGTGCATGGAGGTGGGAGATTGATTGAAATTTCGTTAAAAGGTCTCGCCACAACAGAAAAAATCGTGAATCATATCTGTGGTACTCTCGCCCTCACTTCTACCTGTCTGGCAGCTCATCACTGATGTCAGACCGTTTACCACAAAATAAATGTTTTCTGTGATCATGTGAGTCCCTCTGCATGATGAGTGATTTTATTTACTTTTTCCTGCAGTCGAAATACACTCACCATTATAATTTACAGACCCTTCTGTGACGTCTCTGGGGCTTCTGACAGGAAAGGAAAAATGGATGGTAATTGTCGTCCAATAGCTGAATATATCCAAAGATAATTACATTCTGCCCTTTTACTTGTCTTGCTGTGGTGGTGGAAGTAAGTCACTCAGTAGTTCGGTTCACCACTCCCTAACTTATCCCACTGAGACCCGTTAGTCTATTGGAGCATTGGGACCCTACACCATATCCCCATCCCCACCACTGCCACAGGCTCGAATGCAAACAACTGCTACCATCAAAATCAGGTTGTGAACCTCTGCGCCGCACGTCAGAGCTGTACTATTCTTGGCTGACAAGCCACTGTCCGCCATGCTGGGTAGTCATTACTAATTTCAGACTCGCGAAAGTTGCCCTATCCTTCTTAGAAGGACTGTGCACATAAATGTTGGTGGTGTAAATATCAAGTTGAGAAATTTGCTGCCGCTCATCCCACATGCAAACCAAAACGTTTTTAGATGTGTTTTTGAAATATGCGGGAAACACTGACCTAGCGACATAGCAGAATACCCGTCTACTGACCACTTAATCTCGAAACTGTATGAGTCTCAAGACCTGGGATTCCATCAGAATACAACCCTGTAGAAGCATTCACATTGGGTCCTACCGAATTAGTGGGTGGGTGCTTTGTAAAGTCAAGTGGGAATCCAATGAGGGATGACTATGTTCTTTTCGAGAAACACTAATGATAAAATTTAGGGAAACGACATTTGAAGCTGACTGCGGAATGCTTCTACTACTGCCAACATAAATTTAATGTAAATACCACGAAGGTAAGATAAGAGAAATTAGCACTCTTGCAAAAGCGTATAGATAGTCTTTTTTCTCTCACTTAATTTAGAATGGGAAAGAAGGTGGCTAGAATTGGTACAGGGTGTCCGCATAATGCACTGTATGATGGCTTGTAAAGTATATGCAGATTTAGATGTAAATTTTGTCTACCTATTAAGATGTAAGTCCACCCATTTACTAGCCCACAAAACTCACAGATGAATGTTGTCTTTTCCGTGTAAAGAAAGTGAAAGGCAGAACTTCTCTTGCTGAGTGCCTCTCGTATTAGTTCCTTTTCTTTATTGCAGTAACTTTGCAAGACGTATGTGAGAGGTTGTAATAAGTTTGACTACAACATTTAGAAGAAGCAGTATAGAAGTCAACTTCACTTTCGTCAGGGTATTGCTTCTCTGGCATATACTCACGAATCTTCCGCTCATCGATATATAGCATTGGAATCCACTTCATTTCAGTGAGTAAAAGATGTTCATGTCAGTTCACAGACCCTTCCTCATTCTCTCAAAATCCCATCACATTCCGACAGCATTGTTTCATTAGTTAGAAGGCTGACAAGTAAAGGACTAACACAACAAGAAAATAGCACACTAACATACAGGAGGAAAATCACAACCATGAAGGGTATACTTGGAGTACACAAAGAAATTCAGAAGCGCTACACATACAATTATACAATTCGTTGACCTCATATGATGGTCTATAAATGACCCCCTCTACATATCCTGACCTCCTTTACTGTATTCCTACGTACTAGATATACGACAAAGCAGTGAGGTCAGAGTTTCCTTTGATGGCATAGCGTTTTGTGAGAAATATATTATCATCATCATCATTTTTCGAATGGAGCATACCTCCATAAAACGAATTTAACAGTATCACAGAGCATTTAATACGCTATCCGTCGAATAATTTACATCAGTGCAAAAATCTCACACCTCAAGACATAATTCTGAGCTACTGAAAGAGTAGAAGGAGATCTGGGGCTTAATCACAGCATTGCTCATTTTTCCCCATGTGCTGTTAGACTGACCATGATGCCATATTCCGTGTAGTATATCCACACAGGTAGTACACATGTGCATAGTGCCAGTTTGTTTAGGAACAAACCCTTTTCTCACGTGCTTGTTCATCTACGGTACATTGAGAACCAATTAAGAAGTACAGTGAAAGATCCGTGAGAATATCCCGGGTAAGTGACACTCTGACGAATGTGGAGTTGAAAGGTGACCTCTATACTGCTGCTTCTGAGTGTTGTCGGCAAACATATTACAACCTATTAGATACACCTCCTGAAGTGACTGTAATGAGAAAGGTAGTGGCTAATACGCATATTTTTACCGAGAGAGAGTCAGCAGCAGAAGTTCCACCTTGTGTTTTCTCGATAATAACGAAACAACATTTTTCGATGAGTTTTGTGTGACCCAGACGTGTAACCAATGGCACCGCCGGGTGATACTCAAGTACGGCGATGACGAATACACGCTTCCGATGTGCGTTCACCGCGATGTCGCCAAACACGGATGCAATCATCATGATGCTGTAACCAGAACGTGGATTCATCCGACAAAATGACGTTTTGCCATTCGTACACCCAGGTTCGTAGTAGAGTACACCATCGCAGGCGCTTCTGTCTGTGATGCAACATCAAGGGTAACCGCAGCCATGGTCTCCGAGCTGATAGTCCACACTGTTGCAAACGTCGTCGAACTGTTCATGCAGATGGTTGTTGTCTTGCAAACGTCCCCATCTGTTGACTCAGGGATCGAGACGTGGTTGCACGATCCGTTCCAGCCATGCGGATAAGATGCCTGTCATCTCGACTGGTCGTGATACGAGGCCGTTGGGATCCAACACAGCGTTCCGTATTACCCTCCTGAACCCATCGATTCCATATTCTGCCAACAGTCATTGGACCTCGACCAACGCGATCAGCAATGCCGCGATACGATAAACCGCAATCGCGATAGGCTACAATCCGACCTTTATCAAAGTCGGAAACGTGATGGTACGCATTTATCCTCCTTACACGAGGCATCACAACATCGTTTCACCAGGCAACTGCTGTTTGTGTGTGAGAAATCGGTTGCAATATTTCCCCATGTCAGCACGTTGTAGGTTTCGCCACGGGGTGCGAACCTTGTGTGAATGCTCTGAAAAGCTAATCATTTGCATATCACAGCATCTTCTTCCTGACGATTAAATTTCGCTTCAGTAGCAAGTCATCTTCGTGGTGTAGAAATTTTAATGGCCAGTAGTGTATTTGCATACTTTGCAAGCCATTGTATGGTGCATGACGGAGGGTACTCGATACCACTGCTAGTCATTTTCTTTCCTATTCCACATGCAAATTAACCATGGGACAGGAAGACTGTCAATATGCCTCTGTATGAGAAATAATTTCTTATGTCTAATCTTCGTGCACCTTAAACTAAATGTATGTTGGTGTTCGTACACTCCTTCTGCAGTCTGCTTTAAATTTCTGTTGTCTAATTTTATCAGTAGTTTTCCTCGAAAACAACATATCCTTCCCTCCACGGATTCCCATTTGAGTTGGCAAACCATCCAGTCATTAATTTGGTGGCAGCCAATATGAACACTTCTACATTGTCTTATTCTGTGGGAAAGTAAGGTCATCCGAAGACCAGTATCAGTTGCAAAGTGATTTAGAAAAGATTGCTGGATGGTGTGGCAGGTGGCAGTTGACGCTACATAACGAAAAGTGTGAGGTGATCCACATGAGTTCCAAAAGAAATACTTTAGAATTCGATTACTCGATAAATAGTACAATTGTCAAAGCTGTCAATTCAAGTAAGTACCTGGGTGTTAAAATTACGAAGAACTTCAGTTGGAAAGACTACATAGATAATATTGTGGGGAAGGCGAGCCAAAGGTTGCGTTTCATTGGCAAGACACTTAGAAGATGCAACAAGTCCACTAAAGAGACAGCTTACACTACACGTGTTCGTCCTCTGTTAGAATATGGCTGCGCGGTGTGGGATCCTTACCAGGTGGGATTGACGGAGGACAGCGAAAGGGATAAAAAAAAGGCAGCTCGTTTTGTATTATCACGTAATAGGGGAGAGAGTGTGGTAGATATGATACGCGAATTGGGATGGAAGTCATTACAGCAAAGACGTTTATCGTCGCGGCGAGACCTTTTTACGAAATTTCAGTCACCAACTTTCTCTTCCGAATGCGAAAATATTTTGTTGAGCCCAACCTACATAGGTATCAAAATAAAATACGAGAAATCAGAGCTCGAACAGAAAGATTTAGGTGTTCGTTTTTCCCGAGCGCTGTTAGGGAGTGGAATGGTAGAGAGATAGTATGATTGTGGTTCGATGAACCCTCTGCCAAGCACTTAAATGTGTATTCCAGAGTTGTCATGTAGATGTAGATGGAGATGTAGAAACCCAGGTCTGCAGACTCATACACGTTGGGGATGGAGTGGTCAGCTGAGATGTATTTTGATATTGTTCAGTCTGTCAGCCTCTCCTGTACACTTTGCAAAACATCTCAGAACGTTTTGGTTTGCAGGTGGGATGAGGGGGAGCACATTGAAGCGTGCAGTCCTTCTGGGAAGAATAGGACAACTTTGGGAAGCCTGGAACCATTAACAACTCTCTGGCATGGCGAACAATGAGTCGTCGGCCGGGAGCCGTACAGCCCTGATGCGAAGGGATGGATTCGTGACCGGCTGCCGGTCGGGGTGCCCGAGCGGTTCTAGGCGCTACAGTCTGAAAGCGCGCGATCGCTACGGTCGCAGTTTCGAATCCTGCCTCGGGCATGGATGTCTGTGGTGTCCTTAGGTGAGTTAGGTTTAAGTAGTTCTAAGTTCTAGGGGACTGATGACCTCAAGAAGTTAAGTCCCATAGTGCTCAGAGCCATTGGAACCTGTCCCGCTGACGGCAGTGGCAGCAGCTCACATGCGATCCGCCGGCGGCTGTGGGGATGGGGGGCGGAGGAGTCATGGGTAGAATTCTAAGTGACTAACCTCCACTAGCTTGGCAACGCAAGTCACTCACAGAACTTAATTAGTGTTGGGTATCTTCTGCTATTTGACGATGGTTATCATCCGTTTTGGTATCGTAGGAAGTGACTGCCTAGCCTGTGGGACACGCTAGACACTTCACACAAGCATCTGTAGAGGCTTCCTGTGAGTGTAATCTTACTGCAGGAAGAAATTACCCACGTAGCAAAGGCGCTCGGAGGAGGAGGAGGAGATTAGTGTTTAACGTCCCGTCGGCAACGAGGTCATTAGAGACGGAGCGTGCCCTTTCAAAGGAACCATCCCGGCATTTGCCTGGAGCGATTGAGGGAAATCACGGAAAACCTAAATCAGGATGGCCGGGGACGGGATTGAACCGTCGTCCTCCCGAATGCGAGTCCAGTGTGCTAACCACTGCGCCACCTCTAAGGCGCTCGATTGATGTATTTAATGAAGTAGTTAATCAACTTGTTATCTATAATGTTCTGTCGGGCGGGTGAAAGCCTGGGCAAGAATACTATGAATATGTATATCAGGCGTTTTTTCCGATATGGCGAAATTCTTTAACGAAATTTAGGTTTCCCACCTACACAGGGAGAGACGGCAATCGTAATAAAATCTGCTATATTACCGAAATTTTAAAGTGGTATGTAGTGTTACGCTTCTGGCACCACTTGTTACGACCTCAGCACCACTTGTTGGCAGCAGACACAGTGGCTGCGACAGAGACTAAGACGGGGTGGAGTTTTACGATTATTTATTGAACTTCCCTTACAATTTCTCCCTCTTCGCGCTACCCAGCCCTGCGGATCCCTCCGCCTGGCTGCTGTTGTGTAGATTCTCCGACAATGCATGCAACACGCGCCGCTGATCGCACTCGGGAGCCTCGCGCCACCAGTACTCCGCTCAAGCCAGGATGCTCTGTGGTTGAGATGAACTCGTCGCCGCTCAGCGCCCCGGAGTGTGAGGTCAGCTGCCGATGCCTGCTGCCCGGGCAGCTGGGAAGCCATTAGTCGTGATGTCCACGAGGTGCCATTATGGGCGGGCCACACGCCATGGGCCGGGTCGCCATGAAGTCCGGACGTCAGTCTCCGGCAACGCCTGTGACCCAGACCGTGCTGTAGCCGGTCGTGTTGGAAGTTCTCGCTGTAGTTAGCCATGGCGCCGACCGAACTCCGAACTCCGGCCGACCTCCAGAGCTGAAGTTGACACCTGGTGGCGAACAGATGACTTCTGCGAGCTGGAAGAGACTTCCGGAATCGTCACCTATGAAGGTTGAACATTCAGACACGGACAACGTCCATCTTCAGATCCGAACTGCTTCCTAATCGCTTCTGTCTGCTGCTGCGTGCGCTCCACTATTTATATCCGGCAGGAGGACGTCTTTTAGCCTCGGCGGTAGCTTTTTGTTATTACTCTCACAGTATATTGCAGCGTAACTTAGCGTGCTGGCCTCACCTCCCCTTACTCAGCACTCTCCAGGCTTAGCTCGGCACTCGGTCAGCAAGGCTATCTGTGCCTGCCTACTTCGCAACGCCTCGGTCGTGCTTCTGTTTTGCCATTCTCCACTGCGTGAAGCAATGCTCACTACATGTGGCCACAACAGTAGTATGAACCTGATATTTACAACTCCTCTCTGTATTCCTACCTTAAGAGAGTTCTGGCTACTTTAAGACAGTTTGAAAGTGGGGAGGCACCGTATGACAGAGATAGAGCATGCCCTTAGCACACTTATGAGCCAAAAATGTGTTTAATATTCTAGTCCTGTCATGCAGGAAGCAACACATTTTAAGCTTATCAGAACATATCTTCTTCGGTGATGAGAGCTAACGTAGCCTATGCCATATTGTTGTACAGGATTTTCGCAACAAGTAACGATACTTCAGCGACGTGAAAACGCATGTGTGCTCCAACTTAGTCCCTCTTCGAAAGTAACAAGCATAAAACGGGGGAAACTACATTTTGCGTGAGAAATTAGAGATATATGGACAACAACAATCCTGATTTGAACTGGGTAAAGCGGATTTCTTAAACAGGGAGTGGAATGCAGTTAGTACTATACGTCCAAGTTGTGCCCTCTTGTCTTCTCATGTGTCGCATTCAGCAGCAGGGGCAGTCACGGTGGCTTAGCCAACCAGAAGCCGTGGCTGTGCCAGCCGGTTGGTTACAAAGGAGGACTATGGGTACTGAGCTCTTGTCCACAACCATGGGGTAAGGCACACCAGGGGCACTCGCAGTGACTTCTGGATGTCTGAATATCCAACCAACCAGTATGCTGGTTGGGCGGCGATGGAAGGAGACACATATGTTGCGTGTATTCTCCTATTTTTACGTGGAAATTTGAGCAGATTCAGTATGGTGAGTGTTTGCACTGGACAACTAATCTCCACCATATAAATGGATCAGTTGACGGCTGAGTGGTCACAGTGATAGTCTATAGAGCCTCTGAGCACTGAAATGGCCAGCACTTGGATACTAGCAGATGTGCAAACACCTGCCAGAAGGGTCAACATGGGTGCTCGTCTCTGCTTCGCTACTGGCGGGCGCAGCCACAACTAGTGGCACTTCAGCTGCAGACGGGTGATGCCCGCTTGGCGATCGAGAGGGGTGTCGTTTTTCACCATACGTGTTGAGTGAAAACCTTCTGTTGGAGGAAGGTGCTAGTGTACTCAAATGTCAGTTAACACAAGACCTTGGATATATTGAGCGCTATGGTATATTTGTAGAGGAATTTTAATTCCTCGATTGGTAAAACGTATGCATGTGATTCTCAAACGTTTGAGGTGTGTTTTATTACGAAGAACAATCATCATAAGATGGTGGTGGGTGCTTCAAGTGATCTATTTGTTGACATGCTCCAGAGCTTTTTTTCTCTACCCTGTCCACTGTAAAATGTTAAACAATTAATTTGATAGGGTACTGCAAATGAAATATTTCCCACCATTTTTGCATCACATGAATGCGGCTTTTCGCGGATGATGCTGTAGTATACAGAGAAGTTCCAGCATTAGAAAATTGTAGCGAAATGCAGGAAGATCTGCAGAGGATAGGCACTTGGTGTAGGGAGTGGCAACTGACCCTTAACATAGACAAATGTGATGTATTGCGAATACATAGAAAGAAGGATCCTTTATTGTATGATTATATGATAGCGGAACAAACACTGGTAGCAGCTACTTCTGTTAAATATCTGGGAGTATGCGTGCGGAACGATTTGAAATGGAATGATCATATAAAATTAATTGTTGATAAGGCGGGTACCAGGTTATGATTCATTGGGAGAGTCCTTAGAAAATGTAGTCCATCAACAAAGGAGGTGGCTTACAAAACACTCGTTCGACCTATACTTGAGTATTGCTCATCAGTGTGGGATCCGTTTCGTCACAGGGTTATTTGGTAACCGTGATAGCGTTACGGAGATGTTTAGCAAACTCAAGCGGCAGACTCTGCAAAAGAGGCGCTCTGCATCGCGGTGTACCTTGCTCGCCAGGTTTCGAGAGGGTGCGCTTCTGGATGAGGTATCGAATATACTGCTTCCCCCTACTTATATCTCCCGTGGAGATCACGAATGTAAAATTAGAGAGATTCGAGCGCGCACGGAGGCTCTCAGACAGTCGTTCTTCCCGCGAACCATACGCGACTGGAACAGAAAAGGGAGGAAATGACAGTGGCACGTAAAGTGCCCTCCGCCACACACCGTTGGGTGGCTTGCGGAGTATGAATGTAGATGTAGATGTAAATGTAACATCTATGACTTGACTATTTCTTCCGCCCAAAGAAAGAGAACCACAGTCCAACATTTCTCACCAATTGAATTAATTAATTTGATTAGCGTTCTGATGAGTCTAGGGGTAGCGTGTTTGATTAGTGATCAAAAGGTCTTCAGTCCCCAGTTCAAAACCCGCCACTGTTAAATTTTGATTAATAATTAGCATTGGTGGCCAAGGGTTTCCAGCATAAGAAGTCACCCTCATTCTGCCAATGGTATTGTCGAAGAGGGCGGAAGAACGTACAGAGGTTCAGAGCACTCTGTTGCTCTTGGGGTGAAAACTTCTCCTTATGGCGGAAGAATCAGCAATTATCAATCGCATGAGGATGCAGAAAGCAATGGAAACTACTGCAATAAAGACACAAAACGTGCATTCACCGGACATGTGGCCTGTAACTGAAAAAAGGTGGCATAGTGATCTCTCCAAAAGATTCCGGATTAGTACCCCATTCGGATCTCCAGGAGGAGATTGCCAAGGGGAAGGCGACAACGAGAGAAAGATGGATTAACCAACGAAATGATAACGCTCTATGAGTCGGGGCTTGGAATGTTAGAAACTTGAACATGGTAGGGAAGCTACAAGAACTGAAAAGTGAAATGCAGAGGCTCAATCTGGGTATATTGTGGGTCAGTGAAGTGAAATGGAAAGAAGGATTTCTGGTCAGATGAGTGTAGGGTAACGCCAGCAGCTGCAAAAAATGGTATAGCTGGAGTAGGATTCGCTATGAACAGGATGGTGGGGAAGAGAGTGTGTTACTGTGAACAGTTCAGTGATAGGGTTGCTCTTATCAGAAACGACAGTAAACGAACGTGGCCAATAAATGTTGAGATGTATATGCCAACCTCGCAACCTGAAGATGAAGAAGTAGAGGAAGTATATGAGGGTATTGAAGGGGTAATTAAGTAAAGGGAGATGAAAATTGAATAGTCATGGTGGAATGGAATGCAGTTGTAGGTAAAGGAGTAGAAGAAAGAGTTACAGGAGAATATTGGATTGGGAAAAGAAATGAAAGAGGGGAAAGACTAATTTAGATTTTCTAAAAGTTTGGGCTAGTAATAGCGAGTACTCTGTTCGAGAATCACAAGAGGAGGAGGTATACTTTGGAAAGGCCAGATGATGTGGGAATATTTCAGTTAGATTACATCGTGGTCAGACAGAGATTCAGAAGTCAGATACTTTATTGTAAGGTATACCCAAGAGCAGATACAGACTCAGATATCAATGTTGTGATGATGAAGAGTGGGCTGAAGTTTAAGAGATTAGTCAGCAAGAATCAATACCCAAAGAAGTGGGATATAAAAGTACTAATGAATGACAAGATACACTTGTAGTTCTCTAAGGCTATAGATACAACAGTAAGGCATAGGTCAGTAGACAGTTCAGTTGACGAGGAAGAACTTCTAAAAAGGGCATCGAAGAAGAATTGCAGGATCTGCTGAATCGAATGAACATTTCAATGAGTACAGAATGTGGAATGAGAGTTAAGTGTAGAAAGGCGAAAGTAATGAGAAGTAACAGAAATGAGAACAACGATAAACATAACATCAGGATTGATGGTCACAAAGTAGATAAAGTTAAGGAATTCTCCTACCTAGCCACAAACTAACCAATGATGGACAGAGCATGGAGGACGCCGAAAGAAGACCAGCACTGGCACAAAGCCCATTTACGGCTAAGAGACGTCAGCTAGTATGAAACACAGGCCTTAATTTGAGGAAGAAATTTATGAAAATGTACGTTTGGAGCACAGCAGTGCATGTTATTGAAACATGGACTGTGGAAAAACCGTAACAATAGAGAATCTAAGTATTTCAGATGTGATGCTACAGACGAATGTTGAAGATTAGGTGGACTAATGAGGTAAGGAATGAGGAGGTTCTGTGAAGAATGGGAGAGGAAAGTAATACTTGGAAAACACTGACAGGGCGAAAGGAGATCTGTTAAGACATTGGGGGATGACTTTCATGGCACTAGAGGGAGCTGTAGAGGACAAAAAGTGTAGAAGAAGGCAGAGACTAGAATACATCCATCAAGCAATTGAGGACATAGGTCGCAAGTGCAACTCTGAAACTAAGAAGTTGACACAGGAGAGAAACTCATGGCAGGCCACATCAAACCATTCAGATGACTGATGACTCAAAAATATGTTTAAATATATTACTTGGATTTACCACCCATTCCCCATTGTAAGATTCTTCCTCTCCAGCTCAGCACAAACTGATGGTAGATTGGATGGGGGAATTGAAGGAGGTGATGGGAGGTTGGGAGATTTCCCATTAGGATGAAAATTGGCTCAGAACTGAATTGGGGAAGGATGAGAGAAAAAGTTTTCTTAGAGGTGTTGTGGAGAACGGCCAGAGAGAGTGTTTCGGGTTTCTCAGAAGGATGGACTATCCCCAGGGGGTCATAAATCAACCCCTAGGGGTCATAAATCACTTAACACAACAATAGTTTAGGAGATGGGGGAGAGGTGGTTTAATTTATCAGGTGGTGGTGGTGGTTAGTGTTTAACGTGCCGACGAGAACGAGGTCATTAGAGACGGAGCGCAAGCTCGGGTTAGGGATGGATTGAGAAGGAAATCGGCCGTGCCCTTTCAAAGGAACCATCCTGGCATTTGCTGAAACAATTTAGGGAAATCACGGAAAACCTAAATCAGGATGGCCAGAGACGGGATTGAACCGTCGTCCTCCCGAATGCGAGTCCAGTGTGCTAACCACTGCGCCACCTCGCTCGGTTTTAATTGATCAATTTAATTAACTAGCATATCGTATTGGTATAGAAAGTGCGGCATAGCTGTATCCCACTACTATTTTGTACACTGTATCTGTAATTCGGCACGTTTTATTAAAAAAAGAACACACCATGAAGGAATGATCGGAATCGGTCGGAAATAGACAGACATGATGTATATATAAAGACGAATAAACGATTACAGTTTCAGAAGAATGGGATTATTTATTCAAAAGAAAGAGGTTCACAAATTGAGACCTTTAGTATTCAGTTATTCAGCTTCATATTGAATAAGAGATTTATTGCACGTCCTCCTCAGGAATATCGTGCTGCAGATGACAATTAAAAAGATCCTGTTATGAAAAGAAAGGGCACACTACACCACCACTGTCTAGGGAATTTTCTGACACCTCTTCGCTGATTGTCGGGTTAATTTCTAAGCGGGATTTATCACTCAATAAGTACCAGTCCAGTCACTACGATTCCATGCCAAAGACTTGTCACTAGATGCCCTAAACTGTCGTCCGCCATACAGCAAATCAACCAGGACTTGTGGTATGGAGTTGTATTTCTTTTGAGATGTGGCGTTCGCTGTGTTATTCAGTGGTTTGGTATTTAACTAATTTGTAAATGGAAATGATAATCTTATTTTATTACATTGAGTAATTAATAAATTATTTTTCTCCCGGCTAAAGAACTCCAAGTTCACATCGTGTTAAATTGTTTTCTATAAGTTGTGTAGGTGTCACTAAATCACAGTTCATACAACAGATTCTATAAAACCATGGATTATGATGGAAACAGTTATCTTCAGCAAAATGATTATCAAAACCACCGAATATCAGCCGCGTACAACACTGACGTATGTTACCTGAAACAATATTCTTCGCAACTCGTGCGTAATTAATTTCGGCTCCATACATCAGCTAGAAAAGTTTGTTACAACGATCGTCCTATGAGCACTGTTTTTAAAGAACTAATCTGATTCGAATTATTTTCATTAAAATGAGTTCGGAACCACCGGTGCATATTTATTTTTACACATTTGTATTACGGTCGGCATTTTGTCTGCAGAGTTGCGTAATTTGAATTTGCCGCTGTGATAATTATTAAGATGGCGCAGACAATTGATAGAGACTATCTGTTGTTAGAGCAAATAAGTATTTTAAACGCTTATTGAACTTTACAGAAACTCTGCTTTCGTATTGTGCACTATTTAGACTTCATCAAGCAGACATTTGATTTGTTTGTAAGGAAAAGACAGACAAAAACGCGATACGAATCGCTATCATGAATGGCTGCGCTCCTTGCAGCGGAAAGAAACAATTAACACAGATAATGCTTGCTGAGAGAGGAATTACAGTTACAAATAATTATTCACTCATGTATATAATAATAATGAAATCTATTTTCGAATAATAATTAACAAATGATTACAATTTCTTAACAGACCTCAGTTTGATATGCGTCTTGCCTGCTGATCCTACAAAAGCCACCCAACAAAAGGTAAAAAGAATGGAAGACAAACGCAGATTATAAAAGGAATTTACAATTATCATTGTCTTTGTCTGATACACATCAATATGTTCAATTACATCATAGAATATTAATAATTAATTAATTCTCTATTTTTTCATATGTCGAATAGATATTGTTTATAACTGCCAGAGGCACAATTTCGTCTCGTCGTACTGTAGCCAAAAATTTATATCGTGGATGTTACAATGCCCCTTGGGCTGAGAAAAAATTAGTTTATCTATTGTATTTTTTTTCAGTCCACGTAATCCACCTAGATTTGATACTCTCAAGATGCAAATTTTTTGTTTCAATGTTGTTTTAGACATGATAAAAAATAGTTGAATCGAGTACTTTAAATGACTTCAGTGACTGTATTATCTCGGAAATTGCTGCGGATACTTCCCGAATTATGTTATCCCCCCCCTCCCCATTTGGGTTCACTGGACTCAGAAAACCGGGAATAAAACCATCCAAGGGGCTTCAAGAAAATACAGACACCTACTTTTGGCAGTCAGGCTTGACATGTTTGTAATACAATATGCTGGAAAATGTAAATTTATGACTCTGTTGTAAGCATCTGAGATAATGAATGTTTTTGCATGGTGGTATATCATAAAATTTATCTAATGTCATACGAATTTGCTGCTGACGTCGTAAGACCGTGAAGCAAAGCAAGCGCTGTATCATGTATAAGATACAGAGGCGAGCGAGTGCACGGGACTTACCCTAGTTCACTGCTAGTAGCGTCACGTCATCGTAACGCGCCTGCATATAGTATTGCACCACATTTAACATAAAAGTAAAAATTAAGATTTGTGTGTAAAACTTTGTTAAAGTATAGTTCTATGTAATAATGTTTCAGGTAACAAATCTTAATGTTATAAAATTAGTAGTTTACGTAAAATTCACGTTTTGAAAGAAAAATAGGAGGCGCTAAATAATGACGCTAGGAAGCCAAAATTTGGTGAGAAGGTGCAGTAAGAAGTCATTAATGAGTGGTGCTGGTTTCCAAAACCATAAAACTAAAATTGACTCCAGAATCCGCATTTTTCGGAAAAATCAGAGGCGCGAAATAATAGAGCTACAATATTGAAAATTGGTAGGATGCTTCAGTTCACCCTAATAATAATAATGGAAATACCACAATCAGTTACCTCTTCTAGTTTTTTAGTAATTTAGTAAAAACTACTTTTGTGAGTAAAATGTACATAAGCATTATAGATTAAGTACTTTAAATTTTAATGATAAAACAAATTCTTTAAGACCAATGATCAGATAGGACAATTAACAAAGCTACACCAAGTTTTAGTCTTGTAGCATAATTAACAGCTGATACAAGTCTTGATAAAGCTATGGTTCAGAGGTAACAATCTACCGTTAGTTCCATTGTAAAAATTCTAGAGAGTAAAGTTTTAATTTTAGCGGGCTGAGATTTTCTACGTGCTTCTGTACTGCTCAGATGTATGTATACAAAAATTGAGAAGTTTGTAAAGCTATTATTAAATGTGATATTTAAGATTATGTGCCTGAGATAGCGATCATTTGGAGGCTGCAGGCATCTGCATAGGAACGGAAAGAACAGATGCTCTCTTGGCGGTACGCGCCGGAGCTATATAAAAAGAGCGGCAGAGGCAGTAGTAAGCTCATTCCGCATTAGACCAACGCCTAGTCCACGCGAGCTTAACGTCCGATCGCGCCTCGCCTCGGGTGACGTCATAGCGGGCTGTGACATGCGCGTACTTAGCAATGTAAACGGACATTGAAAATCGCGAGGACTGTACACCGTCCTGGATCGTTTAGACTTCGGTAACAAACTGTTATTGTGCCGTCCGTGTGAAGTATAATTCCGCGTGGCAAGTGGTGACTAACTCCACTTTTAAGGCGAGCATTAATCTTTTTTTTTAACATTATTGCGAACTATTAATAGAGCACCGTTAGTTAGAGTAATGAACTATTCGGGAGGAACTTGCTGTAGAAGTCGCCTCTGAACTATTAAACGATTGGCTGAATTAACAATATTTAATGTCTTTAGCATTTTCAGAAGTTTCGAGTAATTTGTGTGAGCCTTTAAGATAATAAAATCTTGTTTGGAACTTTAAATTTTATTGAAGCAGCCCTAATCCCGTGAAGAACTATGGATATTTTTCGTTTAGCTGGGCTGTACAGGAATGTGGCCGTGCAGACTGGGAACTAAGGTCAGTAAGTTTCCCTTCGCTTTCTGACTGGCCACCAAATTAGTTGCCAGGCTCGCGTGATTTAAGGTGGCAATGTTCAACTTTCATTCAACATTAAACAACGACTTCTTCGCCGTCCCACATATGTTGCATCGGCAATAGTCTGTTACGTGAAATGAACATTCAAACAACTCATTCGACAACTTCTTCGCCGCCCCACATATGGTGCATCGGCCGGGAATTTTGAATTAAAAGCAAATAAAAGTGCTCGATGTGTGAAAGCGATTGGTATAAATTAACGAACTCGGTAGGCAATAACAGGACACTGAATTGAACTAGTGTGGGAACAGTGTTACCAGTAAAGGCGGGTGTAGTGTATAAACAATAAGTGTCTACCGCTGTACGTTGGTTAGTGACGATGGTGAGGAAGGCGACGATGCTGGATCGCGGCTGCCGACGGCGCTGAGACTAAAGGAAGACGGTGCGTCATCGCGGAGCTGCGCTGATCTGCGAGACAGCTGCCGGCTGCGCCGAGCGGTCAACGGTGCCTTGCTGCCCCCCCCCCCCCCCCCCCCCCCCTGGAGCTATTGCAGTAGGCGATTCCTGTGGCGGTACTCGACGCTACAGCTGCTGCTGCTGCCTTCAATACGTCGCGACGCGTCGCATCACGATTGCTGGTACACCGCGACGACATCATTCGTCGAAATCAAGCATTTAAGTTAAGTCAAAGACTTTTTAAATATTTATTAACTGCTGCTAACAAACTAAAAGATATGGAAAGTAGTGTACATTTCAGAAGGGAACCGGTCTCTGACCAAGAATCCTCAGGATCAGGAATTGAGTTTAATGAGGATGGTTCCATTAATCCCTCAAATATTGAACTAGAACGTAATTTGTCACCAGTAAATTATGACTTTAATTTAAATGAGAGTGCAGGGATGCAATCAATAAGTGAAATAGAAGTCAAAAGGGAGCCAGTAGAGTTGCTAACTTTGTCAGGTAGTGAAACTGAGCTCAATATATCTCCAGCTCAGTCAAGTCAAGAGATACAAAGTATCAAGGTAGAAGCTCCGGATTGGATGCAAATACTGTTTGCCAAACTCGAATCAAACCAAAATAAAATTGAGGCTAAAATTGAGGATAGTAATAAAGAACTAAAAGAAGAACTGCAATCAAAATGGAATAGTTTGAATTATAAGATAGATGCTATTCATCATGACATTCAAGTAAAAGTAGGGCAACAGTTAACTAAAATGCATAGTACTTTCAAATGTGAAATAGATCAAATTCAAAAAAATTATCAAGAGGCAGATGAACTTTTGGAAGTGAGGTTGTCCGAAAGATTGAGCAACGAGTCCAAACTTTGCTCTGACAAAGTTAAAGAGGTACAAATTAAAGTAGATACTTGTCAGAAAAACATTGAGAAAGTAAAAGAAACCTGTACCGAAATTCGTGGTGCAGTGGAACAAAGATGTTCTGCCAGGATAGAAGCAGTAGAGTCACAAGTAGAGGAATTAAATACTAACATTGCTAACCTAGAAAATAGAGTAACCTCTGTTAATTCTAGTCATTCTACTGTACAGCATGTGACTTCAGTTGACGCCGCTTTTATAGGGTGTCGACAGTTTTTGCGCTTTGATCCTGATAAGTACATTCACCCTCTTGAATTTTGGAATGACTTTGAGGATGTTCTCCCCAACACTTGGTCAGAAAGAGAAAAAATTTCATTTATAAGAAGTTATTTGTCAGGTGATGCTTTGCGATGGTCAGCGGATGTAATGATCAAATGTAAAACTTTATCTGAATTTAAGTCTGCATTTCTCAACGAATACTGGTCACATAACAAACAAAATGATGTGTTAAGGGAATTCTGGAGTGGTAAGAAGTTTTTCCCAGGGCGTGAATCAGTAAAGGATTTCGCTAGGAAGTGGGTTTCAAGACTGTCACATTTGACAGAAAAGATGAAGCCAGATATGATCATTATGGGTTTAGAAGGTAAGCTGCCGTGGTACTGGCAGAAGAGGATCATTTCCGCCCCTAGAGATAATATAGACAAATTTATTGAATATCTGGAAAGAGTGGAAAGAGTAGCTGCTGCTGAGGAGCAGGTGCAGCAGAATAACAAATCTTCTAACAATCACGTACAAAATAATGGAAACGTGAACGTTAGAAATATGGAAGTTAGGCACACCAAAACAAACTATCGAAACCAAAGCCGTGGCAGAGGAAGAGGGGGTAGATACTCACCACGCTTTCGTAACAACTACTATGACGAAAGTGGAGAAGTAAATACTATGCCATTAAGACAAGAAGGGAGTCATGATACTACTATATCTAGTGGTGTCACAGATGAACACAACAGGCCGCGTGTGGGAAACTAAATCCCGTCTATGAGGAAACTGGCGCTCACCAGGCGGTAACAGTAACACAGCCAGTAACGGAAACACAGACAATCAGCCGACATACACAGACAGACAACATGGATGACGAAATAAATACAGATAATACCAGTGATGTGTTAAGCCACTCTCACAAAATAGTGGATAGTATTTTGGATACACTAGAAAAATGGGTCAAGGAAGAACAGGAACTCAAGGTAGATAATGGGGAAGAAATAGATAATGGGTTTGAGTCTGATGGGAATAATGATGAAGTAAAAGCTTACATCTTCGATGAAAATGGCAATCTAAAAGCTGAAGTAGAAGTAGCAGAAGTAGAATCAGTACTGCAAAACTTTAGAGAGGAGGAAATGATGAATGAAGGGGGTAGAAATAGTAACGAGGTGAAAGAATCTAGTAGCTGTGTAAACGTGCCACAAATGGTTGAAGGTGACGACATTCTTATGAACAGCAATATTGCGCAGGGACGCAGTTGCTCAGAGGTAGAGGATAGTTTGGCTGATGTGCAGCAAACAAAAGTAGAAAAAGTCGTCAGATGCTTCGATTTAAAGTTAGTGGACAGATTAGAGAAAGCAGCTAAGATTATAGAGCATGATGAGCCCCAGGATGTAAATGTAAATGTAATTGCAACTGATCAGAATTACTTTAGCTGGAAGAACATAGAACGAGATTTATTAGACGGGGTGTGTGAGCAACCTGTTCAATGTAAAATAACTCACCCTGTTATCAAAGTAAACATATCAGGAGTCACTGTGCGTTGTCTGCTTGACAGTGGCAGTGAAGCAAGTGCTTTATCACAAACATTTTTTGACACCATACCCAATAAAGAGAAGTTAACAGTTATGAAAGTAAGTGGCTTAAAGATTATAGGTGCTACTGGAAAAGTCTCTAGACCAGTTCAACACGAAGCTTTGATACCCATTGGTATAAATGACGTAGTAATAGATCATCCTTGTTTGATTGTGCTAGGCTTAAGTGTTGATATGTTGATTGGTACTGATTTCTTATCAAAGTACCAGGGAAAGATCAATTTTGATCAGAACAACTTAATTTTAACTTTACCTGACTCTAAAGTGATAAGAGAGTCTTTTATAGGAAGTCATATAGGCGGTAGTAATGAAACTTGGGAACTGCCTATTAGAGTAATAAAGAATAAAGGATACTTGCAGGAAAATTTGGTTTTCAGTGAGAATGAGGAAAGTGCTAAGGTTGAAGAGAGACACATCCTAAAGGAAATAGAGGAAAAGGTACAATCAACAAAGCAAATTGCTGACGAACAAAGATCAGAGTTAAAGAGTGTGTTAACTAAGCATAGTAATGTATTCTCAAACGCACCTGGTGAAGTTAAAGGTTATGAATGCCATTTGAAAATCAAGCCTGGGAAGGTATTTTTTAAGAAGCCTTATCCAATACATGTTGCAAGGAAACAAGCAGTGCGAAATGAAATTAAACGTATGTTGGCATGGGGTGTCATAGAGCAAGCAATTAGTGAATACAATAGTCCTCTTGTTGTAGTGCCTAAGCGTGATGGAAGTGTTAGATTAGTATTGGATGCACGCTGGTTAAATGAAATTGTCATAAGAGAAAGTGATCGTCCTCAAAATATGGATGAGTTAATTCAAAAGTTCCGAGGGGTTAAGTACTTTACTTCCATGGACATAACATGTGGTTACTGGAATTTGCCGCTGGCTAAGGAATCACGTAAGTATACAGCATTTTTGTATGAAGGAGTATGCTACCAGTATAAAGTAGTTCCGTTCGGATTGAATATTTCAGTGTGTGCCTTTGTAAGAGTTATGGCTCATGTATTAGGACAGGAATTATTAGATCAAGTAACCATTTACGTAGACGATATTCTGTTGGCAACTCCCACATGGGAAGAACATATCAGTCTGTTGGACAGGGTACTAGAAGCTCTTGAAAATGGAGGTATGAAATTAAAGTTAGAAAAGACTGAATGTGTAAAGGACAGAATAAAATTCCTGGGCCATGAAATTAGCAGAGAGGGTATATTACCTGATCCATCCAAATTATCATGTATTGAAAAGTTTGAAGCGCCCAGAAATAAAAAGCAACTCAGGTCAATGTTCGGTTTGTTTGGATTCTACCGACGTTTTGTTAAAGATCATTTATTTAATGATCCATGTTTACTCAACCTGCTAAAAAAGAATACCCCATGGGTTTGGACTCCAGAATGCCAGTCTGCTTTTGAGGGATTAAAAGATTGTTTGATTAATAGTCCGCTCTTGCACCATCCCGATTTTACAAGACCCTTTTGCATGTCAGTGGATGCAAGTGGTTATGGGATTGCTGTAGAATTGTTTCAGCTAGAAACAGAAGGCGACCAGGAGGTTCATAAAACTATTGCTTTTGCAAGTCGTTCATTAAAATCTGCTGAGCGAAATTATGCTATCTCAGAATTAGAGGCACTAGCCATAGTATTTGGTATGCAGAAGTTTGAGCACTATTTGTTAGGACAGAAGGTAATTATCTATAGTGATCACAAAGCACTTACATTTTGAAGACTTGTAAACTAAGGCATCCAAGGTTGACAAGGTGGGCCATGTACCTTCAGCGGTTTGATCTTGAAATTAATTATATACAGAGAAAGAGCAATTTGGTAGCAGATGGGCTATCAAGAAGTGCTGAATTATGGAATGAATCAGAACTTCCTTTGGCAGAAAGGAATGAGGTAAGTATGTTGACAGTACATGAGCTCAGAGAGGAGAGTGCCTTAAAGAAAGTATTTAAGAATTTAAGACGATAACAGAATGAGGATGATCAATTGAAGCTAGTTAAAAGCTATTTAGGGGACCCTAATTATCCAAAGGTAGCACAATATTACTGTCTACACAAAGGAATTTTGTTCCATAGGAGGAAGGTAACTTTAGCAGAATGGAAAGTGTGTTTTCCTTCACAGCACGTAGATCTGCTAATAGATTATGTACATCTAAGGTATGGTCATTATGGTACAAAAAAGTGCATTGCTAAACTAAATGAGAAAGTCATCTTTGATAACATGCATCGTAGAGTTGCAGAAAGGTTAGCATCCTGTGTTATTTGTCAAAAGGTAAGAGCAGTAAATAAAATAGTGCAAGGGGATATGCATCACGTAGACCCAAGTGAACCCTTAGAGTTATGTGCAATTGATCTTTTTGGACCTCTCCCGACATCTAAAGGAGGATGTACGCATGTTTTTGTGGTGATTGATGGGTTTAGTAAATATGTTAAACTGTATCCGATTAAGAGAGCCAATGCCAAAACACTTGTAGATAAATTGGAGAAAGATTATTTTGTGAAAATTGGCAAGCCAAAGAACCTATTGTCAGATAATGGTCCTCAATTTGTATCAGAAAAATTTAAGTTGTGTCTTGAAAGGAGCGGAACTCGGCATATAAGGATTTCAGCATACTTTCCGCAAGGAAATATGAGTGAAAGGGTTATGCGAGAACTGAATAGACTATGTAGAACCTACTGTGCTAGGAAGCATTCAACATGGGCTGATCATATTAAGTATTTTGAAGAGATAATTAATAATCTGAAACACGATGCCACAGGTTTTGCTCCATGTGAGCTGATGTTCAATCAGGAACCACATAATATCATTCCGAGTATGATTGACTTTCCAGTTCTAAGTCAGAGTACATTGGATGAGAAGAAAGCACAGGCCAGGGCAAATATACGCAAAAGAGCTTTAGATAGGAAAAAGAGGCATGATGCAAGGGCTTCCCCCACTAGTTTTAAAATTGGTGAGCTAGTGCTGGTCAAAACAAAAGAAAAATCAAAGAAAATTTCTGCAGAAACTAAAAGGTTTATGCATGTATATCATGGACCATTTAGAATAGTAAGTAAACCTCATGCAAATGCCTATCGTTTGGAATATCCAAAGAGTAAGAGAGAACTAGGTCTAAGAAATATTGTGGATCTAAAGGAATTTAAAATTAACAGTAATTAATTACTGTAGGGAGTCTGCCACTCTTTGGCGGATACACGGTTTGGCGTACCGTGAGTCCCAGCTGGGTGAAACTTTATTTCCTTTTCAAGTTTCATTCCCTTCTTCTGGTCTACCATAACAGGTAAGAATCACATATGTCTTCATGTTGTATATATGCTATTAGGTTTTAAGTATTCTTAGTAAGGATCTACCTAGTGAATGGCAAAACAAAAGTCTGAGTACCAATAAGAGGCAAACATGGCTAAAATAAATAAATTAAAATATTTCATGTAATTGTAAAGGGTTAGAAACTACAACTAAGAGAGACACTTTGCAGTATACGAAGTACGGTATGAATATGAATAATCCATGAGATTATGCAGAAGGTAGTATGTTGCTAGAAATAAGGTTGTCTGAAGGAAAACAGCGTAAGAAGGTAATGCTCATAGAGGCAAGCAATGGCGTTTTAGAATTAAATAAATGGAGATGTGTGGAAGTGGTGTGAGGATCGCACCAAATATATAGCAACAGGACGTCAATAGGCTGACAAAAGGAAAAGGGAGAAAGAAGTGGAGAAATGAAGTATTTTGAATCTGGAAGAAAAGGGAGAAAAGGAATAAGGTGAAGAAGTGAAGTAAGTAAATTGAAGTAAATGATGTAGGATTAAAGAATAATTCCCTCACGTCTCGTGAAATGGTGAAAAACGCTAAATCTTGCTTGAGGCAAATAAATAGTTAAACAGACAACAGAAACACACAAATATTGGAAAATGCAGAAATTTGGAATCGGTATACTGAAAATAACTAATTTCTTTAGTAATTCATACAATAAAGCAAAGTGCTGGTCAGCAAATGACTTCTTTGATGAACTAATCCATACGATAATTAAGCCAGAGTACATTAAAACTAAAAGGTTACTCAATTTTCTAAGTTGAAGCAAGATCTTAATATATTAATTTGCTAAAATAATTTTCACTATTTAGGAACCTAAAAGATTATTTATGAAAGAAGAAAGTAGGAGCTATTGTATCAGATACGACTTAGTGCTAAATGTCTTTCTGACAACTTCACAATTAGTAAAATAGTGCCAGAATATAAACTATAAAATGTACTTTGTCCTACCTTAGATATAAGTTGAAAACAGAAACTTAGACTGTGTTGTCTGTTTCTCAGGGACATGCAGGCTGCATGAATGACTGACAACAAGCGGTAGGGAGATTGGAAGTAGAGACGCAAAACCACAGTGAATACAATTTCCTCCCACAATTTTGTCAATCAGTGAAATTAAATGAGTGTTACAATAGGACACCCACCACAGTGCCGAGTATTATAGTAAAAGAAAAATGTGAGTGCGTTGCAGTGATAAAAGTCGTGTGTATTTTCTTTTTCAGGAAGAGACTGATTTAAAAAAAAAAAAAATAACTATTTTGTAACCATTGAAAAATTTATATTTCCATGTAAATGTATGTAAATAATTTGTGAATGTCTTCTGTACTAGGTTTTCTATGTGTATATGAGCATGGTTATTTTGTGTATGTAGTAATAAGGAATTTCCTAAGAAGAAGCAACTTAAGTTGAAAGAGGTATACTAAAGTAATCCATCGCTTGTTTGTTCTTTTAGAAATTTAATTTTGTTCAAAAATAGATTTTCACGAAAATTAAAAAGGGGGTGATGAAGCAAAGCAAGCGCTGTATCATGTATAAGATACAGAGGCGAGCGAGTGCACGGGACTTACCCTAGTTCACTGCTAGTAGCGTCACGTCATCGTAACGCGCCTGCATATAGTATTGCACCACATTTAACATAAAAGTAAAAATTAAGATTTGTGTGTAAAACTTTGTTAAAGTATAGTTCTATGTAATAATGTTTCAGGTAACAAATCTTAATGTTATAAAATTAGTAGTTTACGTAAAATTCACGTTTTGAAAGAAAAATAGGAGGCGCTAAATAATGACGCTAGGAAGCCAAAATTTGGTGAGAAGGTGCAGTAAGAAGTCATTAATGAGTGGTGCTGGTTTCCAAAACCATAAAACTAAAATTGACTCCAGAATCCGCGTTTTTCGGAAAAATCAGAGGCGCGAAATAATAGAGCTACAATATTGAAAATTGGTAGGATGCTTCAGTTCACCCTAATAATAATAATGGAAATACCACAATCAGTTACCTCTTCTAGTTTTTTAGTAATTTAGTAAAAACTACTTTTGTGAGTAAAATGTACATAAGCATTATAGATTAAGTACTTTAAATTTTAATGATAAAACAAATTCTTTAAGACCAATGATCAGATAGGACAATTAACAAAGCTACACCAAGTTTTAGTCTTGTAGCATAATTAACAGCTGATACAAGTCTTGATAAAGCTATGGTTCAGAGGTAACAATCTACCGTTAGTTCCATTGTAAAAATTCTAGAGAGTAAAGTTTTAATTTTAGCGGGCTGAGATTTTCTACGTGCTTCTGTACTGCTCAGATGTATGTATACAAAAATTGAGAAGTTTGTAAAGCTATTATTAAATGTGATATTTAAGATTATGTGCCTGAGTTAGCGATCATTTGGAGGCTGCAGGCATCTGCATAGGAACGGAAAGAACAGATGCTCTCTTGGCGGTACGCGCCGGAGCTATATAAAAAGAGCGGCAGAGTCAGTAGTAAGCTCATTCCGCATTAGACCAACGCCTAGTCCACGCGAGCTTAACGTCCGATCGCGCCTCGCCTCGGGTGACGTCATAGCGGGCTGTGACATGCGCGTACTTAGCAATGTAAACGGACATTGAAAATCGCGAGGACTGTACACCGTCCTGGATCATTTAGACTTCGGTAACAAACTGTTATTGTGCCGTCCGTGTGAAGTATAATTCCGCGTGGCAAGTGGTGACTAACTCCACTTTTAAGGCGAGCATTAATCTTTTTTTTTTTTTAACATTATTGCGAACTATTAATAGAGCACCGTTAGTTAGAGTAATGAACTATTCGGGAGGAACTTGCTGTAGAAGTCGCCTCTGAACTATTAAACGATTGGCTGAATTAACAATATTTAATGTCTTTAGCATTTTCAGAAGTTTCGAGTAATTTGTGTGAGCCTTTAAGATAATAAAATCTTGTTTGGAACTTTAAATTTTATTGAAGCAGCCCTAATCCCGTGAAGAACTATGGATATTTTTCGTTTAGTTGGGCTGTACAGGAATGTGGCCGTGCAGACTGGGAACTAAGGTCAGTAAGTTTCCCTTCGCTTTCTGACTGGCCACCAAATTAGTTGCCAGGCTCGCGTGATTTAAGGTGGCAATGTTCAACTTTCATTCAACATTAAACAACGACTTCTTCGCCGTCCCACATATGTTGCATCGGCAATAGTCTGTTACGTGAAATGAACATTCAAACAACTCATTCGACAACTTCTTCGCCGCCCCACAACCGCCCCCGCGTCGAGCCGTTGGACCGCAGACAGGTAGTGGCTGGGAGCGTCGGTTGCCGTCGGCTGCATAGTGGTTTGGATCTGCTGTTGGCTAGAAGTCGCGCTGCAGCAGGTCTTGTTTCTCCTTTCCCACGTCCCTCAGTTTAAGACGGGCACATGAAATGTCAAAATATAAGCATCAGTGACAAGATAATTACAGTTCTCATCCTGTGGAAACGTTTATTAGTGTCCACTTCACTCGCATTCACACGGATGGAATTAGACTGTTTTTGGAGTATGTTCTGTATTTTGACACTGTTCGACACAATGTAGTGTTCCACATGTGAGTTTATCACAATATGCACATTTTGAACACTGCACCGTTAATCATACAAGTGTCCGCAGTGTGCTTCGTTTACTTAAGCGGAATGTAAATATTTTCGCGGCGCGCTGCGTAGCCAACGTTGCATTATTGTTTTGCCGCGCGGCTGACTGTACAGTCTGTCACATTAAATGTATCAAACTACTAAAGGTCATCAGTTCAAGTTAATTATTAATTCAGTCAACAGTACTCAACGTTTATTAGTTAGCTGCTAACTTTGACACTCCAAGAGCGTTCATAAGGTTAAAAAATGGTTCAAATGGCTCTGAACACTATGGGACTTAACTACTATGGTCATCAGTCCCCTAGAACTTAGAACTACTTAAACCTAACTACCCTAAGGACATCACACACATCCATGCCCGAGGCAGGATTCGAACCTGCGACCGTAGCAGTTCATAAGGTTACGTGATCACAGGTTTTGCCACTGTTCATCATTATTCACGTTGTAAATCACAGTTCTTCACGCGTCCACTAGTTCCTGCGAAACACGTTTCACTGTCCCGATTACTGTCAGTAGTTTTCCACAGTACTTAACAGACAATTTATATGCAAATGACACTTTTCAGATAATGAGGTCTGGTACACTTGCACATAAGTTCATATTACCGTGACTGAATAACAAAATTTAAAATTTTACAGTGTCACATAAACATGAGACAATATAAAACATTCAGAATCTGCTATATTATCTTGACCATGAGATCATTACTGAACTGTCCAGATAACAGTACATTTCCATTTTTATTACAAATGCATATATTTTTATATATTTCTATTTTTTTATTGGGATTGTTATTTACTATGTTTTTGGGACAGATGCCCAAGTTCCGTTTATCTAACCGGAATTTTACTCATAAGAGCGTTTTAAATGACTTCGTAATGAAACCATGTACGTAAATCAGTACACATTCAGATTTCGCTTCACTAGTGGTGAAAGCAGTTTATTTTTTTTTTTTTTTTTCCTCAGTCACACAGCTCACACACCATCAACACTCGCTACGTGTGTGGGACTACATGACTCATTCTTATGAAAATATTTACACACGAACAAATATATTATTTAAGCATTTTAATCATTTCTATCCTACGTATAGAAAGGTAAAATTCCTCACATTTATTGCACCAACAATCAATTATTTATCAAGTTATTTATCACTTTTAGAGTAAAAATACACACCTGGAAATTGAAATAAGAACACCGTGAATTCATTGTCCCAGGAAGGGGAAACTTTATTGACACATTCCTGGGGTCAGATACATCACATGATCACACTGACAGAACCACAGGCACATAGACACAGGCAACAGAGCATGCACAATGTCGGCACTAGTACAGTGTATATCCACCTTTCGCAGCAATGCAGGCTGCTATTCTCCCATGGAGACGATGGTAGAGATGCTGGATGTAGTCCTGTGGAACGGCTTGCCATACCATTTCCACCTGGCGCCTCAGTTGGACCAGCGTTCGTGCTGGACGTGCAGACCGCGTGAGACGACGCTTCATCCAGTCCCAAACATGCTCAATGGGGGACAGATCCGGAGATCTTGCTGACCAGGGTAGTTGACTTACACCTTCTAGAGCACGTTGGGTGGCACGGGATACATGCGGACGTGCATTGTCCTGTTGGAACAGCAAGTTCCCTTGCCGGTCTAAGAATGGTAGAACGATGGGTTCGATGACGGTTTGGATGTACCGTGCACTATTCAGAGTCCCTTCGACGATCACCAGAGGTGTACGGCCAGTGTATGAGATCGCTCCCCACACCATGATGCCGGGTGTTGGCCCTGTGTGCCTCGGTCGTATGCAGTCCTGATTGTGGCGCTCACATGCACGGCGCCATACACCATACGACCATCATTGGCACCAAGGCAGAAGCTACTCTCATCGCTGAAGACGACACGTCTCCATTTGTCCCTCCATTCACGCCTGTCGCGACACCACTGGAGGCGGGCTGCACGATGTTGGGGCGTGAGCGGAAGACGGCCTAACGGTGTGCGGGACCGTAGCCCAGCTTCATGGAGACGGTTGCGAATGGTCCTCGCCGATACCCCAAGAGCAACAGTGTCCCTAATTTGCTGGGAAGTGGAGGTGCGGTCCCCTACAGCACTGCGTAGGATCCTACGGTCTTGGCGTGCATCCGTGCGTCGCTGCGGTCCGGTCCAAGGTCGACGGGCACGTGCACCTTCCGCCGACCACTGGCGACAACATCGATGTACTGTGGAGACCTCACGCCCCACGTGTTGAGCAATTCGGCGGTACATCCACCCGGCCTCCCGCATGCCCACTATACGCCCTCGCTCAAAGTCCGTCAACTGCACATACGGTTCACGTCCACGCTGTCGCGGCATGCTACCAGTGTTAAAGACTGCGATGGAGCTCCGTATGCCACGGCAAACTGGCTGACACTGACGGCGGCGGTGCACAAATGCTGCGCAGCTAGCGCCATTCGACGGCCAACACCGCGGTTCCTGGTGTGTCCGCTGTGCCGTGCGTGTGATCATTGCTTGTACAGCCCTCTCGCAGTGTCCGGAGCCAGTATGGTGGGTCTGACACACCGGTGTCAATGTGTTCTTTTTTCCGTTTCCAGGAGTGAACATTTATTATGGGGATTCTCTACTCCTTGTTCAAATAATTCAACAACATTACAGTGTAATACCTGACATAAAACCTTATAAACTAATATTATCAAATTATTATTGCTAATTATTTTACCATAAACATTATATTTGCAGTTATGGGGTAGTGCACTTGCACTTCTGATTGGTCCTTTGTATATTCACTTCGTTTTTCTTAGTCCAGGGGACCGAGTAAGGTGTTCTGCAATAGGTCTTGTGCGGATATACTTTCATATTATACTGATAATCTTTTATGATTCCACGGCGTTCAGTGAATACTTCGAGGTATCCGGATAATAATTCTGTTAATTGTCTAGCCTTTGAAGCACTAATGCAAGTTGCCTCCTGCACCCTTTTTTCTATTGTTGTGACGATGTCACTCATGTTGCTGGCTGCATCGTTATTTCTATTTTTGTGACACATCTGTGGGTGCTTATGATCCAACACTAACAGCTTCTGTTTGCTGACAGAAAGATTCATTTTTCTCATCAGCGGAAGGTTCGCACCGAACTCCCGATATTCAGCATTAATGTTATGGGTCGCTGTTGGTACTGAAGTGCACATGTCCCACGGGCTTCCCTTTCCCGAAGGAACTCAAGACCCAGAAGCACCGGTACTGACAAGCTATCCATTATTAGGAACGTGCATAATTAGCGATCATTTCCCAAGGATACTTTCACCTGTGTCTGGTATTTAATACTCTGTGCCTTTTTTCCCAATGCCCCTATAACCTTACAATTTGCAACCGGCAAAATCGGCAATCTCCTTATCTCCGATACCTTCTTGAAAACCTGCGTGTTCAAGACTGATAAATTAGCACCTGTGTCAAGCAGAATAGTAGTTGTTACACCATTTACAGCTCCTGTGACACTTGCTTGGATATTTCCCCTTTGTGGCTTATCAGAGACAGCAGGTTCTTGATGTAGCTCATCTTCGATCCTGTTACCATCCTGATTCCGTATCATGTTTATTTTTTGTTCTGTCGACCTATTGCCTTCTTTGTTGGCCTCGGTCACCTGGCGAAGGCTTACAGGGACCGAAATTAGTTTGTTGGCTTCTGAGTGTTTTGTTTTATTTCCGAAGGTACCTCCACTATTCTAACATTTTGTGAGTTTTCAGTCGGAGGAGGCCTGCTTGGATCCCACCAAGGTGGATATTGATTGCTTGGTATAGGTATAGCCTGTACATAATTTATTGGCTGACCTGAATTGATATAATGAGTTGGCCCTCGCTGTCGCCAATATTCACTGTCACTCCGCATATTTTTAGGCTTGTCTTTATATGGACTGTCTGACCTGTTGTCATTTCGTCTCTTTCGGTTGCTATTGTTATTATTTGGGTTTTCATTGTGGTACGGCCTCTGATTACCATTCGGTTGTTGGTGTTCTTCGGCCTTTTCATAATTACTGTTATTATTATTAGGATAATCAAAATTTTGGTTGTAGGGATTACTACTACTGTTATTATTATTGTATTTCCCGTTACTGTAAGCTTTACTTTTATTTTTCTTTGGACTACCTTCGCCCCTATCTCCATTATTTCCATTCCATGAATTTTTTCCATTAGGACTATTATTATTGCTGATCACGTCATAATTTTTTCTGGCGTCTTCTTGCACTAGATCCAGAGAATCAATTACAGACAGAAATTCCCTCAAATCAGTGTCTTTAACATTAAATAATTTTTATGTAACATGTATGGGTCACCTAGCTTTTAACACTCGCAATAAGTCTCTGGTGATTACTGGCTCATCCCAGTACGGGGTCATGTTAATATATTTTTCAAAGTACTTTCTTAAGGAACCTGACTTCGGATTGTACATTTCTGCATTGTAAACAATTTTACGGAGTCGCTCTTGAGTAGACGCTGACCAGAATGGATCAAGGAACGCCTTCTCAAAGTCGTGGAAAGTCTTGCAAGTTTCTGCTGCAGTTAATGCCCAGAGCGACGCATCACCAGAAATATGTGAAACCACAAACTGTATCTTCTGTTCTTCCGACCATGATTTTGGAAGAAGACTTTTGAAGTTTCGAATTAAAACTACTGGATGTATGTTTTTCTTGCTTTCTTCGTTAAATATTTGAAACTGTCTGTGCTTAATTAGGCTTTCTTCATGCATCAAAGTAGTTAAGTGGATGGAATTGCTATCATTCGCAGGTGGTGTGGTTACTTTATTAAAAGTACATTCTGTTCCACTATTACTGTTCCTTGGTGTCACGTATCGCTCTGGTAATATCGGTTGATTACCAAAATTATGTCTTCCTTCTGATGCATTAAAATTCACCGTCAGATTATCTGCGATCTTTTCCTTGTCAGTACCAGTGTTGTCATTACTGCAAACTGTCAGATTTTCAAAGTTTTTATTTTCAGAGCTCCGCACCCTGGCTACTTCTGTTCGGACTTGCTTTCGGATTTTCGAGGGAATGTCGTCCTGCACTGTTTCCACAGCGGTAGCCAAGTCTTTGAATTGGTTCTCTAGTCTATCTACTTCAGTTTGAAGACTATTGACCTGAACTGGAATGTCTGTTAACGCTTGAATAGTGGTTTTCACTGCATCGATCTCCTGCTTAAAATGGTTAGTAATAGCATTATCACGATCGACCAACACTTGATTTATCCTACGGACAATTTCTTTATCTCTTTCCAGAAAAATATTGTTTATATTTTCCATAAATTTCTTTTCCTTTTCTTGGTTCCTGAGCTCCTGTTGCTGTTTTTCTATAAGCTTTTCCTGTCTACGTTTTTCCTTTTCCTGCTGACGTTATCTATCACGCTCCTGCTCTTTATAGCTCGCGTTGTTTTTCACGCTCCTGCTCTTTAATAGTAAACTTTTCAAATAATGCTGTTAGCATATCCTGTATGGACATAGCTTGAGCATTGCTAACTTCTGCCCCTTGCCCAAAAGAAATATTGTCATTAATTCCTAACTGGTTGCATCCAGGTGTGTCAGTTTGTTTTGGCAACTCCTCGGTTTTACTATCACTCGGAACATCAGTTTCTAAATTATCATTAATAATAAAATTCCCCCCCATGAACCATGGCCCTTGCCGTTGGTGGGGAGGATTGCGTGCCTCAGCGATACAGATAGCCGTACCGTAGGTGCAACCACAACGGAGGGGTATCTGTTGAGAGGCCAGACAAATGTGTGGTTCCTGAAGAGGGGCAGCAGCCTTTTCAGTAGTTGCAGGGGCAACAGTCTGGATGATTGACTGATCTGGCCTAGTAACAATAACCAAAACGGCCTTGCTGTGCTGGTACTGCGAACGGCTGAAAGCAAGGGGAAACTACGGCCATAATTTTTCCCGAGGGTGTGCAGCTTTACTGTATGGTTAAATGATGATGGCGTCCTCTTGGGTAAAATATTCCGGAGGTAAAATAGTCCCCCATTCGGATCTCCGGGCGGGGACTACTCAAGAGGATGCCGTTATCAGGAGAAAGAAAACTGGCGTTCTACGGATCGGAGCGTGGAATGTCAGATCCCGTAATCGGGCAGGTAGGTTAGAAAATTTAAAAAGTGAAATGGATAGGTTAAAGTTAGATATAGTGGGAATTAGTGAAGTTCGGTGACAGGAGGAACAAGACTTCTGGTCAGGTGACTACAGGGTTATAAACACAAAATCAAATGGGGGTAATGCAGGAGTAGGTTTAATAATGAATAGGAAAATAGGAATGCGGGTAAGCTACTACAAACAGCATAGTGAACGCATTATTGTGGCCAAGATAGATACAAAGCCCACACCTACTACAGTAGTACAAGTTTATATGCCAACTAGCACTGCAGATGACGAAGAAATTGAAGAAATGTATGATGAAATAAAAGAAATTATTCAGATAGTGAAGGGAGACGAAAATTTAATAGTCATGGGTGACTGGAATTCGAGTGTAGGAAAAGGGAGAGAAGGAAATGTGGTAGGTGAATATGGGTTGGGGCTAAGAAATGAAAGAGGAAGTCGCCTGGTAGAATTTTGCACAGAGCACAATTTAATCATAGCTAACACTTGGTTTAAGAATCATGAAAGAAGGTTGTACACATGGAAGAACCCTGGAGATGCTAGAAGGTTTCAGATAGATTATATAATGGTAAGACAGAGATTTAGGAACAAGGTTTTAAATTGTAAGATCTCCAGGGGCAGATGTGCACTCTGACCACAATCTATTGGTTATGACCTGTAGATTAAAACTGAAGAAACTGCAAAAAGGTGGGAATTTAAGGAGATGGGACCTGGATAAACTGAATGAACCAGAGGTTGTACAGAGTTTCAGGGAGAGCATAAGGGAACAATTGACAGGAATTGGAGAAAGAAATACAGTAGAAGAAGAATGGGTAGCTTTGAGGGATGAAGTAGTGAAGGCAGCAGAGGATCAAATAGGTAAAAAGACGAGGGCTAGTTAAAATCCTAGGCTAACAGAAGAAATATTGAATTTTATTGATGAAAGGAGAAAATATAAAAATGCAGTAAATGAAGCAGGCAAAAAGGAATACAAACGTCTCAAAAATGAGATCGACAGGAAGAGCAAAATGGCTAAGCAGAGATAGCTAGAGGACAAATGTAAGGATGTAGAGGCTTATCTCACTAGGGGAAAGATAGATACTGCCTACAGGAAAATTAAAGAGACCTTTGGAGATAAGAGAACCACTTGTATGAACATCAAGAGCTCGGATGGAAACCCAGTTCTAAGCAAAGAAGGGGAAGCAGGAAGGTGGAAGGAATATATAGAGGGCCTATACAAGGGCGATGTACTTGAGGACAATATTATGGAAATGGAAGAGGAGGTAGATGAAGATGAAATGGAAGATCTGATACTGCGTGAAGAGTTTGGCAGAGCACTGAAAGACCTGAGTCAAAACAAGGCCCCCGGAGTAGACAACATTCCATTGGATCTACTGATGGGCTTGTGAGAGCCTGTCCTGACAAAACTCAGACTTCAAGAAGAATATAGTAATTCCAATCCCAAAGCAAACAGGTGTTGACAGATGTGACAATTACCGAACAATCAGTTTAATAAGTTACAGCTGCAAAATACTAACACGAATTCTTTACAGACGAGTGGAAAAACTAGTGGAAGCCAACCTCGGGGAAGATCAGTTTGGATTCCGTAGAAATACTGGAACGCGTGAGGCAATACTGAACTTACGACTTATCTTAGAAGAAAGATTAAGGAAAGGCAAACCTACGTTTCTAGCATTTGTAGACTTAGAGAAAGCTTTTGACAGTGTTGACTGGAATACTCTCTTTCAAATTCTAAAGGTGGCAGGGGTAAAATACAGGGAGCGAAAGGCTATTTACAATTTGTACAGAAAGCAGATGGCAGTTATAAGAGTCGAGGGAAATGGAAGGGAAGCAGTTGTTGGGAAGGGAGTAAGACAGGGTTGTAGCCTGTCCCCGATGTTATTCAATCTGTATATTGAGCAAGCAGTAAAGGAAACAAAAGAAAAATTCGGAGTAGGTATTAAAATCCAGGGAGAAGAAATAAAAACTTTGAGGTTCGCCGATGCCATTGTAATTCTGTCAGAGACACCAATGGACTTGGAAGAGCAGTTGAATGGACTGGACAGTGTCTTGAAAGGAGGATATAAGATGAACATCAAAAAAATCAAAACGAGGATAATGGAATGTAGTCGAGTTAACTCGGGTGATGCTGAGGGAATTAGATTAGGAAATGAGACACTTAAAGTAGTAAAGGAGTTTTGCTATTTGGGGAGCAAAATAAATGATGATGGTCGCAGTAGAGAGGTTATAAAATGTAGACTGGCAATGGCAAGGAAAGTGTTTCTGAAGAAGAGAAATTGGTTAACATCGAGTATAGATTTAATTGTCATGAAGTCATTTCTGAAAGTATTTGTATGGAGTGTAGCCTTGTATGGAAGTGAAACATGGACGATAAATAGTTTGGACAAGAAGAGAATAGAAGCTCCCGAAATGTGGTGCTACAGAAGAATGCTGAAGATTAGATGGGTAGATCACGCAACTAATGAGGAGGTATTGAATAGAATTGGGGAGAAGAGAAGTTTGTGTAACAACTTGAAAAGAAGAAGGGACTGGTTGGTAGGACATGTTCTGAGGCATCAAGAGGATCACCAATTTAGTATTGGAGGGCAGCGTGGAGGGTAAAAATCGTAGAGAGAGACCAAGAGATGAATACACTAAGCAGATTCAGAAGGATGTAGGTTGCAGTAGGTAGTGGGAGTTGAAGGAGCTTGCACAGTTTGGAGTAGCATCGAGAGCTGCATCAAACCAGTCTCAGGACTGAAGACCACAACAACAACAATAAAAGTTTCTAATAATTCGACAGAAATATGGGTAGATTGTTCTACCTGAGACTCTGATGTCATCTCTGCATCAGTATGCTCATTCGGTTTATTTTTCTTTTGTTTAACCATTCTATCACCAATATAGCACAAGAAATATTTAAATCACTGACAAGGACCAGTTGAAACAAAATGATCTTATAACTAACACATATACACAAATAACCATCAAAATTATTATTTTCGCAGCCAGAATATTCTATTATTACTACTTATCGTAGCAAGTACTCTGTTTACTTTGCAATGGCACAATCAATAAATGTTGTTAGTGTGGTACTGTGTATTTACTGAACATGTACATGTGATCTTACCTGTATTTGCTGACAGTGGTGGACTGCATTGCTTATGTGAAGTTACTCGTGTGTCTCTGACAGTTGTGGACTGCACTGCTTATGTGAAGTTACTCGTGAGTCTCGCACCAGTGCAGATACAGATTCGTACACCAGTTCGGTAGGAAATGCTCATGAAACATGTAAATAAACAGTGATTACTATTTTGTTTTCGTACCCCGTACCTGTAATAGATCATAATTTCAATTATTAAAATGAATAAATGTGCACTGGTGGCCCAACATTGGGCGGCGATGTGGCGTTCGCTGTGTTATTCAGTGGTTTTGTATTTAACTAATTTGTAAATGGAAATGATAATCTTATTAAATTACATTGAGTAATTAATAAATTATTTTTCTCCCGGCTAAAGATTTGATCAAGCTGCTAAAGAACTCCAAGTTAACACCGTGTTAAAGTATTGTCTGTAAGCTGTGCAAGTGTCACTAAATCACAGTTCATACAACAGATTCTATAAAACTATGGATTATGATGGAAACAGTTATCTTCAGCAAAATGATCATTAAAACCACCGAATATCAGCCGCGCACAACACTGACGCATGTTACCTGAAACAATATTCTTCGCAACTCGTGCGTAATTAATTTCGGCTCCATACATCAGCTAGAGAAGTTTGTTATAACGATTGTGCTATGAGCACTGTTTTTAAAGAACCAATCTGATTCGAATTATTTTCATTAAAATGAGTTCGGAACCACAGGTGCTCATTTAGTTTTACACACTTGTATTACGGTCGGCATTTTGTCTGCAGAGTTGCGTAATTTGAATTTGCCGCTGTGATAATTATTAAGATGGCGGCAGACAATTGATAGAGACTATCTATTGATAGAGCAAATAAGTATTTTAAATGCTTATTGAACTTTACAGAAACTCTACTTTCTTATTGTGCACTATTTAGACTTCATCAAGCAAACATCTGATTTGTTTGTAAGGAAAACACAGACAAAAACGCGATACAAATCGCTATCATCAATGGCTGCGCTCCTTGCGGCGGAAAGAAACGATTAACACAGATAACGCTTGCTGAGAGAGGAGTTACAGTTACAAATAATTATTCACTCATGTTTATAATAATAATTAACACTATTTCCAAGTAATAATTAACAAATGATTACAATTTCTTAACAGACCTCAGTTTGATATGCGTCTTGCGTGCTGAACCTACAAAAGCCATCCAACAAAAGGTAAAAAGAATGGAAGACAAACGCAGATCATAAAAGGAATTTACAATTATCATTGTCTTTGTGTGATACACATCGATATATCCAATTACATCATAAAATATTATATAAATAATTATTTCACTATTTTTTCCTATGTCAAATAGACATTGTTTATAAATGCCAGAGGCACAATTTCCTAGCCAAAAATTTATCTCGTGGATTTTGCAGAGAGCAGGACCCCTTCGTGTGCCATCCGCTGCACCATTACAGCATAGGGACACGTCCATTATGTTCTACGTCCCATGTTGTTGCTCTTCATGACAAGCCATCGTGACCTCAAAATTCAGCAAGTAACGCTCGCCCGCACGTGACAATAGTTTCTGCTGGTTGTATTTGTGCTTGCCAAACCATGCCCTGACCAACAATGTCGCCTGATCTCTGCTAATTCAGAACGTTTTTCTCAAATTGTACTCATTTGTTTGTATGTACATCATATCTCCTGATATCCGCTCCATTCTCATCATTCTTCGTATTGCGTCACTCTTTTTTTGTTTTGTTTTATCCTTGAACGTACCTTACAATTAGAACCTCTGACTTATGTTTATTAATTGTCTTTCCATGGTTGCTTATTAAATTATCTTTTACTGAGATTTCATCACTGTTTGGCAGGTAGTTTGAGGAAGACATAACAACATTATTCAACATGCACTAACCTCCATTTACTTTTAATTTTATAACCAATATTTGGATGATTCATCTTGTCACCACGATTGAGTAATTTACTTGTAGAGGGCTTCGATGACATAGCGTTTAGCTTCGCAGTTTTCAGACCGGCCATGTGCTGAAGATAGATTGATGCTAAGTTCATAGTATGACTCGACAATGAGGATACATTGGCGTAGTGTTCGGAGCATCGTAACTACAAATATGAGTTTTTCAGTGACATGAGGGATGAATAGCAGCTCTCTACAGCTTCAGGCTTTACCTGCTGCTTCACGGCTGATGATCGTAAAAAGGTAGTAAACATTGTTTCACCAGTGCAATACCAGAACGCCGTAACGCAGTGGTGTTGATCGGTTGGATTTAGAGGGGGACATTCCTTGGTGTTGGTACCGCTTACACTCATTATGTCTTTTTAAATCACCTACAGGGCCACTTATCGCTGTATCATGATATGTTGTGAATGTTTGTTGTGGTATACCCCTCCTAAATGTTTTCGAAACAACTTAATTGAAGGCGCGAATAATGATGTTCTATCATGACAAAGTTTTGCCTAATTTACAAGGTGAGCATAAAGTGTTTTCCTGATTTCAAAAATTTATTTTCAATGAACTAGGCAGATATAGCTTTGCTGTTTGTTACGAATGCTAGCTTAACATATAAGGTTTCTGATCAATTACTTCCAAACGTCTACGCGATTTGCTGCAAAAGGTAGCTTAACTCGAGGAGCTATTTATGGATAGGCTTCAACATGTTCTCTGACAGTAATTAATTTCTTATGTCTCTGTCTCTCGTTGCAGGCGGCATAGTTTAAGAGGCTGCTGTCACAACGGCGTCACTGCAGGAAATGATACTATTTGTTATATGGTTTCAAGGAACAGTTCTGAAGTACCTGTGGTCCAGAACCGCCAGCTATGAAGTGCGTTAAAGAGTGGTATGAAATGTTTAATTCGACTGGCAATGTTAGTGATAATGCAAGACGTGGTAGACCTGGACGGAATGATCACGGGAATGATACAGTGCAGCAGGATCTCTGCGTAGTCCACGACAACCGACGATTCGAGTTTCCAGACCGTCAGGTATAGCTCAGAGCACTGCGGTGAAGATTTTACACAAAATACTGCACTTCCATGAAGACAATGGCAACACCCACAAGCTTTGCAGCTAGGTGACAGGTCCAGGTACGCTAAATATCAGTTAAAAACTAATTAGTCTAGACTAAAATGACTTAATGAAAACTTAATTCACACGTCAAATGATAACTGATTCATCCCGAATATTAACCATGACTCGGAAATTTTCTTCCTTTCTCACTATTTCCTTCCTCGAAATTCTTTAATCCGCGGATTGCTTTCTTTTCCTTTTTTTATTGTTACTCTCTTCAAGTTAGGTTTCCCATCTTACTGTAAAACGTATACAAATTTTTCTAATGTTTAAAAAACATCTGAAACCACTTTACGTTGTGAAGCACACAGGTGTTCTTGCCCCGCACGTGGCTACAAATATTTCGAGTGCTATCAACGAAGAAGCAGCAAGTATTAGAAATGAAACACGTACAAATTCCACCTACTTGTGAGAGAGCTGGAAGTAAGTGGTCTAATCTAGAGAATGAGAACCCTTTAGTCTTAAGTGCGGTGAAGATGCAAGGTTGAAAATTGGGACAGAGGCGTAAATTGTATGGGTCGTGCTATTACAGTTCCTCTGCTAGACGCCACCGAGGCTAGGGAGCAGACAGCTGCTGCACAGTGGCTCCCGCTCATAGAGCCCATGTACGCCCCCCTGCAATCAAACTTGGCTGCGCAGTCTGCGAAGCTGATTTCCACTAAGCTCGCGGCGCAGAGTTATAGCACTGTCGCGCTGTCGGGCGAAGTTGCTGACTGTGGTATGTGAGCGCGACGTCACTGCCACCACATTAACTTATACATGTCTGTGATGTGGCATGAAACTAGAGGATCTCTAGCAAGCAAGTCCAGTAAATGTAACTCCTTACTTGCTGAGAATCGTCTGGGGAGTGGAGAACCCATCGCGGAAACGTGTTTTCAGAGATCCCCCGGGGCTCAATCCTTGCCCTATTGCGTCTTTCGCTTTACACAAAACTAGCTGCAGCACGCAGCCATTCTTCCTGTCACGTATATACTGACATACATTCCCTTAAACACACGTGTGTATAGTGTATACTAAATTAATTTATCAACGATGTTATAAAATAATATCCACACACATTACAAAAAGGGATGCACATATTTGTGGGTGTGGATGCATGTGTATGTTCCACATCTCCTAAAACACTGCAGCGATTTCAGTCAAACTTGGCACGTATATCCTTCACTATCAGGCAACAGCTGCTGTTGGGGGAAGAACCACTTATCTAACATCAGGAGATACATCATACAATGGAGTGCGTGAAAAACTGCCATATAATGCATGACTTTTAAATATATTACTTCTGTGCTACTAGCTCTATTCCCAACACATTTTACAGACAGTATCCATTTATGCCGCTATATGTTCCTGCAAGAGAACGTGAAGGTGTCACACATACACGGTTGGAAAAAAATAAAAAATAAATCATTAAGAAGGAGCTGTGCGACATAAACGAAAGTTGGTAGGCGTGTTTCAACAACTGAATGACGACATTACTGCGGGGGTAAAAATAATTTCTAGCGGGTGGGTTTAATCAACCACTAAAAATTTGAACACAATATTTTTTGGAAGAGCTACAGAAGGCACCTATGCAGGGGTTAATAGGGAGCATAGAGCCATTATTTTACTTTCATGACCCAGCATTGAACTGTGGTACTGACTTTCACCTATTCTTCATGATGAAGGGAGGAGATAACCAGTCATAGAGTATAGGTGAATTGATATTTATACAATATCAATGGTATTTCAATAACTAGCGTGTGTTTGTTGGAAAATACATCATCACAACTGGTCTCTCTAATTAACATGATTCACTTTCGCCACGTAAATATGGAAAGGGAGACGGGAGCGCAGACCTGGCTTCAATGTAATTTTATGCACGCACACAATTATACCTAAACCCTTGCTTATTACAATGAATTACTATAGGTCACGCAGAACAAGTTCAGCGAAGATACTACAAGGGAAATCGGTCAGGGCGGAAGAGTATGTAATTATTCATATTCATGTGAATGCTACTTAACTTAAGTTTCTTCTACCTGGTCCATTGATGAATGTGTGGGAGATTTTCGTGCTTCACAAAATTTATTCACATTATTCGACATGCGAACTGCACACACGTCATGTAAACAAAACGCGGACAGACTTTACTGATCTCTTTTAATTCCAGAAGTGATTTCAAAACTGACTTCTCACAGCATCGCTGAATCGCTTTATATAGAATTTTAACAATAACTTCCCAAATAAAGTGTTATTAATTTTGTACAATTTTGATGTTACAGTTAAAATTTACAAAATGTAAAGAAACTGATATTACAACCGAATAAGGTGCAAAACACAATATGGAATGACAATCTTTTACAGTAATATCTTTAGTTTTCCATAAGAAAATCATTCTGAACTTTAATTACAATAATGTTTCTCAGATTACTTTAGTTCTGTAATTAATTACAGTTTGGATTTGGTTACTAATAACCAGTGGTAGTACAGAGCTCGTGCTTTATCTGATAACATACATAAAATGCACAATTGAGGCCTCAAATTCTGGAAATTGGAAAACTATGAAATGTAAACAATTGGAGAGTTAATTATAATGTAATTACAATGAATATCAATTACAGAGAAAGATATAAAAATAAATTGAAAACGGAAATACATCGCTTGGTAGCAACTTTTAAGCTGTTTCTCAAGATAGTGAGGTCTTCTGTTATTGGACTTTTAGATTACCATATTGTTAATTAGAAGCATTGATTTTTCATGCTAGTACCTCTGCAGTCTCTAGTTATTTATTTGCTAAGGACTTATTACTCCAATTTTTTGATTAGTTATACATAATTTTATCAACGACAACAGTCCACCGACAATTACGACAACGCAAGTCCTTCCAGAATATTCCACACGCCTTCGCAATGAATATAAAGTTTTTTATCAAATGGGACAGAACGATAAATATAAAGGCACACATACAAGGTCTTAGGAAGCACTGAATTGTCCGATAACTATCCAGATGCATATAAAAAGGTGGTATCAGACATTTCATATAAATTTTGGGGAAGGCTGTATCATTATACACTCCCCGAGCCACTCTTACAAGTATTACTTGCAAGAATTGTTGCTAAATACATATACCCAATCAAAAAATTCAAGAAAAATTTCTTCTCTTAGCTGCCATTCCAGTCACTGGTTCACATTGCACATCTCAAGAAATTGGTAGCTCACAATCATCAGTCATTTTGCGCTGTCCATCTTGTGTCTGCAAGCCCTCCTTTTCTGGCAGTCTCTATGCTGCAATACCACAGTCCGCTATTAGTTTCACAGTTATTTTTTTTTTAATTTCACTTCCAGGTCAAGTAAGGATCTAGGATACAGTTGTCTATGTAGGGACAGGGATGAATTCATTACTCAAGGTACTTGTGAAGGGTACAATTAAGGTCACATCAGGTACAGTGCAAGCTGTTACTGATTTGCTTGACTGATGGGGGATCGGGCTGCTAAGTACTATACCACCTACTGCACACCCCTGTCTTAAGCCCTCGTCAAGTTCAACTCGATTTCTAAACTGAAGGAAACACTTCACGGCATTCGCTTCAGAACTGCTACAAATTTGTCGGGCTTAGACCGCACCGCTCGAACTGTCCATACAGCTGGCACTGCTAAGGCTATCCTACGACTTCCACATCGCTGGCAACGGGCTGTACACAATGCTGGTGACTACTCTGAAGGACAGTAAAACGTTGAAACACATATCTAATTTGTACGAGCTGTAAATAAATTGTTTCCACTATTAAAGTTCCAGCCCTCGTACGTCAGGCTACCGTTATCTTATGTGGGAAATTTGGTTTAATAAAAATTCATTTGAGTTGAAATATATTAGGTTGTTGCAAAAATTCGTTCAGTTGTTTTGCTTGTTGGTATTCTGACTGCTGTGCTTTTATTCATCGATTGTCATTTTTTATTTGTAGTTCACTGTTGCTGTTTGAGTTTACTGTCATTTTGTCCTCTGGAGATAATGAGTAGAGCTGTGGATGCTAGAAAATGGAGTGTCAAGTGCAGAAATCGAAACATTTCCAACATATCCTTCTGTTTACGTTCACTAGAGAGGTGACAGTAGCGAAGACAGCCAGGAACATCTGGGCCGGGTGTGTGGGTAATTACATTAGACAGATCATGACAACAAATGGTTTTCTCCTTTTAAGGAGGATTGTTTTGACATTAGCGACTCTCCATGTTCAGGGAAATCTTCAGAGTTTGAACGCTTTAACCCTCAATGATCCAAGTCAGTGTACTCGAGAATGGGCAAATGTGATGAACAGGATCATTTCACAGTTGTGCGATATTTGTGTGCAGTGAGGAATTTTAAAAAATCTGGTATATGGGTACCGCATGGTCTAAGCCAAAATTACAAAAGTCAGCAGGTGGATATATGTGCATCTCTGCTTGCTCCTCATCGATTGGCTCGTAAACAACACCGATCTTTCCCATCCTGTGTCGTTACTTGTGACCAGGAATGGTGTCTTCATGTTAACATAAGCAAAAGAAAGGATTGGATGAGCCCAAACAAGGGGGCAGTTCCCCGTTCAAAGATGTGCGTGCATCCACAAAAGATAATGTTATGCATCCATTGCCACGACGATGGTGTGGTGCCTTAGCAATTACTTCCCTGAGACGAAAGCGTCACTACTGACATCTATTGTCAAGCTGTGACGTCCTGCAAACTCAGTCCAGGAACAACGATCCGGGTGAATGCATGAAGTGATGCTACTCCAAAATAACCCCTGCCTTCATTCTGCTTGGTTGACAAAAAACGCAATACATGAGTTGGGCTGGGAAATCACTCCGCATTCACCGTATTCACCTGATATTGCGCTCTCAGATTTTCACCATCTCCACTCTCTATCTGACAACCTTCAAGGGTCGCAGGATGAAAAGGCAATCCGAATAAGGTTCGAGAAGTTCTTTGCCTCAAAACGATGTATCTACAATCGCGGAATCGAAAAGTTACTCCAGCGTTGGAGGACTGCTGTAAATAACGAAGGAGTATACATTATTGATGACTAAAGTCTCTGTTAAGAGAATCTGTTGTGTTTATTGACCTTATGGATAAACGCTACCACCCCAACTTATGTACCATCCCAAACAGACTATTTCCGTGAAAATCATTATTTCTGAGGGATCCAACCACCTATTTGTATAAAGAAACGTAAACATCAGTCACGGCGTATGCCATATGTCTGTTCCGATTAGCCGTCTGCTGACTAAAAGGCAGAAGACGTAACGACCTATAATGTGGGGCATGTGATCAGCATGGCGCCAATCCCTCCAGCCATTGTTGCCAGTACATGAGTGTTGGTGAGACCACTGCTTCCTTATTCAATCACATTGATGGGCTGAGTAGATCCTGTTACAGATCTTGCGATTTCAAAGAAATCTGAGAAGATACCAGCAATCGAAATTGGCTCCTTCTTCACCTGAGGAATTGACGCAGACCGTTCACGTATAAGGATGGCCACTAATTTTCTAATTTATTTACGATTTTGTTTAACTGACTGTGTCACAGCTCTTTTAAAGAGACTTTTAGTCCGGAGGTATTGTTAAGCTCCATACGGATCTCGTTTCAGTTAAATCATTTATTTATTTATTTACATTACAGAGTGACCCAGCACCTTGGTAACTATACTCGGTCGTTTTCTACTAAAAATAGACTATTTTCAAAATTTACTAAAATTCTTGTTTTATATAATTAAATTTTTAATTAAAAAGAGAAACAAAACAAACCACACAAGATACACAGAGTACAATTAGATAAACATTATTGTGTCCTTAAGAAGAAAATAATACATGGAGAGAACGATTCAATTCAGTACCTCCCCATTTGATCTTCAGCATTCTTCTGTAGCATCACATTTCGGAAGCTTCTCGTCTCTTCTTGTTTAAAATATTTATAGTCAGTGTCTCATTTCCATACATGGCTACACTCCACATAAATACTTTCAAAAAAGACTTCCTGACACTTAAATCTATACACGGTTTTGACAAATTTCTCTTCTTTAGGAACACATTCCTTGCCATTGCCATTCTACATTTTATAATCCTCTCTACTTCGAACATCTTTAGCTATTTTGCTCCCCCAATAGCAAAACTCATCTACTACTTTAAGTGCCTCATTTTCTAATTTAATTCCCTCAGCATCACCTGATTTGATTAGACTGCATTCCTATACCTTATTTTTGGTTTTGTTGATGTTATCTTATATCCTCCTTTCAAGACACTGTCCAATCCGTTCAACCGCTCTTCCAGGTCCTTTTCTGTCTCTCACAGAATCACAACGTCGTCGGCAAACCTCAAATTTTTTAATCTATCTACGTGGATTTTAATTACAACTCCAAATTTTTCTTTTGTTTCCTTTACTGCTTGCTCAGTTTATAAATTGAATAACATCAGGGATAGGCTACATCCGTGTCTCACTCCCTTCTCAACCACTGCTTCCCTTTGATGTCCTTCAACTCTTACAATTGCCATCTGGTTTCTGTACAAACTGCAAATAGCCTTTCGCTCCCTGTATTTTCGACCCCTGACACCTTCAATTTGAGAGTATTCCAATCAACATAGTCAAAAGCTTTCTCTAAGTCTACAAATGCTAGAAACGGAGGTTTTACTTTGCTTAATCTATCTTCTGAGATAAGTCATAGGGTCAGTATCGCCTCACGTGTTCGAACATTTCTGTGGAAACCAAACCGATTTTCCCTGAAGTCGGTTTCTACCAGATTTTCCATTCGTCTGTAAAGAATGCCTAGCAATATATTGCAGCTGTGGCTTAATAAACTGATCGGTTCACACCTTTCAACACTTGCTTTATTTGGGAATGAACGCATTATATTCTTCATGAAGTATGAGAGTATTTCTTCTGTTCATACATTTTGCCCACTAGATGGTAGTTTCGTCAGGGCTGGCTCTCCCAGGGCTATCAGTAGTTCTAATGGAATGTTGTCTACTACTGGGGCCTTATTTCGACTTAGGTCTTTCAGTGCTCTGTCAAACTCTTCACGCAGTATCATATCCCCCATTTCATCTTCATCTACATCCTCTTCCATTTCCATATTATGTCCCACAAGTACATCGCCCTTGTATAGACTCTCTGCATACTCTTTCCACCTTTCTGCCTTCCCTTCTTTGCTTAGAACTGGTTTTCCATTTGAGCTCTTGACATTCGTACAAGTGGTTCTCTTCCCTCCAAAGGTCTCTGTAATTTTCCTGTAGGCAGTACCTATCTTACTCCTAGTGGGATATGCCTCTAAATCCTTGCATTTGTTCTGAGCCATCTCTGCTTGGCCATTTTGCACTTCCTGTCGATCTCACTTTTGAGACGTTTGTATTCTGTTTTGACTGCTTCATTTGCTGCATTGTTATAAACTATGTGATCGAAAGTATCCGGACATCCCCAAAAACATACATTTATCCTATTAGGTCCAATGTGTTGCCACCTACTGGCAGGTACTCCATATCAGCGACCTCAGTAGTCATTAGATATCGGCAGAGACCAGAATGAGGCATTCTGTGCAACTCACGGACTGCGGACGTGATCAGGGGATTGGGTGTCACTTGTGTTATACGTCTGTACGCGAGATTTCTGCACTGCTAAATATTCCTAGGTTCACTGTTTCCGATGTGATAGTGAAGTGGAAAACAGCACATAAACGTACAGGCCGACTTCGCCTGTTGATTAACAGAGACTGCCTACAGCTGAAGAGGGTCGTAATGTATAATAGGGAGACATATATCAAGACCATTACACAGGAATTCCAAACTGCATCAAGATCCGCTGCAAGTACTGTGACATTTAGGCAGGAGGTGAGAAAACTTGGATTTCATGGTCGAGCGGCTGCTCGTAAGCCACTCATCACACCAGTAAAGGCCAAATGACGCCTCGCTTGGTGTAGGGAGCGTAAACAATGGACGGTTGAACAGTGGAAAAACATTGATGTTTTAACCATCTTCTTGCTTCCCACTATTGCATCTTTCTTCACGATCGATTACCTGTTCAGAATGCACGGCCTGTGGCGGAGTGGTTACACAACAATAAAACCCCTTTAATTGGACTGGCCTGCAAAGAGTCCTGACCTGAATCCTATAGAACACTTTTTGGGATGTTTTGCAATGCAGACTCCTGCCAAGCCTCAGTGTAGCACTCCGTGAAGAATAGGCTGCCATTCCCCAAGAAACCTTCCAGCTCTTGATTGAACGTATGCCTGCGATAGTATAACCTGTCATCAAGAGTAAGAGTGGGCCAACACCATATTGAATTCCAGCACTACCGATGGAGGGCGCCACGAACTTGTAAGTCGTTTTCCGCCAGGTGACCGGATATTTTTGATCACACAGTGTATTTTCTCCTTTCATCAATTCAATTAAATATCTCTTCTGTTACCCAAGGATTTCTAGTAGCCCACATCTTTTACCAACCTGATCCTCAGCTGTCTTCGCTATTTCATCTCTCAAAAATACTCATTCTTCTTCTACTGTATTTTTTTCCCCTCTGGTTCTTTCAGTTTATCCAGGTCCCATCTTCTTAAATTTCAGCCTTTTTGCAGTTTCTTCAGTCTTAATCTACAGTTCATAACAAACAGATTTTGGTCAGAGTCCACATCTGCCCCTGGAAATGGCTTACAATTTAAAACCTCGTTCCTAAACCTCTGTCTTGACGTTATATAATTATCTGAAACCTTCCAGTATCTCCAGGCCTCTTCCACGTATACAACCTTCTTTCATGATTCATAAACCAAGTGCTACGTATGATTAAATTACGCTCTAAGCAATATTCTACCAGGCAGCTTCCTCTTTCACTCTTATCCCCTTTCCATATTCACCTACTACTTTTGCTCCTTTTCCTACTATCGACTTCCATTCCCACATGACTATTAAATTTTCTTCTCCCTTCACTATCTGAATAATTTATTGTATCTCATCACACTTTTCTTCAATATCTTCGTCACCTGTTGAGCTAGTTGGCAAATAAACTCGTACTACTGTGATAGGTATGGGCGGCTGCTATTTTTTTATTCATTATTAAACCTACTCCTGCATTATCCCTGTTTGATGTTGTATTTATAACCTTGTATTCACCTGAGCAGAAGTCTTGTTCCTTCTGCCACCAGACTTGACTAATCCCAGTATACCTAGCTTTAACCTATCCATTCCCCTTTTTAAAGTTCTAATCTACCTGTCCGATTAAGGGATCTGATATTCCACGCTCCGATCTGTTTCGTTCTCCTAATAATTGCGTCCTCCTGAGTAATCCCCTCTCCGAGATTCGAATGGGGGACTCTTTTATCTCCGGAATATTTTACCCAAGTGGACGCTGTCGTCATTTAACCATACAGTAAAGCTGCATGCCCTCGGGAAAAATTACGGCTGTAGTTTCCCCTTGCTTTCAGCCGTTTGCAGTACCAGCACAGCAAGGCCGTTTTGGTTACTGTTACAAGGCCAGATCAGTCAATCATCCAGACTGTTGCCCATGCGACTACTGAAAATGCTGCTGGTCATCTTCAGGAACCAGGTTTGTCTGGCCTTTCAACAGATACCCATCCGTTGCAGTAGCAGCTATGGTGCCGCTATCTGTATCGCTGAGCCCCAGCAACGGCAAGGTCCTTGATTCATGGGAGGGGATGTGAGATGATAGGCAACGTTTATATTTGTTCTAGGCGCGCAGTCCGGAACCGTGCGACTGCTACGGTCGCAGGTTCGAATCCTGCCTCGGGCATGGATGTGTGTCATTTCCTTAGGTTAGTTAGGTTTAAGTAGTTCTAAGTCCTAGGGGACTAATGACCACAGCAGTTGAGTCCCATAGTGCTCAGAGCCATTTGAACCAACGTTTATATTTACTTGTCTGAATTTCTGCCTTGTTTCCCCTACGGTTCGATTAATCTTATGTACGGACGCTGGGGCTTCGTGACTGTTAGATGGGCCAATGATTTCTATTTAGAAAAATTACCCTTCTCTCACGGGGTGATCCTTTTGTAGTGAGGCTGGCGATCGTTATACACAGCGTAACATAATCAATCATTTAAGAAACCGCTTCGACTCGCTTCAATGGCACTTCAAAAATGATTGTAATGGCTCTGAGCACTATGGCACTTAACATCTTAGGTCATCAGTCCCATAGAACTTAGAACTACTTAAACCTAACTAACATAAGTACATCACATACGTCCATGCCCGAGGCAGGTTTCGAACCTGCGACCGGAGCAGTCGCACGGTTCTGGACTGAAGCGCATAGAACCGCTGGGCCACAACGGCCAGCGCAGTAGAGCAGCCGCCGGGCTAAACTGGTGTCGAAATTTCTGACAGATACTTTTATAAAATGTTGTATAAATGTGCGGTGGTAGCACCGAAAGGTTGGCGAACTGGAAAGTCGTTGAAGGCTCCTTTTCCGTTTTATTCACGCACTTGTTAATGTTGTACTTGCCTGTATTCTCAGCGCAGGAGGGCAGAAAAAGCACGAATCACGTTCCATTGGCTTTGAGCGGTCCCTTGTTGTTCCTGTACTCCGAAGGGGTGAGATCCAGTTCATGAGGATACAGCCCCGCAATGTCCTTAGAAAAGAACTGAAACGTCCAACGGTGTCAGCAGTACAAAGGTTGTGAAGAACTTCTATCAGTTGCTCGACGCACTGCGATATCTCATTATCGATCGCGGAATCTGTGGAGAACGCTGAGGAGAAAGGGTTGGTTTCATTGCCGTACCTTCTGCCACCCTGTAAAGCCTATTCGTGTCGATTCTGAGCAGCGGACTGTCCCAAATGTTGTTCTCGGCCATCCATAAGACAAAAGCGAGATTTCAACGCTGATCGCCGCGGTTCTGGTCCCTTCTCAGAAAAATCAAAGGAAGGGATGAAATGTGGATATGAGGGACCTTAAAACGTCGCGATCGTGTAACAGATCCTCGGTGGCGATTGTCAGAATTTTGGTGAAATCTGATGCCACCGTAACATCACTAATCCAGATTACAGCTCACATGAACTGTGGCGTTTCTTTTGCTGTTTGAATCTTCGCCGAGCCGGAAGTTGGCGTCGTGGGGCGCCACGCTGTTGTAGCATTTCAGAAAATGGTTGTAGGTACCTTTGAGCCACATTTTTATGTATCACAGTGGGATGCAATTACAATATTTGGAAAAAGTGATCCTTTAGTTCTATTGTGAAGTGTAATCAGTTATTCGTGCTGGGAGGAATGGCATTAAAGGCTGGGTAGAGCAATGTTTCCCATTATGAAGCTCACTGAAGTGTCGGGCATTGCATAGGGATTATTCCACGTTTTCCTTCTCTAGATTGTCGGACAGATGACAAAATGGTAGATATCGAAATAGACGACAGAGGGATAGAGAAACAATTAAAATCGCTCAAAAGAGGAAAGGCCGCTGGACCTCATGGGATACCAGTTCGATTTTACACAGAGTACGCCAAGAAACTTGCCCCCCTTCTTGCAGCGGTGTACCATAGGTCTCTAGAAGTGCGTAGCGTTCCAAAGGATTGGAAAAGGGCACAGGTCATCCCCGTTTTCAAGAAGGGACGTCGAACACATGTGCAGAACTATAGACCTATATCTCTAACGTCGATCAGTTGTAGAATTTTGGAACTCGTATTATGTTCGAGTATAATGACTTTTCTGGAGACAAGAACACTACCTAGGAATCAGCATGGGTTTCCAAAAAGACGATCGTGTGAAACCCATCTCGCGCTATTCGTCCACCAGACTCAGAGGGCCATAGACACGGGTTCACACGTAGATGCCGTGTTTCTTGACTTCCGAAAGGCATTTGATACAGTTCCCTAAAGTTGTTTCATGAACAAAGTAGAGCATATGGACTATCAGACCAATTGTGTGATTGGATTCAAGAGTTCGTAGGTAACAGAACGCAGCATGTCATTCTCAATGGGGAGCAGTCTTCAGAAGTAAGAGTGATTTCAGGTGTGCCGCAGGGGAGTGTCGTAGGACAGTTGCTATTCACAATATACATAAATGACCTTGTGGATGACATCCAAAGTTCACTGAGACTTTCTGCGGATGATGCTGTAGTATATCGAGAGGTTGTAAAAATGGAAAATTGTACTGAAATAGAGGAGGATCTGCAGCGAAATGACGCATGGTGCAGGGAACGGCAATTGAATTTTAATGCAGACAAGTGTAATGTGCTGCGAATACATGGAAAGAAAGATCCGTTATCATTTAGCTACATTATAGCAGGTCAGCAACTGGAAGCAGTTAATTCCATAAATTATTTGGGAGTAGGTATTAGGAGAGATTTAAAGTAGAATGATCATATGAAGTTGATCGTCGGTAAAGCAGATGCCAGGCCGAGTTTTGTTGGAAGAATCCTAAGGAAATGCAATCCGAAAACAAAGGAAGTAGGTTACAGTACGCTTGTCCGGGCACTTCTTGAATACTGCTCAACAGTGTGGGGTCCGTACCAGATAGGGTTAATAGAAGAGATAGAGAAGATCCAACGTAGAGCAGCGCTCTTCGTTACAGGATCGTTTAGTAATTGCGAAAGCGTTACGGAGATGATAAACTCCAGTGGAAGACTCTGCAGGAGAGACGCTCAGTAGCTCGGTACGGGCTTTTGTTAAAGTTTCGAGAACATACCTTCACCGAAGAGTCAAGCAGTATATTGCTCCCTCCTACGTTCATCTCGTGAAGAGACCATGAGGATAAAATCAGAGGGATTGGAGCCCACACAGAAGCATACCGACAATCCTTCTTTCCACGAACAATTGAGACTAGAATAGAAGGGAGAACCGATAGAGGTACTCAAGGTACCTTCCGCCACACACAGTCAGGTGGCTTGCGGAGTATGGATGTAGATGTAGATGTAATAAATGAGTTTTAAAGTGATGGTGTGCGACCAACCTCTCAGATATCAAAACGAGTCTTTTCGTCAATTAGGTCGTGTATTGCCAATACCGACAGCAGCGTAAAACTCACTGGTGCGCGTGAACTTATCTGAAGCGCCTTCCAGTAATCATCTGCCCAACAGAGCGGTGACCGTCGTTCATCGAAAGGTTTCGACAGACCTCTTCATCCTACCGGCGGCTAACGTCCTGTGGACGACAAAGGGTTCCGCCGGGCTGGCAGATTGCGCGACTGTTGTCACTCCGCTGGTTCCATAAAAGCCGGCTACGGAGCGGAGGTGTCCCGCGGCCGCCGTTAAAACGGGCGTAACTGGAACCGCTTTACGACCCGCCGCTGTGGCCGGCGGGCCGCTCTGCTGTCCACTGACTCCTTTGTTCCGGCGTCGCTCGCCGGCGGAACCCGGTCTGTTGGTGCCGTCGCCGGCACGATATTACGGCCAGCCGGGCGCGCCCACTGGCGTAAACACGTCTTTACTACGCGCGCAGACTCCGGGGGCGAAGGCCCGGGGGCGTTATCGCCACCTGCGACCGCCTGTGGGCCTGTCCTGCCGCCCGTGGAATGCTGAGGACCCAGCGTCCGCGCTCCGGATTCACAACGCGGCTTCGCACTCCGGAGGCGTCAGCCTCGCCTCACGCTGCTGTGGAGCGGCGCACTGCAAACGGAGTAATAGTGAAATAAAAAGCAGAGGCCCATAGGCGTTACTGAGTACTTTATCCTGGCTTCTTGCCAGGCAGAGGGGCGTTCTCACATCGGACGATGGCGAGGGTAAACCATCCACTTCCAGCACTCCCTGTGGCAACGTCCAGACTGAAATGAACTCGACAGCCACGAGAAAATATCGGTCCATTGAGTGTAACACTTTGTGCAGTTCCATTTGAGCCCAGTTTATTTTCGAGGCTTATTATGTGTTTGTAGACTGGCATGCGATGGCGACGTTGACGATACAGACGTCGACGAGGCGTAGTGCTTCAGTGCTGTTGCAGACGTAGCTCATAGCGGAATGATTCCACTGGTAATTTTTTTTTTTTACTTTATTGTTATTTTTAAACCTGTTTACAGGCAGGCCTGCAGAAGCATACTACGCCGCTCTTTGGCCTCAGAGAAACACAAAAGATAGAAATGAAGACAATTAGAGAAAAAAATATGGTCGACATATAAACAGAGACAAACACTTTGTAAAATACATGGTGACGTTCACGGGTGTAGAGTCCAAGATAAAATTTGTTCAGACACTTGGACACATACAGAGACGAAAATAGTCACATAGGTGCACAGAACGAATAACACTAAACCACTTAAGTACAAAACGACGGCACACACAGGAACACAAGGCGTTGATCTCCGGCGCGCGAATATAAACCGTGTAGGAGTCCGGGAACCTGCCAACAGAGGAGGAGGGTGGGGTGGGAGAGGGAGAGGGGAGAGCAGATGCCATTGGCAGGGGAGATAGAGGGAAGGGAGGAAGGGGGAGGGAAAAGCTCGGGGAAAGGGGGGAGGAGGAAGGGTGTGGGGCAAAAGGAAAGAGAAGAGAGAGAGAGTGCCTAAAGGAAGGATCAAAGTTGATGGGAGGGGTAGATGGAGGGGAGGAGGACTTCATCAGGGAGCGGGAGCTGGCGGAAGCCACCTTGGGAGAGGGTGAGGAGGGTGGAGAGATGGAGACCGGGTGGGACGTGGGAATACAGGCGCGGTAGCGGGCGGGGTTGGGAGAGGATGGGCGAGACAAGCAGGTGAGGTGGGTCGAGTTTGCGGGAGGTGTACAGGATCCATATTCTTTCATGGAAAAGGAGGAAGGGGTGGAACGGAATGAGATTGTACAGCATGGCTTGGGGGAGGGGAGACGGATGCTATAGACGAGGCGGACAGCATGGCATTCAAGGATTTGAAGGGATTTATAAAAGGTAGGGGTGGGGGGGGGGGGTATTCCGCTGGTCTGCGTTGGCCGCTTATATATTGAGCTCATGACCTTCATTACATAAGAGCGCTGATAACGGACTTAGCCGCTGCGAGGGTCGGCACTGGAGCGATAGAGCGTACGTACGCTGTAGCTGTACTATCAGCGTGCGTACCTACTGGCGACCCGGCCCAGGCGGGTTGCATCATGCAGCCTCGCAGGGGCTCAGCGGCCAACGCGGCACTATGTTTTTCATTTTTTTTTTTATTCAAATTGTTGCATCCTTGAGCCCCCGTTCACCCGATGTACGTCTAGCGATTGGTGGCTGACGCTACAAATCAGACTTTATTAATAATTATAGTACAGGGTTACATCACCAGTTAATGATACATTCTCTATACAAAGATAGAGCTCAGGCAGAATAACATGGCCAGTAGATGCGCGGGCGGCAGGGCCGTGAGGGAAAGGGGGGTTATGGCCATGCACTGTACGGGAAATGTCGGGTGATCGTTCTAAGCTAAAGTCTACAGTCACATTTCTTGTACATACTAAGTGGAACACATCCACACCCAGACTTGCATTGTCACCATTCAGAAAGATCTGTTACCTCCGCTAAGGTTAGTATCTAAAAAGAATACCTCTGCAAAAGCGCCAAAAGCAGCGAGCTATTTTCGCCTGGCTTTCTAACCATTTGTAATTTACAGAGAAGCGCCACTAGTGGTGAATTCTGAGTATAACCTACACATTTCTCTTGTTGCCATGTTAAAATTTGTTTATTTTGCCAAAATACAACAGAGTTTACAGAGTCACACCACTAACATGTTGAGCAGATGCAAGTGCGAAAGAACTCGGAAGAAGGCATGAACTGAGGAAAAGTGAGGTCACTAGCCTATCAAAAAGCACATCCTCGATACAAAAATAAACATGTAAAGTCTTCAATTATGTTGTTCCAAACCCAGAGCATTTACATTGAGAATCAAATTTTCACTCTGCAGCGGTGTGTGCGGTGGTATGGAACTTCCTGGCACATTAAAACTGTGTGCCAGACCGAGACTCGAAATCGGGATCTTTGGCTTTTGCCGGCAAGTGCTCTACCAACTGAGCAACCAAAACACGACTCACGTCCCGTCCTTACAGCTTTACTTCCGCCACGATCTCGTCTCCTACCTTCCAAACTTTACAGAACCTCTCCTGCGAACCTTGCAGAACTAGCACTCCTGAAAGAAAGGATATTGCGGAGACATGGCTTAGCCACAGCCTAGGGGATGTTTCCAGAATGAGATTTTCACTCTCCAGCGGAGTGTGCGCTGTTATGAAACTTCCTGGCAGATTAAAACTATGTGCCGGACCGAAACTCGAACTCGGGACCTTTGCGTTTCCCGAGTTCGAGTCTCGGTCCAGCCACGAAAATCAGCATTTACATTCTTTAATTGAAATATCCTGTAGTTAGTAGAATAAAATGCCAGATAATGAAGTTTCGGGTAATAACCGAATGCCAAAATATTTTCGTCTTTGCGTGCCTTTTTTGCCGAAATAGTATTTCTGTATCTGAAACCGTTTATGAAATATGATGAATATTGTGTATATTTCATTCTGAAATCATCGCCGGTGTGCGTTATCGCAAATGAGTGTGCTACATCATATCAGTTTCCTCAAGCTTTATGACAGAGCCTTCCACCGAATACAAAAAAAAAAGAAAAAAGACACTTTCATGCAAATATCACAATATCCGTGAATATTAACGCAATGATGGCACATCGAAATGAAGCCTTAAGACAAAAAGAAAATTTTTGACTAATGGTTTCTGTAAAATAGTTTGAGAAAAATTGAAGTGCATTCTGTCTTCGCTGACTTCCAAACAAACAAATGGACTCGCTTAGCCCTTTCGATGAAATTTGGTTACAACACATCGGCCACCGCATCCGGCGTGGACTACAACGCCAAATCCCCCTACCCACCACCTTTTCTGTGAAACCAATGGCACCTCAACGTAAACCGCTCAGAAACATTGGCAATGTTTGAAGAACCGCCTATAGTATCCGCATCCTTCAATTTTGACCATTTATGACCGTCTTTACTTATTCACTGAGACAATAAAATTGCATCTTCTTAGCATGCAATGGGAAATGCACAGCAGGCTAAATTATTGCAGCTTTCGACCTGGAAAACGTGAAAATTGCATCAGGTTAAAAAATGGTTCTGAGCACTATGGGACTTAACTTCTGATGTCATCAGTCCCCTAGAACTTAAACCTAACTAACCTAAGGATATCACACACATCCATACCCGAGGCAGAATTCGAATCTGCGACCATATCGGTCGCGCGGTTCCAGACTGCAGCGCCTAGAACCGCTCGGTCACACCGGCCGGCGAAGATTACAGTCTTGTGCCCATAAGTACCGAGCAGAACTCGGCAGTAATTCGACACTGCTATAGAGCCAGACTCTAGCTCCTGTTTCTTGCAATAAATTCTGTGGTTTTGTTGTCCTGGTTGTAAGAAATAATTTTAAAATCCTGACCTTCAGAACAGTATTTTGTAAACAACGTTTTCTCGTTGTAAGTTATAAGTTGAAAATTTTCAAAAATGGAAACGAGTTTTTCGTGGCTGAGGGTGGGGAGGGCATATTATGCTTAAGACGTGCTCTCCGGTGACTAAAATTTAGTAAATTAAGCACTGGAATGCACACTCCTTTGCCCTCCATATACACTTCTGGAAATGGAAAAAAGAACACATTGACACCGGTATGTCAGACCCACCATACTTGCTCCGGACACTGCGAGAGGGCTGTACAAGCAATGATCACACGCACGGCACAGCGGACACACCAAGAACCACGGTGTTGGCCGTCGAATGGCGCTAGCTGCGCAGCATTTGTGCACCACCGCCGTCAGTGTCAGCCAGTTTGCCGTGGCATACGGAGCTTCATCGCAATCTTTAACACTGGTAGCATGCCGCAACAGCGTGGACGTGAACCGTATGTGCAGTTGACGGACTTTGAGCGAGGGCGTATAGTGGGTATGCGGGAGGCCGGGTGGACGTACCGCCGAATTTCTCAACACGTGGGGCGTGAGGTCTCTGCAGTACATCGATGTTGTCGGCAGTGGTCGGCGGAAGGTGCACGTGCCCGTCGACCTGGAACCGGACCGCAGCGACGCACGGATGCACGCCAAGACCGTAGGATCCTACGCAGTGCCGTAGGGGACCGCACCGCTACTTCCCAGCAAATCAGGGACACTGTTGCTCCTGGGGTATCGGCGAGGACCATTCGCAACCGTCTCCATGAAGCTGGGCTACGGTCCCGCACACCATTAGGCCGTCTTCCGCTCACGCCCCAACATAGTGCATCCCGCCTCCAGTGGTGTCGCGACAGGCGTGAATGGAGGGACGAATGGAGACGTGTCGTCTTCAGCGATGAGAGTCGCTTCTGCCTTGGTGCCAATGATGGTCGTATGCGTGTTTGGCGCCGTGCAGGTGAACGCCACAATCAGGACTGCATACGACCGAGGCACACAGGGCCAACACCCGGCATCATGATGTGGGGAGCGATCTCCTACACTGGCCTTACACCTCTGGTGATCGTCGAGGGGACACTGAATAGTGCACGGTACATCCAAACCGTCATCGAACCCATCGTTCTACCATTCCTAGACCGGTTGTTCCAACAGGACAATGCACGTCCGCATGTATCCCGTGCCACCCAACGTGCTCTAGAAGGTGTAAGTCAACTACCCTGGCCAGCAATATCTCCGGATCTGTCCCCCATTGAGCATGTTTGGGACTGGATGGAGGTTCGTCTCACGCGGTCTGCACGTCCAGCACGAACGCTGGTCCAACTGAGGCACCAGGTGGAAATGGCATGGCAAGCCGTTCCACAGGACTACATCCAGCATCTCTACGATCGTCTCCATGGGAGAATAGCAGCCTGCATTGCTGTGAAAGGTGGATATACACTGTACTAGTGGCGACATTGTGCATGCTCTGTTGCCTGTGTCTATGTGCCTGTGGTTCTGTCAGTGTGATCATGTGATGTATCTGACCCCAGGAATGTGTCAATAAAGTTTCCCCTTCCTGGGACAATGAATTCACGGGGTTCTTATTTCAATTTCCAGGAGTGTAGTAGCTACAAATCGTTCAAATGGCTCAGCCTATCTCTATGAAAGTACACTGTGCGATCAAAAGTATCCCGACAGCGTGTTTCATGTTAGCTGCATTGTGCTGCCACCTACTGCCAGGTACTCCATATCAGCGACCTCAGTAGACATCATGAGAGAGCAGAATGGGGCCCTCCGCGGAACTCAGGGGCTTCGAACGTGTCAGGTGATTGGGTGTGCCATACGTCTGTACGCGAGAGTTCCCCACTCCTAAACATCCCTAGGGCAACTGCTTCCGATGTGACATTGAAATGGAAACGTGAAGGGAAACGTACAACATGAAATCGTACAGGCTGACTACGTCTGTTGACTGATAGATACCGACGACAGTTGACGAGGATCGTAATGTGTAATAGGCAGACATCTATCCAGAAAATCACACAGGAATTCCAAACTGCATCAGGATCCACTGCAAATACTATGAAAATTAGGCGGGAGGTGAGAAAACTTGGATTTCACGGTCGAGCGGCTGCTTATAGGCCACACATTACGCCTGTAAATGCCAAACGACGCCTCGCTTGTTGTAAGGAGCGTAAACATTGGACGATTTACCAGTGGAAAAACGTTGTGTGGAGTGATGAATCACGGTACATAATGTGTCGAGCAGGGTGTGGGTATGGCGAATGCCCGGAGAACGTCATCTGCCAGTGTGTGTAGTGCCAACAGTAAAATTCGGAGGCGGTGGTGTTATGGTGTGGTCGTGTTTTTCATGGAGGGGGCTTGCACCCCTTGTTGTTTTGCGTGGCACTATCACAGCACAGGCCTACACTGTCGTTTAAGCACCTTCTTGTTTCCCACTGTTGAAGAGGAGTTGGGAAACAGCGATTGCATGTTTCAACACGATCGAGCACCTGTTCACAGAGCACGGCCTGTGGTGGAGTGGTTACACGACAATAACCTCCCTGTAATGGACTGGCCTGCACAGATTCCTATTATGAGTCCTATAGAACACCTCTGGGATGTTTTGGAACACCGACTTGATGGCAAGCCTCACCGACCGACGTCGATACCCCACCTTAGTGTAGCACTGCGTGAAGCAAGGGCTGGTATTCCCTAAGAAACCTTCCAGCACCTGACAGACCGTATGCCTGCGAGAGTGGAAGCTGTCATCAAGGCCAAGGGTGGGCCAACACCATATTGAATTCCAGCATTACCGATGGAGGGCGCCACGAACTTGTAAGTCATCTTCAGCCAGGCGTCCGGATACTTTTGATTAGATAGTTTATCACTACGACGTCTGATAAATTCAATCACCCTCCTCATACACAGTCTTCCCAAAAGTGTCCTGACCCTCCTGTGTGTTACTGCAATGCGGAAATGACCACTAGAATTTACAGCAGTTGAACCCATCGGAACAAAAACAGGCGTGGAGTATAGCTTTTTCGATACAGAATCAGTAACAGTAGAATGTGTCGGTCAGGATATCTGAATGACCTGAATGTCTATTCATTGCATGTCACCCGAGCAACAAATCCATCAGGGACATATCTATCCTTCTAATACTGCCCAAGTCGACGGGTGGTGAAGTGGAAACGCGAACGAGCAACCAGAGCCAAACCAAGAGTTGGCACATCTGATATACTGACGGACAGGGACCGTCGATCACAGCGTAGGGTGGTTCTAAAAAATTGCATGAAAACAGTGGAAGGAATCACTCGTGAATTCTAAAGTACTACCAGCCGTTCAGCTAGCGCAATGTCTGTGTGTAGGGAGTTAATAAGAATGGAGTGTAATAGTCAAGCAGTTGCCCATGAGCTACAGATTTTTTGTAAGAAATAAGCGACAATTGACGAGGTGTAAAGAGCGACTCTATTGGACAGTGTACCGCTTGAAACAAGTGATTTTGATTGATGCGGTAATTCGATGTCTGGTTTTCGGTTTGGCGAATGGTTGGAGTACATCCGCCATGATGTGTAGTGCCAGCAGTCAATTATGGAGGAGGTGATGGTACAATCCGGGGGGAGGGGTGATTATCATAGTAAGAGTGTGATCCCTTAATTGCGTTTAATAAAACTGTGAAGACGGAATGGTATGAAGGTACCCCACAGAATTGTATACTGTCTACAGAAGAGGAACAGGTCGCAGACGATCGTTGTTTATACGGGGTGTTCAAAAGTCTCACCGAAATGAAACTCAGTAAAATACAAGTAATTTATTGACTATTCATTTTTACTTACAAACTTTCACATTAAATGTTGAAAGTGTCCCCCCTGTTGTTGAATACACAATTCAGTTCGTCTAATCGTGTTTCCAAACACCAGCTGTAACATTTCTTCTGTAACAGAAGCAGTGAAATTTTCAAATTGCAGTTTTCAATTCATCGATGGATTTTGGAAGGTTTTTATAGATAGTTGCTTTCGCTGCACCCCAGAAGGAAAAGTTAGGTGGTGTTAGGTCTAGCGATCGTGGAGGCCAAAGTCCCTGTGAAATTATGCGGTCACCAAAAACATCAGCAAGCAGAAACATTGAAACGCAAGCTGTATGAGCGGTTGCGCCATCTTGTTGAAAATAGCCGTTCAGTATTTCATTTAACACAAGTTTCGTTTAAAAATGTAGGACCAAATCCGACGTCTAGAAAATGTAATCCAAACTTCTATTTTTACAGAACGAAGTGGTTCCTCATACACAATGGATTTGCAGTGCTCCACATACGAGAATTTTGCGAGTTCATGTGTCCGGATAAATGAAATCACGCCGCATCAGTGAAAAACGTTTCATTAAGAACATCCCTTCCATTTTGTTGAACGAAATTTTTGAACCATTGACAATAATGCAGTTTCTTGCCATGATCAGTATTTTTCAGTTCTTGCACAACTGCCACTTTGTGTGGGAAAGTTCTAATTTTTTCCTTACAGCTGTGTGGGCCGTTCCGACACTATCATCGATTCCCTGGGCGAGTTTTCTTACTGACTTACTCGGACACAATGACATTTTATCGGAAATATTGAGTAGTTTATCCTCAGACGAAACGCTAGGACGACCACTTCTCGGTGCACCTGTCACTGCACCCGTATTTCGAAATTTGTTAATCAAATGTCGCACAGTATCGCGATGTGGGAGTGCTGTCTCCGGGAAAACTGAATTAAATGTTTGACGAACTGAAACTGTGTATTTATCGCCAGCTTTGAACACTTGTTGGACTAATAACACACGTTCTTCTATGGTTAGCATTTTAACAGTGACAAAAACGAAACAAACGGACAAAGGAACTAAACTTATACGTTCTTGTCAACACGTAACGACACATTCCAACGAGACTACTGACTCTGGCTGAGATAAACGGAACAGTGGAATGTTGGGAGAGCCCACTTGAAGGGAAGTAACCCAGGCAAAGCGAACAATCATACCGCACACACGGCATCGGCACTGCGGAGAGACTTTTTGAACACCCCGTATCAGCTTGATAATGCATCTTGTCATAAAGCAGCATCTGTGAGGCAGTGGTTTCTAGACAATAACAATCGTGAAATGAACTGGCCTGCCCACAGTCCCGTTGTGAATCCAATGGAACACGCGATGAGTCAGAAAGTAGTCTTGGCTGCGGACACCAGTATCCAACATCATTACCTTCTCTGGTATCATGACTTGAGGAAGAATATGCTGCTATCCCTTCATAGACAGTCAGGCAGGCGTCTCATAAAGAGTCATTCAAGTTTGTAAAATTATATCTTCTGCTTGAATGGAGATCAGAAGTTGTGATGACCATAGGCGTAGTGTAAGATTTACGGTTAGACTGAAATTTAGGACCTTAGATATCTCATTATACGTCAAAATTCCGCACATTGAAATTGTTAACTTCTAACTGAAATCCAAGCCCAGCTCACAGTTAGTTTCCTGGGACCGATAGCTTTAATCCTCGGGGGGTTTCGCAACGTGTAACGTCATGGTTATATGGGTTTGAATATTATTGTAGTGTGGCCAATTCCTTGTTTACAATATTCACTTTTGTGAATTATTTACGTAGTTAGGCGAAAGATAAGGCACCGAGTTTAAGTCCCTGTCTAGCACACAGTGTAGTCTGCAAGGAAGTTTCAAATCAGTGCAAATTTCTCTGCAGAGATTCATTCTAGAAAGGGTTCCCAGCCGGCGACTCATTTCTCCGCGGTATCCTTTCTCCGAAAAGTAATAGTCCAGCGAGGTATGCAGGAGAGTTACAAAGTTTCCGGCAAAGAAGTGTTACACAAACATCCACCTATACACGACAAAGAATTTTGTAGTGCAAGTGTAGCTATATCTTACGTTAAGCATGTACTGCAGCAGTTTTAGCAGAAATTTTGCCCCTTTACGACGATGTAAGTTATCTTAATGAATAGCAAAGGGAGCTCGCACACGGATTTATAGGGCAATAGCGTGTGCATCGAGTCACTATTTTATCAGAAGGGACGCGAACGAACATAAACATGCGCTCAGCGACAGGGAGGCTGGTAAACTGTGCCCTGCTCGGCTTCACGCGACACACCATAAATTCCGTGGCAAGCAGTGTGGGTCCAGCCGATTGCTTCCTCTGTATGTCTCGTGCAAGCGGTCTGGACGCTCTGTCCAAGTTACATCCTTGATGACCCACTAGGCGCCATCGGGCTACTTACTGCGTGTCAAGTGCCTCTGCAAAGATCACTCTCGGTGGTCATTCCATCTAAACACATGTTCGATAGCAAAAAAGTCGATGCAAAGCAGTAGCAGAGGCAAGAGTCACAATGAATTACGTACAATAGAGCTGTGATCTAAAGGAATGCTGAATGATCTTGGTTCTAATTTACTTTTTTTCAGAAAATATTGGAAGCGTCGGTCATTTGCCGCCATAACCAGCCTGCACCCGTACACGTTTTTTATAACGTCAACGCCTCTATTCCACGGTTGTTGCTAAAGCTTCTGTAAGAATATGTTTTTACTACTGGAAAATCTGTGATGCTATAGCGCTATGACCTCAGAATATGCTAGCACGGAGCGTTTTCATTTTTCGTGTTTCGGAGAAGCCAAAAACCACTAGGAGCATGTTCAGATGACTAAAGAACATGAGGAACCGATTCAGAACTGTTTTCACGCAACGCAGAAACTGCTCAACTGCATCTTCAACTTTCGTATATCTGTCGTCATCAGTTGCGTGTAGCATTACGGTATGTTGCTAATCACCACTCTGGGACGTATAACCACAACTTAATAAAACACGGTTTATGAGTTGTACGCATTTCCTCTTTATTCTTTGAAAGACATCTTTAGTGGCCTGGAATACGTACATATTTTTGTTTACGATATTTAGCTTACATTTGGGACGTTATATAAATAGGTTTGAAACAGTTCCGACACATTTGGGTTTTCTTTGATGTAGTAAAAGTTTGAAGTTCTACTTACAGATTTTGTGGATGTTGACCTAATTGCGTTCTTGTTCCTTTTTTAAAAGCTGTCCTTCTTTTAATAATAGCCATTTGAAATTTCGTTTTCACACTTCGCAATACTAGGAACTGAACACACATTTTGATGTTACGTTATGGAAACTGTTGCCACCTGTACAATATTGTTGCTAGCTACTGAAAGTCTTTTGAGTTATCTATGGTCTGTGTGTGTGTGTGTGTGTGTGTGTGTGTGTGAGAGAGAGAGAGAGAGAGAGAGAGAGAGAGAGAGAGAGAGAGAGAGAGAGAGAGAGTGAGTGAGAGAAGGGGGGAGGGGATATGTAACTATTGCAATCTAGCAGTACATACAAATGGAATACTTTTTATGTTATCTTTTATTGAGATTAATAGAGATTCTGTACTGATGTTAGTCTAGTCATTTATTACAAGTTTGTTCTCAGCAATGGCTTTCTGGATGTGGTAGTTGCCATGCTTTTGTATGGGTTAACGTTTTGTGATTGTTTATTCTGATTAGTTCCATACATTGTTCTATGTTTGTAGGAAGGTTATTTCGGTATTTTAAGTGCTCTCCAAATGTGGAGCGGTTTGCGTCATATGTACAACTTCTTATACATTACTGCCAACGGAATACACAAACTGAAATGAAACTCAACCACACAATTTCAGTCAAATCTGAAACGATCACTTAAAAATATTAAGCATGCACCCACTGATAAACAGAAATGCAACTCAAGGGAGAAAAACCCAGAAGACCCAACACTTTACAGACAATCAAAAATACACAAACATGGTACAAAATGAGAGCACTTATAAACTTCAAGAAAGTCACAACGTATATGGTCAAACATCGGCAAAAACCAATCACAAATCCTTATAAAACAGAAAACAATAGAAGAGTGATAAACACAGGAGACCTAATAGCACACATACAGAACATAAATATACCACACATAACAACATTGATTTGACTTTAAAAACACATCTACACCTCCATGCCTATAACAAAGATCAACAGTAACCACAGAACAAAATCTCTCATTCCACAGAAACCTTACTACAGAAGAAGTAACAGAAATATCAAGTATGCTCAATCTGTAGATGAATATTATCTGAAAAGTGAAGGATAACCTATAAAACAAAACACCGCCCAATCAGGTCATGAAGGTCCAACGTTACCATTGGCCGCCGTGTCATCCTCAGCCATTAGGCATCATTAGATGAGTATACGGTGGGCTATGTGGTCATCACACGGCTCTCCCGCTAGTTTTTCATGACCCATCCCACTACTTCTCAGTCAAGTAGCTCCTTAATTAGCCTCACAAGGGCTGCATGTATCCTCCTTGCCCACAGCACTCGCCAGACCCAGACCGTAACCCATCCAAGCGATAGGCAAACCTGATGTCGCTTAAATTCGGTGATCTGACGGGAATCAGTGTTACCACTGTGGCAAGTCCGTTTAAGAGCTATCTATGAGATCCCCAGTACCAGGAATTTTAGCCAGCAATTTCGTCAGTCCCTTAGAAAAGCATCTATTTGAAAGGATAGCCACTTATGGAATATTTAAAATCGTATTTTGGTACAATGTAGTTGACATTATTTGTCTGACAGATGAGCAAAATGAAAAAATAGCTGAAATTCACTCAGAAATCAATAAAAATTCATCAGAATACAAAGGTAACACTTCAAGAAAAATAAGAACAAACAAATTTCTTAACATAACAAGAAGAAAGGTAGAGGCAAACATTCCTTTTGTAAGTAGGCTGTTTAGGTTTTCTTATTGGTAACGCCACGTAGCGCTCTATATGAAAATCGCTGGCTGTGCTGTGTGCAGTCTGTGGCTGGTTTGCATTGTTGTCTGCCATTGTAGTGTTGGGCAGCGGCAGCTGGCTGTTAACAGCGCGTAGCGTTGCGTAGTTGGAGGTGAGCTGCCAGCAGTGGTGGACGTGGGGAGAGAGATGGCGGAGTTTTGTAATTTGTAAGACTGGATGTCATGAACTGCTATATATATATTATGACTATTAAGCTGGCAGTAGTGGCGCTCGCTGTATTGCAGTAGTTCGAGTAATGAAGATTTTTGTGAGGTAAGTGATTTGTGAAACATATAGGTTAATGTTAGTCAGGGCCATTCTCTTGTAGGGATGATTGAAAGTCAGATTGCGTTGCGCTAAAAACTATTGTGTGTCAGTTTAAGCACAGTCGTGTATAATTGTTCAAAGAGGACGTTTCACATAGACCAGTCTTGTATAATTTTTCTAAGGGGACGTTTCATATGTCGACCCTTAGCCGAGGATACCTCACTGGAATCTTCTGATTTTTTTCCCTTGTAGTTTGTGTAATTAGTGTAGCCTTTGTATATTGCTAGCGCGTAATTGTAGAGAGAATCTCCTTTGTAGTTGTAGTCTTTCATTGTTGTACAGTAAAACAGTTGTGGCATGCATATAGATTTGCACCAAGTATTTCGCAGCTGCGGTTGCAGTTAACGAGATTTTATTTTCAGTGCTACGTTAATGTGTTCTCTTATTTTTGCTCTTCAAATTGTGGTTTTCTGTGGTATCGTCTGAAATATTGTGAGAATAATGGCGCGTGAAAAACGTAATACTAGGCTCCAAAGTAAACTGAGAAATGACAGTGAAGACGAAATCAGTGTGTTAGCGCCACTTGAAAATACATTCTGGATTTAAAGTACTTTCTGTGAGATACCAGATGACACAGTGGTTAGTTTATGTGATAGCTACACTATTATGTCACGACGCTACTAATGAGTGACAATTTACAATTTTGCTTTTGCGGTATATCTCTTTTATATCTGCGCAGTTTTTCTGAATTCTTCTGGAAAGGAAAACATGTTTTAGTAGTAACTTTGTGGTATAGCTACAATGAGACAGCCTTTTCCATAGCACAACAATACGTTACAGTACAGTACTTACTTCATCACAGCAATAAGCGAAGTAACTACGATATCTATACGCAAAGCATTTCACTTTTGTTTATCATGAGGTAAGTACATTGACTTCTGCAGAACTTAGCTTTCGGAGGACGATAACTATGACACTTCCACAGAGATTATCTTAAAACACGACGCACAGTTTAGCGCTACAGTACATGTAGTTGAGTGATTAATTTTGTACTTAAAACATTTATTTTTAAAGATATTTAAAGTACAATGATACAAAGGTTTTCCGTGATACATTTCATTCCATTGCTGTAATATGTAACACCTGAGGATATAATTACATTAATCCTCAGGGGGGTACACGCTAACTTTGTGTATCATGTGTATGGCAAGCACAAGGAGCCCTAGCTAATATGGTATTTACTTATACAACTTTAGACATCGGTACCATATTTCTCTAAAACATAAATTACACAGCTATCTGGTCATTTAACTGAGAGAGACAAACATCAGTGACAGATGTTTACGTAATTGCACCGTTGGATAACTTCACACTTATGAAATTGTATTTTGTCTGTACTTTGTGAACAGTTCATATTTTTTCAGAATCATTGTGATATTATGAGAGCTTTGAATGATGTATTTGGTATGGGATCATGATTTTTAAAGTACGTTTGAGTTAGATGACACTTTTGACATTAGCAAAGAATTTTTTTTGGTTTTGAAATTATTGGAGGAAGCTACGATAGAATTTGACTGAGGTGTTATGATGTTGTTATTACGATGACTATGTGTGTTATGCTGTTGCGGTATGTTTATGATCAATAAGCTGATGCTATATGAGTTATTTGATTATGCTATGCATCTGTTATGATGAAATATTGAAGAAGTGTCCACGAATAAGGTAAGGAATAATGAGTAGTGGTTAGGGACTCTGGTTTGTGAAAAAGGTGGTTGGAAACCTAGAATCGTGCTTTAAGAGTTATGAAATGTGTGTATATGCATGAATGTATCACTATGCTGGCGAAAATTTTTTTGGACACTATTATATCTAAATGATTTTATTTCTACAGATTTGTAACGCAAATTCTTGACCTGTGATTTTTTTTATATGAGACTGCCACTGTAGCGGAAACTTGTGTCGTAAATATTTCGATAAGACAGTTAAGTGACCACCTGCACGTAATGCGTCGTGGGCACCCAGCTGCGCGACAACCACCTGACAAAAGAAAGCTATTAGTGTGTGCCTGTCAGAGGCACAGGTGGAGAAAAAAAAAAAGAGGCCATTATCCTCGCTATTGACATTCCTTTGTAGAAAGCATCGTAAATACGACACCCTCAAACTTGAAAACATGATTACACTGTAGAGTTCTTAATTGATGATATTTACTGAAATGAAATGATGAGAAATATTTTATATCTATTGTCTTTCTAGCTGAGAGATTGCTCATTTTGTTTAATATTCAGTTTCTATCTGCACTGCAGCATTGGTTAAAATAAAATTTAATAGATGTATTAATATCACTATTTTCTGTCTACAGACCCAGTAAAGAATCATTTTATGATGTACTTTCTTCGAAAAGAGAGCACAAATAGACATTTCCCTTCACGGGAATTGCAAAAATAATTTGTTTACGATCTGGTAACTTATCTGCTAGCGTATGTTCTCGTGATGCATCACTCTAATGTTAAGATGTGACATAGGTATTAAACAGTTTTACTGTAATATTTTTTCTGCTTGTGGTTTGTCATGTTTAAAAGTTATTACATTTTCTGCTGCTTGCTTTGCCAATTTCTATTTTTTTTGTTATTGCTGTTTGTATTAATTGTTTGTGCCACTGCATTGCTCCGTCCCTTAGTTTAGCATCTGAGCTCAGTAGGTTTAAGTTAGCTTAAGAGGGGGTAGACTATATAAGAAACTAACTATGATGAATTGGAAGAAAAGCATTGAGAAGCTATAAGAAAATGGTTTGGCCAGACAAGTAGTGTACAGTGGAGAAAAACTATTTTTGAAAGGGAATGTGAACAGAATACAAAAAGCAGGCTTAGATAGGAGTTTGTGGAATAATGATGAATGAAGGGAGATCTCTATGCAAAATACTGCAGTAAAACAAACCCTGTCCTTTCCTTTTGTGTTATCCCTCTATGGGTTTGTGTACCCTTGTGCATTTGTATTTTTTCCTCTCTTTTGTAAATACGGGCACAATACATGCACAGTATAGAGATTCAATTAAAACACAAATACATATCACACACATCGAACCTGTCCAGCATGATGGAAAACACACAAGCCTCAAACCCAGAAATACATCCAACACACATACGCAACAGCAACACTGTAAGGTGTCAGGCAAATCCAACACCTTCCATGAAAACTGTGACATGATAAGCAAATTCAGTAGTATGTCCAAATAAATCGTGACATTAAATTAATCAAAGTAATACGAGTAACGAATGAGCAGATGGAATACCACAAAGTAACACAAGAATCCCTAAATGCATGTCATTCCTTCCCACCATGAGTCAGACGCAGTTCCGAGGGGAGAAACGAGAACAGAAGCAGAAAGCACAAACGTGTTGAGCTAGAAGGCTCTACGATAAGGAACGTACACCAACGTTGCCAACTAACCACCAGGACCACCCCCCAACCCATGTTAAAAGATAGAGCCCTCCAGAAGAACAGTACAGATCTTACGATAACACTAAAAGGACCACACCAGCTGCAAGTTTTGGCGTGAGACTTTTCCGCGTCTCTGTTACGTTGCAAACGTTAAAAACATTCCCCACCATGAAAAGTATAACGTTTCTCATTGGATAGACAGAATTTTTGTAGGCGAAGTTTAAGGTTAACATTGAGACCCTGATTGGTCAGATTAAAACACAGCCAGATGTTTTTGTTAAAGCAACTTCGGTAAATTGTAGTAAGGAGAAGTTAGGAGAGACTTGCTTCTGAGATGGCGAGGTGAGCAGAGCTGGTGCTGTCCGCCGACCCCTGACGAAGACCAACAAGGTAATGAACGCACACAATGCCGCATAACAGCGCATAAAGTTTCACTCAGAACTGCAGAAGTCTCATCTGTTACACCCCAGTTTTGTGTAATACTAGTGTCGATCGTCAATTAAAGCTCATTTTATTCACATTTGCTACGTAAGTCAAAATTTGAAATGCAATGATTTTTCTGCCATATAACTATTGAGAAGCCACATCAGCCACTGTAATTTACGACAAGTTAGATAAGTAATTAAAGATAATTGAGGATCACTGTAGACCATTTTGATAGTTTACTCTTTTGTGAAACTTAATTTAAACCTAAATTATAGATGTGACATCGCATAGGTCATCCTTCGATCCATTGTAGAACTTGGAAAACCATTCAGGGATTATTCCTTCACATTTTTGTTGAACACAGTTGGTTTTCATCATCCTGTATTAAAACATTTCCTTTTATCAATAGTGCAATTTATAAACAATGTTTTGTGAGCAGAAAAAAAAATTCCAATGGTAAACTTAACTGCTTTTTCGACGTTATTTTACCAGATAACTAAAAATAGGAAAGCCTTGAACCCCTTGCACTAAATTTAGTTAGTATTAAGATTCTTTTACAGCGAGTGCAGTGGAGCTGACAATGAAATCATTAAGGATTTGATTATATCATCGCTAGTCTCACTCTACTCTTCTGAACTCTACATGTCATGTGTGGTATGGCGTCTCCTTACCAGCAACAGGTTCCAGGTTCAATCTAGTCAATTCCCTAAAAAACACGCTCAGAGCGTCGTTGCGCGAAAGTGGTAGGGAGACACGACTTAGAACAAACAGAAACCACGCAGAATGTTAGAACACCACCGAGGAAAGAAGCAGATGGTTCACTACACATTACACACAAAAATTGACACATTGAGTGATTGGTGAGCTAATGAGTCAGGTCATATGAAACGGTACAAATCTTCCAATCAAGCTAAAAAACAACAAACTTGAGTAGTGTGAAAGTCGCCAAGCAGTGTACATTGGCATGATGCAGGAATTTTAAAAAGGGGTGCAAAGATCTCATTAGGTGTTGGAAATATGAAATAAAAATTCCACATTTCCACAAGACATAGAAATCCAAAACCACCGTCCGAAAAGCAGAAAAACTGCCACATCAGAAAACCACAGGACACATGATAAACGACCAGATGCACATTGCTCATCAATACAGGCTGTCCAGCAAATTTAATAAGATAAATGATAAAATGAAATAGGTTCCATTTGCAGATACAGTCATACCAAAGGAAAAACACATTCTCTCACTCTCTCTCTCACCCTCTCTCCCTCCCCCTTTCATACACACACACACACACACACACACACACACACACACACACACTGATGAGCCACAACACTGTGAGCACCGACCCTTCTCTTTTTTTTAGTCATCAGTCTTGTTGTGACTGGTTTAATGCGGACCGCCATGAATTCTTCTTCTGTGCCAACATGTGCGTCTTAGAGCAGCACTTGCAACCTACATTCTCAATTATTTGCTGGATGTGTTCCAATCTCTGTTTTCCCCTACAGGTCTTTCCCTCTAGTACAATGGAAGTCATTCTCTGATGTCTTACCAGATGTCCTATCATCATGTCTTTTCTCTTTGTCAGTGCTCCCGACATATTCCTTTCCTCTCCGATTCTACGCAGGACCTCCACATTCCTTATCTTACCAGTCTACATAATTTTTAACGACCGTTTGTAGCACCACAACTTAAATAATTCGATTCTCTTCTGTTTCTGTTTTCCCACAGTCCACGTTTCACCACCATACAAAGTGGTTCAAATGGCTCTGAGCACTTTGGGACTCAACATCTGAGGTCATCAGTCCCCTAGTCTTAGAACTAGTTAAACCTAACCCAATCTAAGGACATCACACACATCCATGCCCGACGGAGGATCCGAACCTGCGACCGCAGCGGTGGCGCGGTTCCAGACTGAAGCGCCTAGAACCGCTCGGCCACTCCGGCCGACACTACCGTACAATACGGTGCTCCAAACGTACTTTCTCAGAAATTTCTTCGTCAAATTAAGGACTATGTTGCATACTAGTAGCCCTCTATTGGCCAGAAATGCACGTTAAACCAGTGCTAGACCACTTTTGATGTCGTCCTTCCTCCGTCCGTCATTGCTTAATTTGCTGCCTGGTCTTCGTTACCATCAAACCTGATGTTAAGTTTCTCGTTGTTCTCATTTCTGCTACTTCTCATTACTTCCGTCTTTCCTAGATCTATTCGCAGCCCATATTCATTACTCATTATGCACTGGCTCGAGAAAAGTGTATGCGCAGTGATGCATTAGATCACTGGTCCCAGATTCCAAACACAAGATAAAGATGCTTTAGACCCAACTGCAAAAGACAGACGGTGTTTATATGTAGGACGTATAACGAATGTTCATCTGTGTCCAAACAAGAGAATAAACTAATTCCGACAATTTTACAAATCAGGCAGGCAGTACTTTCCCATATGCAATTATTTAAATGTTTGCAAGCATGTATTTTTCATTTTTAATCAGTTAAATCCTATCGATGTATGATTAAAATGTTAAATAATAATGTTTTACTAAATGAAATGTTGTAAGTGTTCAATTTCTCAAATGAGTATTGTGTCAAATATGCAACATACTAACTTTCACCTGTCAGGTACAAAAAATTTTAGATTTCACAATGAAATTTTCCCTCTGCAGCGGAGTGTGCGCTGATATGACACTTCCAGGCAGATGAAAACTGTGTGCCAGGGCGAGACTCGAGCTCGGCACATTAGCTTTTGGCGGGAAAGTGCTCTTCCAACTGAGCTACCCAAGCACGACCCACGACCCGTCCTCGCAGCTTTACTTCCGTCAGTACCTCGTTTCCTCCCTTCCAAACTTCACAGATTTGACTTTATGTGGTCTATTACATTTCATTAATGGTTAAAAAATATCATTTTTTCTTTTTTTCTTTCAAGCAGAAACTTAATCAACATCCGGTTTCCGAATGGAAAATTCGAAACAGGGAGGCGGCGGTCCATGTTATGACGCTTCCTCAGCGTCCCACTGTAACGTCGCGAGTCAAACCGCAGTAGCATTTTATTGCAGTAAGCTACCTTGCAGTACGGACTCGTAGCTTTGGAGTCTGTGGCGGTGACAGCCGCTTGTATCTCGGCGTGATTCTCCCGTACCTGTTTCTAGCACGACAGTGGGATGCGCTACTTGTGTCCGTTCCAGCAACAGAATATTGAAGCCCTTAAGAAACTAAATAAATTATGCTAAATCGTATTCAAATTTGAAAAAAAACTTTTTATTTAGCCTTTTGTTATAAAAAATGCTGGTAGCAAAATCTCAGCTTCCTGGCTTGAATACTTTCAAAGTTAGAGAAAATTACCAAAGATACCAAGAACCGACACTAATAAGATTAAAGTCAGTTGGCATGCATAACAGTTTGTCCTTCGCTATCAACTGGAATCATTACTGAAGTTTACAGAATGTAAGGTCGGTATGTTTGAATTTTTATACTTAAATAACGTTCACTATTTTTCGTTTTCATAATAGCGCATTCAGTAAGAATTCATATTCATTTAATAACTATTTGTTTTGTGATGTAAATAAATGAGATTAAATGAGGTTGTGTATGCGGGACATACGTAAAGATTCAATATTATCTCCTGCTAAACATTATGTAACTTGGTCATGGGAAAATGTGCAACAAGCTGTTGCAACGAAAGCTGTAATTCCCCTTACTTGCTGATGATGTATGTCCAAGTGTGCTTGTTTTTGTAAGAGGGCAGCCGGAATAGTTATTTGTAAAGTTTTTTCAAAGTTATTTCAAGATTAGTTTTCGTTTAGTTTGGTTAGGTAGAACATTTTATTAATGTTTGCAGCATAAAATGACGTAAATGCATCTGTGAATATTGATTGGAGAAAAACAGTTTAGGCTCGAAAATCATCTTGAAAGATTGATGTGATTGGCTGTTCATTTGATCAACCAATCAGAGTGAAGTCTTTCCCTCGCTCCATCAAGTAGTATATGCGTTGTGAGCAACGGCATTGAGGCAGTCGTAGGCTCGCTGTCGGACGAACAGGTCATGTTAAATGTGTCCGAAAAAGTTATATGTAAAATGAAGAAGGTGCTGTTATTTTGTGTTTGGTTTATATCGCCCTGATAGCAGATGCATTTAAGGCCATATTGTGAAAATTTGAGGTTTGTGAAGGAATTAGTTGGAGAGGCAAACGCGTGTAAACTCTCGGCCTTCGTGAAGAATTCCGCGTGGCATATTTCGTAATCGTGTACGGAATAGTTGGCGAGCAATTTCTTTTAAAGAAATCCACTGAAAAGGACCGAATGTAAAAATCATGTTTCAGTTGAGTATAAACTGTGAAAATCGCGTAACAATTCGGATTTAACTTTGGTACATTTCTGGCTATTTTGCGCGTGTACTAGATGGTATGAGCTGTGAGATGAGGGCATTGATATTAGCTGTTAATTTTAAATGCGGGCTCAAGGCACTTATATGATTTGGCATCTAAAGCAAATAAAGAAGTATTTACCGAATTTTGACATTTTTCTAGGAGATGAAACAACCGCCCTCCACCCGAAAATTGTTAGAAGATATTTACATGACGTTTAGCTACTGATTTAATGTGGACTCTGCTAACGTAAGTATTGAAAATATTTTTCTTCATCACTGCCTTTAACATCGTCAGAACAGTATCTACGTTGCAGAGAATCGGGTTGGTGCCCAGACGCCGTACTGAGGTAGGTGGAACGTTTGCGGTTGACAGTACGACTAAAGAAGTAGTACGCAGTTACGCGAATTTTAACCCTACAACACCACACCATGGCGGCCACTTTCTTTTGTAGCATAAAGGAACTTTCAATGTTTAGGCAGTATGCCTGTTCAGACTTCACGTTTTTAATATCTTTGTCTAACTTCTTACAGCGATCCTCTTCCTTCAGGGTTCATCCCTGTTTGTCATGCATTTTTCCTTACGTTTGTTGGCTTCATTTCTTCGAAAAATAATCTTTCACTTTTCTTCTCGTTTATTATCATTTAAGACTCAACCGGAAGACATCTTGGACAGATCTTACAAATCTCATTTCAGCTGATTGTACTCATATGCCGTTATTGTCTTTTTTTTAAATCAAAGATTCACTGCCATAGAGAAAGAGAGGCCTAGCCATTCTTGGTATTGTTTTGTAAATAGTCTTCTGCCTTTCTCCTATTGTTCTCCAAGACTTCCTTTATAGTTCCAAATGTGTCCTGAAATTTATTGCTTTAGATCTGTACATCACTATCGTTTTTTAAGTTGATAGCGTACCCTGAATATCTACCAATGGAGATCTTTTCCAGTGCGTTGCCTTCAATGATAACTTTTGATTGGACTGCTTGCTTGCCATAAAGAACTATTGTCTTAGTGGTGGATATTTGCGGATTGTATCACTATGTTCCTAGTTCATATAATCTATACGCTGAATTCTCTAAGGTTGCTTCCTTATCCTGTATTAAGACTACATCATTTGCATATAGCGTAGCGCTCAGATGGTAGCCCCTTATCAGTTCTTACTTCATGCACTTCATTCTTCCATTTTCTCACGAGATCCTCAATATACTCGTACATGATAGAGCGTGTTGGTGACAAGGTACATCCCTTTCTGATGCCTTCATTTATGATTATTTCTTCTGTTTTTGAGCTGCCTGTGATCAGTTTCATTTCAGAACATTCATACACATTTTCAATTCACTGTGTAAGATGCGAAATTTATCATCTTTCTTCCATTATTTTCCATAGTCTGACACTGAAGAGACAATTAATTCGAGGGGAATCAGCCTTCTTAATGCTTCTTATAAAGTCTACAGCAAAATAATTTATGAAAGGCTCCGAAACATCTCTAGTTCAGTTTTATTAGAACAGCAAGCGGGATTCCGTAAAGAAAGGGCTTGTGCCTACGATGCTTTCACTCTGAAATAAATCATACAAAAACACGAGATTTCTATTTGGAGACACGCCCAGCATTTATCTGATTTGTGAAGGTATTTGACGGCATCTACATAAAACGCTCTGGTCAGCAATGGAGTAAAGAAGCTTCCCCAGACATCTGATAAAAGTATGCTATGAGTGCACAAGCACATTAGAATAAGAAAAGACATTGGCAAAGAGCTGACGCAAGAAAAAGAGATAAACGAGGGAGAAAGGCAAGCGCGTCACGAATACTGTTCAATATGTACACCGACGACCTGATCAGGAAATGGATAAAAGAGAATATAAGAACTGGGACAAATAAGATTGTAATTTTGCTGACAATTAGGTAATCTTACAGGATGGTGAAGATAAATTACTTATAGCGGTACTTAGATTAAAAAAAATATAACCGTAAATTATGATGTAAACGTATTTAGAACAACGACAAAAATGGCCTTTTTAGGAAAGTACCCTATAAAGATGAAGATAATCAAGAATAGCATAATAATAGAACACGTGTCCCATTTCCAGTACCTAGAATGTGACATAATTTTTGAGGGAAAAAAGACATGAATAAGAAAGTTGGCACCTAACAACATCTACGAAGCACGATAAAAAGGTCATTAAAGGTTAAAGCGAGAAGTGAAACCCAGATGTAATTTTATAAAGCCAACCCTCTACCTAGAGAACTGTATAACGCAGAAAGTTGAACATTAAGATCAGAAGACCTAAGACAGTTAGAAACAGCAGAAATAAAGTTCCTTATATCATCGAAAGGCTGCACAAGAGAAGAGAGAATATGAAATGAAAAACTAAAGAAAAACCTGTGGGTGTAGTCATTAACTTCAGAAAGTAATGCAACGAAATAAGAATTATAAAGAGCATATATTCCTCATGTCATCTCAGAGAATCCCTCGACAAGCGATGGAATGCAATCCTATGGGAAGAATCAGTGTGGGAAGGCAGAAGAAGAGATGGCGAGACAGAACAGGCAGTAAGGCGTAATCCTGCTTTGTCAGAAGACGAGGAGGAAGAAATTTGTTTCTAATGATCGAATTGAAAGTTTTCTCGAACTCAATGAAAGCAGCAAGTTTCTAGATCGACAACGTGTCTTTTTTCTAGAATTCTTTTAACGGTGATAATATTTTCTTTCAGGGACTGTCCCTTATCGGAAGCACTTTATTCTTCTCCCATGAACACATCTGCCATTACTATCTTGCGATTATTTATTTCGAAGAAATTTTATAAATTGTATTTAAAAGGCTTATACCTCTGTAATTGTCATATACAGTTCTTTACCCTTAATTTAAAAATGAAAATTATCTTTTCTGTCTTTCAGTCAGCGATGACTTAATAACTTTTTTACATAGGTGTAAAACCCTTTATTCCATAAGCAGTTCGATATTCATCCTATTACCATTTATAAGAGACCAGTACTAACCGCTTTATTGCAGACTCACCGTCCATTTCCGGACATACAATAATATGAAATTTTTTGTTTATTTGCAGTACCTCCTGCAGTTGGTCGACTTACAAAACTTAAGTATATGGATTTGATACTATAGTGAGGAACATTTTTCCTTGAGCGACCCTTCGCTGGTGTGTCCAGCGCGCCGACCGCCGTCGCAGCCACCGACTTCCTGGCCGGCTTCGCTTCGCCCCACCTCTCGCGGCCGGCAGCCAAGTTTTTTCATCTCGCCGCTTCTTTATTGGAGATGTTGTTGGGTGCGATAATGGAGCCGCCATCCGGCGCCTCCGTTGCTATGGAGACGCCGCAGCCACAGTATAGCCCCAGGGGTGTTCTTCCTTCTCCAACACAGACCAGCAGTCTTCGCTCCGGCCGCTGTGCGCTAAAGAAGTCAACAAACCCACCTTCTTCGGCGACAGAATCTATACAGCAAGGGCCGAAGAATGAGATGCCAGTAACGAAATTTCACCGGGAAAGCTGAGTTGTTCCCAGCGTAGTGTGCCAAGATTCAACTTGCAGATATTATCAAAGTTCAGAAACTTACCACTCCCTTTGTACATCTATATCTACAAGGTAACTCTGCTATTCACGCTTAGGGTTCTTCGAACCATCCCAGACTATTTCCCTACTGTTCCACTCCCTAACAGCGCATGAGAAAAAGGAACACTTAAATCCCTCTGTACGTGCTTTAATTTCTCCTATTTTATTAAGGGGGGGGGGGGGGGAATGTTTCTATATTTAGATTAAAAACGATAGGATATTTTCATATTCAGAGGAGAAAGTTAGTGCCTTAATTTCGTGAAAAAATTTCGCTGCAACGGCAAACGCCTTTGTTTTAAGGCTTACCAAACCAACTCTCTTATCAAATCCGAGGCACTCTCTCCCCTATTTCGCGATAACAAAGAACGAGCTGCCCTTCTTTCAACTCCTTCGAAGTCCTCCATCAATCAGTCTGGTGAGGATCTCATACAGCACAGTAAGACTTAGGCAGTCCCTTTAGAAAGCTTGCTGCGTCTTCTAAGTGCTCTGCCAAAAAAACGTGATTCTTCCTTTGTCATCCTCACAGCGTTCTTTACGTGATCGTTCCAAATTTAGTTCTTCGTAATTATTATTCCTGGGAGTTAGTTGAACTGACAGCCTTCAATTTGTGTGATTTTTTAGTGTAATCTAAATTTAACTTATTTCTTTTTTTTTCTCATGTGGATGACGTCACACTTCTCCTTACTGAGCGCTAACCTCCGTTTCCCTTAACATTCAGATATCGTTCCTTAGTCATTTTGCAGTTTGTTTCGATCCTCTGATCACTTTAATATACGGTATACGATAGTATCGTCTGAAGATAATCTAAGAGGGCTACTCATTTTATAGCAGAAATCGTTTATGTAGATTAGAAACAACAGATGGCCTATAATATTACCTTGGTGAATGCCGGGTATCACTTCTGTTTTACTCGATGATTTTCCATCGATCACTACACTCGTGTTCATAAATTAAGGGTAATTGCAGAATGTGGAGCCACACAATGTGGCACTATACAAAACTGGCGCTAATAGCATAGGCACATTGGGAATACACACGACACACATCTGTAAGTCCACGATATTGGTGATAAGTTGAGAAAACCGTCGAGAAACACATGTGTTTACTGCGCATATACCCCGACATCAGCATGGGATATGATCACCACGCACACGTACACAGGCCGAACAACGGCTTGGTATACTCTGGATCAGGTGGTCGAGCACCTGCTGGGGTACAGACTCCCATTCTGGCACCAGTGCCTGTCGGAGCTCCTGAGGTGTCGTAGGGGTTTGAAGACGTGCATCGATACGTCGACCGAGACCATTCGAGACGTGCTCCATGGGGTTTAGGTCTGGAGAACAGGCAGGCCACTCCATTCGCCTGATATCTTCTTTTTCAAGGTACTCCTCTACGATGGCAGCTCGGTGGTGCCGTTCGTCATTATCCATCAGGAGTAAGGTGGGACCCACTACATCCCTGAAAAGGTGGACATACTGATGCAAAATGAGGTCCCGATACACCTGACCTGTGACATTTCGTCTTTCAAAGACATGCAGGGGTGTACGTGCGCCAATCATAATCCCACCGCACACCATCAAACCACGACCTCCATACAGGTCCCTTTCAAGGACATTAAGGGGTTGGTATCTGGTTCCTGGTTCACGCCAGATGAAAAACCGGTGAGAATCACTGTTCAGACTATACCTGGACTCGTCCGTGAACATAACCTGGGACCACTGTTCCAATGACCATGTACTGTGTTCTTGACACCAGGCTTTACGGGCTCTCCTGTGACCAGGGGTCAGTGGAATGCACCTTACAGGTCTCCGGGCGAATAAAACGTGTCCGTTCAGTTGTCTGTGTACTGTGTGTCTGGAGACAACTGTTCCAGTGGCTGCGGTAAGGCCCCGAGCAAGGCTACCTGCAGGACTCCGTGGCTGTCAGCGGGCACTGATGGTGAGATATGGGTCTTCTTGTGGTGTTGTACACTGTAGACGTCCCGTACTGTAGCGTCTGGACACGTTTCCTGTCTGTTGGAATCGTTGCCGTAACCTTGAGGTCACACTTTGTGGCACACGGAGGGCCCATGCTACGACCTGCTGTGTTTGACCAGCCTCCAGTCGCCATAGTTTTCTACCCCTCATAACGTCATCAATATGTGTTCTTTCAGCCATTTTCAACACACAGTCACCATTAGCACGTCTGAAAGCGTCTGCACACTTACTCGCTGCACCGTACTCTGACATGCACCAACAAACCTCTGCGTATGTGGACTGCTGCCAGTGCCACCGTGAGACGACCGCAGGTCTAATGCACCTCATGGTCATAGCCCGGAGTGATTTAAACCGGCAAACCGCCCACCAGAACGTTGCTTCACCATTTATCAGCATTATACTTAATTCATGAGCATGAGTCTACTTACTGCAACCTATCTGAGAAGAAATAACGAATGGCGTTGCACAACTGAAACGATACATCGTAGCCACGCAATTTGATTAGACGTGTCTTGTGAGCGTCAAATGTCTTCTGAAGATCTAGAAATGTAGAATCAGTTTGATATCCCCTGTTGACACCATTCGTTAATTCTTGTGAATAAAGAGCTAGATTTGTTTCACAAGAAAGATATTATGTGCATCTGTGCAGACTGCGTGCCAATAGATCGTTTACCTTCGAGGTAATTCATAATGTTCGAACACAGTGCATGTTCCAAAATACTACAGCAAATCTACGTTAATGATATGGATCTGTAATTTAGGGGATTGTTACTATTTCCTTTCTCGAGTGTGTAGAACTCCAGTCTTTAGTACTGATCTTGCGTCAAGCGAGCCAATGTACGTGGTTCCTAAGTATGTGGCTATTGTAAATTAATAGCTACTGCACATTAAACTATAGTCAGTGAGGTATCTCTCAGTATATAAATTCAGGTCGTCTATTCACATCTGTCTGTATATGCGGGTTAACCTCAGTAGCTGCCATAGGGATTTTGGTCCGGATTTCAGTAATAGGCACAACGGTTCGCGAGGAAAGTTTTTGTGTGTAAATTACAAATATGTCGTACAAAGTGTCTGAACGGTAATTAATTAAAAGTTGAGCTATGAGAGCTGTGGCACTGCCACGTAGCCTGAGGCAGTGGCCTGAGGCAGTAGAAAGCATGACCAAATACGGATGTGGTGTGATGGTCTCTTTTGCTTAGAAACGGGAAGATTGTAAGATCGGACCCCGGGTGGGTCACTTTTGTCCACGCCGCCTTTTTTTACCTACGATTCACCTCTCAGTGATGTGGAGATTCTCCAGAAACGGAACATGGCTGGGATGATACGTTCCACTGCGGCTCCCATTACACCGGTTTGATAATTTGTTTGGGACATGCAAGTCACCTAGGTGACATCCAATTGATTGCAAACTTTTCAGAACAACTGTATAGGGAAAAAACTTCTGATTTTCAAATATTTATGAACGGATTAAAACGTAATATGGGATGGAGCTTCACTTCGTTTATATAAAGAAAGCTTTGCCGAAGTGTAGCAGATGCCTCAACTTTCAGGTTTCTGCTTTCCTTGGGTGGAACATAGATGCGAACACGAGGTCGAGGATATTATTTGTTTACACACTTTCAAAGTATAGAGTAGACTGGAAAACAAATTTCTGTTTGCGAGAAAGAGCTTTAGTCCTTTAAAAGATCATAAAGACATGGGCACAATCTTCTTGAAAAGGACTCACATACTTCTTGCCGATGAATGCACGAGATTTCAAGATACACCTACAGATATCTGAGAGATGCATTTCGAAATATGACGACAATTTCAGACTATAAATTTCTGCTTCCCTCAGATTACAAATTGTCGCTCTCACCCTTAATTCACTGCGAATTTTTAGAACAATAAGCGGAGTTTATATAAAAGGCAATGAGTACTCAACTTTGAAGTGCGATAATAAATAAATAGACAACGAAAAGATAACCACTTCATCATCAGGCTGCGATGTGAGACTTACATTTAGAAACTTTCGAAACAAGTTTAACCAATAGTTTCCAATGCAATTGTTTGAGAACAAGCGTATAGCGAAAGAAGATGCGCATTCAGAGAATTTGGTGTTTTATTTTTTATTCTTCAAGTTAAACGTTTTCCGAAAAAGTACTTCAGCAACTATTCTTAGTTTACATACAGCACATTCTTTCAGCAGTGCAGCTGGTTGGTCAGCTTTCCGCTCTCCTTGAATCAGTCCCACACGTTGATCTAATTCTTTGCGCGCCATTGCGAAGAAAGCTGCCATAAATAGTCGAGGACAAAGAATGACAGCAATGAGTGCCACCAATGCTTCACAGTGCGTTCTAAGCTTCACAAGAGGTGGGCTATAACGCTAGCTAATCCGTAGGACATATGTGTTTCTTTCTTACGTTCACCTTTTTTTGTGGCACCTCAGCCAGCCTGCGATACATACTGAATCACACACTCACACACAAACACACAAATACACATACAGGTATACACGTGTGATTCGCATACAATATTAACATTGATTGTAAACATATTACTTACTTCACGGTGTACTCCACTACTGGCATAAGATGTTAATACAAACGCCGATTCTGTAAAGAACACTGGACGTTCATGCCTCCACACAACATTAATGCCTTGCACTGCTTACGTCGCGTAACTTACATGAAAGGACTGGTATACGCTTACTTGGCGTTGTTCTCAGAATTTTTTCGTGGCTCCCACATAAAGTACGCAACGTGTGGCCGTAGATACTCAATGCTACACACCTGAAGCCTGTCCGGGTGGGAGTATGAAATAAAATATCAACAGAAATTTCAGATTTGATAAATTTATTCTTCTGTCTTGCTACATGATCGTGGGCAGAAGAGGTGGCACCGTTCATTAATCTGATTTGTAATTTTTGTATAGAAAATAAATTATAATTAATGTGGCCTACAAGGTTTTGGGCTTGCAGTCTATTAGTCATTTTATACTTGCGTGATAATACAACTTCACTTCATGTCCTCGTCAGGTGTCGACAGCAGATTTCATCGCTCACTGGATGCACCCCAACCAAACGGTACAATCTGCACACGCTGGCGAAGCGATTCTTCCCTGTCTCAATTTAGCAATAAATTAGCTATAGAAATGAACCCTCCTAATACCAAGGGCGTGGGGAGGGGGGGGGGGTGTAATTTGGTACTATGTGCCCACATTTTGATTCTGAAAATATTGCAATGTAGTCATTTATTGAACATTTAAAACAAAAATCCGTTTATTGCGTTCATGAGTCGTTCTACCAGAAGCCATAAATGTTTTAAATTTCTCAGTTGTATGTCATTCAAAAACTTAGGCGTAAATCTTCGAAGTAGATGTCACTTTCCCATTTAATGTAATACTCAGTGTTTTCCGGCTCAGGACCTTTTTTACACATCGATATCTTTTAAAATAGTACATTCCGTCAACAAAAATTAAAGAAATTCGTACCCTTGAAACTTTTTCTGTCTTGGACATAAAGTACACTTCTCGTTGGTAGCACACGTCATTGAAAACGCGTAGATATTGCTAAGAGCTGTGCTAAAATATATTTTCATATTCTTGAACTCAGTACGTCTTAAAATGTATGTTGTTAATATAAATAAACAACAAATTACAAATATTGCTTTTTTCAATTATTTTAAGGTGGACATAAAGTACCCTCTCGCCCGTGCGGACTATGTTACAATGTGAAGCAAAAAGTTATTTGGCAATAACCTCCACAAAAATAACATCTGAAAAAGCAGCCTGTTACAAAACATCTCTATATTATTTATCGCATCGCTAGTTCCAAGTCACCAACATGGCTCGGAAGATTATCTATTCACTGTTTCCGACTTATAGGGGAGTCACATCTCTCGTTGCATAGTGAAGCATATCTAAAGGATGTTCTTTGAAGGCAGAACAGCGCCGATTTTTCAGCTGGCTGGGCGGTGAGGACTGGAGTTCGGAAAATCACATGGACACGGAAAAATACGGGTCCTGTTTCGCTGTTCCAGACGTCGGAGGGATCCGCTTGCACATGCCGTTGTTTTTCGCGTGGTCGGCTACTTTTCCAACTCTCTCGTTCTGTGCGTTAAATTCAGACGTAGCGTCTTGTGCGGTAATATGGAGATACCTAACATGCAGTATTAACGTTTGATGGTGACAGTGTTGTCTGGTAGCATGCTCTGGTGTAATTCTATATTGTATGATTTTCAGTTCATTTCGAGGGAAGACTTATGTATCCCTTGTTCGTGAACTTTCATGATTACTTCTCGATTAATAACGTGAATTATTTCAAGATTATCTTTTGTTATTTATCGTCCCATATAAATATCTAAACTTTCCGATAGTTCATAAGCGCTTACTAGCTTAGCTCCCGCTGCGTAGACTGTATGGTGCGCACCGAATTTTTTGTTCATGTTTAATCGAATTTGTACTAATCTTGTTACACCACAGCTCCTGTGTGAATGTATACACGACAAAAGAGTCAGTGACCTTTACATCTACATCTACATGACTACTCTGCAATTCACATTTAAGTGCTTGGCAGAGGGTTCATCGAACCACAATCATACTATCTCTCTACTATTCCACTCCCGAACAGCGAGCGGGAAAAACGAACACCTAAACCTTTCTGTTCGGGCTCTGATTTCTCTTATTTTATTTTGATGATCATTCCTACCTATGTAGGTTGGGCTCAACAAAATATTTTCGCATTCGGAAGAGAAAGTTGGTGACTGAAATTTCGTAAGAAGGTCTCGCCGCGACGAAAAACGTCTATGCTGTAATGACTTCCATCCCAACTCGCTTACCATATCTGCCACACTATCTCCCCTATAACGCGATAATACAAAACGAGCTGCCCTTTTTTGCACCCTTTCGATGTCCTCCGTCAATCCCACCTGGTAAGGATCCCACACCGCGCAGCAATATTCTAACAGAGGACGAACGAGTGTAGTGTAAGCTGTCTCTTTAGTGGACTTGTTGCATCTGCTAAGTGTCCTGCCAATGAAACGCAACCTTTGGCTCGCCTTCCCGACAATATTATCTATGTGGTCCTTCCAACTGAAGTTGTTCGTAATTTTAACACCCAGCTACTTAGTTGAATTGACAGCCTTGAGAATTGTACTATTTATCGAGTAATCGAATTCCAACGGATTTCTTTTGGAACTCATGTGGATCATCTCACACTTTTCGTTATTTAGCGTCAACTGCCACCTGACACACCATACAGCAATCTTTTCTAAATCGCTTTGCAGCTGATACTGGTCTTCGGATGACCTTACTAGACGGTAAATTACAGCATCATCTGCGAACAGTCTAAGAGAACTGCTCAGATTGTCACCCAGGTCATTTATATAGATCAGGAACAGTAGAGGTCCCAGGACGCTTCCCTGGGGAACACCTGATATCACTTCAGTTTTACTCGATGATTTGCCGTCTATTACTACGAACTGCGACCTTCCTGACAGGAAATCACGAATCCAGTCGCACAACTGAGACGATACCCCATAGCTCCGCAGCTTGATTAGAAGTCGCTTGTGAGGAACGGTGTCAAAAGCTTTCCGGAAATCTAGAAATACGGAACCAACTTGAGATCCCCTGTCGATAGCGGCCATTACTTCGTGCGAATAAAGAGCTAGCTGCGTTGCACAAGAGCGATGTTTTCTGAAGCCATGCTGATTACGTGTCAATAGATCCAGTCTTTGCATAACTAAAGCGTTCCAAAGGATTATATTTAATTACACGTAGCAGGTTAAGAAAAGAAAGAAAGGAAGAGGCAAATCGGACAAGTGTTTCTATAGTTATTAGCGCCACTCTTACACCCGTACTGAATTCTCTCATGTCAAGTGGGTATTCCTGTACATGGAATTCCATTTAAACATGATATCTATTTCGTCGTTGGTACTTTGTATAGTAATTACAACAATACTAGTTTTGAAAACATATAATTAGGCATACTGAAAAATTAATGCATTAAAGAGAGTCTTGCAGCCTTTTAGAACAGTTCAGTGCCTAAATCGCAAGTTTTGTTACATAGATAAGCAGCGTCAGACAGTTCAGTGGCCATCTTCAGATCTAAAATCCCAGAACTTGCAACGTATTAGATTTGTATAGAATATTGACCATTCGCCACTGTCACATAGAGCAAAAAGGCCTGTTTCCTTCAGCGGAACAAATTCAGCTGGTTCCTATGTTACGCACGACGGCCTACTATAACGCTTATGTTATTACCTCAGGAAGTCCAAGATCTTCGTACACATTACATTGTTTTTTTTCCCTATATGAGACTGCTCAGTACTAAAATTACTAATATGCTGCGAATTCAGGGATTATAGATCTGAAGACGGAAGTCGAATTGGCTTAAACTTGTTATCTATGTAACGAAACTTAATATGTAGGCAATGAAATGTTCTAAAAGAATACTAGACTTTCTGACACAGAAGAGTGCTACGACTGACGATTTCAGGTAATCACAATTATTAAAGATCCATTTCTTTTTCCATGCAGTTCTGACAAAGCTGATGTGTCGTCGTCTGCTTCATAAAGTTCATAAACTGCAACATCTAAATTTTCACGTTAATTAAGGCACAGAGCCACGGTCTTTTCTTGATGTACTTCTGACAAAAAGCGAGTCTGCTTCCATAAATAAATATTTCCATAAAACTTTTCATTCCCTATTTCATCCAACTGGAGACTGAATTTCCTAAAACACTGAAACACATATTTTTTTGGTTTCCATCTAATAAATAAATTACAAGATTCCATAGACGCAGCTGCAAAAATGTTTATCACTTCTTTAATAAAGACATATTTCCATAAAAACATTTCAACCACTATTTCATTACCTTAGGGGCTGAATTTCCAAAAATGTTGAAACACTTATTCTTTCATTTCCAACTGAGGAGTCATATATCAATTTCGTAGATGTTGCTGTAAAATTCTTTGCTAGTTCTTTAACAACAATATATTTCCAGAAACCTTTCATCCCCTGTTTCACCCCCTTGGAGGGTGGTTTTATAAAAACACTGAAATATGTTTTCTTTTTTATTTTCGATAGAGAAATTAAATAACAGTTTGCATAAACGTAGCTTTAAAAATGCTTCATTAGTTCTTTAATAATTATGTATTTCCATGAAGCCTTTCACCACTATTTCATCTTTTAGAGGCTGCATTTATAAAAATGCTAAAACAGGCATTTTTTATTTCTGAAAGATCAAATACCAATTTTTTTTAGTTCCAGCTTCAAAACTGCTTCATTAGTGACATCTTAAAAAAAATCATACCCTATCTCACCCCGTTAGAGGTGGTATTTCGAAAAATCTCATCTTATGCTTACAGTGTAAGATCAACACCTTCCCCAAATTTCGTTTCTCTATGCTTAGCGATTTGGCCTGGGCGATGATGAGTCTATCAGTCAGGACATTTCCTTTCAAATACATTTATCTTGTTCCCAGATTCAATGTTAATGAGAGAAGAACTTACTTAAAACAATCTTCCTTTCGCATAATTAATGTAGCTCTAAACTGCTTTCAGCAGCTCTTTCCTTTGCGTGCAGCTTTCAGCGAATATAAGCTAGGTTTCAACTGCAGAGAACTTCGGGACACATTCTGCAGTATTTAGAACACAGATTCATGATTACTATCAGGTGTTAAGCCAACACAAGGTGAAGTCTACCTTTCATGGCACTCGTTTTCTCTACAAGAGAAGACGCATCGACATTTAATGGTTGTCTTGACTGGATATTTTTGGATATAATTTTAGTTTCATTTAACACATGTTCGATGTTTCGTTTGTGTGGTTCGGCGGGCTATGAAAGCACGCATACTAACCAAAATTTCACTTACTGGAAATCAGATCGCGCTGCTGTTCATTCATGTGTCAAAGTTTTGTACAAGAAGAGGAATACTGTGAGAGAATTTGCACCGAAGTTACATTAGTTACTCCCTCGTATTATCCATTAACAGGTACTAGGCTCACTTTCAGTCTCAATAGTCATTTGCGCACGTGGAGCCAGGAAATAATGAGATATTATCTGACGTGGTTGAACCAAAATGAGTGCGAGGATATTTTAACCTAGCACCCCTGTCCGTGCTTAAGTCACGGTTCACTCCATTTAACAGTTCCTGTCAATTCTATCAAAGAAGATAACAACTCCATCAGAAAATCTTATCACTGACATCGTTTCACAATTTAAAATCCATTTTAAATCCTTCTTTCGTTGTGTTCGTTGCTTCCTGGATAGACAAGTCGAACAGCAGAGGAGAAAGACGTCGTCCCTACGGTACTCTCTTTTCATCCGCGAGCTTTTCTCTTGGTTTTACATCATCATTTTTCCTCTTGTTTTTGTATGTATTGGATATGAACTTCGTATAACTCGTTTATTGGATTAAAAGAGCTCCTTCTACTTTATTCATTTATATACCTTCGTGCAAAGTTTTAATCATTTCGCACAAGTTTAAAGTATTATTATTATGAAACTTCCTGGCAGATTAAAACTGTGTGCCCGACCGAGACTCGAACTCGGGACCTTTGCCTTTCGCGGGCAAGTGCTCTACCAACTGAGCTACCGAAGCACGACTCACGCCCGGTACTCACAGCTTTACTTCTGTCAGTATCCGTCTCCTACCTTCCAAACTTTACAGAAGCTCTTCTGCGAAACTTGCAGAAACTAGCACTCCTGAGAGAAAGGATACTGCGGAGACATGGCTTAGCCACAGCCTGGGGGATGTTTCCAGAATGAGATTTTCACTCTGCAGCGGAGTGTGCGCTGATATGAAATACATTCTGTATTATTATTATTATTATTATTATTCTTGAGTGTTATAATTATTTTTATTGTTATAATTATCACTGTACTACTGTTATAATCTCTATTTTTTTCTTTAACATCAATACTGCATAATACGTTATATGTCCTTAATGTTATGTAGAAACTGTAACTCGTTCAATCTGAGTATGCCTGGTTAGGTGTAAGAGAGGGCTTGAAGGCCCTAATCTTGCCAGGTCAAATAAATGCATAAATAAATTAAATAAATAAATAAATAAAGCATGGAAGTGACGCACTTCAGAAACCTTCACAAAAAGTTGTTTTTGCACATGAAATCCAAACGAGGCAAGATTTTTTCAGTCGCTTAAAAGCTATCTTAGATCGTGGTCGGATACGCAGTAGCTCCAAATCTGAACCATCAGTTTCGTCCACTCCGAAGTTATTGAAGGTGACTGTTTTTGTATGTAAAATTCAGACGAGAATGACTGGTTTTGGTCATAAAATACAACGGGTGCACATGAAAATGGTGCCATTAGCTGAGTAATAATTTCAGCCCAGGTATTAACCGATTCGCAGAATTTGCCTGGGCGCCAACTCCACACCTTACTTAATATACTGTAACATAGCTACAGATAGGCAGGTGTTGGAATGGCTTCGATTGCTTGTACAATGACCGCTCGACCAGGTAAAAAATACAATTTTTTTTTTTTAAATCACCACTCTGTTCTTAGGGGAGTGTGTGAGGGGGTCAGTCTGCTTCCAGTTCGCCGACGGTCTGTAGCCGAAGTCTCTTCGAAGAAGGGTGAGTTGACTTAATGGCGTGGCGCTTTGTCTCATAGCAAGAGGGGAGCTTTAAGCTTTTTTTCTCGTGTTTCATCTTATAAAGATTGATTTTCTGGGTTGCCGCAAGGAGTGCAAGGCTTTTGCAGACTTTCAGTTTGATTCCTAATACAGACTTGACTTTGATTCGTAAGACAAACGTAGCACAAAGATGTTGTAGATGTTGAACCGCCCTCGGGTCAGTGTGAATGTGTGTGTTCCTGCAACTGCGTGTGTAAGCATTCTAATCTTTTCCGAATCTTGGTAAATTTTGCTTCTTTGTGAATTTTCTTTATCACATTACCTTATGTCTGGTGGAAACCATGTACATGGGTTAATATTAGAGTTTGTTCGTCCCCTCCCATTATCCGTTGTCTCTTCAAATGTGTCCTCTGTAAAATATTAATTGTTTGCGACTGCGCGGTTTGATGCTACTAAAATTTCGCTACGGCAGGTAGAAAGTGTGTCTCCTCGATCCACGTGGGCACACGCGTCTGTCAAACAATTGTACTTAGTTACCAGGCAACAGCAGTTCTATAGATGCATTACTTCAGTGTTTTAAGGAATAATAGTTTTGGCTCCTATCTTATCCAGTGTACCGACGTTACGTCTCCGTTATCTACGTCATATACCTTGTAGTTTTCCTTGTTAGCCCATCCATAGTGTTTCCATCTGCACAGGTCTAATAATAAATGTCCTTTTTTATTTTAAACAAATTCTCTGGAATAGATATTGTTTTATGGAATGTTGCTGCAAGCTGCACTTGCGCACAGTTTTCACGCGCTCTTTACTTTATTCAATACTTGATTCACTGGAAAAATGCCCCGATCATGTGAATAATTACATTACATTCTATTTCATTGACTTTACAATGAATGTTCTTTTATGAGTCTTTCTTATGAATAAATTAAGTAATTTTCTCACACAGCCCAACCTCTTACTTGCCCTGTGGGTAGAGTTGGTTGTGACCCAATCTTTTACGTTGTCTTCAATATCACATAGCATTTTCTTATTCAAATTGCGCTTCACGCACACTACACATACACACGCTACTTACAAAAGATGTTGCGGAAAACGTAGGACTACAAATATCATTAGATAAAACGGAATACATGACATGCAACAGACAGTCACCAAAGGTTTTTAACACAAAATATGGAAAAAAGGAAATGGTTCCTCAATTTAAGTGTGTGGGGGGAAAACACAAGAAGAGGGCCTGGAAAAAGCAGCAAACGAAGGTCGCTGTCAAAAGTTGGCAACTGCATTCAAATTAACACAAAATATTTACAGTAATTATCACTTTCTAAATTCATTTAACTTGGGCATTACAGCACTGTAATCAAACCTGAATGTCTTTATGGAAGAGAAAGTTTAATATAAATAAAAAGAGAGATATTGAAGAAATTCGAAAGGAAAAAGAAAGATTATTAGGAAAATATTAGGCCCCAGGATTACAAGTGAAGAAACTTATAGACTGAAAAGTGATAAAGAAATAGAATGCACAGACATACCTGGCGACACAACCTCTAGCTTACACCTACAAGCCATGGGAGAAAAGGCTGTGTTGTAACGTACAGTCTTTATTCTTTTTGGTGGGAAATACATTCAACTGACTAGATTGTAGTGTTGGACAAAGACACGAGTTAAAAATAGTATATTACCCGCAAGCATTCAGCATCATTTGCTGTTTGACGTGAGAGTCCACTACAGACGCCCACTAAAAATCACCCTACAGCTGGGCTATCCAAAGCCAATACGCGCTTAAACAGCTGATGGGAAAAGTATTGAGTCATAGTTTTAGTTACACTTCGAAATTCTCGTGAAAAAACCAGCACTCGTATTGAATGGGTCATAATGTATCACATGTACTGTAGAAAATTGTCGTCCCAAAAGACTGTAGTTGAACATATATTCTCCTCCGTGTACAATAACTGCTGCTGTGCTTTTCAGTCCAGAGACTGGTTTGATGCAGCTCTCCATGCTACTGTATTCTGTGCAAGCTTCTTCATCTCCCAGCACCTTCTGCAATCTACATCCTTCTGAATCTGTTTGGTGTATTTATCTCATGGTCCCCCTCTACGATTTTTACCCTCCACGCTGCCCTCCAATACTAAATTGCTAATCCCTTGATGCCTCAGAATATGCCGTACCAACCTACCCCTTCTTCTAGTCAAATTGTGCCACAAATTTCTCTTCTCTCCATTTCTATTCAATACCTTCATGCTAGTTATGTGATCTACCCATCTAATCTTCAGCATTGTTCTGTAGCACCACATTTCCAAAGCTTCTATTCTCTTCTTGTCTAATAATGGAATGTAGTCGAATCAAATCCAGTGATGCTGCGGCAATTAGGTTAAGAAAAGAGACGCTTAAAGTAGTAAATGAGTTTTTCTATTTGGGGAGCATAGTAAGCAATGATGGTCGAAGAAGAGAGGATATAAAATGCAGACTGGCAATGGAAAGGAAAGCGTTTCTGAAGAAGAGAAATTTGTTAACAGCGAGTATCGATTTGAGTGTCAGGAATTCGGTTCTGAGAGTATTTGTATGGAGTGTAGCCATGTACAGTCACAACCTACGGGGTGGAAGGACCGAGGGAGGGAGCTACACTGCCGACAGCCTCGAGGCTCGTGCTGGCCGCCGCCTGCCTTGATAGGATAGTCCTTCTCCAACACATAATCTGGTATAGATAACTTAACAATACGAGATAAAATGGTAGCTTTCCCAAATGCAACTTGGTCGTCCAAAGTAAAATGACGCAGCAGCCCCTAATGGCTAGGAGGAGCTCCTGCGGCGACTAGCTATCACAGACCAGGCTGGTCCCCAACGCCTCCGGTAGGCCTCTCGTTCTATGATGGAAAACACGTTTAACGTCACGTAAACCGCTGCAGCAGAGATCGGACGAGGGCCAGTCTCGTAGAGAACTCGCCCGCCTTTCTGCGATGGATTATTTAACATCGACTCCTATAATAAAGCAACTGTTAACAAAAGGGGAAAAACATTTGCGGCGATAATAAATGTACTCTTTCCATGAAAACAGACAAAGCCCGGTTTCATTTAGTTCAAAATCGGTATAGTTTTTTATGTTCGACTGCACTCGCATCCCATTATTTTGTGTCGTCCAGCGAAGTGTACCGCCACCTTTCACAAATGATCAGTAGAGTGAAACTTATCCCATTTGCGAAGACCTTACCGTGGAAACTGATATTTCCACTCACAAATACTGATGTCGGTGATGCAATCCGAAAACAAAGGAAGTAGGTTGCAGTACACTTGTTCGCCCACTGCTTGAATATTGCTCAGCAGTGACGGATCCGTACCAGATAGGGTTGACAGAAGAGAGAAAGAAGATCCAACGGAGAGCAGCGCGCTTCTTTACACGATCATTCAGTAATCGCGAAAGAGTTACGGAGATGAAAGATAAACTCCAGTGGAAGACTCTGCAGGAGAGACGCTCAGTAGCTGGGTACGCGCTTCTGTTGAAGTTTCGAGAACATATCTCCACCGAGGAGTCAAGTACTATATTGCTCCCTCCTACGTATATCTCGCGAAGAGACCATGAGGATAAAATCTGAGAGATTAGAGCCCACATAGAGGCATACTGACAATCTTTCTTTCCACGAACTATACGTGAGTGGAATAGAAGGGAGAACCAATAGAGATACTCAAAGTACCCTCCACCACACACCGTCAGGTCACTTGCGGAGTATGGATGTAGATGTAGATGTAGCTGATTCCAAATCACCCCTATAATTTACAAAGTCAAATAAGGTGTTTCTCACGTCTAGTGCTAGATGCACACACAACAATCGATGTTCTCTCAACGAAATAAAGACGCGAAATGTGAAGAAGCAGTCAATCGAACAATTTACATGGCAGGGACTGATGGCCCTGTATAAACACACATCAGTATTGAATCTTCTCAAATTTCCACTTTATCACGAAAGCTGTCCAACGCATACTAAGTATTAGTTTTCTACTCAGCCGTCTACAGGACTACACAGTTACAAGTCGGCTACATTCCTGCATTGCAACAGGGCTGTCCATTCGGACAGCTCCTGCCATTAGCGGGAAAGGTGAATCATTTCCGCCACAGGTCACTGCCACGCCAAGAACGCATAGACAGAATCATCCTACTAAATCGGTCACATATCTTTGATCGCTATACTTACTATTAAATGTTATGACTGCGGTTTCAGCCGTCCGCCTAACATGCATATACAAAGACATACAGAAAACAGAGAAAATGCTCTCCAAATGTGGAATATGTGGGGTGGAGGCGACTGGATGCAATCGAGTACAGTGGTGTACCATACCTCCTGATTAGTGCATTTGGGGTAGGTGTCGGCAGCTGCACTACATTTACAAGCACGTTTAGAACACAGAACGAGGGGTTATGTCATGATCGCATGTGTAGAACTGACATAAAATCTAGACAATTGCGAAAAATGACGGAAGAATACGTATAAATTGAGTGAATATACACCGAAATTCCGTAAAATTGAGAAACGACTTGCCTATCTTCTGGTTGGCGCGGAACAGTTTGTACTTGGGATCCAGTATCGTCAGCAAGAGCTATCCGAGAAATTGTCAACATGGAAGCGAAGGGAACCATGGAAACAGTCACTTTTTTCCATCGAGTGTATTTGACGCTGTTCAGGAAGACAGATTTTCCATCCACCTCTAAACTTACATGCATCTGCGTTAAGGGATAACATAGAGTGGACGAGGTGATCGATTGAGATGGGAGCTGTAACGAGGTATGATTTAGTGGCAGAATGATGATGCATTCTACAGCGGGAGAAGTTGCAGCAGGTCAGTTTTTCCGCTGTTCTGTCAGGATGCATCAGTCGGGTGACATAGCCTGCTTTCTACTAGTATACCACCAGGTTTACTGTATATGGTTTAGAGCTCTGTCTACTCGCGATCGTTAACGGTAAACCTGTCTGTCATCAGAGGACTCCCATCTCATGTGAGATGAAATGTGACACATTTCTCTATTCAAACTATAGTTTGTACAATGTACTCCATCCCCCTGTCGCATATTGAGTGAAAAATCGAGACTTCAGCTTCATAACTAAGATGATTCTAAGTTAGCGATAGGTGTTTGTGAGGCACTGAAATTCCCATGTATACATATGCCTGACAGATGTGCTGCTTATAGAGTTAGTGGCGGAATGACTTGTAATTTCAAACGTCGGACGCTGCTGCTATGCGTTTGTCTGTCTCCCTATAAGAGGTATTCCCGACTACTAACGATCATTTTATAATGGACTGATGCGGGCATAGTATAATTTCTGAACCATGATCGGATGTGAACAGTGGACGCTATATGCCTCTGGAAAGCTATGCTGTGCTCGTATCACACAGAGCCAATGTTTTAAGGAAGTAGTTTTTTTTGTTTTACGGTTTAATAACACAGTTTATCGTAGAGAAACCGAGAAGAAGGATGTATGTCATGAACTTGAAACATATTTCTTTCATTGGACTATAAACAGCACTGCATCACATACGACTGATAGTTTGGAAACTCATGCAATCTAACATTATAGCCTGTTTTAAGTGTGGAACGTTATAGCTTTAGGAGTGCGTGTGGTTATGCTCTCTCTTACCAATACCTTCCAGGTACTGATCCTGGACTCTAGAATAATACTTTAAAATTGATAGCGTGGATGATTTACGTAAAAATGCTTCGAACTCCATCCACCTGGAGCGCCATCAGACATAAAAATCACCCGTTTCTTGTTCCTCTTAACCGTCTGCAACTACATGACAACACTTAGAAATCTGTTGCTATACATCAATAAGGAGTGCTAAACTCCTCGAGAAATCTTGTGGACTTGGATGAGCGAGGACTCGGCAAGCTCCATTCATTCTCGAGACATGGGATGTAGCAGCCTACTTCTGGTCGGTTGCAGATTAAGTCGGTAACGGTGCTGCAGGACAGGTTGGTCAATAACAGTGTGAGGGGGTCTCTCAGTCTCTAATTTTATCCTACCACTGTGAGATTGCTCTGTGACTCCCATCAGCATAGAGATAGATCGTAAATTAAGCACTGTGCTCGAGGTGCTAGAAATTTGTAGAGCGCTGTCTGGAATACTTGAATTTTTTATTTATTTATTTATTGTTCCGTGGGACCACATTAAGGAGAAGTCTCCATGGTCATGGAACGAGTCAATACATCAAATTATAACACGATTGTAGAAACAGATAAAATGAAATATGAGAAACATATTCAGTTGTAGATTGTACAAACAGATAAAATGAAATATAAGAAACATATTCAGGCGACAAGTCGTTAGTTTAAATAAAGAAAATCAAGAATCTAACACGGGAATTTGCTTAATTTTTTAGCACTTCCAGGAGCTCCTCGACAGAATAGAAGGAGTGAGCCATGAGGAAACTCTTCAGTTTAGACTTAAAAGTGTTTGGGCTACTGCTAAGATTTTTGAGTTCTTGTGGTAGCTTGTTGAAAATGGATGCAGCAGGATACTGCACTCCTTTCTGCACAAGAGTCAAGGAACAGCATTCCACATGCAGATTTGATTTCTGCCTAGAATTAACTGAGTGAAAGCTGCTAACTCTTGGGAATAAACTGATATTGCTAACAACAAACGACAGTAAAGAAAATATATACTGTGAGGGCAATGTCAAAATTCCCAGACTATTGAATAGGGGTCGACAAGAGGTTTTCGAACTTACACCACACATAGCTCGAACAGCCCGTTTTTAAGCCAAAAATACCCTTTTTGAATCAGAAGAATTACCCCAAAAAATAATACCATATGACATAAGCGTATGAAAATATGCGAAGTAGACTACTTTTCGTGTTGAAATGTCACCTATTTCAGATACTGTTCTAATGGTAAATAAAACGGCATTTAGTTTCTGAAAAAGATCCTGAACATGGGCTTTCCACAACAGCTTACTATCTATCCGAACGCCTAGGAACTTGAACTTGTTCCGTCTCGCTTATAATGTGCCCATTCTGTCTGATTAAAATATCAATTCTTGTTGGATTGTGAGTCAGAAACTGTAAAAACTGAGTCTTACTGTGATTTAGCATCAAATTATTTTCCACAAGCCACAAACTTATTTCATGAACTACATTATTTGATAATGTTTCAATGTTATACACAAGATCCTTCACTACCAAGCTGGTGTCATCAGCTAACAGAAATATTTTTGAATCACCTGTAATACTGGAAGGCATATCATTTATATAAATTAGAAAAAGCAGCGGCCCCAGCACCGACCCTCGGGGACCGCCCCACTTATCAGTGCCCCATTGGGACTAAACATCACTACCACTCTCAATATTGCGGAGAATTACCTTCTGCTTCCTGTTTTTAAAGTAAGAGACGAACCAATTGTAAGCTACTCCCCTTACTCCATAATGGTCCAACTTCTGCAGTAATACTTTGTGGTCAACACAGTCAAAAGCCTTCGTTAGATCAAAGAAAGCACCTAACGTTCGCAACCTTTTATTTAATCCGTCCAAAACCTCACAGAAAAAGAGAATATAGCATTTTCAGTTGTTAAGCCATTTCTAAAACCAAACTGTACATTTGACAGCAAATTATGCGAATTTAAATGCTCCAGTAACCTTGTATATACAACCTTCTCGATAACTTTAGCAAACACCGATGGCATAGAAATAGGTCCATAATTGTCAATATTATCCCTGTTTCCCTTTTTATAAAGTGGCTTCACTGCCGAGTACTTTAATCGGTCAGGAAACAGACCACTCCTAAAGGAAAAGTTACAGATATGGCTAAGTACTGGGCTAACATACATGGAACAATACTTCATTATTCTGCTAGATGCCCCGTCATATCCATGAGAGTTCTTGGTCTTTAGTGATTTAACTGTTAACTCAATCTCCCTCTTGTCAGTATCATGGAGGAGCATTTCAGGTAACTGTCTCTGAACACTTTTTTCTACGAGCGCTATATGATTCCCTGTTGGGACTAGGTTTCTATTTAGTTCACCTGCTACATTCAGAAAGCGATTATTAAATACTGTACATATATGCGACTTATCAGTAACACGGACATTTCCACTACGCACTGATTCTACATCCTCTACCTGTCTCTGCAGACCAGCCACTTCCTTTACGACTGACCATATGGTTTTAATTTTATCCTGAGACTTAGCTATTCTATCTGCATACCACATACTTTTTGCCTTCCTAATAACTTTTTTAAGCACCTTACAATACTGTTTGTAATGGGCTGCTGCATTTAGATTGTGACTGTTTCTAACGTTTTGATATAATTGCCACTTTGTTCTAGAAGATATTCTTATCCCTCTGGTCAGCCACCCAGGTGCCTGTTTGTGCTAGTACTCTGTTTTGAACGTTCTAACGGAAAGCAACTTTCAAAGAGCATGAGAAAAGTCTTGAGAAAAGCATTATATTTATTGTCTAGTGTATCAGCGCTATAAACATCTTGCCACTCTTGTTCCTTGATGAGGTTTACAAATGTCTCTACAGCAACTGAATCTGCTTTCCTAAACAGCTGATGACTATATTTAACACGTGATGCAGCACAAAAATCTTTTAGAGTTCAAATTTGTGCATCATGATCTGAAAGGCCATTCACCTTTTTGCTAATACACTCCTGGAAATTGAAATATGAACACCATGAATTCATTGTCCCAGGAAGGGGAAACTTTATTGACACATTCCTGGGGTCAGATACATCACATGATCACACTGACAGAACCACAGGCACATAGACACAGCCAACAGAGCATGCGCAATGTCGGCACTAGTACAGTGTATATCCACCTTTCGCAGCAATGCAGGCTGCTATTCTTCCATGGAGACGATCGTAGAGATGCTGGATATAGTCCTGTGGAACGGCTTGCCATGCCATTTCCACCTGGCGCCTCAGCTGGACCAGCGTTCGTGTTGGACATGCAGACCGCGTGAGACGACGCTTCATCCAGTCCCAAACATGCTCAATGGGGGACAGATCCGGAGATCTTGCTGGCCAGGGTAGTTGACTTACACCTTCTAGAGCACGTTGGGTGGCACGGGATACATGCGGACGTGCATTGTCCTCTTGGAACAGCAAGTTCCCTTGCCGGTCTAGGAATGGTAGAACGATGGGTTCGATGACGGTTTGGATGTACCGTGCACTATTCAGTGTCCCCTTGACGATCACCAGAGGTGTACGGCCAGTGTAGGAGATCGCTCCCCACACCATGATGCCGGGTGTTGGCCCTGTGTGCCTCAGTCATATGCAGTCCTGATTGTGGCGCTCACCTGCACGGCGCCAAACACGCATACGACCATCATTGGCACCAAGGCAGAAGCGACTCTCATCGCTGAAGACGACACGTCTCCATTCGTCCCTCCATTCACGCCTGTCGCGACACCACTGGAGGCGGGTTGCACGATGTTGGGGCGTGAGCGGAAGACGGCCTAACGGTGTGCGGGACCGTAGCCCAGCTTCATGGAGACGGTTGCGAATGGTCCTCGCCGATACCCCAGGAGCAACAGTGTCCATAATTTGTTGGGAAGTGGCGGTGCGGTCCCCTACGGCACTGCGTAGGATCGTACGGTCTTGGCGTGCAACGGTGCGTCGCTGCGGTCCGGTCCCAGGTCGACGGGCACGTGCACCTTCCGCCGACCACTGGCGACAACATCGATGTACTGTGGAGACCTCACGCCCCACGTGTTGAGCAATTCGGCGGTACGTCCACCCGGCCTCCCGCATGCCCACTATACGCCCTCGCTCCAAGTCCGTCAACTGCACATACGGTTCACGTGCACGCTGTCGCGGCATGCTACCAGTGTTAAAGACTGCGATGGAGCTCCGTATGCCACGGCAAACTTGCTGACACTGACGGCGGCGGTGCACAAATGCTGCGCAGCTAGCGCCATTCGACTGCCAACACCGTGGTTCCTGGTGTGTCCGCTGTGCCGTGCGTGTGATCATTGCTTGTACAGCCCTCTCACAGTGTCCGGAGCAAGTATGGTTTGTCTGACACACCGGTGTCAATGTGTTCTTTTTTCTATTTCCAGGAGTGTAGAATGCCCTTCAAGTAATGGGGAATGAACAAAAATATTGTCTATGGTTGTTCTACTGTTCCCTTGCACTCTCCTTTGAAAGAATACGGTTTGCATAAGATTATATGAATTAAGGAGTTCTACCAGCATCCTTTTCCTTGCACAATCACTTATACAATTAATATTGAAGTCACCACATATAACTAACTTTTTGTATTTCCTATAAAGTGAACCAAGAACCTCCTATACCTTTCGCAAAAATGTTGTGAACTCAGAGTCTGGGGATCTATAAATAACAACAGTAAGAAGTTTAGCTCCACTAAATTTAACCACACCTGCACAACATTCAAACACTTTTTCAGTGCAGTACTTTGAAACATCAATTGACTCAAATGGGATACCGTTTTCCACGTACATGGCTACTCCCCCACACCGCAAAGAGTTCCTAGAAAAGCTGCCAGCCAACCTGTAGCTTGGTAAAGGAAGCCTCTGAATTATCTCCTTATTTAAGAAGTGTGCAGATATACCAATAATTTCAGAGTCAACATCTATAAGCAGTTCACTGACTTTATCTCTAATACCCTGTATATTTTGATGAAATATACTGATTCCCTCATTCATATACTAGTTCATTCCGGATACCTAAGCTTTGTACAGCTCTAACATCCACAACTACTGGAATTTTCCCATGAGTGATCCCCATGAGTGATCTACAGCTACTAGAGATTCCTCTCCACTAGACTCTGACAGTTGGTCATATCTATTACAAACACCAATAGTAAAACTATCTGAAAATCTGCTCCTAGCAGATCTCTTGCCAACAGCCAGCTCCTATTCCCCAACCCCCTTCTCCCTCCTCATCCTATCTAGCTCCTCCTGTGCGTTTTTCAACTGCACCTGAAGGGCACAGATGTTACGCTCGTGCTCCTCTATCAACTTACTCTTGTTACATAACCTGCAGTTCCAGGAGAGGATCTCACCAGAATGCCCACTGGCTTCCCCACTGCATCCCCCCCCCCCCCCCCAGTGGAAATACTTCGAACAAGTCTCACACCGCAATCCACTACTCACGAACCTACGGCAAAGCCCACACTTCTCACTCATGGTAAAATTTTACAGTTATTGAAACAAGAAAACAACTTTATCTAAGTTCCGCTACTACAATAAGAAGATGTTAAAAACTGACTACAATAATCACAAACTTGCTCTACAAGGGAAGTAACTACTATTATTGACAGTATTAATCAACAACAAATGAGAATATAACAAAATACTAACACAGAAAGAAAATCAAACGTCTAATGACACAGTAACGAAACTGAAAGCAGTTAGCAAAAATTTCTTTTGAAGTTATTTCACCGGAAAACACTAAGAACGCCGGTTGGAGACTACTAAAGTTCCTAAAGAAACTATTATACACAAACAATTAATTAGTACTTAGCTTTCGATGCGCCGCTACAGCTGCAACTGGTCAGCGCGGAATGTAAACACGGGTAAGAGGTTAAGTGGCTCGATACGAAACACTCACAAATGTCAGGTCACAACACAAGAAAGGCAGAGGTGAATGAAGAAACCACTAATAAGTCACTTAATAGTAAATATTATCACAAAAACCGTTAAAATATATATCTGAAACCTAAAAATATATAAAAACTTGGAGATCGATCTCACACGCAGTCACGCGCTTATGACGTCACACCAAAGACCCTGTACATGTTCGAGAATTAACAATGAATGGACGTACTGCACAGTCATCTATCTACATTCGTAGTGATACTCGGAAAGTGGAGAAGGGGTGGGTTAGATATGGTACTGAAATTGGGAAACATGCTGTCACACCATTGGTCGATGTTGAAATTACTGTAAAATTGCTAAAATTGTCCAAACTATCAACTGTAATCCTTATTATTTCAGTACATCGACGGTGGCTTCTGCATCCCATCTGTCCACTGGTATGCTGTTGGTTACCAAGTAATGACTGACTGAGAACGCTTGTTTGAGTTGGAGAAAGAGTTTTATGGAGGGGTGACACCTTCTGGGGATGGGTAGTACTGAAACAGTGATCACAGTCATGACCGCAGTATGAGGAATCAGTCGAAAGGGAACACGGAGCATAAGCTATTCCGTCACTGTGACGGATGATTTTGAATGTAGAGGTCATCAATCACCTCGAGACTGTAGTTTGTGGAGACAATGTGGCAAAACTCTTCCAGTTTCCTCACGTTGTAAGTGACTTTGATTTAAAATCATCCAGTGTGTGTGTTGTGTGTTATGGTATCAGCAGTAGCAACATGATTTACACCGTGCGACATCTAGATTTCTGTAGGAGGCCATCAGGCAGAACGTGTTAATGTCAGTTTAGAACCTGACACAGACATGAAGACGGGACGGAAAAACACAATGTATGGCAGTGTAAAAAGCGTGTTAGAGAAAAAAAAAAAATCTTGCGACTTCGACTTACAGTATAGTGCGTGGGATACGATTATCCTCCTACAGGTGATGAAACTTTAAACTGATCTATGCAGTTGATCAATAACTGTATATCTACTTGGATGGTCACTTGTACTCGATGCCAGCACACATGCTACATTTGTTTCCGATGTATGGGAGGAGAGAGATGCGGTAAAAATCTTGAGTCCCCTATTGGATGAAGTTACTGGAGCTTTTACAGTTCGTAATTTTTCTCTGTTGGATGGTACAGAATAACGAAGATAGCATGTTGGGGTGACATATGAATGGGCGCTAAGGGATGCGCATCTGTAGTAGTTGTATGTAGTTTGGGGACACACCACAGTGTAGCAGCAAAACTCTCGTCCTTGTTCCAGTTTCCGTTTCCATCGAATGGAGAAAACATTGTCCGGTTGCAGTAACACAGCTTAGCCTGTTTCTACACGGGATGCAAAGGGTGGTAAATACGGTTTTCTCCGACTTCTACTCAGTTCCAACTTACATTGGCAAGAGAACATGGGCAAAGCTGCAGTAAGGGGGCGGTTGCAAGATGGATAGGGGCTACCTAACACGAGATTGGAATTTTACGGTAGCAGATTGGTTGGAGAAAGGTGACTCGTTTCGAGATATGAGAGTGAAAGAAATACGATTCACTAGTGGCTGTAATAATTAAGGGACTTCTCCATAGGATCTAACACAGATATGTGCTTGAAAGGAAAGACTTGATTCCAAATCCCAGACAGCGTTTCTACCGAAAACGTAGCACATGAGATCTAAAGCGCTAGAATACATTCCTTATTACCTCAATCAGTACACTAACCTAAAGTCCCTCTTCCGCATCTGGACAGTTTCCATGTGTTAGGGGGTGCACTCAGGCTTTCCATCCGGTACAATCAGGGCTAGAGTCGCTGATACGTTGGGTTTTCTGTGTGGGCTGAGTGTTCGTCAACTGCATTATTTTCGGGTGTTTAAGCGTTGTGAGCGTGTTTCCATAGCGTTATCCATGCATTATTTCGGTGACGTAAGAGTAGTTTGCACGTCTGCATGCTGTGTACTGGATTATTTGGGTAATTTACGAGTTGTCTGCGTCCTGTACATCAGTGCACTGAATTATTTACGAGTAGTTTCTAGGTCTGTAGGCTAAACGGTATATTGTGACCCCAAGTTTGGCAGAATGAGTGCTTTGTATCCGCATAATAAATGAACTAGGTGAAATCCTCGCTAGATAAATTGTTCCAAAAATAAATAAAGTACACTTGTTCCTCTCTCCAGCAGCCCAGAAAAGGCTGATTCCTTTTCTGGCCAATTTTCCCTCTCCAGACAGCTGGTAGGGTGAGTGTCTTACATCAGCATGATAAATAAACTAGGTGAAATCCGTCCCTATGTAAATTGTTCAAAAAATCAATAAAGTACACTTCTTGCTCTCTCCAGCAGACCAGAACAGGCTGATCCCCTTACCTGCCAGTTTTCCCCTCCGGACAGTTGGGAGGATGAGTAGGCTGGGGCAGAGGTGCATCTGAGAAAAACGCATGATGTCATCATGATACTGTGCCCCTATGGACTGAACTGCACAATCTCGTGACCTATCGCAGCACTCTTGAACTTAGTCAGTTTCTTGGTCTGGTGGATGAGAGGCAGTTGTGTCTTGTGTCATGGGAGCGTCTATGTAGGTTTTAGAAATGACAGACAATTCCAGCAGAGGCAGATGTTTCCATTCACTGTGTAATGCATCTTTAATGCAAAGCATTTATTTGCAGGATCGTATTCTTTCTCTTCATATAATCAATCATTAATGCTTTCTTCCATTCTTCATGCAGTGAGCTGCGAATGCACTCCTCGGCTGAATGAGTGCATGTAATACAGATATTAAAAATCCCTTTGTCTGGCAACAACATTTCCTCATGCCCCTTCCACACCTACAACTGATATCTCAGGCTCTTGTGGTGATAACGCCAAACTAAGCCAATAATGCTATAGGTAGATAATAAATTTAAACAAATTTAAATAAGTTTAAACAAATTATGTTCGAATTGAATGACATCATGAGCGGCCTCTAGTGGAGGCAACACCTTACTAACTCCCTTCAGCAGCAGGAGTAAGCTCTTAGAGCAAACGTCCCTCCATAATTCGAAAATACCGCCCATTTTGCGAAAGGATGACGCATCATCACGCAAAAAGTCGGAAAGAGTGACCTGTAGAAGCTCATAATTCTATTTCTCGCCAAAATTCAAACCTCTGGCCAGTGGGTGTAGCACTTTCCCATCAAAAGCCGCCGTATTGGCTAACGCTGCGTGTGTCATCAGCTGACGTCACGGCCACCATCTTAGACAATGGTACTCGCGTCATCGGCTGACGTCATGGACGTCATGTTGGATAACAGTACTCCTGTGATCAACTGACGTCACGGCCGCCATCTTGAATGACATCATGCGCTGTTGCCAAATCTCCAGGCAGCCATCTTGGATTACGTCATCGTCGCCATATTGGATGCATCTGGGAGCAATGGATTGTGGAATGTTGCTTGCTTTGTTATACTGCTATCCACATCATTAGAGGAAATGAGATGAAGGTATGTCTGTATTTTCCGGAGACCATGCGACAGTAAATGGCATCATGTCCATCATCATCAACACATCCCTTGGATAGAAATCCATAATAGATCAAGCACTTTTTGTCTATAAAAGGCGATCAACAGCGTCCTAATCTTGGATTTTGTTAGCCGACTTCTTTTGGGAAGTAGTGAAGGAGATAAGCACCTTGCTGTTGACTGTCGCTTGATGTCCGGATCATACTGACGACACCATGCATCATATTCTCTAATAGTGTACATATCCAGCAACGCGCGACTACAGTGCTTCGACTGGTTCCACAACAAGGGTCTGCTGACAGTATCCAGTAGCCTTACAACCACTGTCAGAAGTGTCTTGTAGCTCCACTGGTGATTACTTTGATGGCCAGTAAAGCTATGTTGTTTGTAACTCTTGTTTCCTGTACTTTCTGTGCCCATTCACCAAACTTCCCAGACGCAAAATGTACCAAACCTGGTTTTCTGAATAAAATTGTCTCGATCCACATTTACATCCGTATCTACATGGCCTCTTTGCCAGTTACACTTAAGTGCCTGGCTGAGGGTTCATCGAACCACATTCACGCTAATTCACTATTATTCCAGTCTAGAACAGCGCGTGGAGAAAACTAACACACATTTCTTTCCCCAAGAGCTCTGATTTCACTTATTTTATTATGACTCTATATCTATGTGGGCACAAACAAAATATTTTGCAATCTAAGGAGGACAGTTCGTCTTCTAATAATTTCCGGGTATGCAGTTGGTGATTAAAATGTCGTGAGAAGATCCCGCAACAACGAGAAATGCCTTTGTTTTAATGACGACTAGAAGAAATTCATTATCTTGTCCGTGACATTCTCTTTTCTGTATCTTGATAGTACAAAACGTGCTGTCCTTCTTTGAACATTCTCGACGTATTGCGTTAATCCTATCTCGTAAGGACCCCACACCGCACACCAGCGCGTTCACAAAGAGGACGGACAAGTGTGACGTAAGAAGTCCCCTTAGTACGTCTATTACATCTCGTAGTGTTCTGCCAAGAAAACGCAGTCTTTGGTTGGTCTTCGCTACAACATTTTGTATGTGTTCTTTCCAATGTAATGTTCGTAATTGTAATTCCAGGGTAGTCAGTTGAATTCAGGGCCTTCCGATTTCACTGATTTGTCGTGTAACCTGAGTTTAACGGATTCCTTTTAACACTCATGTGGATGACATCACAATTTTCTTATCATATAATCATGTTTCTGAATCTTTTTGCAATTTGTTTTGATCTTCTGACGATTTTGCTAGACGATAAAAGACAGCATCACCTGAAAACAGCCAAAGAGGGCTGCACAGATTGTCTCCTAAATCGTTTATACGGATAAGCAGCACCAGAGGACCTACAAAACTACCATGGGAAACGGCAGAAACCACCTATGTTTCACTGCTTTGTCGACAGCACTTAGTGCTTAGTGTGAGTAAAGAGCTAGTCGTGTTTCACAAGAAAGATGTTTCCTGAATCCGTGTTGAGTATGTATCAACGATGTTTGAAGGAAATATAAGTATGTTCCAAAAACCTGCTGCATATCAATGTCAATGTTGTGGGCCTGTAATGTAGTGGATTACTTCTATTATCTTTGTCGAATATTGGTGAGATGTGAGCTACTTTCCAGTCTTTGGGTACGGATCTTTCGTCCAGAGAGCGGGTTTATATGATTGTTAAGTAAGGGGCTTTTGCATGAGGATCCTCAGAAAGGAACCTAACTGGTATGTATTTTGGTCCAAAAGACTTGCTTTTATTAAGTTATTTAAGTTGCTCACTAATTCGAGGATACCTACTTCTAAAATGCTCATGTTGGCAGCTGTTCTTTATTTAAATTCTAGAATATTTACTTCGTCTTCTTTGGTGAAAAAATTTCGGAAGGCTACTTTGGGAGCAGTGTCGTCTGTAGTACTTCCATTGCCAGCACGAAGAAAAGGCATTGATTAGGTCTTGCTACTTTACACACGACCAGAATCTCTTTGGCTTTTCTGACAGGTTCCGAGACAAAGTTTCTTTTTTGGAAACTATTGTAAGCATTTAGCATTGAAGTCTGCGCTAAATTTGGAGCTTTTGTAAAAGGGCACCAATGTTGGGGATTTTGCGTTCGTTTAAATTAGGCATGCTTTTTTTCGTTGTGTCTGGACGAGTGTTCTGACCTGTTTTGTGTACCATGGCGGATCAGCTGTGCTGTTTGGGAATTGATTTGGTGTAAATCTCTCATTTATTATCGATACTATTTCTTTCAATTTAAGGCACGTCTGGTCAATACATACGTTGTTGATTTTGAAGGAGTGGAAATCGTCTCTCAGAAGGCGTCACGCGAATTTTTATCTTATTTTTCAGTCGAAATATTTTTCGTTAGTTTTTTGTAGATTTCGAAGTTTCGGTATTCAGTCTTGCTACGACAACCCTGTGTTCCCTAATGTTTGAAACTGTTTTGATGTTCGTTATTTATTCAGGAAAATTTGTCGCTAAGGGGTGTAATATTACTAATTTTCTCTTAACAAACATTAATATACGCTCAATAGTACACGCCTGATGGCCTAAAGTTATCGAAAAACTGTAAAGTAAAAGAAATAAACCATCGCATAGCAGCGACAGAATCTATTATTCTTTATCTTTGCCGTCCTTGCGCGGTGCCTGTAAATCTCTATGTACATGTATCGATTAATGATATAAAAAAGAATTATGTTGTTTCAAGACAAATGAGACAATTGGCACTTCACCTTTTACTGTTTGTATTCAATGAAAGACGGACACGAACTTCCTGCGTTCCGCAAACGTATTTTGTATTTCATGTGAAAATATTGGGTGAATATGCTAATTTTTATTGTCAATCAGAAAATATGTAGTTTCTATATCGCGAATATAAAAATGCACAAAAATGATAATGTTTCACTTACTGAGGTATTTAACACTCAACGTATGTTATTATAATAGTGTAACCAATCCCTGATTCTGTTTCCAAGTCTGGAACTGTGCGACTGCTACGGTCGCAGGTTCGAATCCTGCCTCGGGCACGGATGTGTGTGTTGTCCTTAGGTTAGTTAGGTTTAAGTAGTTCTAAGTTCTAGGGGACTGATGACCACAGCAATTGAGTCCCATAGTGCTCAGAGCCATTTGAACCTTTTTTTTTTTGTTGCCAAGTGGCCCACCAAAATATTCACTTTTTCGACATTTTTTCAAAAACTTAAAAAAATTACAACTCTTTTTCTTTTTGCCCCCCCCCCCCCCCTCCTTCCCCAAGAGCAACGCTACAGAGGTCAAGTGTGTTTTCACAACGGTTTACTATTCGTGTGTGCTCATGAACTAATTGCTCAAAATTATTTTCAGAGAATGCGTTTAGCACAATTTCGGACCATGTTTTATGCGATAATCTATTAAATTGTTTTTTATTACGCCTGTAATCTGCTGCCAAAAACGTGGACCAGCAGTTCAAATTAATGAAAACGTCGTAAAAAAAGTGAAATTTATTAAGCGATCCAGGCGGGTTTGTTCAGAAAATGTTCGCTATGCCCCCGAGCTCATATGCGGAGGTCCGCAAATCTTAAAGTAGATACGTTAGAGTTTAGGTTTGAACTTTAAGGCATTTCGCACTTTAAAATAACCTGCCAACGGCTGGATTCACCGTAGCAATAAGAGTGGCTCCGCCTCTGTGAAGACAGCGACCCCAGCGTTTCAGGGGGGGTGTAGATACTCCCTCCCCCCCCCCCCCCCTCCCCCCGCTCCCTCAACGCCGGACACACAACCAGTGCGACCGAGCCACTACCTGCCGCTCGTTATCGGCTGCGCCCTTGTTCGGTTGCCATGGCGACCAGCCGTCCAAGATTAATTGCGGCACGGAGGCCTTCGCTGGACAGGCGTTTCCAGAATTTCGCACTGCCGCTTTTCGGTAACTATCAGCTTAACCCGCCCGGTGCTATGTGCCAGGGTCGCATTCGGCCGTCCCAGTTCACTACCAGTATGCTTCACAGTTACTAAAAATTTACAAGGAGAGTGTCACGTTTCCACCATATCCGATATACCCTATAGTCAACCACGGCTGTGTGTACCTAAATAGACGGGGACGATGTGGAAAGTGTACCAGTAACTATTAAAATGACAATTTGGCACAATGACCCAAAAACGATTGAGAGCAACAATAAGTAATTACAAAGATTAATTTTTGAACAGTTAGTCGACTTTGTCGTTGGTAAACAAACTTCATTTAATGAAATTTTGCTCGTAATTATGTAACGAAATAATGAGGTTGACAATTCAAAAGTGCGAAATTTATTCCTGAAACCACTAGCTGTCATTGAATTTAAGTTTACATAACAATCACTGACTTGTCTATGCGAGATGTCAGTCGAGTCATCCCAGACATATTCAGTAAAAATCCAAGCATATATTCAAAACTGTAGAATTCTGTAAACAATCGCTAGACAGAATGAAAACTGAATGGCCGGCCCGGGTGGCCCCTGCGGTTGTAGGAGCAGCAGTCTGGAACCGCGTGACCACTACGGTCGCAGCTTCGAATCCTGCCTCGGGCATGAATGTGTGTGATGTCCTTAGGTAGTTAGGTTTACGTAGTTCTAAGTTCTAGGGGATTGATGACCTTAGAAATTGAGCCACATAGTGCTCAGAGCCATTTGAACCATTTTTGAAAGCTGAATGAGTTAATACGTTACACGTTGTGCATTAATGACGTAACCTCAGTGTAATCTTTAGTCTTATTACTTTTGATTAAGAAATCTTTCTCAATAGTTAAAATTCAGTCTCAAGAATAGTCCAGTTGAATGTAATCGGTTTCAAACTGCAGGAAAATACCACGAGGACTCCAAAATGCGACAGCGAAGACATGGAAAAGATTTTTTCCTAAAAACAATGTCTGTCAGGCTCAGTTACTTAGACAGTTATCATAGAAACACTCAAAAGTTATTCATAAGGGCAGGTGTTTCAAATTCTTGTACTGAATGTGATTAATGGTTCAAATGCCTCTGAGCACTTTGGGGCTTAACTTCTGAGGTCACCAGTCACCTAGAATTTAGAACTAGCTAAACCTATCTAACCTAAGGACATCACACACATCCATGCCCGAGGCGGGATTCGAACCTGCGACCGTAGCTGTCGCGCTGTTCCAGACTGTAGCGCCTAGAACCGCTCGGCCACCCCGGCCAGTGAATGTGATTAATCAACGAGAAAAAACTTCCTGTTCAGCAGAAAAAAATATCCATACTTCCTGGAAAAATCATAATCTTTTAGATTAATAGATTCCATTAGTAGACTTTTACATTCATAATGAGCTTCTCAGAACTTGGGATAATAGGCCATGGATCCTGGACCTACCAATCACTGGAAATGGTTATGTTCGGCTAGTTGCAGACCTTAGCAACCACTCAAGGACTTCATGTTCGCAACCGAGCTTGGAATTTTTTATGAATGGCAGTGTGCCATATCACTGGACCACAGTTGTTCCTGATTGGTTTGAAGCAAATTTTAAACTATTCGAGCCAACGATTTCGCCTCCCAGGTTGTCCGGCACGAAACACATGGAACATTTATGGGACCTAATCGAGAAGACACCTGATGCACAAAATCCTGCACCGGGAACACTTTCGTACTTACAGACGACTACAGGGGCAGCATGGCCATCGAGTTGCTCTACTGCGTCGGCTGAAAGGAGGTCTAACACACATCCCATGACTTTTGCCACCTGATCATATGTCTTCCACACCGGACTCTGTGCAATGATCAAACAACAGTATGTTTGTATCGTTTCGATTCGACAATGATTAATATCGTTGCAAAAATCAAACACACTATATACACTCCTGGAAATGGAAAAAAGAACACATTGACACCGGTGTGTCAGACCCACCATACTTGCTCCGGACACTGCGAGAGGGCTGTACAAGCAATGATCACGCGCACGGCACAGCGGACACACCAGGAACCGCGGTGTTGGCCGTCGAATGGCGCTAGCTGTGCAGCATTTGTGCACCGCCGCCGTCAGTGTCAGCCAGTTTGCCGTGGCATACGGAGCTCCATCGCAGTCTTTCACACTGGTAGCATGCCGCGACAGCGTGGACGTGAACCGTATGTGCAGTTGACGGACTTTGAGCGAGGGCGTATAGTGGGCATGCGGGAGGCCGGGTGGATGTACCGCCGAATTGCTCAACACGTGGGGCGTGAGGTCTCCACAGTACATCGATGTTGTCGCCAGTGGTCGGCGGAAGGTGCACGTGCCCGTCGACCTGGGACCGGACCGCAGCGACGCACGGATGCACGCCAAGACCATAGGATCCTACGCAGTGCCGTAGGGGACCGTACCGCCACTTCCCAGCAAATTATGGACACTGTTGCTCCTGGGGTATCGGCGAGGACCATTCGCAACCGTCTCCATGAAGCTGGGCTACGGTCCCGCACACCGTTAGGCCGTCTTCCGCTCACGCCCCAACATCGTGCAGCCCGCCTCCAGTGGTGTCGCGACAGGCGTGAATGGAGGGACGAATGGAGACGTGTCGTCTTCAGCGATGAGAGTCGCTTCTGCCTTGGTGCCAATGATAGTCGTATGCGTGTTTGGCGCCGTGCAGGTGAGCGCCACAATCAGGACTGCATACGACCGAGGCACACAGGGCCAACACCCGGCATCATGGTGTGGGGAGCGATCTCCTACACTGGCCGTACACCTCTGGTGATCGTCGAGGGGACACTGAATAGTGCACGGTACATCCAAACTGTCATCGAACCCATCGTTCTACCATTCCTAGACCGGCAAGGGAACTTGCTGTTCCAACAGGACAATGCACGTCCGCATGTATCTCGTGCCACCCAACGTGCTCTAGAAGGTGTAAGTCAACTACCCTGGCCAGCAAGATCTCCGGATCTGTCCCCCATTGAGCATGTTTGGGACTGGATGAAGCGTCGTCTCACGCGGTCTGCACGTCCAGCACGAACGCTGGTCCAACTGAGGCGCCAGGTGGAAATGGCATGGCAAGCCGTTCCACAGGACTACATCCAGCATCTCTACGATCATCTCCATGGGAGAATAGCAGCCTGCATTGCTGCGAAAGGTGGATATACACTGTACTAGTGCCGACATGCTCTGTTGGCTGTGTCTATGTGCCTGTGGTTCTGTCAGTGTGATCATGTGATGTATCTGACCCCAGGAATGTGTGAATAAAGTTTCCCCTTCCTGGGACAATGAATTCACGGTGTTCTTATTTCAATTTCCAGGAATATATATATATATATATATATATATATATATATATATATATATATATATATATATATATATATATACGGCGCTGTGGTTGATCCGCTAGATGGCGCTGTCATAAGTCAAACGGATATCAACTGCGTTTTTTAAAGCAGGAACCCCCATTTTTATTACGTATTCATGTAGCACGTAAAGAAATATGAATGTTTTAGTTGGACCACTTTTTCGCTTTGTGGTAGATGGCGCTGTAATACTTACAAATATGTCGCTCACAATTTTAGACGAACAGTTGGTAACAGGTAGGTTTTTTAAATTAAAATTCAGAACGTGGGTACGTTTGAACTTTTTTATTTCGGTTGTTCCAATGTGATACATGTACCTTTGTGAACTTATAATTTTGTGAACAGCATGTTGTTACAGCGTGATTACCTGTAAATACCACATTGATGCAATAAATGCTGAAAATGATGTCCGTCAACCTCAATGCATTTGGCAATACGTGTAACGACATTCCTCTCAACAGCGGGTACTTCATTTCCGTAATGTTCTCACACGCATTGACAATGCGCTGACGCATGTTTTAAGGCGTTGTCTGTGGATCACAATGGGAAATGTCCAACTTTCCCCACAGAAACAAATCCAGGGACATCAGATCCGGTGAACATGCTTCGACGACCAATCCACCTGTCATGTAATATGCTATTCAATACCGCTTCAACCGCACGCGAGCTATGTGCCGGGCATCCATCATATTGGAACTGCGTCGCCATTCTGTCATGCAGTGAAACATCTTGTAGTAACATCGGTAGAAATATCGAATGAAATCAGCATACATTGCCCCATTTAGATTGCCATCGATAAAATGGGGACCAATTATCCTTCTTCCCATAATGCCGCACCATACATTAACCCGCCAAGGCCGCTGATGTCCCACTTGTCGCGGCCATCGTAGATTTTCCGTTGACGAATAGTCCATATCATGCCGGTTTACGTTACCGCTGTTGCTGAATGACGCTTCGTTGCTAAGTAGTACGCGTGCAAAAAACCTGTGATCGTGCAGTAATTTCTCTTGTGCCCAGTGGCAGAACTGTACACGACGTTCAAAGTCGTCGCCATGCAATTCTTGGTGCACAGAAATGTGGTGCGGGCGCAATCGATGTTTGTGAGATTTCCGAGTCTCGCGCAATTTGTCTGATACTGATATGCGAATTAGCCGCAACAGCAGCTAAAACACCTACTTCGGCACCATCCTTTTTTGCAGGTCGTGGTTGAAGTTTCGTTGTGGCTGAACACTTCCTGATTTCTTAAATAACGTAACTATCCCGCGATCGGTCCGGACACTTGGATGATGTCGTCTAGGATACACAGCAGCTTACATAGCAAACGCTCTTCGGGCATTTTGATCAAAATAGCCATACATCAACACAATATCGACTTTTTCCGCAATTAGAAAACGGTCCATTTTAACACAGGTAATGTATCACGAAGCAAATACTGTCCATACTGGCGGAATATTACCTGATACCACGTACTTACACCTTTTTTTGACTATTACAGCGCCATCTATCACAAATCGAAAAAAGTGGTCCAACTAAATCATTCATATTTCATTACGTACTGCACGAATATGTAATAAAAATGGGGGTTCCTATTTTTAAAAAAGCAGTTGATATCTGTTTGACCTATGGCAACGACATCTAGCGGGCCAACTGTAGCGCCATCCGGTTTTCCCCTTCAAGCTAGACGAGGTTCGTTCCTTGTAGTTATTTCGCGTGTGTGTGTGTGTGTGTGTGTGTGTGTGTGTGTGTATATGTATGTGTGTATATGTGTGTATGTGTGTTCAACCACACACATAACACTCTTGTGAAGAAGACATACACAATGAATCAGCATAAACCGATAAAATATAATGAGGAAATTCAACAATGAGGTTCATTCAGCCTGCGCAAACTAAGACAGTTACGACTTTCTTTTGAGTTTATGAGGGAGTGAATGGGGGAGTGCAGAGCGATCACTCAGTCTAGAGTAAAAAGTTGGTCGGTGTGATCAGATCGTGCAGAGCATGTGAGAGTTGTCACTGCCTGTGGTAGACTGCGTTAGCCCAGTGCGTGTCTGTCGGCTGTTACTGCCGGTGAACTAAAGCCTCGAATGATTGTAATCAGATAAACTTCCTTACCATGGACAAAACTGTACTGATATTGCGTTTCCTTTTTATGGAACTGTGTTTTAGGGTAGGATTTATGAAAATACAGACAGACTAAACAGTATTAATGCATGATACTTTTTGGTATTCGCTAGTTTTTGTGGGCTGCTTCTATCAAAATTCCACATAGTTAGTGGAATATTAAACTTTTCACTGGCTAAACCTGCCTACGCTTAATACAGACACCAACTGTTACCAAAAAAGCTTCAGTAAAATTTCATACATGAACATTGACAGGTGCAGAGGGAAGATTAACAACTGTATGAGGTTTTGAGGTTTTCGTGCGTTTCGAGCTTGGAATATATTAACATTTCTAAGGCCTAAATTTACTTAATGTCAATGAAAACTGTTCCCACTGTTATCTAATGTCACTGAGTGTCAGTTTTCCGCTGTTGAGATGTCAGGGAGCGAAATGAAGAATGCGGATAAGTCTTTATGACTATTTTCAAGCTATCTATATGAGTAGTTTAAAAGCCTGTACTGGTTGGGTGAAGAAAGGATCTGTGTGTGTTTCTGAGAGTGAGTCTTATTCTTATTCAGAGAAACGAAGATATGTGAACCACGATTTTCAAAGAATATTCTGAAGAATTTATTTCATTTGCTAGCGATTCATGAAGAACATTAACAGATTTAATCTCACTATGTAAGCATGAAAGTAGTTGCCAAGGAGTAACTGATGAAATCATAACCAAATTCCTTTTAACAAATGGGAATTTTATTCACTTTAATAGTACCTAAAACATGTTTTAAAAGAAACAGATTTAAAATTATAATCAGAAAACACCCTCTAACTATCAAAGTTACAATTTATTCAGAGGTGGAAAGAAACAAGTTTTGACAGTATGAGCTTTCGGGCAGAGAACCTTGCCGCTCCTTTTTGACACGGCTGCAGTTACCACCGCTCACAACAGCCTCTGAAAGACTACACTGATACAAATCTGCAACAGACCAGATAACTGTAAACTAACAGTATTAACAGGCACACAAACTATGCACCCCCGTGCACTAACAATTAAAATGTTAACCTTGCCACCGAAAGTGCAACTTGATTTTAACTTATAAGAAAAAGTCTTACGGTGAAAGGGCGCCAACTTTATATACTAAAATTATCATTTAAATAAAAGTCCATGAAATCAAATCTTATACAAAATTCTACAAGGTTGGTCAAACAATAGTTAAGATGCTCTACAGTACACAGATACCGCCTCTCAAGATCATAGACAATAATATCAAAGTTTCAAAGATAAAAACATGTTTAAGGTATTAGGCCGTTACACTCCAAGCAATAAATTCGTTAACAAACGAAATCCGAGAAACATGACAGAGGCAGCTACTAACGTATGGTAGAGTGATACGGAGATTACCGAAAAACCCGAACTGCTCTAACCTGCCCCTACTCCACAAGGAAAAACGGACCACCCAATTTATAAACAACCACCTTCCCGCGGGTGCGCAAACGGAGAAGAATGGTGGGGCGACCCCAAAGCAAAACGACTGGTGACCTCACCAAGAAAACATGTAGAATTTAACAAGAGTGAGTCAAACAACATATCACCAATCACTTCTAATAAACTGCGATTTCTCGAGAAGACTTGGCGCAGCACCCCCAAATCGCTCTCCCGAACCGCCCACTGCCGGCCGCTTCAACAGACGCAGGAAGGCGCGCCGATGTCCCGTCTCACGGCGTCGCAGCTCGGACCGGCCAGACTGATGTCGTGGGTTGACTCCTGTTGCTCTCGTGTCGACCGCGAAGTCACTACCCCTCGTTACACGCCGCGGCCCGCTGGACTCACGTGGCGACCTCACATGCGCCGACGCTCAAGACGGACAAGTCAGCTTGTGTCTCAGTGCGCGACCGACCAACCGATCGATCCAACAGCCAATGACCATTGCCTGAGCAAACTCGAGCAGACTGGCGGCCAAACGCGCAGACTCAGATGCAGGAACTAAGCCCCTATCGGGCGACCACTCGCTGAGTTCTCTTACTGGCGGAGTGGAAAGACTCTCGTTTTGCCGGCTTCAAAGTTTGATCCGAACGACAGACATACTAGCACTCCAAACGCCAGACAGACACTAACTGCCTAACAAATGCAGACGAGGGACAGATTAGCAAGCTGGGGACGAGAGAGTGACCCAGACTGACCGACTGGCGAACTCATAGCGCCCCTTTAATGCACGTTAACAGGCACCCTTTGCTATTTCCCACCAGAGGGAGACACCAAAGCTGCGACTGCCACAGCGGCGCCACCGCCAGAAACGGAGGGCGACTGCTTCACACTACGCGCTGTGGCACGCTCTTCGAAACAGCAATTTTTACCACAGCTCAATATGGAAGTAATGTTTGGTGATATGCATCTGAGTGATAAAACAGTGAAAATTATACCCTCACCCCACATGCACACATATTTCTAATCGATGCCCATTGTGGCAGAGACGGCTAATGGAGGAAATGTGGCAGTGGATGCAGGAATAGGTATCTGATAGTAGTAGCTGAACATGGGACATATATTAGAATTTGCAAAATAATAGAGATCGGAGATAAATGGTTGAGTAACTACGGTCACGAAACGGCAGCCAATCAATGACAGGCGCACGCAAGTTAACACCGGCGAAGAGCTGATCACGAACGTTATTCAGAACGTTGAAACGTAACTTGTTTGGACTATTTGATTGACTGAGAATGTTGGTAAAATTTAGCGTACTAACAACATTTATTTTTCTAAATAAGTCATAAATTATACTAAACAAGTTATACATAGAATACCCTAAACAACTAACAGGTGATTTAATGCTCCACTGCATGGGTCCTGATTGGCAAAGACAGTTTAACTAGGTGATCAGAGAGTCAAGTACTCTGGCCCAAAAATGTGGATAACGCAAGCTGAATTGATCTGACGCTGAGCAGACTTTGACTGATCAAATGTACTGAAGTTTCTCTACGTAGGTGCAGCAAAGAGCAAATGGCGACTGAGATCTGCACGCCCTGACAGTGCTGGAGAGGCAATATGTTACTCTGTCCACTTCGTGCGGCGACGTGACTTGCAGCTGCCGAGATGGGTGTGGCGGAGGAGGTGAGACATTTAGGCAGCACCTTTCAATCGATTGCGGCCACGAAAGAAATGTAAAAATCCCATGGTCTAGTGATCAGGCAGACGGATCGCTACTTACTCTCCACCAGAGCCCTGAAATAGATATAGATTTCAGTGTGTGACGCACCTGTTCACTGGTCATACCAAGGACCAATTTGGCTCACTTATACGACAGAGCGCAAGAGGATACCAAACGTCAAGACTGGTAAACCAAAAACGAATAAGGGTGCCCTCGGAAAACGAGTAGTCCGAGAAATTTGAAGTCACACTGTCGGTACAGGAAGAACTTCACCACAGACTCTCCAGTCTATATTACTCGCTAGTGATGTCAGTCTCAGGACAGGTTGGTTGGTTGGTTGGTTGGTTGGTTGTCTTGTTTGTTTAGGGGAAGGAGACCAGACAGCGAGGTCATCAGTGTCATCGGATTAGGAAAGGACGGGGAAGGAAGTCGGCCGTGACCTTTGAAAGAAACCATCCCGGCATTTGCCTGGAGCGATTTAGGGAAATTACGGAAAACCTAAATTAGGATAGCCGGACGCGGGATTGAACTGTCGTCCTCAGGACAGGTCCCAAGTACCAAGCACACATGCCAGAGCTTCGACTAGAAGTCCCTTACGAGACCAAAGCGCTGCACCCCAGTGTTTCGCACATCTCTAGAAAAAAAAAAAAAAAACCGTTTTCCGTCAAAGTTCACAAACGACGCTGCCTTCACACTATCTTGAGCCAATCACAGGACTTTAGAGGCACTAACTCTCCCCTTCCACACTACAGCACATATTCATCTCAAACCAGAGCAAGAGTTAAGAAACCGGCATCTCTAAAAGAAAAGGAAACTGCCAATTACTGGCTTTTCTAAGTTTTTGCAGAGGGGCAAAAAATTATAACACTACCGTCTGCTACTGCTATACCATAACCTTAAAGTTGTAGGCAGGTCGTGAAATAAAACTATCTTGTTAAAGCTATTATGATATAAAGCAACAGACCAGTGTTACCCTCTGAGAGAAATTTTATGTTGACCGTGTTATACCTAACGGAGGTGGCTTACCGGAAATGAAAGTCAGAATTACGTAAATATTTGAACAGTAACAAACAATATTTTTGCCTAGCTATACTGTTTATAGAATAAGGAAAACGGTCGCCAGCCTAATTAGGCAAGAGAAAGATTAACGTTCTCGTTTAAGAAAGTAGGTATAGGTAACTATAACGGACAAACACAATCTAGACTTGGCAACACGCGAGTGCAGTGAACTCTGACACATACATACGTTTTAAGATTGAAGCTAACAACTGGAGCAGCACAAACTATTTGCAAAATTATAACAGAACCGAAACACACTATTACTTTCAGGGCCTATACAAACTGAATGGTCTTTATAACGTTATTATTACTATGCGCTACAGAATCATTAATGGGATATAGGTTAAGTCTCTCTCAGTTAAATACTTTACTATTTAAAATGAAAGTTAATTGGAATCCACTAACAGGTTGCTTCTCACTATCATTTGAATAAAGAAATTATGATTTTCATAATTAATGGTCTTTCCGTTACTTGTTACCCAGTATTAACACAATAGACAAACTGTGGATCCTGGTATACTATTCATATGCACTTCTAATACACAAGAGATACAAACACTTTGCAAACATGAATATATAAAGTTTCACAACTGCAGTTTTCCACTTTTACTACAGTGAGAGAAAAATTTAACATATGTAAGATAATGACTCACCTTCTGCGATTTACAACAGGCAGTAATGAGATCATTTACGAAGCAAAACTTTACAAGCCCCAGTCGTAAGAACTTTCAATTCTGAAGTTGGCAACAACAATTTAATGAGCAGTTTTAATAGGAAAATTATTTTCAGTAAGCATCATTAACTTCAACTCACTCTCTTGAAACATTAACTTTAACTTTCATTTAACTATGTTCAAGAGGCATCAATTAGCAAAACACTGGGCTTTAATGTTCTTTCAGTAAGGACACTCGGAAATCACTTTAGTTCAAACGGAGAGGAACGTGAGAGGTGTTGTGATAAGGAAAAAATCAAGGTAGGTACACAAATTCAGTTGTAAGTTACCTCATATTTGTGCGCACTAAAACATCCGATGAGCTGATCCTTCACTGTACATTATTATAGCATTGCGATACCGTGATTGCGCAATGTGGTGGCAACTGCATGTTGGTAGATGCATTTGCAGTTAGAATTGCTGGACTCTGCCATTTCTTGGTGGCGATGATAGGTACAAATTCCAGAACTGTTCCAGCTATTTATCCATCCATCCGAGACATTGGAAAGTAGCAGAAAAAGCCTCTCTCGCAACCATCACAGTATGCAACATTTACATGGCAGTGCACAGTTTTGTAGCTCGTCCCCGACTCGTAGCTCGTCGCCGACTGACTCGTGTTCCCGACTTTTTCTACCTAGTCCAACCACAATTTGCGCGCACTATACAGTTTCGTTCCTGAGGGGAATCACAACAACTTTTACATACAGAATAACTAAGAAACCTAAGTGAAGATCAGCAGTTTACATAACAGCAACCAAATGCATTGAATGAAACAGAACATTGGCACATATTGACATTACTACAAAAAATTATTCACACAGAAATTACAATTGTATACAGCCAGTTTTGTTCCCTCCAAATGGGACAAAGAATTTAAATGACAGATACACTACGTTGCATAGAATCAAGCCACAACATCAAAGTTTTAACAAAGAAAGGAGTATACAATTTTGTGTTATCGATTCAATCAAACACATTTACAGAAGCTCAATGATGTAACATTAAATGAAACAAAAGCAAAATAAATCCATACAGCATTAGAGCTATGGTGTTACAAGATGATGAAGTCATGTCGATTCCCATGGCAACAAGTAAACAGATACAGTCTCAAAGATCTTTATCTAAATCGCCTGTGCCTTGGAGCTTGTTGGTACTAGCTGTGAGGTGTAATATTGTATCTCTTAACGTTTCTCAGCCACCAGAGTTTTCTTACGCAACAGAGGCGGTGAAGAGAAGAGGTTCACTGGCCTACTTGCAATATCAGCTAACTTGAAAACACGTGAATTTTTGTTATGTGTGGCTCTGCACACAATGTCCAGTTTATGATCCCACTGGGTAGACATATTCCTTTACATCATCGCCCCTGCCCAAGCTTCTTCTGGCGCCGCAGCAGGTATCGCAACATTGTTTTGCTGGACTCTGTCTCAACGAGGGGCTGTCCCTGCCTGACTTTGACGGCTGTGGGCCTGTCCGGCAAGATTTACTAAGGGATGTGCCCGCCGCCAATTGCTTTCAACCCCCAGTAAGCCCTTTCTGTGAGCTAAGAATCACAACAATACCTCATTGTTTTATCGCCCTATCAGGCTCCATAAACTTTGTGGGGTCTCGCTCAAGATATGTCAGGTTGTAATAACATCTATATTAATTTTCCGTATGCGAAAAATAGGTGAGAGAGTAACTTGTCCTCTCTCATTACGACAATTATTCAAAATACCCTGTAGGCTGTCAGGTAAATCCAACACCTTCCATGAAAACCCTGACATGATAAGCAAATCCAGTAGTGTGTCACATAAATCGTGACATTAAATTAACCAAAGTAATACGAGTGACGAGTGAGCCAATGGAACACCACAGACTAACACAAGAATGCCTAAATGCATGTCGTACCTTCCCACCACGAGACCAACGCAATTCCAAGGGGAGAAACGAGAACAGAAGCCGAGAGCAGAACCGTGTTAAGCTAGAAGGCTCTACGATAAGGGACGGACTGGGACACCCACGTCGCCAGATAACCATTAGGACGACACCACCCGCAAGTTTTAGCGCGAGACTTTTTCGCGTCTCTGTTACGTTGCAAACTTTAAAAACATTGCCCCATCACGAAAAGTATAACGTTTCTCATTGGATGGACAGAATTTTTGTAGGCGGAGCTTAAGGTTAACATTGAGACCCTGATTGGTCAGATGAAAACACAGCCAGATAGATTTTTTTTTAAACCAACTTCGGTAAATTGTAGAAAGGGGAAGTTAGGAGAGAGATAGTTCCGAGACGGCGAGCTGGATGGCTGCTGCGGCGGCCGCTGCCGCCCTGACGCTCCCTAAACACCGACAAGGTAATGAACGCACGCGATGCCGCGTTTTGAGCACATAAGGCTACACTCGGAACTGCAGAACTCTCATCTGTTACACCCCTTTTTGCGTAATACTAGTGTCGATCCTAAATTAAAGCTCATGGTGTTCACATTTGCCGCTTGAAGTAAAAATCTGAAATGTGATGATTTTTCTGTTATATAGATATTGAGAAGCCACATCAGTCACTGTAATTTACGACAAGTTAGATAAGTAATTAAAGATAATTGAGGGTCACTGTAGACCATTTTGATAGTTTTCTCCTTTGTGAAACTTAATTTAAACCTAGATTATAGATGTGATATGACATTGTCATCCTTCGATCCATTGTAGAACTTCGAAACACATTCAGGGAATATTCGTTCACATTTTTGTTGAACGCAGTTGGTTTTTACCATCCTGTATTAAAACATTTCCTTTTGTCAATAGTGCAATTTATAAACGATGTTTCGTGAGTAGAATAAAATTTCCAATGGTAAACGTAACTGCTTTTTCGACGTTATTTTACCAGCTAACTAAAAATAGGAAAGCCTTGAACCCCTTCCACTACGTTTAGTTAGTATTAAGATTCTTTTACAGGGAGTGCAGTGGAGCTGACGCTGAGATCATTAAGTATTTGATTATATCATCGCTAGTCTCACTGAGCTCTTCTGAATTCTACATGTCATGTGTAGTCTGGCGTCTCCTTACCAGCAACAGGTCCCAGGTTCAAACTAGTTAATTCCCTAAAAAACACACTCAGAGCGTCGTTGCGCGAAAGTGGTAGGGAGACACGATATAGAACAAACAGACACCACCATGAATGTTAGAACCCTACCAATTTTTGAAATGAAATCAATCACCCATTAGAGAATGTCAACTTTGTAGCTATGTTGGAGGCCAAAATTTTAAACATTTACAGTAAAAAATGACATTTTAGTCAGCAATAGAGTTTAAAATGCGATTCGTGTTTTCTTTTTTCTCATTGGTTTTCGTTACAGTTCGTATGTACTTGTTGTAACATAATTGCTTTCATGTAGTCAGACCATTAGGAAGAATTACAACACATTTTGTTTAAATACGTCTTTGACAATAATATGAAAACGGTGGATTACTACTGACCATATAGCGGTGATGTTCAGTCGCAGTCAGGCAAAACAGAAAGACCGTCAAACACGTAAGCTTTCAGCCAAAAAGGCCTTCATGGGAATTACAAAACATACTCGCACACGCACTCAAGCAAACGCAACTCTTATAGGCATGACCACAGTCTCTGTGTTGTGCCCATCTGACTCTCCTTTCCCTCTATGGTGAGTAGCGATCTATCCTTTTCATACTATTGTCATAGTTCCATCCTGGATTTTCCATTGTTGGGTACATCTTTAATAAATTGCAGTTTAAGGTACCACAAGTCGACTATCTTCATCTGAAACCTCCCCTTTAAATAATTATACAAGACTGTCCTTAAACTGACACTCAATATTTTTTTAGCGCAACGCAATCTGACTTTCAGTAATCCCTACAAGAGAATGGCCCTGACTAACATTAACCTATACGTTTCACAAATCACTTACCTCACAAAAATCTTGGTTACTCCAACTACTGCAATACAGCGAGCGCCACTACTGCCAGCTAAATAAAAGATTCAAACTACTGAAGGCACTAACTACTGATAGGCATAGTTAGCAAATGAAAGATTTTAATACAGAACAAACAATGTGTTTACCTTAATAGTCATAATATGTATAGCAGTTCATGACATCTAGTCTTACAAATTTCAAAATTCCGCCATCTCTCTCCCCACATCCACCACTGCTGGCAGCTCACCTCCAACTGCGCAACGCTACACGCTGTTAACATCCAGCTGCCCAACACTACAATGGCGAGTATTACAACAATGCCAACCAGCCACTGATTGCACTCAGCACAGCCAGTGGTTTTTCATACAGAACGCTATGTGGCGTTACCAATAAAAAAAACCTAAACAGCTTACTTCCTCCAACTGCGCAACGCTACACACTGTTAACATCCAGCTGCCCAACACTACAATGGCGAGTATTACAACAATGCCAACCAGCCACTGACTACACACAGCACTGCCAGTGATTTTTCATACTGGGCCCTATGTGGCGTTACCAATAAAAAAACCTAAACAGCCTACTTACACATCCAGTGACTTTTACTTTTTCCTTTTCAGTTGCTGTATTATATATTCACCTTTCGTCAGTCAGTTCCCTGAGTTAATTTAAGGATTGCTGTTCGACATTTTGTCAAGTTTTTTCTCTTCAGTCTTCTCCTGTTCATGTCTCAGAGCCATCCATTTCTGTTGTAGTGTATTCATTTTCCCTCTTTGAGTCAGTCGTTACTTAATGCCATTGTTGAAATTTCCAGTCTCTAATTTCATCAATTTACACAGATCCCACATCGTTAATTTTTTATCTTTTTGTTATCAATTCAGCTTGGAAAGTTGCCACAGTACCTCTAAATCTCAGCCACGAGAGAAAGTAAAATAATAGCACCTTTGTTTTATTTGACATATCGTGCGTGGGATAATTCTCGGGATCTGTGGCAGATGTTTGAAATTTACAAACGTAACAATAGTCTTTACAAGTAAAAAGAGAATCCCGAGCTGCAGCAAACGACCATTGGAAGAGGAGCACAAGATATAGTGTCCAGTGAAAGGCATTCAGGCTTGTCGTCCAATCCATGCAATCTCTTGCCACACAGTCGACTCCAGGAATGGATCGTGAACGACAGTGCCAACCACACATGCTGGGTAAAAGTCAGAAAAATCATAGAATATGCGTCCCTGAAATTCCTGAGGTGAACCCCAGCAGGCAATACATCAACAATTTTCTGGGTAGTTTACGTACCGTAGCGACGATTCTCTTGCAACGTAGCATTAACTAGAGTAGGGGTCTCCTTTGCAGCTTTCGTTTTCGGTATTATGACTCTTGTGTGTAGCATGTTGCTTTGATGAAGCCGCGCTGCTGGCACCCATTTTAAACATTATTGAAACAGAATAATTAAGATATGAAGATTCGACCAAATATTTTTATATGATTTCTCGCAGAAGATTTGGTCCGTAGAACACCTACAGCTGAGAGGCAGTAGCGGTTGACGTTCCTATGATGTGGCTCCCTGGCGGCCGGCTGTCTCCGCCAACTATCAGTGACGAGATATTGAAAAGATTGCCGTCAAACCTCCTTGCCTAGGGACGCCAGATGAAAGTTGATGTCGTCAAGCCCTGTATGAAAATTGCACAACGGATAACTGGGGAGGGGAGCTTGAGAGCGCTACCTAGAGAGCGTGCCCTTTCTGTGCGATACTAGGCAAGGGGCTGGAGGGCTCACACGCTGATGTGTGGATCCCTGCAGTCTATATCTTTTATTTTAAATGAATTCCTTTAACTGACTTCTTTGTGATTTTTAAGGTATGTTAAAAATTGAGGACAATTGATTACGTATTTATTTTAAATATTATCATTCGATTTTACAGCGATTGTAGGAATTGTTCTAGTTTACAGATATTACAATTTTACAACTTATAGCTCGGGTATATTATATACTAATCTGCACGCACATTTCTACGGGCAAGACGGAATTGCCAAATGTATACCACCAAAGTCTCCCAATATTTTACATGGGACATCCACTATGTCAGGAGGATAATGGGCAAACTAGGGACCACATACATTAACACACGGGTGTCAGATTTCCGAAATTAAACGACAACATTCATTTCCTTACACAATCCGAAGCTGCAAATAAAAGAATTAGTGCAAACATTCAGACACCTCTCTCCCACGCGTGAACATAAAGACAGACGAACTGAAGGCATGTCTGCTCACTTTTGTAAGACTTCCAGAATATCGCGGGCATCCGCAGGTCTTCCTGGGCCCCGGTGGAGGGGGTGGTCGAACCACTTGGCCGTGACCAACCTCTCCACTCCCAATCTTGTGACACTGGAATGTCTTTGACTTTTACCTGCCTGTGCTGTCTCTCTGATCCCCTAGCCAGGAGTAAGGTTGGCACTACTATACTACAGAAATACTTCCCAACTCAAATGTGGCCACGCTTTAATGAAAGGTGTGAGGAGGATTAGGAAAGTTCATGTGCAGATTCACATTCACGAACAAGAAATGCATAATACATGATACATATAAATATGTATCGTGTGGCCTGACACATTTCTATCCACCCGTCCACATGGGTTCTGTGCACCCGCGGCCGGCGGCGTCGCGCAATAAAATTGGCGGCGGAGCCGCCTCCGTTTGTATTTCCCGGTGCAAGCGAGCAGCGAAACCTGCTGCTTATGGAGCGGAAACTATTGTACCGTTTCAGTATTACACTGACTGGCCCGAGCACATATTGCGTGTTACACCTGAAGATAGAATTTTAAATATTTCGAAATCGATCATGGTATGAATAAACAATTAGTACAACTCAAGGGGATCTCTCTCTAAACAAAGTCTCCATCTCGAGGGCTAGTGGATAGCGTTACTGCCTCTGGATCATATGGTCCCGGGTTCGGTTCCCGGACTGGTCGGTGGTTTTGTCCGTCCAGGGACTGGGTGTTTGTGTTGTTATCATCTCATCACATTTCGAGAAATGTCGAGACTGGAACTGAAAAGCTTGGAAACTTGTACGGGAGCTGATGATAACGGTGTTGCACGCCCCACAAATAAACATCTTCATTATCTCTAAATCAATTACAGTGTAAATTCTGTGGAATAGCGATTCGCAGACCTACTCACTGCAATGTAATACTTCGTCAGTTTCTATCCACATCACCTCCATGACTACATCTACTCAATTTAGATTTTCATGCAGATATTCTACTGAAATAAAAAGAATAATATAAATTAGGTGATACAGAGGAAGTATAGTAACAGAGAAAAATTGCAAAGCCCAGAAAGGGTTGTGCAACATAAACGACTGTTGGCACTTCGAACAGTGGACGTTACATTTCAGATGTGTTACGACCCGTGGCTCTACCCTTCATTCGATCCCTGGGAAACCCTACATTTCAGCAAAATAATGCACGACCGCATGTTGCAGGTCCTGTACAGGCCTTTTCTGGATACATTCCCCACATATCTCACCAACTGAAAACGTGTGGTCAATGGTGGCCGAGCAACTGACTCGTCACAATACGCCAGTCGCTACTCTTGATTATCTGTGGTATCGTGTTGAAGCTGCATGGGCAGCTGTGCGTGTACACGCCATCCAAGCTTTGTTTGATTCAATGCCCAGGCGTATCAAGATCGTTTTTACGGCCAGAGCTGATTGTTCTGGGTACTGATCTCTCAGGATCTATGCACCCAAACTGCGTGAAAATGTAATCACATGTCAATTCTTGTATAATATATTTGTCCAATGAATACCCGTTTATCATCTGCCTTTCTTCTTGGTGTAGAAATTTTAATGGCCAACAGTGTAGCTTTACTTTAAATAGACGCTGTAACGGTCGCAAGCGTTAGTTACTTTTTCGAGTGGACTTGGTGAGTTAACGTCAGTCAGGAATGCCTTTAAGGCGACAAAGAAGCCCTTATCAACACGTCACTTTGATAGACGTCTTGTAATACGGCTACGAGTAGTTGGATGTTCCGTCCTCAGTACTCTACAAAGACTCGGCGCGAATGTAGCTACTGTACATGATTGCTGGCAGCGGTGGTCACAAGAAACTTGCAGCACCGCGGGGGGAGACCACCGTCTTCGACGTATGTCTCTGGCGCATCGTTCTGCATCAGCAGGAGCAGTTTGAGCAGCAGTTGCCACGACAGTGCCACAACGAACTGTTACAAATCTGCTGCTTCAAGGAAAACTCTGTACCAGAAGTACTGTAGCTTTCATTCCACGAACACCAAGCCACCGTCATTTGTGACTTCTGTGGTGTCAAGCGAGAACTTATTGGAGGGCAGAGTGGAAATCTGTTGTGTTTTCTGATGAAAGCCTGTTTTGCCTCGATGGCAGTAACGCCCGTTTTCGTTAGAAGGAGGACAGTTGAGGGCCAGCGTACCAGACTCAAGGTATACACACTCAGAGCTATAATCTGGGGTGTGATTTCGACTGAGGGAAGCAGCACTCCGTGGATTTCTCACGCTTCCTGACTGCAAATTTGGACGTCAGTGTGGTGATTCGATATGTTGTGATGCCATTCATGGACAGCATTTCAGGGTGTCTCTTACAGCTGCATAATGGGGGTCGACATGTTATCTTGGCCTGCTCGATCATCAGTTCTATCTCAAACCAGCATATATAGTCTAGTAAATTAGTTTATTCTGTTATGCCATGTTGGCTTTTCATTGAGGTCATATGTTAACATTTCTCCCACATATTTAAATATATCTACAATTTTAATTTCTTGGTTTCCTATGGAAATTTTGTTTATGAGTGGTGGGTCAGTTAACATGATGACTGTTTTTTCAAAGTATATTCCAAGACCAATTTTCTATGCTATTTCCTGTAGTGAAGTAACTTGTTTGGTTTCCTGGATACTGTTGGACAAGAGAGCAAGGTCATCAGCAAATCCTAGACGATTTAAACTTATGTTGCCTTTGTTGTTGTTGTGGTTGCCTGTACAAGCTTATTCATTTCTCAGTGCTCACTGCAACCTACATCCTTCTGAATCTGCTTAGTGTATTCATCTCTTGGTCTCCCTCTACGATTTATACCCTACACGCTGCCCTCCAGTGCAAAATTGGTGATCCCTCGATGCCTTAGAACATGCCCTACCAACCGATCCCTTGTCAAGTTGTGCCACAAACTCCTCTTCTCTCCAATTCTATTCAATACCTCCTCATCAGTTATGTGATCTACCCATCTAACCTTCAGCATTCTTCTGTAGCACCACATGTCAAAAGCTTCTATTCTCTTCTTGTCTCAACTATTTATCGTCCATGTTTCACTTCCATACATGGCTACACTCCATACAAATACCTTCAGCAACGACTTCCTGACACTTAAATCTATACTCGATGTTAACAAATTTCTCTTCTTGAGAAACGCTTTCCTTGCCATTGCCAGTCTACATTTGATATCCTCTCTACTTCGACCATCATCAATTATTTTGCTCCCCAAATAGCAAAACTCCTTCACTACTTAAGTGTCTCATTTCCTACTCTAATTTCCTCAGCATCACCTAACTTAATTCGACTACATTCCATTATCCTCGTTTTGCTTTTGTTGATGTTCATCTTATATCCTCCTTTCAAGACACTGTCCATTCCGTTCAACTGCTCTTCCAAGTCCTTTGCTGACAGAATTACTATGTCATCGGCAAACTGCAAAGTTTTTATTTCCTCTGCATGGATTTTAATACCTACTCCGAATTTTTGTTTTGTTTCCATTACTGCTTGCTGAATATACAGATTGAATAAAATCGGGGAGAGGCTACAACCCTGTCTCGCTCCCTTCCCAACCACTGCTTCCCTTTCATGCCCCTCGACTCTTATAACTGCCATCTGGTTTCTGTACAAGCTGTAAACAGCCTTTCGCTCCCTGTATTTTAGCCCTGTCACCTTTAGAATTTGAAAGAGAGTATTCCAGTCAACATTCTCAAAAGCTTTCTCTAAGTCTACGAATGCTAGAAACGTAGGTTTGCCTTTATTAATCTTTCTTCTAAGATAAGTCTTAAGGTCAGTATTGCCTCACGTGTTCTAACATTTCTACGGAATCCAAACTGATCTTCGCCGAGGTCGGCTTCTACTAGTTCTTCCATTCGTTTGTAAAGAATTTGCGTTACTATTTTGCAGCTGTGACTTATTAAAGTGATAGTTGGGTAGTTTTCACATCTGTCAACAACTGTCTTTGGATCTTACAATTTAGATGTTCTCTGGGTTAGTCTTGCACCATTCCCTCAACGTTGTTGTTGTTGTCTTCAGTCCTGAGACTGGTTTGATGCAGCTCTCCATGCTACTCTATCCTGTGCAAGCTGCTTCATCTCCCAGTACCTACTGCAGCCTACATCCTTCTGAATCTGTTTAGTGTACTCATCTCTCGGTCTCCCTCTACGATTTTTACCCTCCACGCTGCCCTCCAATGCTAAATTTGTGATCCCTTGATGCCTCAAAACATGTCCTACAAACCGATCCCTTCTTCTAGTCAAGTTGTGCCACAAACTTCTCTTCTCCCCAACCCTATTCAATACCTCCTCATTAGTTATGTGATCTACCCACCTAATCTTCAACATTCTTCTGTAACACCACATTTCAAAAGCTTCTATTCTCTTCTTGTCCAAACTAGTTATCGTCCATGTTTCACTTCCATACATGGTTACACTCCAAACAAATACTTTCAGAAACGACTTCCTAATACATAAATCTATATTCGATGTTAACAAATTTCTCTTCTTCAGAAACGCTTTCCTTGCCATTGCCAGTCTACATTTTATATCCTCTCTACTTCGACCATCATCAGTTACTTTACTTCCTAAATAGCAAAACTCCTTTACTACTTTAAGTGTCTCATTTCCTAATCTAATTCCCTCAGCATCACCCGATTTAATTTGACTACATTCCATTATCCTCGTTTTGCTTTTGTTAATGTTCATCTTATATCCTCCTTTCAAGACACTGTCCATTCCGTTCAACTGCTCTTCCAAGTCCTTTGCCGTCTCTGACAGAATTACAATGTCATCGGCGAACCTCAAAGTTTTTACTTCGTCTCCATGAATTTTAATACCTACTCCAAATTTTTCTTTTGTTTCCTTTATGGGTTGCTCAATATACAGATTGAATAACATCGGGGAGAGGCTACAACCCTGTCTCACTCCTTTCCCAACCACTGCTTCCCTTTCATGCCCCTCGACTCTTATTACTGCCATCTGGTTTCTGTACAAATTATAAATAGCCTTTCGCTCCCTGTATTTTACCCCTGCCACCTTTAGAATTTGAAAAAGAGTATTCCAGTCAACATTGTCAAAAGCTTTCTCTAAGTCTACAAATGCTAGAAACGTAGGTTTGCCTTTTCTTAATCTTTCTTCTAAGATAAGTCGTAAGGTCAGTATTGCCTCACGTGTTCCAACATTTCGACGGAATCCAAACTGATCCTCCCCGAGGTCTGCATCTACCAGTTTTTCCATTCGTCTGTAAAGAATTCGCGTTAGTATTTTGCAGCCGTGGCTTATTAAACTGATAGTTCGGTAATTTTCACATCTGTCAGCACCTGTTTTCTTTGGGATTGGAATTATTATATTCTTCTTGAAGTCTGAGGGTATTTCGCCTGTCTCATACATCTTGCTCACCAGCTGGTAGAGTTTTGTCATGACTGGCTCTCCCAAGGCCGTCAGTGGTTCTAATGGAATGTTGTCTACTCCGGGGGCCTTGTTTCGACTCAGGTCTTTCAGTGCTCTGTCAAACTCTTCACGCAGTATCGTATCTCCCATTTCGTCTTCATCTACATCCTCTTCTATTTCCATAATATTGTCCTCAAGTACATCGCCCTTGTATAAACCTTCTATATACTCCTTCCACCTTTCTGCCTTCCCTTCTTTGCTTAGAACTGGGCTGCCATCTGAGCTCTTGATATTCATACACGTGGTTCTCTTCTCTCCAAAGGTCTCTTTAATTTTCCTGTAGGCTGTATCTATCTTACCCCTAGTGAGATAAGCTTCTACATCCTTACATTTGTCCTCTAGCCATCCCTGTTTAGCCATTTTGCACTTCCTGTCGATCTCATTTTTGAGACGTTTGTATTCCTTTTTGCCTGCTTCATTTACTGCATTTTTATATTTTCTCCTTTCATCAATAAAATTCAGTATTTCTTCTGTTACCCAAGGATTTCTAGCAGCCCTCGTCTTTGTACCTACTTTATCCTCTGCTGCCTTCACTACTACATCCCTCAGAGCTACCCATTCTTCTTCTACTGTATTTCTTTCCCCTATTCCTGTGAATTGTTCCCTTATGCTCTCTCTGAAACTCTGTACAACCTCTGGTTCTTTCAGTTTATCCAGGTCCCATCTCCTTAATTTCCCACATTTTTGCAGTTTCTTCAGTTTTAATCTACAGGTCATAACCAATAGATTGTGGTCAGAGTCCACATCTGCCCCTGGAAATGTCTTACAACTTAAAACCTGGTTCCTAAATCTCTGTCTTACCATTATATAATCTATCTGATACCTTTTAGTATCTCCAGGGTTCTTCCACGTATACAACCTTCTTTCATGATTCTTAAACCAAGTGTTAGCTATGATTAAGTTGTGCTCTGTGCAAAATTCTACTAGGCGGCTTCCTCTTTCATTTCTTAGCCCCAATCCATATTCACCTACTATGTTTCCTTCTCTCCCTTTTCCTACACTCGAATTCCAGTCACCCATTACTATTAAATTTTCGTCTCCCTTCACTATCTGAATAATTTCTTTTATTTCATCGTACATTTCTTCAATGTCTTCGTCATCTGCAGAGCTAGTTGGCATATTAACTTGTACTACTTTAGTAGGTGTGGGCTTCGTATCTATCTTGGCCACAATAATGCGTTCACTATGCTGTTTGTAGTAGCTTACCCGCATTCCTATTTTCCTATTCATTATTAAACCTACTCCTGCATTACCCCTATTTGATTTTGTGTTTATAACCCTGTAGTCACCTGACCAGAAGTCTTGTTCCTCCTGCCACCGAACTTCACTAATTCCCACTATATCTAACTTTAACCTATCCATTTCCCTTTTTAAATTTTCTAACCTACCTGCCCGATTAAGGGATCTGACATTCCACGCTTCGATCCGTAGAACGCCAGTTTTCTTTCTCCTGATAACGACATCCTCCTGAGTAATCCCCGCCCGGAGATCCGAATGGGGGACTATTTTACCTCCGGAATATTTTACCCAAGAGGAGGCCATCATCATTTAATCATACAGTAAAGCTGCATGCCCTCGGGAAAAATTACGGCTGTAGTTTCCCCTTGCTTTCAGCCGTTCGCAGTACCAGCACAGCAAGGCCGTTTTGGTTAACGTTGCAAGGCCAGATCAGTCAATCATCCAGACTGCAACTACTGAAAAGGCTGCTGCCCCTCTTCAGGAACCACACGTTTGTCTGGCCTCTCAACAGATACCCCTCCGTTGTGGTTGCAACTACGGTACGGCCATCTGTATCGCTGAGGCACGCAAGCCTCCCCACCAACGGCAAGGTCCATGGTTCATGGGGTTCAATATGTTTTCTAAAGCACAGTCGAACAGTAGAAGTGCCAAGCAATATCCTTGTCTTAAAACTGCTTTTATGACGAATGGCTCAGAGAGTTCCCTCTTGAGCTGGTCTTTTGTTACAGTGTTGGTTAAGGTGAGTTCTATCAATCTGATTATGTTGTATGGAGTCAAAAATTTCTTAAGATTTTTAACGTTGAAGGTCTATGGATACAGTCATAAGCTTTTTTAAAGTCTACGAAGCTTATTACAAGAGTTTTGTTTCGTTTCTTGTATTATGCTATGTCTAATTTTAAAGTGACGATCTGTTCTGCACAGCTTCTTCAAGGTCTGAATTACATTACTCAACGTTACATTACATTACTCTTCATTACATTACATTACATTACATTACATCCACATATACATCCATACTCCGCAAGCCACCTGACGGTGTGTGGCGGAGGATACCTTGAGTACCTCTATCTGTTCTCCTTTCTGAGCCAATCTCGTATTGTTCGTGGAAAGGACTGTCGTTATTCCTCTGTGTGGGGTCTAATCTCTCTGATTTTATCCTCATGGTCTTTTCGCGAGATATGCATGGGAGGGAGCAAAACTTCAACAACAGCCCGTACCGAGCTACAGAGCGTCTCTCCTGCAGAGTCTTCCACTGGAGTTTATCATCTCCGTAACGCTTTCACGATTACTAAATGATCCTGTAACGAAGCGCGCTACTCTCCATTGGATCTTCTCTATCTCTTCTATCAACCCTATATGGTACGGATCCCACACTGCTGAGCAGCATTCAAGCAGTGGGCGAACCAGCGGACTGTAACCTACTTCCTTTCTTTTCGGATTGCATTTCCTTAGGATTCTTCCAATGAATCTCAGTCTGGCATCTGATTTACCGACAATCAACTTTATATGATCATTCCATTTCAAATCACTCCTAATGCGAACTCCCAGATAATTTATGGAATTAACTGCTTCCAGTTGCTGACCTGCTATATTGTAGCTAAATGCTAAAGGATCTTTTTTCCTATATCTTCGCAGCACATTTACATTTGTCTGCATAGAGATTCAGTTGCCATTCCCTGCACCATTCGTCAATTCGTTGCAGATTCTCGTGCATTTCAGTACAATTTTCCATTATTACAACCTCTCGTTATACTACAGCATCATCCGCAAAAAGCTTCAGTGAACTTACGATGTTATCCACAAGGTCATTTATACATATTGTAAATAGCAATGGTCCTACGACACTCCACTGCGGCACACCTGAAATCACTTTTACTTCGGAAGGCTTCTCTCCATTGAGAATGACATTCTGCGTTCTGTTATCTAGGAACTCTTGAATCCAATCACACAATTGGTCTGAGAGTCCATATGCTTTTACTTTGTTCATTAAAAGACTGTAGGGAACAGTATCAAACGCCTTGCGGAAGTCAAGAAACGCGGCATGTACCTGGAAACCCCTGTCTAGGGCACTCTGAGTCTCGTGGACGAATAGCACGAGCTGGGTTTCACACGATCGCGTACATTACTCTACATTAAATTACATTACTTTACATCACATTACATTACATCACATTACTCTACACTACAGTACTCTAAATTAATTTTTTTTCCGTCATGAAATTTACTGGTCACTGGTTGACTTCAGTATGGCAACACGAATGAAGGGTGAACTACAATGAGAGCAATGTGTGTTGGCCAAACATCAGAAAAATCATAAAACAAACGTCAGCTGAAGTTCCTGACGTGAAATTGGATGGGCAATGTGTTAGCAAATGGCTACGAGATCCTCAACAGTGCTGTAGGTACATAGTTTATTTACTCCTGCTACGGTTCTTCTCAAGTACAGGTGTATATACTACGTTTACGCTGAATCCGCGCTGCTGGAACCTCACTGCCCAACCACTGGCAGGTCGCGTCTCGATGCTCGCCTGGAGCCTCGTTACATTTACGCTCCAGTCTTGCTGCTGCCACGTCGCTGGTGGTGCAGTTCAGATCGGAAGTACAGTGAACTACTCGCAGCATCGTCTAGCGACTGTAGCAGATAATAGTTCAAGCAAAAAGTTTGGTATATACACAGAGAAAGAAGACGAAGAAGCATGTATGCACATTCTGACTGAGGCAGTTCTTGATGCAGATACATTGACCACTTTTACCATGTTTACAACAGTGTAGCCCACATACGCGTTGATGCTAACTTGTTTCCAGCCAAACTGAATAATAGCGGGACAGAGGAATGGTTCGCAAGACATTTTTTCCCAGGTAGCTGCCTTGTTTTTTGACTTCGATACAGTTCCCCACAGTCGTTTAATGATCAAAGTAAGAGCATATGGACTATCAGACCAATTGTGTGATTGGTTTGAACAGTTCCGAGATAACATAACGTAGTATGTCATTTTCAATGGAGAGAAATCTTCCGATGTAAGAGTGATTTCAGGTGTGCCGCAGGGGAGTGTCGTTAGGACCGTTGCTGTTCACAATCTACATTAATGACCTTGTGAATAAAATCGGACGTTCACTGAGGCTTTTTGCGGATGATGCTGTAGTATAACGAGAGGTTGTAACAATGGATAATTGTACTGAAATGCAGAGGATCTGCAGCGAATTGACTTATGGTGCAGGGAATGGCAATTCAATCTCAATGCAGACAAGTGTAATGTGCTGCGAATACACAGGATGAAAGATCCTTTAGCGTTTAGCTACAATATAGCAGGTCAGCAACTGGAAGTAGTTAATTCCATAACTTATCTGGGAGTACGCATTAGAAGTGATTTAAAATGGAATGATCATATAAAGTTGATCGTCGGTAAAGCAGATGCCAGACTGAGATTCATTGGAAGAATCCTAAGGAAATGCAATCCGAAAACAAAGGAAGTAGGTTACAGTAATCTTTTTCGCCCACTGCTTGAATACTGCTCAGCAGTGTGGGATCCGTACCAGATAGGGTTCATAGAAGAGCTAGAGAAGATCTAACGGAGAACAGCTCGTTTCGTTACAGGATCATTTAGTAATCGCGAAAGCGTTACGGAGATGATAAACTCCAGTGGAAGACTCTGCAGGAGAGACGCTCAGTAGCTCGATACGTGCTTTTGTTGGAGTTTAGAGAACATACCTTCACTGAGGAGTAAGGCAGTATATTGCTCCCTCCCACGTATATCTCGCGAAGAGACCATGAGGAGAAAATCAGAGAGATTAGACACCACATAGAGGCATACCGCAATCCTTCTTTCCACGAACAATACGAGACTGCAATAGAAACGAGAACCGATAGAGGTACTCAAGGTACCCTCCGCCACACACCGTCAGGTGGCTTGCGGAGTATGGATGTAGATGTAGAACAAACCACTCAGAGCACATTTACACGTAGTTATGAACCTTACAACAAATTTTAGAATTTATCTTAAATATTGTCAAACCAGAACAGTTAAAGATATTGACATTGGAGCCAACATTATTAACGCAATTTCAGTGTACAAACGATTCGTAGGTCTATCCTCTCTGATGTAATATCTCGTTTGTTTCCACCCATGTCACCTCCGTGTACTACATCTGTCACTCGTAGATATACGTGCTCATATTCCATCGAGAAAGGAAAAGAAAAGTAAATAATGAAAAGATTAACTAAACTGAAGCAGACGAAACTGTTTTCTTAAATTATTACATCAGTTGTTATCAGTCGTGAAGAGATTTTGATTATCTGCATGGCCCTAGCCACAGTTAACTTTGCATCCAAAAAGGACTGAAATAAGTACCTGTTTAATTATTAGTAGTTGTAGTTATTATTATAAGCTCACAGCAAACATTACCGTCTGTATACAGCAGATCTACTGGTAGGATACTGAGAGACAACAGTTAGTCTACAGCAGAAATTGCATACAATACACTCGTAGGACCCATCCTAAAATACTGCTCAAGTGTTTGGAACCCTTACTAAACAGAAGTAACAGAGACTTCGAACGTATACAAACAAAGGAAGCACTAAGAGATTATTTTTTCCCATGGGAGGATATCACAGACATGCTGAATGAATTGGACTGACATATATTTTACTTTTTTCTTAGATTTTTTGAAGACAGACGCAGACTATTTCGGCAAAGCCTACGTATAAAGTCAGTGGAGCACGAATTTAGCAAACTACTGTAACCGCTCACGTATGGCTCCCAAAGGGATCGCAAATTCAAAGATTACACTAACTGGAGCAGGCATAGAGGCGTTTCACCAATCACTTTTCCCAAACTGCACGCTTGAAAGGGAAAAGGAAGAAGCCCTAAAACTAGTACGACGATAAGTACTTATTGTTATACCCTTGACTGTGGTTTCTGGAGTGTAGATGCAGACACTGATTTGAGGCTGACGAGCATAATTTTAAAGTTTATCTTCGGCAGCAAAATGTTTCTTGCTGTTGGGATTTGTTTGATTAGCCTCCATTTTCGTTCAGTAAACGTGTAGTGAGGATCTCTTTGTAGACGTGCTGTATTTCAAAAAAGGAAAATAAACTGATGTCATACATTAAACAAGAACAGGAATGGTGAGACTAAATCACTATTTCATAAACCGAATGATATTTAGTCCTGAAGGATGTGGAAGAAGTCGAGTGTGAAAGGCCTCCGCATGTGCGACTGTAACGAGACATACTGAGTCATTGGCTGCCCACCCCTCTTCATATCGCGGCAGAATGTTTCCCTTACACATAGCCTCTTGTTCACAATCACTTTCCTCGTTTCGCTTTCTACAGAATTCTTACGTCAATGAAACTAACAGACGACACGTCTCCGTGACGTCGTTGTCAACAATGACAACAATGAGCTCGTGCACAAAACCAATGGAACCGTTGCGTAGCATCAGTCTCATTGACAAACCTTCCGAAGAAAGAGTCGATTTCGAAGTGCGCTTTCTAGGAAGTCTATTTCGCATCCTTCGGGCTGTGAGAAGAAGTTGCGAGGTAGGTGATAGTCGAGTTTTCTATTGTTTTTCAAATTGCAGCCTCCGTATCAGAGAATGTTAAATAAACTGGTCTTGCGTGGCTTCATCGTATACGCTCGTCACGTTCTAATAGAATGTCGTAAGCAGAGAGGAGTGAACTTTCATTTTACATTTCCGAACGCTTGCTACATAACTGTACTCTAAATTTGTCATGCTCTCGGTCATGAAAGTATCAGTCTGGATCGATGTTAGATCCCAGTAACACCTAAGCTTTTTTTCGAATTCGTAATGATGGAAAAATTATTCTCATCATATTGTTGTAAGCTCTACTTATAAAACTGTCCGGTCTGCTGAATATTACCTTCAGAAGATAGTTACACTATAAAAGTAAGACTATACGTAACGACATTTGAGGGATTTAGCATGCGATTTTCGAAAATATGTTTCACAAAAATATATTGATTTGAATTTGATGTAGAATGCAAAATCATAGCTATGACTTCTTACCATAGCCATCTGTCGTTCGTGTTTGTATTAATAATACAATTTATATTTGCACGACACCATTAAACTTCGCTACCTGTAGCACATCTGCTAGCTCTCATTCCCAGAAGTCAAAAGTACTTGTGAAATTTGGTATCATCGGAATGCAATAGAGACCTTACTGGTTTTGTACAACGTATCGATACCGAAAATGTGACGAAGAACAAAAAAAAAAAAATTATGTTGTGAGTGGGGGACGGTAATTTTGATACACATTTTGCATTTTCACGTGTTCTGTTCGCATAGAAACTAAAATTATGGTGGGAAAATAATATTTACTGTTTTTTTCAGTTCGTAGATTTGTAGAAGGTTTTGAATAATATGAATGGAGTTGTCTGTTAATAGGCACTGTGGTAAGATGTATATAAGGGATTTAGAAAATAAACTATTCTCCTTATACGATACAGGTCGATGCAGTCATTACTAAGGAAATACTATAACTCAGAAGCAACAGAGTTGTAAGGCAGCGTTGTTTTATTGCCATTACCGATGTTTAATTCGTGTACTGTTGGTACACTGAGGGAAGTGATGGACAGTGTCGACGGCGATGTGATATGACACACAGATCAAATAGTTTGTTTCATCTTACTATTGACATTATAGTAGTCAGTAAAAGTGAACAAAAGCAAAAGCTCAACTAAATGGGAAGTGTACCAAATGCTGGTTATAACAAGCACATAACCAACGAGAAGAGTATGCCAATTGTTTACGTACAACCTGATGTGCTAGACTTTTCACGTTTAAACTAGGATGGATTCGTTGGTTAATCTGGGGGAGGGGGCCAAACAGCAAAGTCATCGGTCCCATCGGAATAAGAAAGGATGAGGAAGGAGGTTGGCCGTGCTCTTTCAAAGGAACCATCTCGGCATTTGCCTGAGACGATTTTGTGAAATCACAGAAAAGTTAAGTCAAAATGGCCGGACGTGTCTTTGACCCGTCGTCCTCCCGAATAAGAGTTCATTGTCCTAACCACTACGGCTACTCAGTCGGTAGTTAAACTAGGACAAGACACATTTAAAGAAGTGGATCAACTAGGAAGTGCGGCAGATAAAACATAAGATCTGAATAACATTCGTGTAAAGTTGTTTTAAAGTTCAACACTGTATGGCTCCGGAAAACAACACTGGGGAATATACAAATGAAGCAGTTTCTAAGCTTTTAAAACTAGAGTCTATTAATGGTCTAATCTTCGGCATAGTTGTGCGGAAAGTGATTGCAATTCAAATTAGTTTGACCTGGTCTGGAGAACGAAATTGGAACCTAGAACACTAAAGTATACGTTATGTTGATATTAGGTGCGGTAGTGCCAACAATTAACATAAAGACTAGCTATCATTTTACTAATGAATGTGCGTGACACTTGATTTGACTACTCTAACTATGATGTTTAGGTTCTCATTTTCTTACTGAGGTGGCCTTATATAATGTAATGAATTTGTAAATGCGGTGAGGGAATTAGTTCTAAAGGGTGTGTCACCATTACAAGCTGTACAAAAGGTTGCTGTTAGTTTCCAGCATCGCGCATCTGTTTCAAGAATTAAGAAACCCAATGAGATATTCTTCTGACCTTCAGTGAGAGATATTGTTTAATAACAGATGTGATTTACCTCTGTTTCATTATCAGCAAGTGAGTTTTTTTTCTCCCTTGACATATTTTAGTTTTACATTCTATGTTATCTTTGTTGAGGGACTGCACTTCTCTGCTCATGGTTCAGAAAAGAGGTCTAAAATTGATGCTACAAATCACTAAATTGACAGGAAAAATCTAGACCTACTCTCATAATGTTAGAAAGTCTATGTAAATTGTTTGTATATGCAAACTGAAATATATTTTCTTCATTTTTACATTAATGAGTTATTCAAGATGTTCACAGTTTTGTCAAATTCACTGAATCTAATGCGATAGCAAGGCTTCAGGAAATATTGTGAAACATACAGTTACCAGTAAGATTGCTCCATCTTTTTATGTATGTTCGGCACATCTACAAATTCCATTATTTTCAGAAACTGTTACCATGACACCAATAATTTTTGTTCTTAATTATCAGTCAGTTGTTCCATTTAATATGAAGTATAGTATGAGATTACACTGTTGTTTTAAGCCAATCTTTTTCGTCAATATTACAGTTATAATATGAATATTTTCACTTCCTCAAACACCGTGCTTGAACGACTGCTTGACTTAAATTCCCAGATGTTTTCGAGGATGATGTCGCGGTTCAGCTCGCCACCTGCCAGCCAGGGGAAACCCAGGCTTCTCGATGAGCCACCAACACCTGCGCCTCTGCGCCGCCTTCGGCCACCTCGACCAGAGCCGAAGGAGAAGAAGGCGGAGTCCACCACCACTGACAGCGAAGAGGCCGCTGCTAATAAACCAAAGCTTGAAGCAATTTTTGTAAGCAACAGACCCTCATGCAACACCCGACAGTAATTACTATAGAGTGTTTCAAGAAAAAAAAAGAACACAGAAATGAATTGGAGTAGTCTGCAAACACACTCATTGAAATGACAATTTCTTTTTACAGATTGGTCCCAGGCCAAGAATTGTGCATTTTGACTCGCCCGGTGTCGAAGATGAAGAGGAGGAAGTCTCTGGCTCCTACTACCCGCCCGGAGTTCCTGTTCCACCCAGTCGTCTGCAGATCTTTGCCAACAGACCACGCAGACGGAAGATTATCCGAGAGCCACCGTCTGTGGAACTGCAGTCTGCGATGGCACAACTGAGAGCTGAGATACAAGCAATGGTAGGTGTAGCTGTTACAAGTACATCATCATCTCAGAAACTCAAACCTCTCTGTAGCTTTCCTAATTTGGGACGCTTTAAATAAATGTGAATGTAGGAATCATTTACCCACTCCAATCGTTCCATACAACCTAGCAATAAGAAGGAGAACCTATGACTCCATCTATATCCGAACTCTGCAAATCACTGTGAAGTGCATGCCGGAGGGTACTTCCATTGCACTACGTATTCCATTTCCATTAGTGTATCGATCAATGCATTCCTTCCGAAGTCTGTTCTCGTCTTCGCACAACCTAGTACATAAATAGGGATGTCTGTGTAGAATATTCCTTAATTCCTCACTTCATACATTTTCGTAATCATAGTTGACATCTGTCTTCAAGCGTATGCCACTTTAGGTTTCTCATTTTCCCGGAATCTCACACATGAGTCAAAGAACCTGTGGTATTTGTTCATCAGCCAACAGCCACACACTTGATGAATGTTATATGATGGGTCACGCAGTTGTTTAATAAATCTAGTTAAAAGACTTATAGCATTTTCCAAGGTATCCTACAAATTCACCGAAATCTGCTTGTGTAATCATTCCATTTCATATCCCCACAAATAGAGATTTTTAATGATTGTATGATTCCAGTTTCTTTATCCTGATATTGTTGACATAGAGCCGGCCGTTGTGACCGAGCGGTTCTAGGCGCTTCAGCCTGGAAACGCGAGACCAGTGCGGTCGCGGGTTCGAATCCTGCCTCGGGTATGGATGTTTGTGATGTCCTTAGGTTAGGTAGGTCTAAGTAGTTCTACGTTCTAGGGGACTGATAACCTCAGATGTTAAGTCCCATAGTGCTGAGAGCCATTTGAACCATTTTGTTGACATAGAACTCTTTCGATTCAAAAGTTAGCTTGGGCAGATGCAGAGACAGGCGTCCTCTTCTGGAAAGGCATATAATTATATTGTTTGAAAACTAAATTTACTTGTTGTACTAAGAATAATGAGTATTATTGACAGTTGATGTGCCTGAATTTATTTCGCTAGCTCGTTCGTGGAGTCAATGAAATTTTTAATCTGTATCCACGTTACATTTCTCTTCTTTACACAGTAAGAGCATGTCATAGCCATCCCATTGTTACAGGCCCCTAACAGAGTCCAGTATTAGAAATAGACTATGTAGCCATGGTCGAGCAAACAGCGTAACTTATTATTATTTTTGTCATTCGCAGGAGAACCCGCCGCCTACATCATGGATCGGGCTTTTAGTGGAGAGCCTGGTCGACACGTATCGAAACAAGAGAGATAACCGCCTGAACCATGGACTGGCAGACAGACCTGGGTTCGTCACTCAAATGAAGAGAAGCCTCGCACCTATTCGTGAGGCAGCGAGAAGATTTCTGCACCTGAAGAAGAACACGGGGAAGAGACAGCTGCCCACAGGCACACACTCAACTCTGCGTGATTACTTTCTTCATTGTGAGCATCCTGAGCCCAGTTACCCGCCGGTTATTCCATTAACACCGAAGCTGCTTGAAACCGCGCTGTAAGCGTAGTGTTGCAAACCAGTTTGGTTTCGTGTCAATAAAATACCTTAAAAACCTACTTAATCGTAGTATTTTATTGTTGAGTTAGTTGAAAATACATTTTCACGCTAAATAAGTAATATCAACGGTAGGAAAACGACCTTTGTTTTTCTAAGCTGTGACGCAACCTACTTGAAACGAGATAGTCAAAACTGAACTGACAGTAGCACTCGATGAATTATGTCAATTGACGGTGCAGTTAAGGTTAGTCTTTTTGAGAATAGGGAAGATGAATGGAGTGTAGTCTAAACTGCCATATCAGGCTAGAGTTTTTAGTTTCGAAACAGGTTTAGTTGCTTCAGTCTTCATTTATCCAGCGGATTGTCTGCAGACAATCCAAGAAGTTTGGCAATAGACAATTCAACAAAAAGTGTAAGGCAAGGCTAATAACGTTCAGGGTAGAAGTTACTGCTGCTAGATATATCTGTACTAATATCCGTATTAATTCGGAAATCACAGCTTAGCAAATAGGAACTGCTTCAAGTTTTTAAGCCAAATGCAGGTCTCAGAAACGCCAGTTGTGATATAGGCTTTCTGGAGAATGTAAGTGATTTAGAAGAACGTGTATTGATTGTTGTGGGTAGAAACGTCTAAGACCATAACTTGTATTCTGAAATGTACACGACCAAGAATGCTTCTTGCACTCAACTGATGGTTGTGTCTCTCATCATGTGATACAGCAGGCAATGAGTGAAAAATTCTGTACAGGATTGTAAGTACAAAGTTTCGGAATCAGTTCAGCAGACAGAGACATTCACCCGCATATTTTATTGATGTATCACATTAAGAAAGTCCCACAACGTTGACATACGAACGTTCCCATCAAAATCTCAATGATTTTCAATTATTTACTAAGCACAAATATTTCCTGATATTAAAACAGGGCACTTCGATGCACGGAAGGAAAATATTTAAAAAAAAGTATTAGAACAATTTCGGCAGCACATAAAAATGCTATTAAATATATAATATGAGGCATTGGCTTCACAGCAGGAAACTGGTAAATCTGAAGTTAATTTTATAGATGTTTTACGCTGAATGACAAATCTGTAAGTCTATGGAATTGTAGAAGTATAGCTAAGTGGGTACAGTTAAATGTCACGTTACTGCAGGCATCACAGTGGGAGAGTGAGAGTGGCTGTATCTACAAAATAATGGAATAACGTGCGTTGCCGTATAAATGCTCGAGTGCTCCACTAAACAGCGGTTTTGAGAGATATACGTTACTAACATACTTAGAATAACAGACTATAAAACTTCTGACAGTCTAGAGGCCCCAACGAGAAATGTTTTGCACTTCATTTAACAAATAGTGCGGGTACAAGTAATAAATTAGAAATACACGCGAAGTCATCATGTTGTTGTTGTTGTTGTTGTTGTTGTTGTGGTCTTCAGTCCTGAGACTGGTTTGATGCAGCTCTACATGCTACTCTATCCTGTGCAAGTTTCTTCATCTCCCGGTACCTACTGCAACCTACATCTTTCTGAATCTGCTTAGTGTATTCATCTCTTAGTCTCCCTCAACGATTTCTACCCTTCACGCTGCCCTCCAATGCTAAATTTGTGATCCCTTGATGCCTCAGAACATGTCCTACCAACCGGTCTCTTCTTCTCGTCAAGTTGTGCCACAAACTTCTCGTCTCCCCAATTCTGTCCAATACCTCCTCATTAGTTATGTGATCTACCCATCTAATCTTCAGCATTCTTCAGTAGCACCACATTTCGAAAGCTTCTATTCTCTTGTCGTCCAAACTATTTATCGTCCACGTTTCACTTCCACACATGGCTACACTCCATACAAATTCTTTCAGAAATGACTTCCTGACACTTAAATCTATACTCGATGTTAACAAATTTCTCATCTTCAGAAACTCTTTCCTTGCCATTGCTAGTCTACATTTTATATCCTCTTTACTTCGACCATCATCGTTAGTTTGCTCCCCAAATAGCTAAAGTCCTTTACTTCTTTAAGTGTCTCATTGCCTAATCTAATTCCCTCAGCATCACCCGACTTAATTCGACTGCATTCCATTATCCTCGTTTTGCTTTTGTTGATGTTCATCTTATATCCTCCTTTCAAGACACTGTCCATTCCGTTCAACTGCTGTTCCAAGTACCTTGCTGTCTCTGACAGAATTACAATGTCATCGGCGAACCTCAAAGTTTTTATTTCTTCTCCATGGAATTTAATACCTACTCCGGACTTTTCTTTTGTTTCCTTACCGCTTCCTCAGTATACAGATTGAATAACATAGGGGAAACGCTACAACTCTGTCTCACTCCCTTCCCAACCACTGCTTCCCTTTCGTGCCCCTCGACTCTTACGACTGCCACCTGGTTTCTGTAAAAATTGTAAATAGCCTTTCACTTCCCTGTATTTTACCCCTGCCATCTTTATAAGTCATCATATGTGGATATTTCAATATTTATTTCATCTTGCTTAGCAGAAATTGTGTGCACGAGGTGTTTTGTTCGCCAGTTAAGTTTCGCATTGCAACAATCCCGGAAACTGCAGAAGCACTTAGTGGTAGAGAATGAGTTTCTAAATTGAACTGTGTTTCATGATACGTATGTGATCCCCATAAGATAAAGGACAGTGAAAATCAAAACAGCTAATCAAAAGAACAATGAATAGCCTAAATCTCCACTTAAGCAATTAAAGGTTGTCACTGAAGTTAAATGTGGGATCTTACATGCTTGACTACAAAGTACGGCTTTGAACCGCTGCTACAATATATCAAACTGTAATTATGAAGTCGTCTATGTGCCGTAGGGTAGGTACACTTATACGATGCACCTATACTTATAAGACAACAGAATTTAAAAAGTAAGATACCTTAGAATACAACGAAGCTTCATAACAGACGTTTTACGATAGTGTTTTCTTTAATTTTACGCGAACACAACTCTGTGAAATTTAATATTTTATTACAGTTTCAGATCAGTAAGGTTACTCGAGGATAGACAGGTATATTAACATGTTACAAATGTTTCGAAGATTGTGGCACCTATCGCTGTCATACTGTCATAACGTACAAATAACTCATTGTATAACGGTACTTCGCGGGTAGGCGTGTCAATTAGCAACATATTAATTAAAATGGGGGATACAGAGACTTTATTTTGGAAGAATTAAAAAGGGAAAAGTATTACGAAACTTCAGTAACTGCACAGTATTACTAAGAAGCAATATAATGTAAAGTAATAAAAAGCAAAGTAGCAAAGACCAAGCGGGACAGAAAGATATAGGGGGCGCTTTTGTTTTTTGATACATATAAAAGAACATGTAACACATATTGAGCTCTAACTTCAGTTATCGCGATCGGGCTAGTCGATGAAAAAGTGGTACTCGAATGCGAACTTCGTTAAGGAGAATATTTAAAGACTCTTCAATCACGTTTAAAATACATTACGTGTGACGAAGCTATCAGAGACGTTTATTGTCGGGTGGAGTGAAAATGAATCCGACAACATTATTCGAACTTTGTGTTAGCTGGGAAAAATACTCTTGGGAAACTATAATGGTTGTCGAACCCACGAACGCTGTGCGCAACGGAAAGCTATAGTTTACGTAATTCAGCATTTTACAAAATGGTAAAACGCGTGTGCGCGGAACATTAATAGAATCTTATCCTTGGACGGTTGCGGGGGTAACTGATACAAACAACACGCCAGCATAAAAAATAGTTCGCTTATTAACTACCAGATATTAATTAAAGGGAACCTAAAATACTAAAAAAGAAGGATAGGATCATCACCTCCAATCCTGATTCATGTTTCACATTTAATTAGTGAAAAGAGAAGTGTTAATACACATACTACATTTCAATTTTATCCACGATTTTGGCGTCATTACGTAGTCTTGACTACATGATAAACAATATCTGTGGAAGTTGTATGCAACGTATCGTCATAATATTTAGCCAACCAATATTGTGGGACACAAAAAAATGTAAATGCATGATATTGTTCTTACAGCGGATGTATAATGTGTGAGTGCGACGAACTATATTGAGAAACTAAACATCCATTACGTACTTGCATGTTTATCTGTGAAAATGGTCCTTGTCGGTACATCAGCATAGAGTTCGAATAGAATCGCTGGACCATTGCAAACCATTCAGATTAATCGAACATCCAAATACGTATAATGCTGGTACCACCAGCTGCCCCCGTGGCAGCAATTGAATTAAGAGTCAGCCGGGAAATTAATTGACGACCATTGAGCTAGCGTCACCAATTTTCAAACGTACACTGCCATGTATGTAGGCGAGTGACACCACGAGTGTTAACGTCAATCGAGGGGTGTCGTCGTGATCGTATTGAATGACATTGAGCGGTTACAATTGTAAACTATTCATGTTGATTTCTATACTCTTATTTCTATAAATTACATGCTAAATACACAGATCAGCAATGACATTATGACCACCGACCTACTATCGATTTCATCCCGTCCAGGCGATAGCAGAGTCACCTATCGTGGAATGACTGCTAGTCATACACACGCACGATGCATGCGCGTGCTGTTCTTGAGGATAATGGGAAGGCGCACAATCTGTCTGAGTTTGGCCGGTAGCAGATTGTGACAGCCTGGAGGTTCAACACAAGCATTTCGGAAAGTTCGCGACTTGTCGGGTTTTCGAAGAGAGCTGTGGTGAGTGTCTTCAACTCATAGTGAAGCTAAGGTGAAAGAACGTCCAGACATCGTAGGCTGGGTACACTGATAAAACAGCACAGGCTGCGAACTGTGGTGGAACTAACATCAAACTTTAATGCTGGGCAGAGAACAAGTGTATAAAAACACACGGTACACCGAACACTCCTAAAGTCGGGCCTTTGCAGCTGACGACCCATGGATATGCCATGAAGATCATGGAATCGGCAAGTACGACTGAAATGGGCACTTGACCATCGGCATTGGACGTTGGCGTCTGATGAATCCTAATACCTTCTTGAACATCTCTATGGGAGGGCGCGAATCCATTATCTTCCAGGGGAATGGCTCCTTGACACCTCAACTGTGGGACGCAGACAAGCTGACGGTGGCTCCGTTATGCTCTGAAGATCACTGCAGTGGTCATCCATGTGTCCCGTGGAGCTCGTGAAAGGCAGCATGACGGCCAAGGAGTATCGTACACTGGTGGCAGACTACATACACCCCTTCATGACGATCATGTTTCCGATGGAAGTGGCGTTTTTCAGCAAGATAATATGCCGTGTCGCAAAACCAGGAGTGTTATAGAGTGGTTCGAGGAACACGGTGGTGAGTTGCAGTTGGTGTGCTGGTCCCCAACTCACCAGATGTGAACCCCACCAAACACATCTGGACTGGGATTGAGCTTGGCGTCAGACCTCGTCGCTCCACTCCCTGGAATTTTCGGGTATGAGGTGGCTTTTTAGCACAGGTGTGGTGCCAACTCCCTCCAGCGACCTACCGAGGGCTTATTGCTTCCATGCCACAAGGCGTCGCCGCTGTCATCCGTGCCAAAGACGGACATACCGGCTATCAGGTAGGTGATCATAACGTTCCGGTTTATCAGTGTATATTTACACATAACAATTTAGAAAAATTCAAAGAAGTAGTTTGCTATTGCAAACAGTTCTGTAGATCTGAGTCATTCTCATTTCACGTCAGTACCTCTTCCATTGCAAGTGTGTAAGTGTGTATGTGAGGGTATTACACTATTGGCCATTAAAATTGCTACACCACGAAGATGACGTGCTACAGAGGCGAAACTTAACCGACAGGAAGAAGATGCTGTGATATGCAAATGATTAGCTTTTCAGAACATTCACACAAGATTGGCGCCGGTGGCGACACCTACAACGTGCTGACATGAGGAAGTTTCTAACCGATTTCTCATACACAAACAGCAGTTGACCGGCGTTACCTGGTGAAACGTCGTTGTGATGCCTCCTGTAAGGAGGAGAAATGCGTACCATCACGTTTCCGACTTTGATAAAGGTCTGATGGTAGCCTATCGCGACTGCGGATAATCGTATCGCGACATTGCTGCTCGCGTTGGTCAAGATCCAATGGCTGTTAGCAGAATATGAAGTCGGTGGGTTCAGGGGGGTAATACGGAACGCAATGCTGGATCCCAACGGCCTTGTATCCCTAGCAGTCGAGATGAGGCATCTTATCCGAATGGCTGTAACGAATCGTGTAGCCACGTCTCGATCCCTGAGTCAGCAGATGGGGACGTTTGCAAGACAACAACCATCTGCACGAACAGTCCGACGACGTTTGCAGCAGCATGGACTTTCAGCTCGGGGACAATGGCTGCGGTTACACTTGACGCTGCATCACAGAGAGGAGCGCCTGCGATGATGTACTTAACGACGAACATGGGTGCACGAATGGCAAAACGTCATTTTTTTTCGGATGAATCCAGGTTCTGTTTACAACATAATGATGGTCCCATCCGTGTTTGGCGACATTGCAGTGAACGCACATTGGAAGCGTGTAGTCGTAATTCCCATACTGGCGCATCACCCGGCGTGATGCTATGGGGTGCCATTGGTTACACTTCTGGGTCACCTCTTGTTCACATTGACGGCACTTCAAACAGTGGACGTTACATTTCAGATGTGTTACGACCCGTGGCTCTCCCCTTCATTCGATCCCTGCGAAACCCTACTTTTTAGCAGGATAATGCATGACCACATGTTGCAGGTCCTGTACGGGCCTTTCAGGATACAGAAAATGTATGACTACTGCCCTGGCCAGCGCATTCTCCAGATCTCTCACCAATTGAAAACATCTGGTCAATGGTGGCCGAGCAACTGTCTCGTCACAATACGTCAGTCACTACTCTTGATGAACTGTGGTGTCGTGTTGAAGCTGCATGGGCAACTGTACCTGTACACGCCATCCAAGCTCTGTCTGACTCAATGCCCAGGTGTATCAAGGCCGTTATTACGGCCAGAGGTGGTTGTTCTGGGTACTGATCTCTCAGGATCTATGCACCCAAGTTGCGTGCAAATGTAATCACATGTCAGTTCTAGTATAATATATTTGTCCAATGAATACCAATTTATCATCTGCATTTCTTCTTGGTGTAGCAATTTTAATGGCCAGTAGTGTACATAGCAAGTAGTGACCAACGCTGGAGTGAGAACAGTGGCGTACTGGTTCGTAAGAGTCTTTAGTCTTGCACTGAATTACTTTCACATAACTGTGATGAGCGAAGAAGCAGCATTTGGACATAAAGTTCCAACATATAATCGGAGGTATTCACCAGTATGAAAGGCAATTTTACAGGTGGCTTATAGGTAGGCTGTCAGTAGCGGTTCATCAAATCCACCATATCAACATATTAGTTTTTATATTTGCAAGTCTAGTCTAGTGCATTAGTAGTTCATAATCGTAAACCATTTTAATATATATTCTTGTTTCTAAATGTCAAAAACAATATCTTTGGCACGAAGGAGCCACTATTACTGTTGTCTCGTCTGACGATACAGAAAATACCGTTATCGATACGCATACTGCGAGTAATCCACTAAACTAAGAATGTGGTCAGCTGCACTGTAGATATTCTCTGCGAGAAGATGCCTTCGCGATCAGCTTTATACTAGAAAGAAGGACGCGACATACAAGTTCCTTTTACTCTTTCTTTTCGTTTTTAGGGCAAGTAAGGTACACATGAAGAGTTCTAGTTGGCGAGGAAAGCTAGAGTTTGGCACATGAAGGACTGACTCATGCTAACTTGGACGATACTGCGTCTTGAATACTCTTATGTGCATACAGAATGCAGTTAAATTTTCACTAAACGGGAAGTAAACAAATCTTGTGATACTTAAACTTGTCCCAACAAACTGAATGTTGATAGTGACAGCATTGTAGCTGGATAACGTCCTCGACAACCGCAAATATTTCAACGTGACCTCCTTAAGGCCCAATTAAATGATCAAACACCGTGCATAGCGTTAAAGATCGATTCAAAAAAGCCTCGACCGCGATAAAACATTTATTTACAGTGGTTACCGATTTCAGTCAGACTGTGGCCCTCCACAGACCATTTATACCATGATGGCAGGCAGTGATGGTGAACGAAAGTGGTGTTATGACTCCACGAACGACAGTTGCTCAGTTGACTTTCGTCGGGTCAAAACACTTTATCAGTTCACCGCCACTGCCTGCCATATACCATCCTGGAAATGGAAAAAAAACACATTGACACCGGTCAGACCCACCATACTTGCTCTGGACACTGCGAGAGGGCTGTACAAGCAATGATCACACGCACGGCACAGCGGACACACCAGGAACCGCGGTGTTGGCCGTCGAATGGCTCTAGCTGCGCAGCATTTATGCACCGCCGCCGTCAGTGTCAGCCAGTTGGCCGTGGCGTACGGAGCTCCATCGCAGTCTTTAACACTGGTAGCATGCCGCGACAGCGTGGACGTGCACCGTATGTGCAGTTGACGGACTTTGAGCGAGGGCGTATAGTGGGCATGCGGGAGGCCGGGTGGACGTACCGCCGAATTGCTCAACACGTGGGGCGTGAAGTCTCCACAGTACATCGATGTTGTCGCCAGTGGTCGGCGGAAGGTGCACGTGCCCGTCGACCTGGGACCGGACCGCAGCGACGCACGGATGCACGCCAAGCCCGTAGGATCCTACGCAGTGCCGTAGGGGACCGCACCGCCACTTCCCAGCAAATTAGGGACACTGTTGCTCCTGAGGTATCGGCGAGGACCATTCGCAACCGTCTCCATGAAGCTGGGCTACGGTCCCGCACACCGTTAGGCCGTCTTCCGCTCACGCCCCAACATCATGCAGCCCGCCTCCAGTGGTGTCGCTGCTGAGCAGCATTCAAGCAGTGGGCGAACAAGCGGACTGTAACCTACTTCCTTTCTTTTCGGATTGCATTTCCTTAGGATTCTTCCAATGAATCTCAGTCTGGCATCTGATTTACCGACAATCAACTTTATATGATCATTCCATTTCAAATCACTCCTAATGCGAACTCCCAGATAATTTATGGAATTAACTGCTTCCAGTTGCTGACCTGCTATATTGTAGCTAAATGCTAAAGGATCTTTTTTCCTATATCTTCGCAGCACATTTACATTTGTCTGCATAGAGATTCAGTTGCCATTCCCTGCACCATTCGTCAATTCGTTGCAGATTCTCGTGCATTTCAGTACAATTTTCCATTATTACAACCTCTCGTTATACTACAGCATCATCCGCAAAAAGCTTCAGTGAACTTACGATGTTATCCACAAGGTCATTTATACATATTGTAAATAGCAATGGTCCTACGACACTCCACTGCGGCACACCTGAAATCACTTTTACTTCGGAAGACTTCTCTCCATTGAGAATGACATTCTGCGTTCTGTTATCTAGGAACTCTTGAATCCAATCACACAATTGGTCTGAGAGTCCATATGCTTTTACTTTGTTCATTAAAAGACTGTAGGGAACAGTATCAAACGCCTTGCGGAAGTCAAGAAACGCGGCATGTACCTGGAAACCCCTGTCTAGGGCACTCTGAGTCTCGTGGACAAATAGCACGAGCTGGGTTTCACACGATCGCGTACATTACTCTACATTAAATTACATTACTTTACAACACATTACATTACATTACTCTACACTACAGTACTCTAAATTAATTTTTTTCCGTCATGAAATTTACTGGTCACTGGTTGACTTCAGTATGGCAACACGAATGAAGGGTGAACTACAATGAGAGCAATGTGTGTTGGCCAAACATCAGAAAAATCATAAAACAAACGTCAGCTGAAGTTTCTGACGTGAAAGTGGATGGGCAATGTGTTAGCAAATGGCCACGAGATCCTCAACAGTGCTGTAGGTACATAGTTTATTTACTCCTGCTACGGTTCTTCTCAAGTACAGGTGTATATACTACGTTTACGCTGAATCCGCGCTGCTGGAACCTCACTGCCCAACCACTGGCAGGTCGCGTCTCGATGCTCGCCTGGAGCCTCGTTACATTTACGCTCCAGTCTTGCTGCTGCCACGTCGCTGGTGGTGCAGTTCAGATCGGAAGTACAGTGAACTACTCGCAGCATCGTCTAGCGACAGTAGCAGATATTAGTTCAAGCAAAAAGTTTGGTATATACACAGAGAAAGAAGACGAAGAAGCATGTATGCACACTCTGACTGAGGCAGTTCTTGATGCAGATACATTGACCACTTTTACCATGTTTACAACAGTGTAGCCCACATACGCGTTGATGCTAACTTCTTTCCAGTCAAACTGAATAATAGCGGGACAGAGGAATGGTTCGCAAGACATTTTTTCCCAGGTAGCTGCCTTGTTTTTTGACTTCGATACAGTTCCTCACAGTCGTTTAATGATCAAAGTAAGAGCATATGGACTATCAGACCAATTGTGTGATTGGTTTGAACAGTTCCTAGATAACATAACGTAGTATGTCATTTTCAATGGAGAGAAATCTTCCGATGTAAGAGTGATTGCAGGTGTGCCGCAGGGGAGTGTCGTTAGGACCGTTGCTGTTCACAATCTACATTAATGACCTTGTGAATAACATCGGACGTTCACTGAGGCTTTTTGCGGATGATGCTGTAGTGTAACGAGAGGTTGTAACAATGGATAATTGTACTGAAATGCAGAGGATCTGCAGCGAATTGACTTATGGTGCAGGGAATGGCAATTCAATCTCAATGCAGACAAGTGTAATGTGCTGCGAATACACAGGATGAAAGATCCTTTAGCGTTTAGCTACAATATAGCAGGTCAGCAACTGGAAGCAGTTAATTCCATAACTTATCTGGGAGTACGCATTAGGAGTGATTTAAAATGGAATGATCATATAAAGTTGATCGTTGGTAAAGCAGATGCCAGACTGAGATTCATTGGAAGAATCCTAAGGAAATGCAATCCGAAAACAAAGGAAGTAGGTTACAGTAATCTTTTTCGCCCACTGCTTGAATACTGCTCAGCAGTGTGGGATCCGTACCAGATAGGGTTCATAGAAGAGCTAGAGAAGATCTAACGGAGAACAGCTCGTTTCGTTACAGGATCATTTAGTAATCGCGAAAGCGTTACGGAGATGATAAACTCCAGTGGAAGACTCTGCAGGAGAGACGCTCAGTAGCTGGGTACGCGCTTCTGTTGAAGTTTCGAGAACATACCTTCACTGAGGAGTAAGGCAGTATATTGCTCCCTCCCACGTATATCTCGCGAAGAGACCATGAGTAGAAAATCAGAGAGATTAGACACCACACAGAGGCATACCGACAATCCTTCTTTCCACGAACAATACGTGACTGCAATAGAAGCGAGAACCGATAGAGGTACTCAAGGTACCCTCCGCCACACACCGTCAGGTGGCTTGCGGAGTATGGATGTAGATGTAGAACAAACCACTCAGAGCACATTTACACGTAGTTATGAACCTTACAACAAATTTTAGAATTTATCTTAAATATTGTCAAACCAGAACAGTTAAAGATATTGACATTGGTGCCAACATTATTAACGCAATTTCTGTGTACAAACGATTCGTAGGTCTATCCACTCTGATGTAATATCTCGTTTTTTCCACCCATGTCACCTCCGTGTACTACATCTGTCACTCGTAGATATACGTGCTCATATTCCATCGAGAAAGGAAAAGAAAAGTAAATAATGAAAAGATTAACTAAACTGAAGCAGACGAAACTGTTTTCTTAAATTATTACATCAGTTGTTATCAGTCGTGAAGAGATTTTGATTATCTGCATGGCCCTAGCCACAGTTAACTTTGCATCCAAAAAGGACTGAAATAAGTACCTGTTTAATTATTAGTAGTTGTAGTTATTATTATAAGCTCACAGCAAACATTACCGTCTGTATACAGCAGATCTACTGGTAGGATACTGAGAGACAACAGTTAGTCTACAGCAGAAATTGCATACAATACACTCGTAGGACCCATCCTAAAATACTGCTCAAGTGTTTGGAACCCTTACTAAACAGAAGTAACAGAGACTTCGAACGTATACAAACAAAGGAAGCACTAAGAGATTATTTTTTCCCATGGGAGGACATCACAGACATGCTGAATGAATTGGACTGACATATATTTTACTTTTTTTCTTAGATTTTTTAAAGACAGACGCAGAGTATTTCGGCAAAGCCTACGTATAAAGTCAGTGGAGCACGAATTTAGCAAACTACTGTAACCGCTCACGTATGGCTCCCAGAGGGATCGCAAATTCAAAGATTAGACTAACTGGAGCAGGCATAGAGGCGTTTCACCAATCACTTTTCCCAAACTGCACGCTTGAAAGGGAAAACGAAGGAGCCCTAAAACTAGTACGACGATAAGTACTCATTGTTATACCCTTGACTGTGGTTTCTTGAGTGTAGAAGCAGACATTGATTTGAGGCTGACGACCATAATTTTAAAGTTTATCGTCGGCGGCAAAATGTTTCTTGCTGTTGGGATTTGTTTGATTAGCCTCCATTTTCGTTCAGTAAACGTGTAGTGAGGATCTCTTTGTTTAGACGTGCTGTATCTCAAAAAAAGGAAAATAAACTGATGTCATACATTAAACAAGAACAGGAATGGTGAGACTAAATCACTATTTCACAAACCGAATGATATTTAGTCCTGAAGGATGTGGAAAAAGTCGAGTGTGAAAGGCCTCCGCATGTGCGACTGTAGCGAGACATACTGAGTCATTGGCTGCCCACCCCTCTTCATATCGCGGCAGAATGTTTCCCTTACACATAGCCTCTTGTTCACAATCACTTTCCTCGTTTCGCTTTCTACAGAATTCTTACGTCAATGAAACTAACAGACGACACGTCTCCGTGACGTCGTTGTCAACAATGACAACAATGAGCTCGTGCACAAAACCAATGGAACCGTTGCGTAGCATCAGTCTCATTGACAAACCTTCCGAAGAAAGAGTCGATTTCGAAGTGCGCTTTCTAGGAAGTCTATTTCGCATCCTTCGGGCTGTGAGAAGAAGTTGCGAGGTAGGTGATAGTCGAGTTTTCTATTGTTTTTCAAATTGCAGCCTCCGTATCAGAGAATGTTAAATAAACTTGTCTTGCGTGGCTTCATCGTGTACGCTCGTCACGTTCTAATAGAATGTCGTAAGCAGAGAGGAGTAAACTTTCATTTTACATTTCCGAACGCTTGCTACATAACTGTACTCTAAATTTGTCATGCTCTCGGTCATGAAAGTATCAGTCTGGATCGATGTTAGATCCCAGTAACACCTAAGCTTTTTTTCGAATTCGTAATGATGGAAAAATTATTCTCATCATATTGTTGTAAGCTCTACTTATAAAACTGTCCGGTCTGCTGAATATTACCTTCAGAAGATAGTTACACTATAAAAGTAAGACTATACGTAACGACATTTGAGGGATTTAGCATGCGATTTTCGAAAACATGTTTCACAAAAATATGTTGATTTGAATTTGATGTAGAATGCAAAATCATAGCTATGACTTCTTACCATAGCCATCTGTCGTTCGTGTTTGTATTAATAATACAATTTATATTTGCACGACACCATTAAACTTCGCTACCTGTAGCACATCTGCTAGCTCTCATTCCCAGAAGTCAAAAGTACTTGTGAAATTTGGTATCATCGGAATGCAATAGAGACCTTACTGGTTTTGTACAACGTATCGATACCGAAAATGTGACGAAGAACAAAAAAAAATTATGTTGTGAGTGGGGGACGGTAATTTTGATACACATTTTGCATTTTCACGTGTTCTGTTCGCATAGAAACTAAAATTATGGTGGGAAAATAATATTTACTGTTTTTTTTTCAGTTCGTAGATTTGTAGAAGGTTTTGAATAATATGAATGGAGTTGTCTGTTAATAGGCACTGTGGTAAGATGTATATAAGGGATTTAGAAAATAAACTATTCTCCTTATACGATACAGGTCGATGCAGTCATTACTAAGGAAATACTATAACTCAGAAGCAACAGAGTTGTAAGGCAGCGTTGTTTTATTGCCATTACCGATGTTTAATTCGTGTACTGTTGGTACACTGAGGGAAGTGATGGACAGTGTCGACGGCGATGTGATATGACACACAGATCAAATAGTTTGTTTCATCTTACTATTGACATTATAGTAGTCAGTAAAAGTGAACAAAAGCAAAAGCTCAACTAAATGGGAAGTGTACCAAATGCTGGTTATAACAAGCACATAACCAACGAGAAGAGTATGCCAATTGTTTACGTACAACCAGATGTGCTAGACTTTTCACGTTTAAACTAGGATGGATTCGTTGGTTAATCTGGGGGAGGGGCCAAACAGCAAAGTCATCGGTCCCATCGGAATAAGAAAGGATGAGGAAGGAGGTTGGCCGTGCTCTTTCAAAGGAACCATCTCGGCATTTGCCTGAGACGATTTTGTGAAATCACAGAAAAGTTAAGTCAAAATGGCCGGACGTGTCTTTGACCCGTCGTCCTCCCGAATAAGAGTTCATTGTCCTAACCACTACGGCTACTCAGTCGGTAGTTAAACTAGGACAAGACACATTTAAAGAAGTGGATCAACTAGGAAGTGCGGCAGATAAAACATAAGATCTGAATAACATTCGTGTAAAGTTGTTTTGAAGTTCAACACTGTATGGCTCCGGAAAACAACACAGGGGAATATACAAATGAAGCAGTTTCTAAGCTTTTAAAACTAGAGTCTGTTAATGGTCTAACCTTCGGCATAGTGATTGCAATTCAGATTAGTTTGACCTGGTCTGGAGAACGAAATTGGAACCTAGAACACTAAAGTATACGTTATGTTGATATTAGATGCGGTAGTGCCAACAATTAACATAAAGACTAGCTATCATTTTACTAACGGTTATGCGTGACACTTGATTTGACGACTCTAATTATGATGTCTGGGTTCTGATTTTCGTACTCAAGTGGCCTTATATGATGTAATGAATTTGTAAATGCGGTGAGGGAATTAGTTCTAAAGGGTGTGTCACCATTAGAAGCTGTACAAAAGGTTGCTATTAGTTTCCAGCATCGCGCATCTGTTTCAAGAATTAAGAAAGCCTATCAGATATTCTTCTGACCTTCAGCGAGAGATATTGTTGAATAACAGATGCGATTTACCTCTGTTTCACTATCAGCAAGTGAGATTTTTTCTCCCTTGTCATATTCAGTTTTACATTCTGTTATCTTTGTTGAGGGACTGCACTTCTCTGCTCATGGTTCAGAAAAGACGTCTAGAACTGTTGCTACAAATCACTAAATAGAGAGGAAAAAACTAGACCTACTCTCATAATGTTAGAAAGTCTACGTAAATTGTTTGTGTATGCAAACTGAAATACACTCCTCGAAATGGAAAAAAGAACACATTGACACCGGTGTGTCAGACCCACCATACTTGCTCCGGACACTGCGAGAGGGCTGTACAAGCAATGATCACACGCACGGCACAGCGGACACACCAGGGACCGCGGTGTTGGCCGTCGAGTGGCGCTAGCTGCGCAGCATTTGTGCACCGCCGCCGTCAGTGTCAGCCAGTTTGCCGTGGCATACGGAGCACCATCGCAGTCTTTAACACTGGTAGCATGCCGCGACAGCGTGGGCGTGAACCGTATGTGCAGTTGACGGACTTTGAGCGAGGGCGTATAGTGGGCATGCGGGAGGCCGGCTGGACGTACCACCGAATTGCTCAACACGTGGGGCGTGAGGTCTCCACAGTACATCGATGTTGTCGCCAGTGGTCGGCGGAAGGTGCACGTGCCCGTCGACCTGGGACCGGACCGCAGCGACGCACGGATGCACGCCAAGCCCGTAGGATCCTACGCAGTGCCGTAGGGGACCGCACCGCCACTTCCCAGCAAATTAGGGACACTGTTGCTCCTGGGGTATCGGCGAGGACCATTCGCAACCGTCTCCATGAAGCTGGGCTACGGTCCCGCACACCGTTAGGCAGTCTTCCGCTCACGCCCCAACATTGTTCAGCCCGCCTCCAGTGATGTCGCGACAGGCGTGAATGGAGGGACGAATGGAGACGTGTCGTCTTCAGCGATGAGAGTCGCTTCTGCCTTGGTGCCAATGATGGTCGTATGCGTGTTTGGCGCCGTGCAGGTGAGCGCCACAATCAGGACTGCATATGACCGAGGCACACAGGGCCAACACCCGGCATCATGATGTGGGGAGCGATCTCCTACACTGGCGGTACACCTCTGTTGGTCGTCGAGGGGACACTGAATAGTGCACGGTACATCCAAACCGTCACCGAACCCATCGTTCTACCATTCCTAGACCGGCTGTTCCAACAGGACAATGCACGTCCGCATGTATCCCGTGCCACCCAACGTGCTCTAGAAGGTGTAAGTCAACTACCCTGGCCAGCAAGATCTCCGGATCTGTCCCCCATTGAGCATGTTTGGGACTGGATGAAGCGTCGTCTCACGCGGTCTGCAGCTCCAGCACGAACGCTGGTCCAACTGAGGCGCCAGGTGGAAATGGCATGGCAAGCCGTTCCACAGGACTACATCCAGCATCTCTACCATCGTCTCCATGGGAGAATAGCAGCCTGCATTGCTGCGAAAGGTGGATATACAATGTACTAGTGCCGAAATTGTGCATGCTCTGTTGCCTGTGTCTATGTGCCTGTGGTTCTGTCAGTGTGATCATGTGATGTATCTGACCCCAGGAACGTGTCAATAAAGTTTCCCCTTCCTGGGACAATGAATTCACGGTGTTCTTATTTCAATTTCCAGGAGTGTATATTTTCTTCATTTTTACATTAATGAGTTCTTCAAGATGTTGACAGTTTTGTCAATTTCACTTAATCTATTGCGATAGCAAGGCTTCAGGACAAATCTACAAATTCCATTATTTTCAGAAACTGTTACCATGATACCAATAATTGTTGTTCTTAATTATCAGTCAGTTGTTCCATTTAATATGAAGTACAGTATGAGATTACACTGTTGTTTTAAGCCAATCTTTTTCGTCAATATTAAAGTTCTAATATGAATATTTTCACTTCCTCAAACACCGTGCTTGAACGACTGCTTGTCTTACATTCCCAGATGTTTTCGCGGATGATGTCGCGGTTCAGCTCGTCGCCTGCCGGCCAGGGGAGACCCAGGCTGGTCGATGAGCCACCAACACCTGCGCCTCTACGCCGACATCGGCCACCTCGACTAGAGCAGAACGAGAAAAAGGAGGAAATCACCACCGCTGACAGCGAAGAGGCCGCTGCTAATAAACCAAAGCTTGAAGCAATTTTTGTAAGCAACAGACCCTCATGCAACATCCGACAGTAATTACTATAGAGTGTTTCAAGAAAAAAACACAGAAATGAATTGGAGTAGTCTGCAAACACACTTATTGAAATGACAGTTTCTTTTTACAGATTGATCCCAGGCCAAGAATTGTGCATTTTGACTTGCCTGGTGTCGAAGATGAAGAGGAGGAAGTCTCTGGCTCCTACTACCCGCCCGGAGTTCCTGTTCCACCCAGTCGTCTGCAGATCTTTGCCAACAGACCACGCAGACGGAAGATTATCAGGGAGCCACCGTCGCTGGAAGTGCAGTCTGCGATGGCACAACTGAGAGCTGAGATACAAGCAATGGTAGGTAACCCGTGTAGCTGTTACAAGTACATCATCATCTCAGAAACACAAACCTCTCTGTAGCTTTCCTAATTTGGGACGCTTTAAATAAATGTGAATGTAGGAATCATTTACCCACTCCAATCGTTCCATACAACCCAGCAAGAAGAAGGAGAACCTATGACTCCATCTATATCCGAACTCTGCAAATCACTGTGAAGTGCATGCCGGAGGGTACTTCCATTGCACTACGTATTCCATTTCCATTAGTGTATCGATCAATGCATTCCTTCCGAAGTCTGTTCTCGTCTTCGCACAACCTAGTACATAAATAGGGATGTCTCTGTAGAATATTCCTTAATTCCTCACTTCATACATTTTCGTAATCATAGTTGACATCTGTCTTCAAGCGTATGCCACTTTAGGTTTCTCATTTTCCCGGACTCTCGCATATGAGTCAAAGAACCTGTGGTATTTGTTCATCAGCCAACAGCCACACACTTGATGAATGTTATATGATGTGTCACGCAGTTGTTTAATAAATCTAGTTAAAAGACTTATAGCATTTTCCAAGGTATCCTACAAATCCACCGAAATCTGCTTGTGTAATCATTCCATTTCATATCCCCACAAATAGAGATTTTTAATGATTGTATGATTCCAGTTTCTTTATCCTGATATTGTTGACATAGAGCCGGCCGTTGTGACCGAGCGGTTCTAGGCGCTTCAGTCTGGAAACGCGAGACCAGTGCGGTCGCGGGTTCGAATCCTGCCTCGGGCATGGATGTTTGTGATGTCCTTAGGTTAGTTAGGTCTAAGTAGTTCTACGTTCTAGGGGACTGATGACCTCAGATGTCCCATAGTGCTGACAGCCATTTGAACCATTTTGTTGACATAGAACTATTTCGATTCAAAAGTTAACTTGGGCAGATGCAGAGACAGGCGTCCTCTTCTGGAAAGGCATATAATTATATTGTTTGAAAACTAAATTTACTTGTTGTACTAAGAACAATGAGTATTATTGACAGTTGATGTGCCTGAATTTACTTCGCTAGCTCGTTCGTGGAGTCAATGAAATTTGTAAGCTGTATCCACGTAACATTTCTCTTCTTTACACAGTTAGAGCATGTCATAGCCATCCCATTGTTACAGCATGTCATAGCCATCCCATTGTTACAGCCCCCTAACAGAGTCCAGTATTAGAAATAGTCGATGTAGCGCTGGTCGAACAAGCAGCGTAACTAATTATTATTATTTTTGTCATTCGCAGGAGAACCCGCCGCCTACATCATGGATCGGGCTTTTAGTGGAAAGCCTAGTCGACATGTATCGAAACAAGAGGGATAACCGCCTGAACCATGGACTGGCAGACAGACCTGTGTTCGTCACTCGAATGAAGAGAAGCCTCGCACCTGTTCGTGAGGGAGCGAGAAGATTTCTGCACCTGAAGAAGAACGCGGGGAAGAGACAGCTGCCCACAGGCATAGATTCAACTCTGCGTGATTACTTTCTTCATTGTGAGCATCCTGAGCCCAGTTACCCGCCGGTTATTCCATTAACACCGAAGCTGCTTGAAACGGCGCTGTAAGCGTAGTGTTGCAAACCAGTTTGGTTTCTTGTCAATAAAACACCTTAAAACCTACTTAATACTAGTATTTTATTGTAGAGTTAGTTGAAAATACATTTTCACGCTAAATAAGTAATATCAACGGTAGGAAAACGACCTTTGTTTTTCTAAGCTGTGACGCAACCTACTTGAAACGAGATAGTCAAAACTGAACTGACAGTAGCACTCGAATTATGTCAATTGACGCTGCAGTTAACCTCAGTCTGTTTGAGAATAGGGAAGATGAATGGAGTGTAGTCTAAACTGCCATATCAGGCTAGAGTTTTTAGTTTCAAAACAGGTTTAGTTGCTTCAGTCTTCATTTATCCAGCGGATTGTCTGCAGACAATCCAAGAAGTTTGGCAATAGACAATTCAACAAAAATTGTAAGGCAAGGCTAATAATATTCAGGGTAGAAGTTACTGCTGCTAGACATATCTGTACTAATATCCGTATTAATTCGGAAATCACAGCTTAGCAAATAGGAACTGCTTCAAGTTTTTAAGGCAAATGCAGGTCTCAGAAACGCCAGTTGTGATATAGGCTTTGTGGAAAATGTAAGTGACTTACAAGAACGTCTATTGATTGTTGCGGGTAAAAACGTCTAAGACTATAACTTGTATTCTGAAATTAAGAGTATCAGGTACACGACTAGGAATGCTTCTTGCACTCAACTGATGGTTGTGTCTCTCATCATGTGATACAGCAGGCAATGAGTGAAGAATTCTGTACAAGATTCTAGTAGAAAGTTTCGGGATCAGTTCAGCAGACAGACACATTCACCCGCGTATTTTATTGATGTATCACATTAAGATAGTCCCACAACGTTGACATACGAACGTTCCCATCAAAATCTCAATGATTCTCAATTATTTACTAAGCACAAATATTTCCGAAAGACTGATCTACAAACTGCCTATAGACACAGCAGCAGCAATTAACCTGATAACTAAAATAGGGCACTTAGATGCACGGAAGGTAAATATTAAAAAAAAGTATTAAAACAATTTCGGCAGCACATAACAATGCTATTAAAGAAGTAATATGAGGCATTGGCTTCACAGCAGGAAACTGGTAAATCTGAAGTTAATTTTATAGATGTTCTACGCTAAATGAGAAATCTGTAAGTCTATGGAATTGTAGAAGTATAGCTAAGTGCGTACAGTTAAATGTCACATTACTGCAGGCATCACAGTGGGAAAGTGAGAGTGGCTGTATCTACAAAATAATGGAATAACGTGCGTTGCCGTATAAATGCTCGAGTGCTCCACTAAACGGCTGTTTTGAGATATATACGTTACTAACACACTTAGAATAACAGATTATAAAACTTCTGACAGTCTAGAGGCCCCAACGAGAAATGTTTTGCACTTCATTTAACAAATAGTGCGGGTACAAGTAATAAATTAGAAATACACCGGAAGTCATCATGTTGTTGTTGTTGTTGTGGTCTGCAGTCCTGAGACTGGTTTGATGCAGCTCTCCATGCTACTCTATCCTGTGCAAGCTTCTTCATCTCCCGGTACCTACTGCAACCTACATCTTTCTGAATCTGCTTAGTGTATTCATATCTTGGTCTCCCTCTACGATTTCTGCCCTTCACGCTGCGCTCCAATGCTAAATTTGTTATCCCTTGATGCCTCAGAACATGTCCTACCAACCGGTCTCTTCTTCTCGTCAAGTTGTGCCACAAACTCCTCTTCTCCCCAATTCTGTCCAATACCTCCTCATTACTTACGTGATCTACCCATCTAATCTTCAGCATTCTTAAGTAGCACCACATTTCGAAAGCTTCTATTCCCTTCTCGTCCAAACTATTTATCGTCCACGTTTCACTTCCATACATGGCTACACTCCATACAAATACTTTCAGAAATGACTTCCTGACACTTAAATCTATACTCGATGTTAACAAATTTCTCATCTTCAGAAACGCTTGCCATTGCCAGTCTACATTTTATATCCTCTTTACTTCGACCATCATCGTTAGTTTGCTCCCCAAATAGCTAAAGTCCTTTACTTCTTTAAGTGTCTCATTTCCTAATCTAATTCCCTCAGCATCACCCGACTTAATTCGACTGCATTCCATTATCCTCGTTTTGCTTTTGTTGATGTTCATCTTATATCCTCCTTTCAAGACACTGTCCATTCCGTTCACCTGCTCTTCCAAGTCCCTTGCTGTCTCTGACAGAATTACAATGTTATCGGCGAACCTCAAAGTTTTTATTTCTTCTCCATGGATTTTAATACCTACTCCGGACTTTTCTTTTGTTTCCTTTACCGCTTGCTCAATATAGAGATTGAATAACATCGGGGAAACGCTACAACTCTGTCTCACTCCCTTCCCGACCACTGCTTCCCTTTCATGCCCCTCGACTCTTACGACTGCTACCTCGTTTCTGTAAAAATTGTGAATAGCCTTTCGCTTCCCTGTATTTTACTCCTGCCATCTTTATAAGTCATCATATGTGGATATTTCAATATTTATTTCATCTTGCTTAGCAGAAATTGTGTGCACGAGGTGTTTTGTTCGCCAGTTAAGTTTCGCATTGGAACAATCCCGGCAACAGCAGAAACACTTAGTGGTAGAGAATGGGTTTCTAAATTGAACTGTGTTTCATGATACATATGTGATCCCCATAAGATAAAGGACAGTGAAAATCAAAACAGCTAATCAAAAGAACAATGAATAGCCTAAATCTCCACTTTAGTTATTCAGGCAATCAAAGGTTATCACTGAAGTTAAATGTGGGATCTTACATGCTTGACTACAAAGTACGGCTTTGAACCGCTGCTACAATACATCAAACTGTAATTATGAAGTCGTCTATGTGCCGTAGGGTAGGTACACTTATACGATGCACCTATACTTATAAGACAACAGAATTTAAAAAATAAGATACCTTAGAATACAACAGAAGCTTCATAACAGATGTTTTACGATAGTGTTTTCTTTAATTTTACGCGAACACAACTCTGTGAAATTTAATATTTTATTACAGTTTCAGATCAGTAAGGTTACTCGAGGATAGACAGGTACATTAACATGTTACAAATGTTTCGAAGATTGTGGTACCTATCGCTGTCATACTGTCATAACGTACAAATAACTCATTGTATAACGGTACTTTGCGGATAGGCGTGGCAATTAGCAACGTATTAATTAAAATGGGGGATACATGGACTTTATTTTGGAAGAATTAAAAAGGGGCAAGTATTACGAAACTTCAGTAACTGCACAGTATTACTAAGAAGCAATATAATCTAAAGTAATAAAAAGCAAAGTAGCAAAGACCAAGCGGGACAGAAAGATATAGTGGGCGCTTTTGTTTTTTTAATACATATAAAAGAACATGTAACACATATTGAGCTCTCTAACTTCAGTTATAGCGATCGGGCTAGTCGATGAAAAAGTGGTACTCGAATGCGAACTTCGTTAAGGAGATTATTTAAAGACTCTTCAATCACGTTTAAAATACATTACGTGTGACAAAGCGATCAGAGACTTTATCGTTGGGTGGAGTGAAAATGAATCCGACAACATTATTCGAACTTTGTGTTAGCTGTGAAAAATACTCTTGGGAAACTATAATGGTTGTGGAACCCACGAACGCTGTGCGCAACGGAAAGCTATAGTTTACGTAATTCTGCATTTTACAAAATGGTAAAACGCGTGTGCGCGGAACATTAATAGAATCTTATCCTTGGACTGTTGCGGGGGTAACTGATACAAACAACGCGCCAGCATAAAAAATAGTTCGCTTATTAACTACGAGATATTAATTAAAGGGGACCTAAAATACTAAAAAAGTAGGATAGGATCATCACCTCAATCCTGATTCATATTTCACATTTAATTAGTGAAAAGACAGGTGTTAATACACATACTACATTTCAATTTTATCCACGATTTTTCCTTCATTACGTAGTCTTGACTACATGATAAACAATATCTGTGGAAGTTGTATGCAACGTATCGTCATAATATTTAGCCAACCAATATTGTGGGACACAAAAAAATGTAAATGCATGATATTGTTCTTACAGCGAATGTATAATGTGTGAGTGCGACGAACTATATTGAGAAAATAAACATCCATTACGTACTTACATGTTTATCTGTGAAAATGGTCCTTGTCGGTACATCAGCATAGAGTTCGAATAGAATCGCTGGAACATTGCAAACCATTCAGATTAATCGAACATCCAAATACGTATAATGCTGGTACCACCAGCTGCCCCCGTGGCAGCAATTGAATTAAGAGTCAGCCGGGAAATACATTTAAATTAATTGACGACCATTGAGCTAGCGTCACGAATTTTCAAACGTACACTGCCATGTATGAAGGCGAGTGACACCACGAGTGTTAACGTCGATCGAGGGGTGTCGTTGTGACCGTATTGAATGACATTGAGTGGTTATAATTGTTAACTATTCATGTTGATTTCTATACTCTTATTTCTATAAATTACATGCTAAATACACAGATCAGCAATGACATTATGACCACCGACCTACTATCGATTTCATCCCGTCCAGGGGATAGCAGAGTCACCTATCGTGGAAAGACTGCTAGTCATACACACGCACGATGCATGCGCGTGCTGCTCTTGAGGATATTGGGGAGGCGCACAATCTGTCTGAGTTTGGCCGGTAGCAGATTGTGACAGCCTGGAGGTTCAACACAAGCATTTCGGAAACTTCGCGACTTGTCGGGTTTTCGAAGAGTGCTGTGGTGAGTGTCTTCAACTCAGGGTGAAGCTAAGGTGAAAGAACGTCCAGACATCGTAGGCTGGGTACACTGATAAAGCAGCACAGGCTGAGAACTGTGGTGGAACTAACATCAAACTTTAATGCTGGGCAGAGAACAAGTGTATAAAAACACACGGTACACCGAACACTCCTAAAGTCGGGCCTTTGCAGCTGACGACCCATGGATATGCCATTAAGATCATGGAATCGGCAAATACGACTGAAATGGGCACTTGACCATCGGCATTGGACGTTGGCGTCTGATGAATCCTAATACCTTCTTGAACATCTCTATGGGAGGGCGCGAATCCATTATCTTCCAGGTGAATGGCTCCTTGACACCTCAACTGTGGGACGCAGACAAGGTGACGGTGGCTCCGTTATGCTCTGAAGATCACTGCAGTGATCATCCATGTGTCCCGTGGAGCTCGTGAAAGGCAGCATGACGGCCAAGGAGTATCGTACACTGGTGGCAGAGTACGTACACCCCTTCATGACGATCATGTTTCCGATGGAAGTGGTGTTTTTCAGCAAGATAATGTGCCGTGTCGCAAAATCAGGAGTGTTATGGAGTGGTTCGAGGAACACGGTGGTGAGTTAGAGTTGGTGTGCTGGTTCCCCAACTCATCAGATGTGAACCCGACCAAACACATCTGGACTGGGGTTGAGCTTGGCGTCAGACCTCGTCGCTCCACTCCCTGGAATTTTCGGGTATGAGGTGGCTTTTTAGCACAGGTGTGGTGCCAACTCCCTCCAGCGACCTACCGAGGGCTTATTGCTTCCATGCCACGAGGCGTCGCCGCTGTCATCCGTGCCAAAGACGGACATACCGGCTATTAGGTAGGTGATCATAACGTTCCGGTTTATCAGTGTATATTTACACATAACAATTTAGAAAAATTCAAAGAAGTAGTTCGCTATTGCAAATAGTTCTGTAGATCTGAGTCTCTGAGTCATTCTCATTTCACGTCAGTACCTCTTCCATTGCAAGTGTATAAGTGTGTATATGAGGGTATTACACTACTGGCCATTAAAATTGCTACACCACGAAGATGACGTGCTACAGACGCGAAACTTAACCGACAGGAAGAAGATGCTGTGATATGCTAATGATTAGCTTTTCAGAGCATTCACACAAGATTGGCGCCGGTGGCGACACCTAAAACGTGCTGACATGAGGAAAGTTTCCAACCGACTTCTCATACACAAGCAGCAGTTGACCGGCGTTGCTTGGTGAAACGTCGTTGTGATGCCTCGTGTAAGGAGGAGAAATGCGTACCATCACGTTTCCGACTTTGATAAAGGTCTGATGGTAGCCTATCGCGACTGCGGATAATCGTATCGTGGCATTGCTGCTCGCGTTCGTCAAGATCCAATGACTGTTAGCAGAATATGGAAACGGTGGGTTCAGGAGGGTAATACGGAACGCCGTGCTGGATCCCAACGGCCTCGTATCCCTAGCAGTCGAGATGAGGCATCTTCTCCGAATGGCTGTAACGAATCGTGTAGCCACGTCTCGATCCCTGAGTCAGCAGATGGGGACGTTTGCAAGACAACAACCATTTGCACGAACAGTCCGACGACGTTTGCAGCAGCATGGACTTTCAGCTCGGTGACAATGGCTGCGGTTACCCTTGACGCTGCATTACAGAGAGGAGCGCCTGCGATGATGTACTTAACGACGAACCTGGGTGCACGAATGGCAAAACGACATTTTTTTCGGATGAATACAGGTTCTGTTCACAACATAATGATGGTCGCATCCGTGTTTGGCGACATTGCATTGAACGCACATTGGAAGCGTGTAGTCGTCATTCCCATACTGGCGCGTCACCCGGCTTGATGATATGGGGTGCCATTGGTTACACTTCTGGGTCACCTCTTGTTCAAATTGACGGCACTTCAAACAGTGGACGTTACATTTCATATGTGTTACGACCCGTGGCTCTCCCCTTCATTCGATCCCTGCGAAACCCTACTTTTTAGCAGGATAATCCATGACCACATGTTGCAGGTCCTGTTCGGCCCTTTCTGGATACAGAAAATGTATGACTACTGCCCTGGCCAGCACATTCTCCAGATCTCTCACCAATTGAAAACGTCTGGTCAATGGTGGCCGAGCAACTGTCTCGTCACAATACGTCAGTCACTACTCTTCATGAACTGTGGTATCGTGTTGAAGCTGCATGGGCAACTGTTCCTGTACACGCCATCCAAGCTCTGTCTGACTCAATGCCCAGGTGTATCAAGGCCGTTATTACGGCCAGAGGTGGTTGTTCTGGGTACTGATCTCTCAGGATCTATGCACCCAAACTGCGTGCAAATGTAATCACATTTCAGTTCTAGTATAATATGTTTGTCCAATGAATACCCGTTTATCATCTGCATTTCTTCTTGATGTAGCAATTTTAGTGGCAAGTAGTGTACATAGCAAGTAGTGACCAACGCTGGAGTGAGAACAGTGGCGTAGTGGTTCGTAAGAGTCTTTAGTCTTGCACTGAATTACTTTCACATAACTGTGATGAGCGAAGAAGCAGCATTTGGACATAAAGTTCCAACATATAATCGGAGGTATTCACCAGTATGAAAGGCAATTTTACAGGTGGCTTATAGGTAGGCTGTCAATAGCGGTTCATCAAATCCACCATATCAACATATTAGTTTTTATATTTGCAAGTCTAGTCTAGTGCATTAGTAGTTCATAATCGTAAACCATTTTAATATATATTCTTGTTTCTAAATGTCAATAACAATATCTTTGGCACGACGGAGCCACTATTACTTTTGTCTCGTCTGACGATACAGAAAATACCGTTATCGATACGCATACTGCGAGTAATCCACTAAACTAGGGATGTGAAGAGCTGCACTGTAGATGCTCTCTGCGAGAAGATGCCTTCGCGAACAGCTTTATACTAGAAAGAAGGACGCGACATACAAGTTCCTTTTAATAGAGCAATTAAGGTACACATAAAGAGTGCTAGTTGGCCAAGAAAGCTAGAGTTTGGCACATGAAGGACTGACGCATGCTAACTTGGACGATACTGCGTTTTGAATACTCTTATGTGCATACAGAATGCAGTTCAATTTTCAGTAAACGGTAAAGTAAACAAATCTTGTGATACTTAAACTTGTCCCAACAAACTGAATGTTGATAGTGACAGCACTGTAGCTGGATAACGTCCTCGACAACCGCAAATATTTCAACGTGACCTCCTTAAGGCCCAATTAAATGATCAAAACACCGTGCATAGTGGTGTTATGACTCCACGAACGACAGTTGCTCAGTTGACTTTCGTCGGGTCAAAACACTTTATCAGTTCACCGCCACTGCTTGCCATATAGTATAAATGGTTTGAAGACTGCCACATTCTGACACAAACGGGTTACCATTACAAATAAAGGTTGTATTGCGGCAGGGACTATTTTAAATCTGTTTCATAGTACTTTATGCTAGACCGCTGTTTCTCCACGACATATGTTTTGAAGAAGTACGGTGCATGACAGTTTAAATCCTCTGTGAGCGGGGGTACGCCATCTAGGAAACCGAAAGATGGAAAGAAAAGTAACACTTGAAACGGGACTCTTTGATAAAATTCTGGTTGGAATTCTGCTGTCTCAGTAAGCAAACAACGGAGGAAGAGAGTTAATGCTTCTGTCCCTCCTGGTGTTTAGTATTCACTGCTGGTAACGTTTGATGTTCTACATCTAAGTCTAAATACGTACACTGCAAGCCAAAATACGGCGCATGGCGCTCCGTGTACCGGTACCAGTCATTACATTTCCTGTTCCACTCGCAAGTGGAACGGGGGAAAAACAAATATCTACATGCTTCCGTAGGAACTTCAATTTCTATCACCTTACCTTCGCTGTTCTTATGCGACAGGTATGTTGATGGCAGTAGCATTGTTCTGCAGACTGTCGCAAATGCCCATTCTCTAAGCTATCTCAAATGTGTTTCGCGAAAAGAACGTCTTCTTCCCTCAGTGGGTTTCTATTTGAATTCTTGGGGGATTTCTATAACACTTGCACATTGATCAAAGTTACCGGTAACAAATCTAGCAGCACACTCTGAATTTTTTCGATGTCTCGCTATTCGTCTTCCGTTGTGTCGTGCTGTTTGTTGTTTTTGGCGTGTGCAGTCTTTCTCCGTACTTCTCCTTTGGATCTTCTATTGGGTGTGGCCCCACCTACTGATGGTTTAAGTTGCCATGTCCATCAATCTCTTATTTGAGTTGAGCATTGAGAATGGCGCAGTTTTTACCTGAAGTAATATCGGCACTTGTCGAGGCCAACATTTGGGTGCATTTCCGCAATTTCTGTCAGTTAACTTAAGTGGATACGTATCGTTCAACGTGTGTGTGTTAAACTGCTTCCTCTTTATGATATTTCAGTGCCTTTGCTGTTAAGGAGAACGACGCAATATTTTTCGGATATGCATACATTGCATCGTTGTTGTGAACAACACGGGCACTGCAATATTCTATTCATCCACTTATACTGATGAGCGACTTTTAAATAATGTGTCCTTCCCTGTACTACAATTAGATAATGTGTCTACGAGTACAGGTTGTGGCATGGGAACGATGCACATGGAAAGTTTGGGTCTAGCCGTGAGTCGTGCACAGATAGCCGAAGGGGTTAAGGCAACCACTCACGTAAAGGGGGAAATCAGTATTCGAGCCCCTGTCCGGCATAAATTTTCTATGTCGTCATTCCCTTATACAGCTGATGATTGTTCGTATTTGCGACTGTGAATGCATTCGACGTTCTCCTTTACATCAGTTTTCCAGTAACACGGAAGACAAATGAGCGTATTACCCATACGTACAAAGAATTTTTAAGTTAAAGTGTATGCCAACGCAGCCCTTTTTCAAGTTTCTGTACCAAGTGTTTGCAACGGTGAAAATGTGTGCTATACGAAATACTACCAAGCGACGGGGCCTCTCATTCCTTTACCCCATTCCACGTTGTCTTACTATTTTACCTTCTTTTGCTTATATGACAATTGAGTTTTAGTCCCTCACCATTAATAACTTTTCATTCATTTTAACGTATTAATGTCGTGGTCCTTAGTCCGAAGACTTGTTTGAGGCAGTTATCCATGCTGGTCTACTCTGTACAAACCTCTTCATCTCCGGTTAGCTACTGACACCAACATCCACTTGAATCTGCTTAATGCATTCAAGCCTTGGTCTGCCTTCATAGTTTATACTAAACTCCGAACCCCACCCCTCGACACACACATCCACACAATAAGCATTCCTTCACAAAACGGACGATTCCTTGACACGTCAGAAAGTCCTGTCAACCGATCCCTTCTTCTAGCAATGCTAAGAATTTCTTTACTTCCAGTTAGATTAAGTAAGATCTGAATGGTCATTCGATCTACTCATCTTATTTTCAACATTCTTCTTCGTCACCACATTTCAAAAGCTTATGTCCTAACATATGTTCGATGATATCAAATCTCTGTTTTTCAGAAATGTTTTCCTTGCTATTGCCACCTTCATTTTATATTTCCTTTAGTTCAGCCATACTCAGTTAATTTGCTGCCCAAGTAGCAAAACTCCATTAATTTTGGTGACTCATTTCCTAATCTAATTCTATCACCATCACCTTTTTCAATTCGACTACATTCCACTTTTGTTGATATTCACCTTATAACATCTTTTGAAGAGATTACTTACTCCTTTAAACTACTCTTCTGTGTCATTGGCCGTCTCTGATATAAATACTATGTCATCGGCAAACATGAAAGTTTTTATCTGTTTCCCTTGATCGTTAATTCCATACTCAAATTTCGGGATTACTGGAGAATGTCATACAACCCGTCGATTTTGACCAATGACGTCAAAAGTTCCAGAGATGATGTATTATACGAACTTAACAGCAAAGATTAATGTTTAGGAACAAAGGAATGCATGCCAGACAAAACAGATGGTAGACATGTATCACGTAAACCCATATTTAGAACATAATGTTACGTATATCACTTCTTTGAAGCCCAGTATTATATTCTTCAGTTGACCTATATAGGTCAACTGATGTATGGGTTACCATTTTTTTCCGCCTAGGATACTAATAGTATCAACTGAAAATTATCGTAGTAGTACTAGTGACGGCAAAAAAACCAACAGTAACAAAATTTTTGTCCGACTGCTCAGTTGAGGTTATGATGCCAGTGTTACGTATGTCGCTTTTTTCGTCTTTGCTAGCAGTACGGGATACAAATTTTTCGTATTTCGGTATTTTCGTCTTCGATAGGACTAGTATGGACTGAAAAATATCATAGTAACACTAGTGCTAACTAAGGGGGAAAAATCGCAACAACTCTAAAATTGGTATTCCATACTGCAGTTGACGAACCCCAACACAACGGAAAACATATACTATGACAAAGAACCGCAAGGAAAAAGTAAATTTCAATACAACATAGAAATAAGACACTGAACATACCCCAAACAAACTCCTTCGCAAAAAACCAAAGCTGGCCTTGAGAGATGTCAACAAAAATCGCAGACCCACATACATATACACATGAAACAATATAAAAAAACCACACATACATACAAAAATATAAACCCAGAAGTTCACATCAATAAAATGAACCACAGAAAAAGGATATCTAACATAAGAAAATGAAGAAAGAGGCACCAACTCCAAAAACTCCAAATCAGTACCTTAACCTTCCCGATCAATCCCACACTTCTACTTAATAATTATTTACCTCTCACCCAACCCCAACATGAAACTAGCTAACAAACTTTAGAGGATACATTTACCCAACACTTAAACGGGCAATATGTATCAAGTAAACGACGCCTCGAAGAATATTCATCCCTCAAAAAGATTTTATGGCTGACGAATAACCCTCTGTACTATTGGCACAAGCCCCAGTAACTGAACTTCGGAATTCAATGTTCTGATTCATGACAAGCTGCTGAAATCACCAATTCCTCAAATTCATATATGAAAAAACTCATCTGAACTAACTACAATACCATGATCCACATGATCTTCAATTAATTTCACCAACACTTTCTTTGTTCTATTAGGAACCACTTTAAAAACTACATCATCATATACTGGGCCTGAAATTACGGACCCCCAAATCCACAATCACACCGCAGGTTCCCTCTTTCCTACTTGGTGCTGCCAGAAGCAGATTCATAAATGTCGACAAGGGTATCCCCTCTAAAGGCCCCCTGTGCTTTACATCTACTCCACAGGCTTCCCTGCTAAAAGAATATCTGTCTAGACCGGTACACTCACTCACACAACATTCATGTACACACAATCACGCTGGTTACCTCAAATACCAACACTATGCAATTTTTAATATATCCCTCAAGGCCAGTTTCGATTTCTCAGACCATCTTCCTTGTCAAACTGAACGCCGAACTTGATCTATGATACACGTCTTTATGAATAAATGAGTACGGCGCGCTTTGACACACTTATCAGGCGAATATGTTCCCCATATTCACGACAACGAAGATTATCAGCAATTAAAACACATAATTGCAGAAAGACGTCGTACCTTAACCATTACGGAGCGTGGAATGTATGATCCCTTAATCGGGCAGGTAGGTTAGAAAATTTAAAAAGGCAAATGGATAGGTTAAAGTTAGATATAGTGGGAATTAGTGAAGTTCGGTGGCAAGAGGAACAAGACTTTTGGTTAGGTTAATACAGGGTTGTTGTTGTTGTTCTCTTCAGTCCTGAGACTGGTTTGATGCAGCTCTCCATGCTACTCTATCCTGTGCAAGCTGCTTCATCTCCCAGTACCTACTGCAACCTACATCCTTCTGAATCTGCTTAGTGTACTCATCTCTCGGTCTCCCTCTACGATTTTTACCCTCCACGCTGCCCTCCAATGCTAAATTTGTGATCCCTTGATGCCTCAAAATATGTCCTACCAACCGATCCCTTCTTCTAGTCAAGTTGTGCCACAAACTTCTCTTCTCCCCAATCCTATTCAATACCTCCTCATTAGTTACGTGATCTATCCACCTTATCTTCAGTATTCTTCTGTAGCACCACATTTCGAAAGCTTCTATTCTCTTCTTGTCCAAACTAGTTATCGTCCATGTTTCACTTCCATACATGGCTACACTCCAAACAAATACTTTCAGAAACGACTTCCTGATACATAAATCTATATTCGATGTTAACAAATTTCTCTTCTTCAGAAACGCTGTCCTTGCCATTGCCAGTCTACATTTTATATCCTCTCTACTTCGACCATCATCAGTTACTTTACTTCCTAAATAGCAAAACTCCTTTACTACTTTAAGTGTCTCATTTCCTAATCTAATTCCCTCAGCATCACCCGATTTAATTTGACTACATTCCATTATCCTCGTTTTGCTTTTGTTAATGTTCATCTTATATCCTCCTTTCAAGACACTGTCCATTCCGTTCAACTGCTCTTCCAAGTCCTTTGCCGTCTCTGACAGAATTACAATGTCATCGGCGAACCTCAAAGTTTTTACTTCGTCTCCATGAATTTTAATACCTACTCCAAATTTTTCTTTTGTTTCCTTTACTGCTTGCTCAATATACAGATTGAATAACATCGGGGAGAGGCTACAACCCTGTCTCACTCCTTTCCCAACCACTGCTTCCCTTTCATGCCCCTCGACTCTTATGACTGCCATCTGGTTTCTGTACAAATTATAAATAGCCTTTCGCTCCCTGTATTTTACCCCTGCCACCTTTAGAATCTGAAAGAGAGTATTCCAGCCAACATTGTCAAAAGCTTTCTCTAAGTCTACAAATGCTAGAAACGTAGGTCTGTCTTTTCTTAATCTTTCTTCTAAGATAAGTCGTAAGGTCAGTATTGCCTCAAGTGTTCCAACATTTCGACGGAATCCAAACTGATCCTCCCCGAGGTCCTCATCTACCAGTTTTTCCATTCGTCTGTAAAGAATTCGCGTTAGTATTTTGCAGCCGTGGCTTATTAAACTGATAGTTCGGTAATTTTCACATCTGTCAGCACCTGCTTTCTTTGGGATTGGAATTATTATATTCTTCTTGAAGTCTGAGGGTATTTCGCCTGTCTCATACATCTTGCTCACCAGCTGGTAGAGTTTTGTCATGACTGGCTCTCCCAAGGCCGTCAGTAGTCCTAATGGAATGTTGTCTACTCCGGGGGCCTTGTTTCGACTCAGGTCTTTCAGTGCTCTGTCAAACTCTTCACGCAGTATCGTATCTCCCATTTCATCTTCATCTACATCCTCTTCTATTTCCATAATATTGTCCTCACGTACATCGCCCTTGTATAAACCTTCTATATACTCCTTCCACCTTTCTGCCTTCCCTTCTTTGCTTAGAACTGGACTGCCATCTGAGCTCTTGATATTCATGCACGTGGTTCTCTTCTCTCCAAAGGTCTCTTTAATTTTCCTGTAGGCAGTATCTATCTTACCCCTAGTGAGATAAGCTTCTAGATCCTTACATTTGTCCTCTATCCATCCCTGTTTAGCCATTTTGCACTTCCTGTCGATCTCATTTTTGAGACGTTTGTATTCCTTTTTGCCTGCTTCTTTTACTGCATTTTTATATTTTCTCCTTTCATCAATTAAATTCAATATTTCTTCTGTTACCCAAGGATTTCTGGCAGCCCTCATCTTTGTACCTACTTTATCATCTGCTGCCTTCACTACTACATCCCCCAGAGCTACCCATTCTGCTTCTACTGTATTTCTTTCCCCTATTCCTGTCAATTGTTCCCTTATGCTCTCTCTGAAACTCTGTACAACCTCTGGTTCTTTCAGTTTATCCAGGTCCCATCTCCTTAATTTCCCACATTTTTGCAGTTTCTTCAGTTTTAATCTACAGCTCATAACCAATAGATTGTGGTCAGAGTTCACATCTGCCCCTGGAAATGTCTTACAACTTAAAACCTGGTTCCTAAATCTCTGTCTTACCATTATATAATCTATCTGATACCTTTTAGTATCTCCAGGGTTCTTCCATGTGTACAACCTTCTTTCATGATTCTTAAACCAAGTGTTAGCTATGATTAAGTTGTTCTCTGTGCAAAATTCTACTAGGCGGCTTCCTCTTTCATTTCTTAGCCCCAATCCATATTCACCTACTATGTTTCCTTCTCTCCATTTTCCTACACTCGAATTCCAGTCACCCATTACTATTAAATTTTCGTCTCCCTTCACTATTTGAATAATTTCTTTTATTTCATCGTACATTTCTTCAATTTCTTCATCATCTGCAGAGCTAGTTGGCATATAAACTTGTACTACTGTAGTAGGTGTGGGCTTCGTATCTATCTTGGCCACAATAATGCGTTCACTATGCTGTTTGTAGTAGCTTACCCGCATTCCTATTTTCCTATTCATTATTAAACCTACTCCTGCATTACCCCTATTTGATTTTGTGTTTATAACCCTGTAGTCACCTGACCAGAAGTCTTGTTCCTCCTGCCACCGAACTTCACTAATTCCCACTATATCTAACTTTAACCTATCCATTTCCCTTTTTAAATTTTCTAACCTACCTGCCCGATTAAGGGATCTGACATTCCACGCTCCGACCCGTAGAACGCCAGTTTTCTTTCTCCTGATAACGACATCCTCCTGAGTAGTCCCCGCCCGGAGATCCGAATGGGGGACTATTTTACCTCCGGAATATTTTACCCAAGAGGATGCCATCATCATTTAATCATACAGTAAAGCTGCATGTCCTCGGGAAAAATTACGGCTGTAGTTTCCCCTTGCTTTCAGCCGTTCGCAGTACCAGCACAGCAAGGCCGTTTTGGTTAATGTTGCAAGGCCAGATCAGTCAATCATCCAGACTGTTGCCCCCGCAACTGCTGAAAAGGCTGCTGCCCCTCTTCAGGAACCACACGTTTGTCTGGCCTCTCAACAGATACCCCTCCGTTGTGGTTGCACCTACGGTACGGCCATCTGTATCGCTGAGGCACGCAAGCCTCCCCACCAACGGCAAGGTCCATGGTTCATGGGGGGAGGAATACAGGGTTATCAATAAAAAATCAAATAGGGGTAATGCAGGAGTAGGAGTGTGAGTAGTTCAAGTTTGTATGCCAACTAGCGCTGCAGATGATGAAGAAATTGATGAAATGTACGATGGGATAAAAGAAATTATTCAGGTAGTGAAGGGAGACAAATATTTAAAAGTCATGGGTGACTGGAATTCGACAGTAGAAAAAGGAAGAGAAGGAAACGTAGTAGGTGAATATGGATTGGGGCTAAGAAATGAAAGGGGAAGCCGCCTGGTAGAATTTTCCACTTAATCATAGCTAACACTTGATTCAAGAATCATGAAAGCAGGTTGTATGCATGGAAGAACCCTGGAGATACCAAAAAGTCTCAGATAGATTATATAATGGTAACACAGAGATTTAGGAACCAGGTTTTAAACTGTAAGACATTTCCAGGGGCAGATGTGGTCTCTGACCTGACCACAATCTATTGGTTATGAACTGTAGATTAAAACTGAAGAAACTGCAAAAATGTGGGAAATTAAGGAGATGGGACCTGGATAAACTGAAAGAACCAGAGGTTGTACAGAGTTTCAGGGAGAGCATAAGGGAACAATTGAAAGGAATGGGGGAAAGAAATAATGTAGAGGAAGAATGGGTAGCTTTGAGGAATGAAATAGTGAAGGCAGCAGAGGATTAAGTAAGTAAAAAGACGAGGGATAGAAGAAATCCTTGGGTAACAAAATAGATACTGACTCTAATTGATGAAACGAGAAAATACAAAAATGCAATAAGTGAAGCAGGCAAAAAGAGATACATACGTCTCAATAACGAGATCGACAGGAAGTGCAAAATGGCTAAGAAGGGATGGCTAGAAGGCAAATGTAAGGATGTAGAGGCTTATCTCACAAGAGGTAAGATAGATACTGCCTACAGGAAAATTAAAGAGACCTTTGGAGAAAAGAGAACCACTTGCATAAATATCAAGAGCTCAGATGGAAACTCAGTTCTAAGCAAAGAAGGGAAAGCGAAAAGGTGGAAGGGGTATATAGAGTGTCTATACAGGGGCGATGTTCTCGAGGACAATATTTTGGAAATGGAAGAGGAGGTAGATGAAGATGAAATGGGAGATATGATACTGCGTGAAGAGTTTGATAGAGCCCTGAAAGACCTAAGTCGAAAGGAGGCCCCGGGAGTAGACAACATTCCATTAGAACTACTGACAGCATTGGGAGAGCCAGTCATGACAAAATTCTACCATCTGCTGAGCAAGATGTATGAGACAGGTGAAATTCCCTCATACTTCAAGAAAAAGATAGTAATTCCAATCCCATAGAAAGCAGGTGTTGACAGATGTGAAAATTACCGAACTATCAGTTTAATAAGTCACAGCTGCAAAATACTAACGCGAATTCTTTACAGACGAATGGAAAAACTGGTAGATGAGGACCTCGGGTCGAAATGTTGGAACACGTGAGGCAATACTGACCTTACGACTTATCTTAGAAGAAAGATTAAGAAAAGGCAAACCTACGTTTCTAGCATTTGTAGACTTAGAGAAAGCTTTTGACAATGTTGACTGGAATACTCTCCTCAGATTCTGAAGGTGGCAGAGGTAAAATACAGGGAGCGAAAGGCTATTTACAATTTGTACAGAAACCACATGGCAGTTGTAAGAGTCGAGGGACATGAAAGGGAAGCGGTGGTTGGGAAGGGAGTGAGACACGGTTGTAGCCTCTCCCCGATGCTATTCAACCTGTATATTAAGCAAGCACTAAAGGACACAAAGGAAAAGTTCGGAGTAGGTATGAAAAGCCATGGAGAAGAAATAAAAACTTTGAGGTTTGCTGATGACATTGTAATTCAGTCAGAGACAGCAAAGGACCTGGAAGAGCAGTTGAACGGAATGGACAGTGTCTTGAAAGGAGGATATAAGATAAACATCAACAAAAGCAAAACGAGGATAATGGAATGTAGTCGAATTAAAACGGGTGAGGCTGAGGGAATTGGATTAGGAAATGAGACATTTAAAGTAGTAAAGAAGTTTTGCTATTGGGGGGCAAAATAACTGCTAATGGTTGAAGTAGGGAGGATGTGAAATGTAGATTGGCAATGGGAAGGAAAATCGTTTTTGAAGAAGAGAAATTTGTTAACATCCAGTATTGATTTAAGTGTCAGATAGTCGTTTCTGAAAGTATTTGTATGGAGTGTAGCCATGTATGGAAGTGAAACGTGGACGACAAAGTTTAGACAAGAAGAGAATAGAAGCTTTCGAAATGTGGTGTTACAGAAAAATGCTGAAGATTAGATGGGTAGATAACATAACTGAGGTGGAGGTATTGAATAGAACTGGGGAGAAGAGTAGTTTGTGGCACAACGTGACTAGAAGAAGGGATCGGTTGGTAGGACAAGTTCTGAGGCATCAAGGGATCACAAATTTGGTACTGGAGGGCAACGTGGAGGGTAAAAATCGTAGAGGGAGACCAAGAGATGAATACACCAAGCAGATTGAGATGGATGTAGGTTGCAGTAGGTACTGGGAGATAAAGAAGCTTGCACAGGACAGAGTAACATGGAGAGTTGCATCACACCAGTCTCAGGACTGAAGACCGCAACAACAACAACAACAACAACAACAACAACAACAATTGCAGAAACCGAATGATTGACATCACATCTAAGGCCAAAGCCTGCTTTAACGCTTCCATATTCATAGGAATAGATAATTCCATATCTACAAAGTAAAACTCGTCCAGGATGAAAAAATTCTTCAAAACTGTCTCAAACACACTAAGAATGGAAATAAATACCGAAAGAATTGGAAAAAACAAATGATTTACATTAACACAAGCAGCGAAAATTAAGTCGTTTGACATTCAAAACATTTAGTAAACATTTGTGGTCACGTCTCACGCTGCATTTCAGTAGACGTACAATTACTACTGTTAATCCGCTCACACAGACAACACAACAGCACTTCCTCAGGCAATTAGAGAGTACAAAGTCGCAGCTCGGAATTCGCAGAGCGTGGCAGTAATCGTAAACACAGAACAGTCGACATGAAGTGTAATCGTACCGTCTTTTAACGACCAGTACTTGGGGTCTGCGGCGAACTTATCGCACCCTTACTGCAGTTAGTATATTGGAGGCTCCTAACGTACTATCTTATATCTATTATCGATGAATTATACGATCGGTTCATATGCTTCCTGGGGAGTCGAACCACGGAGTCTTTATTGGCTCTTGAGCAAAATGTTTCACGACCACAGCTCTAAATCTACAATTGTTATAAATTTAATTTACCTTATCTTAATATGCTACATGTACATCTACGCAGATACTCTCCAAACCACGCTTAACAGCGTGGCAGTTTGTTCATCGAACCACCGTCACAGCTATTCTCTATTATTTCAATATAGAACAGCGCACGGAAAAAACGAAACACTCAAGTCTTTCAGAGCCAGCCCGGATTTCCCTCATTTTAATATGATGATTTTTTATCCCTATGTAGGTCGTCTTCAAAAAAATATTTTCTCATTGGGAGGAGAAAGTTGGTGATTAAAATGTCGCTAGGAGATCCCGCTGTAACGAGAAACGCCTTTGCTTTAATGATATCGTGCTCAAATATTGCATCATGGCCGTAACACTCTCTCCCGTATTCCTCAATAACGCTAAATGTGCTACTCTTCTTTGAACGTTCTCGGTGTACTCCGTTAATCCTATCTGGTAACGATCCCACACCGCGTAGGAGTACTCCAAAAGAGGACGGACAAGCGTGGTGTAGGGCAGTCACTTTAGTAGACCTGTTGCACCTTCCAATCTTTTGCCATTGGTTCGCCTTGACCACAACATTTGTTGTGTGTTCTTTCGAACTTAAGTTGTTTGTAATTTTAATATCCAGGTATTTAGTTGAATTTACGGTATTTAGATTTGACTGATTGATCGTGCAACCGAAGGTATACGGATTTCTTTCAGCACTTCCACCTCACAGTTTCATTTTTTATGGTCAGCTGCCTATTTTCTCACTATGCACATATCTTCTATAAATCTTTTGCAACTTATTTTGATCTTCTGAGGACTTCGTTAGTTCAAAAATGGCTCTGAGCACTATGGGACTTAACATCTGAGGTTATCAGTCCCCTAGAACTTAGAACTACTTAAACCTGACTAACCTAAGGACATCACACACATCCATGCCCGAGGCAGGATTCGAACCTGCGACCGTAGCGGTCTTGCGGTTCCAGACTGAAGCGCCTAGAACGGCTCGGCCACTACGTTCGGCCTGACTTCATTAGTCAATAAACGACAGCGTCATCTGCAAACAACCAACGACGGCTGCTCAGATTGTCTCAAAATTCGTTTATATAAATAAAGAACAGCGAAGGGCCTATAACACTACCTTTAAGAAGTCCAGAAATCACTTCTGTTTTACTCGATGACTTTCCGTTAATTACTACGGACTGTGATCTCTCTGACCTCTGACGAAATTCCGTAAGCACATAATTTCTTTACAAATCGCTTGTGAGGCACGCTGTCAAAAACCTTCGGGAAATTTAGAAATACGGAACCAATTTGAAGTACCTTGTCAATAACACTCAACACTTTGTGTGACTAAAGAGTTAATTGTGTTTCACAAGGAAGATGTTTTGGATATCCCTTCCTACTGTGTGTCAATTGACCGTCCTCTTCGCGGTAATTCATGGTGTTGGAACACAATATATGTTCTAAAATGCTGCTGCATATCTGGTGTTAATGATATGAGCCTGTAATTTAGTGGATTACACCTTTTTCCTTTCCTAAAATTGGTGTGATCAGTTGAATGCCTTTGGATATGAATCTCTCATCGAGCGAGCGGTTGTATACGATTGGAGCTATTGCAGCTTATTGGTATTCAGTCTGGACCGGAAGACTTGTATTTATTAAGCGATTTGAGTTGATACCCTACTCCGAGGGTAGCTACTTCTAAGTTACTAATGTTGGCAGCTGTTCGTGATTCGGATTCTGGAATGTTCACTTAGTCTCCTCTGAACTTATGACTTTTTTTCAATCTCTTCGAGTGAAGAGGTAGTATGTGTGCATACGTGTACTACTGCAGAGGGTAGTGGCTTAACTTTGGACCTTTGTGATACGTAATTCACTGTGTTTGGCTCCCGTGGTTATGGTAAAGCCTCGTGCCGCGACACCTGGAGGCGGCGGGCTAACAGAGCAGCATGTGCCCGCCCGCTGCCTGTGTATTGATTTGCCCACTCCAGCCCACCGCTGCCACGGGCACCACCACCCCCTGCTCGCAGGACACCGACTGCCCCCCTGCGGCCGCTGATCCACCACCTAGCTGACGGCACTGCCTTGCGGCCAGTCTGTGTGGCTGCCAAGGTGTCCGCACCGGGTTCTCGAGCCGTTGATAACAAGACGGCGTCACGTCTAAGAGACCTCAGATGAATATTGAAGCCTATTCAATTAGGACAGCACTGAGGAAGTTTGGAAATTAATTAGTTCAAGGCGTAATACAATTTAAGAATAAATTTTCACTCTGTGCCGGGGTATGCGCTGATTTAAAATTTGATAAAAATTTGGGTCGGACCAGGACTCGAACACGGAACCTTTACCTTTTGCCCTACGTACTGTTCTATGAAGATATATTCTACGATCGCCGTCGAAGCTTTACTTTTAGCAGCAACTATCCCCAATTTTCCGATTACTTTACCCACCAAAGCAAAGGTTCCACACTTGACACACAGTCTGGCACACAGTTCTAATCTGCGAGGAAGTTTCAATAATTTTGAGTTTGCCAGCTGTGCAGTTCTAAAGCATCGACTGCACACCGCCCAATGCAGCGCCGCGAAACAGCATCAAGAAGGTGCTGACCCACTTGCAGACGGAAAGGGCGGGCAGCGCCACACCTTCAGGAAGACAGAGTCAAATCTAAATGCCGTAAATTCTACTAAATACAGTACATTGGAATAACAATTACGAACAACTTTAATTGGAAGGAACACACAGAATGTGTTGTGGGGAAGGCTAACCAAAGACTGCGTTTTATTGGCAGGACGCTTAGAAAATGTAACAGATCTGGTAAGGAGACTGCCTACACTACGCTTGTCCGTCATTTTAGAATGCTGCTGTGCGGTGTGGGAGCCTTACCAGATAGGATTGACTAATAGATCGAAAAAGTTCAAAGAAAGGCAGCACGTTTATTATTACAGCGAAATAGGAGAGAGTGTGTCTCTCAAATGATACAGGATTTGGGACCGACATCATTAAAACATAGGCGTCTTTCTATTTGGAGGAATCTTCTTACGAAATTCCAATCACCAACTGTCTCCACCGAATTCGAAGAATGGGGAGAAACATTCACCGTGATGAAATAAAGGAAAACAGAGCTCGTTCGGAAATACACTACTGGCCATTAAAATTGCTACAGCACGAAGGTGACGTGCTACAGATACGAAATTTAACCAACAGGAAGAAGAAGCTCTGATATGCAAATTATTATCTTTCAAGAGCATTCACACAATGTTGGCGCCGGTGGCGACACCTGCAACGTGCTGACATGAGGAAAGTTTCCAACCGATTTTTCATACTCAAACAGCAGTTGACCGGCATTGCTTGGTGAAACGTTGTTGTGATGCCTCGTGTAAAGAAGAGAAAAGCGTACCATCACATTTCCTACTTTGATGAAGGTCGGATTGTGGCCTACCGCGATTGCGGTTTATCGTATCGCAACATTGCTGCTCGCGTTGGTCGAGATCCAATAACTGTTAGCAGAATATGGAATCGGTGGGTTCCGGAGGGTAATACGGAACGCTGCGGTGGATCCCAACGGCCTCGTATCACTAACAGTCGAGATGACAGTTATCTTATCCGCATGGCTGTAACGAATCGTGCAGCGACGTCTCGATCCCTGAGTCACCAGATGGGGACGTTTGCTAGACAACAACCATCTGCACGAACAGTTCGACGAAATTGCAGCAGCATGGACTATTAGCTCGGAGACCATGGCTGCGTTACCCAGACGCTGCATCACAGACAGGAGCGCCTGCGATAGTGTACTCAACGTCGAACCTGGGTGAACGATTGGTAAAACGTCATTTTTTCGGATGAATCCAGGTTCTGTTTACAGCATCATGATTGTCGCATCCGTGTTTGGCGACATCGCGGTGAACGCACATTGGAAGCGTGTATTCGGTATTGCCATAATGGCGTATCGCCCTGCCTGATGATATGGGATGCCATTCGTTACACGTCTCGGTCACCTCTTGTTCTCATTGACGGCAATTTGAACAGTGGACGTTACATTTCAGGTGTGTTACGACCCATGGCTCTACCCTTCATTCGATCCCTACGAAACCCTACATTTCGCGCAGGATAATGCACGACCACATGTTGCAGATCCGGTACGGTCCTTTTCTAACATTCATGATGGTGTCTCTCTGTTCTATATCGTGTCTCCCTATCACTTTCGCGCAACGACGCTCTGAGCGTGTTTTTATGGGGTATTGGCTAGTTTGAACCTGGCTCCTGTTGCTGGTAAGGAGACGGCAGACCACAAATGACATGTAGAATTCAGAAGGGTTCAGTGAGACTAGCGATTATATAACCAAATACTTGATGATTTCACCGTCAGCTCCACTGCACTCCCTGTAAAAGAATGTTAATACTAACTAAATTTAGTGGAAGGGGTTCAAGGCTTTCCTATTTTTAGTTATCTGGTAAAATAATGTCGAAAAAGCAGTTAAGTTTACCATTGGAAATTTTATTCTACTCACAAAACATCGTTTATAAATTGCACTATTGATAAAAGGACATGTTTTAATACGGGATGGTAAAAACCAACTGCGCTCAACAAAAATGTGAACGAATATTCCCTGAATGGGTTTCCAAGTTCTACAATGGATCGAAGGATGACCTAAGCCATATCACATCTATAATCTAACTATCAAAATGGTTTACAGTGACCCTCAATTATCTTTAATTACTTATCTAACTTGTCGTAAATTACCTGATGTGGCTTCTCAATAACTATATAATAGAAAAATCATCGCGTTTCACATTTTTACTTCAAGTGGAAAACGTGAATACTATGAGCTTGAATTTACGATCCACACTAGTATTACGCAAAAAGTGGGTGAAACAGATGAGAGTTCTGCAGTTTTCAGTGAAGCTTTATGCGCTGTTACGCGGCATCGCGTGCGTTCATTACCTTGTTGGTGTTTATCAGGGGGCGGCGCGCACCAGAGCTCCGCTCATTTCGCCGTCTCCGAAGCAACTCTCCTCTCCTAACTTCTCCTTACTACCATTTGCCAAAGTTGGTTTTAAAAAAAACTATGTGGCTGTGTTTTCATCTGACCACTCAGGATCTCAATGTTAACCTTAAGCTCCACCTACGAAAATTCGGTCTATCCAATGAGAAACGTTACAGTTTTCGTGGTGGGGCAATGTTTTAAAGTTTGCAACGTAACAGAGACGTGAAAAAGTCTCAAGCTAAAACTTGCGGGTGGTGTGGTCTTAGCGGTTACCTGGCGACGTGGGTGTCCGTCCATCCCTTATCGTAGGGCCTTCCAGCTTAACACGGTTCTGCTCTCGGCTTCTGTTCTCGTTTCTCTCCTCGGAACTGGGTCTGCCTCACGGTGGGAAAGTATGACATGCATTTAGGCATTCTTGTGTTAGTCTGTGGTATTCCATTTGCTCACTCGTTACTCGTATTACTTTGGTTAATTTAATGTCACGATTTATTCGGAGCTATGGTACATACTACTGGATTTGCTTATCATATGTGGGTTTTCATGGAAGGTGTTGGATTTGCCTGACACCTTAGACTTTCCGGATACAGAAAAAGTTCGACTGCTGTCCTGGCCAGCACATTCTCCAGATCTCTAACCAACTGAAAACGTCTGATCAATGGTGGCCTAGCAAATGGCTCGTCACAATACGCCAGTCACTCTTCTTGATGAACTGTAGTATCGTGTTGAAGCTGCATGGGCAGCTGTACCTGGACACGCCATCGAAACTGTTTGACTCAATGCCCAGGCGTATCAAGGCCGTTATTACGGCCAGAGTTGGTGGTTCTCGGTACTGATTTCTCAGGATCTATGCACCCAAATTACGTGAAAATGTAATCACATGCCCGCATCTCGTGGTCGTGCTGTAGCGTTCTCGCTTCCCACCCCCGGGTTCCTGGGTTCGATTCCCGGTGGGGTCAGGCATTTTCTCTGCCTCGTGATGGCTGGGTGTTGTGTGATGTCCTTAGGTTAGTTAGGTTTAAGTAGTTCTAAGTTCTAGGGGACTGATGACCTAAGATGTTAAGTCCCATATTGCTCAGAGCCATTTGAACCATTTTTTTGTAATCACATGTCAGTTCTGTTATAGTATATTTGTCCAATGAATACCCGTTGATTATCTATATTTCTTCTTGGTGTAGCAATTTTAATGGCCGGTAGTGTATATAGGTGTTTATTCTTTGAGGACGCTATGCGAGATTGGAATAATAGAGAATTGTGAAGTAGGTGAGTTGAACCCTCTGCCAGGCACTTCAATGAGATTTGCAGAGTATCCACGTAGATGCAGATGTAAGAGTTTACTGTCCCCTGTCAACGCTGAAACGCTGACTTAACCGGCCGCCCATCGCTGGCTGGCGGACTTCGAAAGCATCAGTAATAGGAAGACGATACTTAACCTGCGTTCTGCAAGTAGTAATAGTGTATAAATGAAACTGCTCGTAGGAGGTACAAAAAGCAGCTCAACCCACGTCTTAACAAAAATTTATTTTTCTTTTCTTTCTACAAATAATGTGTCCTATTAATTAGGAAGCTTAATGTACAGTCGGCCGCTGTGGCCGAGCGGTTATAGGCGCCTCAGTCCGAAACCGCTCTGCTGCTACGGTCGCAGGTTCGAATCCTGCCTCGGGCTTTGATGAGTGTGATGTCCTTAGGTTAGTTGAGTTTGAGTAGTTTTAAGTCTAGGGGACTGATGACGTCAGAGATTAAGTCCCATAGTCCTTGGAGCCATTTTAATATACAGATAATTTTGGATTCGTGCCACCGGCCATCGCAACTTCTCTCCTCCTTTGTTTGCATCAGTGCTGACACGACACCCATGACACTGTAAATCGGTCCAGGGTACAAATGACTTGCTAGGTAAGTTGAACGATACTGACAGGGTCTTGAAATCAAGGAAAACGAGGGTGATGGAGTATTGTCCAAGCAAATGAAGTAACGACTGAGGAAACTCGTCTACGAGGTGTGTAAAAAAGTGACGAGACTGGCTTTTTGTCTACCAAAGTTTTTATTTTTTCTAAAAACAATATAGCCCCCTTCAAACTAGTTCCCTTCGGCAGCTTTACACCTGTGGATTTGTTGTTCGCAGTCTTTGCAGCAGCGATGAAAGGCTTCAGCAAATATCGCCCTTAACATATCGATAACGTTCTTCTGAATATTTTCTACTCTCAAAATGATACCCTTTTAAGGCTTTTTCAATTTCGGGAAAAGAAAAATTCACACGAACTCAGATCTGGAAAACAGGGGGCCTGTGGAACAACATGAATTGCTCTGAGGTGAAAAATTCCGTTACTGAAGTGACCATGACATGCGGCGTTGTCCTGATGCAGGATCCACTTTGTCTACAATCTCTGGTCTCATTCGATTCACAGTTTTCACGAGGCTTTCAAAAGCACTTTTGTAAAACACTTCCTTGACAGTTTGTTCTTGAGGAAGAAATTCTTTGTGCATGATACCCCTACCGTCAAAAAAGCAAATCACGATTCTTTTGATCCCTGATTTGATCTTTCGAGCTGTTTCCGGTCGAGGAGGTGTCCCAGTGCGCCACTCCTCACTTTGCTGCTTTTCCTCAGGATCGTACAAAAAAATCCAGGGTTCACACCTGTGCTCACATTCGTGGTCATTGGCAATCCTCTCACGAACACCAACTCACACGTTTCTTAGATTGTCCTACTTAGTTATGAGGTTTTTCGGTGCCATTTTGACACAAATATTATGCAAGTGCAAAGCTTCAGTCAAAATTTGATGCACGATGAAAGAGTTTAACTGGTCACCCATCGTCCATTTTGTTAAATTTTGTTCTGATCTCACAACAGGGAGCACTCGGTCGACGTTTTCGTCGGCTTTAAAGTTGAAGGTCCCAAAGCGCTGGCATCTTCAACATGTTCTCGAAATTCCAAAAATGATTTGTGCCAACAACAAACTTGTGCTGTTGATAAAGAATGTTACCCATAGACCAGTTTCAACTTTTCAAAGGTCACACCCGTGGATTCTCCAAGTTTAACGCGAAACTTGACGGCATAACTTTTCCTGTGTTCCATATTCGTGCCACACAACAAAACGAAAACTTCAGTGATGACCTTCTCAAAAATCACGTGGTGGTTTTGCGTAGCTAAAGTTCGGACTCAGCATCTGGAAGGGATAAACATATCGGTTACATACGTAGTACAACACAGTGTTTCCAGATAGCTTACAGTGTTGTCAGACTGATTACCTTTCGCACACACCTTGTACATTAGTAAACGACGAACCCAGTGCATGCTCACTTTGTCCCAGTTGCAGATTGCCTACCTAGCGGATTCCAAGCGTGCCAAAAATTTGATTTTCAATATTTCATATAACTGCTGACCGAATTTAAAAATTTAAACTGCTGTCATAACGTACTCACCAGAGGTACAATCTAATGTTAAAGTTTTTTAAGACTAGTATTACTGTTAGAAACCGTGTGTACCTCTTGAGCACCAATATCTCAGAATGCACAGGTTACTGCGGTTACACTCATCCAGCATCTGAGAATAAGAGCATTGGCGACCTTCAACTAACTGTACACATTATTTTAAATATTTTTCCAAACTTTTTCCCGTTTACATGCTTAACGTCAAATAGCACTGACCTCACCTGACGTTTGAAGCTGTTTTATACACTCCTGGAAATTGAAATAAGAAAACCGTGAATTCATTGTCCCAGGAAGGGGAAACTTTATTGACACATTCCTGGGGTCAGATACATCACACGATCACACTGACAGAACCACAGGCACATAGACACAGGCAACAGAGCATGCACAATGTCGGCACTAGTACAGTGTATATCCACCTTTCGCAGCTATGCAGACTGCTATTCTGCCATGGGGACGATCGTAGAGATGCTGGATGTAGTCCTATGGAACGGCTTGCCATGCCATTTCCACCTGGTGCCTCAGTTGGACCAGCGTTCGTGCTGGATGTGCAGACCGCGTGAGACAACACTTCATCCAGTCCCAAACATACTCAATGGGGGACAGATCCGGAGATCTTGCTGGCCAGAGTAGCTGACTTACACCCTCTAGAGCACGTTGGGTGGCACGGGATACATGCGGACGTACATTGTCCTGTTGGAACAGCAAGTTCCCTTGCCGGTCTAGGAATGGTAGAACGATGGGTTCGATGACGGTTTGGATGTACCGTACACTATTCAGTATCCCCTCGACGATCACCAGAGGTGTACGGCCAGTGTAGGAGATCGCTCCCTACACCATGATGCCGGATGTTGGCCCTGTGTGCCTCGGTCATATGCAGTCCTGATTGTGACGCTCACCTGCACGGCGCCAAACACGCATACGACCATCATTGGCACCAAGCCAGAAGTGACTCTCATCGCTGAAGACGACACGTCTCCATTCGTCCCTCCATTCACGCTTGTCGCGACACCACTGGAGGCGGGCTGCACGATGTTGGGGCGTGAGCGGAAGACGGCCTAACGGTGTGCGGGACCGTAGCCCAGCTTCATGGAGAGGGTTGCGAATGGTCCTCGCCGATACACCAGGAGCAACAGTGTCCCTAATTTGCTGGGAAGTGGCGGTGCGGTCCCCTACGGCACTGCGTAGGATCCTACGGTCTTGGCGTGCATCCGTGCGTCGCTGCGGTCCGGTCCCAGGTCGGCGGGCACGTGCACCTTCCGCCGACCACTGGCGACAACATCGATGTACTGTGGAGACCTCACGCCCCACGTGTTGAGCAATTCGGCGGTACGTCCACCCGGCCTCCCGCATGCCCACTATACGCCCTCGCTCAAAGTCCGTCAACTGCACATACGGTTCACGTCCACGCTGTCGCGGCATGGTACCAGTGTTAAAGACTGCGATGGAGGTGCGTATGCCACGAAAACTGGCTGACACTGACTGTGGCGGTGCACAAATGCTGCGCAGTTAGCGCCATTCGACGGCCAACACCGTGGTTCCTGGTGTGTCCGCTGTGCCGTGCGTGTGATCATTGCTTGTACAGCCCTCTCGCAGTCTCCGGAACAAGTATGGTGGGTCTGACACACCGGTGTCAATATGTTCTTTTTTCCATTTCCAGGAGTGTAGATAGGAGTTGGAATCTTTAAAGAATCCGGCGTTTACTGGTAACTAAACAAGACCGTTAGAGTAATAAATGACAACCACTATACCCGCACCAAATTGAACTGCCGTAAAAATAAATGCAATATACTGAAGGGCAGTGTTCAGTGGTGCCAGTGTATAATACGTGCATACTGAGATGTTGTATTCCTGGCTGTGACGGCCAGTGTTTTATTTAGCTAGAAGCTCGCCTTCATGCACCTTGATGCACGTGACGTAGCATATGGTACAGAAGTGGGGTGAGGTGCAAGCGACAGGTGGTTCAAAATGGTTCAAATGGCTCTGAGCACTATGGGACTCAACATCTGTGGTCATCAGTCCCCTAGAACTTAGAACTACTTAAACCTAACTAACCTAAGGACATCACACACATACACGTCCGAGGCAGGATTCGAACCTGCGACCGTAGCAGTCGCGCGGGTCCGGACTGAGCGCCTAGAACCGCTCGGCCACCGCGGCCGGCTACGTGACCGGTGGTACAGTATTTAGCAGCCCCGTGGGAGAGTCCGCCAATTGTACTGAACTTGCTTCTGATTGGTCGGCACTTTCGGGTGCTAGGCACCAAAACGCCTATCTCCTCTTAATTATTTATATTATTTTCGTTGTATTTAACCCAGTTTTTAGTATGACTATCTGTCATGGTTACACTACGAGTCTATCATTTTGTTTATTAACTAGTTTTGAAAAGCATAAGAGTAACGATATTGCAACCGAAGTGCTTCGGACACCTTCGGATCGCCTTGGCGCGCCTGGGAAGTGTACTTCGGCTGGGCTAGTTGCTTTGTTTCGGGCGTTGCGGAGGCCCGGACACGTTTCTCTGTACTGTGCGTTACTTTGATGTATGTAATAGTCACTGTTTCGGGTGTTCTTCAGAGTCGGACATGTTATACTCTATATCGGGAGTAACTTAGTTGTGAATATGTAATACTCACTCTGTCTGGTGTGTACCAGAGAGAGTATCAGATTTCGTAAGTTGGATTGAAAAGTTAACAGAAAATTAAGAAAGCTATTTCGAGTGCTGTAAAAGACAATGTCAATGCGTGAATATTTGAATAGTAACCAAACAGGATACATTAATGAGAAGAGTCAGCTACAATCATTGTCAGTACTACAGATGTTGCCCTCTGTAGATACAGAGGACTAACCTGAGCAAGTGGCATCCCCCAAAAAGCACAATCACAGGTTCGAATTGACTGCTTTGCTGAAGAAGATCCCACGACCGACGAGCTGTTTTTAGCGTTGGGGACACAACTTTAGTAAACGACAGGTTGGTTGAAAGAACGGTCAGACACTCTTATTCAATTTCTCCAGATCTCTGTAGCTTCCAGATCTGACTTCCAAAGGGACACACAATTTGTAAGTGTTAGTGATTCACTTGTCAGGATCATCGGCGATCAGCCACTCAAGTGGCTGGTCCGTGCACCCTGTGTTTTGACTCTGCAGGCTGTGAATGATTTTAGAGTTAAAGAGTTTTTTTTTTAACATTCCTTCTAGGGTACAAAAGTGTCCCAATGGACACTATGTATTCCTGTTCAGTTTCAGCCATTTGAACAGTGTTACATAGTGGGTCTGGCAGAAGCTGGCTGGGTGGATTACTGTTCATGTTTGGCGTAAATGTGGTGTGTCGCTGCTTTCAACAGTGGTGTGTGCAACATTACCAAACCAATAGAACGGGTTCTGGACATCCTCGTACAACATACGCACTTCAAGATCGAACCATTGTGCGAGCTTTGGGAGCCAACTGAACAGCACCCAGGGACGAAATTTGGGCACATCTTGCACCTGCTGTGGTATCAAGGACCATTGCGAACCGTCTGCTTACACCTGGATTATCATCATCAAGCGTGCCTTTGGCCAGGCGACCACTGAGACAACACCACCGCCAAGCATGGCCACTGGGGTCTCGTGAAAGCGCTGACTGAACAGATGGTGAAAGTAGATTGTGCAAGTTATAGTCGATCACGTATACATCTTAGATCTCTTCCTATTCCAGAGTGCATTCGCCCAATACGCACAGGTACCGTTTCAGGTTTCCTTGTATGGGGTTCTAACTCACGGTCACATTTGCTGTATCTGCAGGATAAAGTAAGCAGTAGCCACTACATTGGATAGGCTGTAATCATCTTGCTACTCCCACTTCTCTGAGAGGAAGGTGCTTTGTTTATTCAGCAAAACAGTGCACACCCACATACAGCTGCTGGGACCGAACGTGTCCTTCGTTCCATACGACAGCTACCCGGGGAACCGTAACAGCAGACCTCTCGCTAACTGAACTCTCATAGGACATGATGAAGGAACTTACTCGTTGTTCAGCGCCTGCAGGAACAATTGCCAAAATACAATAAAATGCGCCATGTACTTGGAACAGTCTATCGCAAGATGGCATTTGGCATCTGTATGATGGTTTGCATGAGAAAATACGCGACTGCGTTGCCACCTGAGCGGGATACATTATGTGTTGATGCGACTATTTAGGCGCGCTTTACAATGACATGTGTGTTTCATTTGGTCTGAATTTGTCAGCATATACTCCTACAATTGTGAACTCCCAGTCACCTCACTTGTCAATAAAGTGACCTTGTTCTTGAGGCTGTTGCATTTTTTTCGACAGTGTCGTCGGAAGAGTTAATGGGAATCGTAACTGCCGAATGTCAAAAGCAATAAAAACTTTTCTGCGCTACAAGAATTTTTCTAACAAGGAATTTAAGGATTAGGTAATCGTTTTTGAAGTGAGCATAAGTCAAAAAATTAGTCATCTTTAGGGGATACAATCTTCTAGATAATGGCCTCAATTCGGCTTGAAACACAGTTCATAGGTATCTTTGGGTATATCATATCCAGTTGAAAGGACACAATAATTAATAACTAAACGTTGTAGAACTTCCGAAACGTGGTCACGTTGACGTTACGTTTCACTCGGCTTCCTGATAACCGCTGACATAGTGATGTGCCAAGACATTTTCACCACCTAGTTCATAGCGTGTTGTCCACGTTTGGAACACAATAATTCAGCGATTCTGCGTAACATGGACGCAACAAGTCCCTCGTGGTTTATGGAAATATGTTGCAGCATATAGCTACGCACATGTCACTCAATTCTTGTTAATTACGAACCGTTAGTTTGTGGTCGAGATCAGGCACCAGCTAGCGTCCGAGACGAAAATTTGGATTTTCGGTTATTCTGCCGGATACCAGTGTTTCACTTGCAGGATATTTCGGTAACGGAGCTCGTAACCTTCATCAGATGCGACCTGAGACAGTTCCTCGTGTGGACCTGGTCCATTATTTATGTCTGTGGCCTTCCTCCTCCACCGGCCGTTGCAGACGTTAACTCTGCAGTTCGCACCCGCTCGATACGGTGTTCTAGGACGTTGCCGTGCCATTGCCAGTCCGTTGCGGTTCTGGGTGTTCTCTCTGTGGTCCGCGCCCACCAGACCCGCTCCTGACTGTTCCGTCTTCGGTCTGGTGCGGTTGGAATACTACTGTCTGTGGTGTCAGGCGTCCCCCCTGCGGTCCGCTCCCGCTCACTGCGATCTGCTGAAGCGTTGCCGTTCCGTATTCGCCCCACTGCGGTTCTGGACGTTCTCTCTGCGGTCCGCGCCCGTCGTACCATCTCCCGGACGTTCAGTCTTCGGTCTACTGCGCCTGGCACTGGTGATCGTTTTCCATACCCACGCCTCCGTTCTTCTATTCGTGCAGTGCTGCAACCGTCCCCATTGCTCCTTTAACTATTCCACAGCAGGATCCCAGGATCTGCATAGCTGGAAAACCATGTCGCGGTTCATGAGATTACCAGTCACTTTTATTTCAATCGATTTCGTTACAACACTGTCCAAAAGTCTGGGTGCCTTTAACGCTCGCTTGCTGGGACAAAAAAAAAAAAAAAGTATCAAATGGCTCTGAGCACTATGGGACTCAACAGCTTAGGTCATAAGTCCACTAGAACTTAGAACTGCTTAAACCTAACTAACCTAAGGACATCACACACACCCATGCCCGAGGCAGGATTCGAACCTGCGACCGTAGCAGCCTCGCGGTTCCGGGCTGCAGCGCCAGAACCGCACGGCCACCGCGCCCGGCTTGCTGAGACACAAACCAATGTTACCCTCTGGGAGGATTTCTAATTTTGACTGCATGTTTGTCTAGTGGATAAAGGGTATCGGACAGAAATTTTGAGTATATTGTAATTAATAGAAAAAACGAATCAGGTTTTTGCTTTGGTGATAATGAAATGAAAGTATTATATTTCATATACGAGGGAAACAATAAACGGTCACCAGCCCAGTTAGGCATGTTAATTTGAAATATTATGTTTAAAGAAATTGGATATTAGTTTATGTAGTGACTTTCATTAAGACTGAATAGCACACTAGATACACACGAATACAGGGCAGTCTAAGTTGTGGGTGGCAGTAGTTAACATTAATGCACAAGCCAGTAGTCATAGAAAACAAAATTGTACCCCACTCATGATAATAACAGTTGCAATCACGATCATTACCTGACTCAGTACTGAGATGGTGTTGCAGGAAGAACTGAATTAAAGTTGGACATGGAATGGTTTCTGACTTAAGTGATATTTAAATACCAGAAATAATTTTTTTTAAAAATGTTTGTGAAATCTTATGGGACTTAACTGCTAAGGTCATCAGTCCCCAAGCTTACACACTACTTAACCTAATTACCGTAAGGACGAATACTCACACCCATGACCGAGGGAGGACTCGAACCTCCACCGGGACCAGCCGAAATAAAATTAAATAATGCTGCAATTTCACTGTTTATACCGCCATTCACAGAAATTTATCAAATTTCTTTAGTAGCGATCGTATTCAGTTACCTCTCTAATATGAGAAGAATATGGTGGGGACCCGCGAACTGATACTTTATCACTAGTCAAACTATGATTATTTCACTAGAAAATTCAATTCACTAAATTTGATTCCTAGTCTCACTTGGAATAGTTAACGTTTTTAATTTTCAAAGCAAATTATTCAACACTGATCTCGATTAACTTCTAAAACATCGTACATGATAGTAATAAGGCTAAATTAAGTTTGAAGTAAGTTTAACTTATGTGCCCTTTTCATCATCTGCGAAACTGGTATTTTAGACAGTAACATTTAACAGTCCGATACTCAGTTTTTGCACATTTAATGCACAGAAACAAATCACTAGTTCGTCAGAAACAGTATACTCGGTTTTCTGAACACTTAGGAGGAGACCCTGCATAGGTTCGTGATGAGGATAAATGGTTCAAATGGCTCTGAGCACTATGGGACTCAACTGCTGTGGTCATCAGTCCCCTAGAACTTAGAACTACTTAAACCTAACTAACCTAAGGACATCACACACATCCATGCCCGAGGCAGGATTCGAACCTGCGACCGTAGCAGGCTCACGGTTCCGGACTACGCGCCTAGAACCGCGAGACCACCGCGGCCGGCCGATGAGGATAAAACTGATGGTTCTATACACAGGTTTATAGCACTTTGATTATTATTGAAAACACACACACAACTTGTCCACGCTCAAATACATATCTGTACTCATGAAGTTGGTGGAGCAGTGGTGAAGTAGTGGTGGCAAGCGATGTGGCTGTGAATGCTCTTTACAATGTCTCCTTGGCGACGGATTTTTAACGTGTTACAGCCATTCCTTATTGGCGAGAGTACAATGCAACATCCAAATCCACATCCGAGCCAAAATGTCTTGCAATACTGCTTCCAAATGCCTCCCTTGGCACCCTCGATGTATATCGTGCAACGGCTAGCCACTGACTGCCTACCGTTCCCAACAAGGAGCCGCCCAGTTTGACAACCAAAACCACCTTTTACATCGCGCTAAGCCACTTCCGTTCCGGAGGGACTTCCCAAAATCTTTTATGTTATGCAATACAAATTTCCGAAGCATGAACCAGCTTCCAATATACAATGTTTTCTTTATAAACATACGTATATTATAAAATTCCATTAATTTAAACATCATTTAGCTTATATATATATATATATATATATATATATATATATATATATATATATATATATATATTACGAAATCTAAATTTCCTATCAGAGATACACAATTACATAATATAAACCTACTTCTAATCGATGTGGGTGTTACAGTTTTTGCTAGGATCTTGGTTTCATCATAATTCATGGCATTATATGGTTCTAGACAGTGATCAGCAATGGTTGACTAAGTCATCTGTCTTAATATGGTGTATCACTGATGTTCTTTGCATCTGGTATCCACTGTTCTTGTCGTCTGGTCGATGTAGGACATGCCACATTGACAAGATATACTATAAATCCCTGTTTTCGTAACCCCAGTTCGTCTTTAATATTCCCCAAAAGTCCAAAAATCTTGCTGGATGGACAAAAAACACATTTGATGTAGTGTTTAGGAAGGATCCTGCTGGAGGGTGGGGTAAGGGAGTGGAAAATGCTCCTAAAGGTTGAAGAACCAGGAATGGTCACGGCGTGAGGATGCATAAGGCAATGGAAAACGCTGCATTACAGGCACATAACGTTTATTCCCAGGGCATGTGGCCTGTAATTGGAAAAGTATCACGATGATCTCTCCGTTGGCAGAATATTGCGAAATAGTCCGCAATTCGGATCTTTGGAAGGGACTGACGAGTGGGAGGTAACCATGAGAAAAAGATTAAATAATCAACGAAAATATATTCTACGAATTGGGGTGTGGAATGTCAGAAGCCTGAAATTTGTAGGAAAGCTAGAAAATCAGAAAAAGGGAAATACAAACGCTCAAAATAGATGTAGTAGGGATCAGTGAAGTGAAATGGGAAGGAGATTAAGATTTCTTGTCAGATTTAATATCAACAGTAGCAGAAAATGATATAACGGGAGTAGGATTCGTTATGAATAGAAAGGTAGGGAAAAGAGTGTGTTACATTTCAGTTATAGGGTTGTCCTTGTCAGAATCCACAGCAAATCAACACCGACAATATAGTTCAGCTGCACATGCCAAAGTAGCAAGCTGAAGGTGTAGAGCTAGATAAATTATACGAGGGTTCTGATAGGACAATACAGTATATAAATGGAGGCGAAGATCTAATAGTCATGGAGAACTGGAATGGAGTTGTAGGGAAAGAAGTAAAATAAAAGGTTACAGGAGAATATGGGATTAGGACAAGGAATGAGAGAAGAGAAAGATTAATTTAGTTCTGTAATAAATTTCGACTAGTAAAAGCGAATACTCTCTTCAAAAATCAGAAGAGGAGGTGGTGTACTTTGAAAAGACCAGGTGAAACAGGAAGATTTCAGTTAAATTCCGAAATCAGATACTGGACTACAAGACGTACCCCGGAGCAGATATAGACTCAGATCACAATGTAGTAGTAAAAACAGTGGGCTGAAGTTCAAGAAATTAGTCAGGAAGAATCAATACGCAAAGAAGTGGGATACAGAAGCGTTAAGGAATGACGAGATACGCTTGAAGTTCTCTAAGGCTGTAGATACAGCAATAACGAATTGCTCAGTAGGCAGTAAGTAGAATATGAAGTAGAAAGTTGGAAAGAAAAACGAAGTTACAAAGAAGGTAGCTGCGAGGAAACCACAGGTAACAGAAGAAATACTTCATTTGATCGATGAAAGAGCGAAGTACAAAAATGTTTTGGGAAATTCAGGAGTATTGAAATACAAGTCGCTGAGAAATGAAATAAATAGGAAGCGCAGGGAAGCTAAGACGAAATGGTGTACGAAAAATGTCAAGAAATCGAAAAAGAATTGACTGTCGGAAGGACTGACTCAGGATACAGGTAAGTCAAAACAACCTTCTGTGACATTAAAAGCAAGAGTGATAACAATAAGATTACAACGGGAATTCCAATGTTAAATGCAGAGGAGAGAGCGGACTGGTGGAAAGAGTACATTGGTGGTCTCTATGAGGGTGAAGATTTGTTTGATCTGATAGAAGAAGAAACCGGAGTCGATTTAGAAGAGATAAAGTATCCAGTATTAGGATCAGAATTTAAAAGAGCTTTCGAGGACTTAAAGTATGGCAGAGAGCGTAGATAACGTTCCATCAGAATTTCTAATATCGTTGGGGGAATTTGCAACAATACGACTATTCACGTTGGTGTGTACACTATATGAGTCTAGCGACATACCATCTGCCTTTCGGAAAAATATCACCCTCACAATTGCGATGACTGCAAGACCTGACAAGTGCGAAAATTATCGCACAATCAGCCCAACAGCTCATGCATCCAAGTTGCTGACAATAATAATATACAGAAGAACGGAAAAGGAAATTGGGGAGGTGCTAGAGGACGATCAGTTTGGCTTTAGAAAAGGTAAAGGCAGGAGAGATGCGATTCTGACGTTGCGGTTGATAATAGAAGCAAGACTAAAGAAAAATCAAGACACTTTCATTGGATTTGTCGCCCTGGAAAAAGCGTTCGAAAGTGTAAAATTGTGCAAGATGTTCGAAATACAGAGGAAAATAGGAATAATCTATAACGAGAGACAGGCAATATACGAAATGTACAAGAGCCAAGAGAGAATAATAAGAGTGAACAACCAAGAACGTAGTGCTCGAAATGAAAACGGTGTAAGACAGGGATGTATTCTTTCGCCCCCAGTATATCGAAGAAGCAATAAAAGCATTAAAGTAATATTCGCTGAGGTCATGGCTACCCTGAGTGAAAGTAAAGAAGAATTACATGATGTGCTGAATGGAATGAGCAGTTTAATGAGTACAGAATATGGACTGAGAGTAAATGGAAGAAAGACTAAATTAACGAGAAGTAGCGAGAAACTTTCGATCAGGATTGACTGTCACGAAACAGTTAAGTATTCTGATACCTAGGCAGAATAACGGGCGGAGTAAGGAGGACATCAAAAGCAAACTAGCACTGCCAAACAGGGTAGTCCTGGCCAGGAGACGTCTACTAGCACCAATCATAGGCCTTGATTACAGGAAGAAATTTCAGAGAATGTACGTCTGAAGCGCAGCAGTGCATGGTACTGAAACATGGATTGTGGGAAAACCGAAACAGAAGAGAATCGTAACATTTTAGGTGGGGTGTTAAAGGCGCGTGTTGAAAATTAGTGAACTGATAAGGTAAGGAATGAGGAGATTATTCGCATCGCAGAATCGTAGAGGAAGGGAATATTTGGAAAACACTGACAAGGAGAAAGGGAAGTGTGATAGGACATCTGTTAAGATATCAGTGAATGACTTCCATTGTACTACTGGAGCTGTATAGACCAGTGTAGAAGAATACAGAGACTGGAATACACCCAGCAAATAGTTGAGGAAGTGCTACTCTGAGATGAAGAGGTTAGCTCTAGTGAGGAATGCGTGGAGAGCCGCATCAAACTAGGCAGAAAACTGATGAAAAAAAAATGTCTGTGGTCATAAAGTTTTGGATGATCGGTGTATATCAACGGAGTTGTGCCTTTTAGAAACTATATACGTATATTGATGCGAACTCGACTGCATGCCAAGAAAGATGTTTTATAGTTCATGAGTAGCTGTCGAAGACAGAGCATAGGTCTCAGCAGGTTCTTTCAGACGTGCCATTAACGTGTGGCTCGGGATGGCTTAGTGTCTAGCAACCCTCTTTTAATTATATAATGGTACTCTTTGGTTTAGAAAATAACTTACTTAAGGACGCATATAATGGACTAATTGCGAACGCTGTCGACAGAAGATAATGAGAAAATTGAAACCTAGTAGTCAAGGGAAGGCAGGATTCGGTTACGATTGTGGACGGGGCCTTAATCAGGTAATATTGGTTGCATTTTACAGTTTCACACAATTTATTTTAAACCAGTAATTTCAGACTCAACAATAAGTAAAAAATACCACACGTTATAGATGAAGGAATAAACAACTGTGTAAATAATAGTGTTTTCAGTGAGTTGCAATTTAGCTAATCAGCATTCAATACAGATAGAACGGATAATGTTTCAAAACCAACCACTGTGATCTAGGCAGAAGACCTTACACACCAGAGATGGCAACAAATTAAGAATTGCTTAAAACTCATTGCAACTTACAAATTACAGGTATTGAAATATTAAAGGCAAGTCCCCACAAACACAGCAGACGGCATCAGACGCCAGGAATGGTAGTAAATAAGTTTTTAAAAGCTTACTGCGTACATACCAGCACAAAATTTCAATTTGAAGGCAAGGGACCTCAACCACGGCTGAAGGCCTTACATGCCAGGAACGGCAATAATATAAAAAAGTTAGAAACCTACTGTAAATCAGCAAATACAATAGCAAAGGTTAATAAAAAAAGCAACTGATCACCAAACGGGTGAAATAAGATGATGGTAAACTTTCTAACACAACACTTAACATCCACTGTACACTACACTGTTAGATTTTTTCCCAGAAGGCGACCAGAACTATAACCTTTAATGTAGACATTACAAGTCATTGAAATAAATACTACAATAATAAAACACAAGGACCAGTACATAAGTTCCTTAAAGGGTACTGAGGCAGATTATACCCGCACAAAATGTGGACTGAAGGAGCGTTACAATGAACTACTGCTCATGAGACGTATTTTTAGAACACAAATGTCTTACAAGAACCAAGGGGCCACAGACGGTGCTTCCAGGAACCGACCTCTGAGAAGGTCTGGCAACAAAAACTTTCATGAGCGATGAGACAGGCAGCCAAGAGTTGCATTCACTTCACAAGATGGTAAGTCAGACTGGTGGCAGTCCAACGAATGACTAATGATAATCTTGCTGAAGCTACCTGACGTCCGATGAACCAAATGTAACGATGGAAAAATACGCCAAAGCCGGAACCGTCGCTCTGTACTACGTCCCCAGAATACTGTGTTTAGAGCGCCCAGAACGAGAAAGGAATCACTACCACCAGAGTGGAAGAATCGCCAACCGGCCTACAGTCAAAAAAGCTGTCAAAACTCGGTCGCAGGTTCGAATCCTGCTTTGGGCATGGATTTGTGTGATGTCCTTAGGTTTACGTAGTTCCAAGTCTAGGGGACTGATGACATCAGATGTTAAGTCCCATAGTCCTTAGAGCCATTTAGTCAAAACTACACGCCTTACCAGACAGCAGCGGCAAGTCGAGGAATTGTACACTGCCGTTACATACACTAACCCCCAGGGCAGGTAACTGGGGCCTTAGCGGCCACCAGGCAACAAAAATTACCTCCGGTTGAACTTAACAAAGTGTAATCAGATGAACGCAGTAAGTAGAAACAAAAAGTCGAGGAAAGCTAATCAGATCCGCCATCCCTAAGCACTACACTCGCTGCTCTTCGCCTACGAGCAACAACACGAACCCAAGTCAGAGGAGAATCACAATGGTGGAGGTTTCTCCATTTGGATTGAAATGCACTAATCTTAACACTTGCCGATCCGGTTTACGCCGAGGTAGTACACCTTCGTGACCGCAGCCCTTCCATCAGGCAGTCTATGCATGCAACCAGCGGTCCCGGCGTGTTCTGGCACTGCGAGGACCTGGCTCCTCCTGCGTCCCCAACCGAACTGGCCCACTTACATGACCCGGAAAAACAACGATGTCGCCCCAGAGATAGGGCAACAGTTACTACATATCGATAACCGCCGCTGCTGCCACTAGCTGACAGTAAACGCTTGCGAAACTGACTGGCGCCAATCAACACGAGAAAAAGACAAACAACCGCAACCATGCCAACTAAACGATACCGTTCGGCCTCCATCAGAGGACGGAAACCTACAACAGCACCAACGCGCGCCACTGCACGGCTCTAAAGTGTTTGGTTCAGCTTTCAAGTAGGTGGCCTAAGTTCTGGAAACATAATCAGAATCGGGAGGAGTGGCCGAGCTAGGCACCACAGTCTGGAACCGCGCGACCGCTAAAAGGTTCGAATCCTGCCTCGGCATTGGTGTGTTTGGTGTCCTTAGGTTAGTTTGGTATAAGTAGTTCGAAGTTATAGGCGACTGATGACCTCAGAAGTTAAGTCCCATAGTGCTCAGAGCCATTTGAACCATAATCAGAGGCAATGGTGTTGTACCATGTGGGAGAAGATTCATCAAGAAGCTCCGTCAGCCTGTCTGAAATGCAAACTTCGAACTAGAACTGATGTAGGAGCGGTAGCGTCCTTATCGTAAACAGAAAGCCATGTCAAAGAAGTGGTATCAAATAATTTTGAATCCCGAGTTCGGTTCTGTCAATGGACTGTCCAGCTCAGTGCCACAGTGCCCAACTTCCTGCAGTCAGTATCGCGTTCTAATGAGGACTTTTCAACTATGATGTGATTTCAATTGCTGCAACAGCCATAATTGCAGTGACTGACATCGATACCCCACGGTTGTCTCAGATCACGAATAACGTGTGATACCTCTGCTGGTGGCCACTCTCTCCGGCTCGCAGCGCTAGCGCCCCAGCCCGACGTGAAAGTCGGAGGCCATAGGGATGCATTCCGGAAACGTTTAGGTTGTAGCCTGGTTTATGCTCAAGCCTCGCTTAAGAATCAACACTTCGCGAAGAGTCTGATGTGCAACGCGAAACGTGCAGATAACTGTGGGGCCCTACAGACCCTGGGATGGAGTGCAGAGACACAACGCCAAGAATTCGCAGAAGGAGGCGTGTAAAACTAAAGAACTACGGAAGAAGTCACCCTGTTTAAAAACTGTTTGCTGGACGGTTAAAGAGGTGACTTATATATCACGGCCGGCCGCGGTCGTCTTGCGGTTGTAGGCGCTCAGTCCGGAGCGCGCGACTGCTGCGGTCCCAGGTTCGAATCCTGCCTCGGGCATAGATGTGTGTGATGTCCTTAGGTTAGTTAGGTTTAAGTAGTTCTAAGCTCTAGGGGACTGATGACCACAGACGTTCAGTCCCATAGTGCTCAGATCCATTTGAACCATTTTATAAATCACGAATACCAGCAAATTCCTAGACGAAGCACAGAAATGAGACAGTCCAGGTCAAAAGAAGTGATAGCCGTTGCAAGGAAGTGTTGCGTGATTGATTTTACTGCAGAAAGACATCCGAACAATTAGCTACCAAATACGGGAACAACCTTGACAGAGAAAACGTGATAAATACGCCAATTACTGAGTCAGAAGCCCAGCCAGAGCAAGACAGAAAATGTTCACCCTTCACTGGGAAGCGTGGTCATGGAACAGCGGTTAGTCAGTGGGTGGCATTTCCAAATTAGTGCCGGCCGCGGTGGCCGCGCGGTTCTAGGAGCTTCAATCCGGAACCGCGCGACTGCTACGGTCGCAGGTTCGAATCCTGCTTCGGGCATGGATGTGTGTGATGTCCTTAGGTTAGTTCGATTTAAGAAGTTCTAAGTTCTAGGGGACTGATGACCTCAGAAGTTAAGTCCCATAGTGCTCAGAGCCATGTGAACCATTTGCAAGTTAGTCCACCAACGACAACGTCGACGAGAGGTAAAATTCAACGAGTAGGCGAGATTCAAGAGTGATAAGAAGGGAAGAGTGCAGTCGGGAAAACAGCGTGGAAGCAAGAGGACGTGGGGGCTCTCACATTCATCGGCAACATCCGACTCCTGACTCCGTAATATCGCGGCCTCAGCTACGGCAACACACGACACCAACGCGTAGACTGTACCTGGGCCTCGCAGTATCCGAGGGTCGCCGATAAGACCTGCCGACTCGCCGCTGCCCCTATGAGGCGACGCCCCATACTGACTCAGCGTCTTCCGCCGTCATACAAATGACTACGAAGAACTGTGAGATGATTAATTCCCCACATTTAATGCAGACTGATCTGCGCTGACATTTGTATTTTCTTACTTGCTCCTTTGTTTTGTTTTGTGTGCAAAAGATACAGTAATAAATACAGTCACTTCATGTTTCATTCATTTAAACAATGTGTTGCATTCGCATATCAGCCCCTCATTCCCACCCCACAACGCTTTACTTTTGATTGTACTTACTCACTGATGTTACTTAAATATTGGCTTCTAATTTGGGACATTAAACTGAGATGACCGACGTCATGGGGCAGCGATACACACATATACAGATGGCGGTAGAGTCGCGTACACGAGGTATTAACATCAGTGTGTTGGCGGAGGTGTCACGTATACTCGTGTGATTCATGTGGAAAGGTGTCCGACGTGATTGTGGCCGCAAAATTTGAACGAACAGACACTGTACGCGGATAGTAGTTGCAGTTAGACACATGGTATGACAGCAAAAGACCGACGTGAGTGCCTTCGCTAGCAGAGCGACATCGTCTTCGGTGCCTCTTCTGGGTTCTTCCTCATATCGAATCGACCCTAGACGACTAGTAACACCTGATGGAAGGTTTAGAATGTGGTTCTGACACGACGAAGCCCAAGCTGTCAACAAAAAACGGTGCAAGCTGGCCCCATAATGGTGTGGGCTGTGTTTACATGGAATGGATACAGTCCTCTAGCCCAACTGAACCGAACGTTGAATGGAAATAATTATGTTCGGCTGGAGACCATTTGCAGCCATTCATGGAGCTCATGTTCCCAAACAACGGTGGAATTTTTAAGGAAGAACATGCGTGATATAGCCGTGCCGCAACTGCATGGCTGTTCATAAATCCATAAGAGTACGACGGGGTGAAGACCTCGTCTGAACAACACGTTGGAAGGAATTCAACATATACTCAATAGTGTTCATGTCTGTGGAGTTTGGTGGCCAGCAGAAGCGTTTAAACTCAGGAGAGTGTTTCTCGAATCACTCTGAATCTATTCTGGACGTGTGGGGTGTCGCATATTCCTGCTGGAATCTCCCGTCGGAATACATAATGGACATGAATGGATACAGGTGATCAGACAGGATGCTCACGTACGTGACACCTGTCAGATTCGTATCAGGGATTGGATATCATGCTGACATGCAGGATCCATGGGTTTATGAGATTGTCTTCATACCTGTACACGTCCATCTGCTATAAAATTTCAAACGAGACTTGTCCGACCAGGCAACATGTCTCCACTCATCAACAGTCCTACGTCGGTGTTGACGGGCCCAGGCGAGGCTAAAACTTGTCGTGCGCTCATCAAGGATACACGAGTGGGCCTTTGCCTCTAGGCACCGTTCTAAAGCATTCGACAAAATTTGAACGTGATCTGAAGCAGTATTTTGAGCTGCATTATTTCACAACTTTCTGCGATGTGATCATGGAGGTGTGCAACATTGACACGTGCCTGACTGCAATGGAAACCGGTCCTTCTGGCCCTCAATTCTGGAATACCGTCGGGGGCACTGACCCACGTTTAATGAGAATTAGTAAGGTAGTAGCTGGGATCTGCCGCCATTCAACAATCATCGATGTTTCTCAAGTGGATGCCAACTTGCAGTAGCCTATGGCTGGTTTTCTCTGTAAGGGAACATTTTTTTTTAAATTCTCAGTTGACATGGACCTGGGGGCAGGGGTCTGAGAAGAATCCTTTACCATTTTTTTTGTTTTGTTTCGCGTGGGTCTGTGTCACACACATCTGTGGCAACGTCACAGGAGTTCGTAAAACAAGAGATCTAAAAGAAAGAGCACCTTTTGCTGCTTCGGGTCACGTTCAAATTTCATTGAATGGTTTTGAACGGTACCTATTGGTTCCGCCTTGAAGACAGAGCAAAAATTGCTGTCGCGATGCACTCAAAATGGGTGATATTACGTTCAGAGGGGTTGAAAATTCTTGAGTGATTAAAACTGTGTTCCGGACCGAGACTCGAACTCAGGACCTTTGCCTTTCGTGGGCAAGCGCAGGAGGGCCTCTGTGATGTTTGGAACGTAGGAGGCGAGGTACTGGCAGAATTGAAGCTGTGAGGACGGGTCGTGGGTCGTGCTTGGGTAGCTCAGTTGGTAGAGCACTTGCCCGGGAAAGGCAAAGGTCCCGAGTTCCAGTCTCAGTCTGGCACTCAGTTCAGATCTGTCAGGAAGTTTCATATCAGTGCACACTCCACTGCAGAGTGAAAATCTAATTCTTCAGTGGGGTCGACAGCCCGTCCTTAGAGAAGGGTAAAAGCGTATCAACATCCCAACGGCACAGGTAGTTTGACTGAAGCGACTAACGCGACACCCTGAGGTCTTTTCGTGTTGATTCTGAGCACTGTTGTGTCTGGAAAGTTTTCCCCGGCCAGTCATAAGAAAACCGTTTCATTTTAACGCTGGGCGTTGAGGTTCTGGCCTAATTCAAATGGTTCAAATGACTCTGAACACTATGGGACTGAACATCTGAGGTCATCAGTCTTCTAGAACTTAGAAGTACTTAAACCTAACTAACCTAAGGGCATCACACACATCCATGCCCGAGGCAGGATTCGAACCGGCGACCGTAGCAGTAGCACGGTTACGGACTGCGCGCCTAGAACCGCGAGACCACCGCGGCTGGAAAACCTAACTAACCTAAGGACATCACACACATCCATGCCCGAGGCAGGATTCGAACCTGCGACCGTAGAGGTCACGCGGTTCCAGACTGAAGCACCTAGGACCGATCGGCCACACCGGCCGGCTGACCTCCTTCGCAGAGGCGTGCAAAGAAGTGGTGAAAAGTGGTTAAGAGAGGCTGTGGCGAACTTCCCATCGTGCTACGTGTGCACGGTCGTGTTGGACAGAATTATGCTGAAATCTGGTGCCAATACGAAATGGAAAGGAAATGCCGTATGGCTAGGGCCTCCCGTCGGATAGACCAGTCGCCTGGAGCAAATACTCCGAGTTGACGCCACTTCGGCGACTTGTGTGTCAGTGGGGATGAAATGGCGATGGTAAGGACAACACAACATCCAGTCCCTGAGTGGAGAAAATCTCCGACCCAGCCGGGTATGACAGTCAGTCGCGCTGACCACTCAGCTACCAGGGCAGGACAATCTGAAAACATTAACCCATTTTACACGTCACACGAACCTCTGACCTCCGGCCTCCCTCTCACATGTGTGTACACATTGGTTTGTGCAGTCTTGTTGAACCCGAAGATGACGTCGCAGGCTGCCACGCTTTTTCATCACCAAAGAAGAAGGTTGTACGCAACTGTGAACCAAATTTAAAACTTATGTGCCGTAACGGGAGACAATTACATGGTTTAATTCTATTGCACAGAACAATATTTCAGTATGATTCCCGTATCGACAAATTACGACACATTCCCATTTATACAGCAAAAAGGCTCTTTTGTTAAACTATTTTCATTAGAAATGTTTTGATTCTGTTGATAATAGGTTCCTTGCCAATTCGTGGTAATTAAATATTGAAAAGAGAGATTAGAGTGGTTACATATACTGAATTACGTATTCTAGGTTCTTGATTAAACGTCTGTTAGTTGACTGTTAATGAACTATTAAATTTGGTGCTATTTGTAGGTTTCTTTGCTCTGTTGGAGGCCAGACCATATCGTTTAGTTGACATGGTTGCGGTTGTTTGTCTTCTCGTGTTGACTGGCGCCACCTGGCCTCGCCAGAGTTGCCTGTCCGCTAGTGGCAGCAACAGCGGTTATCAAAAAATGGTTCAAATGGCTCTGAGCACTATGAGACTCAGTCACCTAGAACTTAGAACTACTTAAACCTAACTAACCTAAGGACATCACAAACATCCATGCCCGAGGCCGGATTCCAACCTGCGACCGTAGCGGTCGCTCGGCTCCAGACTGTAGCGCCTAGAACCGCACGGCCACTCCGGCCGGCCGGTGGTTATCGATATGTAGTAATTGTGGCCCTATCTTTGGGTGACGTCGTGATGATTCTGCGTCTTGTCAGTGGGCAGTTCGGTTGGGGCCTCAGGAGGAGCCAGGTCCTTCCAGTGGAAAATGTTCAAATGTGTGTGAAATCATATGGTACTTAACTGCTAAGGTTATCAGTCCCTAGGCTTACACAGTACTTAACCTAAATTATCCTAAGGACAAACACACACACACACACACACCCATGCCCGACGGAGGACTCGAACCTCCGCCGCGACCAGCCGTACAGTCCATGACTGTCTAATCCCGCGCGGCCCATCCAGTACAAGAAAACGCTGAGACCGCTGCCGGCGCGAATGGAATCCCGGATCGAAGGCCTGTTGTCACGAAGGAGCAAGACCTCGTCGTAAGCCGGATCCTGCAAGCTTTAGGATGAGTGCATTTGGATTTAAGTAGAGAAAGCTCCACCATTGCGAGATCTTGCGATTCTCCAGTGACTTGGGATCGTGTTACTGCTCGTAGTGTTGCCGAGGGGAAGAGCAGCGAGTGGAGTGCCTGGGGAAGGAGGATCTGATTAGCTTTCCTGGACTTCTAATTACTATTTATTACGTTCAGTTTGTTACTATTTGTTAAGTTCAACCAGAGGTATTTCTCCTGCCTCGTGGCCGCTAATGCCCCAGTTAGGTGCCCTGGTGGTTAATGTATGTAACGACAGTGTGCGTTTCCTCACCTTGCCGCTGCTGTCCGGTGAGGCGTGTAGTTTTCACAGCTTTCTTGATTTAGGTTGGTTGGCGACTCTTCAACTTTGGTGGTAGCCGCGCGGGATTATCCGAACGGTCTCAGGCACTACAATCATGGACTGTGCGACTGATCCCAGCGGAGGTTCGAGTACTCCCTCGGGCATGGGTTTGTGTGTTTGTCCTTAGGATAGTTTAGATTAAGTAGTGAGTAAACTTAGGGACTGATGACCTTACCAGTTAAGTCCCATAATATTTCACACAAATTTGAACATTTTTTTACTCGTTCTGGCGTCTCTAAGCACAGTATTCTGCGGGTGGAGTCCAGACCGCCGGTTCCGGCTTTGGCGTATTTTACATCTTTGCATTTCATTTAATGGACGTCAGGTAGCCTCAGCAAGATTATCATTAGTCATTCGTTAGACCGCCACTGGTCTGAGTTACCATCTTGTGAAGTGAATGCAACTCTTGGCTGCCCATCTCATCGCTCGCGAAAGTGTTTTTTGCCGGACCTACTTAGAGGTCGATTCCTGGTGCACCGTCTGTGACTGGCCCTTTGTTTTTTATTATTGTATTTGCTGTTTTATTGTATGTTTCTAATTTTTTATATAATTGCCATTCTTGGCGTTGAGCAGGTTTAAATCATTGTGCTACCAAGTTTACCATTATTTTGTCTCTCCCATTTGGTGATCATTTGCCTGTCTCTTTAAATTAACCTTGCTATTGCATTGCTGTTTTATACTATGTTAGTTAATTTTTTTTATAATTACCGTTCATGGCGTTAAAGGCCTTCAGCCGAGGCAGTGATTTCTTGCCTTAAAATTCTAATTGGGATCACATTGGTTTATTCTTAAAACATTATTAGCTGTGTCTGTATTTTATGCTAATTTGGTAAACTGTAACAAACTGAAAGCACTATTAATTACACAACTGTTTATTCCTTCAATTATAACGTGTGATATATTGATTTATTGCTGAGTCTGGAATAACCGTTTTAAAATAAATGCGTGTCGTTGCAAAAGGGAACCCACAGTAACCGATTACGGCCCCGTCCACAACCATAACCGAATTCTGCCTTCCTGAAACCAGGTTTCAATTAAATTAATGGAAACGTTCAAAAGACGTTAAGATATCTGTTTGCTTAATTGTGATTTAGAATTGCATTTCTCTGTGACCGACAGAATTGCCTCCCGAATGCATTGGTCTTGTTCAGGTTTAGTGTTGTTACCTGGCCTGATAGGTTGTACAAGGATTGTGAACAGCGTCTGAAGTTAAATGAACACTGCGAAGGATATGGAGACTGTGGCGATTCACCCGTTGGGGGGGGGGGGGGGGGATGACTATAGATTGCAATTATGATTGTCTGTTTGCTCTCACACACCCGATTATGAGCACTTATAAAATTATTAAAATCTTTGGGTCCGGTAGAAACCTCGTATTGCGGCACTTCTCGCCATGTCTGTCGGAGCATCGTATCCCCGTTGTTGATTCTCACGCAATCTAGGCCAAGTACATGTTCCTGCCCCAGCGCTTCTGTGTACTAAGTGGTGTAGTAACACCTTTATTATACCATTTTACAACATACCGCACAAAATAGATGCGTTACTTGTGATTGCGTCCAGCCTTTCGGTAATATTATTTTGTTCCTTCTCCTATCTTAGTTGTCACTTTGAACGAGGAGTAAAATTTCGTACTACCGTTTACCATAAGGGGAACCGTCCAAGGTGCCGCGTACATGTCTGAGGCAGCATGATTAGCATCCGACAGAAAGGGGTTTCATAGCTCCATTTGCTCAGTTCAGACATTTCTTCATATGTAAATATCCGTCAGAGTGTATAATGCAGCCTCGGATGCCATAAAACAGTAAAATGGGAAGAGGCAGTAAAAGGATAACAACAATGAGATAAAGGACAGCTCTTGCAGATTTTGATCTCTGTGAACAAGCACGTTTCTAAAGATTTCAGAGAAATTACAACAAAAAATTTCATAATGTGATCGAACATCTGTAAATACTTTCATACTTCGTACAATAACGTTTTTATCGACGACACAGCATAGAGTCAGTAGAACTTTAGAAAAAGGGAAAAATAAATATCAGCAGGTCCACAGGAAATACAAATCTTTGTTGAAACAGCACATATGAAACACAAAAGACCCCTTCACAAACATAACAAATTACTAATCAGAGAACTTTCTAGATTAAATAAAACAGACAGGAACCGTTCGTCTGCAACTCAAAGGCAATGCAAAGGACAAAGAAAACTACAGCTGTCAGTACTCTCTTAGAAAATCCAATCAATTATGATACATGGGTTAACGAATTACTTGAATCGATAAAATCTTCAGAACGCGTTACTGTTTGGATTCCAATCAAGCAGACGTAAAGAATTCTTCCTTTGTCATCAGTAATCTGACTGGTTTGAAACGGCCCACCACGAATTCGTCTCCTGCACCAACCTCTTCATTTCGGTGTACAATCTGCTCATTACATCCCGAATTATTTGTTGGATGTGCTGCAGTCTCCATCTTCTCCTAAAATTTTTACTTTCTACAGCTCTCCTGCTACCAAGGAAGATTTTCCCTCATGTCTTAACACGTGTCCTGTCATCCTACCACTTTATCTTCTCAGTGTTCTACATATGTTCCTTTCTTCGACAATTCTGATGAGAGCTTTCTTATTATTTATGAGACAACCTAATTTTTCAACATTCTTTTGTAGCACCATATCTCAAACTCTTCTATTTTGATCTGTTCCGTTTTCACAGAGTATACAAATCGCTAATGGAGAAAGCTATGCTACGTTGGTAGAAATTACTTTCCCAAATTAATGGCTATGTCTGAGACTAGTAGACTTCCTTTGGCGAAGAATGCTCTCATTGGTTGTGCTAGTCAGCTTCTTATGTCGTCCTTGCTTCGACCGTCATAGGCTGTTTTGCTTCCAAGGTGGCAGAATTGTTTTACTTCGTCCACTTCGTGATTGCTAATTTTCTAGTTAAGCTTCTCCCTATTCCCATTTCTAGAACTTCTCATTACTTTCGTCTTTCTCAATCCATATTCTATAATCGTTAGACTACTCATTCCTTGCAAGAAGTCATATAATTCATCTTTATTTTCACTGAGGATGGCAATATCATCAAGGAATCTCATCGTTAATGTCCTTTCACCTTGAATTTTTAATACAGTCCTGAATCTTCCTTTTATTTTCGTCTTTGACTCTTCGATGTTGACATTGAATAGTAGGGGACTAAGACTTCATCCTGATCCTACCTCATTTGTGAGGCGAACACTTCTTTCTTGGTTCCTACACAAATTTTATATTACGCGTCTTTCCCAATAGATTAACCTTAGTTTCACAGACATTCGAATAACTTGCAACATTTTATAATGTCAAATGTTTTTCTAGGTCGACAATTCCTACGAACATGTCTTGATTCTTTTTAACTCTAGCTTTATTTACCAAGCGCAACTTCAGAACTGCCTCTCTGGTGCTTTTAGCTTCCTTAAAGTCAAATAGAGCGTCATCTAAGAGATTCGTAATGTCTTTTCCATTCCTTTCTTACTATTTTTGTCACAACGTTGACCCTTAGATTGCTAAGTTTATTGCTCTTGCTATATTCGAAATTGTGTGAGTAATATCTTTCTGAGAGTCTGATGGTGTATCGCCAGACTCATAGATTCCACGTAAAAACTGGAACAGTCGCTTGATGGACACTTCCCACAAAGACTTCAGAAATTCCAAAGGAATGTAATGTATCCCTTTTGCTTTATTCCAAAAGTTTTCTAAATTCTGACTCTAACGTTCGATTTCCTGTGTCTTCGACTTTTACTCCAACTTCTTCCTCTGTCACGAAATCGAACAATTTATCTTCTCATAGAGTCTTCAGTGTACTGTTTCCACTTATCCACTCTCTCCTATGCCTTTAATGGTGGAATTCCCATTGTTCTCTTCATGTTGCTGCCTTTCCTTTTCATTTCTCCAAAAAAAAATTGTTTTGACTTTGAAGTATGCTGAGTCATCTCTTCCGAGAGTCATTTCTTTCTTGACTTCTTCACTTTTTTCCCCACATGCATTGCGCCTTGGCTTTTCTGCACTTCTTGCTTATTTAATTCCTAAGTGAATTATGTTCCATTATTCCTGTCTTTGTCTGATCGTCTTTCGTTGAACAATTGAACTCTTTCTTCTGTTACCCTTAGTTCCTTCGGAATTACGTTTCTTGTACCGAGGTCCCTCCATCCAACATCTAAGAATGATGTTTTTAGAGGTGACCACTTTCCTTCAACTGAACGGCCTACTGTGGTTCTCCTTACAACAGTATCTACATCCTTAGTGAATTATACATGAATGTCAATCATTCCTCAGTACTTCAGTATCCCACATTGATTCTTCCGAACGATACTCTTGAATTTTAGAGTACTCTTCAGCAGTACTAAATTGTGATCTGCATCTTACCTGTTCTCAGTACTTCAGTATCCCACATTGATTCTTCCGAACGATACTCTTGAATTTTAGAGTACTCTTCAGCAGTACTAAATTGTGATCTGCATCTTACCTGTTCCTGGGTACGCCTTATAATCTAATGCCTGCTTTCAGAAGATCTGTCTGACTGTGATGTAATTCAGCTGGTGTCCTCCGGTGTCTGAGTGATTTATCCAAGTATAGCTTGAAACATCCCCTTGGAAAAATTATGAATGATTGTGCTGATAAACCTCTTATGTCATTTGATTTACAAATAGCTGAGCATAACTGAACGTACTCAGACATCTCTCTCTTTACTTGTTATTATCAACACTAAACTGACACACAATATTTTTAGCGGAACGCAATCTGACTCAATAACGCCCACAAAAGAATGGCCCTGAACAACATTAAACGATACCTTACATGAATCACTTACCTCACAAAAATCTTCGTTTCTCGAACTACTGCAATACAGCGAGCGCCAATACTGCCAGCTGAATAAAAGATTCTAACTACTGAAGGCACTAACTAGTGATAGGCTTAGTCAGCAAATGAAAGATTTTGATAGAAAACAAACAATGTATTTAACTTAATAATGATCAAAAGCCATCATGTTCATGATATACAATATTAAAAATTTACTCTTTCTGATGGACACACGTCCATGTCTTCCGCTCTCAAATTCCGCCATCTCTCTCCCCACATCCACCACTGCTGGCGGCTCACCTCCAACTGCGCAACGCTACGCGCTGTTCACATCCAGCTGCCCAACACTAAAATAGCAAATATTCCAACAATGCAAACCAGACACAGACTGCACACAGCACAGTCAGTGATTTTCATACAGAGCGCTACGTGGCGTTACCAACATAAAAACAAACAGCCTACTTACAAATTCTCCCTCTTGTGATTCATGAAGAGATTATTCGCTCTTAGTAGCTGAATTTTATTGCAGAACTCATTTGGCTCAATTGGCCTTTCACCTCTCATTCCTGCTGCCAAGACCATATTTTGCAGCAAACTTTACTGCTGTTTCGTTCAGTACAATAGCATTACGGTCACTCATGATTATCGCATTGCTATCTGTCTTTACCTACTGTGCTATACTTTCAATGTTCTCTAGTTTACTAAACTAGTAAACTCAGTAAGTATTATCTGTGTTAATTATTTCTTTCCGCTGCAAGGAGCGCAGCCATTAATGATAGCTACTTGTATCGCGTTTTTGTCTGTGTTTTCCTTAGAAACAAATCAAATGTTTTCTTGATGAAGTCTAAATAGTGCACAATACGAAAGTAGATTTTATAGAGTTTAATAAGCATTTTAAATATTTACTTATTTGCTCTAACAATAGAAAGTCTCTATCAATTGTCTGCCGCCATCTGAACAATTATCCCAGCGGCAAATTCAAATTTAAATTACGCAACTCTGCCGAATAAATGCCGAAGGTAGTACAAGTTTCTAAAAATAAATGTTCACCGGTGGTCCCGAACTCATTTTAATGAAAATGATTCGAATCAGATTGGTTCTTTAAAAACAGTGCTCATAGCACGATCCTTATAAGAAACTTTTCTACCTGATGTATGAAGCCGAAATTATTTACGCACGAGTTGCGAAGAATATTATTTCAGGTAACAATTGTCAGTGTTGTGCGCGGCGGATATTCGGTGGTTTTAATGATCATTTTGCTGAAGATAACTGCTTCCATCTTAATAGTTGTAAGGAATCTGTTGTATGAACTGTGATTTAGTTACACCTACACAACTTACAGACAACACTTTAACACGACGTTAACTTGGAGTTCTTTAGCAACCTGATCGGGAAAAAATTATTTAGTAATTACTCAGTGTAATAAAATAAGATTATCATTTCCATTTACAAGTTAGCTAAATACCAAACCATTGAATAACACAGCAAACGCAACATCGGAAAAGTGAAAAGAATCGAAAGTACTGAGTTTTGATTAGGAAGTGGCTTGGAGCACCCAAATACTAAGCTTGGTACGAAGTTTGTTGTTAATCTATGGAAAGGGCAATTTACTTACACGGAGGTAAATAGACACAATTACATACAGTAGATAGGATGGCCTTACACGCTAAGGAAGTTCGTTGAAATACGACCTAAACAAAATTTATTTCAACAAGTTTTTCTTACGTTTCTTTCTGTCTGTTTAGTACAAATATTGCAATTGATTTTAAACTAGCTTTCCCATCAGCCAGAGTCTTGTGACGTTCAACATAGATGAGAACTGGATTACCGTGCGATATTAACACTGGAAAGTAGCACAGGTCACACCAATATTCAAGAAAGGGAATAGGAGTAACCCATTCAATTACAGACCCATATCACTGACCTCAATTTGCAGTACGATTTTGGAGCATATACTGCACTAGAACATTATGGTTGGTTGGTTTGTGGGGGTTAAAGGGACCAGACTGCTACGGTCATCGGTCCCTTTTTCCAAATACTAAGAACAAACACAGAGAATAAAAACGATCAACAGACGATAAGACAGACGACACAGAACAAGAGAAACGTAGACAAAGACCAGACAAGACGAACTAAAATCACACAGAGTGTGACGGTGGTTGGCCGACCATACAAACAAATAGGGAAAAGCCAACCACCGAGAAACATATGAAAAATCAGACAAATCGTAGGCCAGAGGCCAGAATCAACACAAAAACTCACACACTTACATTAAGCGATAAAATCCCCCTGCCCGAATAAAACGTAGAACTATGTCCGCTATGGAAGAGTCGTCAGATAAAAGCGCAGAGAGCGTATCAGGCAGCGCAAAAGTCTGCCTGAGAACAGTTAAAAGGCCGCACTCCAACAGAATATGGACCACAGTCAAGGAGGCCCCACAACGACAAAGAGGGGGATCCTCACGACACAGTAAATACCTGTGCGTGAGTAGGGTGTGGCCAATGCGGAACCGACAAAGGACGACTGATTCCCTGCGGTTGGCTCGCATGGATGACCGCCACACAGTAGTCGTCTCCTTGATACGGCGGAGTTTGTTTGGCACGGCCAGGTTGCGCCAATCAGTGTCCCATAAATCGAAAACTTTGCGGCGTAATAGTGCCCGCAAATCAGTCGCCGGGAGGCCAATCTCCAGAGATGGTGCACTAGTGGCCTCTTTCGCCAGGCGGTCAACAGTTTCATTTCCGGGTATCCCAACGTGGCCCGGGGTCTAAACGTAGACCACAGATCAGTCACAACGGGCAAGAGTATGCAGGGACTCCTGGATAGCCATCACCAGACGAGAACGAGGGAAACACTGGTCGAGAGCTCGTAAACCGCTCAGGGAGTCGCTACAGATAACGAAGGACTCACCTGAGCAGAAGCGGCACGAAAGATGGCGACCAGCTCAGCAACGTAAACACTGCAGCCAGCCGGCAACGAACGTTGTTCAGAATGGTCCCCTAGAGTTAATGCCTAACCGAACGACTAGCAACCATCGAACCGTCGGTATAGACAACGCCAGAGCCCTGATACGTGGCCAGGATGGAATAAAAGCGGCGTCGGAAGGCCACCGGAGGGACTGAGTCCTTCGGGCCCTGTGCCAAGTCCACCGAAGGCAAGGGCAAGGCACGCACCATGGGGGTGTACGCAGAGGGGCCCGGAAAGGAGGTGGTACAGGGAAAAACCCAAGCCCGTAGAGAAGCTGTTTGACGAGTACGGCGATCGGACAACCCGACCGGGGCCGACGTTCTGGCAGACGGACGACTGACTGCGGGAACAGGACACGATAATTTGGATGTCCGGGCAAGCTAAAAACATGGGCAGAATAAGCAGCCAGTAATTGTTGGCGTCGTAACCGCAGTGGGGGGACACCTGCCTCCACAAGTATGCTGTCCACAGGGCTGGTCCGGAAGGCACCAGTGGCAAGGCGTATCCCGCTGTGGAGGATTGGGTCCAGCAGCCGCAATGCAGATGGGGACGCTGAGCCATAAGCCAGACTCCCATAGTCCAGACGAGACTGGATAAACGCCTGGTAAACCCGTAGGAGAGTAGATCGGTCGGCGCCCCACCTGGTGTGGCTCAGGCATCGCAGAGCATTTAGATGCCGCTAACACGCCTGTTTAAGCCGCCGAATATGAGGCAGGCAAGTCAACCGGGCATCAAAAACCACCCCCAAAAACCTATGTAACTCAACCACTGTAAGATGCTCGCCGTCAAGATAAAGCCGCGGCTCTGGGTGAACAGCGCGTCGCCGGCAGAAATGCATAACGCAGGTCTTGGCTGCCGAAAACTGAAAACCATGCGCTACAGCCCAAGACTGCGCCTTTCGGATTGCGCCCTGTAGCTGACGTTCAGCAGCTGCAATGCCAATAGAGCTGTAGTAAAGGCAGAAGTCGTCAGCATACAGGGAAGCGGAGACAGAATTTCCCATGGCCGCAGCGAGCCCGTTAAGGCTATTAAAAATAGACAGACACTTAGAACAGAACCCTGTGGCACACCGTTATCCTGGACTTTGGAGGAACTATATGAGGCCGCGACGTGCACGCGGAAGGTACGATACGACAGAAAATTGCGGATATAGACCGGTAGAGGGCCCCGAAGGCCCCATCCATGAAGCGTAGAAAGGATGTGATGACGCCATGTCGTATCATACGCCTTCCGCATGTCGAAAAAGACAGCGACCAGATGCTGACGGCAATGGCAGTACGGATGGCCGACTCCAGGCTCACCAGATTGTCGGCGGCGGAGCGGCCTTTACGGAACACACCCTGAGACGGAGCCAGAAGGCCCCGAGACTCCAGGACCCAATTCAAGCGCCGGTTCACCATCCGTTCAAGCAACTTGCAAAGAACGTTGGTGAGGCTAATGGGACGGTAGCGGTCCACCTGCAAAGGGTTCTTCCCCGGTTTCAGAATGGGGACAACAAGACTTTCCCGCCATTGAGACGGAAACTCACCCTCGACCCAAATGCGGTTGTAAAGGTCGAGGAGGCGTCGCTGGCAGTCAACTGAAAGGTGTTTCAGCATCTGAGAGTGGATGCTATCTGGGCCAGGAGCGGTATCAGGACAAGCGGCGAGGGCACTGCGGAATTCCCACTCACTGATGGAACATTGTACAATTCAGGATGGTGGGTGCGAAAAGAAAGACTCCGATGTTCTACCCGCTCTTTAGTGGAGCGGAAGCCCAAGGGGTAGTTGGCAGAAGCGGAATTCAGAGCAAAGTGCTCTGCCAAGCGGTTTGCAATGACGTCGGAGTCAGTACAAACTGCTCCATTCCGTGAGAGCGCAGGGACGCTGACAGGGGTCCGATAGCCATAGAGACGGCGAATATTGGCCCAGACCTGCGATGGAGTGACATGGAGGCCAATGGTGGACACATACCGCTCCCAGCACTCCTGCTTGCGTTGGCGGATAATGCGGCGGGCTCGCGCACGCACCCGTTCGAAGGCGATAAGGTGTTCGATTGAGGGATGTCGCTTGTAACGCTGGAGCGCCCGCCGGCGAGCTTTAATCGCTTCAGCGATCTCAGGCGACCACCAAGGCACAGTCCGCCGACGAGGGGACCCAGAAGAACGGGGAATGGCAGATTCGGCAGCAGTAACGATGACGGTGGTGACCGACTGAACCACTGCATCAATGTCATCGGTAGAGAGAGGCTCAATAGCGGCAGTGGAGGAGAACAAGTCCTAGTCAGCCTTATTCATAGCCCATTTGCTAGGGCGCCCAGAAGACTGACGCTGTGGCAGTGACAGAAAGATCGGAAAGTGGTCACTACCTCAAAGGTCGTCATGCACTCTCCATTGGACAGACGGTAAGAGGCTAGGGCTACAGATTTAAAGGTCAATGGCGGAGTATGTGCCATGCGCCACACTGAAGTGTGTGAAGGCACCATCATTTAATATCGAGAGATCGAGCTGCGCCAATAAATGCTCAACGATGGCGCCTCGACCTGTTGCCACCGACCCACCCCACAGATGGTTATGGGCGTTAAAGTCGCCCAGTAACAAGAAAGGTGGCGGCAACTGGGCTATCAGAGCAGCCAGGACATGCTGCGCGACATCACCATCCGGTGGAAGGTAAAGACTGCAGACGGTAACAGCCTGTGGCGTCCACACCCGAACAGCGACAGCCTCTAAAGTGTTGGGAGAGGTACAGATTCGCTGTGAAAAGAGTTCAGGACATATATGCAGACGCCACCAGACACCCTTTCATAAGCTGCCCGGTTCTTATAATATCCCCGGTAGCCACGGAGGGCGGGGGTTCGCATTACCAGAAACCAAGTTTCTTGCAGAGCAATGCAGAAGAGAGGGAGAAGGCTGATAAGTTGGCGGAGCTCAGCCAGATGGTGGAAGAAACCGCTGCAGTTCCACTGGAGGATGGTGTTGTCCATGGCTGAGAAAGGCGTGACGGGACTGGGAAGGGAGATTACGCAACTGGGTCACCTGCTGCCTCCGATTTAGCACCAGCGATAGCACATTCCATGGCGTCTGATGGACCGGCGAGATCGAGGTCCTAAGCGGACGCCGGAATCTCCACCGCATGCTCAGACGCAGAGCCGGAAGGTTGCGGTGGGATGGCTGCCACCGCTAGTTCCTTGGGCTGAGAGATCTTCTTGGGTTTCTCACGCCGTTCCTTGGGTCGCACCGACTGGGAGGGCTTCACCGTTTCAGTCTCCGGGACGGAGGAGGATCGTGAAGCCCTACGACCAGTTGATTGCGGGCACTTACGCCACTGTCGGTCGTCAGCCTTCTCGCTGTTGGAAAACTGGGAAGGGAGGGATCCAAGGGACCCCTTGCGAGCGTGAGAAGCCGAAGAAGTTGGACACTTCTCCGGCTTAGAAGTGGGGACGGACGTCCCCGATGGGTGGGATGGTGTTGCTCCTGAGGTAGGTGGCGCAGGAGCAACCCGATGGGTAGAGCCCCCCACTGGCGAGGGGGCAGGAGGAGTTTTACTACTCGTCGATCCGGTCACAATTGGAGAACCAGACGGGGCTAGCACAGGTGTTGTAGCAGCAGCGTAGGAAGATGTCATTCTCACAGGATGGAGTCGGTCGTATTTCCTTTTGGCCTCAGTATAGGTTAGTCGGTCCATGATTTTACGCTATTTCTGGAAAATTCGGCAGTCTGGCGAGCAAGGTGAATGGTGCTCCCCGCAGTTGACACAGATGGGAGGCGGGGCACATGGAGTATTGGGATGTGATGGGCGTCCGCAATCTCGACATGTGAGGCTGGAAGTGCAGCGAGAAGACATATGGCCGAACTTCCAGAACTTAAAGCACCGCATCGGGGGAGGGATATAGGACTTAACGTCACATCGGTAGACCATCACCTTGACCTTTTCCGGTAATGTATCCCCTTCGAAGGCCAAGATGAAGGCACCGGTAGCAATCTGATTTTCCTTCGGACCCCGATGAACGTGCCGGACGAAATGTACATCCCGGCGCTCTAAATTGGCACGCACCTCTTCATCAGACTGCAAAAGAAGATCCCTATGGTAAATAACTCCCTGGGCCATATTTAAACTCTTATGGGGTGTGATCGTAACGGCAACATCCCCCAACTTGTCACAAGCGAGTAACCGTCGTGACTGGGCAGAGGATGCCGTTTGTATCAGGACTGACCCAGAGCGCATTTTTGACAAGCCCTCCACCTCCCCAAACTTGTCCTCTAAATGCTCGACGAAGAACCGAGGCTTTGTGGAGAGAAAAGACTCCCCATCAGCCCTCGTACTAACTAAGAAGCGGGGCGAATAACTGCTACTGCCATCCTGAGACTTAAGTTCCTCCCACGGTGTGGCCAGGGAGGGGAACGTTTTCGGATCATACTTCTGAGCGTTAAACTGAGCCCGAGGACGCTTAGAGACTGCTGGCGGCTGGCCACCAGCGAGAGACGATGTACCACGCTTCATTGCGGGTCACCCGCCATGATGCCACCTACTCCGACCAAGGGCCCTCCCCACGGGCGCCACCCAGCCACAGCAAGAGCCACCTGGCAGGATGGCCGTTGCCGGGAGTCCCGATACCCCAGGAGGATAGGCATCTACTCCTTGGCATACGTGGGGAGTTAACGGCGCAGGCATCAGTAGAGCGATCCCTGTGTTGTCAGGGGGCTACAACCAACAGGGTACATGGCGGCCCCACCACAACGGACTGGCTACCGTCCTGGATGTTAGGTAACATGTGGTCCATGGTCGCCGTCGGTGCAGAATGAGGCACTGCACAGTGCAAGGTGTAATCTGCACGCAGAAACAGAGTCATGCCCAAGAGATGGAGAGCGGACAGGACTGCAGTTCAATGGTGTATAAGCTGGCGAAAGGTCTGATCGCAAGATGGACACAATGCACCAAGTAAGGCGCCCTTCCCCAATCGGTTCGCTCTTCGGAAAATTTTAAGAGATGGAGGTCAAACCCAACAGGGGACCATCATATAAGGTCGAAAAGTTTGAGACTCCTTTTAGTCGCCTATTACGACAGGCAGGAATACCGCGGGCCTATTCTAACCCCCGAACCCGCAGGGGGTCGAACATTATGAATCACCTGGAAGAGAAGGAGGAGATTAGTGTTTAACGTCCCGTCGACAACGAGGTCATTAGAGACGGAGCGGAAGCTCGGGTTAGGGAAGGACGGCGAAAGAAATCGGCCGTGCCCTTTCAAAGGAACCATACCGGAATTTGCCTGAAAGGATTTAGGGAAATCACGGAAAACCTGTATCAGGATGGCCGGAGACGGGATTGAAGCGTCGTCCTCCCGAAACCTGGAAGAAAATGACTTATTGATACAGAACCAACACGGATTCAGAAATTATCGTTCTTGGGAAACACAGCTAGCTCTCTATTCCCATGAAGTAATTCGTGCTGTCGACAACGGATCCCAGATCTATTCCATATTCCTGGATTTCCAGAAGGCTTCCGTTCCTCACAAGTGACTATTAATCAAATTGCGTGCATATGGAATATCGTCTCAGCTGTGTGACTAGATTCGTGATTTCCTCTCAGTGAGATCACAGTTCGTAGTGATAGACGGGAAATAATCGAGTAGAACAAAAGTGATATCTGGCGTTCCGCAAGGTACTGTCATAGGCCCTCTGCTGTTCCTGATTTACGTAAATGATCTAGGTGATAATTTGAGCAGCCCCCTTAGATTGTCTGCAGATGACGCTGTAATTTACCGTCTAGTAAAATCATCAGACGATCAATTCCAATTACAAAATTGTCTAGAGAGAATTTATGTATGGTACGAAAAGTGGCAATTGACACGAAATAAAGGAAAGTGCGAGGTCATCACATGGGTACTAAAAGAAATCCTACATATTTTGGGTATACGATAAATCATACAAAACTTAGGGCTGTAAATTCGACTAAATCCCTAGTAACTACAATTACGAGTAACTGAAATTGGAAAGACCACATAGATAATATTGTGCGGAAGGCGAAACAAAGACTGCGCTTTGTTGGCAGAACAAGATGCGAGAAACCTAATATAGAGAGAGCTTACATTTCACTTGTCCGTCCTCTGCTGGAATATTGCTGCCCGGTGTGGGATCCTTACCAGGTAGGATTGACGGAGGACATCGAAAAAGTGCAAAAAAGGGCAGCTCGTTTCGTGTTATCGCGCAGTAGAGATGAGAGTGTCACTGATATGATACTCGAGTTGGGGTGGCAATGAAACAAAGGCGGTTTTCTTTGCGGTGAGATCTATTTACGAAATTTCAATCACCAACTTTCTCTTCCGAATACAAAAATACTCTCCTGGAAATAGAAATAAGAACACCGTGAATTCATTGTCCCAGGAAGGGGAAACTTTATTGACACATTCCTGGGGTCAGATACATCACATGATCACACTGAAAGAACCACAGGCACATAGACACAGACAACAGAGCATGCACAATGTCGGCACTAGTACAGTGTATATCCACCTTTCGCAGCAACGCAGGCTGCTATTCTCCCATGGAGACGATCGTCGAGATGCTGGATGTAGTCCTGTGGAACGGCTTGCCATGCCATTTCCACCAGGCGCCTCAGTTGGACCAGCGTTCGTGCTGGACGTGCAGACCGCGTGAGACGACGCTTCATCCAGTCCCAAACATGCTCAATGGGGGACAGATCCGGAGATCTTGCTGGCCAGCGTAGTTGACTTACACCTTCTAGAGCACGTTGGGTGGCACGGGATACATGCGGACGTGCATTGTCCTGTTGGAACAGCAAGTTCCCTTGACGGTCTAGGAATGGTAGAACGATGGGTTCGATGACGGTTTGGATGTACCGTGCACTATTCAGTGTTCCCTCGACGATCACCAGAGGTGTACGGCCAGTGTAGGAGATCGCTCTCCACACCATGATGCCAGGTGTTGGCCCTGTGTGCCTCGGTCGTATGCATTCCTGATTGTGGCGCTCACCTGCACGGCGCCAAACACGCGTACGACCATCATTGGCACCAAGGCAGAAGCGACTCTCATCGCTGAAGACGACACGTCTCCATTCGTCCCTCCATTCATGCCTGTCGCGACACCACTGGAGGCGGGCTGCACGATGTTGGGGCGTGAGCGGAAGACGGCCTAACGGTGTGCGGGACCGTAGCGAATGGTCCTCGCCGATACCCCAGGAGCAACAGTGTCCCTAATTTGCTGGGAAGTGGCGGTGCGGTCCCCTACGGCACTGCGTAGGATCCTACGGTCTTGGCGTGCATCCGTGCGTCGCTGCGGTCCGGTCCCAGGTCGACGGGCACGTGCACCTTCCACTGACCACTGGCGACAACATCGATGTACTGTGGAGAACTCACGCCTCACGTGTTGAGCAATTCGGCGGTATGTCCACCCGGCCTCCCGCATGCCCACTATACGCCCTCGCTCAAAGTCCGTCAACTGCACATACGGTTCACGTCCACGCTGTCGCGGCATGCTACCAGTGTTAAAGACTGCGATGGAGCTCCGTATGCTACGGCAAACTGGCTGACACTGACGGCGGCGGTGCACAAATGCTGCGCAGCTAGCGCCATTCGACGGCCAACACCGCGGTTCCTGGTGTGTCCGCTGTGCCGTGTGTGTGATCATTGCTTGTACAGCCCTCTCGCAGTGTCCGGAGCAAGTATGGTGGGTCTGACACACCGGTGTCAATGTGTTCTTTTTTTCCATTTCCAGGAGTGTACATTTTTGACACCCACCTACGTAGGAAAAAATTATTGTCATAATGAAATAAGAGAAGTCAGAGCTCGAACGGAGAGATTTAAGTGTTCCATTTTCCCACGCCCCTTTCAAGAGTGGAATGGCTCAAATGGCTCTGAGCACTATGGAACTTAACATAAGAGGTTATCAGTCCCCTAGAACTTATAACTATTTAAACCTAACTTATCCAAGGACATCACACACATCCATGCCCGAGGTAGGATTCGAACCTGCAACAGTAGCGGTCGCGCGTTTCCAGACTGAAGCGCCTAGAACCGCTCGGCCACACCTCCCGGCTGGAACGGTAGTAAGAAAATGGTTCGATTAATTGTCTGTCAAGCACTTAAGTGTGAATTGTAGAGTAACCATGTAGATGTAGATTAACTCGCTTCTGTGTTTAGTATGTGGTGGAGGGTACTTTGCATATCACTACGATTTCCATTTTTTCCTGTTCGAGTCGCGAGTCTTTCGCGGTAAGAACGGTTGTAGGGAAGCCTCTGTGTGAGCACGGTATTGTCTAACTTTATTTTCACTGTCGTTTCGCTGGAGATACGTTGAAGGAAGCAGTACCTTGGTTGACTCAGGTGAAGTGAAACTGAAACAAACTTCAAATTTACTACATTTGTGTTGTACTCTCATCAAAATTTTTAATCGCATGAAACATTTCTCATACACAAGGCTAAAAAGCAGAAAATAAGTATTTTAATGAAAATAATTTCATTATACTAGTAGCACCTTTTTAAGATGGACTGAAAATTATAAAGCAATCATCCTAGTCACAAGCGGATTCCTGACCGCTTACAGGTAGTCATTAATTTTTAACAGGTGTGACAATGGACGTAAAATTTAAGACGAAAAACGTGGGGTGCATGCAGTGGATAGGGGAGAATACCCGTCATTAAGGAAAATGATACATCAGATAATATCATTTGTAATGCAGTAAATCTGTGAGTGACTTATGTGACCCACTCAGGCATTAGTTACCTACTGCGTACATCCCATGTTTTCATTGAACATTAAAAATATCGTCATACCTTTTAGAAAACCACAAGCACAAATTTTCAGGGCTGTCTGTTAGGGGTTAGGAAACGGTAACGAGCTGGGAATTTTTTTTATTTTTTTTCAGTCAGTTTTATACGTGTATTACATTAAAAACAAGGGATAACACCAATCCGGACTACAGAGGAACAACTATAACAGGAGTTGCGGGAATACCAAGGAAGTGTAAGACCATAAAGAAGTTGTGCAGAGCAGATCATTAGTTTAAAATTGATTATGGCATACTACAGCAAACTGAACAAACCTCCGGCAATAGCATTTCTAGCTTTGAAGAAGGCAAATGACTGTCCCATAATGCTTCAGTATCAAAAATTTTAAGGAATCTGGGAGTTCATCCAGAACTAATTAAACTACATATTACGACCTACTCTAACCAAAACCAAACCAAATAGTTTAGAGAAGAAATTTCTGAACTGTTCCTCATAAAAATATGCGTAAGACAAAGTGACTGTCTTTTACCATTAGTGTTCAACTGTGCACTGGAATACAAAATGAGAGAGTAATACATGGATAAACAAAAGAACGCAAGAATAGGAAGTGCAGTAAATGATATAAGTTTAAATTGTTTTTGATTTGCTGATGGTCTTGCTCTCCTAGCCAACAGTGTACAAGAAACGAAGCAACAAGTTAAATCAATACAACAAGTAGCATAGTAAATTGGCCTCAGAATATCATTTGCAGAAACAAAGATTATGCTAACTGACGCCCAATTTGCAAACAAAATCACAGAAGAAGAGCAGGAACGCGGAACTGTTGATAAATTAAAATAGTTAGGTGGAATCGTCTAATACAATCTAAAAGAGAAACCAGAAAGGCAAAATAATACAAAGAAACGATAGAAAAATTATGGAATAGTAAGAGCAACATTTAGTGGGCCATAGAGATTAAGGAAGATTTAAGAGAACTTCAAATTACATAAGATCCAAAATGAAAAGGAGAGAAAACCGGAATACTGCCAGTAACACAAACTAACCTACAAACGAAGATCAATAAAAGGACTACAGAAAGGGTGACCTCAGACGAAGAAATAAAAAATATTTGAAAGAATAAAGAAATACTGTGCGGACAGCAGCAGCATACCCTACACATAATAATAAATTACGATAATCATCGTATAGCCACTGTACTATTGACCTGTTTAACTAAATTATTGCCGAACTGAATTGTATTACTGAATACCAACAATTTGTATAAACCTTTGTATAACTGATTAGAATGGTCCAAAGATAGTCACAAAATATAAGAAAACTTTTTATTTAGATAATTATTAGTGTTTTATATGATAACATGCCACAATAACCATTAGTATTTTAATGAATTTGATACCGCCCACGGAAGGCTATGTGAACGCAAGGGAAAATGTTTACGCAACGAAACAAAAGACTTTACCAGTAAATGAACTGAGCTTAGAAGAATACGGAAACAGGCAGACAAGAATTGGCTCCTCGCGATTTCATCACACTGGTAGTACGCAGCTTCATCTCTATTCCGTTCGCGTGGTGGCCCCGTTCGTCATAGAGCAGGGAAAGAATATTCGTCTCTGACCTACATACTTCACGATATTGAAGCTATAGAAATGCAAAGAACACTGCGGATAAACATATTCATGAAAACAGCACCAGGGAAACTCTTGAAAAAGTTGGAGACGAAGAAGAAGACTGTAAACGCAAGACATATTGGTCTACTAGAAGCGACGGTAGATTTAACATTCTGTTCCGTCAACTGCGGAACTTATATACGGTTAGTATCTGACAGATGCCTGCACAAATTGTGAAAATTTCCACTATATTGCGACAGACAGAGATGGGAATTTGAGATGAGCAAACTTTTTCACCTCTCAGAACAAGTACATTTTTACCCATTCATCATTCGTTACTCTGTTGAATTGTGGAATGCTGTGTGGGTCTGAACGAAGTCAAAATAGAAACCTAGATGAATAGCCGTGCCCCAGTGGGAGTCGGGGTGGTAGAGGTGGAGGGAGGAATGGAAAAACTATTTCTCTCGTTATGCTTACACCATCCGAATAAAGAGACGAGAGTTCATGGCAGATTAATACTGCGTGTCGGAGCGGGATTAGAATCTCGAACCTCTGCCTTTCGCTCGCAAGGAAAGCAGCAGAACGTTTGAGAAGTTTGGAAGTTTTGATCTGGCATAAAGTTTCAAATCAAAGCACACTCCTGGCAGAGTGAGAATTCATTACGGAATAAATAAAGTTGTAAGAAATAAACAAACACCGTACGGATCACGACTTGTTGTATTGCTGACTAACGGTTACAGTCTGCCCTGTAAATCAACGTCAGTGATTATGCCGTAAAAGTACAGTTTGTCAAACACCGCTGTTGGCAAACTGTCCCTTCCGACGCGAGACATGATGATCTGTAGCGAGGACAGAAACCAGTAATCAATAATAAAAGAAATCGTGGTCCTGACGGTTTTTATTTATTAATTACAACAAAAGAAATCACGTTTTCAACCGTGGTTTCAATTATGGTATAAAAATAGGTGCAATTTCAAAATTTACAATATTTGTTCAAGTATCGTACAAACTGAATTCATGTGGGATCATAATTTTCAAAATTCGAACTGCAAACGTTGGTGGCGTGGGCAAAGGGCGTGCAGGTAGTACGCTTCTTGCTCAGTCCATTGTAAGATTTACGACCCATGCCTCTGACGCTGAAAAGGGATAATGATATAAGAAAATGTTCTGTTAAATTCTGTTAATCGCATTTTGACATTTTATTTTCTTAAGAAATTTTAGAACTAATATATGGAGGTGAGATCCCATACGCTGGGGAGCGTAGGGGACGGCGCGAGAGACCTGCACCGGCGACTAGGGAAGGCCGTAGCGAAGGTGGTTTGCCATTGCCTTCCCCCTACCGGAATAGCGATGAATGATGATGGTGGAGACGGCATAACAACACCTATTCATCTGGAGGCAAAGAAAATCCCTGACCACCGAGAATTGAACCCGGGACCCCGTGCGCGGGAAGCGAGAACTCTACTGCAAGGCCACGAGCGGCTGACAACTAATATGTAACTAAACATAAATATTCCCATTTATATGTATTATTTGTGAAAGCCATAATGGACATTATGGGCACTTTGTTTTCAGAAAACACAGACTAGCGTTTCTGAAAGGAAATCCGGACTTGTTATTTAAATGTTGAAACAATTCCAACAGAAGTAACTGTCGTGGCCGGTGTTGCCTGGGATGTTTAATATATGACACAGAAAGTGACGCATGACAAACTGCAGTCTGAATACGTTTTCACCTGTATGAGAATACGATAAATTCCGCCATCTGTTGTTACATTCTGCGGTAAGCATCTTACTTTGTTCTTGGATAACTACTCTCCTATTGTTTCAATTTCAATTTCCACTGTTTCATATAGGGCTGTGATTGAGAACGACCAGAGCTGTTTAAAAATCCACGCCCGAGGCAGGATTCAAACCTGCGACCGTAGCAGTCGCGCGGTTCCGGACTGAAGCGCCTAGAACCGCTCGGCCACAACGGCCGGCACGGTGTGAACAAACTGATCTCTCGTTGGGAGACATCTTTTCGTCACCATGGTGCCTTTATTTGAGAAATAAATATGTAAGACATAAAGAATAAATATGTAGAGTGTTATTAAGGTTCGTTCTGTTTACAACAGGCTCTCGTATAATGTTACCTGAATCTTCTTGAAACAAGTCATCTAGAAATTTCAAAAGTGAACTTCTCCACGGCACCAGTCCTGCAGCGTCTACCATAGGTGACAGTTGAGCATCGTCACAATACTCTCTCGCCGAGTAAACGGTCGTCGAAACAGGCCGCCCTTCTTTGGACCTTTTCTATTCCGTTGATGCTGATCCTAATGATTCCAGATTGATGAACAGTAGTCAGTAATCGAACGAGTGTTTTGTAAGCCACTTCTTTGTGAATGAATTACATTCCTTACGCTTCTGTCTATGAGTCTTTGTGTGGGATCCGTTTGTCCTACTATGCTGACGGAAAAAAGTCGCAAACCCAAAAAATAATTAATGTACAGCAATAAAATTCCGAAAACATGTTTGTCTAGGCAACATACTTAAATGATTAATATTACTAGATCACAGGTTAATGTAAGTGCGAGGCACGCCATTGTTAATGTGAAATGCTAGTAAATTAATAAAGCATGTAAGCGCCAGAATTTTGAATTCAGGCATGCAAACGTGAATGTGCTGTGTTGTACAGGTGCTGATGTCAGTTTGTGGGATGGAGTTCCATGCTTAATATACTTGGTCGGTCAGTACAGGGGCATTTAAAGCTGGTTGTGGATGACGCTGGAGTTGCCGTTCGAGTATGTCCCATACGTGCTCGATTGGAGAAAGATGTGGTGATCAAGCAGGCCAAGGAAACATGTCAGCACTTTGTAGAAACATGTTGAGTTACAACAGCGGCGTGAGGACGAGCTTATCTTGTTGGAAGAAACCTTCTGGGATACCGTTCATGAATGACAACACTATAGCTGTAATCGCCAGACTAACGTAAAAATTCGCAATCTGAGTACGTGGTATATCCACGAAAGTGCTATCGCTTGACGAGAGGTTCTGGGAGCTACAGTCTGGAACAGCGCGACCGCTACGGTCGCAGGTTCGAATCCTGCCTCGGGCATGGATGTGTGTGATGTCCTTAGGTTAGTTAGCTTTAAGTAGTTCTACCTTCTAGGGAACTGATGACCTCAGACGTTGAGCCCCATAGTGCTCAGAGCCATTTGAACCATTTGCTACCGCTGTCGTACGATACCGCACCCCAGACCATAACCCCAGACCATAACTTCAGGTGTAGTTCCAGCGTCTCTAGCACGAAGACGGATTGGTTGCAGACCTCCTAATCAACACATGGTAATCACTGGCACTGAGGCAGAAACAGCTTTCATCAGAGAAACACAACAGGCCTTCTACCCCGTCTTCTAATAAGCTCTCGCTTGGCACCACCTAAGCTCCCACACATGTTCACATGTGTGTGAAATCTTGTAGGACTTAACTGCTAAGGTCATCAGTCCCTAAGCTTACACACTAATTAACCTAAATTATCTTAAGTAGAAACACACACAGCCGTGCCCGAGGCAGGAGTCGAACCTCCACCGGGATGAAGTTCCCAATGGCGGCGGTTTGTCATCAGTAGGATGCACGCTACATCATTTCTGCAACGGAGCTGTCCTTGATTTAACCAATTTTTATCAGTCCTTTGTGCAACTGTGGTGCCAACTGCTGCTCAAATTTCTGCTGCAGATGCAGTACGATGCGCCAGAACCTTACGGAAAAAACGATGGTCTCTCTTCTCTGCAGTGCTATGTGGCGGTCTATAGTCCCGTCTTCTTACTGCCGTACATTTTCGTGAACACTGTTGCCAACAGTCATGTATAGCTGCTACATTTCTCCCCAGTATCGCAGAACAACACACAGCTTCTCGTACCCCAATTACACAAGTAAGTTCAAATTTAGAGGGGTGTCGATAACGGCGTCTTTGACGTCTTAAAGGCATTCTGGAGCAACATCAACTCACCACGTAATATCTGGAAGGTAACTAATGCTCACAACCAATGCAACATGTATTTAAGGAAAAACCTGATTTCCGTCCTCATTGTGGCGCCACTAGCGTGGCTCTTAAGGTAATAGCGTAAAGTATGAACAAAAATCGTCTTGCAGATGTGAAGAAGCGCCTACCTTCTTTCGTTTACGTTTCACAAGTCGTTCTTGGTGTTGCGTTTTTTTCGCAGTCAGTGTAGTAGCAGCACTGTAATAGCCCCTTGGAGTACTTCAGAAGTTACCTTTACATTTGTCAGTTTGGTTCTGTGAAGAGCAACGTGTTGAGTTCGGTCAGCAACGAAACATCAACCTTAGCGCCTTTACATACGTCGTTCTGGATCTCATGTACGTACAGAGAGAGATGAGTTTCGCAAGAACTATGTTTGCTAAATCAACTCCGATTTTTTATATAACACTTTTCGTTCTCCATGAACATGCCTGAGCATAAATAATGTTCAATAATTTTACAACAGATCGGTGTCGGCGGTATAGGTGCTTCTGTATTTACGCATGTCTGTCCGAAATTGTAGTGACTTACACATTTTTGTCAGTTGCTTAGTACCGTTCGTTGCTCCAGCGATGTACGATGAATTACAGATATACAGTATTCAGAGATAATAAATTTAAGTGCAACGTCAAACCAAAATTTCTGGGAGTATCTTTGGATAGGGCAATTACTTAACACCATGTCATGCTAACTGCTCGTAAATTGTGACGCTTTAAATTAAAATATAAATGTAAAGCAGTTATTGACGACTAGCGATAACTCCAGTTTCTGCCAGGTTGAACTTATGTGCTGCCAGAAATCACCTACTCAGCTACAGGTGACTCTAGTTTTAAGGTGTAGTTTATTGTTCAGTGAATCATTCACAACACTGTTGACTGATGTTAGTTACAAGAACGACTTTAGCCCCCAATTCTGGGTAACAAAACACCGTAAATTTAATACGCTTTGTAAACCTTATAAACCTCATAATATTACAACCACGCTTATCAAAAAGTCAACTTTCGACAAAGTAGCGATCAATCTAACAGATTAATAAATTACCTGGAAAACACCACACCATGTTCACACATATTAGTTTAGTGAAATAACCTCACCAACAAACCGACTAACTGACAACAATTTACTGTCCTTATCGGCGATCAGTTAAGAAATTTAACTGAAGTCCCCAAAATACTATTTGTGGCGCACTGTGCTAAATAATCAGAATCCAATCTGTGGCATAATACTTCTAAGTCCCACAACAGTATACGAGACACTGTGCAAAAATAATCAGCGTCCAAACAGTTTCCGTGAAGATTATGAATAAATAAAAGTCTCAGTGCAGGATGCCACCCTGTAGCCAAGCTGGTCGTGTGGTGGGGCTGCCGCCTTTTGGTCTCATGATTTGTTATTAATCTACAATCAAGGTTAACTTTCTCCAGCGTTTGGTAAGCCAGTCACCTAATTTTCTTAAGGATTATTTTCCCTAAGAAGCCTGACCTTCCTGCCCCATGTCTGAGCCCACCTGGGGACCGCCTAATTTGATGCCTCCAGGGACCTCGTTGTGGAGTGCTCTTCATATGGTTCCAACAGTTGGAGTTTTCAGCCTTGGGTGATCCTACCATGAGCTTAAGATCCCGACAACATAGCTCTCAGCGTATAACAGGACTCGCAAACATCCTCACCACAGTATCGTTGCAATACAAAAATACGATGTAACCAAGCTGTATCAGAAGACATACCGATAAACTCGCGAAATGGTCGTACGGGAAAATCGCCACATCGTAATTACCTCTGAGATTCTGTGTTCGATCGCTTGTTCAAACTCACTAAAATCTTGATGGCCTGCCATTGTAGCAGCAGTAACCGATCTTACAACTGCGCCAGACAGTTGTCTTATATAAGCGTTGCCGACCGAAGGGCCGTATTCTACCCGTTTACATATGTCTCTATTTGAATAAGCTAACCCAAATCTGTTTCTTTGCCGCTTCAGTGTATATATGACGTAGTAGATGTCGCAAATTCTATGTGGCTTTTCGCGGATAATGCTGTTGCACACGAAGAAGAAGCGACCCTAGGACACTGCCTGGAAACGGAGAAAGACCTGCAGAGGATCGACATTGGACTGCCAATTTATCCTCAACATATACAAATGTAACTTCTTGTAGATACATAGACTGAGAGATCCTTTTTTGCCTGATTACAAAATTTCACATCACTGAAAGCCATTACTTCCATAAAATATCTACGAGTGTGGGTATGGAGCTATCTGAAGTGGAACGACGACATAAAACTAATAGCGAACAAGACAGATGCCAGGCTGACATTCATATGCCAGTTGATCTACAGAAGAAGGAAGTACAAAAACTATTATAAGGATCTCGCATAGGAGTGCGCTCTAAATTTCAAGCTTCTGTAAAAAATCGCATAAATCATTCACGAATCTTTTCAGCGACCTCCCAAATCAGATGATACAGTAGCTGAAAGGTTCAATGAAACTCGAGTCTACTTTCAGTAACTTACCCGATTCATACAGTTACAACTCATATTTACTTCAATTTAATCTTGAATTGTTGGCGAAAGTACATGTTTAAATCCGGAGCTACGCATAAAACTTCATCCAAAATTGAGATAAACGTAATTCTCTGAAAAGTATTTCGAGCAATTATTTCGACAGCACACTCCAATAGTAAACGGTTGTGAAAGCACACTTGACCTCTTAGCAACAAATAATCCGGAGCTAATAACGAACATCAAAACAGATGAGCAATTAGCGAACACAGGGTTGTCGTACTGAATACCGTAACTCCCCAATCCTCCAAAAATAAAGGGAAAATAAATCTAATTAAAAAAAAACAGATAAAAATTTCACTTGACGCTTCCCTGAGAGGCAGTATCCACTGATTTCACATGAACAGTGTGAGCATAGAGCAGACGTGGTTTCAATTCAGAAAATAGTATCGGCAGCAGTTGAGAGATTTATAGCAAATAAATTTACAAATGATGGAGCTCATCCACCATGGTAAACAAAGAAGGTCAGAACACTGTTGTACAAACAACGCAAAAATCCTTAACTTCCAAGATTGTCGATTTGTTACAGAAGCTTGAAATTAAGAGCGGACTCCAATGCGAGATCCTTATAATAGTTTCCACATCGAAACTATGTCTCGAACCCTGGCAGAAAATCCAAAGAGATTCTGGTCGTATATAAAGTATGTTAGCGGAACGACACAATACTTTCTCTGCGCGGTGTCAGTGGAGATACTGTCGAAGACAGTGCTGCCAAAGCAGAGTAACTAAACACAGGCTTCCGCAGTGCCTCCACAAAAGAAGGCGAAGTAAATGTTCCAGAATTCGAACCAAGAACAGGTGCAACATAATTTCGAAGTAGATGCATTAGGAGTAGTGAAACAAATTACTTAATGAAACCAAATCTTCCGGTCCAGACCGTATGCCAATTAGGTTCCTTTCAGAGCATGCTGATGCAGTAGCTCTATACTTAACAATCATATACAACAGCTCACTCGACGAAAGATCTGTATCCAAAGACCGGAAAGTTGGACGGGTCACACCAATATTCAAGAATAAAATAGGAATAATCTACTAATTTACAGGCCCATATCATCAACGTGTATATGCGGCAGTTCTTTGGAATATATATATATATATATATATATATATATATATATATATATATATATATATATATATATATATTGTGTTCGAATGTTATGGATTCCCTCCATGAGAACTGTCTATGGACACACGGTCAACACAGATTTAGAAAACCTCTTGCGAAACGCAACGAGCTGTTTACTCACAATAATTGTTGAGTGCTATCGACAAGGGATTTCAAATTGATTCCGTATTTCTAGATTTCTAGAAGGCTTTTGAACCACACCTATCAAGTGGCTTGTAATCGGAGTGCGTGCTTATGGATTATCGTCTCAGTTATGCGACTGGATCGGTGATTTCCTATCAGAGTGGTCACAGTTTGTAGTAACTGATGGAAAGTCATCGAATAAAACAAAAGTGATTTCTTGCGTACCCCAGGGTGTGTCATAGGCACTCTGCTGTCCCTTATCTACATAAACGATTTAAGAGACAATAGGGTGAGGTTTGAGAGAGAGTAATTAGAGATTTTTAAACAAAACTTATCCGAATCTGCGGAAAAAGTTAACAACTGAGTCAACATTTGGAAAACTCTAATTCCTCTATCTCAAACCTCGCCCTATGGGGAGAGAGGGAGAGTTTTAGTTTTAGCTAATCAAAATTTACGAAGTAAATAAGTATCTTTTATTTATCCGCAACCATTTCCCACGCAAAAATGAGAACATGGATTTTCTTGAATTACAGCACCAAGTACCAAGAATCAAAACAAATGTTTAAGACAAAATGTATGTAGTGTTTTTATGTAGAATCTGATTCTGCAATTATAAATGGGGGTTCCCATTTGAAATTTTAAACTTGCCTCAGGCTAATTTTATCACCAGCAGATGCCCCCTCGAAAATAATCAACTTTGGATTATATACATTTTTTCGTGTGAAACTTATTTTTCGAGTTGTTCTGGTTTGTCAACTTAAAATTTACACCCCGTATATATATTAAGAGGCCAATGTCAAAATACTCAGACTCGTGAACAAGGGTCGATAGGAGGTTCGTGAACTTGCATCACTTATTACCTGAAACGACCGTTTCTGAGCCAAAAGTATCCTTTTAGAATGGGAAGAGTTACCCCAAAATATAATCCCATACGACATAAGCGAATGAAAACAATAAACTGGACTAATTTTCTTGTCAAACTATCGCTCACTTCACATATCGTTCGAATAGTAAAAATGGTAGCATGAAGTCTTTGAACAAGACACTGAACTTGGGCTTTCCACGACAATTTACTATCCATCTGAACACCTAGAAATTTGAACTGTGCAGTTGCACTAATCATATGCCCATTCTGTGAAATTAAAGCTTCAGGTTTTGTTGAATTGTGTGTTAGAAACTGTAAAAACTGTGATTTAGCGTTAGTTTATTTTCTACAAGCCATGAACTCAGGTCATTAACTGCACTACTTGAAACTGAGCGAATGTTGCACATAACATTCTTAACTACCAAGCAAGTCGTCAGCAAACAGAAATATTTGAAAGTTACCCATAATACTAAAGGGCATATAATTTATGTAAAAAAGGAACAGGACTGGCGCCAACACTGATTTCTTCGGCGCCCCCTCACTTGATTATACCCCACTCAGATCCCACATCACAACCATTCTCAACATGGTTAATAATGACCTTTTTCTATCTGTTGCTAAAGTAAAAGGCGAAACAACTGTGAGCTACTCGTATTCCGTAAAGGTACAACTTCTGGAGCAATATTTTGTGATCAACACTATCAAACGCCTTAGTTAAATCAAAAAAATATGCCTAGCCTTCTAAACCTATTGTTTAATCCATCGAGTACCTCACAGAGAAAAGAATATGGCATTTTCAGTTGCTAAACTGACTTCTAATGCCAAACAGTACATTTGATAACAAATTGTGTGATATAAAATGATCAATTATTCTTACATACAGAGCCTTGTCATTAACTTTATCAAACACTGACGGCATAGAAATAGGTCTAAAATTGTCTAAATTATCCTTTTCTCCCGTTTGATAAAGCGGATTTACTGCTGAAATCTTCAATCGTTCAGGAAACTGACCACTCCTAAAGGAAAAATTACAAATATAGCTTATTACAGGACTATCATGAGCAGCACAGTACTTTAATATTCTGCCAGCCACTCACTCGTATCCATGAGTGTCCTTAGTCTTCAGTAATTTAATTATTGACTCAATCTCCCCCTTGTGTGTATCACGGAAGAGTATTTCAGACATCAGTCAGTCTCAGAAAGGCATTTGCCAAGAAAGTTATATGATTCCCTGTAGAAACTAAATTTTTGTTTAATTCACCAGCAGTGCTCAAAGTCCGCAGCTCGTGGTCTTGCGGCAGCGTTCACGCTTCCCGCGCACGGTGTCCCGGGTTCGATTCCCGGCGGGGTCAGGTATTCTCTCTGCCTCATGATGACTGGGTGTTAGGGGTGTCTCATCATTGACTCGCAAGTCGCAGAAAGTGGCCTGAGCTAAAAAGGACTTGCAGTACGGCGGCCGAACAATCCCGCATGTGGCCTCCCGGCCAACAATGCCATACGGTCATTTCATTTTCAGTGCTCAGAAAATTGTTGTGAAATACTGTATATATATCTGATCTACCAGTAACAGAAATTTTTTTACTACGAACTGATTTTATATCGTCGACCTTGTGCTGCTGACCAGACACTTCCTTCACAACTGACCATATAGTTTTGATTTTATGCTGTGAATCAGCTATTCTATTTGCATAACACATACACTTTGCCTTCCTAAAAATATTGTGTAGCTTAACTGTGATTACTTCTAAAATTTTGATATAATTCCTGCTACGTTCTACGTGATATCCTTATCCCACTAGTCAGCCACCTGGGCTGTGTATTACTGCTAGTACCCCGTTTAGAAAATTCTAATGGAAAGCAAGTCTCAAAGGGCATGAGAAATATGTCAAGGAAAGCATTATATTTTTCATCTGTGTTATCGGTATTAGAAACATCCTGCCACTCTTGTTTCTTAACAAGGTTTAAAAAACACTATTGCTGTTGGATTAACTTCTCTAAATATTTTGTAATTAAATGTGACGTTTGTTTGAGTACAAAAACCTTTTACTGTCAAAAATTGTGGATCATGGTAAAGGAAGCCTCTAAATTCTCCACTATTTAAGTGGTGCTCCGATATACCAATAATTTCACTAACTTTATCTCTATTACCTCATATTTTGATGAAATATGCAAACTCCTTCCATACTTAGAAGCATGACGTCCTCTGAAGGTGAGCCCTTAATTGGAGGGACTTCCTTTTAGCAGGTGTACCTATCAGCTGCCCTCAGTCTAAAATCAGTGCAGCTCCAAAACCAACGACTACAGGAATTTTTCCATGAGTTATCCCACCGCCACACACTACACTGTCACCTATAGGCTTTGTCAGTCTCCCCGTCTCCTACCTATTGAAGTGCAGGCCATGCCTAGTGAAACCCGACCTACTGATAGACACAACTGGCACCACTGAAATGTGACCCATGCCCTCTGCCATCAGCGCCCTCCCCAGCCCAATGTGAACGCTCCTAACAGCCGTATTAAGATGAGGCCGATCATGACGCTGAAACAGCTACGCGAAATGCACATGAGTGCCGCCAGTTTGAATAGCTATCTTTACCAGGTCACCACCTACATCATATTCCCCGTACCTATCAAGACTCTTCCCTGCTCCATCCACTATAACTACCTGATCCTTGTTCCTAAAATTTCTACATAACTTCCCTATGCTCTCAGTCACCTGAGCCAACCGTGCACTAGTCTTCACAATGCTGGCAATGTTGGCGACCTGCTACTCACTCCCCAACACTTCCTGCAACTACTGACCCACACCTCTACCATGTGCACTACCTAACAATAGAACTTTCTTTCTGTTAGAGTTTTCAACTGACCTAGGCCTCCTAACTGTTGAGGACTGCTGCATGTTCCCTACATCTGGAAGTACAAGAGGCTCCGCCACTTAATTCTGACAGTTGGTCGAATCTATTGTATATACTCAAACTATAACTGTCTGACTGCCTCCTCTTGCTAACTGCCATTTCCAATTCCTCACCACCCTTCACCCTCCTCAACCTATCTACTTCCTCCTTTGTGCGTTTTAACTGCACCTGAAGGAAAGCTCTTACGCTCCTGCTCCTCTATCAACTTTTTTCTACTACAGATTCTGCATTATCAGGAGAGGATCAATACCCACTGGCTTCCCCACTGCATTCCCCCAATGAAAATACTTTGAGAACAAATCCGACACCTCAATCCACTACTGTCAAATCTACGACAGAGCACGTGCTTCTCATTCACGGTAAAATTTTACAGTTACTGAAAAAAGCTATACGTCTACGTGACCTAAGCTCAACTACACCAGTAGGACTACTTAAAGAACTAACAATAGGCCTCTAGAAATTCTCTGTACACTAAGAAAGCAACTACTTGGATTAATACTACTACGATACAGCTAATACCGATACCAACTAAACTTCACGAAACCATTAGCTAAAACCAAAAATTCAAGGGGTCACTGGACCACTCAACCAAGTTAAAACAGTGAATGAAGACTGTAATGCAATATTTCGGTAGAAACAATAAGAAAAGTCAGCTGAAAGCTAAAGCACGAAATTTACTAAACGGCTTCATTGCACAGAAAACTCTAAAAAACACAGCGAGCGAATGTTTCCAAAAGTTTATTAAATCGTTATTTCGGCACAAACACCACGAAACACCTCTGAAAACTTAAATTTAATAACTGTATAACAGTGCACAAATAACTGTCAGTACTTAATAACAGCTGCAGCTGCAGGCCGCAACATGTAAACACACGACTGAGACGTAAGGCTTGGACGAATGACGTAAGCCCACTCACAAATAACAGACCACTAGAGTCAAAAGCACAGGAAGAAAGGTTGAGATTAATGAAAATTCACTTTATAGCAAATATTAACACAAATACTCTTTAAAATAACTAACTGAAGACTAAAACTTAATAAAATATTGAGAAGCAACTTCAACTGCAGTCCAGCACATGTGACGTCACACCAAAGACGTTCGGTGCGTATTTTTCAACTCTTTTCTCTAATAAGTACAAGCATTAGTTTGCTGTAATGCAGCACTGTCAAAACTTATCTATCAATATTCCGTCATTCACGTTTTCTGAGGAAATTCATTGTAGAGTAACTCTTCCACTTAAATATGGGAAGCACAAAGATGTAGTGAAGCTTGCCAAGAAGTATATGCCAGCTCCAGACACGGAATTTCATTATAATGTTTTCTATGGTGATGTCGTGTGACGAGGGCCTCCCGTCGGGTAGACCACTCGCCTGGTACAAGTATTTCGATTGGATGCCACATCGGCGACTTGCGCGGCGATGGGGATGAAATAATGATGATTAAGACAACACAACACCCAGTCCCGGAGCGGAGAAAATCTCCGACCCAGCCGGAAATCGAACCCGGGCTTTTAGGATTGACAATCTGTCGCGCTGACTACTCAGCTACCGGAGACGGACTAAGTTTAATATCATAGAAGTTTTGCGAATATGTAGTTTATCAGAAGAAAAATTTCTTATTAACTTCCAGAGGTATGACTATTACTAGGGTATCATTTTTTACGAGTGTAAGGCTCCTCATCATACTCTATAACTCCGTGAATTGCTTATAGTTATTGTTTGTCTAACTGCTTGTTTACTTTTTGACTATATATTCTAAAATAAAGTTGTTTGGTGCAAGAGGAAGACACGCCAAACTTTTTTTAAATTAAAAAATGACATAGTGTAGCTTTGTTCGGTTGTATAAACGGTTAGCGATGAGTTGCTGGCTTAAAAAAATGTTGGGAAAAGACAAGACTGATTAGTAATGTTTTCTAATTTTCCGACAGTTCTGTGCGATTTACTCGAAAGTGTGTATACCTGTCTTATGTGGAAAATGCCTTCAAATGCAGAATTTGCAGCCAATGGCATTTTATGTTAACAATAACAAGGCAGCAGCGCATTAGACTTACATTATTATGGGAAAAAATAATTGTAAATATGATATAATGTGACAAAATCAAAGTCACAAAACAAATTCTTTTGAGACGTTCCACTAAAATGATAGACTGTTGGAACATCTTGGCCACAACGTAATATAAGTAACAATTGAGATTTAGGGGAAAACTTTAATGGTCTGAAAATGTCTTCATCACAAATTTTTTCATGTAACTCTGGAGAAAGCCTTTAGTGTTATTCGTGTCTGGTGAAATGGATAAAAAAAAATTTTGTATGGTCTTGAGTGACAAAACTCTATGTTAGATTCGCCATTGACATAAAACAACGTAAAAATACTTTTTTAAAACCAACGATGAAGTTCGTTGCCCAAACATATCGATGTAGCTACATTTGGAGCTATAGAGAGTCAGGTCGTCCTTTTGAGTTAGAATGGGAAGAAAAAGAGACCTTCCTGGACGTGGTATCTGGCAGTCAGGAAAAAAGGTTTCAAGGTTTCCATGAGCTGAAAGGTAATTACGTTGTGAATCGTTATTTGAGAAGTAATTAAACCGCCCTCTGACACAATTGTGTAGCAGAGCACCTGCGTATTGTTAGCCGAGTAACAACGTGTAATAGTCTTTTATCTCGTCCCTTTGTTTAAAATCGTTTTGAGGGACCAGAAGCTTCTGTGAAACAGGACGCTGTAGCTTGTCGAGGCAAGCAGAAAGAAAGTAATTTTGAGCCATTCAACAGAGGAGAGTAATTAACTTCTGAAGAGGAAACTGCAGATAGCGGTGAAACTTTTAGCTCATTATCGAATGATCCATAATTTAGATACGTTCAGAGTACTTCACCTATAGTTCACAGGCTATTTAAGGAAATTAGATTTCCCGTGAGGGTACAACAGTTATTGGGATACAGGTGTATGAGTATTGACGTTAACTGTTTAATTGGCTCTCTTCATTCCCCGTATTATATGACTCTGGCGGACATTACTACTACTTTGTACTGTAAGTTGACAATTACCAAGTCATATTTGTTTTTTGCTGGGCAGTGGTGGGAACTACCGCATTGCTGACACCCAATGTGCATCCACACGACATGTGGGCCGTAGTTAAAAAAAGTACCGTAATGTTCTGTCCATTGGCAGATTACTCATTCTCTCGGATCTCCAGGAGATGAATGCCGACTCGTGTGTAACCATAACAAAATAACCAACGAAAAGTTAATGTTCCACGAGAGGAGCGTAGAATGTCGCAGGTCTGATAGGGAAGGTAAAATATCTGGGAAACTCTTGATGTAGTGAGGGTTAGCGAATTGAAACAGGAAGAAGACAAGGATACCGTGATAGAAGAATATAGGGTACGATCGGCAGCAAAATAAAATGGTGGTGCGAGGGTGATATTTGCCGTGAATAAGACAGAAGGAAACAGACTGAGTTACTCTGAACAGTTCAGTATGAAGGTTATTTTTCTCAGAATCGACAGAAAAAACAGTGCCAATAGCAACAGTTCATACATTTATGCCTAAGTTAAAAGAAGTACATGAGACAGATAAAGTATATGAATATACTAACGTGTAATTCAGAATGTGAAGGGAAATGAAAGCCTAACAGTCCAGAATGATACGAACGCAGTAATAGGGGGAGAAATAAAAAGTTCTGGAGAATGTGAGGTCGATCGCAGCAACGAGACAGAAGAAGACTAATTGACTTTAGCAGTAACATTCAGTGGTGGCCATGAGAAAAAGATTGAACAATCATTGACAGGATAACGTTATACGAGTCGGGGAGCTGAATGTCAGAAACTTGAACGTGGTAGGGAAACTAGAAAATCTGAAAAGGGAAATGCAAAGGCTCAACTTAGATACAGTAGGATCCTGTGAAGTGAAGTGGAAAGAAAACAAGGATTTCTGGTCATATGAATATAGAATAATATCAACTGCAGCAGAAAATAGTATAATGGGAGTAGGATTCGTCGTGAATAGGAAGGTAGGGCACAGAGTGTGTTAATTTGAATATTTCAGTGATAGGATAGGTCTTATTAGAAGCGACAGCAAACCAACACCGACAACGATAGTTCACGTATACATGCGGACGTCGCAAGCTGAAGATGAAGAGATGTGGAAGCATATGACGATGACGAAAGGGTAATAAAGTACATATAGGGAGATGAAAATCTAATAGTCATGGGGGACTGGAATGAAGTTGTGGTTTAAGGTTACAGGAGAATATGGGCTTGGGACTAGGAATGAGAGAGCAGAGAGACTAATTGAGTTCCATAATAAATTTCAGCTAGTAATAGCGAATACTTTGTTCAAGAATCACATGAGGAGGAGATACAGTTGGAAAAGGCAAGATGATACGGGAAGAATTCAATTAGATTACGTCATGGTCAGACACAGATTCCGAAATAAGGTACAGGACTGTAAGGTGTACCCAGAAGCAGATATAGACTCAGATCACAATACAGTAGCGATGAAGAGGGCTGATGTTTAAGACATTATTCAGGAAGAATCAATACGCAAAGAAATTAGAATTATATAATAATACCTTCAGCTTCTGACTGACGTAGATATATATCAACGGGGGCAGGTGAAAATGTGTGCACTGATCGGGACTGGAACCCGCGATCTCCTGCTTACGTGGTAGACACACTATACATATGATCCACCGAGGGCACACAGGATAGTGCGACTGCAGGGACTATCTCGCACACACCTTCCGCGAGACCCACATTCTCACCTTATATGTCCATACACTACCCAACACACTCAATACTCGTGGAAGACGTTCTTACCAAGTCCCGTAAGAGTGCGGGTAATATGTGTGCATCCGCACAAAAGAGGAAGGTCATCGCCGGTATTGGCAGAACTGTATACTTATATGGATATGGTGTCTGTTATTTCGGGCAATACGCAAAGAAGTGAGATACGGAAGTACTAAGGAACGACGAGATACGGTAGAAGTTCTCTAAGCTATAGATATAGCAATAAAGAATAGTTCAGTGGACAGTACGGTTGAAGAGTAATGGACATCTCTAACATAGGCAGCCACATAAGTCGTAAAGAAAAATACATATACAAACAAGGTAACAGCGAAGAAACCATAAGTACCACAAGAAGTACTTCTGTTGACCGACAAAACAATGAAGTACTATAATGGTCAGGGAAATTCAGAAAAACAGAAATACAAGTCGTCGAGGAACAAAATAAATGGGAAGTGCAGAAAGCTAAGGCGGAATAGCTTGATAAAAATATGAAAACAATAGAAAAAGAAATGATTGACGGAAGGACCGACACAGTATATAGAAAAGTCAAAACATTCGTCGGTGAAATTGAAAGCAAGGGTGGTAACATTAAGAGTGCAACGGGAATTGCCCTGTTAAATGCAGAGGAGAGAATGAATAGGTGGATGAGTACAGTGAAGGCCTCTATGAAGGGAAAGATTTGTCAGATGTAATAGATGAATGGGCAGGAGTCGATTTAGAAGAGATAGGGGGATCCAGTGTTAGAATCAGAATTTAAGACAGCTTTGGAGGACTTAATCAGATAAGGTAGAAGCAATAGATAACACTCCATCCAAATTTTTTAAATCATTGTGGGAAGAGACGGCAAATCGACTAAGCATCTTGTGTGTAGAATGTAAGAGTCTGGCGACAAACCATCTGAATTTCGGAAAAATATCATCCATACAATTCCGAAGACTGCAAGAGCTAACAAGTGCGAGAATTATCGCACAATCAGTTCAACAGCTCATGCATCCAAGCTGCTGACAAGAATAATATACAGAAGAATGGAAAAGAAAATTAAGGTTGTGTTAGATGACGATTAGTTCGGCTTTAGGAAGGGTAAAGGCACCAGAAAGGCAATTCTGACGTTGCGGTTGGTAATGGAAGCAACTATAAAGAAAAATAAAGACAGTTCATAGGATTTGTAGACCTGGAAAAAGCGTTCGACAATGTAAAATGGTGCAATATTTTCGAAATTCTGAGAAAATTAGGGGTACGCTATAGGGAAAGACAGGTAATATACAATATGTGCAAGAAAAAAGACGGAAAAATGAAAGTGGATGACGAAGTACGAAGTGCTCGGATTAAAAATGATGTATGACAGGGATGTAGTATTTCTCCCTACTGTTCAGTCTGTATACCGAAGATTCAATGATGGAAATAAAATAAAGGTTCAGGAGTGGAATTAAAATTCAGGGTGAAAGAATATCAGTGATACGATTCGCTGATGACATTGCTATCCTGAGTGAAAGTGAAGAAGAATTACATGATCCGCTGAATAGAATGAACAGTCTAATAAGTACAGAAAACGTATTAAGAATAAGTCGAAGAAAGAAAAAAATAATTAGAAGTAGCAGAAATGAGAACAGCGAGAAACTTGATATCAGGATTAATGGTGAGGAAGTAGTTGAATTTAAGGAATTCTAGTACCTAGGTAGCAAAATAACCAATGACGGTCGGAACGAGGAGTACATCAAAAGCAGACTAGCATTGATAGAAAGGGCATTTCTGGCCAAGAGAAGTCTACTAATATCGAACATAGACCTTAATTTGAGGAAGAAATTTCTCAGAATGTACGTCTGGAATACAGTATTGTATGGCAGTGAAACATGGACTGTGGGAAAACCGGAACAGAAGATAATCGAAGTGTGATGCTACAGACGAATTTTGAAAATTAGGTTCACTGATAAGGTAAGGAATGAGGAGTTTGTGCGCTGAATCGGAGAGGAAACGAATATGTGAAAACACTGACAACAAGAAGGGATAGGACGATAGGACATCTGTTGAGACTTCCATGATACTAGAGGGAGCTGTAGAGTGCAAAACCTTTAGAGGGAGGCAGAGATTGGCATACACCCAGCAAATAATTGAGGACGAAAGTTACAAGAGTTATTCCAGGATAATGTGGTTGGCACAAGAGAGGATTCGTGGCGAACTACATCACACCAATTAGAAGACTAATACCTCAAAAAAGGAAGTTTCCAGCTGGGTTTGCTGGGTGAGACAGACGTTCCAAAGTGAGGTATTATGTTGTACAGTACACACAGCAGATATATTTCGGAACAGAATTTAATAGCGATCAAGAGTAGAGTTTCAGAGAATGGTCCGTAAGGATCGGTACAGAAGGAAGTGTGAAACTGAGGATCTGAGAACTAATGAGGTGCATTTGAAGTTTTCTAATTCTGTAGATATTTCGATAATCAATGTCTTAGACGGCAGTTCAACTGATGGATATCTCTAAACGCTGAATATTTTCAGTGAATTATACTGAAGTCATATTAATTATGTATTCAGAGTGTTTAAGACAAATAGGAGATTTTCAGCCTTGCGGAACAGGAGAAGTACTTCAATTGATTGACGCAGGAAGAAAGTACAAAAATGTTCGTAGGAAGAAATGAATAAAATAGTGGGAGACAATTCCGAATGAAATAAACAGGAAGTGCAGGAATGCCAGGGTGAAATGGCTGCAGGAAAAGGTAAAGAAATCGAAAGGAACATATCACCAGAACGATTGATCCAGCTTGTGATATTGTTCCTGTTGTGTTCTTCAGTCCGAAGACTGGTTTGATGCAGCTCGCTACTCTAACCTACGGGATGTTCTTAATATCTGAATAACTGCTGCAACCTACAACGATTTGAACCTGGACAGCATTGTCTCTTGGTCTCCCCCTATAATCCCCCCTCCTTCCCACATTTCCCTACAGTGATGAAGTGATGATATCTTGATGTTTTAGAATGTGTCCTATGAATAATCCTTTCTTTTTGTCAGTTGAAGCCATTGATTTCTTTTCTCCCCAGTTCTATTCAGCACTTCCTCATTAGTATGCAATCTAAACATCTAATCCTCAACATTATTTTGGTAAACCACATTTCAAACGCTTCTGATCTCTCCTTGACAAAAGCGCTTGTCATCAACGTTTCACTTCCATATGAGGGTATACTCCAGACAAATACCTACAGAAAAGAATTCCTAACATTTAAATTCACGTTCGATGTGTACAAAGTCCTCTCCTTGAGAAACGCTTTTCTTGTCGTTGTTAGTTCATGTTCTCTCTACTTCTGTGTTCATCAGTTATTTTGCTCCCCAAATTGCAAAACTCATCCACTACTTAAGTGTCTCATTTCCTAATCGAATTCCCTCAGCTTCACCTGATATAATTCGACAACATTCCTTTACTCTCGTTTTACTCATGTTGTTGTTAATCTTCTATTCTCCTCTCAAGACACAGTCCATTCCGTTCAACTGCTCGTCTAGGTACATTGCGGTCTCTGACAGAATTACAGTGTCATCGAGCAACATCTTAGTCTCTCCCTTTAATTCCTTCTTCAGTTGTACTTTGATTTCCCTTACTGCTTCGCCGCGTGTAGTGCCCGCGCTGTTTGAGGCGCCCTGTCACGAACTGCGTGGCCCCTCTCGCCGGAGGTTCGAGTCCTCCCTCGGTCCCTGAACCGGAAGCGAACGAGTCGACAGTTACAAGCGAAAAACCGGGCTGATACCTCTGACAGGGGAATACATGTACTGGTACTGCTAAGACCATAAAGTAGGCAACTTCCAGAGGTGGTAGTATGGACCAAAACAAGGAAGAAATGTCCAGTAAACCTGGTCTCTGGAATCCATACCTGGGTAGCTATGAGCACTTGCTCGTCTTCGCCACTGTAGAACACGTCTCCCCTAGAGAACAAGTGCTCATAGCTCTTAAGCTACGCATTGTAGAACCTGTCGTTAGCAGAAATTTTCTCTTGTTTTGGTCCGTATATTACCACCTCTGAAAGTCGCCTTCCGCACAATCTTAGTAAGAACGCTATCGTACTTATATTCCACTGTTGTAGCTATCGGAATGGTTTTCGCTTATAATTTTGGGCTTGTTCATTTGCTGTACAGGTACCCTTACCTGAAATTGATACATTTATACTTTTGCGTCATCCTAGAAAGACTGTAACATCATTACGGAACCGCGCTTACGCGCATGTAACTTTGACGCTCTTTAGGTTGCTGGATGACATTTCCGGACAACGGTTCCTATTCAAAATATTACCTACTCACTCTCTCTACAAGCTCTACAAGTTTCTATCTGGTATATCCGAACACCCTTTACATGTAAATGGCATTGTCAATCAATAGCTACATAAAAAGGAAGATTACTATCCATACAGACGTACAGTATTCAACTCATTACTTTTTGCAGATGAGCAAGTTATAATGGAGAATACGGAAGACAACCTAAAACGAGCAGTGTGATTCTAACACCTAATGGCAAAACAATATAATTTAACTGTATCCCGACAGAAGACTAAAGGTACAGTCATTTGTGGAAAAGAACATTCATAATCGAGAATAACCTACCGGAACAAGTCTACTTCTTCAAGTAACTGGGCTGTGAAATCTCTTACGTTTGTGGTAATAATGCTGAGAAGATACTACGAAGGTAAATCACAATAGCTACGATTAAAAGAGCGCCCCTGAAGAGAACCAAGAAGGTGACAGTACTTAAGCTCTATTGTACTATGACTGAACCATTGCAGCTCTATGCAGCTGAATTGTGGACTTCAGCAAACAAAAATTACAGAGAACCCCCGATAATAAGAGGAACAGCGAGACAGTGGAGCTCCACATTATAGAAATAGCAGAAAAGATGCACATGTATAGAAAGGAATGGCAGGACCACCTCCTGCGTGTTGTTGTTGTGGTCTTCAGTTCTGAGACTGGTTTGATGCAGCTCTCCATGCTACTCTATCCTGTGCAAGCCTATTCATCTCCCAGTACCCACTGCAACCTACATCTTTCTGAATCTGCGTAGTGTAGTCATCTCTTGGTCTCCCTCTACGATTTTTACTCTCCACGTTGCCCTCCAATACTAAATTGGTGATCCCTTGATGCCTCAGAACATGTCCTACCAACTGATCCCTTCTTCTGGTCAAGTTGTGCCACAAATGTCGCTTCTCCCCAATCCTATTCAATAATTCCTCATTAGTTACGTGATCTACCCATCTAATCTTCAGCATTCTTCTGTAGCACCACATTTCGAAAGCTTTTATTCTCTTCTTGTCCAAACTATTTATCGTCCATGTTCCACTTCCATACATGGCTACACTCCATACGAATACTTTCAGAAATGTCTTCCTGACACTTAAATCTATACTCGATGTTAACAAATTTCTCTTCTTCAGAAACGCTTTCCTTGCCATCGCCAGTCTACATTTTATATCCTCTCTACTTCGACCATCATCAGTTATTTTGCTCCCCAAATAGGAAAACTCCTTTACTACTTTAAGTGTCTCATTTCCTAACCTCCTATGTGTAGATCAAAATTGGATAATGGGGAAAATCTATTACATCAGACAAAAGGGTAGAAGAAGGACACGACGACCACGAAGAAGATGGTGCAATCAACTTTAAACTGATTTGTTTCAGAACAGACAAAAATGTCTCACCCGAAAATGTACATGATGAGGACGACGGCGATAATTAGCCACTCATGCAGTAGGTTACGTTACGCATTTCATAAGCGAAGGGCTGTCTAAACCGAAAGGGCATGTTTAACATATATTGGTTGATTACAATCAAGCTTTCGAGGATATAATGAAGATTAATAGAAAAAATTGGACACACTACAATAAAATTCACAAGTTCAGAGCAAGCATCCTTCGAGGAAGCTCTATGTAACCCCACTGTCGATTAACACTGTGGCAAGGTATCCAAAAAATGGAATACTACACTGAGATCCTGTCCCACTATACTCAACGTGCTTATCCATGGTTCAAATGGTTCAAATGGCTCTGAGCACTATGGGACTCAACTGCTGTGGTCATCAGTCCCCTAGAACTTAGAACTACTTAAACCTAACTAACCTAAGGACATCACACACATCCATGCCCGAGGCAGGATTCGAGCCTGCGACCGTAGCAGTCGCACGGTTCCGGACTGCGCGTCTAGAACCGCGAGACCACCGCGGCCGGCGCTTATCCATTAGTGAGAATGTCGCTATATTGAATAATACGATCCTACTTTCCAGAATGAATTTTCTCTCTGAAGCTGAATGTGCGCTGATTTGAGACTTCCCACCTGATTAACACCATGTGCCGGAACGGCATTTTTCGGGCACGTGCTTTATCGATTTAGCTACGCAAGCACAACTCACTAATATTCCTCACAATTTCACTTCTTTCAGCGCCTCATCTCCCACATTTCACACTCCACAGTAATTCTCCTGCGCAACCAGCGGGAATGGCAATCGTGAAGTGAAAATTCAGTCTGGAAACAGTCTCCCAGGCTCTTAAATGTCTACGCAGTGCTCTGTCTACCGTGAGTGATAACCACGTAACTTTCGCAGGAGAGTTTCTGTTAAGTTTAAAAGATAGGAGACCAGATACTGGCGGAAGCCAAGCTGCGCGGCTTGGTCTTGAATCGACCTTGGATAATTCAATTGCTAGAGCAGTTTTCTCCGTAAGGAAAATGTCCTGGGGTGTTCGAGACCCAGTTCGTCACACAGTCTTAACTTACCCAGACGCTAAAATAACACACATATCACAAACAAGAGGACCCAAGCAAAGAGCCATTAACAAACTGGAGGAGTGGTCCTACGGAAGACGACCTCTTCATAAATTGAGATAAGAGGTGCTCTAGGAAGAACGACAAACTTACATGCGAAAAACAAGTAATCGAAATAATCAAAATCCACAACTTCAGTACCGGTGACAGATCATACCATATCCTGGTACATTGAAGAAAGATTACCAAGAGTGGTGAGGGCGACGTTTGAGACAAAGAACCCGTGTGTGCTATCTATGAGGTGAGTCCTGAGACTATTCAGCATAAAGATTGATCACACTGCATCGTACGGCATACACCTTATCAGGAGACCTTCCTCAAACGATTAAAGAGAGTCAGATTAACCTACGCTAAAAGAGAGCTATGCATCTTAATATATGTGCTGAACAGAATAATTCATATCTTGGCAGACACATTATCCTTCGTTGAGGCCCTGATAGCAGCTAACAGCATCATATAAACCCCACAAAGCAACAGGTTTCCCGAAGACAGTCGGCAAAAAGCAAGAAATCAATCGTGGACTCCTCAAAAACCAAGTGATCATAAAAAAAAAGAGTATAAGGAAGCCAACTTCCGTCAAAGCCACCGACTACATCACCGAATATCGTCAACCAAGGGATGTCAGTGCACCATACGCGGGTGACCTTGCAATCCATTTCACGTCATTAAGTGTAAAGAAAGAATATAGTCACTACCTCAGTGTGCAAATGATATACCTTAAGTTAAAAAATTAATAACTTTCACATCGCGTTCAATAACTTCTTTAAAGTCAGTTTACTTCAGTCAAGCCTTATCTAAAACTACAATAGCTATACATATATATTTTGCTTTATTTAGTTTATAATTTAAGACTTGCCTCCCGGGTTTGCAAAATTTTCTAAAAGTGGATCTTACCCTAGGCCAGTTTCTACAAATCTTAAACTGATAGTTTTGCAAAACAACTTTTAACTTTTGGTATTCAGATTATTAGATTCTCCTTGATGTCAGAGGGTACTTCGCCAGTCATATGTATGTGATATTTCAGGTAAAATATTCTTGCCCTCGATCCCCCCAAATACCATAACAAAGAAAGCCATTTGGTATTCATTATTGGCCGTAAAATGGTTATGTGACTAATTGCCAGTACGTAGCGTACTCCTGTCGAATAGCACCAAGGGGTCGCGAAGATTAACAGTTACATCCGACTCAAGGGTCACCACAAACTCTGTCACGTGTTCCCATTCGATTAGAATATAATCCATGGCATACGTACAAAAGCTGGTACTTTACCACCAAGACTCCCCTGCTGTCGAAATACTCGTAATGAAAATTTCTTACACCATCCTGATTCGATGCGGCTAACTCTGGGCACCACCGAATAGCCTGTGGAGGTGGTGTCGGGCCTCTGTTAGAATATCGCCTACTGCAGGTGCGTGTTTTTCCAGTTATGTCATTCAGGACTGGGTCATTTTCTTCTCGCAGTCTCACATCTCCCGTCAACGTCTATTCCCCATTCAATTTCCATAATACTGTCTTGAAGCTTCTTTAATTTTTATGATCCTTCTGTATATTCCTTCTACATTTCAGCCTTCACTTCGTTACTTCATATTGGTTTTCCATATCAGCTCCTGGTATACATGGAGCTGTACTGACCTGTACGCATCACGTATCCCGCAGTCATGCACATATGCTTTGCAATTCTTCTCTGCCATTCTTGATTTGTCAGGGTGGACATAATCCCTCTTTTCCGGTTCATTTGCTTTATTTTTTACTTTGTAGATTCACTTCTCATGTGTTTCCTAAGGATTTATCTTGCGTCGTGTCTTTTTGCCTAGTTGTTCCTCTGCATTTTCAATATGTCTTCTCTCAGTGGGACTCGAGGGCTGTAACGGATTTTCACGGAACTTGTGTGAATTTATATTTATCCCTGACTTTGATTTTACTCATAGTTGATGTGGTTGTTGTTGTTGTGTTCCTCACTCCTGAGACTGGTTTGTTGCAGCTTTCCTTGCTACTCTATCCTGTGCAAGCTTCTTCATCTCACAGCACTTACTGCAACCTACATCCTTCTGAATCTGCTTAGTGTATTCATCTGTTGGTCTCCCTCTACGATTTTTACCCTCCACGCCGTTCTCCAATGCTAAATTTGTGACCTCTTGATGCCTCAGAACATGTCCTACCAACCGGTCCCTTCTTCTAGTCAAGTTGTGCCACAAACTACTCTTCTCTCCAATTCTATTCAATACCTCCTCATTAGTTATGTGATCCTCCCATCTAATCTTCAGCAACCTTCTGTAGCACCACATTTCGAAAACTTCTATTCTCTTCTTGTCCAAACTATCATAGTTGATAGATGTTATTAATTATTTTCTATATGCAAGGCAGTTGTTTGGTACTGATTTACCACAATTACTATCACTCGCTTTTGCGGCATACGTGGTGCTGGCCTCGCGTCCGCTACGTGTGCCAGTAATTAGTGTTCACAAGGTACGAGAAAAATCACTCTGTGTTGCCGACCAGAATTTTACTTTGAAACTACAGCCCTAGGGAAGCAAGCTTTGCAGGTACATGGAGTTGCAGTCTGGACTTAATGCAAGAAATACGGCTCTGTGTGCTCGCCCTTTTAGATGGCCGGCGAGCCAGATTAACCACACGTTGCTCCTACTATCCGGGAATTATACCGGGTGATCAAAAAGTCAGTATAAATTAGAAAACATAATAAATCACGGAGTAATGTAGGTAGAGAGGTACAAATTGACACACATGCTTGGAATGACATGGGTTCTAATCTTCAGCAACCTTCTGTAGCACCACATTTCGAAAGCTTCTATTTTCTTCTTGTCCAAACTATCATAGTTGATAGATGTTATTAATAATTTTCTATAGGCAAGGCAGTTGTTTGGTACTGATGTACCACAATTACTATCACTCGCTTTTGCGGCGTACGTAGTGCAGGTTTATTAGAACCAAAAAAAAAAACAATTTAAAAAAATACAAAAGTTCAAAAATGTGCGACAGATGGCTCTTCATCTGATCAGAATAGCAATAATTAGCATAACAAAGTAAGACAAAGCACAGGTGTTGTTCTTTACGGGAAATGCTCAATATGTCCACCATCATTCCTCAATAATAGCTGTTGTCGAAGAATAATGTTGTAAACAGCACTGTAAAGCATGTCCGGAGTTACGGTGAGGCATTGGCGTTGGATGTTGTCTTTCAGCATCGATAGAGATGTCAGTCGACCACGATACACTTGCGACTTCAGGTAACCCCAAAGCCAATAGTCGCACGGACTGAGGTCTGGGGCGTTGGAGGCCAAGCATGACGAAAGCACACGATCATCAGGAAACGACGTGCGCAAGAGATGGGGTGGAGCGCCATCCTGCACAAACATCGTACGTTCCAGCAGGTGTCTATCAGCCAGGCTGGGGATGATGCGATTCTGCAACATATCGGCGTAGCTCTCACCCGTCACGGTAGCAGCTACTGACGTTTTCTGTCCAGTGCCATCTGTCGGACATTTTGTGAAATTTGTTTTTCTTGTGGTTCTATTAAAACCCCATGCCATTCCAAGCATGTGTCTCAATTTTTACCTCTCTATCTATATTATTCCGTGGTTTATTAAGTTTTAAAATTTATACTGATTTTTTGATCACCAGGTACTCCTTAAGAGTTGGGTCGACTAAGCACTATTTTTTAATTACAGCTTTAGTCACAACGTCATGTGTAACTGAAATGTTTTGGAATTTGGAATCTGTTTTTTTAAGTCTTTGTGTTGCCAAACAATTACCTATTCGTGCCGTTATCTCTTCCACACGTACAGTCTTCTTTCATATGTCTTCATGTCTGCAATATTTAAACTGTGATCTGTAGAAAATCCTACCAACGGCTTTCCGTTTCATCCATTTTTTCACCTAATCCATGTGCTGTGACTATTTTCCCTTCTCCTCCATTTTCTGCTAATAAATTCCTGTCTCCTGTACAATTAAATTTCCGTCTCCTATAATATAATAAATAATTTATTTTATGCCATCTTACAATCAGCCAACCTCAGAAACCGACTTGGCAGTGGCATGGATTCCTCTTCCTGCCACATTTCAGTGTCTGACTCCCAGCGAATTTAGTGAACGCAACAGAAGCGAAATGGAACAAAAAACTGTGAATGATTGACGCTTTGTGTCCCTTAACGGGAATAAATGTAACGTTTTGTTCATAAGTAACTGAAAGACCCATTACTGTTGGATTACACAATTAGCGGTGAATTAGTGGTAAAAGTAATAACCGTAAAGCATATGGAAGTAATCTTGTGAAGTGACTTCTGAATAAGTTACTGACAATAAATCAGCCTGGCCGATTCATGAGTCTGGATTCTTCTCACTGTGGAACAACAGACTATAGAAAATACCTAAAGAAGAGGGGCGTTCGTACAGTAAGCATGAATGCCTTACGAAGGTACTCACCAAAATCCGGTGATAGGTACACGAGGGGACGCTTTGTTAATCACAGATATGAATGCCATTCAAAACAACAAGTGTACGTTCCAAATAGGGAGGAGGGGGGGGGGGGGGGATTCAGTGTGATAGGAGTTGACACAGAGGCTTAGCGTCGGTGCTCTGTACCGGAACAGGAAGTAAGCGAAATGATGGCAGTACTATCACACACTGTAAAGTGGCTTGCATATGATAGATAAAGGTAGATTCACGCAGGTAAAGAACGGTTTCAGAGACTAGAAAACGAAATAGGATGGAAGAGTTGTATTCTCCTCAAGGAGTGTACAAAGATATTGAAAATTCTTCTCCAATACCAGGATAGTACTTGTATTGCTAGCAGTGTTTTTTACTAAATTCAAGACGACCTCTAAAGTGTAGCTGATCTCTACCCTAGTAATTACGTTAATAATTCGTTGAGAAAAGAATTTTGAAACCTTAGCATCAGCAATTTAGTTCCTTCCTGTAACGGGCACATTCCCAAATTTTGTTCGTTTTTTATTTCAACTATCCCTTTTATATCTATTCGCAACGTACTGAATAATGCGATAGCCGTAACTGCACATCAGAAAATATTCCTGTACAACTAACGCAGTTCTGTGTAAAATATAAATTTTTTATTCGCGTCTAACTTGCCAAGTAACATAAAAGTCACCTGTGCACATCAGAAAATAATGTATGGTACTGCTGCTCTGTATACAAACTCAAAAGCCGCTAGAGAGCCTGCCTTGTCTCTGCTGTGTTAGAGCTCTAAGCTCTCCTCGCGCGCTTACCTGACATCGAAGTTTCTTCAGGCACTGCGTCTCCTGTAGCACTGCCAGAAAACCGGTAGAAACGCCACTCCCCGTGGATCTTAACTCTGATTTGTGGGCCTCGATGGAAAGGTTGCAGCAACCGCCATAAATCTTTCTTATGCCGCTATTCTTTTCCTTTGCAAGCTCGCAAAATAAAGTATGAGCTCTCCACTTATCAGTTAAAGTGTGGTTTGGTGCGCCGTAGAAAGAGTGCAATCGATTGTCCAGAACGACAAAGGAAGCAGTTGTGCATCTAAGACAGATTTCAGAAGATTTTCGTCAATAAAATCTGGCAATCTTTGACGTAAAACCCATGGAAAAACATAACATTGTGACGTAACGTGTAGTAAAGACGTAAAGTGTAATAATATTTACTTTCAACACTAACGAGAAAAACACCGCAAGTGCCATAACCTGATTTCCCAAAAACTTCGCTCACTTAATGAGGGATCAAAATTAACGAACACATGTCTCGCCTTATCCGTAGATACACAACCGTTTCTGTAAACACGACGCACAAAGTTTTCGTGGTATTTTTGGCATTCTTTACGTGCCTAAAGTAATTTTGATCCGTGATCGGTCTCAATTCTCGCTTTAAATTTCTATCTTGCTCGAAGCTGTTAACTTAAGCTAGCAACACGAGGCCAGTTAACGTTCAGTGGCATAATCTTAACATTAGTTATTGAATTTCCTTTTACAGCCGGAAAAAGGCTTGGAATTTGTGTAACCTCTTCACTGCTTAACAGAGCTTTGCTGTATATGTTGTAGTGCACTATCCTCTCTAGGCTTGTTGCCTCTGGAGAGCTGGATTCTGATGTCTACGTCTAGGGTCGGTTGTGTCGTCTGCATGTTGGTGCCCTGACATGACATGCGCTCTATTACTTTATTTATTTTTCAGGCTACGCTGTACCTCGACATGACATTAAATTTACATTATTAATGCTTAATGTTTTGATGAAACTTTAGTTTTGCAAAAAAGCTTTGAAGAATATCTAAATTATTTGCTTATGATGTTTCAAATTTAAAGCCTTTTTTAAGGATGAAAGCTCAAGGTTACACTTTAGCGTATTTTTCTAGTTGAGCCTTGGCTTGTTGGTTAAAAAACTGTTTTCTCTGCTATTCACAATAAAGAGCCTGGCAGAGGGTTCAATGAACCAGCTTCAAGCTGTCTCTCTACCGTTCCACTCTCGAACGGCAAGAGGGAAAAACGAGCACTTAAATTTTCATGTATGAGCCTTGATTTACTTAATTTTATCCTGATCCTCATTTCTCCCTATGTAGGTGGGTGCCAACAGAATGTTTTCGCAATCGGAGGAGAAAACTGGTGATTGAAATTTCATGAGACTATCCCGTCGCAACGAAAAACGCCCTTGTTTTAATGATTGTCACTCCAATTCACGTTTCATGTCTGTGACACTATCTCCCCTATTTCGCGATAATACACAACGAACTGCCCTTCTTTGTACTTTTTTTGATCCGTCACTCCTACCTGGTGCGTATCCCACACCGCACTACAATACTCCAGAACAGGACGAACAAGCGTGGTGTAAGCAGTCTCTTTAGTAGACGTGCTGCTCCTTGTAAGTGTTCTGCCAATGAATCACAGTCTTTGCTTTGCTCTACCGACAATATAATCTATGTGATCGTTCCAATTTAGGTTATTTGTAATTATAATCCCTAAGTATTTAGATGAATTTACAGCCTTCTCATTTGTGTGACTTATCGCGTAATCGAAATTTAGCTGATTTGTTTTAGTACTCATGTGAATAACTGCACACTTTTCCTTATTCAGGGCCAATTTCCACCATGTAGACATCTTATCTAAATATTTTGCAAGTCGTTTCGATCATCTGATGACTTTACAAAACGGCAAATGACAGCATCTTCTGCTAACAACTTAAGACTGCTATTCATATTTAAACAATACTTGTGAACAATGGTGTCCAATAGTTTCCCCCAGCCCTTCGTCTATCGCCTGTTGGTGTCATACTAAGATACAAGTTATTTTCGCCCGTGTCCGCAACGAAGCAGAAGCTGGCTCTTTTATCGACCAAGGAGCCCGACGAAGGAGTTGACTAGGTGCTCGAGAAAATCCTGTGGCGAAGGCGTTTCAGTTGTCTAGTGCAGAAGGGAACACGAACTGCGCGCTTCGCAGAATTGCACCAAAATTTCCAAAGATAGTGTGCCAACAAGTACAACCAGGGCAGTACTAGGCAGCCTCAGAAGTCAACACCCGCACAGCGCTGCGCGGAGAACATCGACCGCCAACTCTCACACCAGGAAAACGGTGGGCCGGAAATGGTAACCAATTGCTCTCCGTGAAGTTCCTACATTCCACCGAACACACCATACACCGCAATCACTGTGTGCTGACTGCAACCTTGCCGTTTTACACAGCCCACATCCTCTCTACCACCAGAGAGAAAACCAGAGACTTTCTAACCGGCAAAGAACGTAGTCAAACCGCTGGGTGCGAGCTGATGAACTCGGCGCACTGCTCAAACTGACTGCAAACATCGCGGTTTACGGTAAGGTCTACGATATACCGGTGACTCAGTGCTCGTAGGGATACGATACTGCGTTGTAGGCGTTTCTGGTAAAAGCCCTTGAGTAAAAGACAAAGCCTCAAATTCAGACAACAATTTCTCCATCTTCACTATGTCTATGTCTTTAAGATGCTGCAGCTTCCTACGCAGTGCAGTTTTATTGGCGACTTACACTTTACACCGATGCTCACTGAGCCTGTTCACATTTCATCCACGCTTCCCAAATTATTTACCAACATTCCCTTGGTGAGAAACTTCCTGGCATATTAAAACTGTGTGCCCGACCGAGACTCGAACTCGGGACCTTTGCCTTCCGCGTGCAAGTGCTCTACCATCTGAGCTACCGAAGCAAGACTCACGTCCGGTACTCAAAGCTTTACTTCTGCCAGTATCTCGTCTCCTACTTTCAAACTTTACAGAAGTTCTCCTGCGAAACTTACAGGACTAGCACCCCTGAAAGAAAGGATACTGCCGAGACATGGCTTAGCCACAGCCTGAGGGATGTTTCCAGAATGATATTTTCACTCTGCAGCGGAGTGTGCGCTGATATGAAACTTCCTGGCAGATTAAAACTGTGTGCCCGACCGAGACTCGAACTCGGGAACTTTGCCTTCCGCGTGCAAGTGCTCTACCATCTGAGCTACCGAAGCAAGACTCACGCCCCGTACTCACAGCTTTACTTCTGCCAGTATCTCGTCTCCTACTTTCCAAACTTTACAGAAACTCTCCTGCGAACCTTACAGGACTAGCACTCCTGAAAGCACACAGTTTTAATCTACCAGGAAGTTTCATATCAGCGCACACTCCGCTGCAGAGTGAAAATATCATTCTGGAAACATCCCACAGGCTGTGGCTAAGCCATGTCTCCGCAGTATCCTTCCTTTCAGGAGTTTCTAGTCCTGCAAGGTTCGCAGGCGAGCTTCTGTAAAGTTTGGAAAGTAGGTGACGAGATACTGGCAGAAGTAAAGCTGTGAGTACCGGGCGTGACTCCTGCTTCGGTAGCTCAGATGGTAGAGCGTTTGCCCGTGAAAGGCAAAGGTCCCGAGTTCATGTCTCGGTCTGGCACACAGTTTTAATCTGCCAGGAAGTTTCATACCAGCGCACACTCCGCTGCAGAGTAAAAATCTCATTCTGGGTTCCCTTTGTGAGCTGTACTCAGTTGGCGCCAAAAATTATTTAAATTCAGGGGGATCTACTTTCCTTTCCAATTCTTCCATTACGCTACTATGCTTCACCTTACAGAGCAACCTGGTGCGTCTAGCATATCATTTTCTGCCAGCGATTCTATCAAGCACAATGAATTAACAGGCCATTCTGGTCCCACTTTATCTCCAGATTAACTTCTCAGTACACTGCAACACAATATCATGTGAATTAATCCTAAGTGTCGTTGACCACAATTAAAGTGATTCACACCTTAAGACTGATGCACTTTCCATCCGTACTTCGCTGGTGACTGTCTCCCCAAGCTGGAATTTTTTCCTTATAAGTTCAGCTATACGTCACATAAACTAAAAAAAAAATGGCTCTGAGCACTATGGGACTTAACATCTATGGTCATCAGTCCCCTAGAACTTAGAACTACTTAAACCTAACTAACCTAAGGACAACACACAACAACCAGCAATCACGAGGCATAGAAAATCCCTGACCCCGCCGGGAATCGAACACATAAACTCAGTTTTGCGTGCTGCGTTGTCACAAAGTCTAATCTTTGGAGCATGCCGTAACCATCACTTACTTTGGTCTTCAATTCTGCTAATTGCTTTAATAGCTGCGTCCCCACTTTAAACTCTGCACTACGAACCCAAAGACTACACATTACTCTCAACTCCACGTAAATTACAGCACGAAGGGTATAATGGCCTCTGCCCCATGACTTCCACATTTCCCACAGATACATGCACCACTATATACAATAAAACGTTGTGCCTCTTATCTTTCGTTGTTCCCACTAGAAAACATTCATAATCTGTATCCCCATTTATCCAGAAATCTGCACAGTGGACCTGGGTTTCCCTTTCGTGTTAACACCTGATTATTTAACACCAGATTATTTTACCCCTGTTCCACTTGGTGTCCAACCACAACACACTTATCACACTGAGGTTATAAAGTATTTCCTCCGGACTCCATCAATTTCTTCATGGTACGTGGATAATCTGACCGCAATGTATAAATGCTTTCCAATACTCGTTCTCGCACTTCCTGAAATACAAGCGGTAAGCACCTTAAAAATAAGTCACTGCCAACTCATTATTCTTCCATTGACTGGTTACCCAACTGCTCGTCGAAAACCTTGCACACTTTTCCTTCTTGTGCCTTTAAAGCAGTCCTTTTTTCAATTCTTCAAGTGACTGCACACGTCTTGTCCTACTAACCATACATTAGTCACTTGTTATTACTAACGCCGGCCGGCCGCGGTGGTCTCGCGGTTCTAGGCGCGCAGTCCGGAACCGTGCGACTGCTACGGTCGCAGGTTCGAATCCTGCCTCGGGCATGGATGTGTGTGATGTCCTTAGGTTAGTTAGGTTTAAGTAGTTCTAAGTTCTAGGGGACTGATGACCACAGCAGTTGAGTCCCATAGTGCTCAGAGCCATTTACTAACGCCGTAACCATCACCTGACCCTAAAGAAATCAGCAGTTTACTGCATGTTATCCAAGAAAGGCATCACATATTCAGTCGACCTTCCAGAGAAGGAAGTGGTCAAACAGGTTGTGGCTGGATCCAATAAGGGAGTTGGTTTTGAAAGGTAACTGGTTTGGACTATTAAATTGATTGAAAATGTTGGCAAAATTTAGTGTACTAAGTCCAAATTATATTAAACAAGTTATAAATTGAATTCCCTAAACAACTAACACATGGTTACGTTACCATGTTGACTTCGTGCGGTGATGTGACTTGAAGCTGGCGAGATGTGTGCGGCGGAGGACGTGAGACGTGGAAGCAGCAGCTGTGAATCGGTGGCAGCCACGAAAGAAATGCAAAAAATCTCACGGTCTAGAGATCACGTAGGCAGATCGCAATTTACTCTCTACCAGAGACCTAAAATCACGGTAGATTTCAGGTTTGACGTACCGTTGGTTGGACGTACCAAGGGCCAGTTTGGCTCGCTTATAAGACAGAGCGCACAAGAATACCAGACATCAAAACTGGTAAACCAAAAACGAGTAAGTGTGTCCTCGGCAAACGAGTAGTCCAAGACATTTGAAGTCACACTTCTGCACAGGCTCCCCAGTCCAAACTACTCGCAAGTGAAGTCAGTCTCGGGACAGGTCGATAGTACCAACCACATATGCCAGAGCTTCGACCAGAAGTCCCTTATCAGACCGAAGTCCTGCACCCCAGTGCTTCCCACCTATTCAGATAAAAAATTTCGTTTTCCCGCAAACTGCACGAACGACACCGTCTTCACACCATCTTGAGCCAATCAAAAGGCTCTAGAGGCCCTAAATCTGCCCTCCCACACGACAATACAAACTCATGTCGAACCGGGGCAATAATTAAGAAACAGGCATATCTGAAAAAAAAGAAAAATCCAATTACTGGCTTTTTTGAGTTTTCACAGAGGGGAGGAGATAATTTTCCCCGAAGTCGTGTCTCTTCCGATAGCATCAAGTGAACAGATACAATATCGAAGGTCTTTATCTAAATCGCCTGTGCCTTGGAGCTTGTTAGTCCTAGCTATGAGGTGTAATAAAGATCCTATCTCTAAACGTTTATCAGATGCCGGCGTTTTCTTATACAACAGGGGCGTCCGACGGAAGTGACTCACTGGCCATTTGCGATTTCGGCGAACACAAAAACATGTGAAATTTTCCTTTACTTTACATCTGTGGTCACAAACATTTTTGTTAACAGATTACCGGTTTCGGTCTATAATGAACATCCTCAGATTTGATTCATAATAAAAAAGTCATAATGTACGCAGCCATAGTGGCATCGTCAAGTGTTAGGACTTTGATAGCATAAAACAGATCTGATGATGGTCATTATAGACCCAAACCGGTAATCTCTTAACAAAAAGTTTGTGACCATAGACGTAAAATAAAGGAAACTTATTGCATATACGGGTCACTGTTTTATTCCCGACAATGTCGCAGCTTGTGATCTAAATTTTTATTACACGTGGCTCTGTAGACAATGCCCGGTTTAGGACTGCACTGGGGGCTGCAATTTCTTTAGACCGTCTTCCCTGCCCAGGCTTCCGCTTGCGTCCGACAGATATCACGGAATTGTTCTGCTGGAACCCTGTCCCGATAAGGGGCTGTCCTGTACGGGTGTGGACCTGTCCTGGAAGGTTTACTAGGAAATGGGCTCGCCACGAATTGCTTTCAGCTCCCAACAAGCCGTTTCTACGAGCTAAGAATCATAAAAACAGCCCGCAGCTCGTGGTCGTGCGGTAGCGTTCTCGCTTCCCACGCCCGGGTGCCCGGGTTCGATTCCGGACGGGGTCAGGGATTTTCTCTGCTTCATGTTGGCTGGCTATTGTGTGATGTCCTTAGGTTAGTTAGGTTTAAGTAGTTCTAAGTTATAGGGGACTGATGACCATAGATGTTAAGTCCCATAGTGCTCAGAGGCATTTGCTAATCATAAAAATACCTCATGCTTCTAGCGCCCTACCAGGTTCCATCAATGTCTGATTAGGCTATTAACTTTCTGGGTCTCGCTCAATGTGCGTCAGGTTGTAATACAATCTTTAATAATTTTCTGTATGCTAAAAATAGATAGAGGGTAATTTGTCGTCTCTAAGTTTCTCAGCTATTTCCAGTCCTTAACACCTATCTGCAAGCCTATTACACAACTTTGACTGATCTATTTCCAAATGCGCTATTTCATTAACAGTGCACTCCCTTCTGACCTGTGTTGGATACTCTACCATTGGTAACCTTACACTGACCACTTCTCACGGATAGTGAATAATACTCCTTTGTTTTAGCGAGGAATTACCAACTGTATAAACGTATCCTTCAAATACCGATGCATCACTCGCTTGGACTTTGTGATCACTAGGAAAAGAAACAACAAAACGGGATACTCTGCTCACTTAAGTCACTGTTTGACGAAACTCGTGCCGCAGTAGCGTAGCCGCACAGCTGGAGGTCGACTGTGCTGGTACCAATTGCCATACAAGGTCCACCAGCCCTTCTGAAAACACTTTTTGATAACTCGGTGTGAGAGGTGCCACTATGGTGTAGAGGTGGAGGTGTGGAGGGCTGTGGCGGCAATGCTGCTGCGAAGGGTAGCTAGAAAACGCCGATGCCAGATACAACATTATTTTATTTCGTTTTGAATCACAGCGTCGGAGTGCTGCTGTTTGGTTGATTGATTTCGGGGAGGGACCAATCAGCAAGATCATCGGTCCCATCGGATTAGGGAAGGACAGGGAAGGACATCGGCCGTGCCCTTGAAAAGAACCATCCCGGCATTTGTCTGAAGCGATTTAGGGAAATCACGGGGAACCTAAATGAGGATCGCTGAAGGCGGGTTTGAACCGTCGTCCTCCCGAATGCAAATCCAGTGTGTGACCACTGCGCCACCTCGCTCGGTGGCCCTGTGTGTGCCCTCTGAGTGCACGCTTTCCATCGGCGGTGTTGATGCCGTCGCAAAGTTGCGGCAGCGGATGGACGTCCGCGTTCTGCTTTAATGGCACTGTTCACCCTACTAATCAGCGCGTGCCTGAGTTAACACTACGTGGCTCTGAGTGAGCTGTGCCGCGCATGTCTACTGAATTCCGCAGACGTCCGCTGCTACCGGATTAGAAGCTCACCCTGGTGCGTAACGATGGCAATAATAGCGTCCTGGCTGCCCTCCAAGCCAAACGTTCTGTGGCCTCGGTGGAGCCTGGGAACAATTTATCCACTGTTTGGCTGTAAGTTAATGGGTGCGTGAAATTGTCTATTGGAGGTGACTGTCCAGACGCAGTCGGCTGCTGGCAGGCCCCGAAGCGTGATGGAGACTTTCGCGGACCCGATGTCGCGGAGGGTGATGTCAGACTCTGCATAACTCTGGTAGAAAAAGAGGATATTTGTAGTGGCTGGTTAAAATGGCTCTAAGCATTATGGGACTTAACATCTGAGGTCATCAGTCCGCTAGATTTAGAACTACCTAAACCTAACTAACCTAACGAGGCAGGATTCTAACCTGCGACCGTAGCAGCAGCGCGGTTCCGGACTCAGGCGCCTAGGAACGGCTTGGCCACAGCGGTCTGCTGTTTGTAGTGCATAGTATACTTCTTCCCCCGCTACGTTGCTTCCAGGCACGTCCGAAGCAACGCCTTGTTTCTCCACGCTGTGAACATACTCCGCAGGCTGGTTCATAATTACAGGGCCTTTCAACAACGTCATCATTTTTGCTTGGCATGTCCCAGCTGCTTGGCGTTGCACAAAAAGGTTATCTTGTGAAATTTCTAATCAGTACCTCTGTTCCTGCCTGCATTTCTCACATGTGGCTACAATGGAGCTGCTTTTAATTCAATAACACCCAAAATTTAGCGACGACTTAATAGTTGGTTCCATTGATAGGAGAGTTTGAAAATGTAAACGATCTACAAACGAAAGTGCTTCCTCTATGTGTCGTCCCCTGTAGATAAGATCATTAAACGTATACCGATAAGAGTGTTACAAGAGCACGGAAAAATGCGAGCTGATCTCCTCCATATCCTGTTAACAAATGCCGTTGTCAACAACAGCAAATACGTTTCCCTGTAATTTCTGCTCCACAGAATGGTTAAAAAATTGTAGCTTTATATCTGTAACGAAATAAAATAATAAGTGGAATATCCTAAAAAGGTGATGCAATAATACCTCAAAAGAAAGGCAAACGTACAGTGTAGATAGTGCAACCAATCACAAATATAATGTGTGAATCACAAGAATTACTGAACTACCCCAGAATACAAACAAATGTTAATCAAGGACGGTCACAGCAGTCTAGGCGTATTAATAATATCAACAGAGACAACATCTGTATATGCTATCGCGTTGTGATACCACAGCAGCACCTAATCAGACAGCTCGAAATATGATAAATACGTCATTTTTTACCAATTGATTATGTCCAAGGGACTGAGCAGGTTATAAAAATGTTCCACGTAAACCTACAAAAACTTGAGATCAACTTGTTGAATGCTCTACACACATGTAATATTATAAGGCATTATGTCAACTGGCTGCCCAGTAAGTTGAGTATGAAATTTGTCTCTCTATGATGAGATTTGAACGTATACAAAGATTAGAAGCATTATTGGTAAAGTTATATTTTGCCCCACAGAAGGACGTGACGGAAATGCTAAATGAATTGAGCTGACACATAAGTTCCTTTAAGTTTTGTAGATTTACTTATACACAGACGCAAACTACTTCGGGAAAGCCAATTTAGGTTGTTAGTAGAATGAAACTTACTTGACGAAATTAGCAGTATGCTACAACCCCCAACATCTTGCTCCCATTGAATTTGAGACTACAAGGTTAGGTTAATTGGAGAAGCACAGAGGTGTTTCATCAATTACTTCTCCCTCGTCCAGTACGTGAAAAAACAGAAAAAAGCCTAAAGCTGCTAAAATGTTAAGTACCCTCTGCCATATACTGTTCTGTGGTTTACTGAGTGTAGATGCAGTGGCGACCATTTTTTGCAGTTTTTCTTCAGTAGAGAACAGTTCCTTTTCGTTGGAATTTGTTCGATTAGGTTCCTTTTCCGTTCAATAAACACGTTGTGTGGTGATCTTCGTACTCGAGCTACACCACCGAAAAGGAGATATAAACTATAACTATTTTAAACAACAGATTTTCATACTAACTCATTATTCCACAGTCCTGAAAGGAATTAGTCCTCAGGGATGTGGAATAAGACCAGTATGAAAGGCCTCTGAATATGCGACAGTAACGAGACATTCTGAACAAATGACAACTAACCCCACTTCATATCGCGACCGAGTACTTTGCTCTGAGATAGCCTCTTGATCACAAGCAGTCTCTCCGTTTCATTTTATACAGACTTCGTACGTCAACGAAAGTAAGACACACGTGATCCTGTGACGTCGTTATCAACAATGAGCTGGGGCACAAAACCAACGGAGCCGTTGCGTAGCACCAGTCTCATTGACGAACCTTCCGAAGAAAGAGTCGATTTCGAAGTGCGCTTTCTAGGAAGTGTATTTCGCGTCCTTCGGACTGTGAGAAGAAGCGAGGAGGTAGGTGACCGTCGAATTTTTCATTGTGTTGTAGTTGCAGCCAGCGGATCAGAGATAAGTAGATGAATTTGTCACGTGTGACTTCAGCTTACACGCTCGCCGAGTAATGCTAGTCTGACGTAAGCAAAGAGGAGCAGAATTTCGTTTTGCTGCATAGATGTAGTCTCTATTTTCCATCTTCTCGGTCATGGAAGCATTTGTCTGAATCGAAATTGAATCCATTTACACAACCAAAGCTTTCTTTTCGCAAACCTCATGATGATGTGAAAAATGATTGTCATCATATTTTTGTAAGTTGTGTCTAGAAAACTGTGCGGTTTGTTGAATGTTACCTTCAGAAGATAGTTTTAGTATCATATTAAGAGCAGACATCCAGACATATGTGATTTCCAGAAACATGCTTCACAAAATAATGTTGATTTCAGTTTCTCCTAGAACACAAAACTATAGCTACGACTTGCTTATTACAACAGTCACAAACCCACCTTCTCAAGTTTCAGTGTTTAAAGTTTGAATGAAGGCTATAAATGACCTGGTTAGAGATAAGTCGACGTCTTCCACACAGTTATATGAAAGTAATTAATCCGTTTCCAAATGTGTATGTCTCCATTAATGGACGTTCTGGTTAGCAATTTCACCTTTCAAAGCGGCTTCACCATAACTGTAAATTTCATAATTTTCAATAACTGTTCCCCTGAAATCAGTAATTCTTGCTCTTAACGATCAGTCGGTATGATATGATGTGACATGTAATATGAGACCTATTGGTTTAATCCAATCAATCTCGTGAGCCTGATAGTCTTAACATAATTATTTTCACTTTATCAAACACTGTACCTGGAAGACTGCTTGATTTAAATTCGCAGTTATTTTCGAGGATGAAGTCGCGCTCCAGCTCGCCACCTGCCGGCCAGGGGAGACCCAGGCTGGTCGACGAGCCGTCAACACCTGCGCCTCTGCGCCGCATTCGGCCACCTCGACCAGAGCCGAAGGAGAGGAAGGCGGTGTCATCCACTGACAGCGGAGAGGCCGTTGAGGATAAACCAAAAGTTCAGCCAATTTATGTAAGCAGCAAAGCTTCCTGCACTACTAGACAAGAATTACTGAAGTGTGTTAAAAGAATAAACTTATACGAATTCCAGTAACATGCAGTTATATTTATGGAAACAAAATTTTCTTTTCACTGTTCGGTCCAAGACCGAGAATTGTGCATTTTGGTCTGTCTGATGATGAAGATGAAGAGGAGGAAGTCTCTGGTTCTTACTACCCTCCCGGAGTACCGGTTGCGCCCAGTCCGCTGCAGATCTTTGCCAACAGACCACGCACACAGAATATCGTTCTGGAGCCACCATCGTTGGAAGTGCAGTCTGCGGTGGCACAACTAAGAGCTGAGATAAAAGAAATGGTATGTTACCCATGTAAAACTGAAGTGATATCAAGTGTTCCCCAGGGAAGCGTCCTGGGACCTCTACTGTTCCTGATCTATATAAATGACCTGGGTGACAATCTGAGCAGTTCTCTTAGACTGTTCGCAGATGATGCTGTAATTTACCGTCTAGTAAGGTCATCCGAAGACCAGTATCAGCTGCAAAGCGATTTAGAAAAGATTGCTGTATGGTGTGTCAGGTGGCAGTTGACGCTAAATAACGAAAACTGTGAGATGATCCACATGAGTTCCAAAAGAAATCCGTTGGAATTCGATTACTCGATAAATAGTACAATTCTCAAGGCTGTCAATTCAACTAAGTAGCTGGGTGTTAAAATTACGAACAACTTCAGTTGGAAGGACCACATAGATAATATTGTCGGGAAGGCGAGCCAAAGGTTGCGTTTCATTGGCAGGACACTTAGAAGATGCAACAAGTCCACTAAAGAGACAGCTTACACTACACTCGTTCGTCCTCGGTTAGAATATTGCTGCGCGGTGTGGGATCCTTACCAGGTGGGATTGACGGAGGACATCGAAAGGGTGCAAAAAAGGGCAGCTCGTTTTGTATTATCGCGTTATAGGGGAGAGAGTGTGGCAGATATGATACACGAGTTGGGATGGAAGTCATTACAGCATAGACGTTTTTCGTCGCGGCGAGACCTTTTTACGAAATTTCAGTCACCAACTTTCTCTTGCGAATGCGAAAATATTTTGTTGAGCCCAACCTACATAGGTAGGAATGATCATCAAAATAAAATAAGAGAAATCAGAGCTCGAACAGAAAGGTTTAGGTGTTCGTTTTTCCCGCTCGCTGTTCGGGAGTGGAATAGTAGAGAGATAGTATGATTGTGGTTCGATGAACCCTCTGCCAAGCACTTAAATGTGAATTGCAGAGTACTCATGTAGATGTAGATGTAGCTGTTACAAGTACAACATTATCTTAGAGACACAAACGTAGCTTTCTCTCCAATTTTTTATTTGAGATTCTTCTAATAAATAGCCTATTAATTAGAAATTGTTCATTTAGTCCTGGTCGGTCAAACAGAATAATTGAATATAAATAATTTTGTCATTCGCAGGAGAACCCGCCGCCTACAATATGCATCGGGCTTTTAGTCGAGACGGATTACCGTCCGAACCTTGGACTGGCAGACAGACCTGCGCTCTTCACTCGAATGAAGAGAGGCCTCGCCCCTGTTCGTGAGGCAGTGAGAAGATTTCTGCATGTTAAGAAGAATACAGGGAAGAGACAGCTGCCCACAGGCATAGACTCAACTCTGCGTGATTACATTCTTCATCGTGAGCATCCTGAGCCCAGTTACCCGCCGATTGTTGCCTTAAATCCACAGCTTCTTGAAACTTCGCTGTGAGCAGACTGGTTTGGTTTCAATAAAACACGTTAAAAACTATCGTAATATTTTATTGTAGATTTAGTGGAAAAAATATTACTACGCAAAATAAGTAATATAACAGAGGATAAGTACGGACGTAAGACATGGTCCATGTGCAGACTGCCTTTACTCTCCTCACATAGGTAGCTATGACTTAACATACTTGAAACGAGTTACCTAAAATTGAACTGTCATTGGCCTCGATGAATTTGAACAGTTAGCACTGCGGTCAGCCTTACTAAGATTAGGTATACTGAAGATGACTGGATTGTGGTCGAACATGCCAAATCAGGCAAGGGCCGTCTACTCACTTCTGTCTACATTTCTCTAATGGACGATCCAAGGGCTTTGGAAATAGATGGACAAAGGGAAAAGTGTGTCACAAGGCAGCAGTAATTACTCTACGTAGATGCTGCTGCCAGGGAATAGCCATGTGGTGTGGGGGGGGAGGGGGGAGGGTGGAGGGGGGAGGGGACATATACGAATTAATACGGAACACCCTGCGTAGCGAGGTGATAATGCCAACTGTTTTATGCCAAATGTGACACTCAGAAATGTGACTTGTGATGCACGCTGTCTGGCGAACGAAACTGCTAAGGTGTATTGGTAATTGTGGCTACACATAAACTTCTAGACCACAAACTTTCACCCTTGACAACTGTGGGTACACATAAACATTTACCTTGAGGATATTATCAGATAAACTACTGAGAATGCTCCTTGCAACAAGACAACGTTTTTGTCACTTTTGGGTGATACAACCACACTTATCGCATTATTCTGTACAACAACAAAAAACTTCATCATTAGTCCAGTAGGTTGGGACATTCCGAAACGCATTTGACAGACGTATCGTCACCGACGTAGTTGCATTGCATCAGTATATAATTCTAGTGATAGTTTCCTTACATGATTAATTCCCAGAAATGTTTCATGCTACCGAATCACTGTTCGTGAATCCCAGTAATTATCAGTAATTACACTAAAGATAAGTACTTCCGATGGATGAATCTGTAAAGTACCAATACACAATGCAGCAGCACTTAATCACCTTACTAAAATAGAACCTTTCAGTAGTACACAACAATCCTATTAAGGGGGTAAGACGTCAAGCGTTGAGCGCCCATAAGCCCCATCACACACACACACACACACACACACACACACACAGACGTCAAGCGGGTCGATTAGCAGCAGAGGCACGTCAAGAATTTCAATTTCCACTGCCACACTTTTACAAATATATTCATAAAACTGTGTCAGAATGACTAGGAAGGATTCAAGATTCACACTCATAGCAGTGGAAGTCCAAAAACATATCAAAATAGTTTTTTTTTACATGTGAAATTTCATAATTTTTTCGCTTACAATTTGATGAATTTGTTACCATAGGTACACTTTTTTTCATAGGTAAGAGAGATTCTTCTACGAATTTTGCACAGATACAAACAATAGGGGTATCACATCAGGAAACAGAGAAACTGTAATTATTTCTAAAAGTGTAGTAATATGAACATAAGCTCTTCTGAAACTCAATGAAGTTGAAAAAGTGCTCCTGAATGGGAAACTTTTAAACATCACATTACTGTAAGCAAGACACTAGCAATGGAAGAGCAGCTGTCAATTTTGAAAAGTTCTCTAACTTATTGTTAAATGATTTATGTGTGTCAAGGACGGTAAAATCGAAGCATTGTAACCTGTGAAGAAGCGTAATTAATGTTCGTGCATCCAAATTTTTTTCTAGATCTGCCGTATAATATGAAAAGGTGACATTCTTTTTTTTGTTGTTTAGATATGGCACTTTCCTGTAAACAGAATACCCATCATGCTACACCATTTTAATTTCCATAGGAGAATTTTTTGACCTACACAATAAAAAGCTGCCAACAGAAGGATTTTTCTGTTTTTGTACCGCTTTCTCTGTCGAGAAGACCAACTGATTTGATGTTATAAAACAATTGACGGAAAGACTTTTAATAATCTATTATAAATTACGGTCGCAAATATTTAGGGAACACGAGATAGCAAGTTATCGGGCTACAACCAAATGTCACTTCCTTATATCCACTTTTTAAACGACTTTTGCTACTATATGTTTTAACACTTTACATAATTCATGTCATTGGAAGTTCCCCCAAGCCGATTGGACACTTTTTTCGTCTCTAGCGACATTCAATGACCGTCACTTTCCTAGCGACGACGATGAGGTCACTCAGATTTCAGCCATTATTCTTACAGGTGCGGAACGTTCAATACCTCGCACCTCCGAATTGCCCCGGCGCCCCCCAGCTCCTTGGTGGAACGAGGCATGCCGTGACGCGACGTGCTCTTCGAGTTTTCAGATACCATCCTACTTTGGCCAACTGTATCCGCTATAATCAGTTCTGTGCGCGATGCCGTCGCGTAATCCGTGATAGCAAGAAGGCAAGCTGGTAGTTCTTTAGTAGCTCATTTAACACCTTCACTCCCTCCTAGGAAGTTTGAAGTCGGTTTCGACGGTTATCTGGCGCGCCTAGTTTATCCCCGGTCTCTGGGCTCAGTGTCGCGCATGATACATTAGTGGACCCCGTCGCAATTTCTAACTCATTGGGTCAACACTTTGCTGAGATTTCGAGCTCTTCAAATTACCCGCCAGCGTTTCTCCCGAAGAAACGTGCAGCGGAAGTGCAACCTCTTGCTCTCTCCTCTCAAAATCGCGAAAGCTACAATACTTTTTTCTCCATGCGGGAACTCCAACATGCACTCTCTTCTTCTCGCTCCTCCGCCCCAGGACCGGATGGTATCCACGTACAAATGTTGCTGTATTTATCATACCATAGTCTGCGTTACCTCCTTCGCCTTTATAATCCAATTTGGTCCGACAGTACTTTTCCCAGACGATGGCAGGAAGCTATCGTCGTTCCTGTTCCCAAAGCTGGAAAGGACAAACATCTTCCCTCTAGCTATCGCCCCATTGCTCTCACGAGTAGTGTATGTAAGGTTTTGGAGCGTATGGTGAATTGCCGTCTAGCTTGGTGGCTGGAGTCCCGCAGTCTTTTAACACCTGCCCAATGCGGTTTCCGAAAGCATCATTCTGCAGTTGACCATCTTGTTCCTCTCTCCACTTATATCATGAACAATTTTCTCCGGAAACACCAAACAGTAGCAATATTTTTTGACCTGGAGAGAGCATACGATACCTGTAGGAGGACAGACATCCTCCGCACACTGTTCTCTTGGGGCTTGCGAAGTCGGCTGCCCCTTTTTCTTCCCAAATTCATGGCAGAGAGCTCATTTAGAGTGCGGCTGAACACTACTCTCTCCCTTACTTTCTCACAATAAAATGGGGTACGCCAGGGCTCCGTGCTAAGTGTTGTACTGTTTGCCATTGCCATAAATCCAATTATGGATTGTCTCCTTCCTGATGTCTCGGGCTCAATCTTTGTGGACGATTTTGCGATCTACTACAGTTCTCGACGGACCAGCCTTCTTGAACGACGTCTTCAAGGATGTCTCGATCGCCTCCACTCTTGAAGCATCGAAACAGGCTTCCGCTTTTCTCCCAGCAAGACCGTTTGTGTTAATGTTTGGCGTCGTACGGAGTTTCTTCCACCTTCCTTATATCTAGGACCGGTCAACCTTCCGTTTTCGGACGTGGCTAAATTCTTGGGTCTCATGTTTGACAGAAAACTTTGCTGGTCCTCTTAAGTTTCCTATCTTTCGGCTCGCTGTCTGCGATCCCTCAACACCCTCCGTGTCCTGAATGGCACCTCCTGGGGAGCGGACCGAGTGGTTCTTCTCCGCCTCTATCGCTCCTTAGTGCGCTTGAAATTGGACTATGGAAGCATAGTTTAGTCCTCTGGTCGGCCGTCTATTTTTCGGCGTCTCGACTCTATCCACCATCGTGGATTACGTTTAGTGTCAGGAGCGTTTTACACCAGCCCTGCGTAAAGTCTTTATGCTGAGACTGCTGAACCTCCGCTGTCCAATCGGCGAGCTGCCCTTCTGAGTCGTTATGCTAGCCATCTGTCTTCCATGCCTGCTAATCCGGCCCATGACATTTTTTTCGAGGCCTCCTTGGATTTAGGGTATGCAGGCCTCCCTTCCTCCCTACTACCACCGGGAGTCCGCTTCCGTCAACTGCTCCATTCTCTTTCCTTCCGCTTTCCTAAAACTTTCTTGACAACTTGGGATACAGCATCGCCTTGGCTCCGTACCCGGACGTTCCTGCTCCGTGACCTTTGTCAGTTTCCCAAGGATGGTACCCCTTCACTTGTTTATCGTCAGGCATCTGCTGCTCTATGCGCACAAATGAAGGATGCCACATTTATTTACACTGATGGCTCAAAAACATCGTTTGGCTTAGGGAGTGCCAATATTGTTGACGACAGCCCAGCTCGATTTCGGCTCCCCGACCAGTGTTCGATTTATACTGCGGAGCTTTACGCTGTTCTCCAAGCTGTCCAGTACATCCGTCGCCATCAGCGGATACAGTATGTTATCTGTTCAGATTCTCTCAGCTCTCTCCTCAGTCTCCAAGCTCTCTACCCTGTCCACCCTATGGTCCACCGGATTCAGGACTGCCTACACTTGCTCTACTTGGGGGGGCATATCTGTGGCGTTCCTCTGGATCCCAGGACATATTGGTATCTGTGGAAATGAGGTGGCCGATATAGCGGCCAAGGCTGCGGTCTCTCTTCTTCGACCAGCTATTCGGACGATTCCCTTCGCTCTACGGAGTGTTTTATGTCGTTGTGTTGTTCTTTTATGGCACGCACATTGGTCGAGACTTCCCAATAATAAATTGCGGGACGTGAAAGCTCTTCCCTGTGCTTGGAAATCTTCCTCCCGAACGCGTCGTCGGGAGGAGGTAATTTTAACTAGACTCCGGATAGGGCACTGACTTTTTAGCCTTCGACATCTTTTAAGTGGCAATCCTCCCCCACTCTGTCCCCAACGCCCTCAGCTGTGGACGGTAAGACACCTTTTACTTGAGTGCCCCTATTTTACTCCATTACGCACCCATCTACAGCTGTCGCCTGATATATCTTCCATTTTAGCAGATGACACGCGCTCAGCCGATGGCGATATGGACTTTATTAGTGCAAGTAAGATGACGTCTGTCATTTCACGCTCCATTTGGGGACAACCAACCCCCTTCTATAGTGTTTTTTAAGCTTTCCTTCTGGTTTTAGTTTCTCCAAATTTTTGAGGTACAGACCGGGCGCTAATGACCGTAGCAGTTTAGCGCCCTAAAACCATACCAAACCAAAAAAATTGACTAATTACGAAGGTAACTCAAGGTGGAGTACAGGTGCAAGCATACTATTTTAATCCGTTCTCAGGAATACGCTTATGGCCAGAAGAATTAGTGATTCTCAGTAACGTGAAGAGCACTATGGTCTCCGATAACTCTGCTTTTGTAGATTGTAGTTCTAATGGATCCAATTACATAGATCAAAGTTTCTTGTAGTATTTTTTCATAGGGAGAAAATCTTGGAAATCATTGCTAAATTACTTGAATTTAACACTATTTACCGCAATGCTGCTTGCTGCCTTTATGGATTTCAGTCCGCCTATCAAATATTTTGATTCAGAGCTTTGTAATTATCATTCTCGTATTCTTCTTGGAATTTACTTTTGTATATAGTGCATAATTTTTGCCTTTCTGGAGACGTTGGGAAGTGTTTTCTAATAATTCTTGTAGTGTAAGCTTAAATATTTGTTGTGATATTTTAGCTGAAGTTCTATCTTTACAGATATGGTACTTTGATCCAAAATGGTAGCCAACTGTTCTCTCGCATTTCACCATGGTATTCTCTGCGTGCAAGTGGAGACAAAGTTTGTTCATAAATAAAACTGACCGTTGCGAAGATATTCTTGTTGTCATTTGCATAGATCGTCATCTTATAATGGGCTTCACAAAAAATTCATAGAAAATTCAGTTGAATTTAGAAACATATTGGCAACCAGTATGTCTCTAAGCTTTTGCGCGGAATGTCGCAGTGGGAACGAATCGAAACTGTTTAGCGTTTACACCAGGTGCACTCAATAACCTCTATGAGAGACGGAATTAATACTGAAATCTCCACATATGATGACTTCGTACCTCTTTTTAATGTCTGATTTATATGCTCCCTGATGTTAAATGAAGTGTAAAACATTTCACGTTCGAATATCTACACTGTCTCAACCATTGCAATGTATGATGTCAAGTCTCTTACATACATGCAACTCTCGAAAAATCTGTTTAGTGCAGCTGTTGCTCATCTCAATCAAATGGTACCTTAAACCGCATTTTGTGAAGACAGCTACTCTTCCATTGCTAGTGTGTTGCTTACAGTAAGGTGATGTTTAAAAATTTTCCATTCAGGAGCACTTTTCCAAGATCAATGCGTTTCAGAAGAGATTATGGTCATGTTACTACATCAGTAGAAATAATTAAAGTCTTTTGTGTTTCCTGATATGATACTAATACCTCATATTTTTTACTTAAGGTTGGTAGAACGTCAATCGAGCCGATTTGGAGCGGGAGAGGCACCATGGGTCATTTTATTTTCCACTTCTAGACTCTTACAAATAAAGTCATAAAACTTTGACAACATGACCAGGAAAGATTCAGGAATCACACTCATAGGAGAGAAAGTTCAAAAAAATTTTTTAAAATAATTTTTAATAGGATTATTGTGTGCTGCGGTAAAATTGTAATAATTTCTTTCATTTTCATTATGTGTCAGTCCAAGTACCCTATTTTAATAGTGTGATTAAGCGTTCTGCATTGTGTATTGGTGTTTTGCAGATTTGTCTCTCGGAAATATTTATCTTTTGTGTAATTATTGGAAATTACTGAGACTGACGAACAGTGATCAGGTAGCATAATACATTTCTGGGAATTAATCATGTAACTAAACTATCACTAGAATCATATACTGCATGCAATGCAAATACGTAGGAGGCGATGCATCGGTCAAATGCATTTCCAAGTGTCTCACCCTACTGAACTAATGCCGGAGGTTTTTATGTGGTGTACAGAATAATGCAATAAGTGTGGTTGTATCACATGAAAGTGACGAAACCTTTGCCTTGTTGCAAGAAGATTTCTCAGTGGATTATCTGATATTAACAAGGGTGAAAGTTGGTAGTCTATAAGTTTAAATGTACCCTCAATTCTCAAGAGTGAAAGTTTGTGTCTAGAAGTTTATGTGTACCCACAATTACGAATACGCCTTGGCAATTTAGTTCGCCGGACAGCGTGCATCACAAGTCAAAAATCTAAATGCCACATTTGGCATAAATCATTAGGCATTATCACCTCGCTACGCAGGGAGTTCCGTATTAATTCGCATATGCCCCCTCCTACTCCCCCCCCCTTCCCCCGCCCATCACATGGCTATTGCCTGGCAGTAGTACCTACGTAGCGTAATTAGTATTGCCTTCAGATACATTTTTCCCTTGGTTTACCTATTTATAAAGCCCTTGGATATTCGATTACAGAAATTAAGACAGAGGCGAATAGACAACCCTTTCCTGATTTGGCATGTTCGATCACAATCCAGTCATCTTGAATATTCCTGAACTTAGTGAGGCTGACCGCAGTGGTAGCTGTTCAGATTCATCGAGGCTAATGACAGTTCAATTTTAGGTAACAAATTTCAGGTAGGTTAAGCCATAGCTTCCTATGTGAGAAGAGTAAAGGCAGTCTGCACATGGTGAACCATGTCTTACGTCCGTACTTGTCCTCTGTTATATTACTTATTTTGCGTAGAAATATTATTTCAACTAAATATACAATAAAATATTAGGATAGTTTTTATGGTGTTTTGTTGAAACCAAAACAGACTGCCTTGAGACAGTCCGATCACAGCGACGTTTCAAGAGGCTGTGGATTTAAGGCAATAATCGGAGGGTATTTGGGGTCAGGGTGCTCACAATGAAGAAAGTAATCACGCAGAGTTGAGTCTATGCCTGTGGGCAGCTGTCTCTTCTTAAGAAGCAGAAATCTTCTCACTGCCTCACGAAGAGGGGCGAGGCCTCTCTTCATTCGACTGTAGAACCCAGGTCTCTCTGCCAGTCCGTGGTTCCGGCGGTAACATTTCTTTCGATACGTGTCGACTAGGCTCTCCACTAAAAGCCCGATCCATGTTGTAGGCGGCGGGTTCTCCTGCGAATGAAAGAAATTCTTATATTTAATTATTCTGTTTGTTCGACCAGGACTAAATGAACAATTTCTAATATTGGATCCTGTTAATAGGCCAGGACCTGAAATGACTATGGAAACAAGACAGATACTACGTGGTTACACATTAACAATTTCATCAATTCCATGAAGAGCCAGTAAACCTTAATTCAGAGATATCAACTGTCAGTAATACGCACTAATCTTAGTACACAGTTTAGTAAAAGAATCTCACATAAAAAACCGGAGCGAAAGCTACGTTTCTGTCTCTAAGATAATGTTGTACTTGTAACAGCTACATGGGTAACATACCATTGCTTTTATGTCAGCTCTTAGTTGTGCCACCGCAGACTGCACTTCCAACGATGGTGGCTCCAGAACGATATTCCGTCTGCGTGGTCTGTTGGCAAAGATCTGCAGCCGACTAGGCGTAACTGGTACTCCGGGAGGGTAGTAAGAACCAGAGACTTCCTCCACCTCATCTTCATCATCAGACAAATCAAAATGCACAATTCTCGGTCTTGGACCGAACTGTGAATAGAAAATTTTATTTTGATAAACACACTCCTGCAAATGGAAAAAAGAACACTTTGACACCGGTGTGTCAGACCCACCATACTTGCTCCGGACACTTCGAGAGGGCTGTACAGGCAATGATCACACCCACGGCACAGCGGACACACCAGGAACCGCGGTGTTGGCCGTCGAATGGCGCTAGCTGCGCAGCATTTGTGCACCGCCGCCGTCAGTGTCAGCCAGTTTGCCGTGGCATACGGAGCTCCATCGCAGTCTTTAACACTGGTAGCATGCCGCGACAGCGTCGACGTGAACCGTATGTGCAGTTGACGGACTTTGAGCGAGGGCGTATAGTGGGCATGCGGGAGGCCGGGTGGACGTACCGCCGAATTGCTCAACACGCAGTGCCGTAGGGGACCGCACCGCCACTTCGCAGCAAATTAGGGACATTGTTGCTCCTGGGGTATCGGCGAGGACCATTCGCAACCGTCTCCATGAAGCTGGGCTACGGTCCCGCACACCGTTAGGCCGTCTTCCGCTCACGCCCCAACATCGTGCAGCCCGCCTCCAGTGGCGTCGCGACAGGCGTGAATGGAGGGACGAATGGAGACGTGTCGTCATCAGCGATGAGAGTGGCTTCTGCTTTGGTGCCAATGATGGTCGTATGCGTCTTTGGCGGCGTGCAGGTGAGCGCCACAATCAGGACTGCATACGACCGAGGCGCACAGGGCCAATACCCGGCACCATGGTGTGGGGAGCGATCTCCTACACTGGCCGTACACCTCTGGTGATCGTCGAGGGGACACTGAATAGTGCACGGTACATCCAAACCGTCATCGAACCCATCATTCTACCATTCCTAGACCGGCAAGGGAACTTGTTGTTCCAACAGGACAATACACGTCCGCATGTATCCCTTGCCACCCAACGTGCTCTAGAACGTGTAAGTCAACTACCCTGGCCATCAAGATCTCCGGATCTGTCCCCCATTGAGCATGTTTGGGACTGGATGAAGCGTCGTCTCACGCGGTCTGCACGTCCAGCACGAACGCTGGTCCAACTGAGGCGCCAGGTGGAAATGGCATGGCAAGCCGTTCCACAGGACTACATCCAGCATCTCTACGATCTTCTCCATGGTAGAATAGCAGCCTGCATTGCTGCGAAAGGTGGATATACACTGTGCTAGTGCCGACATTGTGCATGCTCTATTACCTGTGTCTATGTGCCTGTGGTTCTGTCAGTGTGATCATGTGATGTATCTGACCCCAGGAATGTGTCAATAAAGTTTCACCTTCCTGGGACAATGAATTCACGGTGTTCTTATTTCAATTTCCAGGAGTGTATATCTGCATGTTACTGAAATTCGTTTAAGATCGTTCGTGCAACACACTGCCGTAATTATTGTCTAGTGGTGCAGCGAGCTTTGTTGCTTACATGAATTGGCTGAACTTTTGGTTTATCCTCAACGGCCTCTGTGCTGTCAGTGGCGGACACCGCCTTCTTCTCCTTCGGCTCTGGTCGAGGTGGCCGAAGGAGGCGTAGAGGCGCAGGTGTGAGCGGCTCATCGACCAGCCTGGGTCTCCCCTGGCCGGCAGGTGGCGAGCTGAACCTCGACTTCATCCGCGAAAACATCTGGCAATGTAAAAAACAATCAGTCTTTCAAGTAAAGTGTTTGATAAAGCGAAAATAATTATGTCAAGACTATCAGACTGACGAGACTGACTGGCTTAAACCAATATTTAAGTCTCTTACTACATTTTACTTTATATCATACTGACTGGTCAGGAACAGAAAAAAATAATGTTTTCAGGAAACAGTTATTGAAAATAATGGAATTTACACCTATGGTGAAGCCAGTTTTTTGTTGCTTTAGGGCGTACAACTACAGTGGTCATTAGCGCCTAGACTATGTTATGAATGCACTGCGAGGCACAAGGTTGAAACAGCAACTAAAAAGGACAACGCTACAAAAGGCACATTAGCAGGCGAGGGATTAAAAAAAAACAGCATAATCAAATGTCGTTGGACAGGTTTGTCAAGTGGATAAAACGAAGAACGCGAGCAGCTGCTCCTGGGTTATCCGCTAAAATGTCATCCAGAGTACATGGCAGGCCAAAATCAATGCGCAGTGTATTAAAATTCGGACAGGACGTTAAAATGTGTCGTACCGTCAGCAATTGCCCACATGGGCTGAACGGCACCGGCGCAGCATCGTCAGCAAATGACGATGGCAAGACCGGCAGTGTCCAGTTCGTAACCGGGCCAAAACGACCTCCTGCCACCGAGAAGGGCGTGAAGAGATCGTCCAAGCCGTGGGGAGAGGTTTCGAGACCCGAACCTTGTTTTCAGTAATGTAGCCCAATCGGCATGCCACAGCGATAAAATGCACTGACAAATGACCCTGCTAAAATAAGATGAAGGCACACAACAAGAAGCTGTCCTAGGCTGGAGGACCGCAGCCTTGGCTGCGGCATCTGCAGCTTCGTTCCCAGGGCTACCGATATGGCCAGAAACCCACATAAAGCTAACAGGAGAACCTTCGTCCGCTGAAGAGGGCGTTGGATCCGGTGCACGGAAGGTTGAACCGGATACGGATCACTGGGGCTCTTTATGGCGCTCAGGAAATCAGAGCAGATGACATAAGCAGAAAATGTCGGTGGCGGCGGATGTAAAGAAATACCTAGCAGAGGGCAAATTGGTCAGCTGTGAAGACCGAACAATGGCCATGGAGCCGGTATTTGAAGCTGTGTGCCCCAACAATAAAAGAACGCCCGACACCGTCATTGGTCTTAGAGGCATCTGTATAAATGAAGATCGTATTAATGAACTTCGAACGGAGTTCGACAGACCGCGAGCGGTATACCGTAGCTGGGGTAACCTCCTTTCGGAGCGAGCTGGGGTCAAGGTGAACGCAAACCTGAGCCTGGAGCCAAGGTGGCGTTTGGCTCTTGCCCACTCTAAAGGTTAGGGGGAGTGAAAAATCAAGGTGCTGAAGGAGGCGACGAAAGCGAACCCCAGGGGTAGCAGGGCAGATACATACAACCCGTATTCACGGTCGAGACAGGCGTCAAAAAGGAACGATAAGACGGGTGGTCGGGGTTTGACAACAGCCGACAGGCATATCGACAAAGCAGTATATCGCGCTGGTAGGTGAGTGGCAATTCACCGGATTCAGGATGCAGACTCTTGACGAGACTAGTATAGAACGCTCCGATCGCAGGACGTAACCCCCGATGTTGTATAGAGTTGAGGCTGCGTAACATGGACGGCCGTACAGAGGATGTACAAAGCTCCCATAATCCAACTTGGAGCGGACGATCGACCGATATAGGCGAAGTAGGACGGTTCGATCCCCTCCCCACAAGGTACCGCTGAGAACACGGAGGACATTTAGAGAACGGGTACAACGGGCAGCCAAATATGACACATGTGGAGACCAGCTAAGTTTCCTGTCAAATGTAAGACCTAAAACTTTTGTTGTCTCCACGAATGGGAGAGTAACGGGACCGAGTCGTAAGGACGGTGGGAGAAACTCTTTCTAGCGCCAGAAGTTAATACCGACAGTCTTCTCGGCAGGAAAACGGAAGCCGTTGGCGACACTCCAGGAGTAAAGACGGTCAAGAGAACGCTGAAGACAGCGCTCCAGGAAACATGTACGCTACGCGCTGCAATAGATGGTAAAATCGTCCACCAAAACGGAGCCTGATATATCAGCTGGGAGGCAATCCATTATTGGATTGATCGTTATCGCTGAGCCCTGTGGCACCCCATTCTCCTGGCGAAAGGTGTCTGACAGGACAGAACCCACACGTACCCTGAACTGTCGATGCATTAAAAAGAAACGAATAAAAAAAGGGAGGCGACCATGGTGCGGAGAATGCCCGCCCTCATACAGGTGTCGTAAGCCTTCTCAAAATCAAAGAACACAGCCACGGTCTGGTGCTTCCGCAAGACGTTATTCATAATGAAGATCGACAAGGTAACCAGATGGTCAACAGAAGAGCGACGCCTACGAATTCCACATTGTACATTGATAAGTAGGCGCTGAGATTCGAGCATCCAAACCAAACTAGAGTTAACCATTCGTTCCATCACCTTACAGACACAGCTGGTAAGGGAAATGGGTCGATAACTGGAGGGCAAGTGCTTGTCCTTCCCCGGCTTAGGAATCGGGACAACAATAGCTTCGCGCCAGCATGTGCGAACATGTCCCTCAATCCAGATGCGATTATAAGTACGAAGAAGAAATCCTTTCCCGCAGGAGAAAGTTTCTTTAGCATCTGAATATGAATAGAATCCGGCCCTGGAGCGGAGGACCGTGACAAGTGCATTTTCGAGTTCCCGCATGGTGAATGGGGTATTATAACTTTCATGATTCGAGGAGCGGATGTTAGGTGGCCTCGCCTCCTCTACCTGTTTTCGGGGGAGGAAGGCAGGGTGGTAACGAGCGGAGCTCGAAACCTCTGCGAACAATCGGCCGAAGGCATTGGAGACATCCTCAGGGGCCACAAGGACGTCATTCGCGACCGTCAAGCCAGAAAATGTTGAGTGGACCTTAGTGCCAAATAGCCGACGCTGGTTACCCCAGACAACAGAAGAATGAGTAAAACTGTTGAAGGTGCTTGTGAAAGCAGCCCAGCTGGCTTTCTTGCTTTCTTTAATAACACGACGATACTTCGCACGTAATCGTTTATAATTGATACAATTCTCCATCGTAGGGTGGCCTTTAAAGGTGCGTAGGGCACGTCGACGAACACGTAAAGCGTGTCTACATGCTGCGGTCCACCAGGGGACCGGTACGCGACATGGAGAAGAAGTAGTAGAGGGATAGAATATTTAGCAGCAGTGAGAATGACTTCCGTGAGGTGTGTGACCTGACTATCGCAGCTTGCGAAGGTTTGATCCTGAAAGTTCACCCTGGAAGAAAAGAGCCCCCAGTCTGCTTTGGAGATGTTCCAACTAGTTGAGCCTGGAGAGGGGGTATGATGCAGGAGATGCATAACACAAGGGAAGTGGTCGCTCGAATACGTATCAGAAAATACGTACCGCTCAAACCGGCGTGAAAGTTGGGCAGTACATATAGAGAGGTCTAAATGGGAATAGGTGTGAGTTGTGTCGGAGACAAAAGTAGGGGCGCCAGTATTGAGGCAAACAAGATTGAGGTGGACAGAATAAGATTTTCACTCTGCAGCGGAGTGTGCGCTGATATGAAACTTCCTGGCAGATTAAAACTGTGTGCCCGACCGAGACTCGAACTATGGACCTTTGCCTTTCGCGGGAAAGTGCTCTACCATCTGAGCTACCGAAGCAAAACTCACGCCCGGCACTCACAGCTTTACATCTGCCAGTTTCAAGATTGAGGTGGTTGAAAAGGTCTGCTAACAGGGAGCCTCTCGGGCAGGATGCTGGAGAATCCCAAAAGGGATGGTGGGCATTGAAGTCTCCAGTCAACAAAAATGGTGCAGGAAGCTGAGCAATAATTTGCATCAAGTCTGCCCTAGTAACGGCAGACGACGATGAAGTGTAAACGGTACAAATGGAAAATCTAAAAGTTGGGAGAGTAATAGTCACTGTACGTTTAACTATATTTCCTAACGTCTTGCTATCAAATTACATCAATCAAATTTCCCCAAATTGTGAACAGTCTCGAGGAACTCATTATAACAAAAATGACAACAATCACATTTTCACTTAATGAAAATACTTCAACCACAATATTTCATTCTGTATATGTAAACAATTTCCGGTGGAACACCTTCTAACATTATGAAAGTAGACCTTCCTCGGTATATTCAGTTATTTGTAGTAATAATTCAGACAACTTTTTTTATCTATGAGCAGTGCATACAGTTCCTCAACAAGGATAACGTAGAATGTAAAACTGGATATGTCAAGGGAGGGATATCTCACCTGCTATTAATAAAACAGAAATAAAGGTAATCCCTTCTGTTATTCAACAATATCTGTCCTCCAACATACAGGTCACTTTGTATTGTTCCTAATAGTGACACACCCTCTAAAAATGCAGTACATCACACAAGACTATTTCAGTGAGATAATCAGAACTTAATCATCATAGCAAGACTCATAAAATAAAGTGTTATGGAAGAGCCATTAGTAAAATGGTAGTCTTTGTGTTCATTGTTGGCACTGTTGCATCTCACATTAACATGAGATATATTTTTGTGTTTTAGGTTTCGATTTCATTCTGCACAGCCAGACAAGGTAATGTGGGTTAAATCCCTCTTCCGACTACTAGCCCCACAAAAAGATTGTAAACATGCTCTTGTTTTTAAATGCTTCAAATTGTTTCATGTGCGTGTTCCCTACTTTATATTCCACAGCCTCACAGTGTTGGATCTTAAAATAACTTTACATAATGTTATTCACATTTGATATTTTATATTTTGTACTATCCTCACACTTTTCCTTGATGGAATCCTTGATATTATGCAATTCTCGCACCTGCTTCTTTTCCACTCTGCTTCCTAGATAACAAAAGTGGACCACTTCACTAATAATCTGTACCTCCACTGTAGTTCAAACCTTTATAAATCCAGGTGCTGCATAAGTCAATGGCATATTTTTCTGTTTGTTCCTGTTTTTATTATGACCACCATCTAGCAAATCTTCCATTTCGTTAAGCGTTTACTTCCTATGTACTTTTACAAACTACTGTAATGGCAAAAGTAAACTGTAACACGAGTATTTTCTTTTTGTGACATATCACTTCGACTTATCTGCTTCACTCAGTGTACTGGAAAAACATAAAGTAAATATCGGTAGTGACAATGAAACAACTCTGCCTATAACTTTGTCGCTTCTGAATGACTGCATGAGTGTGTAATGGATTAACAGAATGGATTATTTTCTAACACCCTGTATACTTCTTACGACAGTGCCTAAAAACAAATAAATCCATTCAGTATTATTCAAAATCTTGTACACATCTAAGAACTGAAATGACACAAACCATCATTTTCTAACCAAAATTTTATTATGTAGGTGAGAAGGTCTCATACAAATGCAAAATCCCCGTCAGAATTATCGTCCTGCATACGCAACCTAACTAACTTTGTCGTATTTTCTCTATACTCAGCAATGAGACCTTGTATAAAATCAATAAAACTCTGTTATATCCTGACCATACCACATTTCACACGTACATTTGATATCTGGGTCCGCAGATATGCTACAATACCATCCAGACATGAAATAGATTACGTTTATGGTAACGGACTGTTGTAGGATGAAACTTGATAAATGAAAAGATAAAATTGATAACCAGAACGTTCGCTAATGGAGACGTGCACATTTGAAAACGGATTAATTACTTTTATATAACTACGTGGAAGACATTGCGTTCTCTCTAAACAGTTCGTTTATAGCCTCCATTCACACTTTAAACACTGAAACTTGAGATGGTGCGTTTGAACGGTTGTAATAAGTAAGTAATAGCCATGGTTTGGCATTCTACGTGAAACTGAAACCCACATTATTCTGTGAAAGATTTTTTTGGAAACCGCGTGCTAAATGTCTGCACGCCTTGTCTTAGTGTGATAATGAAACTATCTTCTGAAGGTAACCTTCAATAAACCGCACAGTTTTCTAGCTAGAACTTACAAAAATATGATGAAAATAATTTTTCACACCGTCATGAGGTTTGCGGAAAGAAAGCTTAGGTTTGTGTTAGTGGGAACCAGTTTCGATTAAGACAAAGTGCATCCATGACGCAGATAATGACAAATTTAGACTACAAGTTTGCAGCAAGCTTTTCGGAAAAGCAAGATGAAAATCGACTCCTCTTTACTTATGTCATTCTACCGTTACTCGGCGAGCATGTACGCTGAAGTCACATGTGACAAATTCAGCTATTTATCCTTGATCCGTGGGCTGTAACTACAATGCAAAGAAAAATTCTACGGTCACCTACCTCTTCGCTTCTTCTCACAGCCCGAAGGATGCAAAATAGACTTCCTAGAAAGCGCAATTCGAAATCGACTCTTTCTTCGGAAGGTTTGTCAATGAGACTGATGCTACGCAACAGCTCCGTTGGTTTTGCGCCCGAGCTCATTGTTGATAATGATGTCTCAGGAACACGTGTGTGTTTCTTTCGTTGACGTACGAAGTCTGTATAAAATGAAATGGAGAGGCTGCGTGCGATCAAGAGGCTATCTCAGAGGAAAACAGTAAGTAGCGATATGAAAGGGGGCAGTTGTCATTTTTTCAGAATGTCTCGTTACAGTCTCATATTCAGAGGCCTTTCATGCTGGACTTATTCCACGTCCTTGAGGACTAATTCCGTTCGGGTCTGTTGTACAATGAGTGAGTCTAAACATGTCGTTTCTTGTTTAATATACTGTATTTATTGTTTTTATTTCCTTTTCAGCGATAAAGGTCGTGTACAAAGGCCTCCAGACTACATGTTTATTGAATGGAAAAGGAACCTAATGGACCAAAGAGCAAAGAAAAGGAACCATTCTCTGCTGAAAAGAAACTTCAAAAAATGGTCGCCATCTGCATTTACACTCAGGAAACCAAAGTGTAGCACATGGCAGAGGGTACTTAATATTTTACCAGTTTTAGCATTTATTTCTCTTTCCTTTCGCTTACTGTACTCGGGAGAAGTAACTGCTGAAACACGTTTGTGCATGTTCTAACTAACCAAACCTTGTAGTCTCAATTTCTGTGGGAGCTTTATGTTGGGGGTTGTGTACATTGCTAATTTCGTTACCTCAGTTTCATTACATTAACTTCCTAAATAGGTTTTCTCGGAATTCTTTGCGACTGTGTAAAAGCAAATCTACAAAACTTCAAGTAAATTACGTGTCAGTTCAAATCATTTACCATGATCGTGGGACAAAATATCCCTTTACAATTAGTGCTTACATTCTTTGTATACGTTCAAAGACTGTTATTGCTGTTTGGTAAGGATTTCCAAACAGTTGAGAAACGTCGTAGGATGGGTTCACGAGTGTTTTGAATGCAATTTCCGCTGTAGACTGATTGCTGTCTCCCAGTATCCTAAAACTGATATCAGTGAATTCTCTATATGTAGACGATAATATTCGTTGTGAGCTTATGAGACAATTTCGCGAATGACAACTAGAAGTGGCAATTTTCAAACAGGCGATTGTTTCAGCTGGAGTGTGGAACCATAGTTACCTGGATGTACAGGCATGCAGATAACCACAACATCTTCGTGACTGATAACAACTGCAGTAATAATTTAAGGAAATTATTTCATATGTTTCACCTAAATTAAAGTTTTCAGTAACTATTCTTTTATATTTCGACAGAATATCAGCAGGATGAGGCGCATTACACAGAACTGACGTGAATGGAAACCAAAGAAATACTGCACCAGAGCCAGTAGGCCCACGAATCGTTCTTCCACAAAACCTCCATTAATAATGTTGGCTCCACTGTTCATATATTTAACTGCTGTGGTTCAATAATATTTAAAATTAAATGGAAAATTTATTGTAGGATTCGTAACTGTCGTGAGGAAAGACTACATGCAGACTATGCATTAATACTTCTTCTCCTCCCTGTGTGTTGATAACAACCTTTTTTGGGTGAAATGTGTGTGAATTCCTAAGGGACCAAACGGCTGAGATCACCAGTTCCTAGACTTACACAATACTTCAACCAACTTACGCTAAGGAAAACACACAGCCACGCCCGAGGGAGGGAGGTGCTGAGCAATCTGTGAGATGTCTTCTCTGATCACGTGGCCCCATCGCTCTGCTAATTTGTTCACCCACTGCGCTCTGCTTATGGGTGAACAAATTAGTTCAAATGGCTGTAAGCACTACGGGACTTAACATCTGACGTCATCCGTCCCCTAGAACTTAGAACTACTTAAACCTAACTAACCTAAGGACATCACACATCCATGCCCAAGGCAGGATTCAAACCTGCGACCATAGCAGCAGCGCCGTTCCGGACTGAAGCGTCTAGAAGCACTGTGTCACAATGGCAGGTTAACAAATTAGTGTTACTGTCATTAGGAGATGCAGTGAATGTCGTTTTTTTTGCACAAACTGTGAATAGTTAATTCAACTTTAGGCGAGAATAGTCGCAGAGTTTTCGGCGATAAGATGGCTGCGCAACCAGCGACAGGACAGCAGTTTAAATGAAAATTGGCTCCACGGGCGCACATGGACGGAAGTGCCAGTGGTGAAGGGAGAGGTGGCAGCCGCCCGTTTGCAGATTAACATTCCCATATCAACGTGCTGCACACGTGATTAAGGGATATTGCTACAGAAGACGAAATATGTCAATCAGCTGTCTACTCGGGGCAATTTCACTTTCAAAGTCGCTGCTATGTAGAAGAAGAATCGCCATTGGAGTAAATGAACTACCTACAAAACCTCCACAGTGCCTTTGTTGACAATTTTGGTCTATTGACTCGTGGTGTCTTCACCACACACGAACCCTCTGACTCTTACCAACGGAAATACATGCTTATCCGACCAGTTCACGGTTTTCCACTCGTCTTGGCTCTAACCGATAGGAGAGGCGCCACAGGTGAGATCGTGCTGCTAGCAAAGGCACTCGAATTGGTCGTCGGCTTCCACACCCCATCAGCGCCGCATTTCGCCGCACTGTCTTAACGAAAGAAATCGTCGAACGTCCGACATGCCTTTCTGCAGTTATTCCACGCAGTGTTCCTTGTCTGTTAGCACTGATAATTACAGCCCAACCGCCGCCGCTCTCGTTTGTTAAGTGAAGACTGCTGGCCACTGCGTTGTCCGTGGTGAGAGGTAATGCCTGAAATTTGTCATTCTCGACACGCTCTTGACTCTTGCAGACTCGGGGTATAGAATTCCCCAACGATTTCCGAAATGTAAGGCCAAATGCACCTAATTCCATCTACAACTCCGCGTTCAAAGTCCGCTAACTTAAGTCGTGTTGCCACTATCAGGTAGGAAACATTTTCACACGAATCACCTGAGTCCAATGACAGCTTCACCAATTCGCTGCCCTTTTATACCTTATGTAGGCCACTCTGACACCATCTGTATATATTATATCGCTATTCCACGACTTTTGTCGCCTCAGTGTAATTATGGGCTCGTTATAAAGTGTGAGCTAAACCTAGCAACTATTTGATGCTTGGTCTGAGCTGAAGCTGCTAACATTAACTTGGTTAAAGTGTTCAGTTCCAGCTCCCATTTAACTATGCTGTAAAGCTGTTTATCAAAGAATTTTTATTTTCCTTTGTGGTAATTTAATTATTCAAACATTTCTCGTCCCTTGATAACTTTTGGTATCTTAGTGCATTTGAACTGCCTCAGTTGATTGTTTTTTCCTTAACTTTCAGTCGTGATTATTCTAAAGGCTTGATCCTTGCAGTTCCCTTTTGTGTCCGTGTGCAAATGCTCTAACTTTGCCTCTTTCTTTAAATGTCTTTTAAACGTATAAGATTATGTTATTGAAGTATCATTTAAAAATTACTTATTTTTTCTAAATTGTTGTTCATTGTCTTGAATGGCTCTGAGACATTCCCTAAATGTAAGCTAGATTTGATACATATTTTTTGTCACAAATTGAAAAGTATTTATAAAAGTACAAAATTTTTGATTGTTGTATGCCCAACACCTTATCACTCTCACTTCCTGCTCCCTGTCATTTCAGTGAATGCAGAGATTGATTTTGATATAAGACCAATGTGCTGGGAATATCTCACTTGACGTAAAGTGATACATAGTACGAGATTGAGATACGGGGTCTGCCGCAAGAAGTCAAAGCTTGCGCAGTGCATTGAACCCCAAATGCTGCATCTCAGCTTACAAAATTGGTGACTTAGGTGCCACGTGTGCTGTGGGCAGTAATTTACTTTCCGGGATGCAGTCGAATATGTTTTTGGACTCGACGCACATATTAATCGCTTTTGTAATCGTGATCAGTAGTTATGGGTAGCGAATAAGAATCTTAAAGAATTTCCTGTCATTAAATCAGCGCACGAAAACGTCATTCACTTAAGGTTAGCACCAGTTTACTATAATGGTGAGATAACATCAGGCAGGCTATCCAACTACCAGGAGTGACTGGTCAGAGGCAGAGATCTTGGGGAAGTGGAAACATTTAACGAATTATCTACTTCGCTTTTGTCAATAATACAAAACATTGTCAAATTATCAACAGACACTAGTGGTGAGATTATAAATCTTTTATGGTTAATTGTTTGGTTGCAAAACTAGTCTGAGGTTCTAGAATTGACACATCCAGTCAGATTTCAAACTATTTATGTCTGTCACGCTATGAGTATGATTATATTTTTAGCTCTTGACAAGGGTGTGTCGTTAACGCACCAACCTGATTTTCTGTAGTCTGCGTCATATCCTCAGTTGCACATATGTTCGTTGTCTTGAACCTGAAATATTACAGATTATTTGGTGTTTTTGGTTCAGAAACAATGAATTGAACGCTGCAATTCAGTTGCAATTTTCCACATATGTTATTAGATTCAAGTTAATGTCTTTTGGACGATGAACACTCTATTACTTTTGTGACATTACTAGCGCCCAGGCGATGACCAGTCTTTTGTGATATTAGCAGCGCCTGCTAGCAGGTTGGTACGCGCGAATAACTAAAGAGTATATCGGCTGAAATATTCACACAAATTGAGAAGTTATTAAAACATACGTCAATGAAGCACTGTCCAATAGTCAAAGATAGTCTTAACCCCATGAGTCCCAACAATATGAAAAAATATACACAGAGTGTTACCTAAAACATCTAACGCAAATATTGCGGAAATGGGAAGTGCTACTGATGTGCGGTTTTCACGGAGTAGACTGGTATTCAGGCTCGCATTCTTAGCCAATAAACATCTTGTAATAATACCTAGAAAGTCTATATTTGAACAATCATTCACTTTTTTAAATGTGAAATTAACAAACTAACAAACTAAACGTAGGGTAAATTACAGTCTCAGTGGTGTTTTCTGCAGGATTTTAGTGCGATCTCGTTTACGAGATACCGTATTTTGAAAAGTTTCCACGCCTACAGTTGTTTGTGCCATGTAACCTGCGTAGTTCTAGGTACAAGTTCTTGTGTTTGGTTACAGTGTGCACTGCGACTTGCTAATCAGTTAGCGTGTGACAGTCCAAGCAGTAGGTCGCAAGTGGTCGCTGGGATTTACCTATGCAGAAAAAGCCGGAGTGCTCATGGGATATGGACAGTGCAGGAAGAATGTATTACGTTCTTGTACGGTGTATGCGGCAAGATGTCCCAATAGACATCAACAATCTCTGCAGCACTTAAAAAACTCTTCAGACAGTAACGTGAAGGTTGGAGTGTAACACTTAGACAGGGTAACAGAAGGAAATAAGTAAAACAGAAGAGGGAAATGTTAATGTTATTGACGCTGTTGCAATTGATCTTCACGTTAGCTCCAGCGCAATCGCACGAGGAAGTGGCATGAGTCAGGCAAGTACCTTACGCATTCTCCATCGACATAGGTTCCATCCATGTCACATCCCTTTTAATCAAGAGCAGCTTGGAAACGATGACGAGAATCGTGTTAACTTCTGTACATGTTAAGACTGGATCTCGAGATGTATCACATAGATTGAGTAATGATGGAGTCACATTTACCAGCCATGGCCAGATAAACTACCGATACATCTCTATTGACAATCCCCTTTGGCTTCGTCAAATAGAACGTCCGCGTCCGTTGAGTGTAAACGTGTAGTGTGCGTTAGTCAAGCATCAGCATGTAATGGTTCTTTATTTACGTGACCATTACGTTACTCCAACCACAGTTCTCCATACCAGTAATATCGTACTACTTTTCTGCGAAGTAACAGAGATATATTTGTGACAATATTCGCATTTGGTTTTATTAATGTATGGGTCCTCTTATTTATCGATATCTTACAGTGATATGGTTCTTGTGTGTATTCATTTCTGTGAGACTGTCATAATCTTTCACTTACTTGTAATGGTTTGGCGCGAATGTGCACAGAGCAATATTTGTTTCACTTTGCAGAAGTTAAGTTGTTATTTCACTTTGTAAAAGAACAGTCAGGTCTCGTGTTTGGTTAAAGTGGAAATTAAATATATGAAGATTGATACAAAACTGTTTTCTTGATGATGTGACAATTAAGGAGAGGTATATCTGAATCTACAAGAAGTTTAATAAAATTGTGGATCGTGAACACCAAATCAAAAATTATTTCTACCGTACTATTACTGTGACGTGGGATTGTTTGATCATTAAGAATTTCCTGAAAAACGCATTTGTTAGGTCTTCAAATATTGCTAAAATAAAGATCTGGACCTTGTAACAGTCAAAGTGGAATCACCCTAGAGTCAACAAGATGAGCGATAACAACTTTGACAAAATCTACGTGGGAATCCATTCAAAATAAGTGCCAAAATTAATAATAACAGTGACTTCATTATTTCCATTCTGACAATACCCTCCACAGTCAATAACCTTGTAGTTCCGCTATAAAGCGAACATATGCTGCGTGAGCAACATTATTTATCTGATTTATAACCTTCTTTGCAAGTGGTGGTATTGTTAGAAGGTCATAGGGCCGTTTTTAATGGACGGAGCATTGAACGCGCACAAATATCACAGTCTCCTAACAGACCATCTTCCGCGGACGCTAGAAGACGTTGCTCCGCAGACTAGGAGAAACTAGTGGTGCCAACATGACTCCTGTGTAGCCCATGGTACACAAAGTGCTATAGTATGTCTTCACGAATTCTTTCCAAATCGTTGGACAGGACACAGAGATCTTGTACCTTGGCAGGCCCGTTCATCGCATTTCATGCCTGTAGACTTTCTTGTGCGGAACGTTGAAAGACACTGTCTTCAAGGACATATCAACTACATCCTATGATATCCAACAATATACACTCCTGGAAATTGAAATAAGAACAACGTGAATTCATTGTCCCAGGAAGGGGAAATTTTATTGACACATTCCTGGGGTCAGATACATCACATGATCACACTGACAGAACCACAGGCACATAGACACAGGCAACAGAGCATGCACAATGTCGGCACTAGTACAGTGTATATCCACCTTTCGCAGCAATGCAGGCTGCTATTCTCCCATGGAGACGATCGTAGAGATGCTGGATGTAGTCCTGTGGAACGGCTTGCCATGCCATTTCCACCTGGCGCCTCATTTGGACCAGCGTTCGTGCTGGACGTGCAGACCGCGTGAGACGACGCTTCATCCAGTCCCAAACATGCTCAATGGGGGACAGATCCGGAGATCTTGCTGGCCAGGGTAGTTGACTTAAACCTTCTAGAGCACGTTGGGTGGCACGGGATACATGCGGACGTGCATTGCCCTGTTGGAACAGCAAGTTCCCTTGCCGGTCTAGGAACGGTAGAACGATGGGTTCGATGACGGTTTGGATGTACCGTGCACTATTCAGTGTCCCCTCGACGATCACCTGAGGTGTACGGCCAGTGTAGGAGATCGCTCCCCACACAATGATGCCGGGTGTTGGCCCTGTGTGCCTCAGTCGTATGCAGTCCTGATTGTGGCGCTCACCTGCACGGCGCCAAACACGCATACGACCATCATTGGCACCAAGACAGAAGCGACTCTCATCGCTGAAGACGACACGTCTCCATTCGTCCCTCCATTCACGCCTGTCGCGACACCACTGGAGGCGGGCTGCACGATGTTGGGGTGTGAGCGGAAGACGGCCTAACGGTGTGCGGGACCGTAGCCCAGCTTCATGGAGACGGTTGCGAATGTTCCTCGCCGATACCCCAGGAGCAACAGTGTCCCTAATTTGCTGGGAAGTGGCGGTGCGATCCCCTACGGCACTGCGTAGGATCCTACGGTCTTGGCGTGCATCCGTGCGTCGCTGCGGTCCGGTCCCAGGTCGACGGGCACGTGCACCTTCCGCCGACCACTGGCGACAACATCGATGTACTGTGGAGATCTCACGCCCCACGTGTTGAGCATTTCGGCTGTACGTCCACCCGGCCTCCCGCATGCCCACTATACGCCCTCGCTCAAAGTACGTCAACTGCACATACGGTTCACGTCCACGCTGTCGCGGCATGCTACCAGTGTTAAAGACTGTGATGGAGCTCCGTATGCCACGGCAAACTGGCATACACTGACGGCGGCGGTGCACAAATGCTGCGCAGCTAGCGCCATTCGACGGCCAACACCGCGGTTCCTGGTGTGTCCGCTGTGGCGTGCGTGTGATCATTGCTTGTACAGCCCTCTCGCAGTCTCCGGAGCAAGTATGGTGGGTCTGACACACCAGTGTCAATGTGTTCTTTTTTCCATTTCCAGGAGTGTTTTACCACAGCCCGCTCGTACATTTCCACCTAACTGCTAGCGCGTGAACAACATTCGTTGCGTACCAGACTCGAAGCGTGTACTGCCGCTGCCGGTGGTCATTTTGAACACAACCTGTAATGGTCAGTTGTCTCGTTACCGGTCATAATCCTCATAACCAGTGTCTGCACATGCGTTGTTCTTTATGGTGTGCTACCACTAGCACTGTTCAAGTGTCGATGTTTGAACTTTTTGGAACACGGTATCTCGTAAACTACTCGCACTAGGATTCTGCACTAAGCACCACTGGCTTTATAAAGCAAGTATAAGACGAAATCTGCAGAATTTAAACAATCAGTTGTATTAATGAGTCGCTTTCACTTTGGAACCACCGACACAAACAGTTTTGAACCACCAATCATTTCATGTCGTATGTTGTTGTTTTGGTCTTCAGTCCTGAGACTGGTTTGATGCAGCTCTCCATGCTAATCTATCCTGTGCAAGCTCCTTCATCTCCCAGTACCTATTGCAACCTACATCCTTCTGAATCTGCTTAGTGTATTCATCTCTTGGTCTCCCTCTACGATTTTTATCCTCCACGCTGCCCTCCAATACTAAATTGGTGATCCGTCGATACTCAGAACATGTCATACCAATCGATCCATTCTTCTAGTGAAGTTGTGCCACAAACTTCTCCCCAATCCTATTCAATACCTCCTCATTAGTTAAGTGATCTACCCACCTAATCTTCAACATTCTTCTGTAGCACCACATTTCGAAAGCTTCTATTCTCTTCTAGTCTAAACTATTTACCATCCACGTTTCACTTCCATACATGGCTACACTCCATACTAATACTTTCATAAACGACTTCCTGATACCTAAATCTATACTCGATGTTAACACATTTCTCTTCTTCAAAAACGCCTTCCTTGCCATCGCCAGTTTTATATCTTCTCTATGTCGACCATCATCAGTTATTTTGCTCCCCAAATAGCAAAACTCCTTTACTACTTTAAGTGTCTCATTTCCTAATCTAATTCCCTCAGCATCACCCGACTTAATTCGACTACATTCCATTATCCTCGTTTTGCTTTTGTTCATGTTCATCTTATATCCTCCCTTCAAGACACTATCCATTCCGTTCAACTGCTCTCCCAAGTCCTTTGCTGTCTCTGACAGAATTACAATTGGAATATAAATTTTACAAAATTAATCCTTATTATTATATATCGTATATTTGAAAGAAATTCTCATTTTTCCTTGACGAAATCCGACACCTCAAAATTTCCGTCAATTCATTAGGCCTGAAGAAAATTATAGACCTAAATAACGAACAAAACTGGGGTGCGACAATTCAGTACATTTGTAACCGTACCTCTGTGCGGCATTATAAATCCCTGTTTTACAATAGTATCGGTAGAAAATTATTTTGAGCAATTAGTTCGTGAACCCACTCGAAGTGTACATCGTTGCGAAAGCATGCTTGACCTCTCAGCAACAGATAATTATGGACAGATAGCGAGTGTCATGAAGAATACAGGGATTAGTGACCACAAGGCAGTTGCTGCTAGGCTGAATACCGTAACACCCTCAACCATAAAAAAGAAACGCAAAGTATATCTGAATCCTCACCTGTGGTCGAGTGGGAGGTCGCCCCTGGACGAAAGACTACCCAGGCCTTCCCGGTTTGTCTGAGAAACAGGTTCCAGGTGCTGATACTGTCGCTGAGCCAGATGCTGTCGCCTGTCCTGTTTCAGAGGACACCACTCAGCTTGCAAGATCCGGGCAATCACAGAGCGTGCGGTTATTGGTAGTTGGGAGCTCCAACTTTAGACGCGTTATGGGGCCCCTTAGGGACTTGGCTGACAAGGAGGGTAAGAAAACCAATGTGCACTCCCTGTGCGTACCGGGTGGAGTCATTCCAGATGTGGAACGGGTCCTCCCGGATGCAATGAAGAGCAAAGGGTGCAACCAACTGCAGGTGGTTGCTCACGTCGATACCAATTATGTGTGTCGTTTTGGATCAGAAGAGATTCTCTCAGGTTTCGAGCGGCTAACAGAAGTGGTAAAGGCTGCCAGTCCTGCTTGCAAGATGAAAGCAGAGCCGACCATTTGCAGCATGGTCGACAGGACCGATTGTGGACCTCTGGTACAGAGCCGAGTGGAGGGTCGAAATCAGCGGATCAGACGGTTCTGAGATCGTGTAGGCTGCCGATTCCTCGACTTGTGCCAAAAGGTGGTTGGGTTTCGGGTTCTGCTGAATAGGTCAGGTGTCCACTATATGCAATAGGCGGCTACACGGGTAGCAGGGGCTGTGTGGCGTGGACTAGGCGGTTTTTTAGGTTAGAGGTTCTCGGGAAAACACAAGATGGGCTTCAGTCACAAAGGTTGCAGGCTGAACACAGGAAGAACATAGACACAGGAACCATTGTTATAACAGTTGTAAATTGTCGTAGCTGTGTTGGGAAAGAGACCAGAGCTCCAAGCGCTAATAGAAAGCACTGATGCTCAAATCGTTATAGGCACTGTATGCTGGCTAAAGCCGGATATAAGCTCAGCCGAAATTTTTGCGAAGAACCTAACGGCGTTCCGAAAGGATAGGCTAAACGCGGTTGGCGGTCCCGTGTTTGTTGCTGTTAGTAGTTTAACTTGTCGCGAAATTGAAGTAGATAATTCCTGTAAATTAGTATTGGCAGAGGTCATTGTTGGCAACCGGAATAAAATAATAATACGATCCTTTTACTGACCTCCCAATTCAGATGATACAATTGCTGAAAGGTTAAAAGAAAACTTGAGTTTGATTCCAAACACTTACCCTCTATGAGATCGCGAAAATACATTTTAATTCCGGAGGTACGCATAAAGTATCACCCGAAATCGTGCTAAGCGCATTCTCTGAAATTTCGAGCAGTTAGTTCATGAGCCCACCTCTTAGCAACAAATAATCCTGAGTTAATAAGGGGCATAAAAATAGATACCGGTATTAGTGAACACAGGTTTATCGTTGCGAGATTGAATATTGTAATCCCCAAATCCCCCAAAAGTAAGCGAAAATATATCTATTAAGAAAAGCAGATAAAGTTCAGCTGACGCCTTCCTGAGAGACAATCTCCACTCATTCCAAATTAACAATGTAAGTGTAGTCCACATGTGGCTTGAATTCAGAGAAATAGTATCAGTAGCAATTGAGAGATTTATACCAACTAAATTAACGAACGACGGAGCTGCTCCTCCTTGGTACACAAAACGGGTTCGAACACTGATGCGGAAACAACGAAACAAACATGCCAGATTCAAACATACGCAAAATCCCCAAGATCGGTGATCTTTTGCAGAAGGTCGAAATTTAACGCGGACTTCAATGCGAGATGCTTATAAGAGTTTCTACAACGAGACTTTGTCTCGAAACCAGGCAGAAAATCCAAAGAGATTCTGGTCGTATGTGAAGTATGTTAGCGGCAATAAACAATCAATGCATTCTCTGCGCGATAGAAATGGATATACTATCGAAGACAGTGCTGCCAAAGCAGAGTTACTAAACACAGCCTTCCGAAATACCTTCACAAAAGAAGGCGAAGTAAATATTGCAGAATTCGAATCGAGAACAGCTGCCAACATGACTAACGTAGAAGTAAGTCTCCTCGGAATAGTGAAGCAACTTAAATCACTTAGTGAAAGGAATTTTTATAGTCCAGACTGTGTACCAATTAGGTTCCTTTCGGAGTATGTTTATGCATTAGCTCCATACTTAATAATAATATACAAATGTTCGCTCGACGGAAGATCCGCACCCAAAGACTGGAAAGTTGCACAGATCACACCAATATTCAAGAAAGGTAGTAGGACTAATCCACTAAATTACAGGCCCATATCGTTAACGTAGATACGCAGCAGGAATATGGGACATATATCGTGTTCATAAATTATGAAGTACCTCGAAGAAAACGGTATATTGAGACGCAGTCAACATGAGTTTAGAAAACATCGTTCTGTCAAACCCAACTGGCTCTTTATTCACATGTAGTGAATCCCTACCAAGGGATTTCAGATCGATTCCGTATTTCTGGCTTTCCGGGAGGCTTTTAACTCTCTACCACACAAGCGGATTGTAGTAAAATCGCGTCCTTATGGAATATCGTGTCAGTTACGTGACTGGATTTGTGGTTTCTTACCGGAGAGGTTACAGTTCGTAGTAACTGAGGAAAAGTCATCGAGTAAAACAGAAGTGATTTCTGGCGTTCCCCAAGGTAGTGTTATAGGCCCTTTACTGTTCCTTATCTATACAAACGATCTGGGAGACAATTTAAGCAACCCTCTTAGGTGGTTTGCAGATGACGCTGTTGTCTATCGACTAATAAAGTCATCACAAGATCGAAACAAACTTAATAACGATTTAGAAAATGTACCTCAATGATGCGAAAATTTGCAGTTGACCCTAAATAACGAAAAGTATGAGGTCATCCACATGAGTGCTAAAAAGAATTCGTTAAACTTCGGTTACACGATAAATCAGTCTAATCTAAAGGCCGTAAATTCAACTAAGTACCTAGGTATTACAATTACGAACAACTTAAATTGGAAGGAACATGTAGAAAACGTTGTGGGGAAGGCTAACCAAAGACTGCGTTTTATTGGCAGAACACTTAGAAAATGTAACAGATCTACAATGGAGACTGCCTACACTAAGCTTGTCCGTCCTCTTTTAGAATACTGCTGCGTGGTGTGGGATCCTTACCAGGTAGGACTGACGGAGTAGATCGAAAAAGTTCAAAGAAGCGCAGCAAGTTTTGTATTATCGCGAAATGTGGAAGAGAGTGTCACTGAAATGATACAGGATTAGGGATGGACATCATAAAAAGAAAGGCGTTTTTCGTTGCGATGGAATCTTCTCGCGAAATTCTAATGACCAACTTTCTCCATCGAATGCGAAAATAATTTGTTGACACCGACCTACGTAGGGAGAAACGGTCACCACGATAAAATAAGGGAAATCAGAGCTCGTACGGAAAGATATGTATGTTCATTCCTTCCGCGTGAAATACGAGATTGGAGTAACAGAGAATTGTGAATGTTGTTCTATGAACCCTCTAGCAGGCACTTCAATGTGATTTGCAGAGTATCCATGTAGATGTTTATGTAGATGTAAAAAAGCTGCTGAAAATGCTTCGAGTGCCTTTTTAAGATAAAGTCTTCACTCCTTCCGATCTCTTCATGTAAGGGTAGAAAATTTGTGGACTGTGTGTGTGTGTGTGTGTGTGTGTGTGTGTGTTTGTTTGTTTGTATGTGTGAAGTCCTATGGGACCAAACTGCTGAGGTCATAAAAATCTAGTCTTAGACACTACTTAAACTAACTTATGCTAAGGAAAACACATACACCCATGCCCGAGGGAGGACTCGAAACATCGGCGGGAGGGACGGCTCAGTCCGTTACATGGCCCCTCAAACAGCTCGGCCACTCCGCCCGGCTTTGTGGAATGATTTCAAAGAGATGGTATCGACAGCAGTTGAGAGATATGTATCACATAAAATAACAAGTTATGGTACTGTTCCCCTTTGGTACACAAAACGGGTCAAGGAGATGTTTCTTGATCCACAAATATCTCAGTGTGCTATCCGCCTGCACCCATTCACCTTCCTGTTGAGCTCACGAGTCATGCGTCGGTGGGGGGATGAGTGGCTGGAAGTGACTGACAATAAGCTGCGTATAGTCAAGCCCACAACGCGTGTGTGGTGTACTTCCTTTCAGTCCCGTCGACGGGACGAGGTTCTCCTCACTCGGTTTCGGATAGGCCACAGTCCTAAGACGCATGGCCTCCTGCTCCGGCGAGAGGACCCTCCAGTGTGTGGTGCTTGTTGCGTCCAGGTCACGTATTTTGGATTGCGTTTTATTTTCTGACCAGCGGACCTACCATCTCCTTTAGGAAGCACTCGGACGAATGTGGTTAAAGTTTTAAAGTTCTGTGCCATGTCAAATGTTTTTACAAAGATTTTAGGGAGAGGATTTTAATTTGCTCACTGTGTGACAAGCTCGATCATATTTTATGTAAGTGGCCAGCCAATGACAATTACTGTGTCATTCTTGTTGCTACGTTTTCCCTATCCTTACGTTCTACTTTCTTATGTCGCATTTTCCTTCTTTTCCTGTTTTCTTTGCGTGTGTGATTCAGATTTATTAGGTCTGTCGACATTCGTTCCCTTTAATGTGTGCCAGGGCGTTGATGACCTCGACGTTGAGCGCCCAGAAATCCCAACACACACACACACACACACCGATCACTGTTGCAGAAGCAACGGAAAAAAGCATGCCAAATTTAAAAGAACGCAAAATCCCAAAGACTGGCAACGTTTTGCAGAAGTTCGAAGTATAGCGCGTATTTCAATGCGAGATGCTTTTAATAATTTCTACAACGAAACTCTGTCTCGGAATCCGGCAGAAAACCCAAAGAGATTCTGGTTATTACATAAAGCACACCAGTGGCAAGGCGCAGTCAATACTTTCATTGCGCGATAACAAAGGTGAAGTCACTGACGACAATGCCACAAAAGCAGACTTATTAAACACGGTTTTCCGTAACTCCTTCACCAAATGGTTCAAATGGTTCTGAGCACTATGCGACTTAACTTCTGAGATCATCAGTCGCCAAGAACTAATTAAACCTAACTAACCTAAGGACATCACACACATCCATGCCCGAGGCGGGATTCGAACCTGCGACCGTAGCGGTCGCTCGGTTCCAGACTGTAGCGCCACTCCACCCGGCTCCTTCGCCAAAGAATACGCAGTAAATATTCCTGAATGCCAATGAAGAACAACTCCCAAGATGAGAAACATGGAAGTAGATATCCTCGGTGTAACAAAGCAGCTTAAATCACTTAATAAAGGCAAGGCTTCCGGTCCACATAGTATACCAGTCAGGTTCTTCTCAGAATATGCAGATACAGTAGCTCCATATTCAGCAATTATATAAAACCGCTCGCTCACAGAATGATCCGTACCTAAAGACTGGGAAATAGCTCAATTCACACCAAGACCCAAAACTGGAAGCAGAAGAAATCCGCTGAATACAGGACCATGTCACTAACGTCGATTTGCAGTAGAGTTTTGGAACATAAATTGTATTCGAACACCATGAAGTACCTCGAAGAAAATTATTTATTAACACATAGCACGGATTCAGAAAATATCGGTCTCTTGAAACACAACTAGCTCTTTACACTCATGAGGTAATGAGTGCTATCGATTGGGAATGTCAAACTGATTCCATGTTTTTAGATTTCCAGAAGGCGTTCGACACCGCTCCTCACAAGCGTCTTTTAAATAAACTGCGTTTCTAAGGAATATCGCCTCAGTTGTGCCACTGTATTCGTTATATCCTGTCAGAAAGGTCTCAGTTCGTAGTAATAGACGGAAGTCATCACGCGAAACAGAACTAATATCCGGAGTTCCCCAAGGAAGTGTTATAGATCCTGATCTATATTAACGACATAGGAGACAATCTGAGTAGCCGTCTTAGATTGTTTGCAGATGATGCTGTCATCAGACGACCAAAACGAATTGCAAGACGATTTAGATAAAATACCTGTATGGTGCGAAAAATGGCAACTGACCCTGAATAAAGAAAAGTGTGAAGTTGTTCACATGTGTAGTAAAAGAAATCCGCTAAATTTCGATTACTCGACAAGTCACAGAAATCTGGAGGCTGTAAATTGAACTAAATACTTAGGGATTACATTTACAAATAACCTAAACTGGAACGATCACATAAATAATATTGTGGATAGAGCAAACCAAAGTCTGCCATTAAATGGCAGAACACTTAGAAGGTGCAACAGGTCTGCTAAAGAGACTGCTTACACTACGCTTGTCCGCCCTATTCTTGAGTACTGCTGTGCGGTTTGGGATCGACATCAGGTGGGAATGGCGGATGACATCGAAAAAGTACAAAGAAGGGCAGTTCGTTTTGTATTATCGCGAAATAGGGGAGATAGTGCTACAGACATGATACGTAAATTGGAGTGTCAATCATTAAAACAAAGGCGTTTTTCGTTGCGACGGGATCTTCTCATGGTATTTCAAACACCAGTTTTCTCCTGCGATTGCGAAAACATTCTGTTGGCACCCACCTACATAGGTATAAATGATGATCACGATAAAATAAGGTAAATCAAGGCTCGTACATGAAAATGTAAGTGCTCGTTTTTCCCTCTTGGCTTTCGAGAGTGGAAGGGTGGAGAGACAGCTTGAAGGTGGTTCATTGAACTCTCTGCCAGGCACTTTACTGTGAATAGTAGAGTAATCACGTAGATGTAGATTGAATGTATCCGTGGTATTGAGAGTTGTGACACAAGCGTTGTCCCCCAGAAACGCTGACAGAGTTATTGGCACGCTGCGGTAGCCATTGTCACGATACGGTTTAGGTACTGAACAGCTCAAGCAACAGACAGATTGTGCTTCAAATTTGGAAATTAATTAAGTCCTCTAAACACAGAAAAAAATACGAGCAGGTCTTTTTTGGACGTTTCTACTCGCCACACCTGGCGCTAGTAGATGTATCTCAGTCCTATAATATTTTAATAGAAATAATGAATCATGTATATACGAAACTTGGTTCACATTGCTCCATGCGTTCCTGAGTTGTGCTTTTATGTCACACTTTTACACCCAGTACCGGGCTGGGGTTGTCTCACTGCCTCTGTAAATTTGTCCTAATAGTAGGTTACAAGTGTCCCATTCTTGGTAGAAATTTCTTCATGAACTATAAAGATATGCTGGTATGTCACTGCCTTTGCAACCCATCTTCCACCATTAACTCGAAGTGTGGAACGACATCGTAAAAGTCACCAATAACGTGTGCAGCCTAGGAAATTGTATATTTGATACTAACAGCGGTCGCTATCAAACAGTTTTACACTTCAAGTCTTCACACCCTACTCGCAAACCTACAGCTTCTTGGGGCATACCACCTCCAAAATATTTTTATAGCAATAATCATACACGTAATGAGTTGCGTGTATGCTAAATTTCAATGAAATTTCTCCGGAAAATCTTAGGTTTAACTTCTATGTCATCCGATATTCAGCGCCGGCTCTATGTTTTGTAGGTTGTTCTTACCCCAGAGTTACGTTGATGGGTACGCATACAAAAGCTCACAAAAATTTCGTTTATTATTCTCAGGTCATACACATCTATATATATAAACTGTATTTGTATTACATGTTCCCAGTACTTGGAAACCTCCAAGGCGCTTGGAGTGGCTTGCAGGAGATCAATCTTCGTGCAGGATGTAGGGCACAAAAGGCACTGGAGCATGTGGCTTGTGGTTTGTTCTTGTCCACAATCACAGGTCGTATCTTCTGTTATGATGCCCCATCTCTTCAGGTTGGCTCTTGATCGTCCAACTCCTGATCGTAATCTATTTAAAGATTTCCACACCAGCCATCTCTCGTTGTGTCCAGGTGGCAGCTCTTCAGCGTCTGGCGTCTGCAGGTGAGACGCCGACTTCTTCCATAACTCCAGCCTTGCCTTCCCTGGTGAAATGGTGAGCTTCTCGGATGTTCTCAGGAAGCTCCTTCGCTATCTCAGCCGTTGCTGTGGTGGATTATGTCCGTGCAGTGGATGGGCACTGTCCTGTTCCACTTTCAGTCTCTCCTTGTTGGCAGCCACTGTTCTGCGTACCCATGGTGGCGCTATTCCAGCCAGGCAGTTGAGTTTATCAGTTGGGGTAGATCTTAAGCAACCTGTGATCAACCTGCAGGTTTCGTTGAGAGCAATGTCTACTTGTCTGGCATGAAATGAGTGGAGAAGCATATTGAGCAGTAGAAAAGCACAGTGCCATTGCAGAACAGCGAATAGTTTGTGGATGTGATCCCCACTGTGTCCCCGCTAGTTTGCGAATTAGATTGTTTCGAGCGGAGGTTTTCATTTAGATGTCCTTGCAGTGAATTTTGAATGTCAGAGTTCGTTCGAGAGTGATCACATAGAAAACATTGTGAGTAGAGCAAACCAAAGACTGCGATTCAATGGCAGAACACTTAGAAGGTGCAACAGGTCTGCTAAAGAGACTGCTTACACCACGCTTGTCCGCCCTACTCTTGAGTACTGCTGTGCAGTTTGCGATCGACATCGAGTGGGGCTGACGGATGACATCGAAAAAGTACAAAGAAGGGCAGTTCCTTTTGCATTACCGCGAAATAGGGGAGATAGTGCCACACATGATACGTAAATTGGAGTGTCAATCATTAAAACAAAGGCGTTTTTCGTTGCGACAGGATCTTCCCAAGTACACTCCTGAAAATTGAAATAAGAACACCGTGAATTCATTGTCCCAGGAGGGGGAAACTTTATTGACACATTCCTGGGGTCAGATACATCACATGATCACACTGACAGAACCACAGGCACATAGACACAGGCAACAGAGCATGCACAATGTCGGCACTAGTACAGTGTATATCCACCTTTCGCAGCAATGCAGGCTGCTATTCTCCCATGGAGACGATCGTAGAGATGCTGGATGTAGTCCTGTGGAACGGCTTGCCATGCCATTTCCACCTGGCGCCTCAGTTGGACCAGGGTTCTTGCTGGACGTGCAGACCGAGTGAGACGACGCTTCATCCAGTCCCAAACATGCTCAGTGGGGGACAGATCCGGAGATCTTGATGGCCAGGGTAGTTGAGTTACACCTTCTAGAGCACGTTGGGTGGCACGGGGAGACATGCGGACGTGCATTGTCCTTTTGGAACAGCAAGTTTCCTTGCCGGTCTAGGAATGGTAGAACGATGGGTTCGATGACGGTTTGGATGTACCGTGCACTATTCAGTGTCCCCTCGACGATCACCAGAGGTGTACGGCCAGTGTAAGAGATCGCTCCTCACACCATGATGCCGGGTGTTGGCTCTGTGTGCCTCCGTCGTATGCAGTCCTGATTGTGGCGCTCACCTGCACGGCGCCAAACACGCATACGACCATCATTGGCACCAAGGCAGAAGCGACTCTCATCGCTGAAGACGACACGTCTCCATTCGTCCCTCCATTCACGCCTGTCGCGACACCACTGGAGGCGTGCTGCACGATTTTGGGGCGTGAGCGGAAGACGGCCTAACGGTGTGCGGGACCGTAGCCCAGCTTCATGGAGACGGTTGCGAATGGTCCTCGCCGATACCCCAGGAGCAACAGTTCCCTAATTTCCTGGGAAGTGGCGGAGCGATCCCCTACGGCACTGCGTAGGATCCTACGGTCTTGGCGTGCATCCGTGCTTCGCTGCGGTCCGGTCCCAGGTCGACGGGCACGTGCACCTTCCGCCGACCACTGGCTACAATATCGATGTACTGTGGAGACCTCATGCCCCACGTGTTGAGCAATTCGGCGGTACGTCCACCCGGCCTCCCGCATGCCCACTATACGCCCTCACTCAAAGTCCGTCAGCTGCACATACGGTTCACGTCCACGCTGTCGCGGCATGCTACCAGTGTTAAAGACTGCGATGGAGCTCCGTATGCCACGGCAAACTGGCTGGCAGTGACGGCGGCGGTGCACAAATGCTGCGCAGCTAGCGCCATTCGACGGCCAACACCGCGGTTCCTGGTGTGTCCGCTGTGCCGTGGGTGTGATCATTGCTTGTACAGCCCTCTCGCAGTCTCTGGAGCAAGTATGGTGGGTCTGACACACCGGTGTCAATGTGTTCTTTTTTCCATTTCCAGGAGTGTATTTAGGTGCGTTATGATGCTGGAGTTGGATGCCTGACCATGCAATATGTAGCTCACGATTAGCTTCCCTGTTCCTTATGTGAAAGGCACACACTTGTGTCTTAGAAGACCAAGATAAGACTTGCAATCGGTCGTAGCCTGGGCGTCAGGTTTCTCTGGCGGCTGATCCTTTCACACCAGAAACATCATCTTGGTCCTTTTCAGAACCACAGTTGACCATCATATCGATAGAAAAATCATTGGAATGGAATTTATCGTATAGGAGCGTATAGAAGAGGAACTAAAATTAAAACACTGAGGTGACAAATGTCGTGGAATGCCTCCTAATACAGTGACGGACCTCCTTTTGTCCGGCGTGGTGTAGTAACTTGACGTGGCATGGATTCAACAAGTCCTTGGAAATTCTCTGCCAAAATATTGAGTCATACTTCCTCCATAGCCGACCATAATTGCGAAAATTGCGGGTGATCTAGATGGCTAACTATTAGCTCGAACTGTTCAGAATGTTCTTCAAACCATCGCGAACTGTTGTACCCTGGTGACATGGTGCTTGCCATCCACAAACATACCAAAATCGTTTGAGAACATGAAATCCATGCTTGGCTGGAAATGATTCCGAATTAGAAGAAAATAATTATTTCCAGTCAATGATCAGTTCAGTTGCACGAGACAACCCAATCTATTCCACGTAAACACAGCCAGCACCATTATGGAGCCACCATAAGCTTGCACAGTGCCCTATTGGGAACTACGTTCCGTGGTTTTATGGAGTCTGTACCACACTTGAACCCTACCGTCAGCTCTTACCAACCGAACTCGGGACTTATATAACCAGGCACGGTTTTCTAGCTGTCTTGGGTCCAACCGATATGGTTACGGGACCAGAAGATCCACTGCAAGCGGTGTCGTGCTGTTAGTCAGGGCAATCTCATCGGTCATCGGGTGCTGTAGCTTATTAACGCCTAATTTCGTAGCACTATCCTCACGGGTACGTTCGATGTACGTCCTACATTGATTTCTGCGTTTATCTCACGAAGTATTGCTTGTCTGTTAGCATTGGCAGTTATACGAAAACGCCGCTGCCCTCGGTCGTTAAGTGAAGGCCTTCGATCAGTGCATTGTTCGTGGCGAGAGGTATTGCGAGGAATGTGGTATTCTCGTCCCACTGTTGACACTGTGAGTCTTGGAATACTGAATGGCCTAACGATTTCTGAAATGGATTGTCAAATGTCTCTAGCTCCAGTTATCGTTCTGCGTTCCAAGTCTGTTCATTGCCGTTGTGGGCCTAGAATCACGGCGGGAACCTTATCGCATGAAGCACCTGAGTACAACAACAGCTCTGCCATGGACTGCCCCTTCATACCTCGTATACGCGCTACCACATCAATGTTAGTATGTGCATATCGCTATCGGTTAAACTTCTGAATGTATGAACATTTCATTCAACATTAATTATGTAGTTTGGTCCAAGAGCGATTCGATCGACTATCCACCCTGAGATATTATTTCATCAATTTTTTATTGACATCTAATCATGCTCTGTATCTTTCACTTGCAGATGTTATCTTGATATATTATTGTAAAAAACGAAAAAGTATTTGTAACAGTGATAATAATTTCCTTAAATATCTTCAACATTTCGCGGTCCTGTCAGCAGCTGTATAACATTAATTTTAATTTTAATAATCAATAGCCGCAGTAGCACCGTCTACCTAGAATTTGAGTTGCAGTACATCACTCGTGGCTGCCGCGTCGCGGTAGCGAAGTGTGGCCGTGGCAGTGCCAGGTAAGTTTTTACAGTCTGACGGTAATTTTTGGATTTGTAGTTTTAGCTTGACGATGTCCACTACGGACAAACGGTAGTTACTGTTATTCTGAAGGAGGTTGGGTTATCCCGACTGAAACCTAGGTCAATTCTAGGTAAACGGTGCAACCGAGGCTGTTATTTATAAAAATTAAAATAATTTCAAATAGTTCTCACGTTTAATATTATACGTCATGAAGAAGTTTATAATGGAATGTAGTCGAATTAAATGTAAGGGAATTATATTAGGAAACGAGACAGTTAAAATAGTAGAAGAGTTTTCATAATTGGGGAGCAAAATAACTGACGATGGCCAAAGCAAAGGGGATTTATAAAATATAGGCTAGTAACCTAGCAATGGCGAGAAAAGCCTTTCTGAAAATTAGAAATTTGTCAAAATCGGATATAATTTGAGCATTAGGAAGTGTTTTCTGAAGGTATTTGTCAGTAGTGTAGCCTTGTATGGAGGTGAAACATAGGCGATAAACAGTTTGGACAAAAGGAGAATAGAAGATTTCAAAATGTGGTGGTACAGAAGAATGTTCAATATTAGATTGGTCGATCACTTAACTAATGAGGAGGTGCAGAAAAGAATTTTGGGGACAAGAAATTTGTGGCACAACGTGTCTGAAAGAAGGGATCGGTTGCTAAGACATATTCTCAGACATTACGAATTCACCAATCTAGAAATGCACAAGTTAAGAAATGTGGATGTTAAACGTTAAAGAAGGGAAGAGAATAGGGACTTCTGAAACGTGTTGTTTTAAAGTAATGTTTCAGATATCTTGCGGTTCTAGGCGCTCAGTCCGGAACCGCGCGACTACTACGGTCGCAGGTTCGAGTCCTGCCTCGGGCATGGATGTTTGTGATGTCCTTAGGTTAGTTAGGTTTAAGTAGTTCTAAGTTCTAGGGGACTGATGACCACCGATGTTAAGTACCATAGTGCTCAGAGCCATTTTTCGTTTTAGATAAGGCGCATAGATCGGATAATGAACACGTACTGCAGTGAATTAGCGAGAAAAGAATACAAGAACCTAATGCTGACGGGGGGTATATAATAAAACCGTATATCTCACAAGATGCAGGTTCGTAATATTCTATGAATACGATACCACTGAATCAATCATCTTGTGAAATCACTTAGAAGTAAGAAATTTCTCGCATTTGAACGGAATGGTCACACAAGCTCAATCGTAGATAAAGCAGACAGCAGGCTTCAGTTAAATTGTAAGAAAATGCGAAAAGGTAGTCAGACTACAAACGTGATTGCTTAAAAAATATTTGTGAAACTCACAATGGAATATTATTAAAATTTTTGAGATTCGTATCAGATAGATCTTACAAGGTGTATTGGTCACATACAAAGGAAAACACTCTCTGAACAACGAAAGGGGCAAGCTGAAAAATCAGTACTTGAAGCGTTTTCTAAATAGGAGGGAACTACCCCACCACGGCTTAATTAGAAATTTCGAAAATCAGAATTGAAGCAAGTGTATTCCACAGCTCTCTCAACATCGATCACATAAGAGACAGTGTTGGCAAATACAGTTACACTCTACACACCTCCATTTAAGCAAACAATTATTCGAACGCTTCACACCTGAATGCAACGGGATGGTAGTAAAATATTGAGGACCATTTCCCAAGCACTTCTCAGCGTTATAGCTGTTGTTGTAGATTCAAGGTCTGTATGGAAATTTTGGGAAGGACGATATTCTAGTGGAACTGGAGGCGCCTAGTGTATTCCTGTTTTGGAAATACCTCATTATCCAGCAGAATCAATAATTTCAGAAGAAATATCCGAACTCAGCATCGGCCATCCTCAGGTTATAATTTACTTTACGTTAAGTTTAATAAACACAACAGATACATATAAGAAAGACTTTGGTCATCAATCATATATTCTCCCTCAGTATTTACAACAGTTTACCAACGCTGGGGTACATTTTGGATTCCGCGACTGTAGAAATCACGTGGTTTGAGGCGAAGAACTCCTTATTTTTGGAGCGTATTTTCATCCGGAAAGAAAGTTACTTTAAGACTGTTCCATAAAGAACAAAAAGGTGAAAGTCTGAGGGCGCAAGATCAGGTGAATCATGTGGGTGCTGGATGACATCCCAGCCCAACTCCTGCACTCTAGCAGAATGTGGGCGTGCGTTATCGTGAAGTAGTATTACATCAAGCAGTGTTCCTGGTCGTTGTTCTTGGACTGTGTCGGCAAAACGTCTTAGTTGTTTATAATAAATGGCGGCAGTGATGGCTACACGTCGGGAAAGCAATTCGTTGTTCAACCACAGTATCGCTATTCCACCAGATGCATAACATTAGCTTTTGTGGATGCACTCAAGCGTTTATAAAGCGAGTTACTGCTTTGTTTTGGCTAAACCATTCATTTCTTTTCCTTATGTTAGCATAAAAACACCATTTAAGCCTCTGTGGCCGAGCCGTTCTAGGCGCTTCAGCCTGGAACCGCGAGACCGCTTGGTCGCAGGTTCGAACACTGCCTCGGGCATGGATGTGTGTGATGTCCTTAGGTTAGTTAGCTTTAAGTAGTTCTACGTTATATGGGACTGATGACCTTAGATGTTAAACCCCATAGTGCTCAGAGCCATTTGAACCAATTTTTGGAAAACGAGAACGGAAGGGAAGTTTGCACCAACATAATACATACAATGGGTCAGTTTCATCCCTGTGATTACCACATTGACTGTGGCCGACAGTTAAGTATTTTCTATATGGAAACTCTTTTGCTTCTCATAATATGGCTGTCTTCGTTCTAAAACTCTTCAAGAACAGTTTGACGGTCGAGAGTAAAGGACACTGTTGGGGATTAACATAGCTTCTCCGCTCGCGACGGGCTTCCAGTTCTACTTGTGAGCTGCTTATTGTGTATTTTCGGGGGTCGTAGACACGTAGCCACTGACCTCATTCTGGACGCGGCGCCACCTAATGACACTGGCGGCGCGTTGTGCATAATGGACGGCGTATTTCGGTGTTTGTGAGCGATAGGCGAGATTACCGCCCACGACCGTCGTTTGTCACCGAGAGGGCTGACGCTCATGCGCGTGCGCAGAGCCGCTCCGGGCGAACTTGGGCTGCTCAAGACAAATGACTGGCGGCCGTGGCGCAATGGCTGCCGAAGCAGACCCTCGTAATTCGGAAACAAGCGATTGTGCAGCTCCTCACATCCGTTCTCTGTTAAGGGACAGCCTCGTTGCTCCGGCATGACGTGTTAGTACATTTCCGTTTCGTGACTGCTGATTACTGTTGTTGCACATTTTAGTGATATTAGGTTGGTACGTAAGTTCGTAGCGTTCTTGTTTTGCATGTTGGTATTCCGGCAGCCATCGGTTTATCTGTCGATTGTCATTTTTTATTTGTAGTTCATTGTTGCTATTAGAGTTTACATATTATTATTTTGTCATTTGCTGATGGAGAATGAAGCTGTGGATGTAGGAAATGGAGAGCCAAGGGGAGAAAGGGAGAAAATGAAACATTTCCGACATTTTCTTCTATTTGAGTTCAGCGTTCAGTGGAGCGGGGGGGGGGGGGGGGGGGGAGGTGCCAGCAGCGGAGGCAGTCAGAAACATTTATGCTGTGTGTGGGGATAGTAGATAGAGAAAGACAAAAAAATGGTTTTCGCATTTGTAGAGGATTCTGCTGACATTTGTGATTCTCCGCATTCAGGAAGAACTTCGGGGTTTGATGAGGATCGTTTAGACGTATTAATCGACAATGATCCACTTCCAAGCTCTCGAGAACTGGCACCTGTGTTGAACTGTGATGATTACACGGCCGTGCGACATTTGTATGCAATGGGGAATATTCAGAAGTTGGGTGTATGGGGACCGCATACCCTAAGCCAAAGTCATGAAAATCAGTGGGTGGTAATATGTGCATCTCTTCTGGCTCACGATCAGTTGGCTCGTGAATAGCTTCGACCACTCCTATTCTTTACTGTTACCGGTGATGAGAAATGGTGTCTTCCTACTAAAATGAAATGAAATGGAACTGTTCAGCCCAAACAAAGCGGCAGTTCTCGATAGAAAGATCTGCACACATCCACAAAAGATAATGTTGAGCATCTGCTGGAACAGCGACGACGTGGTATTCTACGAATTGCTTCCCTGACGAATAACCATCAATGATGAAATTTATTGTCAACAACTGAGACGTCTTATGGAGCAAAACCAAAAACAACGACCTTAGAGAGTGCGTGCTCTGATACTACTCCACGATAAAGCCCACTCGCATTATGCTAGACTGACATAAACAGCTGTCACGAGATGCGCTGGGAAGTCATTCCGCACCCACCTTATTCATCTCATCTTGCGCCCTCGGATTTTCGTCTTTTCCGCTCTCTACTGAACAATCTTCAGAGAGCTTCTTATAGGAATGAAAAGGCGCTCTTCGCCTCAGAACCTTGTGGTTTCTACAGTCGTGGAATCTACATCTACATCTACATTCATACTCCGCAAGCCACCCAACTGTGTGTGGCGGAGGGCACTTTACGTGCCACTGTCATTACCTCCCTTTTCTGTTCCAGTCGCGTATGGTTCGCGGGAAGAACGACTGTCTGAAAGCCTCCGTGCGCGCTCGAATCTCTCTAATTTTACATTCGTGATCTCCACGGGAGGTATAAGTAGGGGGAAGCAGTATATTCGATACCTCATCCAGAAACGCACCCTCTCGAAACCTGGCGAGCAAGCTACACCCGATGCAGAGCGCCTCTCTTGCAGAGTCTGCCACTTGAGTTTGCTAAACATCTCCGTAACGCTATCACGGTTACCAAATAACCCTGTGACGAAACGAACCTCTCTTCTTTGGATCTTCTCTATCTCCTCCGTCAACCCGATCTGGTACGGATCTCACACTGATGAGCAATACTCAAGTATAGGTCGAACGAGTGTTTTGTAAGCCACCTCCTTTGTTGATGGACTACATTTTCTAAGGACTCTCCCAATGAATCTTAACCTGGTACCCGCCTTACCAACAATTAATTTTATATGATCATTCCATTTCAAATCGTTCCGCACGTATACTCCCAGATATTTAGAGAATACCAGTGTTTGTTCCGCTATCATATAATCATACAATAAAGGATCCTTCTTTCTATGTATTCGCAAGACATTACATTTGTCTATGTCAATGATCTGTTGTCACTCCCTACACCAAGTGCCTATCCGCTGCAGATCTTCCTGCATTTCGCTACAGTTTTCTAATGCTGCAACTTCTCTGTATACTTGAGCATCATCCGCTAACAGCCGCATGGAACTTCCGACACTATCGAATAGTTACCCCAGGCTTGGCAGAATGTTCTAAACAGTGAAGGGAAATATGTTATTGATGACTTAAGTTCTGTTAGGTGTATCTTTGGTGTTTATTATTAACTTATTCAAAAACGATTCGAAATTATGCTCCAGTCCAATAGTTATAGAAACGTTGTTAACTTTCCTCTTGATTCATTCACTGGTAGACACACACGATTTAGAGACACTCACTGCTGTCTCCTAAATTCGAGAAACATGTTAACAAATTGACTGCAGCTTAAGCAATGGGCAGATGTGAATAATGAAGGGAAGATTAGAGTATGAGGTAATCTCTATTAAGAATTCAGTACAGAAAACCTGAGGGTCGGACAGGGCAAGAATCGAGAAATATGGACGTATTTTGGGCCAGTATTGATCAATGTAATTATGCTAAACTTTAAGTGATTTACGGAAATCGAGTACAACGCTATTCTTGATGGCCAGATGTCAATTTGAACCATGGTCCTCTGGAGAGTATTGTCTAGTCATTGCATCACCCCACTCTGTAAGTTCATGAAAAGGCGTATCGTAACGTTAATTACTGACAACGATGTGAAGATCTCTGTACTGAGCTGCTGGCTAACTTCCCACTCAGACAGCACATCGCATTACAGTGTTCGCTTTCATGACACGAGACAGGGGAGGGGGGGGGGGGGGGCGGAGGCGGCTTGCCTGCCCTGAATCGAATTCTCTCTTTGCTGATGCAGATATGGTTTCCTGGTCCCCTTAAGCAAATACCAAGCTTGTTCTTAAAACCCGCCTCCATAAAAACGTTGTCAAATTTGACTGTGCATTGAAAATGAGGAAGTCAAATGGAAACGCGACATGGAAGAAACCTGTACAAATGTAACTAGGACTAACGCTCTTGTCATTCTATACAAACGTCATTCTGTATGCAAGGTGTTTCGAAACTGCTATTACATAAATCTAGGAGTTTTGGAGTGGAGGCAGTACGTAATATTTTTTAATAGGTATCAATGCCCAGAAAGACACTGTTTCCGTGCTACAGCAGTTTGCAAACATGTTTATTAGGTAGGTTTGCAACAGGGTAGTCATAGCGGGGGGGGGGGGGGGTGCTGTTGTCGTATTTGCTGATGTTATTTGACATCTGTCCTACCTCTCTGACCTGGTTCGATCCTCATTCACGGGTCTGTGAGTTTCAGAGCAACATGGTTGCGTACAGGTTTTGCAGAGTACACGGACATGATATTTCTGTGTAGCAAAGCTCACGGTCGCCTTCATAAGGTCATTATGCACACATCCGACTACAGTGAATACCCTTTTCGCCACAATTACGCAGTAGCTACGAGAGAATGGTCCGTTCAGCATCAGCAGGGTTCCTAGCAAAGGGCCGATCATCCTAATTGGAAGAGGCTTTACTGCAACATGAGAAGCAAACCCATCAATGGATGCAATAGCAATTGCTCTTGCTATGGATGTTGGACACAGGAGCGCCTGATACGTTGTGGATCGCCAACAACTGTATCCATACCACCTCTAACATTCACAGACAAGTGAATGATGAACGAACTAAGTTAGAGAGGTAGAACAGACATCAAGAGACAGTACTCAGTCTTACGATTGTGCTATACTGTACTTGATCCGTGCTGCGGCTCGTGTTGGTGCAGCTTGTAGGTTTCCGCTCTCTGTTGGAGGCCAGACGGTATCGTTATTTGGCATGGTTGCGGTTGTTTGTCTTCTCGTGTTGACTGGCGCCACTCAGTTTCGCAAGCGTAGCCGATCCGCTAGTGGCAGCAGAGGCGGTTATCGATATGTAGTAAGTGTTGGCCTATCTGTGGGGCGACGTCGTCGTTTGTCCAGGTCGTGTGAGTGGGCCAGTTCGATTGAGGACTCAGGAGGAGCCAAGTCCGCGCAGTGCGAGAACACGCCGGGACCGCTGGCGGCATGCATGCACTGCCAGATGGAAGGGCTGTGGTCACGAGGGTGTACGACCTCGTCGTAAACCAGATCCAGCAAGCTTTAAGATGGGTGCATTTCAATCCAAGCAGAGCGGAGTCAGTCACCCGTGTGGACCCCGTAGTACCCATGTGATGTTCTGACACATTGTCATCGCTCCATCATGTGCATGGATCTGTGTACTGGTTAACACTTGAAGACCCTCTGTGTTAAAGGTACTTGGCTCAGCGATTAGACGGTGTGGTTACTCAACTGTAAATTAATAATGCAGTGAAGATATTTATTTCAGAGTTGTCGTCAGAGTTGTCACAGTGACTTCAGTGAGCATTTGTGTGGCTAATGAATTTGATGTCACCCATTTGGTACTTGGTTTTGACTTGCTTTGCGATTGTTTCCGCAATGACGCGTGGTTGTTGATTCTGGTTGGTTACATTTCGGTTTTGCCTCGGTTTTAGCTACTGTTAGTCGTTTGGTGTTCTGTACTGTGAGTTGTTTGTTCAGATTTTCGGGTTTGTGGAATGTGGTAGTGGTCCCTTTCTCGTTCGGAGTGCTCTAAATACAGTATTCTTGGGACGTAGTGCAGACCGCCGATTCCGGCTTTGGCGTATTGTTCCATCGTTGCATTTGGTTTATCGGACGTCAGGTAGCTTCAGCAAGATTAGTCATTCGTTAGACTGCCACTAGTGTGAGTTACCATCTTGTGAAATGAATGCAACTCTTGGCTGCCTGTCTCATCGCTCGCAAAAGTGTTTGTTGCCGGACCTTCTCAGAGGTCGATTCCTGGAGCACCGTCTGTGACTGGTCCTTGTGTTCTATTATTGTATTATTTATTACCATATCAAGTAATGCCTACATTAAAGGCTATGTATGTCTAGTTAATAGTTCCGGCCGCCTAGCAGTGTAAGGGTTGTGTTACAAGGTTACCATCATCTTATTTCACCCGTTTGGTGGTCACTTGCTTGTTTCTTTTAATTAACCTTCACTTGTATTTCTAAAATTTTTATATAATTGTCGTTCCTGGCATGTTAGACCTTCAGCCGTGATTGCGGTTATTTGCTTAAAAAAAATTTGTATTTTAGCAGTAAGGCTTAAAACCTTATTTACTACGATTCGTGGCGTCTGATACCTTCTTCTGTGTTTGTGGCCACTTACCATTTAATATTTCAATACCTGTAAGTTGTAATTGCAGCGAGTTCTTACACATTCTTAATTTATTGCGATTCTTGGCGAGTAATGCCTTTAGCAGTGATCACTGTGGCTTTTCTTTTTGATACATTATCTGTATCTGTATTTTATGCTGATTTGGTAAATTGTAACGCACTGAAAACACTATTATTTGCAAGTTGTATATTCCTTCATCAATAAAGTGTGGTATATTTTATTTATTGTTGAGTCTGAAATTACTGTTTTAAAAATAAATGTGTGTAGCTGTAGAAGGCAACCAATAGTAACTGATTACGGCCCCGTCCACAATCGTAACCGAATCCTGTCTTCCCTTGACTACCAGGTCTCAATAACGTCTCACTAATGTGCTGTTCTGCGTTGTACACACGAGTAATACTCACGAAGAACTGTTTTCCTCCATCCAATGGACATCTAGCACACAAAATAGTGGCACTGGGATGAGCATGTACCGTCATCATGGATCTTTAAGAGTATGAAAACAGGCGTGATAGGCGCAAGAAGATGCCTTGGTTTGTCGTTGTTACTGGAGAAGTTAGACAATATTGTTTCTAAGTATCGCTAATATGACTTGCATTGAAGATGTTATTCTCTTCAGCAGGATGAATTTCATTGTTCTTACATCGTCTATAAATCGCTTTGCGAAGAGTTTTCGCTGTTTTCGGGGCTGTAGCACTGTCGAAAATCTTGTACAAACGGTTGTGATCCAGACATCGCAATTGGTAATATACATGTAGAGTCTCTATATGTATGTGTCTAGAGCTGTCACTGGCAGACGGTTGCAGACGGTTGCGGTTCAAATGCATAGCTTACTTTCTGTTTATAAATTACATTATCAGGTATACGCAGTCTGTAGGTATGGGGAGGCAAAACTCACATGTTCCAGGATGCTAAGTGCAGTCAGCACACTGTCAACTAACGAATACCTTATTACTACGACAAAAAATTACCCGAAATCTAAAGTTTGTAGATGTTCTGCCTGACATGGCTGTGAGGATGTATTAGAGCTGGAAGATGTAAACAAAGTAGAGAAGCTCATCTGGTAACAAATTAAAAGCATATACTTATAGGAAAGAAATATCAAGGTAACAGCAGAAATCAACTCTGTACGTATGTCAGTTCCCTTTTGCAGATCCCTACATAGTAAAGTGGAAGGCAGATGAACAAGTAGAACTGTGCCAAACTATAAGTTTCTTTTTCGTGCATCGCTACACCATTCTGCACACACGCTCTTTGGTGTGTCATAGCAGTACATGGATTTCTTTCCGGACTACGAGTTTCCAATCTGCACCCCTCGTTGCGTCTCGCCTATGTACGATGCGAGTATCGCTGTACATTTCATGAACTTCCTATCCAAAATACATTCATGTAGATAATTGGGAAGAGAGAAATTCTTACGATTTTTAGTAGGCTGGTGTATAGGACACGCAAATATATTTATATAAACTCAAACAATGCATCGGTATGCGGGCGACATGACCATATACATACCGCAAAATACCGTAAAATATGAAAAAAGTTACTTAAAATCGGTAAAATTCGAGGAAAATCTGTTATAATTACGAAAAATTGATGAGAAATACGTAAAATTGAGGGAAATACGACGAAACATGTAAAATTGCGAAAAATACTTGCGTAGTTCCGTAAATTGAATGAGAATGCATAAAATTAGAAAAAAATTAATATGAAATACGGGGAATGGAGGCCGTTGGGTGTACCTGGACACTCAAGACAGAGAAAAGCGAAAAAATTATGCTCTGGCTACATTCAGTTTTAGCTCTCCCCTTCCCCCTGCAAACTACATCGGTTTTCGTAACATATACTTCAACATATTCGACATAAGAATTACACAGAGGCGCTATATTAAAGCAGGCAAAACATATGTATCCCAATCCATGACTGTGTTCTACACACACGCAGTTGAATACACATATTACAAAATTACGGTTACAAGCAATGTTATTCCTTATGCGTTAAGGAGAAGAATCAATGCGTTTACCAGATTTACGTCATTCCTTCGAGGGTTCTACAGGAGAGATGACCAATGCCACATATATCATCTTTAATTTTGTGTGGGCGATGTACTCGAGATATGTGGTGTTTGGACGAAATTGCTATGTTATCCTATATGGCGTCCTGCCCACTTGTCTCTTATAGGGTGCCTAGAGGATGCTGCTTTCGTGGATAGCTTTACCCCAATTCAAGCAAATCACATTAATGGTTTTTATTACTATTAAGTAGATTCACAGTACTTAAATTTGGTTTACAATGGTGTCACAAGCGACGGGCGACATGCAAATAATTAATGTCTTCCGCTATATACAGTGTCCGAGCAAGTTATTCCACTCGGCCGTGAGTCACTGCCGAGGATGGCAGGAGATGCGCTCTTAATCTCTTCGGATAGAGGCTGCTGCTATTGTGGTGATTTCCTAGTCGGCCGGCCGGTGTGGCCGAGCGGTTCTAGGCGCTACAGTCTGGTTATGGTGGCAGGTTCGAATCCTGCCTCGGGCTTGGATGTGTGTGCTGTCCTTAGGTTAGTTAGGTTTAAGAAGTTCTAAGTTCTAGGGGACTGATGACCACAGATGTTAAGTCCCATGGTGCTCAGAGCCATTTCAACCATTTTGAACCATTTCCTAGTCAGAATACTACTGGCTGACGCCATCTCACAGCCCTCTCTGGTCTTGAGTTCTTCACCATAGTGCCGGCGCTTGTCGATATACTGTAACATCCTACACATGAGCAAAACTACCTAACATCAGACAAGATCTTCTTTGTACAAGACGAATGCTACGGGAGCTGTGATGAAGTTACTGTAAACAGCAGTAAGACCGTTACTTCTTCTCTGGCTACTGATTGTGGTGCTTACTCCCTCATAAGAAGTTGTTGCTTCTTCATGTGTGCAGCAGGGCGTAGTTGCTACCTCAGTGTATCAGCTATCGAAATTATTTATGTCAGCCTTGCAATGCCCCATTTCTTAGTGAGACATCTCTGCATCTGTAAAAATCGATACTACTAGTATTGATCAGCACGACTGACATGGGAAATGTGCTTGAGGGTGCGTACGTTTCTGACTTAAAAAGACATGTAAAATCCATTAATTGCCTAAGAGACAGGACAACAGTCTCCCGACTTCATTCTAATTGGTTTATAAGCAGCTGGAGTGGAGAAAAAACCGCTGACAGTGCTTTCCTAGAGCACCAGAATAGTGTAGAATGAAGTAGTTTGTCACAATAGTGAAGGTAGTTTTGTCACTTTAAATTTTGTCACCACAGTGACTGGAGAAGAAAAAATATGCGGGGTGGTTGTATGTTTGATGTTGGACAAATGTATCCTGCTTTAGTGCATTAAGAATGTTGCATTCCACACGACTTATACTTCAGAAACTATATGTGTTCAACAATGCAGTATTTCTATGCGAAAAACTGTGTAACCATAGGAGTGTGTCTTTACACTCTGCGATCATTTCTCTCATGCCGGCACTTCCTCATTCTGACTGCAGACAGTGGAATAATACTTCAGAATTGATAGCACAGCTGATTTAAGTGAAATGTTTCAAACTCCATCTTTCTGGAGCTCCAACATGTATAAACCACATGTTCCTTCTTAACTGTCTGTTATATCACCGCAACTCTCTCATGTCTGCTCTACACTGGCCCCCTGCTGTGGCTGAGCAGTTCTAGGCGCTTCAGTCCAGAACCGCGCTGCTGCTACGGTGGCAGGTTCGGATCCTGCCTGGGGCATGGACGTGTGTGATGTCCTTAGGTTAGTTAGGATTAAGTAGTTCTAAGTCTAGGGGACTGATGACCTCAGATGTTGAGTCCTATAGTGCTTAGAACCATTTGAAACACTTGAATCTACTATACACTGATATCAGGTGCTACCCTCGTGAACATACACGCATCTGAAGAGATCATGTGCATTTTGATAGGTGGCATGGGTAAGATTGGTGTAGAACTGTCATCACTGAATAGCAATTATGGATACACCTCGCCCTGTTCCCTGAAAAGACATGGAATGTAGTGGGTGTAGGAACCCCATACTTTCGTTCAGTTGCAGATTAAATTGGCCACCGTGCTGCAGTGAGGATTTGTCAAGGACAATGTGGGAGGGATCTGTCTATCTCTGACTTTATTCTCTGGATCCTACTCTGTGACACTCTTTCAAAGAGGGAAAGATGGTCAGTTGTAATCGTAAATTCTGCACTAAAATCTATGTGCTGGAAATATATAGATAACCTAATTGCATCGGTATAGGAGGCTGTCTGATATACTTTGGTGTATATGAGTGAATGGACGTACTGCACAATCATATATCTGTATTTACAGTCTAGTATGTGGTACTTGGAAAGTAGTGGAGGGGTGATTTAGCGATGAGACAGAAACTGGGAACCAATCTGCTGGTCATTGGCTGGTGCTGAAATTACAAAACAGCTGGTAAAATTGCTAGAATTGATTGCACTATCAACTGAGGTCAGTATTTACAGTACATCATCCCATATCATTGGTGTCTTTCCCATCCTATCTGTCCAAAACTGTGCTGACGATTGGCACATAATGATTGACTGACACCACTTGGTGAGATGCAGAGAGTCTTGGGGAACAAAGGATATCAGCTACTTGTCGCTGTGGGGTATGGGATTAATTATAGAGGTAATTACCTACAGAAAGTTGATATGGAAGCTTTCCTTAATATTGCAGACTCGTCCTAATTCCATTTGCTGAAGTGCATTCTATATTTTGTTACACAAATGAGATAAGAGTTACTCTTTTTATTTCTACTACCTTGATCACATTGTGAATCACACCTTTTGGCAATGGTCAACACTTGAACAGTAATAATGTAGATGGCAGTATAATCAGGAAGCACTGCTGTTCAAAATGGAACACCTAGACATCTGCTACCTCTTTAATGTGCAACATGAGGTTAACTGTATAGGTAATCACCTTTGGATAGCTGTTGGAAACACTCTAAATTGCAGCAAACTCTTCCAGTTTCCATATTTTGCGATGTCGTCCACATTCTTGACAGTGGGAAACATCGCTCTTTGTTTCATTTCTAACAGCCTGTGTGTTCAGGAACTGCACAGTTTACACCATGCGATGTTCAGCTTTCTATGAAAGCCAATGGATCGAAATGTGCTAATGTCAGTTCAGACACAACAACACAGACGTCGACATCATGTTAAAAAAGAAACTGTATGGTGGTGTTCAAAGCTGTACTCATACACTGCTTGGACCTGTTACAGCTGAGAAAACAATGTATTAAACTGCTTATGAAGGAACAAACCAGGAAACTCTCTCTTGTGATTGATAATCTGTTAGATATGATCTTCCTCCAGTACAGTCAACAAAATCATACACAGGTCTGTACAAGTGACTTCAACTACTGGCCAGCAGCTCCAATGGGGTGATATGTGTAATTTACTCTATGTCAACAAGTATATGTTATATGTTTTTTAATATATCAGAAGAGAGAGACATAGTAAATTCTTAAAGGAGGTTGTATTACAAGGAGTGGTATAACTGGTTAAGGTATAGATGTAGATAGTTCTTTCAAAACTACTCCAATTTTTCTTATAAAACTAATGGAAATCAGCTCTATCTCTTCTGGTAGAATCACGACTGTTTTGATTATTTTCTTCATGACTGTTTTTAAAAATAGGTATTAACACATACAATGTGTATTTCATACTTTATAACCTCTAATTATAAAGTACACATCTCTTGAATTATAGTTTACTGTGGAACTTAGAAATGATAGTGTTTCTTCCAAAATGTGTGTAGTGTGAAACAGGCTATGATCATCAAATTCCTTACAAAAGTTGTGTGCTAGATGAAAGAAATTTTACAGGCAGTTCAGTAGAGGGTAGCTACGGAGCAAAAAATTTCAAATTTAAGACACAGATAGTATTTGTGCTCGATGTATGGGAAGAGAGAGACACACAGTAAAATCTTATTGTATGTTATATTACAAGACAGACTCTCACGATTTGAATTTGTTAACGCCAGTGTGATACAGCATTGCCTTGATAAAATAGAACCTGCCAACAGTACAAAACAGCAATGTCCTCTTGAATTATATGTAAGATGATTGTGTTTTTCCGACATGTGGGCAAATAGCGTGGAAATCTGTATTCTGTAATGTTATTTCACATGACTGAAATATTTTTATTACACACATGTGTGACAGTTTGTTTACAGGCACTGATGTGAATGCGAGAGACACTCTTAGTTCACATAATTTGTCCCTCAAGCTGAGAGAAATTACTTAATAGAGCTGTTTTTTCTTTGAAGTTTAAATTCTCAAATTTCCTTTTCTCTTATGGTTTCCAAATAATGATGAAATTCTGCAGTGGTCGGTAATTTTCACAGCAAAATAGTGGAAGCCTTTTTCAAGATTTTACACAGGGTATACACATGTATTTACATATGTATACAGGGTTTACGCATGTATCACCATCAGCAGTCTGGTCGTCTGTAATATCGGTGGCGCTGTAGTTTCTTTTTCACTTCATCAGACGTGCATTGTATCCTGCAACTGGACGTAAAAACTATACCGATTTTGGTCATAAAACTAAAAGAAAGTGGACTTTGCCTGTTTTTGTGGGAAGAGGGCATTTATAATTATCGCTATTGTGCTTTTCTTTTCAGTACGTTCCCCATTATAAGAGATGCATTGACTTCAAACGCAGTTCTTACAGTGAAGTGTTTTCACACTGAGAACGGCGAGAACTTGAGAGGGTGGTGAAGGGATAGTCCCGTGTGTGTGAGGTCGCCGACTCAGCTGTGTACTGAATGGAAGGCAGCATGTGGGGTGCGGTGGTATCGCTACATTTTAGACAAACAAACAATGTGCAGTTGGGGTGACCCTCATTTATCTAATATTGTTTAGCTGGTTTCACAGCCTTTTGTGTTCGCAAAGGTCCGATCCTTGGACTGTCGCCTCCAGGTGGCCAGTGACCACAAGCTCGTCTGCAAGGGGGATAGTAGTAGGCCGCAAGGCAGGGTGCAGTGCATGTAAGTGGTAGCAGCTGGCCATTTGAAAAGACCTGTGGAGGGAGGGAGGGAAGGAGGGAGGTGGAGGTATGAGGGAAGGTAGGAGTGCCTACAATTTCGCTAGTTCCTGGCTGTTCATCGAGGAGAATGTACATTCAACTGCTGCCCTCTCTGCAATTTTTTGGGACAACATCTTTCCCCAATACGTGTGCTGCATTATGACCCATTGATTACGAGTGATGGTTTTTTTTTATCACGACAATTTCGATGTGTAATTAGAAGAGTGAAGCATTTTCCATCTGTTGTGGTAGGGCGTATTGGCTTCGATTACCTGAGCCTCCAGGTGATGGTCAAGCAGGCTTCTGTAGCGAACTCTGACGCCAAACAGCGATAGATACAGTTCTCAGCTGTATGTTTACAGGCAATATACCTATTAAACTCGTCTCTGTGCAACATCAGCATCTCATCGGTTGAGCATATTTCCCATCAAAAAAATAAAGAGAGTTCATCCCACTCCATCCCTTTTTCTCGCCAGCTTGTAGGTGAGGCGTTTAGTTTGATCCCGTCTTCCACTAGTTTCGAATGGTATTCTGAAATTTTTTTCCCACTGGGATTACACCAGTTGTATGGCATCGACAATTCTTGAGCTGCATACCTATTTTACGCACTCCTTATGTAGCGCTATGCATATAGTTGTGTTATTACGACCAATCTTTGCGATTAATTACGTAATGAGGACCGATCTTTACTTCAGTTTCCCAAACAAATTAAAGTAAGTACACTAACCTAACCTTCCTTTCCTGCATCTGAGCAGTTTCCATGTGTTGAGGGGTGCAGTTGGGCTTTCTGTCCAGAAGCATGAGGGTTAGAGGCCCAGAAATGGCACTGCTATTTTGAATTTCCCACCAGTTCCCAGGCGGGGGTGGGGGCAGGATGTGGGATGTCAGCACTTAACTGGGACAAATAAATTCCCCCATTTTTGAAATTCGTGCCGAAATTAATAACTCCTGCCAGAATTAAAATTTCCTACCGATAGGTTAAGTGCAGCAGGAGAAGGGGTGGGGTCTATGTGCAGGCTGAGGAAAATTCATGATGTCATGTGGGTGAGTGGGGGTGGGGGTGGTTGGGGAAGGGTAATTGATTGATCAATTTAAGTAATGTGCATAACAATTTTATATCAAAATTGTGCTCAGAGACGAATATCCTTACTACTTACATGTGATAGGCATAGACTGTCACGGAATGTATGTATGATGTACACTCCTGGAAATGGAAAAAAGAACACATTGACACCGGTGTGTCAGACCCACCATACTTGCTCCGGACACTGCGAGAGGGCTGTACAAGCAATGATCACACGCACGGCACAGCGGACACACCAGGAACCGCGGTGTTGGCCGTCGAATGGCGCTAGCTGCGCAGCATTTGTGCACCGCCACCGTCAGTGTCAGCCAGTTTGCCGTGGCGTACGGAGCTCCATCGCCGTCTTTAACACTGGTAGCATGCCGCGACAGCGTGGACGTGAACCGTATGTGCAGTTGACGGACTTTGAGCGAGGGCGTATAGTGGGCATGCGGGAGGCCGGGTGGACCTACCGCCGAATTGCTCAACACGTGGGGCGTGAGGTCTCCACAGTATATCGATATTGTCGCCAGTGGTCGGCGGAAAGTGCACGTGCCCGTCGACCTGTGACCGGAGAGCAGGAATGCACGGATGAACGCCAAGACCGTAGGATCCTACGCAGTGCCGTAGGGGACCGCACCGCCACTTCCCAGCAAATTGGGGACAGTGTTGCTCCTGGGGTATCGGCGAGGACCATTCGCAACCGTCTCCATGAAGCTGGGCTACGGTCCCGCACACCTTTAGGCCATCTTCCGCTCACGCCCCAACATCGTGCAGCCCGCCTCCAGTGGTGTCGAGACAGGCGTGAATGGAGGGACGAATGGAGACGTGTCGTCTTCAGCGATGAGAGTCGCTTCTGCCTTGGTGCCAATGATGGTCGTATGCGTGTTTGGCGCCGTGCAGGTGAGCGCCACAATCAGGACTGCATACGACCGAGGCACACAGGGCCAACACCCGGCATCATGGTGTGGGGAGCGATCTCCTACACTGGCCGTACACCTCTGGTGATCGTCGAGTGGACACTGAATAGTGCACGGTACATCCAAACCGTCATCGAACCCATCGTTCTACCATTCCTAGACCGGCAAGGGAACTTGCTGTTCCAACAGGAGAATGCACGTCCGCATGTATCCCGTGCCACCCAACGTGCTCTAAAAGGTGTAAGTCAACTACCCTGGCCAGCAAGATCTCCGGATCTGTCCCCCATTGAGCATGTTTGGGACTGGATGAAGCGTCGTCTCACGCGGTCTGCACGTCCAGCACGAACGCTGGTCCAACTGAGGCGCCAGGTGGAAATGGCATGGCAAGCCGTTCCACAGGAGTACATCCAGCATCTCTACGACCGTCTCCATGGGAGAATAGCAGCCTGCATTGCTGCGAAAGGTGGATATACACTGTACTAGGGCCGACATTGTGCATGCTCTGTTGCATGTGTCTATATGCCTGTGGTTCTGTCAGTGCGATCATGTGATGTATCTGACCCCAGGAATGTGTCAATAAAGTTTCCCCTTCCTGGGACAATGAATTCACGGTGTTCTTATTTCAATTTCCAGGAGTGTAGAATGAGCAGTTCGTAAAGGAACTGTAATGATAGTGCTGTGTGCTGGTGTTGGTGGTAAGTGGCCTTTTGCCTATCAATGCTAGATGGCATAGATACTATTGTCTTTGGGATCACACACGGCAGCGTGGCAATACTGTCTCGCTAATTTCTTTGCAGAGGCGACCAGTCAAGCCTTGGGTGACACTTTGAATGCGGCTGGGTGGGAATCTGGTGGTGAATTTTCGGCGCTGAGTAGACGAAATTTTAAATGGAACCTAATCACGTGTTTATTGGTGAGAGTGAACAATGTGTGGAAATGTTAATGAACTAAAGGACAGTCTTTAGAACGAGCAAACGATCGGGTAGCTTATAGCTCCGCTGCACTAGAAATTTCCTCGCGGTGCTCTGCCAAATTGGTTAAATAATAAAGTAGCAAGCACACCACGCTATACATGTAGTCTGAAAACTGCTGAATAGGTCGGAGAGGGAAAGGTCATTGACTGAATGCAAAATGACTTTATCAGTACAGTCTGACGCATTTCGGCATTTGGCATCATCAGATATCCCAGAACAGTGAGCAACCGGCAGACACAGTAGTTGCTTCCACTAGTGGACATAACAGCCAACATATTGCAAAATGTAACGGACAGGAGCAGACTTGGTGGCTGGCAGATGAGACAGGACAGCACAGAGATGGTACATGTAACTTCTACATCTACTGGTTGCTTACAGTTCCAGGTTCCAGGATATTTGATCATGGGAAACGCCGAAATGCTTAATACTGGTTTTATAAACTCATTTACATTCAGTCAATCATTTTTCCCTCAGCGACCTATTCAGCAATTTGCAGACTACAGACATTTTTCAAACTAGTCACATGTCTCCATTGTGGCATTACGTCACGCTTATGTTAGGGCACACAACTGTTTAAATAATAATAATAATAAAGTGAAAATCGCCTGCAGATGCTATTTTCTTCACTGTTGTTGTTGTGGTCTTCAGTCCTGAGACTGGTTTGACGCAGCTCTCCATGCTACTCTATCCTCTGCAAGCTTCTTCATCTCCCAGTACCTACTGCAACCTTCTGAATCTGCCTAGTGTATTCATCTCTTGGTCTCCCTCTACGATTTTTACCCTCCACGCTGCCCTCCAATACTAAACTGGTGATCCCTTGATGCCTCAGAACATGTCCTACCAACCGATCCCTTCTTTTAGTCAAGTTGTGCCACAAACGTCTCTTCTCCCCAATCCTATTCAATACTTCCTCATTAGTTATGTGATCGACCTATCTAATCTTCAGTATTCTTCTGTAGCGCAACATTTCGAAAGCGTCTATTCTCTTCTTATCCAGGCTATTTATCATACATGTTTCACTTCCATACATGGCTACACTCCATACAAATACTTTCAGAATCGACTTCCTGACATTTAAATCTATACTCGATGTTAACAAATTTTTCTTCTTCAGAAACGCTTTCCCTGCCATTGCCAGTCTACATTTAATATCCTCTCTACTTCGACCATCATCAGTTATTTTGCTCACCAAATAGAAAAACTCCTTTACTACTTTAAGTCTCTCATTTCCTAATCTAATTCCCTCAGCATCACCCGACTTAATTCGACTACTTTCCATTATCCTCGTTTTGCTTTTGTTGACGTTCATCTTATATCCTCCTTTCAAGACACTATGTCTGCAGAGTTTCGTAATTTGAATTTGCCGCTGAGATAATTGTTAAGATGGCGCCAGACAACTGACAGACACTTTCTATTGTTGGAGCAAATTTCCTTTTAACAGGATAAGTATCTGAACTAATGCCGATCAGACTTTACTTTTATACTGTGCACTATTTAGACTAATTTTCATCAAGAAAATCTTTGATACTTTCGTAAGAAACACAAATAAAAACGCGATACAAATCGCTATCATCAATGGCTGCTCCACGTAATATTTAAAATGAAATCAAAACTTTGCACCTCCCGAGATATATCTAAATGACCACAATGCGTAAACTGCCCACTTGCGCTATCCTTGGGGGAGACGGGGGGGGGGGGGGGGGGGGGATTGTTGGAAGTTTGGAGTCTTATTTCGTTTTATATAAGTTCCAAATTTAAATCAATGATCCTTTTTTTCGAGGTTAAGACGAAATCGCTAAGCAATATTTACATGATTTGTGAGAGTAGTGTATACATTATTGAATTAAGTGTAAGTACATGTGCTTAACATCTCTTTTTTACTTTCTTTTCTTAATGTTAAAAGAGAGGATACTGAACTGAAAACGCCAGGGACAACGAAAGCGTATAAGACTCTTTGGGCGAGAATAAATAACGATAAGGGTCATGGGGCTCTTCTCGGAAACAGTTCCTGCTTCGCGGTCAAATTTTCCCGTGGCTGAAGTGCGGTAAACGTTTACGCAACCCGCGGAAACTCGCCTGGGAAAGCTATTGGCACAGCGAACTGGCGCGTGGCGGCTGATCGGCGTGTTTGCCTTCCGGCAGAACTGCTCCTCAGAAGCTATTGCAGGCAGTTAGCCCTCGCTGTCTCGCCACGATCCACCGTTACTTCCCAGAGCCCAGCGCAAACCCCCCTCCCAAGGACCCCTTTCTCTCTCTCTCTCTCCGTTATTTGCTTATTCTGGACCACGCCGTTCTTTCATTTCTTGTTTATTCAGATCGGTATTATGCAGTATTCATGCCCAATACATCTCAATTTTCATTTCCCGCACGCCGCGGCATGAAATACTGCCGCCCGAGGAGCTCCGACGGCGATGTGCCGCTTCGTCGGTCGACTGGTCGACCGGTCGCGGTCGATCGCGCCACGCGGTCGACCAGAGCGACCGGCGCGCCGCCGCCTCAGACGGTCGTAAATACTGAATGACAAGTGGGGGCGCGTCTCCTGCTCTGGAAAAACATCTCACGCTGCCCGCGAGGAGAGCTAGAGAGAGTGGCGGCAAACGTCCTTAAGGGGGCGACCCTCACAGCGCACACCTGTGCTCGCAACACACTGGCCAACCTTTCTCTGGAAAATACTGCTCCACAGCTGCATTGTAAGTTTATATTTTTTTAATTTATATTTGATTCTTTGCAACTAGTTACCGGGTCGGAGCTCCATTGTCAAGCGCGTCTGAATCGACAGCGAATCGTACTGTAAAGACAGAACATTTTGGTAAACTGCCTTACAACAACTTGAGGGAAGAGGATGTCCCATGTCTCTTGATCACCCTAACCATCCATGAGATAAATTTTAGCTACAATGCGACGAGAGGAAATTATCCCTCTAACAGTTATAAACATTATCTATCCGACATCTCGAAAAACAGTGAAAAACAGTGAAATAAAACAAAACCATGATAAATTATTTATATAATATATTCTGATGCAGTTGGACATATTGATGTATTGGACATATTGATGATAATTATAAATTCCTTTTATGATCTGCATTTGTCTTCCTTTGTTTTTAATTTCTTTGGTTGGCTTTTGTAAGTTGCGGACCCAAGACGCATATCAAACTCAGGTCTGTTAAAAAATTCTAATTATTTGTTAAGTAATAGTAACAGTAATAATTTCTTAAGTAATAGAACGCAGTACGTTGTCCTCGATGGTGAGTGTTCATCGGGATTGAGGGTATCATCTGGAGTGCCCCAGGGAAGTGTGGTAGGTCCACTGTTGTTTTCTATCTACATAATTGATCTTTTGGATAGGGTGGATACCAATGAGCGGCTGTTTCCTGATGATGCTGTGGTGTACGGGAAGGTGTCGTCGTTGAGTGACTGTAGGAGGATACAAGATGACTTGGACAGGATTTGTGATTGGTGTAGAGAACGGCATCTAATTCTAAATATAGATAAATATAAATTAATGCAGATGAATAGGAAAAAGAATCCGGTAATGCTTGAATACTCCATTAATAGTGTAGCGCATGACACAGTCACGTCGATTAAATATTTGGATGTAACCTTGCAGAGCGATATGAAGTGGGACAAGCATGTAATGGCAGTTGTGGGGAAGGCGGATAGTCGTCTTCGGTTTATTGGTAGAATTTTCGGAAAATGTGGTTCATCTGTAGACGAGACCGCTTATAAAACATTAATATGACCTATTCTTGAGTGCTGCTCGAGCGTTTGGGATCCCTATCAGGTCGGATTGAGAGAGGACATAGAAGCAATTCAGAGGCGGGCAGCTAGATTTGTTACTGGTAGGTTTGATCATCACGCGAGTGTTACGGAAATGCTTCAGGAACTCGGGTGGGAGTCTGTAGAGGAAAGGAGGCGTTCTTTTAGTGAATAACTACTGAGGAAATTTAGAGAACTAGCATTTGAGGCTGACGGCAGTACAATTTTACTGCCACCAACATATATTTCGTGGAAAGACCACAAATATAAGATAAGAGAGATTAGGGCTCGTACAGAGGCATATAGGCAGGCATTTTTCCCTCGTTGTGTTTTGAGAGTGGAACAGAGAGAGAAGATGCTAGTTGTGGTACGAGGTACCCTCCGCCATGCACCGTATGTTCTGCATGGGAGTGGAACAGGGAGAGGAGATGCTAGTTATCGTACGAGGTACCCTCCGCCATGCACCGTATGGTGGATTGCGGAGTATGTATGTAGATGTAGATATTACTTGAGAGTAGACTTCATTATTATTATAAATAAGAGTGACTAATTATTTGTAACATTAATTCCTCTTTCAATAAGCATTATCTGTGTTAATTATTTCTTTCCGCTGCAACTAGCGCCATCTTAACAATTATCTCAGCGTCAAATTCAAATTACGCAACTCTGCAGACAAGTAATAAAAATTTGTAAAAATAAATGTGCATCGGTGCTCCTGAACTCATTTTAATGAAAATAATTCGAATCAGATTGCTTCTTTAAAAACAGTGGTCATAGCACGATCCATGTAACAAACTTTTTCTTGCTGATGTATGGAGCCGAAATTAATTACGCACGAGTTGGGAAGAATATTGTTTCAGGTAACATAAGTCAGTGTTGTGCGCGGCTGATATTCAGTGGTTTTAATGATCATTTTGCTGAAGATAACTGTTTCCAACATAATCAATTGTTGTATGGAATCTGTTATATCAACTGTGATCTAGTGAGACTTACACAACTTACAGACAACACTTCAACACAACGTTAACTTGGATTTCTTTAGGAACTTGAGCAAATCTTTAGTCGGAAGAAAAAATTATTTTGTAATTACTCACTACAATGAAATAACATTATCATTTTCATTCACAAATTACTGAATAACACAGCGAACGTCACATCCGGAAGCAAAATAAAAAAAAACGTTATCAAGCAATTACCAGATTGTTCCATCACGTTTCAAGTGAACTGCCGAAGTCAGTGACTTGCTGCCACGATATTTCTTCCAGGAGCTCCCAGGTCATCTTGAGGTGTATATTGTTTAAAACCGCTGCGGTGCTTTCGTGGTGTTGTCGCTACGAATGTATTGCCAGATTGCATGCACATCTGCAGCAAATCTGTGCTCTGTTGCACCTTGGTGGAAGCTCGTCTCATCAATATCGTACCACCTGAAATTTCATTGGACAGTGTATGCTCTGAAAATGTTTGAAACTTTACAAATATGAAAATGTTTAATATCGAGGGGACATAACTGCCATTCTTGTAACTTGTATCGTTACGAAGATAAAAGAGCAGCATGTCCTTTTAAGGGTTCCTTACCCGAATAGCTAAAAACGGAATCCTTATCCGGCCACTTTATTGTCCGTCTGCCTGTCCAATTGCTAAGACCCCTTTTTCTCAGGAGTGGCTAGAGGTATCAAGTAGAAGTATGTATCATACACTATGGTCCCTTGGTGATGTAAAAACTTTAACCTTCTAATCTAGTGCCATCAAAAGACACGATTATTTTTACATAATGGCAAACTTACTCACTAAAACTCATAGGGTACTTCCCATTGACATGCACTCCGTCTTCAGGCCACAAGTGGCTCATCGGGACCATAGAACCGCCGCGTCATTCACAGCTGAGGATTCGGATAGGAGGGGCGTGTGGCCAGCGCACCGCTCTCCCGGTAATTATGATGGTTTTCTTTGACCGGAGCTGCTACTATTCGGTCGAGTAGCTCCCCAATTGGCATCACGAGGCCGAGTGCACCCCGAAAAGTGGCAACAGCTCATGGCGGCCACGCCTGACAGCAGCGCGTAACTTCGGTGATCTGACGGGAACCGGTGTGTCCACTGCGGCAAGGCAGTTGCCTCCTATGGACATATGATCATTAAATCTGGCAAGAAGCACAAGCAAGCGAATAAATCCGAAAGTTGTAAATGTGTAACTGTATCATAAAACAAATATCTTTTGCCATTACAAAATTACATGACAGTCGTAACCCATCAAAAATCTCAGCAAAGTATTTCGGCTGAGAGGCTGTACGACGATGAAGTGGGGTCCGCTGGCGTTATCAAAATGACGCCTTTGCCATCTAGCAGCGACAGGCTTAAGGTCGCCCGACTACTTGCGCGCCACGGCAGCGCTAGCATCGCAGGTCCTTTACGAACAGCCCATTTTACTTACACATTCAGTGACAGTCTGTGCGTGCGACAGGCACAGCACCTATAACGCTGCAGAGGAAAGTAGTATCGGTAATTGACTACCCTTGTTTGGGATGAGGTTCCGGTATCCCATGAAATATCCATTCGAGCGTTCCACAGAAAAATTCGACATTTGCTTTTCAGCAATAGCCCTATGGCCGGCTGTGCCATTTTCTTCTTAGGAGACTTCCGTCGGATACACGCCACGTTAGCCGAGAGCGCAGTTCCGCTTGGGACGCGACAGCGAGCGGACGTGTCGGTACTTATAATAATTCTTGGATTGTGACCTGTGATATTCTCAGTGTTTCTTCACTTCCGTCGTATACAAGCTTCTTAATTTACTCACAGCGGTCCCGACCGCTCATAAAGTGCAGTTATGGCTCCCAGTGTACCTCGTACGAACACCCTGTGTTTTGCATTTGAGAAATCTTCCAGGAATTTGCAACCGAGTTCTCTAGAAATCTATGACTGGATAGTAGATATTATTGGCATCACATCCGATCAGGTCCACACAGCATATTATGACATGGCGGAATACTGTTTCTTTGTGAAGTTTTTAGACCAGATACAACTGGAGAAAATTTTGGTGAACACTGGTGGGAAAGCAGAGTTCCGACATCGTGATCAGTCGGTAAGTACAGTTTCAATAACTAACGCTGACATTGAGTATAAACAAGTGCGAGTGTTCAATTTGCCACCTGAGGTGGAGAATTGTTTTCTTAGAGATGTCCTCGCAAATACGGAGACATCCGACAGATTAGAAACGAAAAATGGTCGAGCCGTCACAAACTCCAATGTTATAGTGGGGTTCGTTCAGTTGACACGGCCGTTAAAGTCAATATCCCATCCTATATAATGGTTTGTGGTTATAAGGCTCATGTCATTTACGAGGGGCAAGTAGGCACTTGTTTTATCTGTAACACGAGTGGCCATTTACGAGAGGATTGCCCACGGCGAGTTGTCGTACTTCGAAACAATCTGCAACAACGACAGAGATTAACATTGGCTCATGTCCTAACTCCAAATCAGACGCCTTCTCTGACTGACTCCCAACCGAGTGCATCTGTGTCAGAGGACAACGATCTCGGTAACAGCACCTTCCCACCCTTGCCTCAAAAACCCGTGGCCAGTCACCCCTTAGTCACCGGTGTTGCATTATCTGTCGGTAACAAACGACGACGTACTGTAAGTGACGGTAGTGGTTCCGGCGACCAGGTAGTAAAAAATCACATCGGTGACTCGGAGCCACGGCCCTCCACAGAGGACACGCATGTGTCGAGTTGCGGAGTTACGACCCGCCAAATTCCCATTCATCCGCCCGATGCAGAAACTGTCATACGAGTGCAGCCGAGTGTTTACAGCAATCCGTTCCGATGCCGCTTGCCGACTCGCCGCAGGTGGCCAACACATAAGAGGCGGCAGTCAGTCTACTGCAACTCGTAAACACGGCGGATGAAGCACGCGGTGCAGAGCATGACATAAACAGCCACCACCTCGAAACTGCTTCCAAACAACACGAGGACCCGGGCAGCTGTATACAAACAGCCAGTGCGGCTCCAAACAAACACAGTGGGCCTACTGAAGCCTCATCTTCGGACTTGCCGTCACCCGTTCCGAAGCAAGGACTTTCACATACTGCTTACAGCCATGACTCGCCGACTCCAATGACACTTCGGACGACTTTGCGACAGCAAAATAAAGTTAAACCAAAGGACTCTTTGGCTTGAAATAACTCAAAAAGTAAAGTCAGCGCGAAAACTGGTACAAAACCTGCGGATGTAGGTTCGAAGTCCGGCGGTGAGATGGACTGGGCTTCCTACGCTTCCCATCACCCACAAGTATCGGACGATCATGAGTCTAGCTTATAAGTTTTTGTCCCTGAACATAAATACAGTTAGGACAGATTTAAAATTAGCAATGCTAGGCAGTTTATCTATGAGTCCGAAGCTGATATAGTTCTGTTACAGGAAGTGTCCATTTTAAGTTTTCATGTATCAGGATTTGCAACAATCGTAAACACCGTGGCGGACGGGGGTACAGGTACGGCCATTCTATCACGAGACGGAATCCCAGTGAGCAATATCGAAGTGTTGGACTCCGGTAGAGGCATAGCTTGCCAAAGTTTTGACGTCACCCTCGTCAATATCTATGCTCCATCAGTAACGACCTTAAAATCAGAAAGAGCTGACTTCTTCAAACAAGACATCATATACTTGCTACGCCGCAACCCAACCCAGTTGATAATTAGTGGTGATTTCAACTGTGTGATCCACAGGAAAGACCAATCGCCAAACTTTAATTACTGTAGGGAACTACATGATCTGGTGCGTCACCTGCAGCTGAAGGATGCGTGGGAACTAAAATTTCCTACCCTGGTGAGGTACACGTACCTGACCACCACCGCATGTAGCCGTCTAGACCGTTTGTATATCTCTGAGAACATTTGCCAACATGTTCTGGACGCCGATGTCATTCCGGCTAGCTTCTCCGACCATTGCGCCCTCTGTGTCACGATAAATCTGGCCAAACAGCATACTAAATGGCATAGGATTCCGTGGTGCCTAAATGTTTCTATTCTCGCCCATGCCTTGCTACAAGAAGTCATCTCCACGACATGGGCGGACTGTCTCAAGCAATGCTGCAGATATCCGAGCAAGATGGCCTGGTGGAATGTTGTGGTCAAACGGAAAATGCGATTATCCTTAAGAAACTACAGTTGGAAACGGGCGCAAGATGTCAAACGCACGATTGATTTTTACTAAACAGTTTTGCTAGAGTTGTATGCGACTACGACACCAACCAACACACAGCTGACGACCATCAAACAAATAAAGGTGAAGCTTATAGGCATAAAGCGAACGTAGCTCGAAGGACTGAAGATCAGATCTAAAGCAAAATCGCTTCAAGAGGTCGAACTTGCATCGTTGTATCACCTCATAAAACATTATGCTCATCGCAAGCGAGCTTTTATCGGGGAGCTGGACACAAATGATGGACTCCGTTTGACCCGACAGAGTGATATTCTTACTGCAGTTTACCAGTACTTCTCGGATCTGTACTCGCAATGCGATACATATGTTGATGACGGCGGCGATATCGTGAGTGCTCTGCCCACCGTAGTCACGTCTGCGGACAACTCGGCGGTCGTACACGATTTTGCTCCAGACGAAGTCCTTGAACTGATTTCTGGCTTGCCATCGAATAAATCCCCTGGCCCTGATGGTTTGCCACGGGAATTTTATGTGCGCTTCTGGTCCATAATCGGACACGCATTTACAGATGTTCTCAGTGAAGTGATGCGAGGGAGTGACGTGCCGGCCGAAATGAAGGAAGGCCGAATTGTATTGATACCAAAAAGCAAACACCGAAAAACCTTAGATAACTTCCGACCTATTACTTTACTTAATTTTGATTACAAAACCTTCGGCAGAGCACTCAACAGCAGATTGTCTCCGGTAATGAAGCAAGTGATTCACAGCCATCAATCATGCTTCCCTGCTCGCACTATTATGACGCCCCTTTCGGAATATAGAGATGTAATATCCATAGCGTCAGTCACTAACGTGAATCTCGCATTGCTGTGTATCGACTTTTGCAAGGCTTTTGATCGCGTCCGCCACGAGTACCTCCTACAGCTACTGCAGCGTTGTGGTTTCGAGCAACGGGTTATAAATGTCGTGCAACATTTCGTCACGGGCTTTACAACCAGAATCAGCTTAAATGGACAGCTTACTCAACCCATCGAGGTCCAAGGAGGAGTACCGCAGGGGAGCCCTCTCTCCATGATGTTATTTGTTGTGTCGCTCGAGCCGCTCTTACGCTCTATTCTTGACAAACTTGCAGGCCTTTCGATCGCCGGGACGTCCTTCGTGGTTCGTGCTTACGCCGACGACGTCGGAGTGTTATTGCGCGACGACGGAGATGTATCAACCTCAAGACCGCGGTAGACGAGTACTGTCGTGCTTCCGGTGCTAAAATCAACGCCGGTAAATGCACCTTTGTCAACATTCGAGGAGTCGACGCAGTAAATATACCTTGGGCGAAGCGTGTCGAAACCCACACCACTCTGGGGATGATTATAGACAAATGCCCGCTAAAAATGAATGCAAAATATTGGAAGTAGGTCACCAATAAAATGCAAGGTGCCATCTATGAAAACAATTGGCGGTCCGTTAACATACTCCAACGCATACGACTCCTCAGCAGTTATACATTCAGTAAAGCGTTCTATATGGCCCAACTATTTCCAGTCCCCAAGATGCAGGCCAAACACGTGATGAAACTTTCTAATAGATTTATCTGGCAAGGGCCTCTATTCAAAGTGAAATACACCACGCTGACGTCTTCCAGACAGGCCGGCGGACTAAACATGCTTGACATTAACCGAAAGTGTACTGCTTTATATATTAAACGAATCACCCATTTGTTGGACAAGGAACCTTTCAGCGTAACCAGTTGGCTCTTCCGAACCTTACAACCCACCGATATGCATCCACCCATTGATGTAGGTAAAATACATTACAAATTACGACATGTCAAGCAGTTTTTTCTTGAAGTAAGTTATATTGATGGACATTATTTAACGCTGGATTTACCGACGACGCGCCTGTTATTAAAAAGATGAACATCTCCTATAGTCCGGAATCCCATTGAACTTAAATACCCGAGTGTTCATTGGAAGGCAGTTTGGGACAACGTAACGTTTAACTGTCCACACTGCTGAAGTGGCGTCCACGTGGTATAGAGTGGTAAACGATGTTATATCCACTAATGAAAGGTTGCATAGAATCGGTTTAAGTGACAGTGATAAATTCGTCCGCTGTGGTTTAGTCGACACCTTACGCCATCGCTTCACTTGTGGCGGTCATCTCACTAACTGGAAATGGGTGCAGCAGAGACTGGGCCTGATTACCCGCAGCAGCCCAGCCAGTCACTGCACCGACATCCTGCTCTGGCCGGACACGAAACATTTTACCGCCACCAAGAACAACACCGTGATGTGGATGTTAGGACAGTTTGTGACATATATCATCATCCACGATAGTGAAGATAATCTCATTAGTTTCGAGGCTTACATGAGAACGGCACGCTGGAAGATGAAACGTTGCCCAAATTTCAGGAAGATGTTTGCTAACATGTTAGACATAATTTTTGAAAAACAAGGCGTAGGGTAATTCTCGATGCCGGTAAGCACACAAATCACATTCAAGACTGTGTAGCGAACAAAATACACAACGAATAAGGAGTTATACCAGATCCTAGGACTACTCCCGACTTCTCATTGGTGTTATAAACTTCATTATGACGTTTTCATTAATTTATGTTCCTGTGCATCTCTTGTTATCCGTTTGTGTGCTCCAAATGACTTTGAGCTTTGGACGGTTATGAATCAAATGACAGAACTTTCATTCCAGTTAAGACAATCAATTATATAGATGTTTGCGTTTCGGTTCTACGTCTCTGACTGGACTAAAAAGGCTATTTTCAGTTTACTATAATGTTCTATTTTGTAAGCTTACAAATGGCACTATATTGAAATGTATTCTTCAGTCTATTGTAGGATACGTTTCGTGTTGAATCAGTTCCAGCACTTCAATATTAGTTTTTGTGCTTCTGTACATATATGGTTGTTTTAACTAAAAAAAGGGGGCGCCGTGGTCCCGTGGTTAGCGTGAGTAGCTACAGAAGAGCGCTAATGCTCCGCTTCCTGGACTAAAGTAGGCTCGCTGGCCCTGGATCGAATCCGCCCGGCGGATTAACGACCCCGGCCGGTATGTCGGCCAGCCTGGATGTGGTTTTTAGGCGGTTTTTCACATACCGCTAGGTGAATAATGGGCTGGTACCCACATCCCGCCTCAGTTACGACACGCAGATATTTGTAACACATCTGCACTATTTAATGGTTTACACTAGACACAGACAGCTGGGGTACACGTATTCCATACTGGGGCGTATGGGGTGGTGGCAGGAAGGGCATCCGGACACCCCTTTAAATTTACCTTGCCAAATGCGCCTGTAACCACGCCGACCCTGCCACCATTGCGGGACAAAGGCGCAAGTAAAAGAAAGGAAGAAAGACCTCCGTCGGATCTTATCATGAAGCTCAGCACAGATGGGAGGGGGCAGATGGAGTCCACGCATCTACATTTGTCAGTTAGCATAGCATGTGAATATAAGTCCAAAATTAATAAAATAAATTAATAATTACAGTAGCGAATGCGAAATTACACAAAACGTTTAAACTTAAAACATTCTCGAAAGTCTTGGACTTCTCAGGACCAATATCTTGCCAGTATCGATATCGATAACAGGCAAAGAGGTCGAGATTCACGACCCTTGGGATGTAGAAACTATCTACATATGCAACGATCCGAGCGTGAATCCTAAACGCACTAGCTTGGCTTTGTTTTTAAATAGCATCCTGTATTTGGTCTTGGGTGATCCATTTCCTCTCCACGACACCTTTTCAAGAATTACCACGTGTTCATGAAAACACATCACATTAATAAGAAACAGAAACGGCAATCTTTATACCGTTAAGTAGTACTGTAATCAATTGTGGGCACAAAACGGGTTAGAACATTCGAAGGTTCTTGGTGACCATGGACAGGAACACATTGGTCCAAGGACATGATGAAAAAATTCATTGCTACGTCTAGTCTTGCCTGCTAAAATAATTTATATGCAAGCCCTGCATGTTCTCTGGAACTATTGGATTTCGCGATGGATAACGTCAAGTCAGGAGAGGAGAAGGCCAATCTACTGTTCTTCCTCGACAGTTCATCTCATAGGTTGTCTTCGGTTCAGAACAATTGCTCTGTACAAGGCGGCAGCCAGTCAAGGAATATTTTTGAGAATTGGTTAAAAAAATTATTTCAAAGGCCCAGTACGATCTTTACATGTTTTCTCCCAGAGAAACTTTGGCTGTGCCTACGAGACACAAGTTGCCTGCTTTTCAGAACCGAGGGAGTACTGTCCAGTTACAGCTGCTGACGAGACGCCTTCAGCCCTCTACTGAAACTGCTAACGACTTCATTCCGTCGGTTTTAGCCAATAGCGTGCGTGGAATATAGGTCACGTGCGTGGACGCTGGAGGATTCTACAGTGCAGAACACAGTTGCCTGCGCCACTTGTGATCCGGACCTCGACCAGAACAGACATCTATCTTCGGAGGCAGAGCCACCGGCTTCGACCTCTTAGACTGGCCTAAACCCTAGGTACTCCCTTTGCATTCCATATACTGAAATATATTCTCTTATTTGCCTAATTTCCTGTTCTGTCAATTATCGGCTGCCCTGGATGCCCATTAGCAACTCCTGATCACTCGACCCCATGTATATTGTTGTCTTAAGCACAATCCAAAAACCTTTCCCCCTTCCCTTCTCACATACAGCTCACGCAAGGCATTATGTGCTGGGCATCTATCGTGCTGATGCCACATGAGCACTCTCGAAAATTCGTGCTAGAAAGCTGGTACATGCTCTGCCGTTTATGTAACGCCATCTATGAAATAAGGGAAAATAATTTTACTATCAAACATCTCGACACAGAGATTCACTTTCCATTGTCGCTGATCTTCCACCTGTTTAGTCCATTGCAGCTTTTCGTTGCACCAATAAGACGTGCTCTTTGTATTTACCTTTCCTTCTTGTTGAGAAGGAACTGTCATCGCTGAATAGAACACTGGAGGAGTTGCGATAGGAGAGGATTTGCTCCTGTGCACGCTGACAGAAATGTACACGCTTTTTGTATTCTTCGTGTAAGTTTAAAGGTAAGGATAGAAATTGTTATTTCCTGGAATGCAATGTATCGTGCACTTATGTTACCAATGTCAATCTCTTGTTCAAACTTAAGCGCGCTCACTTGTGTCTACTTATACATTGCTACACAGATGTGGGATCAGTAACTTTGGTAGCTTCTTCCGTGAATTGCCATTAGCTGTGTACTGAAACATCACAAAAGGGCGAAAACCATTCGTTGGGAAAGTGGGTTGATGTCATGATATCGTTCTGTGGTAGGGTTCCTCTGCCAGTACTGCATTACTCTTATCGTCAGCCTCAAGTAAATACGGTGCCACTTTTACTGATGAACTTTTACTTTGATAAACACAACATTTCGTTTCTACATTTACATCTACATCTACATCTACATCCATAATCCGCAAGCCACCTGACGGTGTGTGGCGGAGGGTACCCTGAGTACCTCTATCGGATCTCCCTTCTATTCCAGTCTCGTATTGTACGTGGAAAGAAGGATTGTCGGTATGCTTCTGTGTGGGCTCTAATCTCTCTGATTTTATCCTCATGGTCTCTTCGCGAGATATACGTAGCAGGGAGCAAAATACTGCTTGACTCTTCGGTGAAGGTATGTTCTCGAAACTTTAACAAAAGCCCGTACCGGGATACTGAGCGTCTCAATTAAAATTGCTACCGTTGTGTGCTGCTGGAACCCTATTATATATGAGACATTTTAATTAGTAGAAGGTCGGCCAGGGTGGCCGAGCAGTTCTAGGGGATACAGCCTGGAACTCTGCGACCGCTACGGTCGCAGGTTCGAATCGTGCCTCGGGCATGGATGTGTGTGACGTCCTTAGCTTAGTTAGGTTTAAGTAGTTCTAAGTTCTAGGGGACTGATGACCTCAGCAGTTAAGTCCCAAAGTGCTGAGAGCCATTTAAACCATTTGAACCAAATTAGTAGAAGAGGTCACATTTGTTAGTCACATTCACTTCTGAGGATGACTATATGCCCTAAATAATAGGATCACAATTAAAATCATTATTAGCATCTGCTATTGTTGACTGAAAACTATTTAATTTCATGTTACTTTTGGAATTTACTGTCAAAAATAAGCCTATGATTTGTAGCTCTTACTCGCAGACTGCTGATTTCACAGTTCTCTCTTTCATATACGTATGTCCATTGCCAGCGGTGATTCTTCCAGTTATTTGAAATAATTCACGAGAGATATGTTGTGAATAAACGACTTGTGTTATCATTTCCGCTCTCCCCCTGTTAACAGACTCTATTACAATCAGTTTAATATCTTTAGCGCGACCACGTGCCTCGTGTTCGCATTTCGGGACTGGACTCAGTAGATTCCACACTGTTGACTTAAAGTATGCCTTTCGGCCGTACTAGCCAAGATGCAGACCAAAGAGAACCAACGGCGGTAGCAAGGCAGCACCACCCCTAACTGTGTGTGTTTACAGCTACTATATCCAATGTCGCTGGCCCATTATTAGCTTCTGGGCAGCAGCACATCCACAGGAGCAGAAACCTTTTATTTTTAACGAATCTGTCTGCCACACAGCTGCATTGGAGTTTCCGGCAGTTGTTGACCTTATGTCCCGCGACTGGTTAACAGAGTACACTTCGCTGGCACCATTCCTTGGCCGTACCAGACCTCTGATACTTTAAGGACGTGCCCTGACGTATCTGATTCATAGCAAAACAATCAAAGTTTGTTGAGGTGGTCACGAACCAAGTGAGTCAAGGTCATCTCACAGTCTTACAGCGGCGCCAGTTAATGTTAATTTTAATCTTAGTAATACTTCCCAAAAAATATCAGACCCGTCAGCTTTTAGACAATAATATTATGCAGTAGTTCCAAAAGAAAATTTTAGCAGGGCGTTATGAAAACAATCAACTCTATAAGAAGTCTTCAAGCAATATATATACATGAAGACTGTTTCTGGCTGTTTCCAGCTGTGGAAACAGAAACATATTTGAGATAATAAATACGATAAAAATTTTCGAAGTATATGGAAGCTTACAGTACACATTTTATCTAGAAAACATACTAACATCCCGAGATAAACAATAAAATACTGTAAGAGATGTTAAATTGTTTCGCCTATGCAAGGAAAATGTTTTGGGCCTCATACAAACTCCTTGTGATAAAGTTGTTAAGAAAATGGTAACATTAATTTTGGTAACAACTGCATTATCACTCTTGTATCGAGTCACCTGTAAATGAGATTCAATCACGAGAGACTCCGTGTTCGTCAGTGTGCGAGTATCTGCAAACCGCCGCCACAATTCCTCTCCCGACAGCTCACGTTGATACGTCTGACAATATGCCCTGTCTCCCAAAAATATTAAACTGGCAACTGTTACAGGCTCTTCAACATCGTCATCTATCACCTAAAACACCGGCATATACTGAACAAGAATACCTGTAGATCTGTTCAAACCACCATTTCCCTTGAGGCAAGCGAAATATATCTGTTCGTATGGAGTTGCCAAAACCAGGTTTCGTCCACATAAACCACAGGAATTTCCCCTCCGTATTCAATAAATGCACACGCAAAAATTTAGCTCTCGCGACTGATATCCCTTGTATCCATAGCGAATTTACCTCCATCTTCACATTTTCTGGACTTAAACCGATGTCTTTTGGAAGGCCAAGAAAAAATGTTTCCGAGCCATAATATTCTATTTTGTTGTAGTTGGGTACGGTCTTTAGAGACCTTAGGGTACTATCTGCTATTATCCTGGCAGTATTTTATCATAGGCCTGATGACGACTTCTTTATTAATATCGTCCAGAACTCAAAAATGCTTGTTTCCATGTAAACGAGAAACTCTGAGACAGATAACTACGTAAAATAATTTTAAGTATAGTAGGAAGACACAGAAAATTATAAAGACTGGTAAAAAGAAGACTGTTTACCAGGAACGTAATCATTTACAAAAAGCTACTTGAATATGAGAAGAAACGTAATTATCACACTGTAGTATGTAGCACTGCAAGCAGGTTAAGGAATTTTAAAATTGTTTGTAAAATTTCTGCGGAGGAAGACAGTTCCTCAAAACTGGAACATCCTGCTAGTAATCTCCTTCACCAGAAAGGAGACACACAAATCATAGAAATGTATATACGAGTAAGTTTAAGTTTTCTTTTCAAAATATTCGAGATATTGAACAATATGAAAACTAACAACATACAGAAAAAGTTAAGTTTCTAATGAGGCAAATGAAAAAATTGGCTTATAATGCTAGTATTGCGCAATGAAGTATTCGTATCTTGCGTAAGAAATTATTCAGTTAAACAATGAGTAGGACTTCTAGCCGGGTTTTAAATTAAGAGGTTTTGGGAAGGCTTTTGATTCAGTAAGAAGAGTATATGTACGAGCAGTCCTTCAGAAACAAAGCATGCTATGTCTGCGTCAACAAGTCGAATAATAATCAGTGACGCAGCTTCAGTCAGAAATCTAGATGTGACAAATAGTGATAAAATTAGAATTTAAAGGGGTTTCAGGAAACGATAATCCACATCACCAAAGGATCACTTCGCCATGACTACAACGTCGAACCGGAACAGCCACCACGACAAGAAAACGATGTAATCTCATCTGAATAGCCTGGCGCCTAAATTTGCCGAAGTGATGTAGCACTTTCTAAATCTATAGCTTTTCTCTCTGCATTTGGCATTTCTGAATCTGAGGTTTAGGGGAATTAAAACCAACCATTTACGTGAACACTTAAAAAATTTCTGACGACTAAAAAGTATGTACGCTAGATTGCAGATTGGTTTTTCTTATGTCTTGAAGTTCGGGAAAGACCTTCTTTGGTCCACTTACTGGCAACTGACATGGTTTCGTATCCCGACTATCACAATTTCACTATCATTACAGCCACATCTTCCGATTCACTCTGTTCTCCTTATGTGCCTTACTGACATTTTATGAACTAGAAATGAAGGGGAAAAAATGAAATTTCAAGATCAGTGATATCTTCTCTCCAGCAGTTGGCACCTACTCAAACTTAATGAGGCGCACGTAACACAGCCCAACATGAAGTCTAGAGTTACGAATGAATCCAGCTGCTATAAATGCACAATAATGTGACAAACTGAACAGATGAAGACCATCTTGGATCAGTCCTTGGGTGCTAAAAGTCGCTTATACCGACCAATATGATGTTCGTTTTCAGGATTTTCTCATAGTCATGTCATCAGATTCTGTCGAGTTTTCCTTCAATCATATAAACATAGTTATAAAAACACATGTTTTCACCTTATTTTATGCTGCAACAACATGAAATCAGTAAAGCAACGAAACTTTTCTGAACGTGATTGGATGTAAAGTTCTGACAGAAAAAAAAAGAAGAAATAAGGTGGTTAGATAGCTTCAAAGTTCAATAAGCATTTGTACTCTGTATTCTATTTCAGAACATAGAAGTAACCTTGAGTGATATTTTTGCGGTTTAATTATGTTCACATTCGTGGGTGCTCACTTAATCGATCTGAATTTTCAGTGTGAACATAATAATACAGACAAATGAATGAAAACACTTTTTGTGTTTTCTACTTTCATTACCTAACTACTTCGATAAGCAGAATTTAGTGACTTGAGAATGCAATTGCAGATCTTTAAATCAAGAGAGCGACATCCATATCCTAGATTATTAATAATGCACTAATGAAATATCTCTACCTTACAGGCATAAAAAGTAATTTACTTGCAAAATGTTGGCTGCTTTCTACTGAACTTGTAAGATGCAACAAATTTCGTACACTTCCCGTTACATTTCTCAAAAATGTTAGTTTCAGAATGTTGGCCCCTCCTGGAAAAATTTCTGCGAATGTCCTTATTGGTAGATGATTATGAAAAACGTGCCAGAGGGACATCGACGAACCCACCAGAAGTCCATAATACCTGGGAATTTATAGAGCAGGCTAATTTACGCCGGTGACTGGCAAGCAATCAATGATGATGACGATGACATTGAAGACGGTAGGCATTTAAATTTGTATGCATATTTTTAGCAAAAGATTAGCAGCAATAAAGTGCTTCCGCAATTCAAGATTTAAAAATAAACTCCTTGTACGCTAGTCTCAATTTCTGTCAAAAGAAAATACTCTTGTAATTGGGTCAATAGAAGTAAGGCATTGTCCAAACCATTATCTCCCTACGAAAAAAAAAAGAAGCCTCCTCCCGAACAGGGCATAAAGAACCAGATGCACCGATCGGCCGCCGTGTCATCCTCAGCGCATAGACGTCACTGGATGTGGATATAGAGGGGCATATGGTCAGCACACTGTTCTCCCGGCCGAAAGTCAGTTAGTGATAGCGATGGAGTTACAAAATCAAGCAAAAATCAACCTTTCTTAATGTTTACGTTATGCCGCGTTTGTTGCGAACAGTGTCAGATGTGGTATGGGAGCAAGATCAGGGTTTTTAACACGAAGCGTCACGAATTCCTGCAAGAGAGCAGTGATCAAAAGTACAAGAAATGTTCCTATAATATTATGGTTTGAAACCAATACTCGCTGATGTATGGGGCACTTGCTTGTGACTGGTAATGTATTGTATTCGGTGTAGTGTTGTAGCTTAATTACACAGTACCACAACACGCACTTGTGAGCTGTGAGCTATGCAAATCCTCGAGCAGTCAAGGGGTGGGGCATCAAAATCGCTTTAGTATCTATGTGTGGTCAGGTACCGTCGGCGACAGACTCATGAGGCCATGCACTTTACCAATTAGATTTTCAGGCTCTGTGTGCCATCGATTTCTTCTCTATTAGATTCCAGCGCCATTGGAGAACTTTACACTTGCAGGAAGACACCGACTCTGGTTTATGTCCGACGGAGCGCCACCTCATTTTCCGTGGATCGTGCTTCACTGGCGCAGCGCACCATAACAGTTCTATCCATGGGTTATGGATTGGCAGAGGAGATCCAGAAATGTGGCCTCACCATTGACAGGAATTCGTTGGCTTTCTGGCTATGAAGATATTTAAAGTCATTTGTTTATGTCCTACATTTCGACAATGTGCAGATAGTACAGGCGTGTGCAACCAATGCATGTCACTCAATCCGAATGAAGCCATATCTATTGGAAATAGACTGGGTTTCACGCAGTGTGACGTCCAGTTTTCTGTGCAGAACTGGAAGGCCCTTGGCAATATACTACTGCGCTTTATTTACCTCGTCCTTACATTTCGCAGAGCAGTGTATGTCTAGTGACCTACAGAGCGCTTTCCCCTTCTATGTATTCAGTTGCCAACACACTAAACCAATTTAACAACTACAACGGAGTCGTTATAGTTCAGGCAAAATATGTGAAGGAGCGAGCGGGTATGGAGGTAGTCGGAGTCATGCTTTTTCTGAGGAATTTTCAGACGACAGTTCCGTCCGACAGTGCTGCCACTGCAAAGTAGAATGGAGAGTTCACTTTGTGATAAATAACAAATGAAGAACTCAAAGGAAATGCCTCGCCCTTTACCGCACTATTCGCCACCCCATCTTGACCACTTTTCACGCCCGTGATAGACGTCCAGCTTCGGATGTCCTATTTGCCATATCTTCAACGCTGTAGTTCAAGGCGGTTCCACCTTTAAGTAGTCTGTTGTAATGAAACTGGTGTGACTATATTATGTTCTATGTACCAAGTAAAGGCTAACGAGCTCTATTCCTAGGCATAGGACTTCCATTATGAGAGAGGTATCTCGATTTTAGCAATCTTTTAAGAAAGTAAACACATCTTAATGATGTGGTTAGTGACTAGGAGTGGATTGTTAACAGACTGTCCTGTCATGTTTCCTACAGCAAAGGGTCTCGTCTGATCTATAGATGCTCTAGTTAATGCACCAGAGGCTCAGAACGGTCACTACAGGATATAACTACCTTTCATAATGACAACAGTCGTTAAAAATAAGGATCATACACTTGAATGAATCAAATAAAAATAGTCCATTGAGCTGTAATTCTGTAAAATGTTGCTCTCTACATATCGTTTCGTTAGCTTCAGTGGTCCAGGGATTAAACTTCATTTATCTAAACTTTGTGATATAATGTTACTTGTAAATAACCGAACAATGACTGTTAATGTTGCTGATTTATTCGCCTTTCTGCTTAAATACGATTATTTTCCAGGTCACACACTTTTCATGACATAGTACGTCTTTCAATCACGTAATTCTTCTAATTAAATTCTAATCTTTAACAGTCTCAAGATACAATGTACATATGCCAAACTTGACTGCACAGATATGTAACACGACATGACCGAGGGGTGCCATTACCACAACTTAACACCGACTGCTCCACATGACATTCACTTTGGACCAAAGATAATACTACACCAAAGATAATTTTCAAGGCAATTTCATCGATCTTTACTGCGACAGTAATGTTGCACATTGAAAAGCGTAGGTTCATACAGTATTGTAAAACGTCACTGGTGTCTAGATAAATAATTATTTCGTCCGATTATGTTTGAGTTAAATGTAAAAATACCTGAATGTCTAGCTTACGGTAATGTCCACATTTTTGTATAAGAAGTATGCTAAGATTTTTAGTGATTGTCCAGTAAGATAATGAAATAGGAATAATGGATAAAAACAAAAAAAACCTCATGAACCATGGACCTTGCCGTTGGTGGAGAGGCTTGCGTGTCTCATTTATACAGATAGACGTACCATAGGTGCAACCACAAAAGAGCGGTACCTGTTGATAGGCCAGACAAACGTGTGGTTCCTGAAGAGGGGCAGCATCCTTTTCCGTAGTTGCAGGAGCAACAGTCTGGATGATTGACTGATCTGGCCTTATAACATCAATCAAAATGGCCTTGCTGTGCTGGTACTGCGAACAGCTGACAGCCGTAATTTTTCTTGGGGCATGCAGCTTTACTGGATGCTTAAATGATGATGGTGTCTTCTTGGGTGAAATAATCCGGAGGTAAAATAGTCTCTCGTTCGGATCTTCGTTGGGGGACTAGACATGAGGACGTCGTTATCAAGAGAAACAAAACTGGCGTTCTACGGATCGGAGCGTGGAATGCCAGATCACTTAATTGGGCAGGTAAGTTAGAAAACTTTAAACGGGAAATGGAAAGCTAAAGTTACGTATAGTGGGATTTAGTTAAGTTCGCCAGCAGGAGGAACAAGACTTCTGGTCAGGTGAATACACGGTTATATATACAAAGTCAGATAGGGGTAATGCAGGGGCAGGTCCTACAACGAATAAAAAAAAATAGGAACGCGCATAAGCTACTTCCATCAGCATAGTGAACGTATTATTGTAACCAAGATAGACACGAATCCCACGCCTACCACAATAGTACAAGTTTATACGCTAGCTCCGCAGATGATGAAGAGATTGAAGAAATGTGTGATGCGATGTTAGAAATTATTCAGATAATTAAGGGAGACGAAAATTTAATTCAATTTTAGGAAAAGGAAGAGAAGGAAGTCTAGCAGCTGAATATCGACTAGGAGTTATGAATGTAAGAGGAAGCCGCCAGAAAGAATTTTGTACAGAGCGTAACTAACAATAGCTAACACTCGGTTTAAGAGTCATGAAAGAAGGTATTATACGTTTAAGAGGCCTCGAGACACTGGAAGGCTTCAGCCAGATTATATAATTGTAAGTGAGAGCTTTATGAACCAGGTTTTAAATTGTATTAAATTTCCAAAGGCAGTTATGGACACTGACCACAATTTATTGGTTACGAACTGTAGATAAAGGATTAAGGATATGGAACCTGGATAAACTCGAAGCACCAGAAGTAGTAGAGAATTTCAGAGAGAGCATTAGGGAACGGTCGACAAGAACAGGGGAAAGAAATGCAGTAGAAGAAAAATGGGTAGCTTTGAGAGATGAAAAAGTGAAGGCAGCAGAGGATCAAGTAGGTAAAAAGACGAGGGCTAGTAGAAATCCTTGGGTAACAGAAGATATATTGAATTTAGTTGATAAAAGGAGAAAACATAAAAATGTAGTAAATCAAGCAGGCAAAAAGGAATACAAACCTCTGAAAAATGAGATCGACAGGGGTTGCAAAGTAGCTAAGCACGGATGGCTATAGAGCAAATGGAAGGGTGTAGAAGCATATATCGCTAGGGGTAAGAGAGATACTGCCTACAGGAAATTAAAGAGACCTTTGAGGAACACAGAACCATCTGAATGACAATCAAGAGCTCAAATGGAAAACGAGCCCTAAGCAAAGAAGGGAAAGCAGGAAGGTGGAAGGAGTATATGGAGGATTTATACAAGGGTGATGTCTTGAGGGAAATATTATTGAAATGGAAGAGGACGTAGATGAAGATGAAATGGGAGTTTGATATTTCGTGAAGGATTTGACAGAGGGCTAAAAGATACACTCCTGGATATTGAAATAAGAACACCATGAATTCATTGTCCCAGGAAGGGGAAACTTTATTGACACATTCCTGGGGTCAGATACATCACATGATCACACTGACAGAACCACAGGCACATAGACACAGGCAACAGAGCATGCACAATGTCGGCACTAGTACAGTGTATATCCAGCTTTCGCAGCAATGCAGGCTGCCATTCTCCCATGGAGACGATCGTAGAGATGCTGGATGTAGTCCTGTGGAACGGCTTGCCATGCCATTTCCACCTGGCGCCTCAGTTGGACCAGCGTTCGTGCTGGACGTGCAGACCGCGTGAGACGATGCTTCATCCAGTCCCAAACATGCTCAATGGGGGACAGGTCCGGAGATTTTGCTGGCCAGGGTAGTTGACTTACACCTTCTAGAGCACGTTGGGTGGCACGGGATACATGCGGACGTGCATTGTCCTGTTGGAACAGCAAGTTCCCTTGCCGGTCTAGGAATGGTAGAACGATGGGTTCGATGACGGTTTGGATGTACCGTGCACTATTCAGTGTCCTCTCGACGATTACCAGAGGTGTACGGCCATTGTAAGAGATCGCTCCTCACACCATGATGCTGGGTGTTGGCCCTGTGTGCCTCGGTCGTATGCAGTCCTGATTGTGGCGCTCACCTGCACGGCGCCAAACACGCATACGACCATCATTGGCACCAAGGCAGAAGCGACTCTCATCGCTGAAGACGACACGTCTCCATTCGTCCCTCCATTCACGCCTGTCGCGACACCACTGGAGGCGGGCTGCACGATGTTGGGGCGTGAGCAGAAGAGGGCCTAACGGTGTGCGGGACCGTAGCCCATGTTAATGAAGACGGTTGCGAATGGTCCTCGCCGATACCCCATGAGCAACAGTGTCCCTAATTTGCTGGGAAGTGGCGGTGCGGTCCCCTACGGCACTGCGTAGAATCCTACGGTCTTGGCGTGCATCCGTGCGTCGCTGCGGTCCGGTCCCAGGTCGACGGGCACGTGCACCTTCCGCCGACCACTGGCGACAACATCGATGTACTGTGGAGACCTCACGCCCCACGTGTTGAGCAATTCGGCGGTACGTCCACCCGGCCTCCTGCATGCCCCCTATACGCCCTCGCTCAAAGTCAGTCAACTGCACATACGGTTCACGTCCACGCTGTTGCGGCATGCTACCAGTGCTAAAGACTGCGATGGAGCTCCGTATGCCATGGCAAAGTGGCTGACACTGACGGCGGCGGCGCACAAATGCTGCGCAGCTAGCGCCATTCGACGACCAACACCGCGGTTCGTGGTGTGTCCGCTGTGCTGTGCGTGTGATCATTGCTTGTACAGCCCTCTCGCAGTGTCCGGAGCAGGTATGGTGCGTCTGACACACCGGTGTCAATGTGCTCTTTTTATCACTTCCAGGAGTGTATAAGTCGAAACAAGGCCCCGATTGTTGACAACATTCAATAAGAACAACTGATAACCTTGGGGGGGGGGCAGCCATGACAAAACTCTACCATTTGCTGAGCAAGAGAGGTGAAATATCTTCAGACTTCCAAATTAATAGAAAACCTGGTAGAAGCCCGCCTCTGGGAATATCAGTTTGGATCCCGCAGAAATGTTGGAGCACGCGAGGCAATAGTGACCCAATGACTTATCTTAGAAGACAAGTTAAGGAAAGTTAAACATACGTTTCTAGCGTTTGTATACTTGGAGAAAGCTTTTGATAATGTTGACTGGAATACCCTCTTCCAAATTCTGAAAGTGGCAGGGGCAAAGTACAGGGAGCCAAAAGCTATTTACAATTTGTACAGAAACCAGATGGGAGTTATAAGAGTCGAGGGACATGAAAGGGAAGCAGTGGTTGGGAATGGAGTGAGACAGGTTATTCAATCTGTATATTGAGCAAGCAGTGAAGGAAACAAAAGAAAAATTGCGAGTAGGAATTAAAATCCATAGAGAGGGAAAAAAAAGACTTTGATGTTTTCCGACGACATTATGTCAGACAGCAAAAGACCTGGAACAGTAGTTGAACAGAATAGATAGTGTCTTGAAAGGAGGATATAATATGAACATTTACAAAAGTAAAACAAAGATAATGGAATGCAGTCAAATTACAGTTAATGAGTTTTGCTGTTTGGGGAGCAAAATAACTCATGATGGTCGAAGTAAAGAGGATATAAAATGTAGACTATCTATGGCTGGAAAGCGTTTCTAAAGAAGAGAAATTTGTTAACATCGATTAAAGATTTTAAGTGTCAGGAAGTTCTTTTTTGTATGTAGTGTAGCCATGTATGGAAGTGGAACATGAACGATAAACAGTGTAGACAAGAAGAGAATAGAAGGTTTCGAAATGTGGTGCTACAGAAGAATGGTGGAGATTAGAGGGTTAGATCGCGTAATTAATGAGGCAACGTTATGAGGCATCAAGGGATCACCAGTGATACGTCCCCTTAGAAAAATTATACAAGACTGGTCTATGTGAAACGTCCTCTTTTAACAATTATACACGAATGTGTTTGAACTGACAAACAATATTTTTAGCGACTTCCTAAAATCCCTACGAAAGAATGGCCCTGACTAACATTAACCTATACGTTTCACAAATCACTTAACTCACAAAAATCTTCGTTACTCAAGCTACTGCAATACAGCGAGCGCCACTACTGCCAGCTAAATAAAAGATTCAAACTATGGATGGCACTAACTACTGATAGGTATAGTTAGCAAATGAGAGATTTTAATAGAGAACAAACAATGTATTTACCTTAGTAGTCATAATATATATATCACTTCATGACACCAATTCTTACAAATTTCAAAACTCCGCCATCTCTCTACCCACGTCCACCACTGCTGGCGGCTCACCTCCAACTGCGCAACGCTACGCGCTGTTAGCATCCAGCTGCCGCTGCCCAACACTACAATGGCAGACAACAATGCAAACCAGCCACATACTGCACACGGCACAGCCAGTGATTTTTATACAGAGCGCTACGTGGCGGCGGCGTTACCAATAAAAAAACCTCAACAGCCTACTTACATAGCCGTCATGCTCCCCACAAAAAATTTACAAACTGTTTTGGGCAGTGGCCAATACAGATTTGAAATTTTTTCTCATATTTACAATTACAAAGAAATGAAATGCACACACTTATCGATATGATGTTGGTCAAAAGCTAAAATTTTCTCACAGTCCATAAAGACAGTCCTGATCATTCATCAAAGTAAAATTGCAGTGTTTTTCTCAAAGTCTGAGTAGTAAAAGAAAATGCACACGGAAGTAGTGGATTTCCATGCAGTCTTGAAGAAGTAGTGTTGTCCTTTCAACGGAAAAACAGTGCTGACTCTTGACATGCAGACAGGTAATGGGCCACAACAGAGCAAACCCACAGCAGAGTCAGTCGAAGTTTTAAAGAATATTGGTAGGTAGGTCGTCACAGAGTAGACCCATTGTAGTCCTGATAGAGATTACGGTATTGGTGGGCCACCAGAGTTGCAGACCCACTGCAGTCCTTGTAGAAATAATGGTATTGGTGGGTCGTCAAAGGTGTAGACCCACTGTAGTCCTTGTAGAGATGGCCAGCAGCCATCTGTTTGACTGTGCAGGTGCACAATCACCATTGAAGAGTCTTGCGGATAATATAGCAAGTCCATAACCACCACTTGTGCACTCACAAAAATTGTTTTTGAAATGTTCTTACAACAGCAATGCTGTTATCCAGTCCCTTACTGAATTATTAACACACGTGCAAACACTATCAGTCCCTACTTCTCACATATTGTCCATATACTATGACCAACAGAAACGTGTTCAGTGAAATGTAATTTACAAGTTACTTAATTTGATAAACTTGTCTCAATTACAATTTTATAACATAAGAAAACAATAACAAAGGTACAAAATACATCATTAAAGAACATAACAATACAGATAACATTAGCAGTAGTACAGGCTTTAAAAAAGAATCGAAATAGCACATATATCAGTGTTACAAAAACTATAAGTACATACATAAAAGATCAGAATAACTTTTGAAACATCAACGTCACACATGAGCATTAGAACAAAATAGAATAAATAATGTGTAAACATCTTTACAAAGTAAATAACATGTTATTAATGCAAATTATATTTGAGGATAACAGTATTCCTCATCATAGTGAATGTAGCTTAGTATTAGAAAAATTCTGCAACATAAGTCTTATCAGATAAACATATAAAGACAGGAAGAACATAAATACACAAGGGTACACAAACACATAGTGGGATAACACAAGGAAAGGGCAGGGTTTGTTTTACTGCAGTATTTTGCAAACATAACCTTCTTTACTTCTTGGAGATCTCCCTTCGTTCTTAATTATTTCCAAAAAGTCCTATCTACACCTGCTTTCTGTACTTTTCTCATATAACCTCTCAGTACATTTCTTCAAATTCATCGCAACTCATTCTCTTATATAGGTTACCCCCTCTTAACCTAACTTAAATCTACTGAGCTCAGATGCTTAACTAAGGGACGAGGCAATGCAGCAGCACAAAACAATTTACACAAAAGCAATGATAAGAAAATGGAAATTGGCGAAAAAGGCAGCAATATTACAACTAATATAAGGCAATGCGCAGCAAACAAGAAAAATAAATCAGTAATAAAATTGGCTTAACCCAGTAATACAAAGTGACATTCAGTAGCACTATGAATGGCAAACAGCCGCAGCAAATGCTATAACTTATACCTAAACATGACAAAGCTGAAGCAGAAAAAATGTTACCCCAAAAACAAGAATGCAGATAAGGACAATGCCTATTCACATCTTAGTGTCTATGCAATTAAAGTGGTGCACCACAAAAACTAATGGCACAACAAATTAGCAAGTACTTGAAAAGAAAATTATATATACAGTTACTGTTATTAGTCGCTTCTTATTTCTCTTGTCATTCCAAGAGCTCCTTTTTCGAAGAATGTGGATCATAAAATAATTATTTAATAGATCTGTCGACAGAAAGTGTTCACATTAGTAAATGCATTTAATTTTATAAAACCAATGCTGCAACACAGTTGGAAAACAGATATGAAATGAAATAAGCAACTATGGACAAAGCATAAAAATATCATTCAGTAGTCATGTGACATTTCATAAGTTAGCAGAATTCTCTCAACTCTTGTAGAAAGACGTTTGTTATAATCAGGAGTAAGATGTAAGTATCTTTCTCAGTAATGAGTGTGTCGTATTTGCGGTGTTTTCTACAAAGGAATGTCAATAGCGAGGATAGTGGCCTCCTTTTTTTTTTTACCTGTGCTTCTGAAAGGCACACACTAATGGCTTTCTTTTGTCAGGTGGTTGTCGCGCAGCTGGGTGCCCACGACGCATTACGTGCAGGTGGTCACTTAACTGTCTTATCGAAATATTTACGGCACCAGTTTCTGCTACAGTGGCAGTCTCATATAAAAAAATTCACAGGTCAAGAATTTGCGTTACAAATCTGTCGAAATAAAATCATTTAAATATAATAGTGTTCAAAAATTTTCGACAGCATAGTGATACATTCACGCATATACAAACATTTTATAACTCTTAAAGTACGATTCTCGGTTTACAACATCCTTTTTCACAAACCAGAGTCCCTAACCACTACTCATTATTCCTTACCTTATTACACATATGTATATTCGTCGACACTTCTTCAATATGTCATCATAACAGATACGTAGCATAACCAAGTAACTCATATAGCATCAGCTTAATGATCATAAACATACCGCAACAGCATAATACACATAGTCATCGTAATAATGACATCATAAAAACTCAGCTAAATCTCAAAATCATCATAGCTTTCTGCAATAACTTGAAACCTAAAAAATATTCTCTGCTCATTTCAATAGTGTCATCTACCTCAAACGAACTTTAAAAATCAGGATCCCATACCAAATACATCATCAAAGCTCTCATAGTATCACAATGGTTCTGAAAAAGTATGAACAGTTCAGAAAGTACAGACAAAATACAATTTCGTCAAGTGTGAAGTTATCCAACGGTGCAATTACGTAAACATCTGTCACTGATGTAGTAAAATAAATATTTGTCTCTCTCAGTTAAATAACCAGATAGCTGTGTAATTTATGTGTTAGAGAAATATGGTACCGATGTGTAAAGTTGCATAAGCAAATACCATATTAGCTAGGGTTCCTTGTGCTTGCCAAACACATGGTACACAAAGTAGACATGTACCCCCCTGAGGATTAATGTAATTATATCCTCAGGTGTTACAGATTACAGCAATGGAATGAAATGTATCACAGAAAACCTTTGTATCATTGTACTTCAAATATCTTTAAAAATAAATGTTTTAAGTACAAAATTAACCACTCAAATACGTGTACTGTAGCGCTATACTGTTCGCCTTGTTGTAAGATAATATCTGTGGAAGTGTCGTAGTTATCGTGCTCCGTAAGCTAAGTTCTGCAGAAGTCAATGTACTTACCTCTTGATAAACAAAAGTGAAATGCTTTGCGATAGATGTAGTAGTTACTACGCTTATTGCCGTGATGAAGTAAGTACTGTACTGTAACATACTGTTGTGCTACAGAAAAGGCTGTCTCATTGTAGCTATACCACAAAGTTACTACTAAAACATGTTTTACTTTTCAGAATAATACAGAAAAACTGGGCAGATATAAAACAGAAACACCGCAAACCAACATTGTAAATTGTCACTCGTTAGTAGCGTCGTGATAAAATCGTGCACCTGTCACATATACTAAACACTGAGTCATCAGGTATCTCACAGAAAGTACTTTAAATCCAGAATTTATTTTCAAGTAAACCAAAATGTTGCATTAAAATCTTATTAGCAGTACTGGCAAATGTTCTAAGTATGTGAAACTTATAGTCGTTACGTAATCGTGCAGCTAACAATCAAGAATGTACAAATAACAACACAGTGTCGTCTGTTCACTATAACAATGCATTCGTAATTTCTGTTTAAAAATGTTCCCTAGGTTCTAGACTGTATAGTTAACTTCAAAACATTGTTGCATGTTAACAGTTTCTCAGTGTGACAAAGCATACTAGAAATGTGAAGTGAAATGTTTTATGGCAAAGACAAGGTTAAAAAGCAGATTATATTTCAATAAACGGTTTTACATATGAACTGTGGTGCCATCATTTACCCTTTCTAGTTCGCAGAGTTTTAACTTCAAAGCAATTATCGTGTTGTGTACGTCGGTAAGGAATGCTAAATCTTTTCTCAAGGTTAGTGTCTCTTGTTATTTTTCTCTGAGCCAGCCGGCGGAGGTGGCTGCCTGCGGTGCGAGTCATTGTCTGTTTCTTTGTTGGCGCGCGCCGTTATTGAGATTAGGAGACCTAACTTCTACAAATTCACCTTGCCGAGAGGGCCCAGCTCTGTTTGAATCCCGCCAGTTCTGATGAAATTCCGGTCTGTCGTTACGATCATATCGTCTGTCATCATGTCGGTAATTCCTGTAGTTTCTTTCTTGTCGGTTAAGTGGTGGAGAATTTCTCCCTGAATTATCACTGAACGGTGGACTGTTGCGTCTGAAGTTATTCTGTCTCCCGTCATAATAATAATAGTTCTGGTTCCCATATTGTCTGTTTCTATGATTGTCTCTGTCATGTTCATTACTACGGAAATACGATCTTTCTCTGTAACTATTATTCTGCCAACGGTTGTCATATGGGTGGTGTCTGTTTTGGTCACGATTTGTGTTGTGAGAATAGCCTTGTCGTGTCCAGTTACTATTTCTTTCATTTCGGATTTGCGACGGATGTGACCTGTAGCTGTTGTGTTCCTGTTTTCGCGTTCCGCGATTGTCAGTGTCAATTTCTAATTCTTGTAAGAGTCCCTGAAAAGCTTCAATGTCGTCTTTGCAACGGCCTGCCACAATAATATTCCTTAAATGTTCCGGCAATTTCATTAAGCAAACGCGGATGAGTTCTGAAGGGCTGTATGGGTTTGAAAGATATTGATTCTTACGCAACATGTCTTAATATTTGACAAGACTTGAAAATTCAGATTGTTCAAAGTGTTTCACCATTATGATGCTATGTTTTACTCGGTCTTGCGTGGCTTGAGACCAATATGATGAGAGGAAGGCAAGATAAAATTCTCCTTCACTGTGGCAATCGTGAATGACCGATCGCATTCTTACAGCTGGTTCATCCTCCAAGTAGCCACACATAAATTCTAATCTGTGCTCTAGTGACCAGTTGGGGGGGGGGAACAATGAGAAAATTGATGAAGCCACGCTTGTGGATGAACGTCGTTGCCAGAATTCTTAAATGTTTTGAATAGTAATGAACAGCTTATAGTCAAAATTATCGTGTCGGCGGGTCGCATGTCGGTCATTGTTACGTCGTTTCGGCGGTTCCATCTCAAAATTCGGTGTACTTTGCCAATTTCTTTCATAATCTCCAAAGTGCCATGTGTTATTATTTTGTGTCAGTTCCGTATTTTTATGTCCCTCTTCCCGTATTGGTGTGCGAGAGTCCTCTGAAATACGTAATTCTTGTATTACATGTGTCAGCTGATCGTGTACTTCCCGGATTTCTCTTTGGTGTTGCGTATTAATTTGATTTTGATTTTGTTTGAATTTCTTAATTTGTTCGAACTCTTCTGTGTCATTAAAGACTACCGGTTTTGTGTCATTCAGATTATCATCTACCTTCGTAGATAAATTATTTAGCTGATCCGAAAGTTCAACTATTTTCTCTGATAATGAACTAATGTCCTCCATGTGTCTTTCTGAACCAATTTTCAGAGTATCTACTGTGTCCTATAAGTTTTCTTGAGTTTTTACAAGTTGCGTAACCGAATCGGTAGATGCAACTGAGTCAATTTTAGCTTGCAAGGTCTCATGATTTTCATGAACAATTGTTTGCAGTTCTTTTATGGCTGCTTCGTGATTCTGTAATGCATTTTCATGCCGCGAAAAAATAGGTTGGAAATTCTCACAAATTTGTGTTTTTACGTCATTACAGACTTTTTGACATTTCGATTCGATTTTATGTAATTCAGTAGTTAAATCTTCACGTGTTTGTTTAAGCATATGTTCCACTGTGTCTAACTTTTGAAGCTTTTGCTGTGTTTGTCTCTGATTTTGTTCCATTTGTTGCATTAATTGCAATAATAGTGTATTAGTGTCTGGAATCTGTTTTTCTATGCTTTTTGGTAGTGCATTTTCACCGGCAACATTTACATTTTGACAGGCAGAAAATGTGTCTTGACTCATTTGAGAAAACGGTGAGGACCCATAACCTAAGTCTACAGTATTTGCAATATTGTGTTCTGTCATTTCGGATTCCTGAGGCGAGCTGTTGCCGACTGATCGATCGATAATTGTTCCCTGTTCACTACTTGTTTCATTGTCTACACCATTATTTGCCGCCCGCTCCAATTCCCTATGCACAATTACCAAATTACTACTTCGAATGTCTGTTAATTCACTACACAGTGGTGCTGATAAGCGACGCTCGTCGTCACTATTATTTCTCAGTTTACTTTGGAGCCTAGTGTTACGTTTTTCACACGCCATTATTGTCACAATATTTCACACGATAACACATAAAAGCACAATTTGAAGAGCAAAAATAAGAGAACAAATTAACATAGCACTGAAAATAATATCTAGTTAATTGCAAGCGAAGCTGCGAAATACTTGGTGCAAATCTACATGCATGCCACAACTGTTTTACTGTACAACAATGAAAGATTGCAACTACAAAGGAAATTCTCTCTATGATAACGCGCTAGCAATAAACAAAGGCTACATTAACTACACAAACTACAAGAAAAAATCAGAAGATTCCAGTGAGGTATCCTTGGCTAACGGTCGACATATGAAACGTCTCCTTAGAAAAATTATACAAGACTGGTCTATGTGAAACGTCCTCTTTGAACAGTTATACACGAATGTGCTTAAACTGACACACAATATTTTTAGCGCAACGCAATCTGACTTCCTAAAATCCCTACGAAAGAATGGCCCTGACTAACATTAACCTATACGTTTCACAAGTCACTTACCTCACAAAAATCTTCGTTACTCAAGCTACTGCAATACAGCGAGTGCCACTACTGCCAACTAAATAAAAGATTCAAACTATGGAAGGCACTAACTACTGATAGGTATAGTTAGCAAATGAGAGATTTTAATAGAGAACAAACAATGTATTTACCTTAGTAGTCATAATATATATATCACTTCATGACACCAATTCTTACAAATTTCAAAACTCCGCCATCTCTCTACCCACGTCCACCACTGCTGGCGGCTCACCTCCAACTGCGCAACGCTACGCGCTGTTAGCATCCAGCTGCCGCTGCCCAACACTACAATGGCAGACAACAATGCAAACCAGCCACATACTGCACACGGCACAGCCAGTGATTTTTATACAGAGCGCTACGTGGCAGCGGCGTTACCAATAAAAAAAACCTAAACAGCCTACTTACACCAGTTTGGTATTGGAGGGAAGTGTGGAAGGTAAAAATCGTAGAGTGAGACGATGAGATGAATACACTAAGCAGATTCAGAAGGATGTAGGTTGCAGTAGTTATTTGGAGGTGAAGAGGTTTGCACAGGATGGAGTAGCATGGAGAACCGCACCAAACCAGTCTCTGGACTGAAGACCACAAAAAAAACGCCCCTCCAACGAATTTCGACAATTACGGAAATACCGACCAAAATTCGCATCGAACGATTCATTAACAGTAACACATGCAACGATAGAATCTTTCAGGAAAAGAGAATGTCAGTCATACATTTTTACAATGAGTTCATTATATCACGGTATAAATAGACGGCTGATACCAGCAAACCTTGCTTGTGACCACTCGTTCTGCCGAAGAAGTCATGCAAAGCACAATGGAAAAGTCTTTACGTGTGTGGATAATGAGATCATGTCGCCCTCCCAAAGACCAAGTCGAAAACGATAAACTACACATATGCAGAATTTGTCTTCATAAGTCACCGGATAACTGAATTTAATTACTGCAGAGATTAAATACGTTATGAAATGAAACGACCACTGGATTCCCAGCCAAAGCGTTTTATCATATGTGTGCTCGAAAACATCGCGACGTACTCACCGCTCCATCAGACCCCACTTGACTCCGTGAATTTTCTGAAACTCCTGAAAAGTTCGTGGGACAAAATTTATTGCATGTGACAAGGGGGGAGGGGGGGCATAATATGACATTGGGTTTTCGTTGCTAGGTGGGGTCGCATCAGAGATATGAAGATCATTTTTGTGTTTTTGAATGGGATGCTATAGTTTGGTACTTATTTTGTGATAGCGGCTAGCGAGACGAATCCAATGATGTGTTACAGCAAGGTCTTTGAAGGTCAACGAAGGTCACAAAGTTGACATGAACATACATTTGCAGAAGGTGTTCGACGTGATGACCATTGTTATCAATGCAGTGCTGCAGTCTTATTATCATGGACTGAGTGGTTTACCTTATCACATCGGCTCTTATCGAATCATCTGACAATTCTCTCTCGGATATCTACAGATGTAGTTGGAACGTCTTTATAAACAATGTCTTTTACGAACCCCCACAAGAAAAAATCCAGAGGCGTCAAGTCTGGCGAACGAGCCGGCCGCGACACATCTCCTCCGCGTCCAATCCAACTCATTTCTAGCCATCAGCGATAATTTTGCCACACACCGATCGTGTTGATAACACATTCTGTTCCTCGTTCCTAAAAGTATTTCTTCCAGTAACAGGCCTAATTCTTGCAGGAATGTGATTTGCTTCCCACCATTAGGATTTCCTTCGATAAAGTAGTGGACTGTAACTCTGTCCTCCAGAATCCCACACCATGCATTCATCGACCACGGTCTGCAACTTTTCGCAGCCAACATGGGTTTTCAGTTGCCCAATAATGCATGTTATGCTAACTAACCTTTCTGTGGTTCGTGAATGTACCCTCGTCAGTAAACAAAATCAAATTAATAAATGTGTCATGCCTCTGAATCTGAAGTTGAGCCCATCGGCAGAGTTCAATGTGACACATGCAATCCGAACCATTTAATTGTTGGTGCAGGCTGATGTGGTAAGGATGATATTTAAGGCGATGCAGATCACGAGCAACACTACTCTGGCTCATCCTGGACTCCCTAGCGATTTGTCGCAAACTAACACATGGGTATCGAAACACGGTGGCAAGAGTACCAACTTTCGTTTCCTCGTTAGTAACGTTCTTTTGCCGGATATGATTCCGATGCGTTAAAGATCCAGTTGTTCTCAATTTATCATGCACATATTTAAATGTACGACGTGTAGGGTGAGTACGTTGAGGATATCTTTCAGCGTATAAGGGTCTAGCTCTCACAGAATTTCGTTGACATTGTTCGTAAATGAGAAGCATATCGACTTGTTTTTCTAATGGATACATCATTCACATTCGCTTGATTCGACCATAGTAGACTTACCGTTCCTATTATTGTTGTATTGCGAAACCGTCGAATGGTGTTTACATGTTAAAGGCACGTTAGATGGCTATGCCGTATTCGGCGAATATCTACTATTTGCACGATGTGCGAGAGAGAATTGTTAGAACATGTCCTTCGATAAATACCAAAGTGATAAGGAATACCACTCAATCCATGATAATAAGGTTGCAGCACTGCATTGGAACCAATGGTCATCACTTAGAACTCCTTCTGTATATGGACGTTAATGACACCATTTTGACCTTCGTTGACCTTCACAGACGTTACTGTTACACATTATTGGATTCGTGTTGACAGGCAGTACCAGAAAATACCAAGCTACAGCATTCAGTGAAAAAAAAAGAAAAGAAAAAAAACGTTGTTCATATCGCAGACGCGACCCCACATAACAACAAAAAACCAACGTCATATTATGGCCCCCTTTGTCCAATGCAACATATCTCCCACAACCATTTCAGCTAATATCATACTTTCGGAGTTATTCCAGGTGGCAATATGTAGTGGGCTCACCCTGTACACAGATCGTGGTAGTATGGTGTACACAAGGTGTGAAGGGTCAGTGCTGTGGAGATGTCATTTGTATTCAGGCGATTCATGTGAACAGATTTTCCACGAGATTATAGCTGATCAACGGGAACTAACTGATTTTGGACGCGGCAATGTAATTGGAGCATGGGACATTTTATTTCTGAAATCGTTATGGAATTTAATACTCCGAGATCCACATTGTCAAGACTGTGCCGAGAATACCAAATTGTAGGCATCACCTCTCACCACGGACAACGCAGCGACCGATAACCTCCACTTAATGAGCAGAGCGTTTGTGTGGGGTTATCAGTGTCAGTGCTGACAGACAAGCAACGCTGGGTGAAATAACTGCAGAATCAATATGGGATGTACGACGAACGTATCCGTTATTACAGTGCGCCGAATTTCGCGTTAATGGGCAACAGACGACCGACGTCAGGGTCTTTGTTAACAGCACGTCATCGTCTGTAGCACCTCACCCGAGGTCGTGACCATAACGTTTTGACCCTAGACGACTGGAAAATCGTGGTCTGATCATATGAGTTCCGATTTAAGTTGGTAAGAGCTGATGACAGGGTTGGAGTATGACGCAGACACTACGAAGTCACGCATGCAAGTTGTCAAAAAGCACTGTGCAAGCTTATGGTGGCTCAGCAATGGTTTGGGCTGCGATTGAGCGACATATCTCGATATGAATCCGATGAAACACTTTTGGGCCATAAGAGAAAGGTCAGTTCGTGCCGAATTTTTTTGCACCGGCAAAATGGACGGCTACAGAGGCAGTATGGCTTGGTACCTCTACAGAGGACTTTCAATGAGTTGTTGAGTCCACGCCACGTCGAGTCACTGCACTATGCGGGGTAAAAGAAGGTCCGACACGATATTAGAAGGGTCTCATGACTTTTCTCACCTGAATGTACATTACAGATCAATCAGTGATTAAGATTATGGATAGTGGGTAACATGTGATGCAAATATGATATATAATAAAAGGATTAAAATGAAAAAAGTGGTTCCTTACGCAGTTCTGCCTCCAGGCATGAGCCTGTGTTAAACAAGTATCAGAAACGCAATCTTCTGAACTAAATGGAGCTATTTAGTCAGTACAAGTGATACATAATGTCACGATGGCGAATGAGTCGTCGACAATGTTGACTGATGGCCAATGCTAAACATAAACATATAAATCACAGCAGGTCTGTCAGTAACGTCGATAACGTGCTGGCTGCATGCTCTGGGTCTGCAACGACCAAAATAATTGCAAGTCGTTGGTAAAAATAAAATGTGTAAGTAGGCTGTTTAGGTTTTTTTATTGGTAACGCCACGTAGCGCCCTGTATAAAAAATCACTGGCTGTGCTGTGTGCAGTCTGTGGCTAGTTTGCATTGTTGTCTGCCATTGTAGTGTTGGGCAGCTGGATGTTAACAGCGCGTAGCGTTGCGCAGTTGGAGGTGAGCCACCAGCGGTGGTGGATGTGGGGAGAGAGATGGCGGAGTTTTGAAATTTGTAAGACTGGATGTCATGAACTGCTATATGTATTATGACTTTCGATAGTATTAAGGTAAATACATTGTTTGTTCTCTATTAAAATCTTTCATTTGCTAACTATACCTATCAGTAGTTAGTGCCTTCCGTAGTTTGAATCTTTTATTTTGCTGGCAGTAGTGGCGCTCGCTGTATTGCAGTAGCTTGAGTAACGAAGATTTTTGTGAGGTAAGTGATTTGTGAAAGGTATTGGTTAGTGTTAGTCAGGGCCATTCTTTTGTAGGGATTTTTGAAAGTCAGATTGCGTTGCGCTAAAAATATTGTGTGTCAGTTTAAGCACAATCATGTACAATTTTTCTAAGGGGATGTTTCAAATGTATTGTACTTAACTGGTTGTACAGGAGTCTTCTTTGCTGCATACGTATAATCATATGCAGATAGCTATTCAGGCCTCACCTTGGACATACGTTACTAAGCGCCTTGTTAGAAGTTGCTTCCTATCAGCTGAAGGTTATGCTACTGCACTACTTGACGTACCGAGCAAGAGTGGACGAAAGCTCTCTAGAAAGTAGCCGGCGTGGTAGCCCCGCGTGCTCCGTCAGAGAGCTGATTGGCGTCTGTAATAAAAAAAACCGAGTGTAAGGATCAACAAACGAACTTGAACGGATGTCATGTGACGTCCGCAACGACCAAACGAACGTTGATACCACAGATAATTTGAAGGAAGGTTGCTGATACAAACGCTTTTCAACGGTCACTTCGTTTATGCCACTTCATACATTCACACTTCACTGTAGTAGATTGCACACTTAACGGATGCAGTGGTGGCTTCTCTATAGACCAGTAGAGCGAGTTCCTTTTACATTTCCATGGTTTGAGACAGTAAACAGCACTTTCTTCACAGTGTTATGGTATTGATGTAGGAATCACCGTCATTATTCAAAACGATGTGGAAAAGTAATATTGACGTCTACGAAAAGTAAACAGACCGCTTTTTTGGCTGATACCAGCTTGTCGCGATTTCTGAGCAGGAATAGGCATGGGGCCTTATTGTAGCAGCTACAAAAACAGCAGCTTCTGAATCTTCATTGCTAGCAGTATTCCTGCGTATACATTTATTCGAGTAAAACTGCCAGTTTCGTACAGTCTTTTCACAGCGTTAACACGAATTCTTTACAGACGAATGGAAAAACTGGTAGAAGCCGACCTCGGGGAAGATCAATTTGGAACACGTGAGGCAATACTGACCCTACGACCTAACTTATAAAATAGATTAAGAAAAGGCAAACCTACGTTTCCAGCATTCATAGACTTGGAGAAGGCTTTAGACAATGTTGACTGGAATACTCTCTTTCAAATTCTGAAGGTGACAGGGGTAAATTACAGGTAGCGAAAGGCTATTTACAATTTGTACAGAAACCAGGTGGCAGTTATAAGAGTCCAGGGGCATGAAAGGGTAGCAGTGGTTGGAAAGGAAGTGAGACACGGTTGTAACCTATCCCGAATGTCATTCAGTCTGTATATTGAGCAAGCAGGAAAGGAAACAAAAGAAAAATTCGTAGAATGAATTAAAATACATGGAGAAGAAATGAAAACTTTGATGTTCGCCGATGACATTGTAATTCTGTCAGAGACAGCAAAGGTAATGGAAGAGCAGCTGTTCGGAATGGACAGTGTCTTGAAAGGAGGTATAAGATGAATATCAACGAAAGCAAAACGAGGATAATATAATGTCGTCGTATTAAATCGGGTGATGCTGAGGGTATTAGATTAGGAAATGAGACACTTAAAGTAGCAAGGGTGTTTTGCTAGTTGGGGAGCAAAATAACTGATGATGGTCGAAGTAGAGAGGATATAAAATGTAGACTGGCAATGGCAAGGAAAGCGTTTCTGAAGAAGAGAAATTTGTTAACATCGAGTATAGATTTAAGTGTCAGAAAGACGTTTCTGAAAGTATTTGCATGGAGTGCAGCCATGTATGGAATTGAAATTTGGACGATAAACAGTTTAGACGAAAAGAGAGTAGAAGCTTTAGAAATGTGGTGCTACAGAAGAATGCTGAAGATTAGATGGGTAGATCACATAACTAATGAGGAGGTATTGAATAGGATTGGGGAGAAGAGAAATTTGTGGCTCAACTTGACTAGAAGAAGGGATCGGTTGGTAGGACATATTCTGAGGCATCAAGGGATCATCAATTTAGTATTGGAGCGCAGCGCGGAGGGTAAAACTCGTAGAGGGAGACCAAGAGATGAATACACTAAGCAGATTCAGAAGGATGTAGGTTGCAGTAGGTACTGGGAGATGAAGGAGTTTGCACAGAATAGAGTAGCATGGATAGCTGCATCAAACCCGTCTCTGGACTGAAGGCCACAACAACAACAACGAAGGTGGAACGATTTGAGCAGGTTCTGCCTTGAAAGTTGAAACGTCCCCTTAGAAAAATTAGTGAATTACAGTGCTGGTAAATCCCTTATGTTATTTGCTTTCCAAACAGCTAAGCAAAACTGAACTTACTTAGACAATACTCTCTTTACTTATTCTGATCAACACTAAACTGACACACAATCTCTTTAGCGCAATGCAATCTGACTGTTAATACTCCCTACAAAAGAATGGCCCTGACTAACAATAACCTATACCTTTCATGAATCACTTACCTCACAAAAATCTTTGTTACTCTAACTACTGCAATACAGGAGCGCCAATGGAGGCATCTAAATAAAAGATTCTAACTACTGAAGTCACTAACTACTGAGAGGCATAGTTAGCAAATGAAAGATTTTGCTAAAGAACAAACATTATATTTACCTTAATAGTGTTCAATATATATATATATATATATATATATATATATATATATATATATATATATATATATATATACCTCATGACATCCAGTCTAACCAATTTATTCTCTCTGACGGACACACGTCCAGATAATCGGCTCTCAAAACTCCGCCATCTCTCTGCCCACATCCACCACTGCTGGCGGCTCACCTCCAACTCTCCAACTGCACAACGTTACACGCTGTTAGCATCCAGCTGCCCAACACTACAGTAGCGATATTACAACAATGCAAACCAGCCACAGACTGCACACAGCACAGCCTGTGATTTTCATACAGAGCGCTACGTGGCGTTACCAATATAAAAACGTAAACAGCCTGCTTACAACAAAGTATTTTGCATACAGTACTGCTGCTCTTGATGAAGTTTAGGAGACTTATCAAGTAAATTAATAATATGTAGAGAAATTAGTTGACAGTAAATTGCATTGTGGTCCCGAAAACAGCTTATGTACGAGTATTACAAACAATTAGGCAGCGTGCGTGTTTTGCAGTCGTTCATGCTTCTGCAGCCTTGCAAGTCGTGTCTAACTATATCTGCTTAGTCACTTTGCGCTACTCGTCAATCTCATGTTTTAGATGGCTGTATTGCTTTTTTCGTGCTTCATCTGCTGCATTTACACAGTCGGAAAGAAAATTAGTAGAACCTTTTAGAGGCTTCTTGTTCACTCAATATTTATTGTTGCATATGGAGTAAATGCAATGATTTTATTCACAGATCAACAGCAGAAGCTGTTCTGAGTTGTCTGTTATCGACCCAAGGGGAAACACCCTGGTGTACCCTACACAGGCGGCAATGCCGGCTCTGACTGCCATCCAGCCGATCGTACAGAAAATGAATACTGTCTCCTGTCTTACGTTATAACACACCAGTTGGACCTGTAAGAATTGTTGGCTGACAAGACTTACGAGTCACTATTATATCCTACAGATGCTTAACTGGATTCAAGTCCGAAGTTCGTCCTGGACAGGGGAGTTGCTGCATGGCTTGAAGAGCACGTTGAGTTTCATGGGCAGTGTGTGTTGCAACAACACGTCACCTATCTGATATCACACGTCACCTATCTGTTCCAAGAATGACAAAAATAAATAAATATAAATAAAAAACGGTGTAACAAACAGTCTGCACCTACCGTGTGCGGGCCAGAGTTCCGCCAGAAACACCAAAGGAGAAAAAGAGCTGCAGGTTATCGCACCCCACACTGTAAGGCCTGGGGTAGGACCAGAGCGTATTGGACGAGTGCTCTCTACGATGCAGAGCTCACCGGGTCTACATCGTACGCACAAACGATCATCACTAGTATGCCGGCAGAATCTGCTTTCATCGTTGAAGACTACCTCACCATTCTATTTTACAGGGGTTCCTCAGACACACCACTCGAGCACTGCACGTCGATGCTGTGGCCTGAGTGGAAGACGGGTAGAGGTGTTCGGATCTGTAGTCTCAATGCTGACAATCGAATATCAATAGTTCGTGTTGACACGTTTGCGCTCAGAGGTCCTCTTAACTGTGATTCGGTACCTTTACAGTCTATCACTGATGCCCGTACAACACGACGATCCTGGAGGGCGTCTGTGATGCGTGGTCGTTCAGAACCTCGTGTAACAATGTTCACGCTGATTCTAGCCGTCTAACCTATGTGGTAGTTCTCCGAGAGGACCATCCTGCCACTCGGAAGACCACTGTTTGACCATTTGCAAACTCGCTCAGTTGGTTGTAGAAAGCAAGAGTGCGTCTCCGTGACATGACTGGCTGCTTGCTTCACATGCTGCTACACACTGAGCCTTCTAGCTGCGAGAATTTCGTATTAAAGCCTACACACGGATTGTGTCCGGTAGCTAAACCACTATTTGTGGGCTGGCGACGCTGAAACAACTATCAGTACATGTACTGTCCCCAAGGTGGCACCCGCCGTCATCAGATTAAAATCGAAGTCATCTTTCTAGTTGCCCTAATAAATTGTTACACCAACAAGAAATGCAGATGATAAACGGGTATTCATTAGACACGTATATTATACTAGAACTAATTAGATTACATTTTCAAGCAATTTGGGTGCACAGATCCTGAGAAATCAGTACCCAGAACAACCACCACTGCCGTAATAACGGCCTCGATACGCCTGGCCATTGAGTCAAACAGAGCTTGCACGGCGTGTACAGGTACCGCTGCCCATGCAGCTTCAACACGATACCACAGTTCATCAAGAGAAGTGACTGGCGTATAGTGACGAGCCAGTTGCTCGGCCACGATTGACCAGATGTTTGCAGTTGGTGAGAGATCTGGAGAATGTGCTGGCCAGGGCAGCAGTCGAACATTTTCTATATCCAGAAACGCCCGCACATGACCTGTGGTCGTTCATTATCCTGCTGAAATGTAGGTTTTCGCAGGGCTCGAATGAAGGGCAAAACCACGGGCCGTAACACATCTGAAATGTAACGTCCACTGTTCAAAGTGCCGTCAATGCGAACGAGAGGTGACAGAGACGTGTAACCAATGGCACCCCATACCATCACGCCAGGTGATACGCCAGTATGGCGATGCCGAATACACGCTTCCAATGTGCGTTCACCGCGATGTCGACAATCACGGATGCTACCATCATGATGCTGTAAACTGAACCTGGAATCATCCGAAAAAATGACGTTTTGCCATTCCTGCACCCGTGTTCGTCGTTGAGTACACCATCGCAGGCTCTCCTGTCTGTGATGCAGCGTCAAGGGTAACCGCAGCAATGGTTTCCGAGCTGATAGTCCATGCTGCTGCAGCCGTCGTCGAACTGTTCGTGCAGATGGTTTTTGTCTTGCAAACGTCCTTATCTGTTGACTCAGGGATCGAGACGTGGCTGCACGATCCGTTACATCATGAGGATAAGATGCCTTTCATCTCGACTGCTAGTGATACGAGGCCGTTGGGATCCAGAACGGCGTTCCGTATTACCCTCCTGAACCCACCGATTCCATATTCTGCTAACAGTCATGGGATCTCGACCAACGTAAGCAGCATCGTCGCGATACGATAAACCGCAACAGCGATAGACTACAATCCGACCTTTATCAAAGCCGGAAATGTGATGGTACGCATTTCTCCTCCTTACACGAGGCATCACAACAACGTTTCACCAGGCAACGCCAGTCAACTGCTCTTTGTGTGTGAGAAATCGGTTGGAAACTTTCCTCATGTCAGTACGTTGTGTGAATGCTCTGAAAAGCTAATCATTTGCATATCACAGCATCTTCTTCCTGTCGGTTAAATTTTGCGTCTGTAGCACGTCGTCTTCGTGGTGTAGGAATTTTAATGGGCAGTAGTGGATGACTATACCACAAGGCAATATCGCTGGGAAAGTAGTAAGACCCTATTCGAGTGTCTACAATCCTAGTGAGCGTCATTCTCCTCAAGAAATATCCACGATTGGAACCAGAATTAGGGAGGGGAAAGTGGGAGAATGATAAGAGATGTTTCCTCCCGCACACAGAGCATACGTCAGTTGGCGGTGAAGTAACGTACGAGCAGAACGCTCGCCACAGTGCTTGAACTGCGGCAGCTTTGACCTACCCCGCCAGGAGGGCTGCGCCCACAATGCGACAATCGCAGCTCCATCTGCTGGGATCCGTCCGGGCCATTAGGCGGCGCGGCACGCGATATGCGCGGCATGCGGCGCGCGCCCGGCATTCTGGCCTCCCCGGGGGTCGAACCCTGGAACGGGACTGTGCCCGGGGTGCCGGGCAATCTCTGCGCCGGACAGCTCCATTGACGGCCGATTTCCCTCTCTGGTTTCTCCGAACAGCATTATTGTCAGCGCGCTGGCTGGCACCGCTGCACAACAATAACCCTGAGCAATATTGCTCTCTCCGAGAATGACGAATCCACAAATAAAGCCGACACACGGACTCTAAGACAGAAAAAAAACGACACATTATAAATAAATTATCAAAATGAGACGGAAATCCGTAGATGAGATGTAGAGATAAATGATTGCAGTTTCAGTAAAACTGGATGGTTTATTCAAGGGAACGAGCTTCAGAAACTGAGTAAGACATTACCGCGTTGTTCAACCTCTGGCCCTTACGCATGCCGTTATTCGGCTTGGACTTGATTGATAGAGTCATGGATGTCCACTTGAGGGATATCGTGCCTAATTTTGTCCAACTGTTGCGTTAAATCGACAAAATTCCGAGCTGGTAGGAGAACACTGCATACACTGCTCCAAACGTTCTCCATTTGCGCGAGATCCGGTAACCTTGCTAAGGTGGAGCATGGCCAGCAGTATCCCTGCAGGGTCAGGGATTTTCTCTGCCTCGTGATAACTGGGTGTTGTGTGATGTCCTTAGGTTAGTTAGGTTTAAGTAGTTCTAAGTTCTAGGGGACTGATAACCATAGCTGTTAAGTCCCTCAGTGCTCAGAGCCATTTGAACCATTTTGAACCATGGCAAGCAGTAGAAACTAAGGCCAGGTGCGATTGGGCTTTATCTTGCTTCGAACTGAGCCCCAACGACCTGTGAAGACACGTCCGGAGACGATGGGATACCAACCTTTCACCCTCCATATGATCCCACAAACAGGAGTGATGGTTTGGAATGCCACTTCTTTTCATAGCAGGAACCTTACAGCACAGCTGTACGTCGGCGATATTCTACCCCCTACTTTGTTGCCCTTCACGGCATTCCATCCAAGGCTTACATTTCACGAAGATTATACCCGTCCACACACGGGGAGAGTTTCTACCGATTGTCTTCGTATTTTCTAAACGCTAACTCGACCAGCGTGGGTCTCCTCCGAGTTGAGAATGTTTCGAGCACTGTGGGCAGAGTCCGCCAACCAGATCGGTATTTTGGCGATCTAATAAGCCAGTTGGACAGAATGTTGCGCGGTGTCTGTCAGAAGGACATCGGACAGATCTGTCAATCAGTGCCAAGCCCAATAGCTGCTTGGAGAAGGGGCAGATGTGCGCCTACGCTTTATTGACTTGCTCAGTTCGTGAAACTTTTTCTCTTCTATATATCATTCAGTCCTCCCCCCATGAACCATGGACCTTGCCGCTGGTGGTGAGGCTTGCGTGCCTCAGCGATACAGACAGCCGTACCGTAGATGCAACCACAACGAAGGGGTATCTGTTGAGAGGCCAGACAAACGTGTGGTTCCGGAAGAGGGGCAGCAGCCTTTTCAGTAGTTGCAGGGGAAACAGTCTGGATGATGACTAATCTGGCCTTGTAACAATAACCAATACGGCCTTGCTGAGCTGGTACTGCGAACGGCTGAAAGCAAGGGGAAACTACGGCCGTAATTTTTCCCGAGGGCATGCAGCTTTACTGTATGATTAATTGATGATGGCGTCCTCTTGGGTAAAATATTCCAGCGGTAAAATAGTCCTCCATTCGGATCTCCAGGCGGGCACTACTCAAGAGGATGTCGTTATCAGGAGAAAGAAAACTGGCGTTCTACGGATCGGAGCGTGGAATGTCAGATCCCTTAATCGGGCAGGTAGGTTAGAAAATTTAAAAAGGGAAATGGATAGGTTAAAGTCAGATATAGTGGGAATTAGTGAAGTTCGGTGGCAGGAGGAACCAGACTTCTGGTCAGGTGACTACAGGGTTAAAAACTCAAAATCAAATAGGGGTAGTGCATGAGTAGGTTTAATAATGAATAGGAAAATAAGAATGCGGGTAAGCTACTACAAACAGCATAGTGAACGCATTATTGTGGCCAAGGTACATACGAAGCCCACACCTACTACAGTAGTACAAGTTTATATGAAAACTAGGTGTGCAGATGACGAAGAAATTGAAGAAATGTATGATCAAATAAAAGAAATTATTCAAATAGTGAAGGAGATGAAAATTTAATAGTCATGGGTGACGGGAATTAGGTAGTAGGAAAAGGGAGAGAAGGAAACGTAGTAGGTGAATATGGACTAGGGCAAAGAAATGAAAGACGAAGCCGCCTAGTAGAATTATGCACAGACCACAACTTAATCATAGGTAACACTGGGTTCAAGAATCATAAAAGAAGGCTGTATACATGGAAGAAGCCTGGAGATACTAAAAGGTATCAGAAATATTATATAATGGTAAGGCAGAGATTTAGGAACCAGGTGATAAATTGTAAGACATTTCCAGTGGCAGATGTGGACTCTGACCACAATCTATTGGTTATGACCTGTAGATTGAAACTGAAGAAACTGCAAAAAGGTGGAAATTTAAGGAGATGGGGCATGGATAAACTAAAAGAACCAGAGGTTGTACAGAGTTTCAGGGAGAGCATAAGGGAGCAATTGACAGGAATGGGGGAAAGATGTACAGTAGAAGAAGAGTGGATAACTTTGAGGGATGAAGTAGTGAAAGCAGCAGAGGATCAAGTAGGTAAAAAGACAAGGGCTAGTAGAAATTCTTGGGTAACAGAAGAAATATTGAATTTAATTGATGAAAGGAGAAAATATAAAAATGCAGTAAATGAAGCAGGTAAAAAGGAATACAGACGTCTCAAAAATGAGATCGACAGGAAGTACAAAATGGCTAAGCAGGGATGGCTAGAGGACAAATGTAAGGATGTAGAGGCTTAACTCACTAGGGGTAAGATAGATACATCCTACAGGAAAATTAAAGAGACCTTTGGAATAAGAGAACCACTTGCATGAATATCAAGAGCTCAGATGGAAACCCAGTCCTAAGCAAAGAAGAGAAAGCACAACGGTGGAAGGAGTGTAAAGAGAATCTATACAAGGTCGATGTACTTGAGGACAATATTATGGAACTGGAAGAGGATGTAGATGAGGATGAAATGGGAGATACGATACTGCGTGCAGAGTTTGACAGAGCACTGAAAGACCTGAGTCGAAACAAGGCCCCCGGAGTAGACAACATTCCATTGGAACTACTGACGGCCTTGGGAGAGCCAGTCCTGACAAAACTCTACCATCTGGTGAGCAAGATGTATGATACAGGCGGAATACCCTCAGACTTCAAGAAGAATATAATAATTCCAATCCCAAAGAAAGCAGGTGTTGACAGATGTGAAAAATACCGAACTATCCGTTTAATAAGTCACAGCTGCAAAATACTAACTCGAATTCTTTACAGACGAATCGAAAAACTAGTAGAAGCCGACTTCGGGGAAGATCAGTTTGGATTCCGTAGAAATATTGGAACACGTGAGGCAACACTGACCCTACGACCTATCTTAGAAGCTAGATTAAGGAAGGGCAACCCTACGTTTCTAGCATTTGTAGACTTAGAGATAGCTTTCGACAATATTGACTGGAATACTCTCTTTCAAATTCTAAAGGTAGCAGGGGTAAAATAAAGGGAGCGAAAGGCTATTCTCAATTTGTACAGAAACCAGATGGCAGTTATAAGAGTCGAGGGACATGAAAGGGAAGAAGTGGTTGGGAAGGGAGTGAGGCAGGGTTGTAGTCTTTCCCCGATGTTATTCAAACTGTATATTGAGCAAGCAGTAAAGGAAACAAATGAAAAATTTGGAGTCGATATTAAAATCCATGGAGAAGAAATAAAAACTTTGAGGTTCGCCGATGACATCGTAATTCTGTCAGAGACAGCAAAGGACTTGGAAGAGCAGTTGAACGGAACGCATAGTGTCTTGAAAGGAGGATATAAAATGAACATCAACAAAACCAAAACGAGGATAATGGAATGTAGTCGAATTAAGTTGATTGATGCTGAAGAAATTAGATTAGGAAATGAGAGACTTAAAGTAGTAAAAGAGTTTTGCTATTTTGGGGAGCAAAATAACTGATGATGGACGAAGTAGAGAGGATATAAAATGTAGATTGGCAATGGCAAGGAAAGCGTTTCTGAAGAAGAGAAATTTGTTAACATCGAGTATAGATTTAAATGTCAGGAAGTCGTTTCTGAAAGTATTTGTATGAAGTGTAGCCATGTATGGAAGTGAAATATGGACAATAAATAGTTTGGACAAGAAGAGAATAGAAGCATTCGAAATGTGGTGCTACAGAAGAATGCTGAAGATTAGATGGGTAGATCACATAACTAATGAGGAAGTATTGAATAGGATTGGGGAGAAGAGAAGTTTGTGGCACAACTTATCCGGAAGAAGGGATCGGTTGGTGGGACATGTTCTGAGGCACCAAGTATTGGAGGGCAGCGTAGAGGGTAAAAATCGTAGAGGGAGACCAAGGGATGACTACACTAAGCAGATTCAGAAGGATGTAGGTTGCAGTGGGTACTGGCAGTTGAAGAAGCTTGCACAGGATAGAGTAGCATGGAGAGCTGCATCAAACCAGTCTCAGGAGCTGATGACCACAACAACAACATATCATTCAATTTTTCTGAAATTGTAATAATTCGTTTTTCAGAACATGTACATCACATCTACCGATTTCCGTCCCATTGGGATGATTCCTTCATGACGCTTCGTATTCTTTCTCTTTTGAAGTGTATCAGTTTCTTTCAGATAACTGTCGCTCCAATGACACGACAGACTTCCCATCTTACTACCTACAGTTTGTACAAATTCCAAAGAACAACGTAGAAGCGGATGAAGAAGAAAAATAAGAATCAAATTAATTGACTTCACTGACTCTACAAAAGTGTTGCACATTTCTTGTTTGTTTCTTATTTGTGACAGTTTATCGATGAGATTGGGAAGAGAGGGTGGGCTCCAAATTAATGTCCTCTGCGATACCATAATATACCCTCCGTTCCGTCTAGTCAACGCGCTTTCATAAGCAGCTAGTTCACTTACGGGCTCGATACTACAGACTTCCACAGTCGTATCTGAAGATGACGAGCAGCTGTCTTGTTGAAGCTATACCATTTCTACTGTAGTATTCGAACTTTTCAGACATCTACTTAGAATCATCCTCCAGTTGTGCCTTCGTATGTTGTTTCTGGTTCATACCCAGGACCTGTAATCTGCGCGAAGTTTAAATACACTGTACGAGACCAGCAGATCGACGCACAGCTCGCAAGTGATTATGTGTGTTCCGTGATGGTATAACTGCGCCAACATATAAAGCTATAATCTGTAAACCACAGTGAGGTGCTCGACAGAGGATACTTCCCATTGTACGTGCTATGAGGTTAGAAGTGTGAATTATACCCACTTCCATTTAAACTGTGTGCCAGTAAGGTATAATACCATCATTGGAATTATTATGTTTCCTTTTGATATAACTTATCTCGCTGATCTATGGTAGGGGAGAGCGCTTCCACTGATGCAGATCTGTCCCCTCTCCTATCTTTTCAACAACCATGTGTGTTTCTATATATATGGCTGAGTTCGAATGTTTTAATCATCGCTCACTTGCAGGCAGAAATAAAGTGGTATTGAGATGCGGTACCAACCTACAGATTCATTTGTGTTGGAGGAATCAGAGACATGGCAGAAACAGGAAGGTGGGTCATTGTTGGCAAGTTACGAACTTCGCCACCACTTGCTCGGCAAGCGAGGCAATGGCATGGATAATGAATAGCGGCACTGTGCTGTTGGACAAGGAACGTGTCAGACGCATGCTGCCTGATGCACGTATCTTGAGGACTGGTGTTTCACAAAAGGGATAATTTCGACTAAAATTTGTACATGATGAACGGGAGCGTAACTGATATTCATGTACCTGAACTGATTTTCAGTCATGTATTTGAGTAAATTCTGAGTACCTTAGGTACCTCACTCCGACCCTGTGGCCGTTGGGGTGTGTAGCTGTGTAGGCTTGGAAATAACTATGGATTAAATTCACATTATCTTTTCTCCTAGATCTCAACCTTATGGGATTCAACAGGAAAGCGTGTGCTAATCTATAGGAGTTATACAAAAACAATCTGCAGATGTATTGTATAAGATCGGTGGTCTGCTACCATAATGTGTGTAGTTAATAAGTAGCCAATTCATCTCAAACGGGTGGTGAATGCTACTGAACGCAGCAGACTGAGATGAACCTGCCGGGTGTAGTATTGTATAAAATGTTAATAAGATTTGTAGCGAAATCATTTGCTCACGACCAAGTGAGTAAAATAAACACTGATCGGCAAAAACATTACGACCACCGACGGATTATCGATATTAACCTGTCCAGGCGAGGAATAACTGCTAGAGAGAGAGACGTGTGGTACATGTAGTATGTGTGAACATTCTGTACGTGTGTAGAATAGGGAAGGCGCGCGGTCTGTGTGAGTTTGACCGAGGGCTGTTTGTGATGGCCTGGAGACTCGGCACGAGCATATCGGAAACTGCAGGACTTGTTGGGTGTACGAGGAATGCTGTGGCCAGTGTCTTCAACACGTGGCGAAACCAAGGTGAAACCACGTCCAGACATCGTGGAGTTGGGGGGCCACCCCTCAATAGAGATGTCGAACGTCATAGGCTGGGCAGGCTGGTAAAACAGGGCAGGTGGCGCACTGCGGTGGAACAGACATCAGACGTTAATACTGGGTGTGTCTGAACACTCCTACCGTTGGCCTCTGCAACCGACGACCTATCCAAGTGCCAATGTTAAGACCATGGCATCGGCAACTATGGCTGGAATGGGCACGTGACCATCGGCACTGGACAATGGCACAGTGGCGGAGAGTTGCATGGTCTGATAAATCCGAATACCTTCTATATCTACATTTACACCCATACTCCGCAAGCCACCTGACAGTGTGTGGCGGAGGGTACTTAGAATACCTCCATCGGTTCTCTCTTCTATTCCAGTCTCGTATTGTTCGTGGAAAGAAAGCTTGTCGGTATGCCTCTTTGTGGGCTCTAGTCCCTCTGATTTTATTCTCATGGTCTCTTCGCGAGATATATGTAGTAGGGAGCAATATACTGCTTGACTTCTCGGTGAAGGTATGTTCTCGAAACTTCTACAAAACCCCGTACCGAGCTACTGAGCGTCTCTCCTGCAGAGTCTTCCAGTGGAATTTATCTATCATCTCCGTAACGCTTTCGCAATTACTAAATAATCCTTTAACGAAGCGCGCTGCTCTCCATTGGATCTTCTCTATCACTTCTATCAACCCTCTCTGGTGAGAAGTATTCAAGCAGTGGGAGAACAAGTGTACTGTAACCTACTTCCTTTGTTTTCGGATTGCATTTGCTTAGGATTCTTCCAACGAATCTCAGTCTGGTATCTGGTTTACCGACGATCAACTTTATATGATCATTCCATTTTAAATTACTCCTGATGCCTACTCCCTTACAATTTATGGAATTAATTGTTTCAAGTTGCTGACCTGCTATATTGTAGCTAAATGATAAGGGATCTTTCTTTCTATCTATTCGAGCACATACACTTGTCTACACTGAGACTCAATTGCCATTCTCTGCACCATGATTCAGTTCGTTGCAGATCCTCCTGCATTTCAGTACAATTTTCCATTGTTACAACCTCTCGATATACCGGAGCATTATCCGCAAAAAGTCTCAGTGAACTTCCGATGTCAACCACAAGGTCATTTACGTATATCGTGAGTAGCAACGGTCCTACGACACTCCCCTGCGGCACACCTGAAATCACTCTTACTTCGGAAGACTTCTCTCCATTTAGAATGACATACTGCGTTCTGTTATCTAGGAACTCTTCAATTCAATCACACAATTAAGCTGATAGTTCATATGCTCTTACTTTGTTCATTAAACTACTGTGGGGAACTGTATCGAACGCCTTGCGGAAGTCAAGAAAGACGGCATCTTCCTGGGAACCCTTGGCTATGGCCCTCTGAGTCTCGTGGACGAATAGCGCGAGCTGGGTTTCACAAGATCGACTTTTTCGAAACCCACCTTCTTCATCATATCCATGGGAGGGTGAGAATCCGGCGTCTCTTCTTGACACTCGTACTGCGGGTCGGAGATAAGCTGGCGGCGGCCCATTATGCTCCGGGGAACATTCACGTCGTTATCCATGGGTCCAGTGGAGATTGTGCAAGGCACTATGACGGCCAAGCAGCATCGTGCGTAGGTTGCAGACCACGTGAACCCCTTCGTGACGATCATGTTTCCCGACGGCAGTGGCACAATTCAACAAGATAATGCGCCATGTCACCAGGCCAGGAGAGTGATTTTAGGAACACAGCGGCGAGTTGAAATTGATGTGCTGGCTCCCAAGCTTGCCAGATCTGAACTCGATCAAACACATCTGGGATGTCACTGAAAGTGGCGCAAGAGCTCATTAGGTGACTTGTGTGTACAGATGTTGTGCCTACTCCATTCAGAGACCGACCAAAGCCTCACTGCTTCCAAACTACGAGACATCGCCGCTTTTACCCGTGCCAAAGGTGGATATACAGGTTACCTGGTAGGTGGTCATAATGTTCTGACTGCTCTGTGGATGTATGGGCCTCTCATCATTCTTATGACGGTGAGTAACATGCGTAACAAAGCTGTACGAAACTGGCCCACTGTGTGCAAAGACTAACGGAAAACTGCTCTCCATATCAGGTATTTTTCGTTGCCTCTCGTCACTAGGAGTGTATAATAAGTGTTGGGACACGTGTCTAATGGTAAATCCTTTAATAGGAAGGAGCAATGTGAGATAGTGACCGCGTACAACTATAACTAGAGATTTCGGTACTTATTCTGTGTGTCTACACTCATGATTATAAATGAAGGGTAATGCTGATACATTGTGAAACAACGCTCTGGTGGATGGTTTGGGAGTTTAAATCACCTCGGGGTATGACCTTGCGGTGTATTTTACCTGCGGTCGTCGCTCGGTGGCGCTGACAGCAGTTCACGTACGCAGAGGTGTGTTGGTACATGTCACAGTACGTTGCAGCGAGTAAGTGTGCAGACGTTTACAGACGTGCCAATCGTGACTGTGTGTTGAAAATGGCTCAGAGACCACATATTGATGACGTTCTGAGGGGTAGAGTACTAGGGCAACTGGAGGCTGGTCAAACGCTGCAGGTAGTAGCATGGGCCCTCCGTGTGCCACAAAGTGTGATCTCACGATTATGGCAATGACTGCAGCAGACAGGAAACCTATCCAGGCGCTACAGTACGGGACGTCCATAGTGTACAGCACCACAAGGAGACTGATATCTCACCATAAGTGCCCGCAGACGGCCACGGAGTATTCCAGGTAGCCTTGCTCGGGACTTTACCGCTGCCACTGGAACAGTTGTCTCCAGAAGTATACAGACAACTGAACAGAAATGGTTTATTCGCCCGGAGACCTGTAACGTGCATTCCACTGAACCCTGGTCAGAGGACAGCGCGTAAAGCATGGTGTAAAGAACACAGTACATGGTCATTGGAACAGTGGTCCTAGGTTATTTTCACAGTCTAGTCCAGGTATAATCTGAACAGTGATTCTCACAGGGTTTTCATCTGGCGTGTACCAAGAACCAGATACCAACCCCAAAATGTCCTTTGACAGGGACCTGTATGGAGGTCGTGGTTTGATGGTGTAGGGTGGGATTATGTATGGTGCACGTACATCCTTGCATGTCTTTGATAGAGGAAATGTAACAGGTCAGCTGTATCTGGAAGTCATTTTGCACCAGTATGTCCGCCTTTTCAGGGATACAGTGGGTCCCACCTTCTTCCTGATCCATGATAACGCACGGCCCCATCGAGCTGTCATGGTGGAGGAGTATCTTGAAACAGATGGTATCAGGGGAGTGGGGTGGTCTGCCTGTTCTCCAGACCTAAACCCCATCGAGCAGGTCTAGAATGCTCTCGGTCGGCGTATCGCTGCAAGTCTTCAAACCCGTACGACACTTCAGGAGCTCCGAAAGGGACTGGTGGAAGAATGTGAGGCTATACCCCACTAGCTGCTCGACCACCTGATCCAGAGTATGCCAACCCGTTTTGCGGCCTGTGTACGTGTGCGTGGTGATCATATCCCATATTGATGTCGTGGTACATGCGCGGGAAACAATGGCGTTTTGTAGCACATGTGTTTCGTGACGGTTTTCTCAACTTATCACCAATACCGTGGACTTATAGATCTGTGTCGTGTGTGATCCCTATGTGCCTGTGCTATTAGTGGCGCCAGTTTTGTGTAGTGCCACGTAGTGTGGTACCAAATTCTTCAATTATCCTTAATTTATGAGCATCAGAGTGCAATAAAGGTCTGTCTGGGTGGAACCCGCCACTGTGATTTGCAGTGTGCATAACTATGCCTGCTACCATGGCAATTTTGGCTAAGATGTTAACCCACCCTTTCTTCAGTTACTAACCGTTAATGACCACAGACTTCAGTACCATCATACGTAATAATTTACAATGCACGGATTTCACCAGGACTTGTGCTACCCACTGTGTTGTCATGCATTTTGACTTCTCCTACATCATTTTGTGCATCTCCTTTTAATCAAGTGTAGTAGTATGCTCTCGTCCTACACGTCTAATTACATGTAATTGTGATGTTCATTAGTCCTGAATCTTTCAAACTTCCCGTTAGTATTCATTTCAGTCTTCTGTAACTTATAAGATCGAGTGACTACTCATCTGGTATTATTTGGACGAACAATGTCATAGAGTGAAGTGAATTAATTATATGTGATGTGTAAAGATTATAGTAATGTTGTTAAATCAGATGGATATCAGTATTAATATTTTGAATGCGTTAAGCTACTCAGCCATTAAGCCTATCCACATATCCCTCCTGAAAATATCAGGAATAGCTATGATAAACTCTCATGGAGAGGAAGGCTACACCTTTATGTTGTAACCAAAATTACGTTGTCCTCGACTGTTCTGTTCAAAAGGGAGTCTGCAGGGTTTTGAATGTTAAACGCATGTGAAGTCGTTTCCCATTTGCACATCTTAGGAGCCGAATTCGAAAATTATATTAATGAAAGAGGCATGCAGACCACGGAACAGTACACCGATGGGTTAAATTTTACGCATTCATGATAAATTCTTAAAGGAAAAATATCAACGACAAGAATAGAAAGAAGGAAGGATAGATTTTGAAAGGGTTTCTTCCCCTTCCATTCACGTATACAGCACAGAAAGAATATTTGTTTGATGATCTCTGTCTATACTATTCTTAGTGTAATCTTGTCCTGGCGATCCCTCAGAATGCGATACGCAGGCAGTAGTACTATATTCGTAGATTCATCATTGAAAACTTGTTCATGATACTTTGTAAGTAGACTTTCTTGGGATAGTTTGAGCGTATCTTAAGGCGTCTGCCAGTTCAATTTTTCCAGCGTCACTGACACAAAGAAACCAAAATATGTCCTGTTAATCGTATGTAGTACAGATTTAAACACTGAAACGATTAATCTGGAGGGGGGGGGGGGGGGGGGGACACAGATACGGTAATGACCTCTGGTAACCTCAGGATCAGCTCACACACGCAGTTTCAGTCGCTATGGAGATTTGGAGCGTACAGAATCGTGTGTTTGCTGCGGAACACTTATTCAGTGGTCACGATTCAGCGTGTTTTCCATCAAAATTTCAATGTCGATCTTCTAGATGCAGTCCCAGATCAAAATACCTAACTTTGACGGGTTGCATTCTATAGAAGTACGCGATCTGTGATGAAGAAGAAACCATTTGTTCTTAGTCAGTTCCGTCAGAACTCTGGAAAACAAAGACAGTGAGAACGACATTTCTCGCCAGTCCAAAACTATTCATGAGGCGATAGGCTGTAGTACTTGATATGTAACATCCTTCACAACATCGTATCTTACATGATGATCTCAGACTTCCTCTATACAAAATAATGATCGTCTAGCAGTCAAGTGAATGGAATTTTGCGCAGCGTGAAGAAATTTGTGATATAATAGACACCCATCTAACGCAAGATGCAGCGCCCATTTCCATCTGGACAGCTATATTAATGTACAAAACTGTCGGTAATGGTTGTGGGGAAACCTACATGAACTACGCCGAAAACCTCTGCACACGTCAAAAGTAACAGTGCCTTGCTATGTCTCCAAGACACAGAAAGTTGGCCTTCATTTTTTTTATTTTTAAGTGCAGGTAACCGCAGTTACTGTAACAGAAGCGTGCCGCATCTAAATATCAAACAAATTTCTGCATCCAGAACTGAAGAGGTATCGGGTGAACGTCAGAGAAACGTGGTTCCAACAGAATGGTGTCACAGCATACACGGTGAGAGCATCCTCGGAAGTGATTCTATAGATGTTTACTTGCACATTTCATTTCACAATTTAGAGATGTTGTTTGGTATGCACACCTCCCTCGATCTGTTAGTTTGCGACTTCTTTTTGTAGGACTACGTGAAATCACGAGTGTACATCAACAACCCCCACACAAGCGATGAGGTGAAAATTTCCGTTTGTCAATAAATTGAAGCTGTATCGAACGAAATGTTCGGGGAAAGCCGTGCAGAGCTTTGAGAGGGGGCTCCGAAATTGTCTCCGACAAGAGGTACTTAATATTAGTGACATTATTTTATGAACTTCATTCATACACGTAGGTCTCAAAAATGCAATAAAAATATTAATATTTAATGTGGAACTTTTTTCTATCAATAAAACATTGGAAATAATTCAGCAGTGAAAAACATGCATTTAAGCTGTTTCACACTGTATACCATGAATCACATTTGTTACAGTTTACACCGTATTTATTACTAACGTGTTTATTTATGTGTATGCAGTATTTCAATTTTTTCGTAAATTTATGTATCAACTTTACTCAACGTAATGGGAAACGAAACCAGAGGAGGGAGAGATTTGGTCATACACAGTCGTAAAGTCGAACAATGTGTGTGTTTATCACAGTGGTCGTGTGTACTCAAAGTCACAGTAGTGGGTCGATGTCGTTTCGGAACGTAAAGTATGCCAACTACTGCACAGTGCTAATCGAATATATTAGGGACTTAATATTATCAGGAAAATTGTGTAATGGAAGAATCAGAGTAACTCATATAGTCTGAGGTTCGTAAATTGTATACGACTGTATTTCTGAGGCACCAATTGGGAGCAAACTTATTTTGTTTTGCTACGGTCTGCAGTATGAAGTTACTGAGCTGACATACTAGTTTACTAATGTGAGCTATCGGTTCACCTCTGGACAGTGTCATCGAAATGAAGTTTCTACGATGAAACTCTACAAGTTGAAGAAGAGGTAACGGCAATATGTGAAGATGAACATAACGCCTGAGTAACACTGATAGAGGAAATGATCTGAGCAAAACTTGTCAGAAAACCTGAATCATTATTAACGATGCAGTTGTGTTCCAAAAACTATTATGGGATTTCGAAATGGTACCGTGAATCAGTTATCACGTCTTATATCCATTAACGACCTACCTGAAAATCGTACTAATGCTGTAAAATAAATCAGAGTAAATAATATGGAACTAGTGATCTATCTTAACTGTTTAGCATAAATTAGTTCGAAGCAATGATTGACAGTCCTAAGAGTGGTTGACCAGAAGGAGTAGATGTTGGAATTGAACAGCTAAAACATTTCGGAAAGAAAGCGAGAGAAACTAAAACGGTCTTAACTTCTGCTGGCTTCTGTGACTGACTTGCGCCTACTTCATTAGTTAAAACAGTTTCAAGAAAATTAGGTGAGTTTCTAAATCGGTGTAAACTACAATACGTTCGACTGTAAATTACAAATATCAGTGCATCTGATAGCCCTAGTTTACTGTCTGTAATGCTCAGATATCAAGAGTGCGCTCCACTCTGACAGACAATAGTGCACATCATGTCCACATCAGCATCTCACTGACTGAAAGTAGAGCGAAATACAATGCCTCTTTCAGAGATTCTGTTTAATGCAAGATGCTACACATCAATTTGAATAGGTCTTTGCAAGCAACTCAGTTAAGTTTGGTGTAATTATTATGCAACAAGTAAGTGAACAGAATTGCTTTAATGATCTGTGTTAGCAGTTCAAGTCTAAGATATTTAGTAGTGTGAAAGGAATTGCAAAATAGTGGCTATTGTAAATACCAGTGGTGTCGGGATGCGTGAAACCTGACAAGAGTCGTAGACAGGCACAATAAAAAGACTGCTCTACATTTAAGCTTTCGGACAGAAGGCATTCTCCTAAAGTAGAAAATACACACATACAGTATACTCACGCGAGCGCAAGTCACACATACGTGAATGTGTTTGGCCGAAAGCTTGAATGTTTAGCGGTCTCTTTGTTGTGCTAGACTGCGACTCATTATGCTGTCTGCACACTCTCCTCATCTGTTGATTTCTGGTTATTTGTTATTTTCTTCGGAACCTCCATTTTCCTCTCCTGCGTCGAGCTTCGGAATAAAATCTTCTTCCCGAAGTATTAATGAATTACAGATCTTCCAAACTTTCCCTCCTCCTGCATCTACTGATACTGTTCTTCGTTCAACAAACCAAGCAATTTATCGCAACTTTATACACTAAGTGTTCCCACATGACCGTCTCTACTTGGTTTCTACCGTGAACAACCAAATTAGAAAACATTCTGAATGCCTGTTTTCTCCTGCCAAATTCAACCATCTGGTCGTTAGTAGTACGAAACAGCGAAACAGATTCTCCTTATATAACACAACTGTCCTTCCCTAATAATTTCACACACCACGTACGTCTGCCTCAACACTTTCGAGTCCCACCGTTGGACTCGCTCGTCAACTCTCACTTCCTCGCTCACAGTTTTTTTATTACACTGGTGTACTGGTAGATGGGACGGCTTGGCTGTGGAAGTGGAAAGGTAGCCCACAACATAGACAGACAACAGTATTCACAATTGCAAGCACCAAGCTTTAATGATCTTCCAGCAATTAAGGCTCTTAACAAATCTCAACTAAGCAAAGACATAAACTTTGTTACAAACATATGTTAACCTTCAACCAGTGAATAACCCCAACAAAGAATTACCAATAAATAAAACGTACATAAAAGACTGCTTTACAAGAATACTTAAATTAAGTAAAATCATGAAAGCTAAGTTACAAATTTTATGTTAAGCTTCAACAGGTGAATAACCCCAATAAAGAAGTCTCATTTAAATAAAACATAGGTAGGAAAATGCCTTACCAAAATGCTTGAATTGCGTAAAATCATGAAAAGCTGAGTTACAACTTTTCTCACAAACTACTTAGGAATTTACAGCAAGTAAACAAGTTTGATCTTTTTAACCAGACGGTAACTGCGACCGAGGCCACTCAGAGCGGAGGACCGCCCCAACGCTGGTCATCAACCGAAATCGTCACGGACCAGTAGCCACCGTGGTAAAACAGACTAACGTTTCAGTAAGCGACCGACAACAACACAGGAGTAACAGTGATTCAAAGTCGGCGTACGCCTTACGAAACACGGCCCACCCTGAAGCGGGAGCAGGCGCAGCTGACTAGCGGCCATACAACGGCGAGCAAACAAATCTCAAGCCGCCCGTACTAACGCGGAAAATGATGGCGAGCGACAAGACGCCACGCACAAAGCAGCAACCGTGCCTACCCCTTGACCGCAGGATGTGCCCTGTCTCCTTGTCTATGGTAATACAGTTTATAGCACACAAGAAACGATTTAATAATGGCCTTAGTTCAACGCAAGATCAGTTAACAGTTAGGTCCAGTAAAGATTTACCAACAGATTTACCTTCAAACCAACTTCAGGAACACAGGCGGAAATTAGTAAACTTGGCATAAGATTTCATCAGAGCGATAAACAACGAAACAAATTAAACATTTGCCAAAAATACAATCATGATACGCAAGCCCTTTAAGACCTTGCTATCTTACTTACAGTTATCATTAACGGCGAAACATACACAAATGAATAACAAGAAATTCACCATTGAAAGCAAAAAACAACACACCACAAAGGTTAAATTAATTAATTTGCAGACGATCCAGTTCCACAAGATTAGGACTAACCTCACTCGGCAGCAATACATTTGTGTGCGTGATAACTACACTCCTGGCAATGGAAAAAAGAACACATTGACACCGATGTGTCAGACCCACCATACTTGCTCCGGACACTGCGAAAGGGCTGTACAAGCAATGATCACACACACGGCACAGCGGATACACCAGGAACCGCGGTGTTGGCCGTCGAATGGCGCTAGCTGCGCAGCATTTGTGCACCGCCGCCGTCAGGGACAGCCAGTTTGCCGTGGCATACGGAGCTCCATCGCAGTCTATAACACTGGTAGCATGCCGCGACAGCGTGGACGTGAACCGTATGTGCAGTTGACGGACTTTGAGCGAGGGCGTATAGTGGGCATGCGGGAGGCCGGGTGGACGTACCGCCGAATTGCTCAACACGTGGGGCGTGAGGTCTTCACAGTACATCGATGGTGTCGCCAGTGGTCGGCGGAAGGTGCACGTGCCCGTCGACCTGGGACCGGACCGCAGCGACGCACGGATGCACGTCAAGACCGCACCGCCACTTCCCAGCAAATTAGGGACACTGTTGCTCCTGGGGTATCGGCGAGGACCATTCGCAACCGTCTCCATGAAGCTGGGCTACGGTCCCGCACACCGTTAGGCCGTCTTCCGCTCACGCCCCAACATCGTGCAGCCCGCCTCCAGTGGTGTCGCGACAGGCGTGAATGGAGGGACGAATGGAGACGTGTCGTCTTCAGCGATGAGAGTCGCTTCTGCCTTGGTGCCAATGATGGTCGTATGCGTGTTTGGCGCCATGCAGGTGAGCGCCACAATCAGGACTGCATACGACCGAAGAACACAGGGCCAACATCCGGCATCATGGTGTGGGGAGCGATCTCCTACACTGGCCGTACACCTCTGATGATCGTCGAGGGGACACTGAATAGTGCACGGTACATCCAAACCATCATCGAACCCATTGTTCTACCATTCCTAGACCGGCAAGGGAACTTGCTGTTCCAACAGGACAATGCACGTGAGCATGTATCCTGTGCCACCCAACGTGCTCTAGAAGGTGTAAGTCAACTACCCTGGCCAGCTAGATCTCCGGATCTGTCCCCCATTGAGCATGTTCGGGACTGGATGAAGCGTCGTCTCACGCGGTCTGCACGTCCCGCACGAACGCTGGTCCAACTGAGGCGCCAGGTGGAAATGGCATGGCAAGCCGTTCCACAGGACTACATCCAGCATCTCTACGATCGTCTCCATGGGAGAATAGCAGCCTGCATTGCTGCGAAAGGTGGATATACACTGTACTAGTGCCGACATTGTGCATGCTCTGTTGCCTGTGTCTATGTGCCTGTGGTTCTGTCAGTGTGATCATGTGATGTATCTGACCCCAGGAATGTGTCAATAAAGTTTCCCCTTCTGGGACAATGAATTCACGGTGTTCTTATTTCAATTTCCAGGAGTGTAGGTTGCCCAAACAGGACTCCAAAACCCAAAACAACAAGTCACACGTCAGCTGTTTTGTTCTCGGATACTAGGCACCACCGGGCTAAGAAAATCGCGACAAAAAAATAATCTCTGAAATTACAGCTGCCTGCAGCAAAACAAATGAGTCAGGGTGCATGAACGTAAAGCACAAGCCACTGTTCCAGCCGGAGCGTAACCTTTTCAATGCACATACGGACAGAACAACACACGTGGGCATAAAGGGAGCAGCAGATGCGTACCAAGCAAACTATACTGCGCCAAAATACGACCCACGTCACGTCCACTAACCGGAGCACTTCTCCCGGAGCTGGTGTCTGCTCGCTGGACTGCCAACTCTCTGTCTCCCGGAAAGCGATGCTGACTGCCGCCTTGCTCGACGCTCCCTTCTCGGCCGTGCACAACAACTCTTCTCTTGTCGCCTCAGAGTGCAGCCGCAATGTCCGTTCTCCCCTGCTGTCCGCCCCAGACTCCCATACTCGCACTCACCCCCTCGTTAGGACACGCTCCGACAGGAGGCGCTCGCGATCGCACATAGTGCCAACCTCAACAAGAGGAGTAATCGATAGCGTCTTGCGCCCGAGAGCCGCGCCACGGCTCAACTGGAAAAATATTTCCCACTGGGCTGAAGCTTCCAGATACAAGCAGAGGATATATACGAGTACACTGAAAATTGTACTACTAAGTAATTTGTTTTTCTTTATACATGGCCACATGGAATATATAAAAGGAAAGAAAGAAAAACTTTACATATACTATTTTACCCTACATTCTAGATTGGCTGTTGCGGAACGGTTTAGGTGGTTGAAACAAAGGCATCACAGATGGTTCCTCAAACTCGATAAAGCTGCCTCAAAATACATTATATGCTGAAAAGACAGATCACTTATGAAAACAAAAGTCGGAATTTTTCGCTTACGAAAATTTTACTTCCTATATCAAATTTTCTACAGAATTCTCAAACAGAAACTTCAAACATCTCTAAAAGTGAGGAACATTGACCGTAACAACGACCTAGAAACTCACGTTTGAGCTACAAACATCAATTATAATTTAGACTAATTTTATTCGTCTTAATCCAATTTTTTTACTTCATTCATGTTCTCTACTTAATGAAAATACATCTGCTTCTACATGGATACTCTGCAAATCAAAGTGCCTGGCAGAGGGCTCATCGAACCACTTTCACAATTCTCTGTTATCCCAATCTCGTGCAGCGCGCGGAAAGAACGAACATCTACATCTCTTCGCGCGAGCTCTGATTTCCCTTATTTTATCATGGTGATCGTTTTCCCTCTGTAGGTCGGCGTCAACAAAATATTTTCGCAATCGGAGGTTGGTTCGAAATTCATGAGAAGATTCCTCCACAACGAAAAACGCCTTTGTTTTAATGATGTCCATCCCAAACCCTGTATCATTTCACTGACACTCTCTCACCTATTTCGCGATAATACAAAACGTGCTGCCGTTCTTTGAACATTGTCGATGTACTCCGTCAATCCTATCTGCTAGGGATCTCACACCACGCAGCAGTATTCTAAAAGAGAGCGGAAAAGCATAGTATTGGCAATCTATTTAGTAGGTTTGTTACATTTTCTAAGTGTCCTGGCAATAAAACGTGAACTTTTGTTTGCCTTCCCTATAAGGTTTTCCATGAGTTCTTTCCAATTTAAGTTGTTTGTAGTTGTAATTCCTAGGTATTAAGTTGAATTTACCGCCCTTACATTTGACTGATTTATCGTCTAACTGGAGTTTAACGGATTCTTTTTAGCACTCATATGGATGACCTCACACTTTTTGTTAGTTAGGGCCAATTGCCAATTTTCGCGCCTTACCGGTATCTTTTGTAAATCTATTTACAATATGTTTTGATCTTCTGATGGCTTTGCCAGTCGATAAACGACAGCATCATTTGCAAGTAACTGAAGACGTCTGCTCAGATTGTCTCCCAAACCGTTAATATAAATAAGAAACAGCAAATGGCCTAAAACACTACCTTGGTGAACGCCAGAAATCACTTCTATTTTACTCGATGACTTTCCGTCAATTACTACGAATTGTGACCTCCCTGACTGGAAATCACAAATCAAGTCACATAATTGAGACGTTATTCCAAAAGCAGGCAATTTTTCTACAAACCGCTTGTGTGGTACAGTGTCAAAAGCCTTCCAGAAATACGGAGTCCACCTAGAACAGTTTTCAGTCGCTAAATCTTAAGATGAGGTGACATTTATTCGTTTATGTACGTAAAATCTGGAAGGGACTAATTAATGTTACAATAATAACTTCCTAAGACATTGTACATTTGGAAATAAAATTACGTGCCTGTTAAAAACTGATTTTTCTTAAATTCAGTTTTTCTCTCCATATGGGGTGTTGTTCCTCTAAGGTATTCAGTTATTTGACAATCAAAAACTACCTATTTTAACTTTCCTACTTTATAAATCGTGACTGCTTAACGGTTTCGTACAATTTCGTCATAAATGGAGAGTAGCTTCTTTCCAGTATATCAGAAATCGATTTTGTCTTGACATTGTAATTTTTTCCATTTTCTGTCGTTCGTTAGTGACTGCAAAAAGTAAGGAATTATGTTCCGTCCATCCAACTAAACGAATGTCAGCTTTTTGCCAAAAGCGTTTCGCTTCTTTTATTTCTGAATCATCGTCAGTGTCCTATATATGCATTATGAAGTAATTACTTTTGAATACATTATGGGAGTGAACAGTGATCAATGTGTTACAAATATTTACTATCAAAAACAGTCTTGATCACAATTTATTTATTATGGTGACACGTTTCGACCACTACTGTGGTCATCTTAAGACCAATGAGTAAGAAACTGCTTCTGCTGGAGAATCACTACTCGCTGGTCTGAAGATGGCCACAGTAGTGGTCTAAACCGGTCACCGTAATAAATAAATTGTGACTGTTTTTGATAGTAAGCATTATTAAGTGGTTAGAAATATATTACTATGATACGTTTCGTCATGTTTTTCTCTTGCTTTTCAGATTAGGTACAACTTTTGTAGCAAAAGTTTCTGATGTTAAATTATTGTTTGGTGTTACTTCCAATGTTGCGAGTCCATGTATGTCATCCTGAAAATGTGTTCACAAACACCACATAAACAAAAAAACGCAAGGTAAACGCACAGCGACAGTAGGCAACACTACACTCTGTAAATGCACTCATCTTGATAACACTATGAAAAGTGTGTGGTGTAATGAATAAGGGCGAAAAATGATAATTTAACATCACAAAACATGTGATAAAAAAGTTGTTTTTAATCTGGAAAACAAGAGAAGAATATGAGAAAACATAACATAGTAACATATATCTAACCACTGCATAGTGTATTCATTATATATATAAAAACAAAAAAGTATTACAGGCCACTGACGATGTTTCATAAATAAAAGAAGCGAGACGTATATGGCAAAGAACAAACTTCTCTTAATTTAGTTGCATAGACGGAACACGTCTCCATGAATTTATCTTTATAGTTAACTTTCATTTCTGAAATGGATGACTTCAGATTTGCAGTTATCAACTTCAAAACCCGCTGTTTACAAATAAATATTTATTCAGAAAGGACCTCTGCTGCAGAACGCAGACCCAGATAGGAGCGACTGCGCGCTAGACACTTTGGCAGTCTAGCAGGTGAACGACCTCCCGCCCGCAAACCCCGCCGATCTCGTGTAACGGCACTTACCACTTCCATTCACATAATCACCTTAGCAGAGAGAACACGAGCTTTCCATCTGCTCCTCCCACATCGCTGAGTATCGAGTGGCTTCGCCCCGGTTCGAAACGCACTTCTCCGTTGCAGCAGACACTGGCTTCTGCAGGAGAAGACGATGACCTGATAATTAGTTGCTGCCGAATTAACAACGTGGACCTTTTTTCCTTTCTTCACTACCCACAATTATTTTTTATTCTATAATTAGTTGCATTAACACTGCTGGTTACTCATAGAAAATAGTGTAAGAGGCGTTCGATGAGTAATGCAACACACTTGTTTTCCGAAAGCATGTTGGTTTTATTAAGGACTCTAATACAACAACTTATTCCTCACTCTTTTGGCTACAAAATCTTATTTTTCAGATTAATCTCCGTTCAATGCGACGGCGTTACGCCACCTTACTGGGAGCGCCTGTGTGCCTGCATGGTGGCAGTCTGTTGTTCAACAATGGAGCCAGCGTCTTGCTGTATAAGTAACCTTCGCATCGTCCACGCACTGCTTCCAGTGGAGTGCATCCTTCATTGGGCCAAACAGATGGAAGTCAGTAGGTGCGAGTTCCAGGCGCACACCTTTCGGTACCACAACTGGTAGACGATTGCGTTAGCAACAGAGTTGTCCAGTTGTGTATCGAGGTGTTTTACTGTGATCCGTCGATCACTCGAATGAAAGTGTCCGCGCGTTCCAACATAGGAGGAGTCTGAGCTGCGGGTTGCCAGCCGACAAGGGGAGAGTGGATAGGTTTGCACGACCTTATTGTGATGATCTCGCTTCGCCCGACGACTCACCTTGCTTCTGTTCACTGCCAGGTCTCCATAGAGATTCTGCAAGCGCTTATGAGTATCAGCAATTCTCTGGTTTTCCGCTAAAAGAAGTTGGATTGACACCTCACTGCCTGGAACGCACCTCTGCTTCAGATGGCATTTTGAAGTATATGTAGTGCCGCCACTTGAAACTGTAGGGGCTGAGGTGGGAACATTCCACGACGTCCCTCAACATATTCCACAGTATTTTCAACTGAAACTAACCGAGGAAAAACAGTGATGCATTAGCTACTGAACATCCCTCATATTCATGAAGTCATGTTGCAAGCTGCTGTTAAATTGCTCCTTCACTTTTGCTTACAATTTCGTTTTTATTTTCTAAATTCACGAAATAATCTTTGCAGTGAACTTCAAGCAGCCACGATTTCTGTAGTATTGTTATTGTCGTCGTCGTCAGTCTAAATACTGGTTTGATGCAGCTCTCCATGCCACCCTATCCCTTACAAGCCTCTCCATCTCAGAGTAACTACTGCAACTTACATCCTCCTGAATCTGCTTAGTGTATTTATCTCTCTGTCTCCCTCTACGATTTTACCCTACTTACTTCCCTCCAATACTAAATTGGTTATCCCTTGATGCCTCAGAATGTGTCCCATAAACGGATCCTTTCTCCTAGTCAAATTGTGCCACAAATTTCTCTTCTCTCCAATTCCATTCAGTACCTCCTCGTTAGTTACGTGATCTACCAATCTAATCTGCAACATTCTTCTGTAGCATCACATTTCAAAATCTTCTACTTTCTTCTTGTCTAAACTGTTTGTCATCCATGTTTCACTTCCATAGATGGCTACACTCCACTCCGACGCTAATGCAATAAACTATAACCAATCTTGGGCCATGTGCTCATTATATCTTGTCTCAAAGTAAAAAGAAATTTCAGGAACATGATAACCGTAGTACACTATGTGATCGAAAGTATCCGTACACCGCCAAAAACGTAATTTTTCCATGTCAGATGCATTGTGCTGCCACCTACTGCCAGGTACGCCACATCAGCGACCTCAGTAGTCATTAGACATTGAAGTATCCGTACACCGCCAAAAACGTAATTTTTCCATGTCAGATGCATTGTGCTGCCACCTACTGCCAGGTACGCCACATCAGCAACCTCAGTAGTCATTAGACATTGTGAGAGAGGAGAATGTGGCGTTCCGCTCAACTCATGGACTTTGAACTTAGTCATGTGATTGTGTGTCACTTGTGAATTATGTCTGTACACAAGATTTCCACACTCGCATACATCCCTAGGTCCACTGTTTCCGATGTGATAGTGACGTGCAAACGTGAAGGGACACGTACAGGTCGACCTCGTCTGTTGACTGATAGAGGCCGCCGACAGTTGAAGAGGGTCGTAATGTGTAGTAGGCAGAGATTTATCCAGACCAACAGAATACCAAACTGCATCAGGATCCACTGCAGGTACTATGACAGGCGGAGGTGAGAAAACGTGGATTTCGTGGTTGAGCGGCTGCTCATAAGCCACACACCACGCCGGTAAATGCCAAACGGCGCCTCGCTTGGCGTAAGGACGTAATCATTGAACGATTGAACAGTGTAAAAACGTTGTATGGAGTGACGAATCACTGTACATAATGTGGCGATCCGATGGCAGGGTGTGGGTATAGCGAATTCCCAGTGAACGTCATCTGGCAGCGTGTGTGGTGCCAACAGTAAAATTCGGAGGCGGTCCTGATACGGTGTGATCGTTTTTCTCATGGAGAGGTCTTGCAACCCTTGTTGTTTTGCGTGGCACTACCACAGCACAGGCCTACATTGAAGTTTAGAGCACCTTCTTGCTCCCCACTGTTGAAGAGCAATTCTGGGATGGCGATTGAGCACCTGTTCATAATGCACAGCCTGTGGCCGAGTGGTTACATGAAAATAACATGCCTCTCATGGACTGGCTTGCACAGGTTCCTTATTGAGTCCTATAGAACACTTTTGGGATGTTTAGGAACCCCGACTTCGTGCCAGGCCTTACCGACCGACATCGATAACTCCCCTCAGTGGAGCACTCCGTGAAGAATGGACTGCCATTCCCCAAGAAACCTTCCAGCACCTGACTGAACGTATACCTGCGAGAGTGGAAGCTGTCATCAAGGCTAAGTGTAGCCCAACACCATATTGAATTCCAGCATTACCGACGGAGGGCGCCACGAACTTATAAGTCATTTTCAGCCAGGTGTACGTATACTTTGGATCACACAAACACACACACACACACACACACATATATATATATATATATATATATATATATATATATATATATATATATATATATATATATATAGAGTTCCCAAAACTCCTGAAGACAGATGTTTCCTGTTGATATTGTATCATAGACACAGTCCTTTCGACTGTTCAGATATGTCATTAAACCCGCCCAAAGATGTAATCAAGCATGCATGAAGAGCGCCTATTAGACAGAGGGGTCAGACAGCCAATCATTTTCGGTCATTGCACCAGGAAAGAGGTAGACGACTTGTGTTGTCTGTAGTTCAACCATACCTAGACGGTCAGTACCGCGGTTCGATGGCATCCGCATTGTTACTTTGTGCAAGGAAGGGCTCTCAACAAGGGAACTGTCCAGGCGTCTCGGAGTGAACCAAAGTGACGTTGTTCGGACATGGAGGAGATACAAAAAGACAGGAACTCTCGGTGACAGGCCTCGCTCAGACCACCAAAGAGGTACTACAACACTGGATGACCACTACCTACGGATTATGGCTCGCAGTGGTGCTGACAGTAAGCCACCATGTTAAATAATGCCTTTCATGCAACCACAGGAGATAGTGTTACGACTCAAAATGTGTACAATATGCTGTATGATGCGATTATTTCCTGCGCACCTACCAATCATCTGCAGGAGAGTAATGCAAGTGGACGATGAATGTTATAACCACAAAAAAAATCTGAATGATCTTCATTTTCGGAGAATGTAGGAGAAATGTTGAGTCCGCTGTTGCCTTGTACGCCGAGCGTTTTCGAGAGAAAGCTCGCTCTCATTCGTTCTTTTACAAGGTTGTAAAAGCCTTTATGTCTGATGGCAGGGTAGAGACCGGCAAAATAAAACGAAGCAAACATGTTATAGGAGAAGCTAATGAAATGGTTGTACGAGTGGCAATGCTCCACAACCCACGGATAAACGGCCGACAATTGCACTACGATCCCGTTATATCCGTAGGTAGTATTGTCACAGAACTGCATCTTCATAAGTACCCTCCATACCACGTGCTACTGCATCAAGTAATTCATGGCGCCGATTTACATAACCGGGTAGTGTTATATGAATATCTATGTCGGTCGAAATGTAAAAATAGATGTATAAAAACACGCGTCGGTCACATTCTTTCGAATGTTCTCCAGAGTCCCCAAATGACACCCTTTTAAGACATATTTCAATTTAAGGAAAAGGAAAAAGATCCAAATCAGGCGAACAGGGGGACAGTAAAACAACACGAATGCCTTACGAGGTCAAAAATTCCGTAATGGAAGAGGCGTTGCTACATGGGGCGTTGTCCTTATGCAGAATCCAATTGTCTACTATGGTCTCACTCGATTCACCGTAATCCTGCGTGTTTTTCCTAAGACATCCTTGTAAAACACTCTGTTGACAGTCAGTCTTGGAGGAGAAAATTCTTTATATCGTGATAAGAGCATCCACACGTTTTCGCCGGTTTTTGAAGCTGATTGTTACCCCAGCGAAGTTCACGTTCGAGGTGTATTTGGAAAAAAAATGATTTTTGTCAGCCTCTTCCTCACAGTCCTGTTACATCTTTTCATTTCCCTAAGTTTAGCTCAAAATTTTATGGTATAAATTTGCTCCAAATTTCGTAACACACGACACAAACACAATCTCACTGACGGTGCTTCCAAAAGTCAAGTGATGACTCTACGGAGCTGAAACTAGGACTGAGCGCCTGGAAGGGATGAACACACCGGTGTACCCAAGTAGAACCACACAGCGTTGCCAGATCGCTCGCAGTGTTGCTGTCGTCTGTTACGGTAGGGAGAGCTACAGGTACGCCGCGTGGGACGGCCTTCCTCCCAGCAGTTGGCCGCTGCACAGGTTGTAAGGACAGGCCATTGTCCGTAGCCAAACTGATTACGTCTCGGCCGACGACGGTGAAAGGAGCCTCCGGTTTCTTGTGGAGCGCGGCTGGGGGCGGCGGCGGCCACAGAAGCCACAGGTCAGCCCTCTCCAGTGCCGCCGGGAGGCGCGGCGGTCCCATAGAGCGTGGGGACACTGTGGCTGATTGATGAGCGCGCCTGTAATTAGCTACTGGCGCGAGCCATTGATTGGCCGCTCCGGCAGAGACCGCACCGCACCGCACAATCTACAGAGATGGGCTCGCGCTGTCACTGCCACAGGCTGATGGCGAGAGGAGCCGGACCCACCGTCACCTGCCACTTCATTCCGAGCTTCGTTACAGAGGGACGTTTTCCATTCCTCGCTTATAGTGCCCACATTATACTCTAGTCAGCAGATGACTTTGCGCCGCCGGCAGACAATCGTCCGAGGTTCTTCAAAAAAAAATGGTTCAAATGGCTCTGAGTACTATGGGACTCAACTGCTGTGGTCATTAGTCCCCTAGAGGTTCTTCACTCCGGCACTCGTAGTTAACGTATACTGAGGTGTCATTGGATAGTGGTATGCACATACGAAATAGTGAAGGCAGCAGAGGATCAAGTAGGTAAAAAGACAAGGGCTAGTAGAAATTCTTGGGTAACAGAAGAAATATTGAATTTAATTGATGAAAGGAGAAAATATAAAAATGCAGTAAATGAAGCAGGCAAAAAGGAATACAGACGTCTCAAAAATGAGATCGACTGGAAGTGCAAAATGGCTAAGCGGGGATGGTTAGAGGACAAATGTAAGGATGTAGAGTCCTATCTCACTAGGGGAAAGATAGATACTGCCTACAGGAAAATTAAGAAGACCTTTGGAGGAAAGAGAGCCACTTGTATGAATATCAAGAGCTCAGACGGAAACCCAGTTCTATGCAAAGAAGCGAAAGCAGAAAGGTGGAAGGAGTATATAAAGGGTCTATACAAGGGCGACGTACTAGAGGACAATATTGTGGAAATGGAAGAGGATGTAGATGAAGATAAAATGGGAAATAAGATACTGTGTGAAGAGTTTGACAGAACACTGAAAGACCTGAGTCGAAACAACGCCCCGGAGTAGACAACATTCCATTGGAACTATTGGCGGCCTTGGGAGAGCCAGTGCTGACAAAACTCTACCATCTGGTGAGCAACATGTATGAGACAGGCGAAATACCCTTAGACTTGAAGAGGAATATAACAATTCCAATCCCAAAGAAAGCAGGTGTTGACAGATGTGAAAATTACCGAACTATCAGTTTAATAAGTCACAGCTGGAAAATACTAACACGAATTATTTACAGATGAATGGAGAAACTGGTAGAAGCCGACCTCGGGGAAGATCAGTTTAGATTCCGCAGAAATGTGGGAACACGTGAGGCAATATTGACCCTACGAGTTACCTTAGAAATAGATTAAGCAAAGGCAAACCTACGTTTCTAGCTTTGTAGACTTAGAGAAAACTTTCGACAATGTTGAATGCAATGCTCTCTTTCAAATTCTAAAACAGGCAGGGGTAAAATACAGGGAGCGAAAGGCTATTTACAATTTGTACAGAAATCAGATGGCAGTTATAAGAGTCGAGGGGCATGAAAGGGAAGCAGCGGTTGGGAAGGGAGTGAGACAGAGCTGTAGCCTGTTCCCGATGTTATTCAATATGTGTATTGAGCAAGCAGTAAAGGAAACAAAAGAAAAATTTGGAGTAGGTATTAAAATCCATGGAGAAGAAATAAAAATATTGAGATTCGCCGATGACATTGTCATTCTGTCAAAGACAGCAAAGGACTTGGAAGAGCAGTTCAACGGAATGGACAGTGTCTTGAAAGGAGGATATAAGATGAACATCAACAAAGGCAAAATGGATAATGGAATGTAGTCGAATTAAGTCGGGTGATGCTGAGGGAATTAGATTAGGAAATGAGACACTTAAAGTAGTAAAGGTGTTTTGCTATTTGGGGAGCTAAATAGCTGATGACGGTCGACATAGAGAAGATATAAAACTGGCGATGGCAAGGAAGGCGTTTTTGAAGAATAGAAATGTGTTAACATCGAGTATAGATTTAGGTATCAGGAAGTCGTTAATGAAAGTATTAGTATGGAGTGTAGCCATGTATGGAAGTGAAACGTGGATGGTAAATAGTTTAGACTAGAAGAGAATAGAACCTTTCGAAATGTGGTGCTACAGAAGAATGCTGAAGATTAGATGGGTAGATCACATAACTAATGATGAAGTATTGAATGGAATTGGGGAGAAGAGGAGTTTGTGGCACAACTTGACTAGAAGAAGGGACCGATTGGTAGGATATGTTCTGAGGCATCAAGTGATCACAAATTTAGCATTTGAGTGCAGCGTGGAGGGTAAAAATCGTAGAGGGAGACCAAGAGATGAATACACTAAGCAGATTCAGAAGGATGTAGGTTGCAGTAAGTACTGGGTGATGAAGAAGCTTGCACAGGATAGAGTAGCATGGAGAGCTGCATCAAACTAGTCTCAGAACTGAAGACAACAACAAAAACATGCACATATGCAGATGGAAGTACAAAAAGCAGTGCGTTGGCGTAACTGTCATTTGTACTCCTCCACAGTGTCAAGAGTTTAACGACAATACCAAATTTAGAGCAACGCAGTGGCCGGCGGGCTTCATTTAACGACCGAGAGCAGCGTCGTTTGCGTACATTTTTCAATGTTGACTCACAAGCAACACTGCGTAAATTAAAATCAGAAATCAATATTGGACGTACTACTAACGTACCAGTTAGGAGAGCGAGGCGAAATCAGGCGTCAATGGTCTGTGACGGCAGCCGACCGACGCGAGTGCCTTTCCTAACAGCACGACATCGCTTGCAGTCCCTCTCCTGGACTCGTGATCGTGTCGATTGGACCATAGACGACTGAAGAATTGTGAGCTGCTCATATGAACCCCGATTTCAATTGGTAAGAGCTGAAGGTAGGATTCGAGAGTGGCACAGACTCCGCGATTCCTTGGACCCAAGTAGTTATCAAGGCACGGTTCAAGCTGATAGTGGCTCCATAATTGTGTGGGCTGTGTTCACATGGAATGGACTGGGTCCTCTGATCCAATTGAAGCGATTACTGTGTGGAAACGGCTATATTCGGTTACTTGGAGACAATCTGCAGTCACTCGTGGACTTCATGTTGCCAAACAACGGTAGAGTTTTTGTGAGTGACAGTGCGCGGTGTCATAAGGCCCCAGTTGGGCGCGACTTGTTTGAAGAACATTCTGGAGAATTCGAAAGAATAATTTGGCCATCTAGATCGCCCGATATGAGTTCCAGTGAACACTTATGAGATATAATGGAAGGGTCAGTTCGTGCACAAATCTTTCACCAGTAATACTTTCCCAATTGTGGACCGCTATAGAGACAGCATGGCTCAGTACTTCTATAGGCGACTTCAGCGATTTGTTGAGTCCTTGCCACGTCGAGTTACTTCTGTCACCCCAAACTGCACTTGTGAACCAAAACGTTTGGACCACTTGCTTAATACCGTGTTGGTTTCTCTTTAGGAGGCAGTACAGCAGTGATTCTGTTCGACAGTGACCAAACATGTACTCGATCGCTTTCGAGAGATTTGTGGCACTAGAAATCTACGGACACAGTGGCTTCTGCTTGTCGGGAAATGAAAAGTGAATGTATAGGGTCTGACTTCCTTCACACTTCCCTATACTGAGACCTTCTGTAATTATCATAGATCTTGGCTCTGGTGAGAACTCACTCAATACGAGCCTAATACTGAAATCTCTTTAAAAGTGCAATGGCTCATCACATTACTGGCCCTTATATAAACACGATTTTATTTGGTCGCTTTCTTGTTTTTTCTGCACACATTTTGGAATTGGTATTAATCTAATTTTCAGGTGAGCTGAAGACGTGAAACATTGGACATAGCTCAGAACTCGATGATAATGCAATATTAACCCTCTTTCGTGTCTAATGTGGGCGAAGGGTACTTGATATACCACTGCTATTTAACGCCTTTTCCTGTCTCACTTGCGTATGTTTTGTGGTAAGAAGAGTTCCTGGTAAATTCCTATGACGTACCCAAGACTGAAAAACAGAAAATAATTAATTAAATTAGAAACATGGTTACTGGTAATTTTAATGTAACACGTTTTTGAAACGGACTAAAATGCATAAAATAACCTCTCCTAGCTCAATACAAGTTCCTTGCCCCGTGCACATAGTCCTGAAAATTGAGGCTTGTGAATTTTGAATAGCCATTAAAATACTTGCAGAATATAAAATGAAAAACGTTGTACTCATTCATCACAAAACTAAGGCATGAGTAGTTCATCTCGTTACTGTTATCTATTGCAGGCGTCCCACACGCAAAATCGGCTGACCTGCAAAATTAGAGTAATGAAATCGTTTTTTTGGTGTCATTTGTGTTCATTCATTATGTGTTCTTGGTGACTAAATTGAAGACAATGCCGGTAGTCCTACCACTGGCTGGCACAAATCACTAAGTTTGCTACGTTCTATTCTCCAGGTTCTAAATCATAGTTGCGTGGGTTCTGTTCCACATCTGTTGATACATCGGTGTTTAGCAGTAGTGTTGTAGTTTTTTATGAGAAAATCTTATAATGGGAATGTGTACTGTACACTACGATGAGTATACGTGTCAATGGTAATACAGCAGTGTTAATCTGGGTATCATCAGTTGGTATAGTTCAGTCTGATTGCTAACAAGGAGCAAGGCGCGAAGTGGTTTTTATCAGGATAGTCTTATAACAGACAGCTTTATGGAGCAAAATAAAACGATATATTTTGTGAGTCAGAAGAGGAATATGTGACTTGCCCCTCAGAACAGTCACCCCCGATAGATGGTGAGCACGGCGATAAAGTGAATCATAGTACCCAGTTAGATAATGGAAACAAATGGCTCTGACCACTATGGGACGAAACATCTGAGGTCATCAGTCCCCTAGACTTAGAACTACTTAAACCTAACTATCCTAAGGACATCACATACATACATCGCGAGGCAGGAGTCGAACTCGCGACAGTAGAAGCAGCGTGGTTCCGGAGTGAAGCGCCGAGAACCGCTCTGGCCACAGCGGCCGGCATAATGCAAACGGTGTAGTGAATGTCAGCGCTCATGAGGTAATGGAAGAGGTCAGACCACTACATGCGTAAGTGGTGTCGATAATTCATAATCGGGAAGGGGGGAGAGAGCAGAAACTGAACAAGGAAGCGATAGACATCAGTCGAGTTGTAACTGGAGAAGTTTCACCAGAGAGAAGTAGCGAACTGCGAAATGACAAATGCAGGCCAATAGATTTTTCAGTATTAATGAGGAAAGGAAACAAGGACATGGGGGCTGAAAATAACATAAGAACAAAAAGACTATGGAGGAAAAGATACAAAAGAAAATCAGGCACGAAATAAAGGACATGGGGAAAAGACGCAAGAGGAAATAGGCCAAGAAAACTAGGAACTGGGGGAAAATACAGAAGGAAATTCGGAAGATAAAGGGAGAAACCAAGAAAAGTGACAAATTGGCAGAAGAATCAAAGAATACAGGTGAAGAGACAGTAAGTAAAGCCAAAAATGCTTAAAGGATAGCATATGAGGAAACACAAGAGAATAAGAGAACTAATGAGTATAGTTGTGAGGCCATCTTTAAGACAGGAGAAGAAGTCGAAAAACGGACAGACATATCGTCGAGAGGTTGGAAGAGGCAACAAGTCTATCAGCGAACGAAACCTGCAGATACGTTCGAGAGTGAGATGCAGAAGCTCAGTGCAGGATCTGATGTAACCAGCCCAACAACGATTCCAGAAACTGAAGAAGTACAGCCACTACTAACCATTAAAAATCAACAGGAAATTATGAATACAGGGATTACCGACATATAAGCTGCGATCTGTACCATTACCCGTACAGTGCAAAAGTTGCCATTACAAACAACAACCTTCTGATCGCTTCCACCACGATGCGTCAAATGCGGAAAGAAAGACAATAGTGGATGCACCCTACTAAAAGAGGTCTCAGCTCAATCCGTGAACTGCAGACAAAGATCCAGCCCGCCTGATATCGATTTAAAGACTGCGTACGTGAGCGCGATGTATAATAAATATTAAAAAGTGTAATTATTACCACCAAAGCTAACAAACAGCGAAGTGATTAACAAAAAACAATTTATTGTGTATAATCTCTGTGTAATGCTAATGAACATGACCAGAGACTGTTGTTTTATAGAACTCTCTCTCCTATTTTGTTTCGTCTTGGGGAAGGCCGCCATTGTATAGCAGTCTGGTATTTAGTGTAAGTTTGGATGTAATTTAGCAAAAAACTCTTATAATTGTTATGAGAAAGTGTGTATTATTGATTTAGTGGGCACGCCTTTTGATAGTAGTCATTAATTACAATTAACAAATTTATTTTCAGAACTTCGTGTTGCAGGAAGCTCATCGACCCTAGCAGCATTTGCTGGGCCATTACGCTGACGAAATTTTTTAATTAGAAATTCAGGCCATAATATTAAATGTGAATGTGAGACATTTCTCTATTTTGATATTCCAATAGTTTCAGAGTTAACAGTGTAAAAGCCCGCAGATCGTGGGGGTGCAGTCCCCCGCCCGGGTTCCCGGGTTCGATTCCCGACTGGGTCAGGGATTGTCTCTGCCTCGTGATGGCTGAGTGTTGTGTGATGTCCTTAGGTTAGTTAGGTTTAAGTAGTTCTAAGTCCTAGGGGACTGATGACCATAGATGTTAAGTCCCATAGTGCTCAGAGCCAGCCAATAGAGTAAAAATAGATTTTATTTATTAATATTTAGAAAACTGAATGAGTTCAGTATGTTTTAAGATTGGCTATTTAACGGCAAATGAGATTATCTCCAGTTTTTCCTTGCAAATAACGAATAATAATGAAAAATACTCCATTCAACGAGCATAACAGTATCTCAGTTACTTTATGGAGTTTGGTACATAATGACCAGTAGCCCCCTGAGAACCAAATTAATTATTACAGGTTGCGTAAAAGCACACACATTTTCTTTTCAAAATAGCAGCGCTCACGCTAACTATCTATTATAAGGCGGTGAGTCGCACTTTGTGCTTAAATTATTATTACTCACGTACTTCGGAATAGCCGAGGTTCATACGTGTGGTATCGTGGTATTGGGTTATTTCAAAGTCTCATGCTAGCCCACAATATTTAACAAAGTAAAAGATATTGCAATATTTAGTAGATATGTATTTTTTGTTAAGTACCGCAATAAGTAAAAGAACCAAAAATACCCGTGTACCACGATAGGCACTGACGTAAGCAGCGCCTTCGAAGAGACCATGATGGTCATCCAAACCATCGTAGAGAGATGTCTACTCTCTGCCCTCATTGAATATGGGAAAAAAATGAAAGAGTGAATGAACAGATAAAATTAGTAATCACCTTATAAGCACTTGTAGGTATGGCCGACTAAGGTAACCAATAGCCCAGCACACAAAAAAGATACAGCAACATGTACGTGGGATGAAAATGACGTAAAAAACGGAGAAGATAAACTTTACCTCCGAATAAAAGATATTCAGAAGCGCACCTCAGGGCACCAGAAGAGTTCTGACTGCGAAATCTGATCGGACACAATACGGACAGAAGGAACGGGCTGGGCGGTTGAACAGCTATATTCTTGCGTGAAACCACGACCCGCAAAGACGAAAATTTTCCTTCAAGTGTACTGTTTGATGGCACTACAGTTGCAGCCTGGACGAGTATGGGGCGAATAACCTTTGTCGTGGCGTACTTGAGACTGAATTCCCGAATGCAAGACCAGGATTTTTGACAAACTGTTACCAAATGTTCAAATGTATGTGAAGTCTTATGGGACTTAACTGCTAACGTCATCAGTACCTAAGCTTAACAATACTTAACTTAAATTATCCTAAAGACAAACACACAGACCAGTGCCCGAAGGAGGACTCGAACCTCCGCCGGGACCAACCGCACACAAACTGTTACCATCTACTACAAAGTTAATATTGGTGGCGACGTTAATACTGGGGTGTAGTTGACAGGCATAACTCTGGACATTAGTCAGGAAGAATCAATACCCTAAGAAGTGGATACGGAAATTCTAAGGAATGACAAGATACGTTTGAAGTTCTCTAACGCTATAGATAGAGCAATAACGAATAGCGCAGTACGCAACACAGTTGAAGAGGAATGGACGTCTCTAAGAAGGGCCATCACAGAAGTTGGGAAGGAAAACATAGGTACAAAGAAGGTAGCTGCGAAGAAACCATGGGTAACAGAAGAAATACTTCAGCTGATTGATGAAAGGAGGAAGAACAAACATGTTCCAGGAAAATCAGGAATACAGAAATACAAGTCGCTGAGGAATGAAATAAATAGGAAGTACAGGGAAGCTAAGACGAAATGGCTGCAGGAAAAATGTGAAGACATCGAAAAAGAGATGATTGTCGGAAGGACAGACTCAGCATACAGGAAAGTCGAAACAGCCTTTGGTGACATTAAAAGCAACGGTGGTAACATTAAGAGTGAAACGGGGATTCCCCTGTTAAATGCAGAGGAGAGAGCAGGTAGGTGGAAAGAATACGTTGAAAGCCTCTATGAGGGTGAAGAATTGTCTGATGTGATAGAAGAAGAAACAGGAGTCGATTTAGAAGAGGTAGGGGATCCAGTATTAGAATCGGAATTTGAAACAGCTTTGGAGGACTTACCGTCAAATAAGGCAGAAGGGATAGATAACATTCCATCAGAATTTCTAAAATCATTAGGGGAAGTGGCAACAAAACGACTATTCACGTTGGTGTGTAGAATATATGAGTCTGGCGACATACCATCTGACTTTCGGAAAAGCATCATCCACACAATTCCAAAGACGGCAAGAGCTGACAAGTGCGAAAATTATCGCACAATCAGCTTAATAGCTCATGCATCGAAGCTGCTTACAAGAATAATATACAGAAGAATGGAAAAGAAAATTGAGAATGCGCTAGGTGACGATCAGTTCGGTTTTAGGAAAAGTAAAGGCACGAGAGAGGCAATTCTGACGTTACGGCTAATAATGCAAGCAAGGCTAAAGAAAAATCAAGACACGTTTATAGGATTTGTCGACCTGGAAAAAGCGTTCGACAATATACAATGGTGGAAGCTGTTCAAGATTCTGAAAAAAGTAGGGGTAAGCTATAGGGAGAGACGGGTCATATACAATATGTACAACAACCAAGAGGGAATAATAAGAGTGGACGAAGTGCTCGTATTAAGAAGGGTGTAAGACAAGGCTGTAGCCTTTCGCCCCTACTCTTCAATCTGTACATCGAGGAAGCAATGATGGAAGTAAAAGAAAGGTTCAGGAGTGGAATTAAAATAGAAGGTGAAAGGATATCAATGATACGATTCGCTTATGACATTGCTATCCTGAGTGAAAGTGAAGAAGAATTAAATGATCTGCTGAACGGAAGTAACAGTCTAATGAGTACACAGTACGGTTTGAGAGTAAATCGGAGAAAGACGAAGGTAATGAGAAGTAGTAGAAATGAGAACAGCGAGAAACTTAACATCAGTATTGATGGTCACGAAGTCAATGAAGTTGAGGAATTCTGCTACCTAGGCAGTAAAATAACCAATGACCGATGGAGCAAGGAGGACGTCAAGAGCAGACTCGCTATGGCAAAAAAGGCATTTCTGGCCAAGAGAAGTCTAATATCAAATACCGGCCTTAATTTGAGGAGTACAGCATTGTATGGTAGTGAAACATGGACTGTGGGAAAACCGGAACAGAAGAGAATCGAAGCCTTTGAGATGTGGTGCTATAGACGAATAGTTGAAAATTAGGTGGACTGACAAGGTAAGGAATGAGGAGGTTCCAAAGTAGCAAGACAGGACCACAGAAGTTACCCGAGACACCGTTTCGGCGCCCTGTATTGAAATAAACCGACACACGGACACACAGGCAGTTGCATGCCAGGCTACGTTGCGGTTAACATCTAGTTCACAGTAATCTGCGAGAATAGAACCATGTCCGACGACAACAGAGTTTATTCATGTTAATCTGCAAGTCCTTGTATATGTTTATGAACTTTGTCTTTGGACAGTTCAGCGAGAAACAGTTTCCACTGTATAGAGTTTCCATTGAACAAACAGTGCTACGAGGAACTGCTGCTATTGAACAATGCTTCGAGCAATATTACTAACGGCAGTCCACTTCAGCACAAGTTTTAGATTGGTTCCCTCATAGTACATATACACTGACGCAAAGTCACTGACAAGAAGATGAGGATTCATTTGAATGTGAATAACAATGATGGAAGGAGGATATTAGCACCAAATAATACTACAGGTAGAGTAATGAAATTTCGGGAATACAGGTCTGTAAGTAACATATTTAAGAGACTAACATTGGAAGATCGCAGGTTAATGTGAGCACGAGATAATCCATTATAAATGTGAAATACTGGTGGATTAGTGACAGGTGTAACCTACATAATACTCAATGCAAGCACGCAAAAATGAGTTCGTTGTATTGTATTGGTGCCGGATGGGATGGAGTTCCACGCCAGATGAATTTGGTCAGTATAGGGCGGTCAATGCTGTTTACGGATGACGCAAGAATTGTCGTCCTGTTATATCCCAAACGTGTCAATTAGAGACAGATCTGCTGATCGAGCAAGACTACGGAGAGCATGTTGAGTCAGGTCCTACAACAGCGATATATGGGCGATCGTTTTCCTGTTTGCAAAACGACTCCTGGAATGTTGTTCATGAGCGGCAGCAAATCGGGTCAAATCACCTGACTGTTGTACAGATTTTCAGTCAGGGTACTGTGCGATAAACACGAGAGTACTTCCGCTGTCATGCGAAATCGCACCCCAGACCAAAACTTCAGGTGTAATCTCAGTTTGTCTAGCACTCAGATAGACTGCTTGCAGGTCCTCGTCTGGCATGCTCCTAACAGCCATCACTCGCTCCGAGGTAGAACCATATTTCATCAGGAAACACAAACGTCCTTAATCCTGCCCTCCAATGGGCTCTCGCTTGACCCCACTGAGGTCGCAAATGGCGGTGATTTGGAAAATGGTTCAAATGGCTCTGAGCACTATGGGACTTAACATCTGTGGTCATCAGTCCCCTAGAACTTAGAACGATTTAAATCTAACTAACCTAAAGACATCACGCAACACCCAGCCATCACTGTGATTTGGAGCCAGTGGCGCTACAGGGCGACTTGTTCGGAGCTGTCCTTGAAGTAACCGATTTGTAACACAGCGTCGTGGCACTGAGGTGCCAACTGCTGCTCAAATTGCTGCTGTAGGTGCTGTATGATGCACCAGCGCCACATGCTGAACATGGTTATTTTCCCTCTTGGAAGTGCCACATCGCCATCAGGAGACCGGTCTTCTGGTGCCCGTGCATTCTCGTTATCACCGGTGCCAGCCATTATGTACTGCAGTTACATTCCTGCCAAGCTTTCCCGCGATATCGAAGGAGGAACATCCAGCTGCTCGTAGCCCTATCATATGATCTTGCTCAAACTCAGTGAGGTGTTGATAATGTCGTCCTTGTTGCCTTAAATGCATACGTGTTGTAACCTCCCCACAAAATAAAATAATATGAATAATATTCTCTTTTAGCGTAACTACCCAACAGTGAAAATATAATACAATGTGACAAACCTATAACCTTTCAATAATTGACAGTCAATATAACCTGGTAAATTTTTGACGTCAGGAATGCTGCGTCATGGCCCTGATACATCATTCTGAATAAACTGAAAAATCTTACGTTAATTAGATCGCCGCATAACGCGTATATATCTGCTCCTGTAAGAAATTTTCCTGGCGCAGCTAAGTGCAATGCTGGCCGATAGATTTGTCTTATAAAAAAGGAAAGAACTGACTTTTCTTTTCAATAATCGGGATTGCCAAGGATTGGAGAAACTAGTGAATTCTTTAAATTGAGATAAATGTCAAAAATTACTTTTTATGAGAAAGATTATTATTAACAGATTTTTTTTAAACATTTACATGGGACTTGATGTAACTATACTACATACGCGCGAGGCTGCTTTTACCTTATCCTATAACGCTCAGGCTCTGCCATCGCTGCACACGACCGGCCCAGCCAACACGATACACCAGACACGAGTGCTCGCTAGCAACAACATACTGCTACTGCTACACAGTTCCTACTGCAGTCAATACTGCTCTTTGGTCTCAGATTCTCTTCTAGCTTACATATCGCAGGCAGCGCGTGGGCAATACATCGAAATTACATCAGCTCGAGTGCGCTAGCAACAAACTCTTTAATCATCGACCTCTTACATAACCCTCCACTGGGGGCAAAAATTTGGCAGCGATGGTGAGTCAATTGGACTTGCCATGAGCAACAGATTTTTCTATAATTTATTTAGTTTACTAAGGCTACAATCACAGAGGATATACATCATTGATAAGTGCAGAACATATTAAGAAATTAAATAGAGTGCACATGCACTGAGTACAAAACATATTCAGAAATGACAAAGTATATACGCAATGAGAAAAAAATATATTAACAAAATAGAGTGCACACGCACTGAGCACGAAACACATTCAGAAATGACAAAGTATATACACAATGAGTACAAAATATATTAACAAAGTAGAGTGCACACGCAAGATAAAGGTTTTTATCATTTTACAAGAATTTAAATGCACTGTATAAGCCTTTACTATTACAGGAACTAGGAAAGGAATGGGAAGGATTGCATCATGGTTGTAGCACAGTAGGTTGCACGTAGCTGCACTGAAAGTCCATATCTTTCTACAGAAGCACAACACCAAGTGAGACAATCTGAAGTTTTCTTCCCTGAAGTATTTATCAGTGTAGGCAAGACACTGAAATGTTGTATTAATATTCAGTGTTATCATTTTGGTAGTACATTAGGTACACCAAACAGTAGGACCATAATAACATCTCCATCGTTCAAGGTGGTGGACAGCTTGATATGTCAACACCATATTTTTGTAGAATCCATACTCTTACAGCAACGTAGAATTAGTGCAAAAACCAATATAGTGCTCCATGATCATGAGGATGGACACGATAAACGGATCTTGCAGTAATTAGGTCAGTAGGTGAAGGACACATTAAGTCTTATGCTAGTCATCATAGAATTACACTAATGTATCAACCGATCTGAATAATTATTGGCATTCATTGCCTAGTTACAAAGTATTCATGTAGTGTTACAAAACATTATTCAGTATTATTCACAAGTCATCATTTAAAACAGGAGCTATTGAATGTAGCATCAAGCTACTGGTGTTTATATATGATATCATGTAAGTGACATGAGACATATTTAAAATGTAAGACATTGGAACTATTACTCAAGGTCGGTAGTCCAATAATACATAGACATAATGGAATCAATACACAGAAAATTTGCATTGTCTTTAGGACTAAAAATATATCTTAACCTGGTAGTATTATTTAGTTGTATACTGGTAATAGTTGGGACTTGTAATATTTTTTTTAGCAATGCATTGCACTGGGATCGATAATTAATTGCTGGAGCATGAAAATATTTGCTTTTGACTTATTGCTGGAAATAAGGATTATTAACGTCATTCGTCATGAGTCAGCTGTAGCAAGGTTATGAAACACGTAGAGTATATGTTATCACATTCATAAATGATAGACACAAATGGGTAAAAAAAATGCAAGTATTAGAACAGATTTAATAACTAACTACTTGTAGCATATTATGTCACGAAAAGCTTCTCCTGGAAAAAATACAAAAAGGATTATTGAGCTGAAAGAAGAAATGCATATTATGCTGAAAAATAGTGAACTTTGTATTAACAGGTAATGAAACGTGTACTTAATATGTATGTACTCTAGCTGTCTTTTTCAAAACATTCAGTCATTATACTATGCAACATAAGACATACTGTCAAAAGGAACTGCCACAAATACTTAAATAACTACATAGCATTTCTTAACTAACAGTAAATATTATCATCATCTGCAAAGAAAAACTTCATTATTCATATTACCATAACATCATCACTATAATCACCTGCAAAGAAAAACTTCATTATTCGCATTAGCATATTCTTCATATAACTATTGATCATCATTTATTATCATCTTCAAAAAATAGACACTTTATTATGCATATTCATATTACCATTTACTTCATACAACTATTCATTATCATTCATTACTCCATATAGTATAGAGTTTCTTACATCTAGCATATTTCATCACTAAAATTAACATCTGTAGTTCTGTCTAACAGTCTGCATCAATAGCCGTGTATTCTGAAAGAAAAATAATTAGTCAAGACTGCTATCATACGATGTGTACAGTATATTCTGGTTAATTCTTGTTAAGTATGATCCATTTACTCTTCATGACAAGATATTGCATTTTCTTTCCTTCATTCGGATGGTAAAATTTCCATTTGATAGTAAACCACTGTGGTTGTTTAATTCATTTCTTTTATACGGTATTGCTTTCTGAAAAATGATGAATAAGGATTAATATCTTGCATTTAATCACATAATCATTAAATAAAAACTTGTTTCTAGGGATATAATTAAGCATACAGCATAGCATGACAGAAAACGTATTAGGTCCAAAACATAGTTTCCAAGTGCAAAAATGTACACACAGTATCATAATGTAGTAGCAAAATGTAAAATAGTCAAGATGTTGAGATATCATAAGGAAAAATGTCAAAGTCAACTGTTGTTTGTTACATCTTAAAGATTTCATAGTGCATACAGACAAAAATTCTACTTTCGATAGGAAAACAATCATACATACACAAAAAATCGAAAATGTGCACGGTCTGATATACAACGACAAGAAAAGCGACCTGCTAACCTTACCGTGCCGGGCACTTGCCAGAAAAAAATATGATAATCATCAGTAAATAGTCATATAAATATAATTGCGTGAGTGGTCATATAAATATCAGGAAGTGGCGGTACAGTGTGATAAATCGTGAAGTATGTTCATTCAATAAAAGGTTTAATATTGGAAATATGGTGATTGCCCTTGCTTTTTCTGGTTCTCAAAGTTTCAACATGTACCACATTGGGATGAGGAATGCTGCGAATTCTGTATGGACCTGCGTATAGAAGTTTAAATTTACTGCATCTACTCTTTCCTCTGTAGGATAAATAATGCGTGCGTACTAATATCTTCTGTCCAATGTGGAAGTCACGGCATGTACAAACCTGTTTGTGCTGTCGTCTCCGGCGCTCTGCGGCACGTTTGATGTTGTTGAGTGTAATGTCAATTATTTCATGGTGACGTAGTCGACGAGATGTAGGAAAAGGTACTAATTCTTTAATTTTGTTAGGTGGTTCAACTTTTTTCAATATAACAGTCGGAGATAGCATAGTAGATTCATTTGGTATGGAGTTAATTACATCCTGGAATGAGAGTATGTGTGTATCCCAATCAATATGTCTTTTATGGCAGTATATTCTACATAATTTACCAATTTCTTTCATCAGTCGTTCTCAAGGGTTCGAAGAAGCGTGATACTTGGATATATAGATCGGAGAAATGTTTCTAGCTCGTAACATACGTGTTCATATCGCAGATCGAAATTGTGGTCCATTGTCGGAAATTACTTTCAATACATGCCCTACATGAAATAAAAAATGTTTTACAAATGCATTCGAAATAGATTTAGCATTAGCTTTGCGCAATGGAGTGAAGGTAACAAATTTCGAAGTGAGTTCAACAGCGACAAAGATGTAGCAAAAACCTCTATTAGTTCTGGGAATCGGTCCAAAAATGTCTACAGCAGCCATGTGTCTCAATTTAACAGGTACAATGGGATGTAACGGAGGAATATGTGAAGTCGTGTCTGATTTAGCTTTCTGGCAGATTTTACATTACGCTAAAACTCGTCGAATACGTTTCTCCATGTTGGCAAAATAACAGTTCTGTCTCAGTATAAGAAAACATTTTATGGCTCCATAATGAGCGTAACTTTAATCACTATTCCAAATTAATTTGTTAACAAGTTCGTCAGGAATGCATAATAACCAGTTGTTGCCGTCAGGGTGAGAGCGGCGAAACAGAATGTTATTGCGTACCGTGTAATGGTTTCTAATGGTAACGTTATTCTTATCTTGCCAAAGGCGTTTAATTTCTTCCCACACGTTGTCTTTGCTCTGCTCTTGTGCTATGTCTCGTAATGACGATGAAATGAAGTTTTCAAATGCGACCTGTTGAATATACATGACGCTAGAATTTGCTTGGCAGAAGTTGGTTGCGATGTCTTGCTGATTGTTGCTGAGAGAACGGGATAGTGCGTCTGCTACAATATTTTGTGTACCGGGAATGTGAACCATTGTAAAATTAAATTCCTGTAAATAAAGTTTCCATCTGCTTAATCTGTCATGTGTAAATTTAGCGGAAAGTAAAAACTGGATAGTTCTATGGTCTGTGTAAACGGTAGTATGTCTTCCATAAAGAAAATGCCTAAATCGGGAAAATGCCCATACAACAGATAATGTTTCAAGTTCTGTAACAGAATAATTGCGTTATGCAGGTGACAGAATGCGACTTGCAAAGGCGATGTTTTTAATTACTGTAGTGCCGTCTTCTTCAATTTCCTGAAAAATGTGTACGCCTAAAGCTGTGTTAGAACTGTCGATGGCAATGGAAAAATCTTCTAGTGTTTGTGGGCGAGCTGTTTCATTAATAATAATGTAATTGATGTGACGCGAATCAAGTGCGAGGCGAAGAGAGCCATCCTTTTTCTTAACAATATGGAGCGGATTTATATCCGGACTAACTGCTGGTTTAATAATAACTTGATCAAGCATAGTTTGAAATTCTTTCTTAACCTGTTCTCTGTGTATATACGGAATGGGATATTGTTTGGCTTTAAACGTGTCGTGCTGTTTAACTTGAAATTCATACATGAAACCGGACATAGTACCTGGGATGTTGTCAAAAACTGGAGCTTGCTCTAAAAGAATTTTGCGTAGTTGCGTACGTTCGACGTCTGTATTTGCGCTGCTCTGTTTAACTTTATCAGAAATCATTTGCATAACGTCATAGTCGGCTTCGACTGGTATATTATAGTTGTGTACGAAAGTATCTGTGAACAATGTGGAATGACAGTCTATGTTACGTGATGCAGAAATGACCTCTGTCCGATTAATTGTTTGTTCTTCTGCAGATAAAGCGTGCTGAAATTCTAATGCCAGTTGTACATTTTCATCCTTTAACATTAAATAGGAATTTTGAAAGTCAATAATTGCGTCTTATTTTATCAAAAAATTCGTACCTAAAATGACGTCTGTTGTCAATAAGGGAACAATCCAAAAATTTGAGTGGAACATATGACCTGCAATACCAAATGATAAGTGTGTCTAATTTTACATCTACTCCTTTACCAGATACTGCTCGTTTTACTTTAGTTTTACGTAATGGTAACGTTGGATAAGTATTCTCTTCGTTACATTCGTCGAAAGTTTCCTCATTTATAACTGACATAGGTGATCCAGAATCGATTACTGCCGAAAATGTGGATGATCCAATCTTTACTTCAATGACAGGGTAGGAAATGGTTTTTTGAATAACTGGTTTTTCCTGCAGAAAGGTGTCTCGGATGTCGTCAAAAGTAATAACATTCTCTTGAATAACATTCTGCGTGTCAAAATTAGTGCTTACGTTGTTGGAAGATGCAACCTGTACTGTATCTAGTCAGATTCTTTCTGACGTACCTGTTATTTGCGGGAGAACGCTGTGGCATCTCGACTATTTGTACTGTTCTGTTATTTCTTCCTGACGTATTAGGTTCGGGATGATAGCGACTGTCTGGTTCATTCATGATAATCTGTTGTCGCGGATGATTCTGCTGCTGGTAAGACCGACTGTTACGCTGAAAACTGTGCTCATTACTTTTATGTCTGTTATAATAATCATTACTATACGGCGCATTGCGATATGAGTTGAAATGGTGTGTTTTCTGTACGTAGTGATTTCCTTGTTGCTGTGCGTTACTATTTGGTGGAGCCGACGCTATATGTGTAGGCGGCGAAACATTAAAGCTTGGTTGACCTTGCAGACTGCATTGTTGGTTATGTATGCTAACCGGCTGCTTTTGATGCTGTTGCGGAGAAAACCCTCTATTGTTGCCAAAATGTGTTTGCGATTGCTGATAATTTTGCATATACTGATGATTAACATTTTGTCTGTTATTAAAATTACGCTGGTTGTTCTTGTCGCTTCGGGAGTGTCTAAAGAAAACTGTCACTTTCGGTAAAACTTGTCATATCAGGTTTTCTTTACTTATTCTTAATCCTAGATAGATCGATAGTCGAAGAGCTATTCTGATAGATATAAAGGATAGTGAGAGAGTAGGCAGCAGTGCAGAAAACTAAAGATGAAATAGCACTACTACGGCTCGGGGCCCTGTGCACGCTACGGCACATATTGATCGAAGCGTTATGATTCCGCTGAGGTCTCTTACGCACTGCAAATAAATTTTAGTTTCTGCGTTACAGGCAATGCCGGTGAAAATTCAAAAAGAAGTTGTTGCATCCAGTCAAATTCTAGTTTCTGCATTACAGGCAAAGCTGGTGAAAATACAAAAGCAAATTGTCGTATCCAGTCCAAAGCGTGAATCTGTGTTCTGTCATTATTAAACACCTTAGATTTTTTCACGGATAAAAACTGCTTATAATCAACGTTATCGTCTCTGAATATGTGAACTGGTTCAGGATTGTATGATAATCCGTTTGTCTGTGTCTGCCCGGAATCCAAGTCACGTACTCTCTGTAAACTACCTAAATTATACTGGCTGTGTTGGTGACGTATCGTCTGATTTGGTGTCATTGTTATTTTCGATAACGTCAATACGACTGGCCAATTCATCAAATTTTTCAGTGAATGCTTTAACCTGATCATCATTTTTAGTGTCACAAGCATTAATTTGTTTTTGGATTTTACGGGTAGTTTTGTTCAATTTCTTAACGTCTGCTTTAATGGCATCGGGATCCTGTATTAATTCTAATTGTTCAAGTCTGTTGGTCACTGTCTGAAAGTCTACTGTGTGTGTGTCTGTTTTTGTTTTAAGATCGGAAATTTCATCATTCAATTCGGTGTTCAACTGTTTGATTTCGTCTGATACTGTTGCAATATTGTTGTCTACGTATGTCTTCGCCTTCGTAAATAATTTACGCTTATCTTCCTGTCTCTGTGCAGTAATTGTATCCATGACTTGTTTCTTTACTTTGTTCTGTTCCTGTATGAATTTACGGTAACGCGTTTCGCTGTTTTGTAGGTGGTGATTAAAACGTTCGTCAATTACGCTGTTCTGTTGTTCGAATTTCGTGTCTACTTTCGCATTCAGTGTGCGTGAAAGTTCTGCTGACATTAATTTAAACTCGTCGCGTAACTGTGTTGCGTTTGCAGAAGATTGTTTAGCGACTGCACTAATTTCATCTCTAAGTAATTTAGTTGCGGCTGCATGTGTATTACTTAATTCTTGTGCAACGGATCTAATTTCTTCACTACTATTCCTAGCACAAGCCTTATTTTCCTCACGTAATTGTTCTTTAGTATCATGACATTGCACGGCAACCGCTGTAATCTGTTCACTAAGTTGTTTGGAATTGTTGTCTAGTTTTTCATTAAGTTGTTTGGAATTGTTGTCTAGTTTTTCATTAAGTTTTTTGTAATTGCTGTCTTGTTTTTCATTCGACTGTTTGAAACTGTTATCTAGTTTTTCATTCGACTGTCTGAGTTTTTCATCAAGTTGTAGCAATACTGCCATAACTTGATCCATGCCAAAGGTAGCGACTCTATTTTCTATGATGTGTGATGGTGTATCTGCATGTGACACGTTATGAATAACCATTTGGTCATTGCCTGATTCACGAAAAGGTTCGCTAATCGGATGTGCACTGTTGGCCACTAGAGCGGAATCGAATAAATCTGACGTGTTTTGTGTATGTTGTTCACCTTCGTTACAAACAATTATCTGTTCGCTACGTAAATTTTGCAAATCAGCCGTGTCAAACTGGACAGCGTTCATTGTAACGGAACGTGCCCGCGTCATCAATTGTCGTTAAATTTACATTGGACACAATTGAATTTGTTTGCTCATCATTTAGATTAGAATAATTACTGGTGGTCGGTACGCACTGTTTGTCTGTAACTGGTGGATTATCATCAAGACACTGAGTGTCGCTTGTATTATCAGTCAAATTATTAAAGTCGGCTTTTTCACCCATTACGACTCGCGATGTACTGACAGCAGTTTTTCGTGGCATTTTCACAACTCAAAGTTAAGCACAAAATCAAACAAAGACGAAGCAAAAATCGAACAAATACAGTTACAACAAAGAGCAACAAATTGCCGATGATCTGTGAAAGAAAAAATGACAAATTAGTAAATGCGTTGCGCCAGATGCAAACTACTTTTAATATTAAGTAAATAAGAGCAGAAATATAGCTGACCACTTCTCAGAAATTCACAAAAATACGATCCTGGCCGGTTGTCGCCAAGTGTAACCTCCCCACAAAATAAAATAATATGAATAATATTCTCATTTAGCCATTTACCCAACAGTGAAAATATAATACAATGTGACAAACCTATAACCTTTCAATAATTGACAGTCAATTTAACGTGGTACATTTAGGACGTCAGCAGTGCTGCGTCATGGCCCTGATACATCATTCTGAATAAGCTGAAAAATCTTACGTTAATTAGATCGCTGGGTAACGCGTATATATCTGCTCCTATAAGAAATTTTCCTGGCGCAGCTAAGCGCAATGCTGGCCGATAGATTTGTCTTATAAAAAAGGAAAGAACTGACTTTTCTTTTCAATAATCGGGATTGCCAAGGATTGGAGAAACTAGTGAATTCTTTAAATTGAGATAAATGTCAAAAATTACTTTTTATGAGAAAGATTATTATTAACAGATTTTTTTTAAACATTTACATGGGACTTGATGTAACTATACTACATACGCGCGAGGCTGCTTTTACCTTATACTATAACGCTCAGGCTCTGCCATCGCTGCACACGACCGGCCCAGCCAACACGATACACCAGACACGACTGCTCGCTAGCAACAACATACTGCTACTGCTACACAGTTCCTACTGCAGTCAATACTGCTCTTTGGTCGCAGATTCTCTTCTAGCTTACATATCGCAGGCAGCGCGTGAGCAATACATCGAAATTACATCAGCTCGAGTGCGCTAGCAACAAACTCTTTCATCATGGACCTCTTACAGTGTTTAACATCAACCCACCGCGTCCGGTCTCAAAGGTAACTAATGCTCACGACCGTTACAGCGTGTATTGAAAGAAACCCTGATCTGCATCCTCCTAGTGGCTCTACTACCACCACTGTCATGCCACTGACGCCAAATCGGCACAGACTTCATCTCTCCTATGTTGAAACTCGTTTACCAACATTCATTTATGTCGCAAAATCCGTTACGGTGTTGTGTTTCAATTGCTCGTTCTGTAATCATGTTATTTACCACCTGTTCAGAACCCAATTTCTTTTGTGTTTATCTTGGATTTTTCTAAGTGCCAATATGAATGACAAGTAGTTCTTGGACATTGTAATTTTAGATCCTGAAGAACCAACCACTGTCCATGTTTCAAGGACACCGTAATTACCAAAAATATGGGATGAGACCCAGAACTCAAACTACTGAATGATCTCAGGACGGATCACCATTCAGTCCTCGATGTAAAAGATCTAGCCACAGGAATTCCACGAAATTGGACCATGGACGAAACTAACTGCGACCAACCCTCACGTTATTTGAATTACAGCACCTGTCCATGACGCAGGAGATTGGTACGGGGATTGAGTATTTAACCGACTGGTTAGTAAACTTCATCACGGCAAGGCCACGAAAAGGCCTCCGCACATTTCACGAGGCCTCTCCACGGACCCTCTCAGCAATGCAGAGACCTCAGCCACGACGTTTGAGGGACAAATGTCACTCACGTAAGAACCAATCGACGCACAGAAAGGGAACGTGAAATCACCAACAGTCAAACATCTGAGCTCGTTTTACCGAGGCACGTTGGTCCACCAGATTCTGTAACATTATGTGATTGCCCTACCACTTCAAATCATTCACTAACCGAGCAGTCGCTCGGCAGCAGCTACAGTTAGCAAATAACGTCCTGTGACGTGACGTGTTTATTGTGGAAGCGCCGTCAGCGATGCTGTGAGCTATTGACTTTGAAAGCCTCTGTTCGAAAGGCGGACAAAAGAAAAACATTTTTACACATTCTTTTGATGTACGAGATATTCTCGATGAACAGTTACTCATTCTTCTGTCCCTCGTAATCTGTATCGGACACGCATGTCTTGCCACCGTATTATTATTGTTTAAAAAATATTATTTTAGTATAATGTGAAAGTGCCATACTGTTTTAGTTTATGCAGGTTAACGCAGCTATATGACAGCTAACACGATTTAAGGGACAAAATAAACTTATGCTTTATTCGCACAACACATATTAATACACTTATCAACTTATATTACGTTGGCCCAACAACACACACGGAACGTGTATGTTGCATAGAGTCTAATGCACTCTGCACATCATATCTTGTGCGCCACTATGCACGTTGGAAAATATTTGTTCACATATCCCCAACACATACTGCATAGCAGTAGATTCATGTGAGAAGCTACATTGTGCGACGTGTATCTGGAAGCGTTAAATGATATAAGTTCGTTATATATCGACTGCCATAATTTCAAAGTTATATTGAACTTGTGAATGGACTAATTATTTACTATGGAACCTGTATCTCACTACTTCATGATCATAAGCATTTAATTTTCTTTTATGTTTCTGCAAATTTTGATGGTTCACAGTCACAAATTGATTCGTCGAAATCGGACGGAAGTAGCATACGGCGAAATAGCTTCTCCGCACCTTATTCTTTTGATAAATGCATGATAAACTTCGGTCCCTTAGGAAATTCATGTTGAGCTATTCTAAAACAATTATATTTTCAATAGTCATATTCAAAACAACTACAATAACTAGTTATGTCTGTTGGCCTAAAACACAATATATATCATTATGTCATATGTCATTATGTGCTTTTCTCTGCGAACATATTTCCACCGCCGATTATAGCTGTATGCTAATGCACAAAAGTAAATATATTGTTGTAAGCCACGACGCCATCTGAAGTGTGGGCCTTTCTCATGAACCTGTACAATACCAAGTAGCTAAGTCCAGATAAAAGTTGGAATTTGGAACTGAAGAACCCCACTCGAAAACCGTTGGTTGACTAACCATGGATTTACAATGAGTGCTTGCTGACTCAATAGTTTCAGGGCAAAGAAGGCAACGTGATTCCAATACTACAGGAAAAAGAGACACTTCAAATGCAGCTAAACACGGTCCAATAAGTCTCCTAAGGGTCCTTAAAGAAAGTGTTCGAACGTCTCATAAGGAAAAGGATTACACAACTTCACACCTTTGATGAAATACACTCCTGGAAATGGAAAAAAGACACATTAACACCGGTGTGTCAGACCCACCATACTTGCTCCGGATACTGCGAGAGGGCTGTACAAGCAATGATCACACGCACGGCACAGCGGACACACCAGGAACCGCGGTGTTGGCCGTCGAATGGCGCTAGCTGCGCAGCATTTGTGCACCGCCGCCGTCAGTGTCAGCCAGTTTGCCGTGGCATACGGAGCTCCATCGCAGTCTTTAACACTGGTAGCATGCCGCGACAGCGTGGACGTGAACCGTATGTGCAGTTGACGGACTTTGAGCGAGGGCGTATAGTGGGCATGCGGGAGGCCGGGTGGACGTACCGCCGAATTGCTCAACACGTGGGGCGTGAGGTCTCCACAGTACATCGATGTTGTCGCCAGTGGTCGGCGGAAGGTGCACGTCCCCGTCGACCTTGGACCGGACCGCAGCGACGCACGGATGCACGCCAAGACCGTAGGATCCTACGCAGTGCCGTAGGGGACCGCACCGCCACTTCCCAGCAAATTAGGGACACTGTTGCTCCTGGGGTATCGGCGAGGACCATTCGCAACCGTCTCCATGAAGCTGGGCTACGGTCCCGCACACCGTTAGGCCATCTTCCGCTCACGCCCCAACATCGTGCAGCCCGCCTCCAGTGGTGTCGCGACAGGCGTGTGAATGGAGGGACGAATTGAGACGTGTCGTCTTCAGCGATGAGAGTCGCTTTTGGCTTGGTGCCAATGATGGTCGTATGCGTGTTTGGTGCCGTGCAGGTGAGCGCCACAATCAGGACTGCATACGACCGAGGCACACAGGGCCAACACCTGGCATCATGGTGTGGGGAGCGATCTCCTGCACTGGCCGTACACTTCTGGTGATTGTCGAGGGGACACTGAATAGTGCACGGTACATCCAAACCGTCATCGAACCCATCGTTCTACCATTCCTAGACCGGCAAGGGAACTTACTGTTCCAACAGGACAATGCACGTCTGCATGTATCCCGTGCCACCCAACGTGCTCTAGAAGGTGTAAGTCAACTACCCTGGCCAGCAAGGTCTCCGGATCTGTCCCCCATTGAGCATGTTTGGGACTGGATGAAGCGTCGTCTCACGCGGTCTGCACGTCCAGCACGAACGCTGGTCCAACTGAGGCGCCAGATGGAAATGGCATGGCAAGCCGTTCCACAGGACTACATCCAGCATCTCTACGATCGTCTCCATGGGAGAACAGCAGCCTGCATTGCTGCGAAAGGTGGATATACACTGTACTAGTGCCGACATTGTGCATGCGCTGTTGTCTGTGTCTATGTGCCTGTGGTTCTGTCAGTGTGATCATGTGATGTATCTGACCCCAGGAATGTGTCAATAAAGTTTCCCCTTCCTGGGACAATGAATTCACGGTGTTCTTATTTCAATTTCCAGGAGTGTAGTACCACCAGAACAATAAGGATTCTATCCGAAGGTGTCCGCTAAAATGCAACTGTTACGTCTGCGTGACCACATCTCTAAAAATTTTAAGTCAACTTAGTCAACAGCCACCATCTTCCCGGGCACAGAGTGCTTACGACTGGAAGGAGAACCTGCTCAGAGAAATCAGGAAGTTCTCTAGTAAATTATACCAGAGAGTTTTGAGCGGCTAATGATCATCTTTCTTCACTACCGTGTTTCACTTTCCATATCTAATGACAAGGAGACGTTTAAACTTCTACCTCCGCCCCACTGCAAGAACCAGTCTTCTCAAATTAACAAACTGTTCTAACGATATGCTTTTTTGGCATCTAACAATACAATGCTAGCCCGTTTTCTAGAAACAATAAAGCGACTCTCAGCTGTTCTACTGTACTACACATAAGTACTCATTTTTCATTAAGTTAACACAGTACTTCAGTTTCAAGTATTTATCTATAATTAACTATATAATTACCGCCTATTAGCAACACCTGACGAGTACAGTACCTATCCCTAACTTCGTTGAAGTGGCGGGACTCTACCATCTAGCACAAACTACTGCAATGTTTAACAGTTGCAATTGATTACTCAATTACAAACTTCTTTAACAATATCTTATATTCAGCTGCTCACCACCAATATGTCCCACCGCTGGGATCACTTCTACATTTGACTAACCAGATTTTTTATTTGGAAGATTAGGAAGAGGATAACCGTCTAATTAATCGATTCCCTTTAGACCTCAACCTATCCTTAGATTTCACTAAGTGGGGAAGTCTACAATCACCAATGCGCCTTGCCTCTATAACCTTCCTAATCACATCCGATTTAATGTCTGGTCTGGGAGGAACTGCCGGACCCATTAGACGACCGACGATGTACACACGTATCCAGAGTTGAAGATCGCCCAATTCGTACACGATGCGGCGTTCTTCTCCACCGGCAGAACCACGCGGTCAGCATCTGCCGACTCCAACGACAACTATATTTGAATGGCGATTGGTGTGGAAGACACAGAGCAGAGCTAAGCACTGGGACCACTATTAACGCTCAGAGATACTGTGAGACTCTGAAAACACTCAAACGGGTAATTCAGAAACGGAGAAGAAGAATGTTGAACAAGACCGTACACATTCTCCATGACAACGCTCGCCCACACATCGCTCGGCAAACCGTTGCTCTCCTGCAACGGTTTCAGTGGAACATAATCACCCACACACACTATAGTCCTGACTTGGCGCCCAGTGATTATCACCTGTTCCCTAGGTTAAAAGAACATTTGGCCGGAAAGCGATTCAGCTCCGACGACGTGAAAGAAGAGGTTCATAACTTTCTGAACAGCATGGCGGCGAGCTGGTATGACATGGGCATACAAAAATTGCCACACCGTCTACAAAATTGTATCGACATAAATTATGATTATGTCGAAATGTAGCTAAATGTTCAAGCTGTATACTGATGCAAACCATTGTAGAAATAAACAGGTCTATGTACTTATATAAAAATATGAGACCTTACTTTTTGGATTACCCTCGTATGTGCAGGGCCTTAAGATCAAAATCGCAGGCAGTGGCAAAGAAACTCATGTCCCTCTTCTTGATCGAAGAATAATAGTGGTAAACAAAATTCGTCTATGCCACGTCAATCCAGTAAGTTGACACACTGTGTTAATGATGTATAGAGAAAACATGAAGTGGTGCTTTTAATGCTTCAGCTGTTCTATGTATAAATCAAATGAAAACAGAACAGTCTGTATACCGAGCACAGCGCAGACGGTGGTAACACAGTAGCCGCGTGTGTAGAGGTGCCCTCTATTGGAAATCAGAGGGGAACAGCGGAAACGATCACCGCTGGGCTATTTGTCTGCTAGACTTGCTCAGCGTGAGGTCAATGACTCGTGTGTGCGTCCATCTTCACTATGGAGGCCTGGAAAGAGGAACAGTGACGTATAGTGCGGTTTGTCAGGAAGTGAAATTCGTGGCGGAATGGCAGCTGTGTACGGCAGTAACAGTATGTCACGTGGGCATGTGTTTGCGTGTAATAATCGATTTCTAGTAGTTCGGGTGTCACTGAAAGGCAGCAGTAGGTCAGGGCACACACAGCGTCCTACTACTGCTTTGTCATTGGTGCCACCAGGTGTATCCTACGGCGGATGGTGGAAAATGTTCGGCTCATCCTGAGCATCAGTTACGGTACCTTGCACGTCATCGCGCCAGAACGTTTGAGGTTCCGGTAAATCTGTGCGCAGTGGGTTCCCCAATGCCCGGCGGAGGAGCAAAAGCTGAACAGAATGACGACATAACTGCAGCACCCGGAAAGATATCACGATGAAAAATATCGTTTCTTGTCCCGTGTCGTGACGAGGGATGAAATGTGGTGTCACAATTTTGAGCATCAGTATACATATTCACTACTACCAAAACAATCCAAAGCCGCGCACAGCAGCTCCGCGGAAGTCGTGATGACCTCCTTCTTTGAATGCAAGGTCCCGCTGCTAATTTACTTTGTGGAACATCAAAAATTGTTCAAGTGGCTCTGAACAGTATGGGACTTAACTTCTGAGGTCATCAGTCCCCTAGAACTTAGAACTACGTAAACCTAACTGACCTAAGGATATCACACACATCCATACCCGAGGCAGGATTCGGACCTGCGACCGTAGCGGTCACGCGGTTCCAGACTGTAGTGCCTAGAACCGCTCGGCCACACACGCCGGCTGTGGAACATCTCGCCACAATTATCGCACAGTGGTTCGTGGACACGTTACAAAAACTGAAGCGTGCCATCAAGTCCAGTCGCTCAGGAATATCGACGGACGGCATCCAATATGCTGCAGAATCTTCGCTGGGAAGCCATTACACATCCTCCATGCAGTTCCGATCTCTCTATATGCAATTTCCATATTTTTTGCGACCCTGAAGAAAGACACTGCCTCGGTAGAAGAGTTGGACCCATGGGTTAAATCACGGTTACGTAGGCAATCGTAAATATTTTTCCACGAGGACATTGTCTCACAGTGTAACTGAAGTATTAACACTTGTGACGATCACTTATAAAGTAATAAACACTTTATTGACTTTTTTCGAACTGTCTCATTTTGTTTGACAGCCACTTATAGTTTGTACCAACGATTTGACTACAATGCATAGAACGTCCACGCAACCTCGTGCAAATGTCAGAAAAGTCGTTCTTTGGGATAATGTTCAACTTGCACCTCACGTTAGCTTGAATACCTGTTACCTCGTTAGAACGTTGACGCTTCATGTGTATTTATGCTCTTCGCCGTTTTGTGGTGGGTTTGCACTTGTAACACCAAATCTTGATTATTTATTTTCCGTTAAATAACTGTCCCTATTTCATTTTGCCTTACAACCAACGCTAGCTTTTCAGACAAGTCGCGACAGGCGACCACGTGTCGTTACCCTCGTTCGTGAATAAAGTTGTGCGGGACGAACTTCGCACACTCTTTCCTCATTTTCAAAACATTCTGGAGAACTATCTGAACTCCTGATTTAAATATGTTGCTCTATTGTGATGTGCGGCACGACGTTGGTGCACTTCGCCCGCACGTTCACTATTCAACAGTACGCTCTCGCAACTGACTGGTCGATTGTACGCCTACTGTCAGTTCAACCTGCCACATAGTTATCGCGCTGACGTCGCTTATACGCCAGGACTAAAATTACTCTGTGATCCTTTCGGACATATCGTGTAATAGACTATCGTGCTGTCTGTATACCATACGACAGGTCCATTGGCGGCCAAACCAGTGAAACTGAATGATTACGATCGATTTCGAAAGCAAACTATTGTCCAATTTCGCAGCACGACTCTTGCATGGACATGTTGGGCGTAGCAGTAGACGAACTGTCAACACCTTTACATAACAGTCCTTTGTATCGTTACACGGCTTGAAAAAATGGGAATGCCAATGTCGTGTTGGGTTGGCTAATACGTCTTTTCCCAATAAATATATCCTAAATGTGAATGCTACATATATTATGCTTCACAGCCTTATGGACATGGAAAAAAACATGTGTTTCTTACTTTGCTCTACACTACAAAATATTCAAAGCTGACCAGAATCACTTCTATAAAACACAAAATATCTTGTGCACTATTTATGTTCCATTTTTACATTTGTCGATTTTTTTCTAGTTGTAACCGTTTCAAATTTAATTATGTTGTATTTGAAACTGTTTGTACATTATTGTCGTAGCAATATGTTAAATCTGCACAAAATGAGGAATTGCAGAATGGTAAAAGAAAGTGCTGAATGCACTTTGATTTTCTTTTTGAAAAAAAAAAAATCTTTATTAACACAGTACAACACAATATAATGATACAATAAAACCCACCACCTTAACTTTGATTTTTTTTTTCATCTCTGCTCCGGACTCTGTTTTTTAATGGTTTAAACACAAGATATTTATACAATTGAAAACAAAGATGACTACAGGAACCCACACCATGAACCACAAACGGATTGGGTGCCAAATAGGAGGAACAAAGTTAGAACAGGTGGACAGTTTCAAGTACTTAGGATGCATATTCTCACAGGATGGCAACATAGTGAAAGAACTGGAAGCGAGGTGTAGCAAAGCTAATGCACTGAGTGCTCAGCTACGATCTACTCTCTTCTGCAAGAAGGAAGTCAGTACCAAGACTAAGTTATCTGTGCACCGTTCAATCTTTCGACCAACTTTGTTGTATGGGAGCGAAAGCTGGGTGGATTCAGGGTACCTTATCAATAAGGTTGAGGTTACCGATATGAAAGTTGCTAGGATGATTGCAGGTACTAGTAGATGGGAACAATGGCAGCAGGGTGTCCACAATGAGGAAATCAAAGAAAACCTGGGAATGAACTCTATAGATGTAGCAGTCAGGGCGAACAGGTTTAGATGGTGGGGTCATGTTACACGCATGGGAGAAGCAAGGTTACCCAAGAGACTCATGGGTTCAGCAGTAGAGGGTAGGAGGAGTCAGGGCAGACCAGGGAGAAGGTACCTGGATTCGGTTAAGAATGATTTTGAAGTAATAGGTTTAACATCAGAAGAGGCACCAATGTTAGCACGGAATAGGGGATCATGGGGGAATTTTATAAGGAGGACTATGCTCCAGACTGAACGCTGAAAAGCATAATCAGTCTTAAATTATGATGATGATGATGAAAACAAAGATTATGATACAATAATTCATAAAACAACAACAATGATAGTTATACACAATAACCCGCCACGTTATTTAATTAGTGGATCCTTTTATCATACAAAACAAAACAAAAGCAGCTTACACTTAAATTGTTACTGTCACTGGCTATGGACAGCGTTAATCTAACTTGTTAACTACACTGGACTACACTGAGACTAACCTACCCTGCGCACTAAGCACATCGAACAGTTTCTTAACCCGAGGCGATTCCCCCTCTCTTTTACTCTGCCAACGTTACCCAAGTTAACGGGCGCGGACAAGTGGTGTGAGGGAAATGCTTCTTGCTGGGACGCCTACATACACTGGTGTCCAAAATTATAGCAACAAACCGCTATTTCCCCGCCCTGCGTCTGATTCACGATATAATCATACCGACTGTCAACAAATCTCCATTCACTCATATACTGTACAGAAAACTGCAATCCGGTCAACGGGAAACCACGCTAACGATGACGTCATTGCATATCAAGCGAGCTAGTGTTTGCCGGGTAGTCACAGATCCGCAAACGCTGAGTACACAGTCACAGACGGTACAGCACAGCACAGAGAAGATTGTCTGTGGTGGAGGGCCATAGGAAGAATGGAAACGGGGCAGTGGCAAATTGATGTGGCCCGCTTGCTTGATGGGAATTGATCTGTTGTTTCTCGGATGTGGCGACGCTTTATAGAGAACGAAACTGAATTCCGAAGACTAGCGCAGCGTCGGTCACGTTTGACTTCAGAAAGCGAGGACCGTTATTTGGCTGTAAGAGCACAACGCTGCCATCTTAGTACGGCGCGGCAACTGCCATCTGACCTAACACCTTCCACTGGATGTGCTGTATTGAGGCAAACGGTGTACACAAGACTTCAGGAGTGTGGTCTTTATTGTCAGAGGTCAACTGTATGTGCACCCCTGACGCGTCTTCAGAGCAGGGAACGTCTACAGTGGAGCAGTCAACATGTCACCTGGAACAGTGAGCCAATTTTCTTTTCATAAATAAGTCCCGATGTGTCTCGAGAGTGACTCTAGATGGATTCGCCTCTAGAGATAAGCTGGAACACTATTTCTGGACCAAAAATTGTGGAAAGAAACCGAGATCGAGGATGATCACTAATGATGTGAGCAGGGACTATGTTGACAACTCTACATGGAATTTTATGGGTGAATCGACAAGGTTTAACTGGTCAGCTATCACGAAGAGATCGTGAGACCTCATGTGCGGTTGTTGCGAGGCGCTGTTGGCCCAGACTTCGAATTTATGGACGATTATACACGACGTCATAGAGCAATGGTGCTTGATGTTTTCTAGGAAGTATAAGATAATGCATGCAAGAAGTGGTCTACTGGCTCTCCAGATTTAATCCCATAGAGCATGTTTTGAATGCACTAGGGAGACGGCTGCATCACGTCAGCGTCCAGCAACCACTCTCCAACATTTGTGAGTAGCTCTACAGGAAGTGCGGGCGTCATTGCCTCAAAATAAGATTGATGACATCACTTACAGCATGTGCCGTCGTTGCCAGGCCTGTATTGCTGCCAGAGGTGGTCACACCTCCTTCTGAGTACATTAACCAGTTGTTGGAATGTGTGTGCAAATCAGTTAAGTTCGAAAAACCGACGAACATGTTTGTCTATCGTTAGGCATGTCAGAAATCTTACGTTCTGTGTCGTTTACATTGTTCCTACTTTACCATCTCTGGTTTGTACCGTTTTGTAGAGAAATAAACGCAACCTTGCAAAATTTCCCTTTGTTACTTTGGACACCAGTGCAATTGGCATCACTGATTGTGAAGCCGACACTCCGAGTGTTGGATGCGCAGTCTACTTATGTTTCTTTTGGCTCAGGTTGGCGTTTTCTATTTTTATTTAGATTATATAATTACGATAACAACTTGAACTGAAGAAACAAAAAAAAAAAAAAATTCAGTCCCTCATTCATAATCAGATTTCTTCACCCAGTTTCGTTAACCTTTTTAAATATACATAGTATAAGAGTGGTTACGCTCATCAGAAACCACCCAAACGTTAAGACACTATTTCACTATTTCTTTAAAAATTATGAGTCTATTTTTGACTGTTGTCATGAAATTACACATATTTGATGTGCCTGGAGCGCAGACTCAGAAATTTCTTGACACACACACCTCTGTGCTTCCTCATCATTGCACAGATTTACAATAATGACCAAACAATTTCAAATACAACGTAATTTAAGCTGAAAAATTTACCACTTGGTAAGCAAACAAAATATACCAAATGCAAAAAGAAAACACAAATGCAAGATTCTTATATTTCATAAAACTGAAAGAAAAAAAAATAGAACAATATAAGTAAAATATACTTTTAGGATATATCTGTTTGGGAAAGAGAGCTGGCGCTATAGCGAATAGCAATGAAGAGGTATTTCTAGCTTTTTTCTGAAAAATGCATCTTTCAAATACCACTATATCACATGCGACTGAATTTTGTATAACGATGTTTTACGTTTCGCTGTTAGCAAAACGTCGAAATGAAGAACAAAATAGTGGAGGAGGGAATTTGGAAAAAAATGTCTTTGACGAGTCCCGGTTCACTATTGTAACGTACCTTAAAAATCATAGAAATTATTTGAAATTTTCTTTAATATCTGTTACAGCTTCAACAGTATTCATCCAGAAATATTGAACTCAGTTTTTTCAAGGTCTTTTTATACCCCATTAACGACCTATAGGGACGTATAAAAATAGATGTCTCTTATTTTGCTTCGCACTACAACATATTCAAAGCTGATAAAAATCGAAGTGAATCCCGTGGATACGTTTACTTGTAAGATAGTTCACAACGAATCTTCCAGAAGAATTTTCTCAGAGGTACGTTTTCGAAAGCTCTTGTGGTTTCTCGTAACATAAAGTGCTGCCAATCCCACACTTTTACGCTTAAACAGGAAGTGAAGATTGCCCGAAGCCAGTGGTACTTCGACAACAAATGGAAAGAAAAACAAAAGTCTTGAACAATGCTGACTGAAGACCACATATCCGTAAATCTGTATAGACGTACTTTATTACTACGAGTTACTATGGAGATGTATTTCTGCGACAATACTTGAATAGTGTTATAGTTCGTACATCTCGTATATATTTTCTTCTTTCATATTCAGAAACCTGTAAGTGAATAGAGAATGGCAAAATTTCTATACTCCTTTAAAATTTGTTAAGACCTCTTACCAGTTATGCAAGTAATTTTGTATATATTACCATTTTCGAGTGCTACATTGTTTCTTGTAATTGTTACTGCATATTCTATCTTCTATATTTGCTATGTAGCCCGTTCTACTAAATTTAGAAGTGCGTTGCATTCAATGTCGTTCCATAGGTGTAAGTCATTGAACAAGTCAAACAAATGACGGTTTAGGTAGCAGTCTCTACAATATAGGAAAAGATAGTTCTAACAAATTAATTATTCTAGTGTCATTATTATGACAAGGTCGGGATGCTGTCAACCGGAAAGATGACGTGTTGAGTTACAGACAAGTGCAACGAAAACACGCTTTTGGGTTACGGCAAAGCCCTTCTCAGAAACACACACATTCGTTCTAGTAACCACGACTTAGCGCACAGATGACCGGCAGCTGCGACCGATAGCGAAATGTGTAAGTCTTCTCTTTGAGTATGTGAGTGAACGTATCATGTTTACGGTGAGTAGCAATTTCTTCTTTCCCTGATAGTAATGATATTCTAACCAGAAATTCCCGTTGTTTAATGATTCTCGCAGTTGCTTCTGCGTACTCTGTCATTTAATTCCGCGATAGAGAACACCACGGAAACGATGAAATAAGAAATTTTCTTCCTGGATTAGCTAACACAAGGAATACGAAGTAATAGTATCTTATCAAGTTCGAATCGTCAGGTTTGCACCCGTGCTTGCTTTCGTCATTATTGTAATGTACATGTGCCACGACGTATTAGCAAATTTGCGTTTCGTGCTGTGTGTACTGAGTCTTCCATCTATCACCTTCGGAAACATCTTTGGCAAGACTGAACGAGGACGACGTTTCTCCATATTTGTTTACAATATTTGACTTCAGTAGGTTTCAGCGTTTCACCGACCTTTATTGTTGTTTAATTGATCACTATTGTAGTCAATGTAACAATGATTCTCGTAGTTGTTGGTGCGTATTCTGTTTTTTATAGTCGGCTGGTTCGAGGAAATTCCTTGGAGCAAAATGGCGTCTGCTAGACAAGAAGAAATTTTTTCAGGATTGGAGCCCTCGGCGAGCTGGGTGCCACTGGCTGGCGACCCCCCGATCGCAGTTGGAAGGCATTATGCTGCCCCTCGGTGTACCGATTATGGACAAGTATTATTTTTAGTTTTGGAACATTTAAAACCACCGCTGTTCTAACTACTCAAACTAGAAGTGCTGAGGAGTAACAGAAATGAAAATAGAATGAGACAACCAAAAGTAGGAGAAACTGCGTAGACGCGATCATCGTCCCTTGCAGTTCCGTAGATACACTGTTTACATTAATTATCAGAGTACAATTACACAAAACTGCAAATTCTTTTCTACAGGTTTGCAACTGAGATTTTCTCCTCTCCACTACCTGCCTGTTGGAAAATATGGCTGAAACCGACGAATGGCCATACCTTGCCCTCCCCCCCACCCACCAGCATCATGTGGTGGGTATGAAATATGCGAAACAATTAATTACGTAAGGATAGCATCATTATGCATTAATGTTATTCAATTTGATGAATTAAGATAGTGTTCCTTCAAAAGATATTTATGAATATATAGCTCTGGAGGAATGGATGATTGCACAAGAAGCTCTTTCTTCATGCCACACACAGAAATAGACCACAAGGAAATCACTTGATCACCTGCGTTCCTGTGTCCGAAGATGGAAGACCAACCGGCAGAGAAGGGGCTTGCAGATGGACACTTTCAAGTGTGACCTTGGAGCTGCAGTGCAGACATCATCACGTCTGCTGCAATGCACATTACCTCCAACTGTGTGCACTATGGAAGATATTGTAAATGCTACACGAAGAGTACTGTACATCTCTAATGTTTGGGCATCCGTTGTATAGTTAAATAAACCAATGTTTGTTAATATAATCTATGTATATATGTACCTATTTCATTCTTTCACTGGTTTAATTTATAAACCATAATGTATGTAGCAAAGCAATGCAGTAGTGTATGCAATAATGTTTTAGTTTGTTCCAGACGCGAAATAAATAAAATAAAATACATGCTCAGACTCTACTAGTTGTGAGACCTCCTTAAGAAACCAGAGTGATCTAGTCACAACCAGTATTGTGTTTTACAGCAGGCTGTCAGTTCCTTATTTGATCTCTCACTGAACAGTCAGTGTTCTTGTATTTGAAGACAGTGTGCCCTACCAGGTACTTCAACGTACTGATTGATACCTCTTCACGCTACGGTCGCAGGTGCTAATCCTGCCTCGTAAATGGGTGTGTGTGATGTCCTTAGGTTAGTTAGGTTTAAGTAGTTCTAGGGGACTGATGACCTCAGATGTTAAGTCCCATAGTTCTCAGGGCCATTTGAACCATTTTTTTTATACTTCTTCACTGTGACATGCTGGTCAATTCAACTCAATATCTAGGAGTAAGATGTCTTCACTTTCTTTTTCTTCTATCGTTTCACCCTCTTTGGGATACGCTGGATCAATCATTTCCTTGTGCGCTGTTCTTTTCTTAGGGCCCAATATTTCTCCATTCTTTCTGATCTTTTCCTCTCTTTTTCCGAGATGAAGGGTTTGGACTTTTGTGTAGATTTGTCTTGGAACCTTATAATTTCATCTTTAGTAATTAATTTAGCTGTTCGATAGATAAGTGAATTTTCTGGAATCTTTAATTCTACTAGGTCTTTCTCAGTTTCTTTAAACCAGTTCGGTTTCGTTTTGCGGTTACGGAAAAAGTCAAAGATTTGTTTGGTTAATGCGTTGGAATTCATTCTGAGAAGATGACTATAAAAATTTATCCCCCTTCTTCTCATAGTACCTTAAAGGTTTTCAATTTTCTTGTAGAGAGTTTCATGTTTGATGTATATAACCTTATTGTCATGAGTTTTTGGTCCTATGACTTTTCTTAAAAATTTTCGCGTAATTGTGAGCGATGGTCCTATTTACTACTAAAAAACTGGAGGGTGATTGGTTTGAATCTTGATAACCTTTGATTGAAAGTTGTGTAAAGGCTTCTTGAGTTGTTCTTAGTAAATCCTTCATCAATTTGGCGGAGAATTTTGCTTTCGTGTGTCTTCTTAATCATCTTTAAATTTTTATCTACTAGTTTTCTAACTCTAAGAAGATTCAATCTGCTTTCTTCTGTTTTCTGTGATTGCCAGTTTTTCCAAGCCTGTTTTCTTGTGTCAATGAGGGCATCACATTTCAGCGACCACCAGGCATGTTTTTTACTTTTTTTGTTAGGTGCTATCCGTTCGGCTGTAGTAATGAAGTTTCCCTTGATATTCTCCCAGCCTTGAGTCCCAATAGCTTCCGTTGGTTCTGTGAATTCATCTGATTTTAATATCCTTTCCGTGGTGTTCTTCCAACCCTTAATTTGTTCCACGCTGCGTTTCCTGTTCTGCCATCCCCATGATGTAACTGCGAAAATTTACGAAACTAGTGCGACGATATAAAAACAATCGTAATAAGGAAAATATTGATAAAAGCCACAAAGACGATGTGTTGCGATTATTGCAGTGAAATATTGTAAAATAATATAGAAAAAGAACAAAGACATTTGCTATTAATACGGAACGCTATGTATTTAAAGGATAATCTGTGAACAAAGATAAAAATGAATAGACAGTCCTCTAACGAGGAAGGAAGAGAAAAAACTAGCTTCTCCTCGTTTTGTTCTTGATCGTAGAAGGACGTCATTGACGATTCGTGATGAGCATGGTATGTGTTTGTTACTAATACTGTAAGAAAAAGTATTCTTATGATAATAAAAATTAATTCTACAAATGTGTAAACTTGTGTTTTCCTTTCAATAGTGTAGGGAGAGGCATCCCATAATTATTACTGAATAATTTGCAGTTTTCATATACTGAGCTGATTTTGTTTCAAAGACGCCATTACGAGCGAAAACATAATTCTAAGTTTTTCATTATCTGCTTAAGTGTTTCTATTGACAGTGAATCAATCTTTCATCGCAGAAACTGTTTTTGTGTTAGCCTGGACCAGTCAGCACGGATAAGGTCTCAAGCGATTTACTACATAAAAAATAATTGTAATTCAGATGTAAATATAAAATACCTATCAAAAAATTTTAATCAGTTCTATAAAAAGATTTCAATGCGAACCTCACAGAAAGCACAGATTCTCTTCTCATTAACAGAAGAATGAAGCTAGTCGGATTTCAATGTGTGCGACATTCAGCTTTGCTAGGATTTTGAAGTGAAACTTACCGAACTATCAGTTTAATAAGTCACAGCTGCAAAATGGAAAACTGGTAGAAGCCGACCTCGGGGAAGATCAGTTTGGATTCCGTAGAAATTTTGGAACACGTGAGGCAATACTGACCTTACGACTTATGTTAGAAGAAAGATTAAGGAAAGGCAAACCTATGTTTCTAGCATTTATAGACTTAGAGAAAGCTTTTGACAAAGTTGAGTGGAATTCTGAAGGTGGCAGGGGTAAAATACAGGGAGCGAAAGGCTATTTACAATTTGTACAGAAACCAGATGGGAGTTATAAGAGTCGAGGGAAATGAAAGGGAAGCAGTGGTTGGGAAGGGAGTGAGACAGGTTTGTAGCCTCTCCCCGGTGTTATTCAATCTGTATATTGAGCAAGCAGTAAAGGAAACAAAAGAAAAGTTCGGAGTAGGTATTAAAATCCATGGAGAGGAAATAAAAACTTTGAGGTTCGCCGAAGACATTGCAATTCTGTCAGAGTTAGCAAAGGACTTGGAATAGCAGTTGAACGGAATGGACAGTGTGTTGAAGGGAGCATATAAGATGAACATTAACAAAAGCAAGACGAGGATAATGGAATGTATTCGAATTAAGTCTGGTGATGCTGAGGTAATTAGATTAGGAAATGAGACATTTAAAGTAGGAAAGGAGTTTTGCTATTTGGGGAGCAAAATAACTGATGATGGTCGAAGTAGAGAGGATATTAAATGTAGACTGGCAATAGCAAGGAAAGCGTTTCTGAAGAAGAGAAATTTGTTAACATCGAGTACAGGTGTGTCAGGAAGTCGTTTCTGAAAGTATTTGCATGGGGTGTAGCCACGTATGGAAATGAATAATGGACGATAGATAGTTTGAATAAGAAGAAAATAGAAGCTTTCGAAATGTGGTGCTACAGAAGAATGCTGAAGATTAGATGGGCAGATCACATAACTAATGAAGAGGTATTGAATAGAATTGGGGAGAAGAAGTGTTTGTGGCACAACTTGACAAGAAGAAGGGACCGGGGTTTGTATGACATGTTCAGATGCATCAGGGGATTACAAATTTAGCATTGGAGGGCAGCGTGGAGGGTAAAAATCATAGTGGGAGACCAAGAGATAAATACACTAAGCAGATTCAGAAGTATGTAGACTGCAGTAGGTACTGGGACATGAAGAAGCTTGAACATTATAGAGTAGCATGGAGAGTTGCATCAAACCAGTCTCAGGACTGAAGACCACAACAACAGGATTTTAATGTGCCCGACATTTAGCTTTGCTACTTTTCATGTCTAATACGTTAAACGCAAACATGACAGACTACTTGAACTCGCAGCTGAAAAGAAATTAACATAACCCGCACAACAACTAAAACCTTTCACGTAACCGTCAAGATTTTGTTGCACTTTAACACTTTATCGTAGTGCACAGCGGTACTGCGAGCCTGCAACGACGAGAGGTACGTGAAACATAATATTCTAATAACGACAGGTCCTCAGAAGACTAAAGTGTGTAGGGCCAAGGCGCCCAGGGAAAGTACATTTCTTATTATTGAAAATAGCAAAGCTCAATTAAGGTGGCTTTAATGGTGTTGCACTTTGTAATTTGCAACCTTTCATATTAGAGAATATCATTGCCTGTTGGTAGAATTGAGTATTCTGCATTTACAACTGCATTTACCATTGATACTGAGTGTAAGTCATCTTAATCATTTCTTGTGTTACACGAACATTGACAATAACATCATTCAGTACAGAAAGTAGTACAAATGGTGTCTAAGTGGGGCCAAATTCTTGTTAAGAGTGCCAAGAATATTTAACGGAGATAGAAAAATTAAGTGAACTTAAGAATACATACTGATTAAACTGTATAACTTGTATATGTATGTGTGTATGTATGACGAATATTTAATACTGTACATGATTCTTTTACGTGAACTGAACGAGAACTCTGTTGTATGAGTGAACTGAAGGAGAAAAGAGACATTTGATTTTGACAAAAAGAAACTGAACTTGGTCGTAAGTTGCCCAGTGGCTTGCTGATATAGTGACTAGTAACTTCCTCTGGTGCACGAACTTTATGAAAATTTGGATTAACTGTAAATTATATCGAGTAACATTTATATGTAAATTGCACTGGTGTGCATTGCTTTGCGTGTGCTTGACAGCTGTTTGAGTAGCACCTTAAGTGACATTTTTCCATTTTTGACTGTGTGTAACCTTTTGGAAGGAAACCAAGAGGGTAATATACTGAAGGGGAAATTGAAAATATACCGTGTGACGATATTTGTGATTTCATTGTATGTACGAGAAGTCATCTAGTTTAACATTAACTATGGGTCGACCGAAGAATGTAGTAATTGTAGAAAGTGAAAACTTACTGTAGACGGAACATAGTGTGGAAGATGTATTGGAACATGTACCACAGCAAAGCGATGCTCAGACTATGAATGAGGAATCATATATACAATCCACAAGTAGGGACTCGGATGCGCAAGTCCCTTCTAGGGAAGTTGACGGACGTATCGAGAATATAGCTCTGAAAGACGGAAAAACAGATTTACCGGAAACAGAAAGTGTTGGTAAACGTCAAACACAAATGAGTTTCATGGAAAACCTCATGTGTGAATTTCTCAGGAAACTCGAATTAAAACAGAAAGAACACGAAGAAAATTTAATTAAAAAAGTAGCTGAAATGTGGTTTCGCAGAACAGAGCGGATCAGGTTGTGGAAAGGGGACAAGGTCAATTACTGTTAGTAATACAAGAACACATACAACTTTATTCTTCGAAAAAAAAAAATGCACAGTTTTCTCTTTAAAACAACAAATATCAATTCAAGGCTGAGAACCCAAGTAACTCCTCCAAATAAGTTTAAGTAATTCCTTCTAAATCACGAGGATTTAGAGAAACGGTTGAAAGCCTTACTTAAGTAAAATTGCAATATCTTCTCGGTTGGAGGCCGAAGTAATATTTCAGAACAGGAAAAGAAATTCTTTAAAATCCAAGTATTTACAAATTTCCGCCAAAGGCCATATTAAGGAAAATTCAAATTAATTCTTGGGATGAAAGCACAATTAAATATTTTAACGTAATAAAAGAGAGAGTTTAAGAATAAACTTTTACACAATACGACAGAAAAACATCTTAAGAAAACTTGAAGTGTCTTGTCGGCTGAAGGGCCCAACAATTAGTCAAAAACAATTTAAGACAACCTTAAGATAAACATTTACAGAACACGGCAGAAGGCCGTTTCACGAATTCAAGATAATTAAAGAGAAGGCTTACAGACAAGGATTTACATATTAAAGTCACAGATTCTGAAACAAACGCGGCTGAGGGCCTAAATACAGAGCAACAAGAATTTTAAATAAAACACTGCTGAAGGCTTAATCTTAAAATAGTTGACATGAAGTTCGGCTGAAGGCCATATACTAAATATAAAACAAACAATATTAATACACGGCTGAAGGCGTGGCACAGTACTTGCCACCAAATAAAATGACAATCAGGAACAACAAACTGTGGTACTCAGAAGTGTTCAGAGGGTCGGCCTGGGGAGGAAACTAACAACAGTTTATGTGAGACAGGCAGCCAAGAGTAACACTAAACAATCTGGTGGCAACACGACCTACGGATAGGCGAAGAAGCAACTAACAGCCTAATCAGTTCCATCAATTCCCTTCCACCCAATACACTCGCTGCCCTATTTCAATCGACCGGCTGACTACTCCAGTACGCTGACAGCATTCACCTGCTCAGTGGAAATCACAGAATCTACAGGCGGTTTCACGTAAACATACTTGAACAAGAACACGAACAATCGTAAAAGCAATCAATGTGGAAGAACAAGGACGAATGAATTCGACACACAGAGAGTTTCCAGAAGCGGTCGATGACCAAATACACGTCGTCCGACGAGACGACCGACCGAAAGAACAACTCAGGTCGCTGCCACTGAAGCTACGTTTGTCAGCAACGGTTGGGCTAGTCTTGGCTATCCGAAGCTGACTTCAGCTCCGACCTGACTCAACTCGATGTCCTTTAGGAATTCGTAGACACTGCGACCCGGGAACACCTACCCATGCAGAGGTAACTCTTTCCCACTGGTCACGACATCTCTGCGCAAGGAAGGAACCGACACACGTCCGTCACGAGGACCAAGTAATGAGGCCCAGAAACGGTCAAAAGACCCAGTACACATCGTCCGATGAGACGACCAACCGAACGATAACCAACAAGCGTCCCACTCCAATCTCCTTCCGTTGAACAGCTCATGGGTGTCGGCGAGCACTGGCTGTCCGCACCTCTCTGACGCTCCGTCACCGATTCACTGCTGCTGCGCCCCGACTGAGCTCCCAACTGAACTCCAGACACACGACGACCCGGAAATAGTGCGAGAGTGCTCTTATCGGTAAGCGCTACTGCTGTCACTCACGACCAGGCAGGGAAGGAAGTTCTAACATTCTGCGTGGTGTCTGTTTGTTCTAAGTCATGTCTCCCTACCACTTTCGCGCAACGACGCTCTGATCATGTTTTTTAGGGAATTGTCTAGTTAAACCTGGGACCTGTTGCTGGTAAGGAGACGCCAGACCACACATGACATGTAGAGTTCAGAAGAGTTCAGTGAAACTAGCGATGATATAATCAAATACTTAATGATTTCACCGTCAGCTCTACTGAGCTCCCAGTAAAAGAAACTTAATACTAACTAAATTTAGTGGAAGGGGTTCTAGGATTTCCTATTTTTAGTTAGCTGGTAAAATAACGTCTAAAAAGCAGTTAAGTTTGCCATTGGAAATTTTATTCTACCCAGAAAACATTATTCATAAATAGCACTATTGATAAAATGAAATATTTTAATACAGGATGATAAAAAACAACTGCGCCCAACAAAAATGTGAACAAATATTCCCTGAATGGTTTTCCAAGTTCTACAATGGATCGAAGGATGACCTATGCCATATCACATCTATAACCTAGATTTAAGTTAAGTTTCACAAAGGAGAAAACTATCAAAATGGTCTACAGTGACCCTCAATTATCTTTAATTACTTATCTAGCTTGTCGTAAATTACAGTGGCTTATGTGGCTTCTCAATAATTATATAACAGAAAAATCATCGCGCTTCAGATTTTTATTTTAAGTAGCAAATGTGAACACCATGAGATTTAATTGACGATCGACACTAGTATTACGTAAAAAGAGGATGTAACAGATGAGACTTCTGCAGTTCTGAGTGAAGCTTTATGCGCTGTTATGCGGCATCGCGTCCGTTCATTACCTTGTCGGTGTTCGTCAGGGGGCGGCGGGGAGCACAGCTCCGCTCACCTCGCCGTCTCCGAAGTAACTCTCCTCCTATCTTCTTCTTACTACAATTTACCGAAGTTGGTTTAAAAGCTATCTGGCTGTGTTTTCATCTGACCAATCAGGGTCTCAATGTTAACCTTAAACTCCACCTACAAAAATTCCGTCTATCCAATGAGAAACATTACACTTTTCGTGGTAAGGCAATGTTTTAAAAGTTTGCAACGTAACCGAGACGCGAAAAAGTCTCAAGCTAAAACTTGCGGGTGGTGTGGCCCTTTTAGTGTTATCGTAAGATCTATACTGTTCTTCTGGAGGGCTCTAGCTTTTAACATGGGCTGGGGAGGGGGGGGGGGGGGTCCTGGCGGTTAGCCGGTTTTGTGGGTGTCTGTCTCTTATCGTAGGGCCTTCTAGCTTAACATGGTTCTGCTCTCGTTTCTTCCCTCGGAACGGCGTCTGTTTCATGGTGGGAAGGTATGACATGCATTTAGGCGTTCTTGTGTTAGTCTGTGGTATTCCATTTGCTCACACGTTGATCGTATTACTTTGGTTTATTTAATGTCAGGATTTATTCGGAGGTATGTGACATACTGCCGGATTTGCTTATCATGTCAGGGTTTTCATGGAAGGTGTTGGATTTGCCTGACACCTTACAAAGTTAGTGACGCCCGTAAATGGAATAACAAAAAAAAATGGTTCAAATGGCTCTGAGCACTATGGGACTTAACTTCTGTGGCCATCAGTCCCCTAGAACTTAGAACTAATTAAACCTAACTAACCTAAGGACATCACACACATCAATTCCCGAGGAAGGATTCGAACCTGCGACCGTAGATGTCGCGCGGTTCCAGACTGGAGCGCCTAGAACCGCTCGGCCACACCGGCCGGCAATGGAATAACAAAGCTGGGCTGTAGTACCGTAAGAGATGATGACAAACCATAAGCGGCATGAGCGAAAGCCGTGCACAGCTCAGTAGCATCGGTAGTGGATGAAAAGGACCAAGAGATAGGGAGACAGCGCTTCACAGATATCTGATAAGAGAACTCAACGCTGACTTGGAAGTGCGTGACATGGCGATATTATACCATGTACACACAGGGCCCAGCAGGGTACAAACACGGGTTGACGGGTTGAACGATAATTAATTGAAACCCTCAGCTAACGACAGATGTTGTTGATATACCTCGATGGGGACAGCTGAAAATGTGTACCCCGACCGGGACTCGAACCCGGGATCTTCTGGTTACATGGCAGACGCTCTGTCCATCTGAGCCACCGAGTACACAGATGAATAGTGCGACTGCAGGGACTTATCCCTTGCACGCTTCCCGTGAGACCCATATTCCCAACTGTCCACAATCTCATAAGTAACGTACCTAATAGATATTGGCCCATCCACTCATTACTCACACACTAAGGTGGCGATTCCCGGCCATTGACCTTCATCTGTGCGAATGCTCACAGGTTGCCCGAACTATTACGAGAATCGTCACCTTAGTGTGCACGAGTAATGAATGGATTGGCAAATATCTATTAGGTACATTACGTATGTAGGTTGTGGACAGTTGCGAATGTGGGTCTCACGGGAAGCGTTCAAGGGATAAGTCACTGCAGTCGCGCTATTCATCTGTGTCTTCGCTGGCTCAGATGGATAGAGTGTCTGCCATGTAAGTAGGGGACCCGTGTTCGAGACCCAGTCGGGCACGCATTTTCAGCTGTCCCCACCGAAGTATATCACCAACACCTGTCGGCAGCTGAGGGTTTCAATTAATTACCATTTATTCTAGAGAAGCTGCACGGTCATCAATGGTATCTGTTCTTTCGAGAGCAGTTACTAGCTTCATAAGCACCGTTTGATTCTGTTGCTGACCAGGTTGAGGTGATGGATGCTCGGCTGCACAGTGTCGACAGTAACCTCGGATGGTAATACAGTAGCGGTGGGCGAGATTGCACCTGATCTTGCGCGCATGAAATTAGATGAGTCGATGTTAAAACACCGACAATTCCCTACCTTTAATGTAGACAAGAAAACGACACATCCTGTCGTCCTTGTAAAAACTTTAGAAACGTTATGCCGAGCTACTGGTCAGAAAGACAAAAGATTCAATTAATAGTATCGTACATTACAGGAGGTGCTGCTCTCTGGGTTATGGAGATTGCAGGAATGTGCGATACCTTTGAGGAATCCGAGAAGCAATTTCTTAATAAATTCTGGTCCTTGAGTACTCAAGACAGACTAAGAAAACAGGTTTACAATCCAGAGTTGTATACCGCTAAGGAAGGTTCGTTACGTAAATATTTCGAAAGGTACCTGAGTATGACAAAGTACTGGGGACTGAACCGATCTTTACATGAGAAGTCTTGCGCATCTTAAATGCAAAGTTGCCTATTGCTATCCGGGAAGAATTAATCAATGTACCGGATGCTGACCTTGCTGAATTCATGTCAGTGTCTGAGTCCCTGGATTGAGTTCAGGAAGGCGCTAGACAAGCACTAGGAGAAACGAATAGTTCCTCCAACAAAAATAATGGCAAGAGTAAGAAAGGTTTTGGAAGCCCACGGAAGAATGGACAACCGAATAATGAAAATAATTATAAAAATGGGAACTACAACAAGGGTAGTAATTTTCATAGCCCTCAGAACAGTGGCAATCAGACTCAATGTGTAAACGGTAATAAACCACATTTTAAAGACGACAAACAAGATAATAGTAGGAAGCGCCATAATGGTGGTAGCTTCGGAAATAACTGCCAGGCAAAATATATGAAAACACAGCATGATCAAATGCATGACCACACACAGATAAGTGAGCCGGTCAACATCACGAATGTACCGAGTACTTCGTCGGGAATAGCTTGGGCGATGAACGCACCAAACTTCATACCGGCGCCAAGTCAAAATGTACTGTTAAATTTTAAGTTTTTCATTACTCCACGCGGCTTAAAAATAGGAACTCACTCTCTGAGAATTATCTGCTTAAGTGATTCAATTGAAAGTTAATTAATATTTCATTGCAGAAACTGCTTTTGTGTTAGCCAGGACCAGTCAGCACTGATCATGTCTCACGCGATTCACTACATCAAGCATAATTGTAATTCAGATGTAAATAGAAAATAGCTTTAACAGAATTTTAATCAGTTCTATAACAAGATTTCAATGCGAACGTCACAGAAAGTCCAGAGTCCCTTCTCATTAAGAGAACAATAAAGCTCGTCGGATTTTAATGTGCGCGACATTTAGCTTTGGTACATTTCATGTCTAATACGTTAAACACAAATATGGTAGAGTGCTTAAAGTCGCATCTGAAAACAAATTAACATTACTTTCACAACAATCAAAGCCTTTCACATAACCATCAAGATCGTGGAGCACTTTAACACAGCATTTCAGCTTCGTGTTGCAGAGCGGCTCTGCGCGTCTGCAAACGACGAAAGGCACGTGACCATAATATTCTAATAACGACAGGCCCTCAGAAAACTGAAGTGTGTGGGGCCAAGACGCTCAGGAAAAGTACATTTCTTTTTACTGAAAATAGCGAAGCATAACTAAGGTGTTCACATTTGCCGCTTGTAGTAAAAATCTGAAACGCGATGATTTTTCTGTTATATAGTTATTGAGAAGCCACATCAGCCACTGTAATTTACGACAAGTTACATAAGTAATTAGAGATAATTGAGGGTCACTGCAGACCATTTTGATAGTTTTCTCTTTTGTGAAACTTAATTTAAACCTAGATTATAGATGTGATATGGCATAAGTCATCCTTCGATCCATTGTAGAACTTGGAAACCCATTCAGGGAATATTCGTTTGTTGAAAGCAGTTGGTTTTTATCATCCTGTATTAAAAACATCTCCTTTTATCAATAGTGAAATTTATAAACAATGTTTTCTGAGTAGAATAAAATTTCCAATGGTAAACTTAACTGTTTATTCGATGCTATTTTACCAGCTAACTAAAAATAGGAAAGCCTTGAACCCCTTCCACTAAATTTAGTTAGTATTAAGATTCTTTTACAGGGAGTGCAGTGCAGCTGACGGTGAAATCATTAAGTATTTGGTTATATCATCGCTAGTCTCACTGACCTCTTCTGAATTCTACATGTCATGTGTGGTATGGCGTCTCCCAGCTTCAAACTAGTCAATTCCCTAAAAAACACGCTCAGAGCGTCGTTGCGCGAAAGTGGTAGGGAGACACGATATAGAACAAACAGACACCACACAGAATGTTAGAGTATACCTAATACAACTGGTACAAATTCGCAGTCAGCAGATTAATCTCGAAGCTTTATTCAACCGTAGGTTATATTCTGTGCTACTTGTAGGAGACGTTCGCACAACAGGAAACTTAGGAACGTTAACAAAGCACAGAATTACTTTTCCGTCATGTTTGCTTATTTGTACGTTCTCGGTATCCCGACCGACAACGACGTGTACCTTCAACGAGATAATGTATCATCCATGGGTAGTGAACTGGGTAACAATATAACCTTATACGGTGGCCTGCTTCAAACAAAAACTTAATATCTTTATGACAGGCAGGAGATACGCCCACGGCCTCTAGAACACGACCTTACGGAGCAGCAGGTGTCAAATGAGTCAAGGGGCGCCGGCCGGAGTGGCCGAGCGGTTCTAGCGGCGCTACAGTCTGGAACTGCGCGACCGCTACGGTCGCAGGTTCGAATCCTGCCTCGGGCATGGATGTGTGTGGTGTTCTTATGATAGTTAGGTTTAAGTACTTCTAAGTTCTAGGGGACTTATGACCAACGTAGTTAAGTCCCATAGTGCTCAGAGACATTTGAACCAATTGAACTCAAGGGGCCGGCCGCATCTCGAGCACAGACTCACATAAGCCGTGTGAAGTAAGAACTGACGTCACCGAACTTCTTTCAGTAGCAGAGTCTAATTCTACAGAAGGTTCTGGCGTGATATACTGAAGCACGTATTACAGCAATGGGTGGGTTGAGGCGTTATTGGTTTTATGTTGTCCACCACTGACTCCTCACTCCTGCCATCCCCTTCATCTCTGAATAACACTTGCATCCAACGTTCTCGATTATTAGTTGAGCATATTCCTGTCTCTGTTTTCCTTCGCAGTTGTTATCCTCTTCAGTTCCCTCTTCTACCCTCTACAGTTTCCTCTAGTACCAATGTAATTATTCCCTTTTGTCTTAACACACGTCTGTAATCTTTGTTCCTTTATTTTGTCAGTAGTTTCCCTACTTTCCTCCCTTCGCAGTTCTGCGTAAATACTCATCTTTGCTTATGAGCGTAGGTAATTCTCATCGTCCTTCTATAGCACGATCTATCAAATGTTTCGGTTCTCTTCTTTTTAGGTCAGCCACCCTAATCCAGCAATCCTCAACTCCAAACAGCGCATTGTAAGAAATTTTTTTTGAAATTATTGACACCACAGGTGTAGGCAGTGGGCGCGACCACTTCTGACACCAAATCTGTAGGCACCAGTCTTGCTAGTGGAGCGGCGCGTGCTGTGACGTTGCGGAGGAATGTCCTTCCTTGGGCCGCGCGTGGCTGGCGGCGCCCGGCTCGGAGGCGGACAGCAGTGGCTCCCGGTTGGAGTCCCGGCGCTGCCGGCACGAGAAGCGTTCTCGTAGTGCGGAGTGCACTCTATCCCACCCCGTCTTCTTCCCTGCTCCTCCTGGCGGCTCGCCCGCGGTGGACGGGTGGAACGGGCTGCAGTCCCCCAGCATCGTCGGCTCACCCGGTTGTGACGGCGGATGCACAGGGCCTAGGCCCCGCACGATCTCGACGACGGCTCACTGATGTGGTCAGCATTGGCGGCGAGCGAGTCTGCTGCGATGTCTGCTAATCCTGTGTTGACGATTGACAGCGGCAGCAGAGAGGACCAGAGCTGGTTCTGTCCCCTCACTTCTGCTGCTGGATGGGCCGCCCTTACTGCAACATCTCCTTAATAAAGATTAACATGTCGATCACCGAGCTGAGCGCTACGCAGCGATCCAGTACACAGCTAACGGCAAGTTTAACTGCGAGTGCCTTGGTGCTGTCAAAGCTGGCGTATATAATGGAAGCACGAGCGACGTCCTGACGTCATGCTCGTTTGTAATGACCGCATTAGTTCCACTTATACTGCTGATTCATCTGTCATGTTCGACCCTTAGGAGTTCTAGCGACAGAGTTACGTGTTGTTGCGGCAGACTTACGTGAAGTTGTGCAATACAATACACCTGACGCTATAGCTCTGTCTTGCACTCTACGAAAGTCTCCGTCTAACACAAACCCGAATGCTAAGCAATTTTCTCTCGCCTGCTGTGTGTAACCAGGCCATTGCCCCTGCGTGACGACATATTCCGATATATGTGCAACCTTCTTAGCTCTTGGCTGACCTATTGCCTCTGGTTCTCGGCATAGGCAAAGAAACTTTGACAATATTCCACGTTTCCAACTCTTTACTATTCTGCGACACTACAAAAGTGGTATATTTATCGTGGCCAGGAATGTGCCCTTTTGCCTAGACCAGGCTGCTCCTCCTTGCTTCAAACTTCATGTGTTACTTTTCTTCCGAAGCAGCAGAATTCCTTAACTTCATCTATATCATCGTCACGAAACTTGATGTTAATTTCATTTCTGTTAGTGCTGGCTACTTTCGCCTTTCTTCAGTTTGCTCTCAATCTCTAATCTGTATAACTTGAATAATCATTCCAGTCAAGAGGACCAGTAATTTGTCTTCACTGAGGATTTGGATCTGTTGTGTACCACTTTGGCGCTTCAGTCCGGAACCGCGATGCTGCTAGGGTCTCAGGTTTGAATCCTGAGTGATGTCCTTAGGTTATTTAGGTTTAAGTAGTTCTAAGTCTAGGGGACTGATGACCTCAGATGTTAAGTCCCATAGTGTACAGAGCCATTTGTACCACTTTGTAGACGACGATAGGGAGAGGTGGGGCCTCGCGGGATTAGCCGAGCGGTCTTAGGCGCTGTTTCGAGTCCTCCCTCGGGCATGGGGGTGTCTTTGTCATTAGGATAATTTAGGTTAAGTAGTGTGTAAGTTTAGAGACTGATGACCTTAGCAGTTAAGTCCAAAAAGATACCAAACACATCTGAACATTTTTTCTGGGGAGGGGGGGGGGGGGGGAGAGAAGTTGGCTAAGAGAGATGCGGCAGCTGGCGTCGTAGGAAAGCTGGACAAGAGAAGAAATTACTAGCGAGCAACTTAGCGCAACAAATAGAAGATTTACATAACCTGTATTTCTCCAAGTATACAATGACTCGTTACAACTAATGCAGCAAGATACAGATTTGTGGGAAGGTCCTATGAGGCCAAACGGCTGAGGTCATCGGTCCCTACGCTTACACACTACTTAATCTAACTTAAACTGACTTATGCTATGGACACACACACACACACACACACACACACACACACACACACACACACACACACACACACACACGGTGTCCGAGGGAAGACTCGAACCTCGGAAGCGGAGAGCCGCGCCAACCGTGGCAAAGCGCCCCATTCTACGCGGCTACACCGCGCGACCCAACATACAGAGTGCACCTATCACAATGTCGGCTAGGATGAGGCTCCCTAAAATAAGGACGAGCGATAGAGTCATATCGAAGAGGCTCCAAGTGTGAGGCGGCTGAGTGGCTGCCCCCGACCTTCCTATGTCGCAGCTGGAGAGGGAGCTGGGGTACTGAGATACAGGAGGCGTGGGCAGTGGGCTCGCACCATTCGCTCTACTGCATCCCGCACGACCGCTGTTGGTGTTGGACGGAAGCTTGCAGTTCGTTACCAACATCGCGACGCCCATCGGGATTGTATCAATATGTGACACCACAGATAGGAATATCATCAGCGAAACTTATCACTGACATCGTTTCACGTTGAATTTAATCCCACTCTTCAACCGTTCCGTCATTGTTTCTTCACATATGTACTGAACTTTAATTCTAAATTTTCCTTCTTGGACTTCTATTCTGTTCCTTCTTGGTTCTTGTACGTATTGTATAAGACTTGTCATTCTCTACAACGCCGGCCGGGGTGGCCGAGCGGTTCTAGGCGCTACAGTCTGGAACCGCCCGACCGCTACGGTCGCATGTTCGAATCCTGTCTCGGGCATGGATGTGTGTGATGTCCTTAGGTTAGTTAGGTTTAAGTATTTCTAAGTTCTTAGGGACTCAGAACTTAAGTCCCATAGTGCTCAGAGCTAAGCCATTGTCTACAACACAGTCTCATTTTTTTCAGGTTCTTCATCACTTTAAGTTGTCGAGAGATTTTTCTAGATCGACAGATCTAACGTACGTGTTTTGCTTTTTCACAAATTTCCTAGCATTTGGCAGCGCTACGTCCGAACTACCTTTGTGGTACTTTTACCTTTTCTAAAAATCGACAAACTGAGTAGAGATCAAAATCAACAGCATCTGAGGAAGCGACTGTGACTCATAAAATGAAACAGAAGCGCAGAATAGCTTACCTCTCTTCTGCTGGCCCTGCTTCCAGAATGATTAGTAGCCTATTACAGAAGCATAGCTTCTTGTAGCAAAGATCAAGACTCCCCTGCGTCTCCGAAAGTCTGTTATGCGAATATAACATATCGTATGTACGGCAAAATATTAAAAAAGTCGGGGTGATGGATAAGGTAAAACAGCGACAAAATCGAGTATCTGTCGAAATAAGGATGTCGGAATAACTAGTAAACCAGGATGAAAATTAGAGATATAACAAGGTTACGGTCCGCTGCATGTGTTGTTATATGATAAGAATATCATGTTCGTTATATTATCACAAAGGAACTGTCATTTTAAGTCACTTGTATGATTTGTTAGAATACGAACTATCAAGTAAGTTACCAAAAACAGCTGTACAACACTAACAAAAAATCACAGTATGCTTGGCGTCCAGGCAAGTACACATTTAGCATGAGATTACTGGGTCTGTCTGTTTCATTCTCACATCTTCATTTGATTTTCCCTATACTTTACTTCTGCGGCAAAATTGCCGTCAAAACAGACATATCAAACATATAAACATAGAAATACGCAGCACCGACACCTGTAGAATTTTAATAACTCTAAACTGCTCTGCTACTACAGCTGATATGCTTTACGTTGCAAATGTGTTTAGTCCGGCTGCAGAAGCAACTCTTGTCAAAGATTACTCACAGAAGGCTCAACCTATGCGTTCGGGAGCGATTGGGCTTTTCTATCGGTGTTTCCGCGTGACGTCACTTGTGCTATTTGGTAGAACGCGAAACTTGTTATCATGTTCCTATATGACACTATTCCGATTAAAGTAATATTAATTTACTGAATCTAAGGAGCGCCGTAACGAATTCTGGGTTCCTCTGTCGAACCGTACGTATAAAGGGACTAAATGTTAGTGCAAATGGTTCAAATGGCTCTGAGCACTGTGGGACTTAACTTCTTAGGTCATTAGTCCCCTAGAACTTAGAACTACTTAAACCTAACTAACCTAAGGACATCACACAGATTCATGGCCAAGGCAGGATTCGAACTTGCGACCGTAGCGGCCGCACAGTTCCAGACTGGAGCGCCTAGAACCGCTCGGCCACCCAGGCAGGCACTGAATGTTAGTGCTTACTACGGCAATGAAACTATTATTTTGTCATTGTAATAATGCAATGAGTGAAACCATAGATTACGATATATACAGGGTGTTAATAGCATAAGTGAAGATATGTTTATTGGTGACTGAAAACAGAGTACTGAACAACGTTCTATCAGTATTTTCCTCATTTGCAGAATAATAATTATAGCTCTAGCTATTAGGAGTCGCTTGCTTAGTGCCTCCAATTTCATGTGGCAAGAGCACGCCATTAAACCTAATTTTCCACTTGGCAGCAGGTCAGGTGTTAAAATATAGAAGCGTGGACGCAAAACGGCTAGTCTATACTGACAGGCGCAGTCCACTTAGTGGTGCAGTTGCCACTGTGCAAGAAACAGACAGGTAGTAAATTATAGGACGTGTTTGCTGGACGACTGTTAGTTACAGAAAAAAAGCTAACACATTGAAGAGCCTATATGATAAGGTACCAATGACGACAATATCAACGCTTTGATCCCTAACAACCTGTATTATACACTGAAGCGCCAAAGAAACTGGTATAGGCATTTAAACAGGCAGAATATGGCGCTGCAGACGGCAACTTCTATATAAGACAACAGGTGTCTGGCACAGTTATTACATCGGTTACTGCTGCTATGATGTCAGGTTATCAGATCAGGATTTGCGAGAGTTTTAAAGTGGTGTTGTAATCGACGCAAGACCGATGGGACACAGCATCTTCGAGGCAGCGTTGAAGTGGGGATATTCCAGTACGGCCATTTCACGAGTGTACGGTGAATATCAGGAATCCAGAAAAACATCAAATCACCGACATCGCAGCGCCGGAAAAAGTTTTTACAAGAAGGACCAACGACAACTGAAGCGAATTGTTCATCGTGACAGAAGTACAACTCTTCCACGAATTGCTGCAGAAATAACGCTGGGCAATCAGCAAGTGTCAGCGTGCGAAGATTCAACGAAACATCGTCGGTATGGGCTTTCGGAGCAGATGTCCCACTCGTGTACCCTTGATGACCGCATGACACAAAGCTTTACACCTCACCTAGGCCTTCAACACCTACATTGCACTGTTGATGACTGGATAAATGTTGCGTGGTCGGATTAGTCTGGTTTCAAATTGCATCGGGGGGACGGACGTGTTGGGTGTGGAGACAACCTCATGAATCCATGGACGCTGCTTGTCAGCAGGGGCCTGTTGAAGCTGGTGGAGCCTCTATATTGGAGTGGGGCGTCTGCAGTTGGAGTGATATGGGACACCTGATACGTCTAGATACGAGTGTGACAGGTGACACGTACGTAAGCATTCTGTCGGATCACCTGCATCGATTCATGTGCGTTGCGCATTCTGGCGTACTTGGGCAATTCCAGCAGGACAATGCGACACCCCACACGTCCCGAATCTGGGTTTAAAGACTTCCGCTGGCCGCCAAACTACCCAGACATGAATAGTGTTGAGCATAGCTGGGATGCCTCCCAACGTGCTGTTCAGAAGAGGTGTCCACCCCCTCGTACTCTTACGGATTTAAGGACTGCGCTGCAGGATTCATGGTGTGAAGCCCCTCCAGTAATACTGCAGACATTAGTGGAGACTATGTAACGTCCTACTGTGGCGCTTCTGCGTGCTCACGGAGCCTTAGACGATATTAGGTGGTGTACAAGCTTCTTTGGCTCCTTAGTGTATGTTATTTTTGGAGTACTTGATGGCTCAACACAAAAGTTTTGTCTCAAGTACAGATAGTATTGAGGATCAGTGGACAAAGTTCAAAACCATCGTACAATATGCGTTAGATGAGTATGTGCCAAGCAAGATTGTAAGAGATGGAAAAGAGCCACCGTGGTGCAACAACCGAGTTAGAAAACTGTTGCGGAAGCAAAGGGAACTTCACAGCAAACATAAACATAGCCAAAGCCTTGCAGACAAACAAAAATTATGCGAAGCGAAATGTAGTGTGAGGAGGGCTATGCGAGAGGCGTTCAATAAAATCGAAAGTAAAGTTCTATGTACTGACTTGGCAGAAAATCCTAAGAAATTTTGGTCTTATGTCAAAGCGGTAGGTGGATCAAAACAAAATGTCCAGACACTCTGTGACCAAAATGGTACTGAAACACAGGATGACAGACTAAAGGCCGAAATACTAAATGTCTTCTTCCAAAGCTGTTTCACAGAGGAAGACTGCACTGTAGTTCCTTCTGTAGATTGTAGCACAGATGACAAAATGGTAGATATCGAAAGAGATGACAGAGGGATAGAGAAACAATTAAAATCGCTCAAAAGAGGACAGGCCGCTGGACCTGATGGGATACCAGTTCGATTTTACACAGAGTACGCGAAGGAACTTGTCCTCCTTCTTGCATCGGTGTACCGTAGGTCTCTAGAAGAGCGCAGCTTTCCAAAGGATTGGAAAAGGCCACAGGTCATCCCCGTTTTCAAGAAGGGACGTCGAACTGATGTGCAGAACAATAGACTTATATCTCTAACGTCGATCAGTTGTAGAATTTTAGAACAAGTATTATGTTCGAGTATAATGACTTTTCTGGAGACTAGAAATCTACTCTATAGGAATCAGCATGGGTTTCGAAACAGACGGTCGTGTGAAACCCAGCTCGCGCTATTCGTCCACGAGACTCGGAGGGCCACAGACACGGGTTCACAGGTAGATGCCGTGTTTCTAGACTTCCGCAAGGCGTTTGACACAGTTCCCCACAGTCGTTTAATGAACAAAGTAAGAGCATACGGACTATCAGACCAATTGTGTGGTTGGATTGAGGAGTTCCTAGATAACAGAACGCAGCATGTCATTCTCAATGGAGAGAAGTCTTCCGAAGTAAGAGTGATTTCAGGTGTGCCGCAGGGGAGTGTCATAGGACCGTTGCTATTCACAATATACATAAATGACCTGGTGGATGACATCGGGAGTTCACTGAGGCTTTTTGCAGATGATGCTGTGGTGTGTCGAGAGGTTGCAACAATGAAAAATTGTACGGAAATGCAGGAGGATCTGCAGCGAATTGACGCATGGTGCAGGGAATGGCAATTGAATCTCAATGTAGACAAGTGTAATGTGCTGCGAATACATAGAAAGATAGATCCCGTATCATTCAGCTACAAAATAGCAGGTCAGCAACTGGAAGCAGTTCATTCCATAAATTATCTGGGAGTACGCATTAGGAGTGATTTAAAATGAAATGATCATATAAAGTTGATCGCCGGTAAAGCAGATGCCAGACTGAGATTCATTGGAAGAATCCTAAGGAAATGCAAACCGAAAACAAAGGAAGTAGGTTACAGTACGCTTGTTCGCCCACTGCTTGAATACTGCTCAACAGTGTGGGATCCGTACCAGATAGGGTTGATAGAAGAGATATAGATCATTTAGTAATCGCGAAAGCGTTACGGAGATGATAGATAAACTCCAGTGAAAGACTCTGCAGGAGAGACGCTCAGTAGCTCGGTACGGGCTTTTGTTAAAGTTTCGAGAACATACCTTCACCGAAGAGTCAAGCAGTATATTGCTCCTTCCTACGTATATCTCGCGAAGAGACCATGAGGAAAAAATCAGAGAGATTAGAGCCCACACAGAAGCATACCGACAATCCTTCTTTCCACGAACAATACGAGACTGGAATAGAAGGGAGAACCGATAAAGGTACTCAAGGTAGCTTCCGCCACACACCGTCAGGTGGCTTGCGGAGTATGGATGTAGATGTAGAACAAATTACAGCTCTTTCCGCCATTTCTCGTAACCTATATGTACCTCTCGTTTCTTATGTAAATCATCTTTCAGATTCCTTGGTTGCACTTGATTTTTCCATCCTGCACAGTATCTTTCTCTTTCTGTCTTCTGTACAGGTTGCCATCACGGAATTTCACTTTCTGTCTTCTGTAGGGGTTGTCATCACGGAATTCATCTTATTGATTGCTTGTGTTGTCCTCTGCCTCGTTTTAATGTTCATTGGAACCCTTCTGTGAGATTATAGCTATCAGACATTTATACTTACGCTAAACCTAAATAGTTTTTCCATTTTTGATAATGTCATATTGCTTGCTCCCTACAGGGAGAAATTTTGTTTTAAGAAAATTAATTGTTAGATTGGCCTTATTATACGTTTCTAAGATTTTCTTCGTGTTGTACTCGGTGTCATAGTCTTCTGCGGCAACTGTTATCTGACCACCAGCGAATAGGTATTTCCCATCTATTTCTAGGGCCATTATTCCACACTGTTTCGTCTTTCTTTAAGAACTTCGCTTCATATAATACACATACAGAGTGAGTGCTATAGAGCACCCTTGCCTAAGGGCTTTGCTTGGCCGAGGTACTAGGATGATTCCTTTTGCTGTTTTTATTTTTGTCTCTAACAACCCGTACATATTTTAAATGCAGGAACATGCTTTTTATTTCTTGATCTTTCGTCAAGATATTCCGTGTTATTAACTCATTTTTATTTTGGCAAAAATATTTTAATAAAAAACCTCCAGCAACATTTTTTATTCGTTGTTTACAGCAGGAGTCACGTAAGTATTAACTTTTTTTTTAATTCCATTCCCATTGTCAGTGAAAATATACATTTTATTCCGAAAAACGCAGAGCGTGCTAAATGCCGTACAAGTATCGCTAAAAACGGTTAGTGATAATGAATGGTATTCAAGCATTTATCAGTTTTGTTAATAACAGACATTGTACAGGTACATTTTAGACACACTATCCTGTGATCCTCCTTTTAATTTTAGAAAGATAGTTTAATCGGTTAATTCTTCGAAAAAACGCTCCATTAGCTACTTTCAAATTCCCCGCCATCTGTTAACAGATCCATTTTCTTTTCAGCACAGCATGTGTTGCCGATCCGTTTTATTTTCAGTAAGGAGCGTAAACATTGGATGATTCAACAGTGGGAAAACCTTGTGTGGAGTGACGAATCACGGTACACAATGTGGCGATCCGATGGCGGGATGTGGGTATGGCGAATGCCCTGTGAACATCTTCTGCCAGCGTGTGTAGTGACAACAGTAAAATTAGGAGGCGGTGGTGTTATGGAGTGGTCGTCTTTTTCATGGAGGGGGCTTGCACCCCTTCCTGTTTAGCATGGCACTATCACAGCATAGGACTTCACTGAAGTATCAAGCACCTTCTTGCTTCCCACTGTTGAAGAGCAATTCGGGGATTCCGACTGCATCCTTGAACACGATCGAGCACCTGTTCATAATGCAGGGCCTGTGGCGGAGGGGTTCAGTTGTTAATTTTATGCTTTTGACTTCCGTTTGTTTTAATGTTTCCATTTTGTGTTTATGTGGTATACCTTTTTTGGCCGGTTTTTATTAAAAGGATGACAATAACATTGATGTAATGGACTGGTCTGCACACAATCATGACCTGAATCCTACATAAAACCTTTGGGGTGTTTTGGAACGCCGACGTCACGCCAGGCCTCACCGACCTACATCGATACCTTTCCTCAGTTCATCACCCCGTGAAGAATGGCCTGCCATTCCCCAAGAAACCTTGCAGCACCTGATTGAATATATCGGGTCGGATCGTTGTTACAGAAGCAACGAAAAAAGCATGCCAAATTTAAAAGAACGCAAAATCCCCAAGAATGGTAAAACTTTACAGGAGTTCGAAATATGGCGCGTACTTCAATGCGAGATGCTTTTAATAATTTCCACAACGAAAGTCTGTCTCGAAATCTAGTAGGAAACCCAAAGAGATTCTGGTTATACATAAAGCACACCAGTGGCAAGACACAATCAATACCTTCACTGCGCGATAACAACGGTGAAGTCACTGAGGACAGTGCCACTAAAGCAGAGTTACTAAACACGGTTTTCCGAAACCTCTTCACCAAAGAAGACGATGTAAATATTCCTGAATGCCAATCAAGAACAACTGCCAAGCAGAGAAATATAGAAGTAGATATACTCGGTGTAACAGAGCAGCTTAAATCACTTAATAAAGGTAAGGCCTCCGGTCCAGATTGTACACCAATCAGGTTCCTCTCAGAGTATGCTGATAAAATAGCTCCATATTTAGTAATTATATACAACCACTTGCTCACAGAAAGATACTTACCTAAAGACTGGAAAATTGCTCAATTCATACCCATAAAGGGAAGTAGGAGTAATCCGCTGAATTACAGGCCTATATCACTAACGTCGATTTGCAGTAGGGTTTTAGAACATATACTGTATTCGAACCTTATGAAGTAAATCGAAGAAAAAGATTTATTGACATGTAGTCAGCACGAATCCAGAAAATATTCTTGCGAAACACAACTAGCTCTTTATACTCACGAAGTAATAAGTGCTATCGATAGGGGATGTCAAATTGATTCCATATTTTTAGATATCCAGAAGGCTTTCGACACTGTTCCTCACAAACGTCTTCTAATCAAACTGCATGCCTACGGAGTATCGCCTCAGTTGTGCAACTGGATTCGTGATTTCCTGTCAGAAAGATCACAATTCGTATTAATTGACGGAAAGTCGTCGAGTACAACAGAAGTAATATGCGACGTTCCCCAAGGAAGTGTTATAGGCCCTATATTGTTCCTGATCTATATTAGCGACATAGGAGACAATCTGAGTGGCCGTCTTAGGTTGTCTGCAGATGATGCTGTCATTTACCGTCTTCTATAGTCATCCGATGATCAAAACGATTTGCAAAATGAGTTATATAAGGTACCAGTATCGTGCAAAAATGGCAGTGACTTAATAAAGAAAAGTGCGACGTTATTCACATGAGTACTAAAAGAATTCAGCTACATTTCAATTACGCGAAAAGTCACACATATCTGAGGGCTGTGATTTCAACTAAATACTTAGGGATTACAGTTACAAATAACCTAAATTGGAACGACGACATAGATAATACTGTGGGTAGATCAAACCGAAGACTGCGATTCCTTAGTAAAACACTTAATAGGTGCAACAGGTGTAGCAAAGAGGCTGCTTACACTACGCTTGTCCGCCCTATTCTGGAGTACTGTTGTGCGGTGTGGGATCCGCATCAGGTGGGACTGACGGATGCATTGAAAAAGTACAAAGAAGGGCAGTACGTTTTGTATTAACGCGAAATAGAGGAGATAGTGCCACAGAGATGATATGTGGATTGGAGGGGCAATAACTAAAACAAAGGCGTTTTTCGTTGCGACGGGATCTTCTCATGAAATTTCAATCACCAGTTTTCTCCTCCAATTGTGAAACCATTCTGTTGGCACCCATCTACATAGGGAGAAATGATCATCAGATTAAATGAAGAGAAATCAGGGCTCGCACGGAAAAATTTAAGGTTTTTCCCGCGTGCCATTCGAGAGTGGAACGGTAGAAAGACAGCATGAAGGTGGTTCATTGAACCCTCTGCCAGGCAGTTTATTGTGAATAGCAGATTAATCACGTAGATGTAGATGTAGATGCCTGGGAGAGTGGAAGCTGTCATCAAGGCCGCAGGTGGACCGACACCATATCTAATTCCAGCATTACCGACGGAGGCCGCCACGAACTTGTAAGTCATTTTCAGCCAAGTGTCCGGATACTTTTGATCACATAGTGTATTTCGACCACACAGCCTCCACACTGATGCTATAATTATAATGGCACTATTTTTGTTGCCATATTTCAAAATTAGAACTTCTTTTTTTGAAGTTGAGAGCTGAGTTAGGCCATGTTATAAAACACACATACAAGCACACGAATGCGCGCGCGCGCACACACACATACACGCACACACACACACACACACACACACACACACACACACACAAACACACACACACACACACACGGGCGATAGAGGTCAGAACATTACGTGCAGAAGTACCGGCGGACACAAAACAAGCGCCGCTTGGCGCGCAAACATACGGCGGTCGGTAGGCCACTGTGCGGCACGCCAGAGCAATATCCGGCAGCTATCCATTAATCTGATCGACGGCCACCGGCGCCGCCGTCATCAGAGCCGTATCGGCCCAAGCGATCGCCCACGCAGATAACAGACCGCGCCCGCACAGTGGCCGTATCCGAGCCGCGCCTGCATAGAGGCAGCCGGACGCACGGCCGGTTAAACAGCTGCCGGCCCGCTTGCAGATCCGGCCGGACCACCGCGCGCTGCGGCAGGCGACGATTACTGTTACTTCTGCGCTCGGCTTTTGCCAGTGCTGCCAACGGCAGTGCAGCCAGCCCCTGCACTCGGCCCGTGTTCGCCGACCCGCACGCCATTGTCCGTCGCTCACCTGGCTATTGAATAGTCTACCGACCGCTACATAAATCGTGTTCCGTGTAGCCAACTTTGCATAAGGTAATTAATTACGGACTCGCGCAGGCGCACAAACGCTTCCGAATGTAGCACCGCCGGCGTCCGCTGCTGCTGCCGGCTTCGCAGCCGCTCGGAGGAACGGAAGTAGGTTGCATTGCGTGCTCCGAAGCTATCGTGACTGGACACTCTCCACTGGCTTGTGATTTATTCATAGCATATAAGCGCTAAGCGGCAAAATTAATCTCCGCCTCGATATAAATACTCGCACGGTCCGTAATTCCATCAACAATGTGCGCCTATTCTCAGTAATATAGGGTGTTCAAAATAATCTTCACAATTTTGATCACATACATCTACATCTACATATACACTCCTGGAAATTGAAATAAGAACACCGTGAATTCATTGTCCCAGGAAGGGGAAACTTTATTGACACATTCCTGGGGTCAGATACCCTTGATATAAATACTCGCACGCTCCGTAATTCCATCAACAATGTGCGCCTACTCTCAGTAATATAGGGTGCTCAAAATAATCTTCACAATTTTGATCACATACATCTACATCTACATATACACTCCTGGAAATTGAAATAAGAACACCGTGAATTCATTGTCCCAGGAAGGGGAAACTTTATTGACACATTCCTGGGGTCAGATACATCACATGATTACACTGACAGAACCACAGGCACATAGACACAGGCCACAGAGCATGCACAATGTCGGCACTAGTACAGTGTATATCCACCTTTCGCAGCAATGCAGGCTGCTATTCTCCCATGGAGACGATCGTAGAGATGCTGGATGTAGTCCTGTGGAACGGCTTGCCATGCCATTTCCACCTGGCGCCTCAGTTGGACCAGCGTTCGTGCTGGACGTGCAGACCGCGTGAGACGACGCTTCATCCAGTCCCAAACATGCTCAATGGGGGACAGATCCGGAGATCTTGCTGGCCAGGATAGTTGACTTACACCTTCTAGAGCACGTTGGGTGGCACGGGATACATGCGGTTGTGCATTGTCCTGTTGGAACAGCAAGTTCCCTTGCCGGTCTAGGAATGGTAGAACAATGGGTTCGATGACGGTTTGGATGTACTGTGCACTATTCAGTGTCCCCTCGACGATCACCAGAGGTGTACGTGCAGTGTAGGAGATCGCTCCCCACACCATGATGCCGGGTGTTGGCCCTGTGTGCCTCGGTCGTATGCAGTCCTGATAGTGGCGCTCACCTGCAAGGCGCCAAATACGCATACGACCATCATTCGCACCAAGGCAGAAGCGACTCTCATCGCTGAAGACGACACGTCTCCATTCGTCCCTCCATTCACGCCTGTCGCGACACCACTGGAGGCGGGCTGCACGATGTTGGGGCGTGAGCGGAAGACGGCCTAACGGTGTGCGGGACCGTAGCCCAGCTTCATGGAGACGGTTGCGAATGGTCCTCGCCGATACCGCAGGAGCAACAGTGTCCCTAATTTTCTGGGAAGTGGCGGTGCGGTCCCCTACGGCACTGCGTAGGATCCTACGGTCTTGGCGTGCATCCGTGCGTCGCTGCGGTCCAGTGCCAGGTCGACGGGCACATGCACCTTCCGCCGACCACTGGCGACAACATCGATGTACTGCGGAGACCTCACGCCCCACGTGTTGAGCAATTCGGCGGTACGTCCACCTGGCCTCCCGCATGCCCACTATACGCCCTCGATCAAAGTCCGTCAGCTGCACATACGGTTCACGTCCACGCTGTCGCGGCATGCTACCAGTGTTAAAGACTGCGATGGAGCTCCATATGCCACGGCAAACTGGCTGACACTGACGGCGGCGGTGCACAAATGCTGCGCAGCTAGCGCCATTCGACAGCCAACACCGCGGTTCCTGGTGTGTCCGCTGTGCCCTGTGTGTGATCATTGCTTGTACAGCCCTCTCGCAGTGTCTGGAGCAAGTATGGTGGGTCTGACACACCGGTGTCAATGTGTTCTTTTTTCCATTTCCAGGAGTGTACATACATACTCCGCAATCCACCATACGGTGCGTGGTTGAGGGTACCTCGTACCACAACTTGCATCTTCTCTCCCTGTTACATTCCCAAACAGAACGAGGGAAAAATTACTGCCTATATGTCTCTGTACTAGCAACACCGACTCAAAGGAAGGCCTCGCCGCTTGTTCGTGACGTCACGTCAGCTAGGCACGGTGAACGCCAGGTCTGTTGCAGGCATATTCATAATGGTGGTGTCTTCTCTCTGACACAGGAAAATGTGAAACTATTGGCGGTAGTTAACCAACACACATTGTTCTGAGATATTTCTGCAACCAATTAATTGTGCAATTCATTACACTTCTTAACAAATAGTGTACTCCTGAACTTAAATTTCCACCTGTTTTAAGGATTGACATACAAAAACAACTTCATGTTCCAGGAGCAACAGAATTCGTGCTTCTTTATTTTACTTGTAAATCTGAGGAAGTTACGTTTGTACTGGGTTGCTTTTACAAGAAACTGTGAACATATTGGTGCTCTTCTGTAGGTATCTTGGTTGACTATGGGGTGAGGAGCACTGAATGTTAATGAAATATCTTGCGATTGTACACGTTGGGGAGGGGGTGGGGTACAGAAGAAGAGGCAAAAGAGAGATACTTGTTTTGTCAAATTAAATTTTTTATGTTATAAAGTTTCTCCTTTCAGTTGCAACAGGAGAATATTTATCTTTTCTAATGTGCATGTTTAAAAACGTTTACGCTCAGCAGTATTTTCGATGTATGAAGCTATTTTGTTTCCTGTTTAGAATTCCTTTCGTTGAAACGACTGTAATCTAATGACAGGCAACTGTTGGACATTTACACATGTACATTAGTTCACATTTCCAGTGACGTTGTCAAACGAAAATAAATAAATAAATAAAAGAAACGAGTTCATTGTAAGGTGGTTGGGGTAAGTTTCGATAACAAAATAGATCAAGTAAATATAGTTACTCGACTGTAAAATTTCCGAAGCTTGCAATGGGGCAAAGCATCTTCTCATATTCATCTACGTTGGTTTCGACAGGATTCAGTAATACATAACGATGATCTTTACGATAGTAAGAAAATCTTTCATCTAAATAAAGCTGCATATCCAAAACAATACCAAACATTTTGTCCAAAAACCAGAGATTTATAGTGATAAGCACGCCCAGGCGTTTATGCCTGCAACAGACCTAGTGTTCCCGTGCCTAGCTGACGTGACGTCACCCACAAGCGCTGAGGCCTTCCTTTGAGTCGATGTTGGCACGAGCCCTAATCTCTCTCATCTTATCTTTGTTGTCTTTCGGCGAAATATAAGTTGGCGGCAGTAAAATTGTTCTGCAGTCAGCCTCAAATGCTGGTTCTCTAAATTTCCTCAGTAGCGTTTCACGAAAAGAACCCGAGTTCCTGAAGCATTTCCGCAACACTCGCCTGATGATCAATCCTACCAGTAACAAATCTAGCTGCCCGCCTCTGAATTGCTTCTGTGTCCTGCTTCAATCCGACCTGATAGAGCTCCCAAACGTTCTATCAGTACTCAAGAATAGGTCGTTTTAGTGTTTTATAAGCGATCTCCTTTACAGATGAACCACATCTTCCCAAAATTCTACCAACGAGCCGAAGACGACTATCCGCCTTCCCCACAACTGCACTTACATGCTTGTCCCACTTCATACCGCTCTGCAACGTTACGCCCAAAAATTTAATCGACGTCACTGTGCCAAGCGCTACGCTACTAATGGAGTATTCAAAATTGACGGAATTCTTCTTCCTATTCATCCGCATTAATTTAAATTTATCTATATTTAAAGTTAGCTGCCATTCTTTACACCAATCACAAATCCTGTGCAAGTCATCTTGTATCCTCCTACAGTCACTCAACGACAACACCTTCCCGTTCACCACAGCATCATCAGCAAACAGCCGCACATTGCTACCCACCCTATCCAAAAGATCATTCATGTAGATAGAAAAAGCAGCGCACCTACCACTCTTCCCTGGGGCACTCCAGATGATACCCTCACCTCCGATGAACACTCACCATCGATGACAACGTACAGGATTTTATTACTTAAGAAGTCTTCGAGCCACTCACATATTTGGGAACCAAACCCATATGCTCGTACCCTAGTTAGGAGTCTGCAGTGGGACACCGAGTCAAACGCTTTCCGGAAGTCAAGGAATATGGCATCCGTCTGATCCGGGGTTTTAAGGAGGAAGGTGAAAAAATAATATTTTGACTTGGAACTCGTGTGGGAAACGTATTACTTCCTTGTTACAACCATTTGGAAACATGTTAATAGAGCGAACAGTTACAGAAGTTGCAGTTTATAAGTGATCCAGTACATCGCTTGTCTTACAGATCCACTCACTACCAGCCAAAGATGTTGCTCGTTTACCCGCTGATGGGTTCTTTTTAACGTGATGCAGTACGAGCTCTTCCATTTCGATTGCGCCACGTCTCCTTGGAGGACCGCAGTCACGCCTGTTGACCGTGAAGTTACCGTTTCTGGAAGCTGTTGCGCAATTGTGGAGAAGAGGTCGTGCGATGGGGGCGGACGTTGTGGTGAACGATCTCGATAACGGTGACGAGCAGGTCATACTTTACCATGAACTTCGCCATTCAGAATCATCATGCTGGTGAATTCTGCATATTGCTCCAACACTCACAGACACGTAAATCAGGCATAATCCAGGTCAGAGAGATAGGACAGACATCAAATGGCATCAGCCAAACGAGCCTGAGAGGCCGAGAGGTTCTAGGCGCTACAGTCTGGAGTCACGCGACAACTACAGTTGCAGGTTAGAATCCTGCTTTGGGCATGGATGTTTGTGATATCCTTAGGTTAGTTAGGTTTAAGTATTTCTAAGTTCTAGGGGACTGATGACCTGAGCACTTAAGTCCCATAGTGCTCAGAGCCATTTTGAACGTCACCAATTCGACGTAACCACTCCCACAACGACTACCCTGTTGCATACCTACCTACCACACATGTTTTCAAACGGCTGTAGTGCGGAAATGGTACATTTCGGGACACGAGTTTCTAATATATCAAAAATACTCCTCAGTTGCGAAACGTTACTGGTCTTTACCCAGGTTTCAGCTAGAGTAATCTTGCCTTCTTCAGCAGAATAAAATAAACTAATACTTGCCACAATAAGGGACGTTCAAACACAAAAGCTGAAGTACCGTGGTACCAAGTCATGCTACGTTACTTAGCTGCTACCACGGTACTTTAGCTTTTATGTTTGACCGTGCCTTATTCTGGCATGTATTAGTTTATTTTATGCTTATTAAGAAGGCTAGATTATTCTAGCTGAAACCTGGGTAAAGACCAGTAACATATCGTAACTGAGGTGGATTTTTGACATATTAATTTATCACAGTGACTGATAGAGTTGCAACATGTTATAAACACGAATTTCTCTTCAAAACATTACGTAGTCACTCTCCTCTACAAGTCGTAGCAGTTTTTAACGGGAATTTCCGAAACTTCAGAAACTGGGATAGATGGAAATGTGCGGTTGCCGCCATGGTGTTTACACTAAGTGTAAATTTTAGTAGCCGTTTAACAGACTTCAAGGCAGCGACCTTGCCGCAGTGGATACACCGGTTCCCGTGAGATCACCGAAGTTAAGCGCTGTCGGGCGTGGTCGGCACCTGGATGAGTGACCATCCAGGCCGCGATGCGCTGTTGCCATTTTTCGGGGTGCACTCAGCCTCGTGATGCCAATTGAGGAGTTACTCCACCGAACAGTAGCGGCTTCGGTCAAGAATACCATAATAACGACCGGGAGAGTGGTTAGCTGACCCCACGCCCCTCCTATCCGCATCCTCCACTGTAGCGCGCAGCATCTGCAAATAATAGCCCTATCACTCGCATGTCTGGCCTTGCTTGTCATCATTAACTTGTGCTGTTGCTGTTATGATGCGAACTTGCTGTTCCAGCGGGCCTCTTGCTGGGAACTGGTAGACACTGTCCTTCACAAAGCTGCAAAGAAAAAATCTCTTGCGGTTACACTATCCTCCACAAGTTTGGTAACACCGTGTCGTGCATTATAACATGAGGTGTGTGAGACAAGCAATGAGACTGATATTTTTTATCTACCAAAGTCTCTATTTTTTGCAGACAACAATAAAATGAGGTGACAAAAGTCGTAGGATAGCGAGGTGCACACACACAAGTGGCGGTAGTATCGCATACACAATATTTAAAAGGTCAGTACATTGGCAGGGCTGTCATTGGTACGTAGCTGATTCAAGTTGAACAGGTGTCCGACTTGAGTATGGCTGCACGACGGGAATTAACAGACTTTAAACACGGAATAGTAGTTGCAGCTATGTGCGTAGGCTATTTTATTTGGGAAATCATTAAGCAATTCAATACTCCGAGTGTCAAGAATGTGCCGAGAATACAACATTTCAGGCTGGTTTTTACTTGACGACTGAGAGCAGCGGCACGCAGAGGTGTTAGTGCTAACAGACAAAGAACACTTATTGAAATAACCACAGAAATCAATGTGGGTCGTAGACGAACGTACCCGCTGGGGCAGTGAGACGAAATTTTCTGTTGACGGGCTATGGCAGCAGACGACCGACGCGAATGCCTTGCTGATTGAAGGACACTGCCTGCTTCTCCTCTTTTGGGCTAATGGCATTATCGGTTGGACCGTGGACGATGGGAAATAGTGGTGTGGTCAGATGAGTCCCGAATTCACTTGATAAGAACTGTTGATAGGTTTGTAGAGGAGCACAAACCTCACGAAGCCATAGGCCCAGATTGTCAGCAAGGTACTGTGCAAGCTTGTGATGGCTCTGTAATGGTGTGGGCTGTGTTTACATAGAATGGACGGGGTCCCCTGGTCCACCTGAACTGATCATTGACTCGAAATGGTAATGTTCGGCTACCTGGAGACCATTTTCAGCCATTCATGGACTTCATTTACCTAGACAACGATGGTTTTCTTCCGGAAGAAATGCGTCATGTCACAGGGCCACAGTTGTTCGCAATTGGTTCGAATAACATTCTGGACAGTTCCAGCGAATGATGTGGCCACTCAGATTGCCCGACATCATTCCCATTTAACATTTATGGGACATAATGGAGAGGTCAGTTCGTGCACAAAATCTTACAGTGCAATTATGGTCGGATATAGAGGCAGCTTGGTACATTATTTCTGCGAGGGACTTCCAAGGACTTGTTGAGTAAATGTCGAGATGTCCCACAACGCCGGGAATCACCTCAGTGTAATGTCGCCTTCAAAGTAGTTCACTTCGGCAGTTAAACACCGGAGGAGTCGTTGTTCCCGTTCTTGGAAGCAGCATTGAAAGGCTTCAACTGGTAAGGCCTTCAGAATGTCGGTCGTATTCTTCTGAATATTCGCCGTATGCCCAACGTGACGCCCTTCTAAGACTTTTACAATCTCGGGAGGAGAGAGATATAACAAGGACTCAGATCAGGAGAATAGGATGGCTGTGGGGCAACAAAAACGATTTTTGTGATCAAACATTCCATAATGGAAGTAACTGCGTGACGTGAGCGTTTTTCATCATGCAGCATCCACTTGTCTGCTCTCTCCGGTTCCACTCGATTCTACCTTTTTCGCGAGCCTTTCAAGGACATCTTTTAAAAACACTTTGTTGACAGTTGGTCATGTAGGAACAAATTCTTTATGCACTATACTCCTACTGTCCCAAAAGCAAAGCTGTATTGCTTTGATATTGGATTTGCTCATTAGAGCTTTTCCTCTCCGGGAAATTTCTCATTGTGCCTCTGCTTACTTTGTCGCTTTGTCTCAGGATCATACTAAAAAATTCAAGGGACATCACCTGCGATCACGAGACTAAACCATTCGTGGTCGTTTGCGACCCTCTCAAGAAGATCAAAGCACACGTTAATTCGATTGTCCTTCTGTTCAATTATGAGATTTATTTTGGCACAAACATTTCGCTTGTGCAAAACTTTGGTCATCATTTGACGTACGGTGAAAGTGTTTATGTTTAACAGGTTATCCATCATCTTTGTTATTAAACGTCTATCTGATCTCACAAGCGCACGCGCACGTTCGACGTTTTCGTCAGTTTTTGAGCTTCAGGGTGTCCATGAGCAAGATTCATCGTCAATGAGCTCTTGACCTTCAGAAAATGATTTGTACCAGCGGAAAGCTCGTGTTCTTGATAAGGAATGTTCCCCACAGGCCTGTTTCCACTTTTCCAAGGTCACTCTTCCGGAGTCTCCAAGTTCAACACAACGTTGACAGCATTCAAAATTCTGAGTTCCACTGTCCCATTCTCTTAATACACAACAAAAACACAAGTTCACTGATGGCACTCCCGAAAACCATGTCATGGCTGTTCGGAGCTGCAACTCTGACTGAGCGTCTGGGAGGGATGAACATACCGGTCTACACTTCTATAACAGCTCAGCGATACCAGGTCGCTCGCAAAGTTGTCAGTCTCATTACTTTTCCCACACACCTTGTGTGTGAGTTACTTGTTAGGATGTTGAGTAGTATACTCAGATAACTACTAATAATGACACAGTAGTTTATAGACAGTTACACTACTGGCCATTAAAATTGCTACACCACGAAGATGACGGGCTGCAGACGCGAAATTTAACCGAAAGGAAGAAGATGCTGTGATATGCAAATGATTAGCTTTTCAGAGCATTCACACAAGGGTGGCGCCGGTGGCGACACCTACAACGTCCTGACATCAGGAACATTTCCAACCGATTTCTCATGCACAAACAGCAGTTGACCGGCGGTGTTAGGTGAAACGTTGTTGTGATGCCTCGTGTAAGGAGGAGAAAAGCATACTATCACGTTTCCGACTTTGATAAAGGTCGGATTGTAGCCTATCGCGATTGTGGTTTATCGTATCGCGACATTGCTGCTCGCGCTGGTCGAGATCCAAAGACTGTTAGCAGAATATGGAATCAGTGGGTTCAGGAGGATAACACTGAACGCCTACTGCATTCCAACGGCGTCGTATCACTAGCAGTCTAGATGACAGGCATCTTATCCGCATGGCTGTAACGTATCGTGCAGCCACGTCTGGATCCCTGAGTCAACAGATGGGGAAGTTTGCAAAACAACAACCATCTGAACGACCAGTTCGACGACGTTTGGAGCAGCACGGACTATCAGCTCGGAGACCGTGGCTGCGGTTACCCTTGACGCTGCATCACAGACAGGAACGCCTGCGATGGTGTACTAAACGACGAACCTGGGTGCACGAATGGCAAAAATTCAATTTTTCGGATGAATCCATGTTCTGTTTACAGCATCACGATGGTCGCATCCGTGTTTGGCGACATCGCGGTGAACGCACATTGGAAGCATGTATTCGTCATCGCCATACTAGCGTATCACCCGGCGTGATGGTATGTGGTGCCATTGGTTACACGTCTCGGTCACCTCTTGTTCGCATTGACAGGACTTTCAACAGTGGACGTTACATTTCAGCATGTGGCTCTACCCTTCATTCGATCCCTGCGAAACCCTACATTTCAGCTGGATAATGCACGACTGCATATTGCAGGTCCTGCACTGGCCTTTCTGAATACAGAAAATATTTGACTGCTACCCGGGCCATCACATTCTCCAGATCTCTCACCATTTCAAAACGTCTGGTCAATGGTGGCCGAGCAACTGGCTCGTCACAACGCGCCATGCACTACTTTTGATAAACTGTGGTGTCCTGTTGAAGTTGTATGGACAGCTGTACCTGTACACGTCATCCAAACTCTGCTTGACTCAATGCCTAGGCGCATCAAGGCCGTTACTACGGCTAGAGGTGGTTGTTCTGGGTACTGGCTCCTCAGGATATGCACCCAAATTGTGTGAAAATGTAATCACATGTTTGTTATAGTATAATATATTTGTCCAATGAATATCGGTTTATCATCTGCATTTCTTCTTGGTGTAGCAATTTTAATGGCCAGTAGTGTATTATTCATATACATACGTACTGGTATTGCCCAGTTTCATGTAAACTAACTTTACAGGTCCAGGTAGTTCTAGTAAACTAGAGAGGTGGCGCCAGTAGACGGCAGGACTGTGTAGCGGTACATTGTTTACAGCTCTGTAGTTCTGTTTGTGTGAAGGTAGGATATCCCGCGAAAGAACGTAGAACACACAGCGAAAGTAACTGAAAATGTCTCCAAAATTCAAGATTCCTTATGATTAACTGGTGAATATAATCTGTCTGTATCAAGAATTCAGTAGTGTCCGCCAAATACCAGAGAAATTGTAGATTTCATCACTAGAGCTCACAAGGCATTGGGATACAGGCTCTTATGATAACTGTCGTCGCTCAGGAGCACAGAGCAAAATTTCAGAACGCCAGGAGCCGGTGGTGTTACTGTGTAGTCTTGTTTCTCATGGACTGGGCTTGCAAACCTTGTTTTTTTTGCGTGGAACTATCACAGCACATCCCTAGGCTCATGTTTTAACCACCTTCTTGGATCACATATTTGAAGAGCAATTCGGAGATGGCGATCGTATCTTTCAACACGATCGAGCACCTGTTCATAATGCTCCGGCTGTGGCGGAGTGGTTACACTACAATAACATCCATGTAATGGTCGTGCCTGCAGAGAATCCTGACGTGAATCCCATAGAACACTTTTGGGATGTTCTGCCTACTTTTATTTACATCATTGCTTCTTCGATGTATGGATTTTAGCAGAATACATTCCTGTCTTGTGGCCTTTATAAACCTAGTGCTTGTTCTTGGTTTCGCACTCTTATTATTCCACCTTCGCTCTTGCACATTATGTGTATCTCCAGCCTTGTCCTATAGGTTATCCCTGTTTCTCTCAGAATTTGAAACATCTTGCAACGCTTTTCATTGCCTAGCACTTTTACCTGGTCCACAAATTCAAAGAATGTGTCCTGACTTGCCTTTACTGTTGTTTCAGTTATCAACAGCAACATCAGCACTGCCTCTCTGATGCTTTACTTTTCTTAAAGCCAAAATAATCGTCATCTAACAGATTCTCAGTTTTCTTTTCCATTCTTCTGTATATCGTGCTTGCCTGCAACTTCGATGCAAGAGATGTTAAGATGATAGTATGATAATTGTACTCTTGGAATCTTCGAAACGCTGCAGCAGCAGGTATATAACTGCCCCGTGCGCTGTGTTGATGTGTAACTGAAAGTGCGACATAACATCTTTGCCAGCAGCTAAGCAAATTCTTGTTTCGCGTTTTTCACGCGGTGAGAAGCCGCTCCGACGTAACGAGGGCCAACATCGGCTCACTCGCAGTCGTTTACCACCTATAGCTACAGGACGGCCATCCATGAGCAAGCGCTAGGAGTCAAGTGGGTAGTGGATGCTACGAGAAATAGCTGGAATTTACAGTATTTCGAGCGAGTGAGTGGCGAAATTCTGTCAGCTTATACTCAGAGCAGTATGTCGCTGGGATTTGGTGGACTGTGGCCCTGGAAATTAATCTGATATTTATGGTTACAGAATGCACAGACGAAGTGGAATTAATGAATGGTAGGCATTGCCGCCCGTTGGACGTAGTGTGTAAGTTGTACGAACAATCAGAGCAACCTAATATGTCGTAGGGATCATTATAACAGGTGCACTTGTCTCTGAAATTCAATAGGAGGTACGTGACATCTGACGTAGCTGCTATACCCTACCAAAGTGATCCGGGGCGAAGTTACAATAGAATTCTGTTGGAGTGCGCCTGACATACACGATATTAAATAGAATTAGATACGCTGGACGTGTGGTAGGGACGCCCGCATGCCGCTACTGGAGGAGGAAATGTAAATTCTATTCACTCTCTCGCAAGTGCAATGGACAAAAGAGAATCGGACCCTACTCTAGTCTAAATTTTCATTCAAAAGACTTCCGCACAGGGAAACACGTCTCCGTTTGTCCTGGTCAGGAGTTTATTCAAGTACGTGAAGATCAACCAGGGCTTCACCAAGTTTCTAGTGTGTTGCTTGTGAAATTGAGCCACTCTATGATTAGAGGATAAATACTCAAAATGAGAGAAATGGGCATCATTCTAGAATTTTGCTACTCATATACTGTAACCAAAAAGACGTACGAAGAGGGAGTAAGAAACTAATAATTGGAAAAAGGAGACCTTCATGATACACTACTACATGCAATACACGAGTAGTGCCGTACCGAAAATGGCGGACGTAACAGCGGGAATTGAATCCGAAAGTGTGAGAGTTGTATACACTGTGCATACATTACCGTTAAGATAATATCTGAGGGGGTCGGCACATTGCAAATTTGGAAATTCGTGGTAAGATCTTATGGGACCAAACTGCTTAGGTCATCGGTGCCTAAGCTTACACACTAGGTAACCTAACCTGAACTAACTACGCTACGGACAACACACACTCAGCCATGCCCAAGGGAGGACTCGAACCTCCGACGGGGGGCGCCGCGCGGACAGTGACAAGACGTCTGAGAGCGCGCAGCCAGCAAGTGCGGCGCGGATGTGCAACAATGTACAGTACACCAGCTATAGAAGGCAGAGCTAAGAAGAAGGAACAATACAAGTATTAAAGAAATATCAGCTCCTTAGTCATCTACAGCACATATGTTAAGAAATAAATGGAATGTATTACACTACTGGCCATTAAAATTGCTACACCAAGAAGAAATGCGGATGATAAACGGGTATTCATTGGACAAATATATTATACTAGAACTGATATGTTATTACATCCTCAAGCAATTTCGGTGAATAGATCCTGAGAAATCAGCACCCAGAACAACCCCCTCTGGCCGTAATAACGGCCTTGATACGCCTGGGCATTGAGTCAAACAGAGCTTGGGTGGCGTGTACAGGTACAGCTGCCCATGCAACTTCAACACGATACCACAGTTCATCAAGAGTAGTGATTGGCTTATTGTGACGAGCCAGTTGCTCGGCCAGCATTGACCAGACGTTTTCAATTGGTGAGAGATCTGGAGAATGTGCTGGCCAGCTCAGCAGTCGACATTTTCTGTATCCAGAAAGGCCCGTACAGGACCTGCAACATGCGGTCGTGCATTATCCTGCTGAAATGTAGGGTTTCGCAGGGATTGAATGAAGGGTAGAGCCACGGGTCATACCACATCTGAAATCTAACGTCCAGTGTTCAAAGAGCCGTCAATGCGAACAAGAGGTGACCGAGACGTGTTATCAATGGCACCCAATACCATCACGCCGGGTGATACGCCAGTATGTCGATGACGAATACACGCTTCAAATGTGCGTTCGCCGCGATGTCGCCAAACACGGATGCGACCATGATGATGCTGTAAATAGAAAAAATGACGTTTTGCCATTCGTGCACCCAGGTTCGTCGTTGAGTACACCATCGCAGGCGCGCCTGTCTGTGATGCAGCATCAAGGGCAACCGCAGCCATGCTCTCCGAGCTGATAGTCCATTCTGCTGCAAACGTCGTCGAACTGTTCGTGCATATGGTTGTTGTCTTGCAATCGTCCCCATCTGTTGACTCAGGGATCGAGACGTGGCTGCACGATCCGTTACAGCCATGCAGATAACAAGCTTGTCATCTCGACTGCTACGAGGCCATTGGGATCCAGAACGGCGTATTACCCTCCTGAACCCACCGATTCCATATACTAACAGTCATCGGATCTCGACAAACGCGAGCAGCTATGTCGCGATACGATAAACTGCAATCGCGATAGGCTACAATCCGACATTTCTCAAAGTCGGAAACGTGATGGTACGCATTTCTCCTCCTTACACGAGGCACCACAACAACGTTTCAGCAGGCAACGCCGGTCAACTGCTGTTTGCGTATGAGAAATTGGTTGGAAACTTTCCTGATGTTAGCACGTTGTAGGTGTCGCCACCGGTGTCAACCTTGTGTGAATGCTCTGAAAAGTTACTCATTTACATAACACAGCATCTTCTTCCTATCGGTTAAATTTCACGTCTGTAGCACGTCATCTTTGAGGTGTAGCAATTTTGACGGCTAGTAGTGTATGTTGCAGTTACGACAGTGCATAGCAACTTAAAGGGGGGGATGGGGGGGGGGGGGAAGGGGGCTAGAAAAACTCACGTTGTAATTATTAAGGAAGAATCCACTCGTCCCATCCAGAGGTGTGTAATAAAAAGAGTGTGAATGGGGAAACTGAGAGGCTCAAAGCGAGCAATCGTGTCGCCATAGTGTTCGCCTCTGGAAATGGAGGGAATGACGACTGTTTAAGTTGCAGGCCGACAACGACTACCATCTGTTGGTGAATTTCGCTGTCCAACCGCCCCACTGAGTCAACTGCCGAGCTCTGCAGCGCCGATGCGCCACAGTCGTGGGGAGGCGGGTCCGAAACTCGGCGCCGCACAGGTGCAGGGAGCACCAGCAAGGGCGGGGGTTGGCCAGCTTACGCTCTCTGGGCGATGTCCTCTGACGGACAGCAAGCTAATTTCTGCAGGCATGGAGGCAGGGCGAGATTCTGTTGCCTCCCGAGTCCGAGGCTGTCCCCTGTCACCAGCCGAGTCGCACCACGCCGACGACTGGAACCGCTGCGGCTTTGCTGCAACGACTGCTGATGGCCGTTTCCCTTCGGCACTCTACGAGAAAACCACGAGCAGCTCTTGATGGGAATGGCCAGCCTGCCTCCAAACGTCAGACGCGGGGCTACCTGCTCTGACGACACACGCTGCCGGCCACGCCTCTCGGGCTGGCACAGCAGTCGTTACGTCACGAGAGCGGAGCAGGAGCGACCGGGTGCAGCAGTAGCAGATACCGACGCTGGCGTTTGCGCTGACTCACACGCACCGCTGTCGTCCGCAGACGCTCTGTGTATTCTTTGGCGGAATAAGACTCGGCGCCAAACTTGTTTGGATATCTCTGTACGCTGAGGCGTCGTTCACTCATCTCCTCCAATCCATATATGTCATACTGGCGCATTACGCAACCTGAGGTTGGGCGGGTCGTAACAGCACAGTACGCTTTTGTTTAGCGGGCATAAGCTTGATTGACTGCCGGCTGGGGTGGCTGAACGGTTCTAGGCGCTGCAGTCTGGAACCGCGCGACCGCTGCGGTCGCAGGTTTGAATCCTGCCTCGGGCATGGATTTGTCTGATGTCCTTAGGTTACTTAGGTTTACGTAGTTCTAAGGTCTAGGGGAATGATGACCTTAGAAGTTAAGTCCCATAGTGCTCAGACCCATTTGAACCATAAGCTTGGTCTTTAATTTTCAATATTCTTGCTGCTTTGTGTGATTTAATTTTATGTTCAGAACTAAATTTATCTACTTGTTCTTTCAGTGGAAGTCTTGTCGTTCACATTTTATTTTTACATTCTTTCATTCATACAGCTTGACACATTTCCAGTTAACCTTAGTAGTTAAAGTAATATGTTCTTGAATTAGCTAAGGTTGCCACCAAACAGAGACTGGCGCGCCAATAACGAGCGCCACGGCTCAGCGTTATTTGCCGCTTTGAACAATGGCCCATGGCAGGGCCACGCAGTTCCTTCACAATGTTCTTTCGGCGCATCATTGAAATAGACCTGTACTCAACTGGTGTTTCTTATCATGGGAACTGAGGTGGAGCGATTTGTACGTACTTGTATAAATTTGTTATTGCCAAGATCGCTTTCAGAACTGTTTTTACTGGCCGAATTCGACAGGTAAGACTGTCGTCTACAGATACACTCCTGGAAATTGAAATAAGAACACCGTGAATTCATTGTCCCAGGAAGGGGAAACTTTATTGACACACTCCTGGGGTCAGATACATCACATGATCACACTGACAGAACCACAGGCACATAGACACAGGCAACAGAGCATGCACAATGTCGGCACTAGTACAGTGTATATCCACCTTTCGCAGCAATGCAGGCTGCTATTCTCCCATGGAGACGATCGTAGAGATGCTGGATGTAGTCCTGTGGAACGGCTTGCCATGCCACTTCCACCTGGCGCCTCAGTTGGACCAGCGTTCGTGCTGGACGTGCAGACCGCGTGAGACGACGCTTCATCGCTGAAGACGACACGTCTCCATTCGTCCCTCCATTCACGCCTGTCGCTACACCACTGGAGGCGGGCTGCACGATGTTGGGGCGTGAGCGGAAGACGGCCTAACGGTGTGCGGGACCGTAGCCCAGCTTCATGGAGACGGTTGCGAATGGTCCTCGCCGATACCCCAGGAGCAACAGTGTCCCTAATTTGCTGGGAAGTGGCGGTGCGGTCCCCTACGGCACTGCGTAGGATCCTACAGTCTTGGCGTGCATCCGTGCGTCGCTGCGGTCCGGTCCCAGGTCGACGGGCACGTGCACCTTCCGCCGACCACTGGCGACAACATCGATGTACTGTGGAGACCTCACGCCCCACGTGTTGAGCAATTCGGCTGTACGTCCACCCGGCCTCCCGCATGCCCACTATACGCCCTCGCTCAAAGTCCGTCAGCTGCACATACGGTTCACGTCCACGCTGTCGCGGCATGCTACCAGTGTTAAAGACTGCGATGGAGCTCCGTATGCCACGGCAAACTGGCTGACACTGACGGTGGCGGTGCACAAATGCTGCGCAGCTAGCGCCATTCAACGGCCAACACCGCGGTTCCTGGTGTGTCCGCTGTGCCGTGCGTGTGATCATTGCTTGTACAGCCCTCTCGCAGTGTCCGGAGCAAGTATGGTGGGTCTGACACACCGGTGTCAATGTGTTCTTTTTTCCATTTCCAGGAGTGTATTTGAATAATCTTTAAAAACTCTTGGTTGTTCGTCATGTTCCATCATTCATTCATTGCTCATGCCATGTTAACATTTTATTGGAGAGTATACTGCACATTCCAGACAACTTTGTCTGTACTAAAATACACTCCAAGTAATTTACTTGTGACAACGATTTTGTAAGGTTACAACGGGCGTTCACTAAGTAATGCCACACTTTTTTCTCTCGGACATTCTCATTCGAGGTGATCGACAGGTGAAAACGAAACGCCTCCCTGCTCAACTGGACGACTCTATTGGTAATGTTGACCCACTCGCCCACCATTTGGGGTACTCAAATGTGGGTGTCCGTTGGATTCGTCGCCGCCTAGCAGAAGACCATAAACAGCAACGAGGAACCATCTGTACGGAATTGCGCTTTACAGGGTGACTGTGACAATATACTGTTGAACTTTGGCATTGAAAAATGGGTTCATCGCTTCCAAATGGAAAAAAAACCCGCAGTCGACGGATTTACGGCGAAGCGGTACTGGAACTACGCTCCATTTATGTATTTCTAAACAAATCTTTACGATAATAATTTTGGTAGAACAATTTCCAGCAACAAAGCAATACTTAGTTACCCTTGGAGCAGTATAATGGGGAAATATCTGTAAACAGTGTTTTATTTTACCTCTTTTGTCACACTTCTTTGATTGCGTCCTCCCCATTCTGGCCGTTGTATGGACGAATGAAAGTATGTCTGCAGACAAGTACCAGGCGACTAACCAATGATGTGTTGAAGGTATTGGTTGATTTACAAAGATAGAGTATGAAGCGTCAAGGCTTGGGGCACTTTCACAGTAAGTCAGTTGATTACACTAAAAAACCAATTTATTGACACAACCAGTTTACATTCACAAATAAAAGTTTTGCGATCCTGAGACGTGGTACTGAAGGAAGGCAGGATTCCGTTACGATTGTGGACGGGGCCTGAATCAGTTGCTATTGGTCTGCTTTTGCAATTTCTCACATTTATTTTAAGACAATAATTCCAGACTCAGCAATAAATAAAAATATCAAACGTTAATAATATGGAAGAAACAGCTGTTTAATTAATAGTACTTTCAGTACATTACAATTTACCAAATGAGCGTAAAATACAGCAAATAATATTTTGAAAACCACGCAGTTTGGTCGCAATTAGAATTTTAAGCAAGTAACCACAGTCGCAGTTGAAGGCCTTTAACACCGACAATGCCAATTATTAAAAAAAATAACAGACATATATAAAATACAGACACAGCAAATAATGTTTTTAAGACAAGGCTATGTGGTCGCAATCAGAATTTTAAGGCAAGCCACCACAGTCACAGCTTAAGACCTTTAACGCCAAGAATGACAATTATTAAAAAAAAATTAATAGGACATACTACCAAACGGCAATGCAATAGCAAAAGTTAATTTGAAAGACAGGCAACTGATCACCAAACACGTGAGACAAATGATGGTAGCTTGGTAATACAATAATAAAACAATAACACAATAGTGAAACACAAGGGCCAGTCACAGATTGTGCTCGAGGAATCGACATCTCAGTAGGTCAGGCCAAAAACACTTTCGCGAGTGATGAGGAAGGCAGCCAGGAGTTGTATTCACATCACAAGATCGTAACACAGACTAGTGACAGTCTAACGAGTGACTAATGATAATCTTGGTGAGGCTACCTGACGTCCACTAAACCAAGTGCAAAGATGTAAAAATACGCGAAAGCCGGAACGGCAGTCTGGACTTCGCCCGCGGATTACTGTGCTTAGAGCGCCCAGAACAAGAAAGGAGTCACTACCACCAAAGTAAAAGAATCGCCAACCAATCTGAAATAAAAGAAAGCTGTGAAACTTGCACGCCTCACCGGACAGCGGCGGCAAGGCGGGGAAACGTATACTGCCGTTACATATACTAACCACCAGGGCAGGTAACTGGGGCGTTAGCGGCCACCGGGCAGGAAAATACCGCTGGTTTAACTTAACGATTATAACAAGCTGAAGGTAGTAAATAGTAATTAGAAGCCCAGGAAAGCTAATCGGATCCGTCTTCCCCTGGCACTCCACTCCCTGCGCTTCACCTCTGCAACACTATGAGCAGCAACATCAACCAAAGTTACTGGAAACTAGCGACATTTCACAATGGTGGAGGTTTTTCTACTCAAATTGAAATATACAGAACCCGGTTTCGACGAGGTCGTGCACGCTCATGACCACAGACCTTCGATCCGGCAGTTCATGAGCGCCATCAGCGGTCCCGGCATGTTCTCACTCTGCGCGGACCTGGCTCCTCCTGCGGCCCCAGCCGAACTGCTCACTCACACGACCCGGAAGAACAACGACGTCACCCCAAAGATAGGGCCACAGTTACTACATATCGATAATGCCGCTACTGCCATTAGCGGGCAGGCAACGCTTGATAAAACAAGTGGCGCCATTCAACACAAGAAGAAGGCAAACAGCAGCAAGCATGTCAACTATAGGATACGGCCTGGCCTCCAGCAGAGGACGGAAATCAACAAAGCACCAACGCGAACCGGAGCACGGCTCTGATCCGTTAACAGTTCAAACAAATAAGTCCTTCTTGAAAATAACGGAATGACTTCTTTGGCAACTAAAGGTAAATCTTTGCGTGAGACTATCGCCTGGAATGTTTTCTTGCAAACGAAACAGACCCTTTTTAGACATCAATAGTAGCGAGAAAAATAGTCATTTCTCACTAGCAGTATGAGGAGTTCCAGCATCAGAGTAAAGAGTTGGAGCAGCGAGTCGCAATGCACGGGTGGCAAAGGAGGCGTCAAGTCCTGGCGGTGGCGTGGTGCAGTCGATCTTCTACATCTAATGGCGGAGACGGAACTGCCTGTTGTCCGCCAGGCTTAGACAGTTACACCCACATGGCGAAAGACTACCAGACAGCTATTGCTCTAGGGATGTGGGCTCTGATTTCCTGAGGAAAACGGCGCGGCGGATGCAGAAAAATGTCATTAGATGTGGCTGCCTCTACTGCTCTTGCGTGCGTCCTCTGAACTAGTCTGCTTCGTGCAGGTCAGGCGAAGTTCGGCTGACTTTGGCGGGTGCGCCTGCGGAGCTGAAGCGATGACCCGCTTCGCGGAGTTGCGTGGCGGGTTAGCGGCATTGCAGGAGCCCCAGAACACTCGGGAAAAGAAGGGAAGGTTGAGCAAAGAGGCTAGCAGAGGCTTCGGGCTGTATCGATAGGCTAGAGTGAGATAGGCCGGCAAGTGAGGGCTATCCTCCGATATCTGTCGTCTGGAGTTGATGTGTACTGTCGTCTAAACGCCGGATGTTGTTTTGGTAAGACAAATAGAAAAACGGGCTGCATCATTCGATCAAGGTAGAAACGTGTTTATTAAAGTCAACGTTGACAGGTAAACATCAAAAGATGGTGGAATTTCCATAACTTTCTTCGTTTAGATTATTAGGACTTCGTAATTTATTTTTGTGTGTACTTAAAGTTAAGCTTATTGTTCAATGGATAAAAGAGGGAATTAATGTTTCATTTTGATGTATGGTTGTGTGGTTTTTTTTCAAGATGAACATTATTTTCTTTGTGTAGTAGTTGTACATGTTTTAATATATTATTATTATTGGTTAGTTAATTAAAATATTGATTATTTATTATTATCAATTAATATTCTTTATGTGTGCTTTTATTTGAATTATTGGTTAAGTTACTGGTTATATCATAGCTCCTTATTTCTTTTTATGTTTACTCTCTCGAAAACCTGGAAAATATAAATAATTTGTTTTAAATACCACAGGAGAGGATCTCGCGAAATTCATCGACATTATCTGCTCCCCCTAATGTATTTAAACCCTCTATTGGCTTTTGTAACAAGGGTGTGCTATGTTTTTTGATGAGTCTGTATGATAGGTCCAACAATTTAGCAAGTTAGGTTTATCAATTCGGAGATAATCTCTCGACGAATTATGACCGTGGAAAACGCATGTTCACACTATCTTTAAAAAAATGGCTTTTAGCACTATGGGACTTAACATCTTAGGTCATCAGTCTCCTAGAACTTTGAACTACTTAAACCTAACTAACCTAATGACATCACACAACACCCAGCCATCACGAGGCAGAGAAAATCCCTGGCCCCCACGAGATGCGGGCACACTACCACTCTAAATTTTACCTCCGAGCGATCTACGTCTCGTAATATCTGTACCGTGATAATTAACTAATTTCGGTATGGACATGTACACACCTAGGGGTTCTCACTGCTTCTTTCTTCCTTTTAAGCGCCCTGTTAATCTGCGTTCTACTATAGCCATTTTCTTGGAAGATTTCCCTCAGGTGTTGCAGCTCGGATGGTAGGCTGTCTTTGTCGCAGACGGCGTGCGCCCTATGTATCAGGGTGGTCAGTACTGTTTGTCTTTTTGCTGGATGGTGGCAGCTTGTTGCGTGAAGGTATAGATCCGCATGTGTCTTCTTCCTATGTACTGCTTGGCCTAGTGGTCTAGTGGTCCATCTGCCTTCATCTTAATTAAAATATCAGGGAAGGAGAAGCATTTTCTTCCATTTCCATTGTAAATTTTATGTTCGGATGGATGCTGTTGAGGTGTTCAAGAAACCCCAGAAGAAAATAATGAAGGAGAAGAAGAAGATAAACGACTCGTTTTCCTTCCGTACAGTGGGTTCGCTCTCGGCCAAAATTGCACGACTTCTGGGAAAATACAAAATCAAAACCGTTCTCCGACCACCACTGAAGACGAGGGATCTCCTATGTTCTGCCAAAGACGCGCTGAACCTTAACACACCAGGAGTATACAGTATACCATGCGAATACGGAAAGCAATACATTGAGCAAACTCAGCGCTGCATATCTAAACGCTGCAAAGAACATATCAGATGAAACTTCCTGGCAGATTAAAACTGTGTGCCCGACCGAGACTCGAACTCGGGACCTTTGCCTTTCGCGGGCAGTTGGTAGAGCACTTGCCCGCGAAAGGCAAAGGTCCCGAGTTCGAGTCTCGGTCGGGCACACAGTTTTAATCTGTCAGGAAGTTTCATATCAGCGCACACTCCGCTGCAGAGTGAAAATCTCATTCTGGAAACATATCAGATGTGTGCGACTAGGCCACACAGAAAAATCTGCCATAGCAGGACACAGCATCAATGATGAACACACCTTCAACTTCGAAAACAGGAAGGTACTGTGCCGAGCATCTGGCTTTTGGGAAAGCGTTATCAAACAATCCACAGAAATAAAGATTCACGACAATCTGGTCAACAGAGATGAGGGATACCAACATAGCGCAGCATGGAACTCTGCGACAGCGGCAATGCGTCGGGAGCTCGCCCGTCAATGTCCTCCGCCTCGGACGCAGACAGAATGCTTCCACCGAGAACCGAACGCGGCCGCCAGGGGCGACCGCCATCCCCACCACCGCGCGCACGCCGCTGGTCCACCGCAGCCACCCGAGGTCTAGTGGAGGGGGGTGACCGAACATATAAATAGCCCGCTCTCCGCGAATCTCTACACTTCGCCAGAAGATGGGTAGTATGACACTTCCAGAAACATCGCGAGATATGAACGCTACCACCCGGCTGGAGACCCGAGAAACTTTCATCTCAAGTTACAGGTATTTCTCTTTGTAGAACGAGGATCAATGAAAGTGTAAGATCTTTGAATTCAAAAAGTAGTGTGCACAATTGAGTAACAACCAACTTCTCATGTTCAGCACTAAAACTAAGGAAAAAAAAGTAATAGAACAGTCAAAATTCATAAGAGAATGAAATCAAAGTTATTAAAATGACGAGCATAAAGCAAAAACTTCCCCGCTCCCTTGGTCTGATTGTCAGGGCATGCCACTGTCATAAGGAGCATTACACATTTCGCAGCTATTTATTTTGTGGGTACAGAAGTTAACTTGTCGGGCCATACAAAATTATTTTACATTGCAGGAGAATCCTTGTTGTGATTTACTGAGAGAAACGGAAGATAAAATATCATATAAATATCTTTGATGTCCACAGAAGAAATAATATAAAATAACAGCGAGTAATCGGTTGCACATCAGCTTTAGAAATAAGAGAAGACAGAAGACTACTGACTGCTAAAAAGCGTGGGGGGGGGGAGTTTGTTTGCACCGCCACACCACATCTCCTCCGAAGAAGAAGTTCAAAGCTGGACCATTAGCCGGTAAAGTCGTGGTGACAGTCTTCTGGGAGGATGTAGACGTTTTTCTGTTTGGTATCGTCCCTCATGGTGCAGTGATCAACGGTGAAGTGTATTGTGGTAAACTCAGGAAATGGGAGAAACGAGTTCAGCGTGTTCTTCGGCACGAAAATATAAATGGACTTCTTCTCCATGACAACACGAGGCCTCACATTAATCTGCGCACCCGAGAGGAGCTCACAAACCTTCATTGGTTGTTTTCCTCATCCAACGTACAGCCTAGATCTCGCACCTTCCGACTTCCATCTCTTTCGCACAGTGACGGGTGAAATTCGTGGAGAGCAGTACATGAATGAACGGCAACTCATGGATGCAGAAGACGTTGGTTCCGATGGTGACGAGTAGAGTGGCACCATGTGGACATATAGGCCATCCTAGTAAAGTGTCGTAAGGTCGTCGCATTGAATGAAGATTAGGTTGAAAAATGTTGTTTTCTGGCCAAAGGAGTGTGGTATAAAATGGCGTATTGCAATCCTAAATAAAAAACCTGCTGTGAGAAAAACATAATGTGGCATTACTTATTGAATTCTCCTCGTATTTCTGATAAATCTATGTGGCGTCTGCTATATGCTTTCCAATGTTAACATGGTATGAGTAATGAACACACAATGTACGAGGACGAACTACTAACAAGACTTTTAAAGATCTGAAAATCACGGTCTTACCCGTCGAAATTGGTCAATAAATACAGTATTGAACATTATCTTGGCTATAAAAAGTTTTTTTCGCTGACAACAGTAAATTCCTATCGGGTTTGAAACTGACTATCGTTAAGAAAACGTGATACTTGTCTCTACTTTGTGTCTGGTAATATCTGTTTAGGACCACTGTCCCCACACCGTATTACACGATTGTTAGCGGTGCAACCGTACGCAGAATGCGTTTTGTTACACCAACAAATAAGATAATTTCATTCAGGTACAGTCACGTGCACTTAGAAGCACCACAGCTCCTCTCTGCTGATATGTCACTGCTACACGTCGGGAAAACTTCGGGCGCTGATTTCGTAAAACCGACTGGCAGATACACAACACCCCACTGCCGTGGGTTACGTCAGCCGTGAAAGACCACACGTCTGCCTTGTACCATTTCTAGAACGCAACAGGGTGAGTAGTGTGCTCTTATAAGGGGATGAGTAATACACTGCTCAGCAATGCTCAACGAGCGAGTAGTTACGGTTGACTTTAATGGCATTCTTCAATACAACATGGCCTGGAGACAACATCTGGATGACTTCGCATGGAGAAGAATCATCGGGAAATTGGATGAAGGACGAAATGTGACGAGTGTGGCTGAGGAGTTTGGTATTGCTCACAGCATTGTTTCACGTACATGGGAGCTTTCCGGATCACAGGTCTGTATGAGAGATGGTTGACTGCTGTCAACTACAGCAGAGCATGGCCGCCACATTGTGCAACATGTAAGAAGGTATCCATATCGTACGAAGGGTTTAATTACAACCATATTTAACAGGATTCCAAGAAATAATCTTACACTGCACAGTCGAAGGGGTACTGCAATGAGGATATCTCTTTGGCCACCGACCACGACATTATGTCCTAATGACACCCTTGTATCGGCGGCACCATTCGCTATGCATGGGAACTACACCAACGAGGAATGGTGTTGCGTACTGCAGATTCAGTCTGAGTGGTCTTTCTGGAGTTCCAAGTTTTATGTGTCGGCGTATAATGTTACACGAGCGTACTTACGTCAATATGTTTGAACACGGTACCTTCACCAGGCAACATTATTGTCGCCCTGTACTCCTAAAGCATGCGCGTCTTTGAGGTGTACACTCAGCCTGAATTAATCATTGCGTTTGAAAATGCGCGAGGATGAAGAACTCTAGTAGAGAGGATATTCGGCGGATGGAATAGAAGGCCCGATTCCCCAATCGCATCAAGTTTGTGTGGTGGTGCCTTGGAGAACTGAACTGCAAGACAGGAAAACAGTGCAACATCAATAACACGTTGGGCCAGCTTTTGCTCCATTACATGCCGGAACGGTCTGGAGGAGATTATTACAGGCCTGATGTTATTCCGAGGCAGATTGTCGCATGAATATTGAAAGGTGCCATATGGGGTTGAAGAATGTCATCAGTGTAATGCTGGTCTGTTGAGGTTCCACATACCCCAAACCGAGGGGACCATTTCTCACAGGCTATGACCCCCACAGATGATTTTGGCAGCTGTGTGGCCGGTGCAGTGCGTAAGACGGTGTACCGTTTATCAGGCTGTCTCAACGAAGCGTAGTCCCATCCATCCCCAAAACGAATGGGATTCATCACTAACACCAAGTTTTAGTCGCAGTCCACGTCATTCTGGCTTGTCACCACTATAGACGGAGTCGCCCATGTCTCACTGTTACGGCAATATACGAGAGGGCACCTGGATGGAAATTGGCATTCGCAAGGAGCCTGGAAAAAGTTTGTGGAACGACTGGCACGTGTGCATCATCTTGTACGAAGGATGTTTGGAAAGTAAAGTCCGATCGGTCACAAAATGAAAACCACAGTGAAAATCGAAAAAAAATTTATTTGCAGCAGTTAGCCACACATTGCAGCTACCTCTCCAAATAGTCGCCGCTCCTAGACACTTGTCGTGGCATTGTACAAATTGTCCAGTACCATCGTCACAGAAAGCAGCCCCTGTGCTTTCCGTCAGTTCTCTACGCTCGTCTGCCTTTCGTTGTTTATGCCGAAATGTTGTCTTTGTAGCAGATATGGACAACGGATGGAGCCAGTTAAGGGTTGTATTGTGGATGGTCAAACACTTCCCGTCGAAAACGCTGCAGGAGCTTCTTCATTGACCCTGCAGAATGTATTGAAGAAAGAAACCCATAACATTTATGTTATGTGGGCTGCATAGCTTCAGGCGAAATCTCTCATCAGATGCACGTACTTAGCAGGAGACACTGATGTTTTAGGCATTTCTACGTGATCACTTCGGGCTCTGAACTGAAAAGAGCGACGTGAAGTGATTAACAGGCACACTAAAGACACAGCGCAACACATCTGTAGGATCCCTGATCGATTGCCACTCGATCCTTCAATTCTGTACGTCGCAAGTGGATGCCATCTCCTGTCCACTATTCCAATCGTCTGACAGAACACTGAAACCGATCGACCAGACTGCGGTTTCTATGCCGACGATTAGGCTCCTCTCGATCTGGGATAACTGTGGGAAAGGTCGTCTAATACATCTGCCTGGCATTCTGAGCTTACTAACGTCCTTCTGGAGAGGAGATGTGATCGTCACATGGATGGCACGTCCACTATGGACTGTTTAAATAGGGACGCTGCCCGATTGCAGCGCCAATGCAGGGTCTGTGGGTATGTGTATTGGCACCAAACTTGGATCGTTTGCTTATCGGATGTTATTCTACTTATTTGCAAAATTTTGCATTTGTACCGTTTTTCCCTCTAAAAACTAAACTCCCCCCCCCCCCCCCGAAAAGGCCACGAAGCCCCAACACTACCGACCGGCCACCGTGCCAAACTCAGCCCAGCAGGTGTTACTAGATGCGGATATGGAGGGGCATGTGGTCAGCACACCACTCTTCGGACCGTATGACAGTTAATAATTCAAGAACAGTCATAATCACATTTATTATTATTATAATACCGCCAACCGGTTTCAACCCGACGAAGGGGTCATCATCTGGGCGTTTACACCATTGCTCGAAAGCTGGTGGTGTCACTACTGTCTGCCATTATGTAGACAGGAGTGACACCACCAGCAGACGACCAATGGTGTACACGCCCAGATGACCCATACGTCGGGTCGAAACCGGTTGGCTGTATTATAACAATTGTAAATACGATTAAGACTGTTCTTGAATTATTGATTAATCATACTAATCTCTGCTTCTCTCCACAACCATGTTGTCCAAAAAACGTATGACAGTTTCCGAGACCGGAGCCGCTACTTCTCAGACAAGTAGCTCGTCGGTTTCTTCAGAAGGTCTGAGTGCAGCCCGCTTGCCAACAGCTCGCGGTAGAATAGGTGGTCACCCATCCAAGTTGTAGCCCTGCCCAACAGCGCTTAGCTTCCGTGATCTGCCGGGAACTGGTGTGACCACTGCAGCAAGGCCGTTTGCTTTCTACCCTCTGGCTGCGATATTTTCGTCGGCCGGAGCGGCCCAGCGGTTCTAGGCGCTACATTGTGTTGTCCATGTTTTACTGCTGACGCTCTGCTTCATCCCACGCTTTGGTGTGGGTGAGCACATGTTTTTCAACGATTGTTACCCATGTTTCTGTTCCGTTTCATATTCCTGTTCTGGGATTTTTCTTGACACCCGTCTCACTAAGTTACTGAACGGGCGCTGAAGACCTTGCTGCCGTGCGCCCAAAACCCCTCTACTACTACTACTACAGTTAGGTTTAAGTAAGTGTAAGTTCTTGGAGCCTGATGACCTCATAAGCTAAGTCCCACAGTGCTCAGAGCCATTTGTACCATTTTTTGCGCTATTTTCAGTGCTCCCAAGTGTTACAGCTCCACTCCCACGAATAGCGATGAATGACCGCATCAGCACTGGATCACAGATGCACACCCTCTACAGCGCTCTCAGGCCACTGCGCCCTTTTAAAGGGTGACTGACTAATACTTTGCCCGGTGAGCTTGGACGCAGCTCATATGGTGCCAGAGATAGGCGACGTCGCTGAACCGGGCACTCGGCGACATTTGCATTTTGTGACGCGCAGGCCGGCGGACGGAATGAAGTTAGCCGTCGCGGCGCTTGCGCCGGTGCGTGGCAGCTGTTCGGATTTCCGCGTGTGGCGTCCGCCAGAGCGCGGGGCATTCTAATTAAATTAAACTGCATTCCGCGTGACGAAAGCGCCCGCTGGCCGGCGATTCGCCACGGGATCACCGCTGCTTCCGCCCCCTGCGCGGCGCCGCCGTTCGTCAAACGGAGCAGCGGCCGACTCGCGCCGTTTATTGCGTTCGCAGCGCAGGGTCGGCCTGCTGGAATCCGAGCGGTGTCCCTCGCAATTACGCGCACAGCTGGTCGCAGCTTTTTATGCAAGTATCACGCCACCGAAAACTTATGAAACGTACACCATCGTTACGACAGTAGACCACATCGCCCATGCTATCTGCACTCGCCAGATAAAAAACAGTACTGTGGCAAACAAACAATGGTGTTCGAAACGTAAGAACGAAAGTAATTTTCGCATAATGAGTCACGGCCAAGTAACACAGCTTCATGGAACTTGTAGCATACACAGGAAAAGGCGCTGTGTTCAGCTTCGTACACAGTGGTGAGGAGAGGTGAGCTATAGAGTGGTGTGGTTTCTGTCATCATAGGAAATCAGAGCATGAACAGAAATGATTAGCGAAGAAGTTCACACAACAGACAGAAGATTTGGTTGTATTTCTCCAAGCGTACAAAGACTCATTTCAAATAGTGCAGCAAGAAATGGTGTCGAGCTCCCAAAGTGGACAAGGAAGAGTCCGAAGTTCGTGGCGCTATTTCCACTAGAAATGTCCGTGCTAATGTAGTGGAGTATACATGGTGATCCAGGGATGTTGCGACAACTATGAGGGGTTGTAGGGGGTGTCTTTAGAAACAAATCAAGAATGGGAAACAGTGTTCACAAATGTCATCCACGTGCGCTAAAGAGCGTCAAAACGTTTTGGCGCCAGCACGTCCCCACGAGAAAATGTGATATATGCTGATGGCCGATAGGAATCTTCAGAGTTTCTAAGGAGCAAAAACTTGTGAACATTTTGAAAAATTTATCCTTCTTCCCACAATTTCGTTCCGAACCATGCTTAATGTAGATTTTCGTAAATATCGATGCTGATATTTACTGATGTACGGTATGTCGTATTTTAAGAGCATTTTCACGAGAGGCAGTTTCTCCTTCGTTGTAAAATAAGAACAATTTTAAACCCGCTTGATAAAGGTTTTAACTTGCCTATTGAAATAATCGTCGCAGTGTTGGCAAATATGTTGCATTTTGGGGACATGACTTTAGCTGTGCGAGCTCGAAGACACGTATCACCAGTAAAGATGGCCGGCCGTGGTGGCCGAGCGTTTCTAGGCGCTTCAGTCCGGAACCGTGCTGCTGCTACGGTCGCAGGTTCGAATCCTGCCTCGGGTATGGATGTGTGTGATGTCCTTAGATAAGTTAGGTTTAGGTAGTTCTAAGTTCTAGGGGACTGATGACCTCAGATGTTAAGTCTCATAGTGCTAAGAGCCATTTGAACCAACCAGTAAGGATGTCACTGTACAATGCGTTTGTTTCCTACCCCAAGCAGCAAGGATTATTCTTTTCCCACGTAAGGAAGCAGAACTTTGGTAAAAATGAACTACAGAGCTGGGTCGTAAGTTTCCCAGATTTAGAACGACATTTTTTTAATACCTTGCAACTGAAGTCTGAATTTCTTATTGTATGAGTATTTAGTTAATTTTTCAACAATTTTTTGAACCCTTGGACCAATTTTTCCATGGCTTCTTGCAAACACAAACACATCTGGCTAATATTTCACCACATATCATCTTGCGAACTGAAACGCTTATTTGTGCATTTTTTCATTATTTGTATCAGAACTTTTAACACTCAGTTTTTTAATGTCTTCCAGTGCGAACTCAATCATTAACTGAGTGGTGCTAGCGTTCTGTCTGGTCTGTATTAATCACAATTTTTTTGTCCAAATTTTGGATAAATGTTTTCGTCTGCAGCTGAAATATTTTTGAGGCTCATAATGTTTCTTCCCAGATCACCTATTCCCTGTTACTCACAGATCTTATGATCTTCCTCCGCAGAATTCTGTGCCATTGTTTTCAAGTTGTTAACCCACGAAAGCGTCGCCTTAAAGATAATGTCGCGTAGCAACCATATCCCATTGTTGTAAGTTCATGTTGTTACCTGTAAAATAAAACCGGTATTTCATTTCGTTACCATGGTTTATTCTTCAGATGTGGTTGCTGAAGATAAAAGAAGTAAATGTAAAGTTGATAAAAATATGCACTCACCTGCTGTTGATTTTTGCGAGCCTCCACCAAGCTATCATTTGTCCACAAACCAGTTATTGAATGTCGATCGCTGTTCCTGCAATTTGTGTGTTTTCTTTCTATGTCTTTCAGATCTTTCTTTCTCTTTAAATTCTGAGATCTTCTGACATAGAGAGTTTGTTGCTCCCGTGTGGGCTGTTCTTTTGCCACTCACACTACTTTTATTTTTGTCTCCAATGGAGTGTGTCCGGCTTTTGCTTTCTTTTAGCCAAGCTCATAATCTACGTCGTCAGGAAAATCTTCATTTTCACCGAATAGACTTCCTTCAGTTACTTGGTCGGAATGAATGAGATACTCGTCAAAAATAATGTATATTTTCTTCCAGCACTTTAACGGTAGATTGATGAAGCTCATCTCCCATCGTCATTGCATCAGTAGAAATCGTTGCTGATGATTCTGTATCAATACTATCCGCTTCTTGAAGTATGCTATCAGAGCAAACAAACATATTTTATTAAGTGTAATAAAAAGGTTTTCGTTTCAGGTCGTTGTTGCGGTGTATATGCCACACAGTGCGACTCCAACAGGGATATAAGAGCACCAAATTACACGTAGAGGGTTACTGTGACATTCGAAAGAAAACGTTTTGATCACCCTTTATAGAAATCCTGTACTATTGCACTCTGTCCTCAGAACGAAGAAAAGGAAAGAGAAGATAAGCTACAGTAGTATGTTCAGAAAAAGCTGCATACGTCCTAGTTGTAACGTGCGCGTAGGGCACACTATACTCGTTAAAGCCTGTGCTATGGTAATTGAGCGGGGTTCACCTTATGAGAAAGGATTTTCTTAGAGATATCGACCGGGTGTACCTGAATGGTGGCAAATCAGACTTACACCCACTCTGTAATAACAATGATCCGTCATTTAAGTGCAAAATGCAATTACACGTCAGGATGGACCAAAAGCAACGCTGAAGATGCTACCAATTTAATAATAATACGGAAGCCAGCCTAATTAGGCATTAACTGTGTTTCTTCCCTGTACGTGTTGGTAGATATTCATGCAAAACAAGAAGTAGTAACACTGCGTAATATAGTAGAATTTTAGAACCAGAAAATCTATTGAACTGATAGTTTCACGTTCTGTACTGATGTGGAAAAATCTTGAATACGTAACACTACACTATAACGTATACTACAAAACTTCGTACTGCCTATTGATCTGATTAAAATCGGGCATAGGTTACCCTAGAAATAGTACATTCGAGCCACACACAAAATGTCAATTTTGATAAAGATAAAACACTGATAAATTTGGGCTGTTACACTGACTTTAACTTTTGCAGGTCAAACCAATTTAGAATACTTCAGAATTCAAATGAATGAAAAAAAAGGGGGAGGGGTTCCTGAAACTGTTATGATCACTGTATAAAAAAATTGATTATTCAATTTATTACGCTTTCAAGATTTCCAGTATATAAGTTACTAATATTTTCATCTTATTTACTGCCCGTTTAAATACCTTTATATCTGTCTAGAAATAATTAAACTTCATTACTATATCAATATTAAAGTTATCTTTCAACTTCGTTAGACCTTCGTTATTCATTTACTGGTTCATTAACAAAACATTTCTTTAAATACCATTCTAACATAGCTAGGTCTGCAAGTAATTATTATTAACACAAAATTTAATTTTTCATTTCGGGGCGCTCGGATTGCACAACATTTGAAAAGGACTCTGTCTAGGTTAATTGTCAGGACAATTAAATGATGGGAAAGTTCTGGTAAAATTTAGGTTGTTATTGAACAGTTCATTCTACAGTCCATACGAATACAGTACTAAAAGTTTCGACCAGCTAGTATCGATGCAGCGGTTGGCGGGCGGCGAGATGGCGAGGCGCAGAGTACACATACAACCACAGCTATGGCTCTTGACGTATCGGCACTTTATTTCATCTTTGCGTCGCAATACTTTTCCATTTAGTGCCTATGGACTTTTGCCATGCTGTGTGGGCGTTGGAACGGCATACCCGAGACTCCGTGAAGCTACGTCTTCCAGGAGAGCCTCCTCGCTACCGAGGGTGTTGCTCAAACCAGTGCCAGACTCCAAATAACTGAGCTCGTTGTGCCTTGCAACGCCCGCGTGCATTTTCCCGCGCTCACCTGCCATCCACCTTTCACCGCTCCCTTACAGGCATGGTAATCACCCGAGGTTTTGTATTCTACATATCCTAACACATTGTCTACGTATGGACCAGACGCACAGTACAATTTTAAACATCTTACAACAGACTCAACATTTGTTACATTTCAATTCTATTAGAATATTGCTGGACATTTGACAGAAGCATTCATATTCACAATGAAACTTGTTTACAGTTTTCTTAACACAATGACACGAAACAAAAAAGAAATGAAATCAGCACATCAATTACACTAGTTTATCGAAAAATGAGATGGAAAAAAATTTACTTATATCTACAATAGTACAGCATCGTTGTTGTTACATAATCAGTTGTATGGAACCACTGCGGAAAGGTAGGAAGAATGTGAGGCGTGACAGATGTGCAGAAAGGAGCTGTTATGTTTGGACGTGTCCAAGACTGCAACATACATGAAGCTGTCCTTCTTGGTATATTAGCGCAGACTGTCTCACGTGTCTACAAAGAATGATGTATCACTCGCAGCCACTGAGACGTGGATTACGGTCACTGTCGACTGTAATATCACGTAATGATGTAAATTTAGCTAAGGAATTAATTATTATTTATTAGGTTTGAAAATATGCAGTGAAAAATTTCCATTTCATTAACGTAATCCGCATAGGAATCGAACTTGTGGTAATATTCCTACGCAGTTTTGAAGAAGCCTAACTAGTATAATTCGACACAAATAAAGTTTGCTTTAGTTGCGGGGGACAGGGGGGAAAAAGACTAGGCGAACCGAAGGATTGCTGGTGTGGGCAGAAGCTGTTTCGCATGAACGTGCTTCTCGAAAAATCTTGAAGGTTGGCGTTTGGATACATTTCTGGGGAAATAAAGTTGAGATGCATTTTGAATTGAGAGATACTATTTGCGTCTGAAGCGGAGTGACACGAAATAGTACTGTTTGATAGGTGTATATCAAATAAAGTTCTTGTGGTGGTTCAATCGGGTGAGGGTAAGTGTTTATCACAGTCTGTAAGAACAAAATTATTTAATTACATTACCTTAGAAAACAGACATATCTCATCACAGATGGAGTTTTCTTGCCCAGGGGTAGCTGTTCTTTGTTTAGAAGATTGTGAGGAGTGTTGACCAAGCTTTCTCGAGTGTCGAACGCGAATGCCGTAATAACCTGAAGTAGTACACCTTATATTGCTGTAGAAGAAAGTAAAAGCGTGTAGGAAGTGACATTTTAATGGTGTACATATGTTGGATTTAGATGGTGACTGTACTTCCAAGCTTCGATGTGAATGTAAAATGCTGAATAAAACTTAGAAGCGCTATCACTCTTCTGTGATGGTGAACAATGTCACTGCGTGACATTCTCAGCACCATTTAGATAATCGCCGATGACTGAGTGTCTATGCAAACTCGGACCAAATGGAAGAGTTCCAAGATAATATTAATGGTAGAATTGTCAGAGCGGCTTCGACCTTGAGCCTCATTGACTTGTGTAGAGATTTCGGCAGTGATGACAGCCGATCGGAACTGATTCCCTACGACCACCGAACACGATTGTGGAGGCGCCCCGGACAACGGTGTTATCTCGACCTGACTGTCGGTCCCCATACGGCCTGATAACCTTGTTATTTGCTACATTTAATATTTCCACCAGTAATAACATAGCCTCATTTCTTCTTGCAACATGGTATGTCCATCCTTAGCGGATTCGGAACTTTTGATTTGAAGTCGTGTAAGTGAGATAGAAACCTCCAGAAATTTCCTCGTTTCGGGCACTCCCAGTTCTACTCGACGTCTATGTGGTGATAATGAGGTCGCTTTGGTTGACTGCAAAATGCTCTTTCTTGATACCAATCGCAGTGGCTGAGGAATATGTCGAAACATAGGGTGTCAGGGATCTGTCTGTTCGTTTGGTATTGTGTCTGATGCCGCTTTGGAGAGGCTATGCCCATAAGCTAGTAGATCGGGTTTATGGGGCCATGGCGAAGAAATCCTGTAATGATACGCCCGGTCTCGTTCAGGCTGTATCTACTTGTTTCGCGCCACTAGAGTTTCTCCAGACACGGGTCAAATGCTCTGATGGAAACAACACAAATACAAAGCAGACGTACGAAGGACTGTGGGTTATGTTCCCCATCTGCTGTTTGACAGCATTCGCCGTATGTTTTTCGACCACACACTTTCATTTCTGGAATCACACATAGCTCACCATAAGGAAGGGTGAGATCGAGCTTTATTCCCACATATTTCTTGTAATCATCGCATGGTCAAGCCATAAAATTAACTAGTAACACTCATGTCAAAAACAGCGTGGTTTCCTTAAAGTCCTTTCCCGTAATTCACTGTCAATACGGCTAATTAGGTTACTAATTTCGCTCGGAGAAAATAAAGTGAGTATACTGTAATCATTCCCATCTTTCAAGATCTCAGTCATCATTTTAACAGGACTACAACCGTACACAGAAAAAAACTGTAAACGTAACTGACAACTCACGTCGAAAACAACATTTCTCTCTTGAAACACTTTTCAATAGTATACCTGTAAACACAGGTAATTAGCTTACTGATGTTGCTACTATTGATCTGTGGAAAGAAAACATCTGCAGATGTATCAGTTTATCTACAAATTTAAGGCAGTCGTCAGAGAAATCTTCCTTCTAACTCGGACGTGTGCGTTAAAACTATGTCTGACTAACTGTAAGTGCGTATTGGAACTTAACTCGAACACAAATCAGTGCATATCACAAGTTTAACGCCAACTTAACTACAATGGCTCCATCATACTATTCAAATCAATTCTGTTGTAGTTATCTGAGCTCCAAACCCTCTGTAACTGCCACGGCAAATGAAAAGTGTCGGAAAAACAGCGTATAATAATGAGATATTTAAATTTTGAGTTGAGCTGCAGGGAATGCTCGGATTATTCAAGCAGCAAAATCTTTTCAGCATACCTTTACACTTGAAACTTGCTAATTAAGAGTGCAACATGAACTGCTCTGTTATGTACAGAGGACAAAGCAGGTAGGTGAAAAGAATATAGCGACAACAGATGAGGAAATGACACTGCCGGAAAGTACGTTAGTGGCCAGGGCAGGTAACCGCAACACTAACGGCCACAAGGCAGAAAATCCCGCTGGTCCACATGTGAACCAGTATAGTCATTCGACTGCACGGCGGCTCGATTTCACCACTAGAATCACTCGGTGTTGCTCACGGGAAAAACTCTCCAACAGCGAACTACCGAAACGAACGAAACAACATGAACGGACGTGGCTTGGGTACCTAAGCCACCACTCAACTTTCACGTCCTGGTTCGGTGAACCACGAAGCTCGTAGCGATCGGACAGCTCCACACACACTCCGACTCTGCGCAGGGACCGCCAGCGGACCCAGCCGACTGTACCACGCAGAGGTATCCTCCCTGGTCCGGACCAACCGACCGACTACCCTCAGAATGCCGACAACATCTAAAATAGCCGTCAGTGGAAATAACGCCAACTACACACACAACCTGACGAACACTTGAACGGGGACCGGAACGATACCCAACAGTAACTAAGCATGCACGAAGACAAATCGGGAGTCGATGCACACAGACACAGCCGACTCATGAACGATCTGCGAGCTAAACGTGTCGTCTGATAGGACGACCGACCGACGATCCATCAAGACAGTGGCCCGGCTCAAGTGATGCGTGGCGGGAATAGTCGGGCGAGCCATGTCGACGCAGACCTCACAACTCCAACCCGACTGCACTAGTGCCGCATTGCATCTCCCCGACTGGTAGGTCCGGACTGCGCTCCAGACGCGTTCCAACTGACTGGCAGGCCGAACTCGAAACCCGAACTGTCATACGGCAGTCAGCGATCGGGAAGTAACAGCAGTCGAGAGGGGATATATTGATACGTGCTGCTACCACCGCTCACGGTCAGGCAAACAGCAACTCTGTGACACCAGCAATTTATATTAAGGTAGTGAGGTGGAAGTACATAAAAAAAACAGGGTGTAAAATACATGATGGCGGAAACATGAGTTACGCGCAGATCAGGTACTATTGACTGTAAAAACTGTAGGGGAAGACAGAGAGTGGAGTAAACCCAGCAAATAGCGGATGACATAGGATGCAAGTGCTCCGAGAGATGAAAAGATCAGCATAGGAGAGGATATCTGGATACTAAACGCTACTTTCGTAACCTGAGAGAAACATTCGAGATGTTTTTAGGCCAGTAAGTACATAATACAACTCTTTCCTGAGGATCATAATTGCTGAATATCTTCCAGAACAACTGATTAGAGCACACGGGAGGTACTCATCATGTTCCAATTATTATCTGGACAAACAACGCTATGTTATTAATTTTTTAATTGTTTACATACATTTCCAAGGTACTGGCAGACATTGAAAACCCCACGACACAGTATCGTGCATGACCCTACAGAAGGTAAAAGGACATGGCGCAGTCCACTGATGAAAATGGTTTATCTTAGAAGCTAGATTAGGGAAGGGCAAACCTACGTTTCTAGAATTTGTAGACTTAGAGAAAGCTTTTGACAATGTTGACTGGAATACTCTCTTTCAAATTCTGAAGGTGGCAGGAGTAAAATACAGGGAGCGAAAGGCTATTTACAATTTGCACAGAAACCAGATGGCAGTTATAAGAGTCGAGGGACATGAAAGGGAAGCAGTGGTTGGGAAGGGAGTGAGACAGGTTGCAGTCTCTCCCCGATGTTATTCAATCTGTATATTGAGCAAGCAGTGAAGGAAACAAAAGAAAAATTCGAAGTAGGTATTAAAATCCATGGAGAAGAAATAAAAACTTTGAGGTTCGTCGATGACATTGTAATTCTGTCAGAGACAGCAAAGGACTTGGAAGAGAAGTTGAACGGAATGGTTAGTGTCTTGAAGGGAGGGTATAAGATGGACATCAACAAAAGCAAAACTAGGATAATGGAATGTAGTCGAATTAAGTCGGGTGATGCTGAGGGAATTAGATTAGGAAATGAGACACTTAAAGTAGTAAAGGAGTTTTGCTATTTGGAGAGCAAAATAACTGATGATGGTCGAAGTAGAGAGGATATAAAATGTTTACTGGCAATGCAAGGAAAGCGTTTCTGAACAAGAAAAATTTGTTAATGTCGAGTATGGATTTAAGTGTCAGGAAGTCATTTTTGAAAGTATTTGTATGGAGTGTAGCCATGGATGGAAGTGAAACAATGACGATAAATAGTTTGGACAAAAAGTGAATAGAAGTTTTCGAAATGTGGTGCTACAGAAGAATGCTGAAGATTAGATGGGTAGGTCACATAACTAATGAGGAAGTATTGAATAGGATTGGGGAGAAGAGAAGTTCGTGGCACAACTTGACTAGAAGAAGGGATCGGTTGGTAGGACATGCTCTGAGGCACCAAGGGATCACCAATTTAGCACTGGAGGGAAGCGTGGAGGATAAAAATCGTAGAGGGAAACCAAGAGATGAATACACTAAGCAGATTCAGAAGGATGTAGGTTGCGGTAGGTACTGGGAGATGAAGAAGCTTGCACGGGATAGAGTAGCATCGAGAGTTGCGTCAAACCAGTCTCAGGACTGAAGACCACAACAACAACAACATGAAATTGTTATGGTTTAAAGCACTTTACTACGTCCCAAACAAAAACCGCAGTGAATAAACGGAAGGGTCCCTAACCGTATATTTAATACTGATAATTATTGGCTAATTATATTTATTTTTAGCCGGATGAGCCCTGGAGGTGTACCTTGGACCTGACTGGCATTTCGTCTCTTGATGTGACAAATAACATTTATGGTATCGTGGTATTGCGATCAGTGAGATTCTTGAGACGGTGAACATTTTGCGTAAACGGGTGCATAGTATAATAAATTAATTATTGCCGCTTCAGAAACTATCAGGTTGTAAACGGATAATGCAGAGGAAGGACTTTTCAAATTGGTGTCCAGTAAAGGTGAAAAAGAATCGAAATAACTTATTACACTACAGGATCTAAACCTTAGGACAGTATTTGATATGTAATGGTCAAACTACACAGGTGAAGGGTGGAAAACTTCTGAGGCTCGGTGAGTGAAATATTGGCATAAACAGATGAGGCAACATTGCTGGAACGTTTATCAGTGAGTTGAAAGAAAGAAGCAAGATTAGTGCAAATAAGTCAGATACTGTACTTTCTGACTCGTCTTTGTTCATATTTTCAGTATTAAGCATAAAGACAGGACGAACATAGTCAGAATAACATAATTTATTGACTCACGACAGTAGGTTCGAGCTTTGCGCCATGACAGTCTTTTCACCCATCGGCCGTAGTGACTGTTAAACTGTGGATGGTAGGGTTCTTCACGCTACTAATTCGTCTTAATATCTCGACTTAGCACTTCATGACTTACAGAATATTTTCAAAGGAAGTTTCACCAAATTAATAAGTTATCCAAGCGAGTAATTTATATAGTTATTACACGCATTTTTCCAAGAGAATAATGTGATCTCTCTATTTGGATTGTTAAAGCTGCCAGTAAGAATTTTTTGTTTTGACAAAACAAATATGATATCTATGACCAAATTTTTAGATGAAAGCTTCTTTTTCTTGTAGTTTTTAGTGTGTGTGATCCGAAATTATAATAAGAAAGTCCTGTGAAACAGCCTTTTTAAAAACATTATCAGATAATATGGAAAAATGTATATTTTACCGAATATAATTATAAAGATTTCAAATGTATTTAATTAGTAGCTGTATTAAGTTCCGGTGGGAGAGTGTAGCCGATCGGTATGTATGAAAACAACGGCCGACCCTACGGTTGCTCTGTGTTTAGTACAAGATTCTAGTGTATCGAAAGGAATTCGCCATTCAGCTCTATACATTGCTGAAATAAAACAGTCTATGAAAGAATCACACAAAAAGGCAACTTTCTTGTAACTCCAAGACAATTTTTTCATCTATCAGAAACGGAACTGAAAGAAAAGACGTTTAGTGGATCTTTCATTCGGAAAATAATGTTTGAATACAACATTTAACATAAACGACTGTAGGTAAGCCGAAGTATCAATCAGCAAGACAGGCAATGTAAGCCATAAAACCCGGAATTTCTGCTTTATTAATAGGAAATTTTATATTTGCTCTTCCAACAAAACTTTTATCCGTGTTATAAAAATTAACCAAAAAACATTTTCCCATTGCCGAGGCTTATTTAATATGGTACTGAAATTGTGAACCATCTCACGCACTACACAACTACTGGCACAGTTTTCCTCTCTCGTGCAGCAGAAAGGGCGTACTCCGCGAATGCAGCAACACAGGTCGTGTAACTGCTGTGATTAATTAAAACTACCACCGTTGTTTTCATTACAAACACAGGTTCGAATGATTCCATTAAACTGTAAAGACCGCAAAGTGATTGCTAGGAGCATTGGTACATGGTATCGAGTTGTTTGCGGAAGAAAATTAAAATCAAACAACGTCGAATTCTAAATATGCATTTCCGTCGATGAATGAGTCGTTCATCGAGATACACACTCCAAAGAATTTATATCCCTCCGTAATGCCTCAGTGAGGTGGCAGACCATACCACGAGGCAAGATGAACAGCAGGCAACAATACAAAATAGTAGCTGCTGAATAATCTTTCTATGCTCACATGTGATAGCCATAGACACGATATTGCATTGCCTGTGTTGCTCATAGTTTCAGATTCGAAATATTGAAAAGTAACTTTTTTGGTTTTATTGCTTTTGTTATATAATTATTAGTCATACATTGAGACATCTGCTTCTACGATGTTTCATCTTTGTGCTACAGTGTACACAGTGCCCTGAGTGGCCAAACATTGGCGGATGCTTTGCTTCTGTTGCACGTTTGTCAATTGGAAAAATGCAGGACAGCGAAATAATGCAGGACAGCACAGATTTTTATCGTTCGAAAATCAAGAGCACTGTGTTCATTTCCGCTTTCACTGTTAGTATAAATCAAGTCAGCATGAAAAGAAATCCCTTCCAAAAGATACACCAGAATTTACTCTTCTTATATTCTGCGAGTACATCGTGTTAAACTGGTAATACAATTGCGTGTCGGAGCTACTCATGTTGTCGTTAGATCCTGTTACGTTGCCATTTGTTACGTTATATATATATATATGACCTGGAAGAGCAGTTGAACAGAATGGACAGTGTCATGAAAGGAGGGTATAAGATGAACATCAACAAAAGCAAAACGAGGATAATTGAATGTAGTCGAATTAAGTCGGGTGATGCTGAGGGAATTAGATTAGGAAATGAGACACTTAAAGTAGTGAAGGAATTTTGCTATTTGTGGAGCAAAATAACTGATGATGATCGAAGTAGAGAGGGTATCAAATGTAGACTGGCAATGGCAAGGAAAGCGTTTCTGAAGAAGAGAAATTTGTTAATATCGAGTATTGATTTAAGTGTCACGAAGTCGGTTCTGAAAGGATTTGAATGAAGTGTAGACATGTATGGAAGTGAAATATGGACGATAAATAGCTTAGACAAGAATAGAATAGAAGCTTTGGAAATGTGGTGCTACAGAAGAATGCTGAAGATCAGATGGGTAGATCACATAACTAAAGAGGAGGTACTGAATAGGATTGGGGGGAAAAGGAGTTTGTGGCACAACTTGACTAGAAGAAGGGATCGGTTGGTAGGACATGTTCTGAGGCATCAAGGGATCACCAATTTAGTATTGGAGGGCAGCGTGGAGGGTAAAAATCGTAGGGGGACACCAAGAGATGAATACACTAAGCAGATTCAGAAGGATGTAGGTTGCATTAGGTACTGGGAGATGAAGAAGCTTGCACAGGATAGAGTAGCATGGAGAGCTGAATGAGACCAGTCTCAGGACTGAAGTCCACAACAACAACATACATATATATTATTTTTATCAGGTGAATCTTCCTTTTGTTAGAGCATGATTCTTAAACTCAGGGATATTATCTTTTCTTATCACTTTTACCTACGGGCATAAGTAAATATGAAACGGGTTCTTGAAGGAGAACTGTTATTCATGTACCAACTTTAGATTTTGAACGTGATGACTAAAATATAGTTGCCTTTTCTGAATTGAATGTAATTTTGTTAACATCTATTTATTGATTGCAAAGCAAGGCTCGAGAGTATTTCGATTGTTCGCGTGGAGCGGCCAAGATAAAACTTACTGATTATGGTATATTGATAATTTTTACTTATGGACCGTCTGACAGCAACTGAATAAAACACGATTTTAGTGCCATACGCGTTTCACCTTTATTTTCTGCAAGGTATCATCAGTGCCCTGGAATATGTACATATGTTAGCTATTTTATTTACGTTTTTGTCATTGTGCCTATAGGTTATAAACAGTTCTGGTGGTTGGTATTTCCTATTAAGTAGTAATGTTTTGAACTGTACTTACAGGTTGCGTGGACAATTTCTTACATATTACGCTCCTGTAGCATTTTTGGTGTTCTTCTTCTTCTTATGAACACCAATTTGCGTTTTTTCCCACATCCCACAGCACTATGCATTGAACGCTTGTTGTAATGCAATGTTTTGGTTTCTGTTGCCGACTGTCAAATGTTTTGCCAAAGATCAAATGTTATTGCCAAACTTATGAGTGTAACTATTGAAGTATCTGTGGTTAGTTTGTGTATGCATTTGTGTGTGCGTTTGTGTATGTGTGTGTTTGTGTGAGTGTTTTTTGGTGTGATATATATATGTTTTGTGCTGTGTGTGTGTGTATTTTGGTGTTATTAATTTTTTTCTCTGTGTGTGTGTGTGTGTGTGTGTATGTGTGCGCGCGTGTGTGGGTGTGTGTGTCTGTGTGTGTCTCCAGATGGAGTGGGAAAAGTTTATTTATGTTATCATTTCCTTTATTAAGTGTAGTAGGGAGCCTGTGCTGATGTGTGTTTGTTCATTTATCAGATGTTTGTTTTCTGCTATGACCTTCTGGATGTGGAAGTTTTCTTGCATTTGTATGTAGGATGATGGTTGTAGTGTTTTAAATGCTCTGCAAATGTGCAATGGTTTGTTTCATAGTTCCAACATCTGATATGTTCTTTGTATCTTGTTTCAAAATTCCTGCATGTCATGCCTATGTATACAGCATCACAACTTTGACATTCAAGTTTATATATTCCTGATTGTTGGAATTTGTCCCTCTTGGTAGCTGGCTGGCTTAGGTGTGATTGAAAGGTTTGCCCAGGCTTATATGCTATTTTGAAGCCCTGTCTCTTTAGGATGTTTTCAACTCTGTGTGTTAGTTTATGTGTGTAGGTCATGGTGTACCAACTGGTTCTTTTCTGTGTGGTGTTGTCATTGTGTGTGTTTGTTGAGTGTGTTTGTAAGTTTTCAGCTTGTGAGTTCTTTTGCATTGTGGAACTGTTATGTTTGTTTTTTTATTTGTGTTTTTATTTTTTGATTGAGCTTGTGTACTTGTGTACCACATGTGTGTCATACCCGTTGTTCCTTGCTATTTGTATGATTGTACTCATTTCTTGTTCATAGTTTCTCTTGCTGAGTGGAATCCTGTTTAATCTATGTAACATGTGTCTTAGTGCTGCAAGTTTCTGGCTGTGGGGGTGCTTGGATGTGGAATGTATTATTGTGTCTGTGGCTGTTGGCATTCTATAGATGTTAAATGTATGTTTTTCATTTTCTTTTCTAATTGTAAGGTCAAGAAAATTTATTTGATTTTCTTTTTCTTTCTCAAGTGTGAATTTTATGTTCTGATGAGCTTTGCTTATTTCTGAATGGAGTTCATCTATTTTTTCACTTGGCTCATCTACCAGACAAATAATATCATCCACATATCTGTACCAATATATAATTTTGAAACTTTCATTTGTGGTTATCTTATCAAATATCAGATTTTCTAGGTGACTGATGAAAATGTTTGCTAGTGTTACTGATATTGGGGATCCCATGGGCAGTCCATCAGTTTGTAGATAATATTTTTTCTCAAACTGAAAGTAATTATGTTCAGTTGTCAGTCTGAGCATATCTGTTGTTTCTTTTATTGCGTCTGTGGTGAGGTTGCTGTGGGATGAGAGATTTTGTTCCGTGATTTCTATTGTTTCTATGATAGGGATGGAGGTATACATATTTTCTATATCGAATGAAATCAGTGATTCTGTGTGTGGTACCTGTATGTTCTGTATGTTTTCTATTAGGTTACTTGTGTTTATCACTGTTCTGTTGTTTTCTACTTTATAGTGTTTTGTAACTAACTTTTGGAGGTGTTTGACTATGTGGTATGTCGGGGCTTTCTTGAAGTTGACAACAGCTCTCATTGGCATTCCGTCTTTATGTACTTTCGGTTGACTGCGGAGTGTTGGGGCTTGTGGGTTTTTCTGTGTTAGGTAGTATTTCTGTTTGTCTGTGAGAACGTGTTAAATGTTTTTCAGTGTTCGTTTCACATTTGCCTGGAATCGTGTAGTTGGATCTGACTTCAGTTTTTGTATGGCCTTGGTGTTTATGTATTCCTTGGTTTTTGTGATGTATTGCTCTTTATCCATGAGTACTGTTACATTTCCCTTTTCTGCTCTTGTTATTAATACGTTATTGTCTGTTAACTTTTGTTTTAACCTTTTAATAGTAGCTGCTTCTGTTTGGTTGTTCGTATTGTGTGTCTGCTGTGTTTGTTTTATTATGCCTTTTATTTCTTCTTTTACTAGTTCTCTTGTCAGTCCTATGTTTATTTCACAATTATTTTGTTGTTCTTCACGTGTAAGGATGTGTTCGGTTTCTACTATGAGATTGTCTATGTACCGAGTGTTCACTTTGCTATTGGTGCAGTGTTTCAAACCTTTTTCCAAGAGCATTTTTTCATTTTCGTGTAGTTCTGTCTCTGTTAGGTTAACAAAGCGTGGATGGAATGTGTGTTGGTGTTCATGTGGTTTCACATTTAAAATGTAAATGTATTTCTGCGTCTTTTTTACTGTTAGTTTCATGATCTTCTGCTTATGCTTGTTTTCTAAATGTTTCATTGCTGTGTATGTGTTGTGTTCAGTTTTTTCTACTAGTGCCATGAAAACTGCGGCGTTTCCTACGTTTTTGGCCAATTCTAGGTGAGTGTCATAGAGCATCATGTTTAGGTGCTGTTTTTTTGAATAGAGCATCTTAATTTCATGTAGTAACAATATCGTTCCGAAAATGATTTTGACTTTTGTGCCACTGTAGAACTGTCTGTAAACATGTGATAAATGAACAAACACACATCAGCACAGGCTCCCTACTACATTTAATAAAGGAAATGATAACACCATCTGGAGACACACACACACACACACACACACACACACACACAGTGTGGTATTTCCTATTAAGTATAATGTTCTGAACTGTACTTACAGGTTGCGTGGATAATTTCTTACATATTACGCTCCTGTTGCATTTTTGGTGTTCTTCTTCTTCTTATGAACACCAATTTGCGTTTTTTCCCACATTCCACAGCACTATGCACTGAACGCTTGTTGTAATGCAATGTTTTGGTTTCTGTTGCCGACTGTCAAATGTTTTTGCCAAAGATCGAATGTTATTGCCAAACTTATGAGTGTAACTATTGAAGTATCTGTGGTTAGTTTGTGTTTGCATTTGTGTGTGCGTTTGTGTATGTGTGTGTGAGTGTTTTTTGGTGATATATATATTTTTTGTGCTGTGTGTGTGTGTGTGTATTTTGGTGTTATTAATTTTTTTTTGGCTGTGAATGTGGGTGTGTATGTGTGTGTGTGTGTGTGTGTGTGTGTGTGTGTGTGTGTGTGTGTAGACATATGGGTAGCCGCTAAATTGCTGCCTTCCGTATCACGAATCAAAACAGTGTGTGTCCCATAAAATACGTCCTTCCTCCTCAATCGCGTCACTTTCCAATCCTTTTTTATTTTCATAGAAATGTTTTAAATAAAGATGATATTTTTAAATTATCGCTGCATATCAGTTGTTTCAAGAACGTTAACTGTATCTTTTGTACTAATTATGTTCATAAAATACAAATACATAAAAAACAAATAATTTTTCGTTCACCCTTACAATGTTGTTCACAGTTTACAACCTATACAAATGTCAATATTTATGTGACGTACCGTCACAGGCCGCATCGCTTTAAATAGGAACCATCACAATAGTTATGAAAATAAATACATTAAGTTAGTAGTTATTCAAAGTACACAGAGTGTAAATTTGAAAAGGACAGTTGTCTGTACCTAATCCATGGGCAAAACAAGCCTTGTAGATACATTCGTGCATTACATAAAAAAGTCTGCTACGCCTGCTTATTTAACTGCGAACATGATTCGAAACATATGAAGTTGTTCAAGCAGAAGCCGCTTGAGGACAGTATCTAGTGGAGATGTAAAGGGTGCCTATAGATGTATGCCACGACCTAAGGAAAACATAGGTGGCGTCAAAGGGGTCCACATCTTGTGAATGGGTTAAGAAGAACGATGCAGTGTTCCTTGGGAACTGCATGTTAACAACACAGGCCGCTACCAGGCAGTGACTTCCAATTAAAATTCTTCCCCTGCACGGGAATTACATAATATGTTTAATAGTGCACGTTGTGGCTCAGGAACGACGATACAAGGAGGCTTTGGTATGGCTGTTAGTCGTACGCAGAAAGCCAAAGCGGTTAAGCCTGGAAATCTGGGTTCGAATCCCGCTCCGGCACAGATTTTCAGTGTCGTCATTCTTCTACAGTGTATAGGCGTAAACTGCAGGAATATTCGAAGACCCACTCTAAGTGAAATATTACCTTTGTTAGAGAAGAGACGTTGATGTACTTTTCTATCTTTGGAAATTCATAATTCCAGAATACCTTAAGCGATCATAGCTAACAAAGTGTCCTCTGCTTAAGCTTGAACAGCTCTGTCTAAAGCCAGTACCAGTTTTTTTTGGAAGCAGAGGAATTTCAAAAACAAGCCAGAATGTTAATTCTGACGATCAAAAAAAGCATTTCACTGCAATACGATTTTAAAAACTGTAAGTATGTGAGAATGTGAGGTAATGAATAAGAATCGATATTTTATTATGTGTAATTCCCAATAGGTTTAAATTATTTGTCGTAAATAATGTGAATCTGGCCACTTTGTCTTAATGAGATACAAATAAAAACTCAGTACCCGAGGAGAAACACAAATTTTACCGCGTGAAAGCTGTTGGAAATCTAGTTCTGTTTAATGTATAATACTTGTGGCAGCGGTAAATTTAATGTAACTGGAAAGTCTGCACGTAACAGACGAGAGACGTCGTGCAAAATTTACGTACGAAAGCAGTCCAGTTGGAATTTTTCAACACTATAAAGAGATCATCCCGTAATCCCTAGTTTTGTAAAATATTAACTGTGTTTGTTTAGCAATAACATACCTAGTACATCCATTTGTGTGAGTTTTGCAACGACAGATCTAAGATTATTTGAGACGCGCCAGGGCAGTCGAGAGTGCTAAAGCACTGTTTCCTGGACTCGAGGAGGCGCGCCATCCTGGATCGAATCCACCCAGTGTATTAACGACGAGGGCTGGATGCAGTTTTTAGGCGGTTCTCCACATCCCACTAGGTGAATACAGGGCTGGTCGCCACATTCTGCCTCACTTCCACGGTTTTCAGACATCTGAACACACTTGCACTATTCCATAGATTGCATTAGGTGGCGACTGGAAGGGCGTCCGGCCACCCCTTAAAATTAACATGCCACATCCAATTAACCAACAGACACCAAAAGTCGGGATACACACTTGGAAAGGAAGAGAGAGACCTAAGATTATATGTGACCAGCGGCCATTTTTTCCTAGGTCAGTTGATTGCAAGAGCTCAGGAAGATTATTGTTGTTTAAGAAGGAACTGAGCAAGGGAAAATTATAGTGGTGTATCGCAATAAGAGAGACATCCAGAACATATGCAGCGCTCTTCAGAAATTGCTGTCTACCTATAAAGCATGTATGTTAATTACTACATGCATAGGAATCTTGATAAAACTAATTACATTCATTGAGTATTCTGTCAGTTCTTTGTAGAGAATTTCATCATTATGAATGAAAACACACACAGTACTGGTGTAATATTCTACAATATGCAGGGTGACCCACTCAAACCTCCCTGATTTCAAAGACCCAGGAAAAACAACCACAGTGGATACAATGAAAAATGCACCACAAAGTAGAGCATCTCAAAGAATTTATTTATTTATCATCAATACATCTCTAGATGTAGCATGAAGAATATCGAATCTATATTCAATTTACTGGCAAGTTCTTCGTAACATTTCCTTTGTTATTGTTGCAATTGCATGAGTGATACGTTGTCGTAACGTGGGAATATCGTCCACTACGGTCGCATACACGTGGTCTTTCACGAATGTCCACATAATGAAACCAAGCTGCATAATTTCGGGTGAACGTGGTGGCCAGGCAACGGGTCCGATCTAATGACTGGGAAATTTCCTATCCAGGAACTTCCGAACAGCTGATGACTATTGCAGCGGAGGTCCATCTTGTAGAAAAATGATGATGCGTTGCAAGTTTTGTATCTGAGGGTACATAAACTGCTCCAACATGTCCAGATACACTGACGCATTCACTGTTTGTTCTGCAATCAAGAACGGTCCAACAATCCTGTAGTGCATTAGTCCGCACCAGATGTTTAGGTGAGGGCTATCACGAAGATGTGCAATGGCAACATGCGGATTTTGCAAACCCCAAATCCGAACATCATGCCTATTAACCCTTACTGATAGATGACAGATTGACTCATCTGAGAATAAACGTCTTTCCAGGAAGCTGGCATTCGTATCGATACGCTGCAGCATATCCACAGTAAATTGTTTTTGGCGTGGTTTGTCGTTCGGCGTCAGATGTTGCAGAATTTACACTTTGTAAGCATACATACGAAGAACGAAGACGCTGGTGAGCTACACACGCTGAAATGTTGACCGAGGTGCATCATGTTGCCTAGATGCTTGACGAATTGACTTACTTGGGCTTCTGAGAAACGTTTGTCCGATGTCCTCCACTGTCTCTTCTGAAACTCCGTAACGTGAACTGCCAGAATGTTTCAGAACATTTCCTGTTGCCAGAAACTTCCTATACCATTTCTTCATTGTTTTCACATCAGGTGGATCACATTCATACACACAACCATAAGTTGTTTGCACAGTAATCGACGATTTTGTTTCTGCAAGCGACACTATTGCTTGCGCGCGCTGCTGTGGAGTCGTCATTTTAAGTTCCTGCGACCAGGCTGCACTATGGCGACGATACTTGCCACTTATGACGCGGGAATATAAACGCTGTGAGACACTCTACAATGTGGTGCATTTTTCATTGCCGTATCTACTGTGGTTTTTCTCTCCTGTGTGCTTTAATTCAGGGAGGTTTGAGTGGGAGACACTGTATATAATTTAGAATATTTCACTAGTGTTGTGCGTGTTTTAATTCCCAATGAAAGTAATTCCTTGTTTCCTAGTGCCTCAGTCTACCTATCAGATCTGGCGCCGGTAGGCTTCTTTTTGTTACTCAGTCTTAAATTATCTTTGAAAGATATCCAACGACAAGTGATCACAGTGCTTCAAGCTATACCACAGTGAGTGCTCACTTACAGTTTACAGCAGCTTTGCAGGCGACGTCACAAGGGTGTTGTAGCCAATAGTTAATAATTTAAAGGCCAGTAAAGCTATTTTGTTTGTAACTCTTGCATTCTTTATTTTCTAAGACCATTCACACGATTTTCCACTCGCTCCTTGTACGCAAACTGTCTGGCGCATAGCAGCCTATGACTGTTTACTGTTGACAGAGTAATGTAAGGAAAAGTGGCGTCTCCTTCTGTAGGAGTTTACAGGATCGCTTGGATAGGACTTCTGTATAGGATGATAAAATCTTACCCCTGATGTCGAAGCAGGAATGCTAATGTAGATAATTGAAAAAACAATCCTTTACAGTTTGGATATATAATTATTGATGTACTACTCGATATAGCCACGTCAATCAAAAATCCACGCGTCGCGTGAAAAAAGCGACATGAAATCGAACGAGATCGTAACGTTAGTTGTAGGGAAACTGACTGGTCTACTTCGGTCTGTTGGGTGCGTTTTAGTGAGCTGTGGCTCAACTTTGAAGAATGCCGTGTGGAGTAGGAATGTTCGACCCATTCTTGATTACTGCTTGAGTATTGTGGATGCCTATCAGGTGGATTATAGAAGCAATTTACAGGCGTGCTTCTAGATTTGATGTAGGAAATTTCCATCAGCACTCGAATATTAGCGAAGGTCTCCGTTAACACAAATGGAAATCCTTGGAGGGTAGAAGATGTTCTTTCGCGAAACAGAGAACGTTTAGAGACGAGGCATAAGCGACAGGTTGCTAAGCGATTCTACTGCCATCAGCATACATGTCGCCAAAGTCTAGTCAACTAAAGATAAGAGAAATCAGAGCTTCTGCGGTATCATACGGGCAGTCGTCTTCCCTCGTTCTATCTGCGAGTGAAGCAGCAAATGGAATGAAGAGGTGTAAGGCCTCCTCCACCATGCACCGTATAGCGTCTTGCCGTGTGTGTATATAAATGTGAGGGAAGTCGGACCTAGCAAAATGTTCCAAATAACAATAGAGGTCGGAAATGCACCTTTGTGGAATTACAACACAATGTCAATCAGGAACGGTGTCGCGCTAGAGTGTGGATTTAAAGTACCTTGTCCCGTTTAATACCATTATACTAAAGAGCCAAATAAATGAGGATAATGCTGTGAGATGAATGGTCAATGGTAGGGAAACTTTAACTTCCTGTCCAAGGCTTGTTACATACGAATCGAATTTCTAGGATGTTTATCGCATAATGCTTGACTACTGAATCAGCTACACTAAAAATTACCAGAATGTCGTTAATTTGTTGCTGAACTGTCATACAGAAAGAACACTGCAATAGGACAGCCAGCATACGTAAGTTTACTAATAATGACTTCTGCATGTCAGGTGTTTCAGTCTTTAGTAATGTCTAGAAATATAATACGTAAGTTTACTAACGTAATACGTAACTTTACTAATAATGACTTCTGCATGTCAGGTGTTTTAGTTTTTACTAATGTGTAGAAAGCATCACTGAATTTTTATTCTGGAAAGTACAGTAATTAGTAAGTGCGGACAAGGATAAAGGTGAAAAATTGCAAAGCGGCGTGCCCATTATACTGCTGCTAGCCATTTCTTTTCTTGTTCCACTCGTAGATGGAGCGAGGAAATACCTGCCTCCTACGAGCTACAATTTCTCTTACCTTACCTTCTCGGTCCTTACACGAGACGTACACTGATCAGCCAGAACATTATGACCACCTACCTAGTAGCTGTTATGCTCAACTTTGGCCCGGATAAAAGCGGTGACGTGTTGTGGCATGGAAGCACTGAGGTCTTGGTAGTTTGCTGGAGGGAATGGTCACCACATCAGCACAAACAAGTCACCTAATTCCCTTAAATTTCGGGGAGGGGGTGGGGAGGAGATCGGCTCTGATGTCACGTTCAGTCAGGTCCCAGTTGTGTCCGATCTGATTCAGATCTTACGATTTGGGTGGCCATCTGCAACTCTCCAATGCGTCCCTCGAACCATTCCATCTCACTTCTGGCATTGTGCCATGGCGCATTATCTTGCTGAAAAATGACACAGCCGTTGGAGACATGGTCGTCATGGTCTGCAACCACTGTACGAAATTTTTGGCGGTCATGGTGCCTTGCACTACCCATAGACGCCCACGTGAATGTGCCCCAGAGAGTAAGGAGCCGCCTTCAGCTTGTCTACGTCCCGCAATACAGATATCAAGGAGATGTTCACCTGGCTGCTGTTCCCATCGGCATTTTGAAGAAGGTATCGGGATTCATCAGACCATGCAGCGCTCTGGCACTGCGTCAGCGTCCAGTGTCGATGGTCACGTGCCCATTTTAGTCGTATTTACCAATGTCGTGGTGCCGGCATAAGCTTGCTTCGTCGACTGCAGAGTCCCTTCGTTAGGAGTGTTCGTTGCACTGCGTGTTCAGACACATTTATACTGTCCAGCTTTAAACTCTGGTGTTACTTCCGTCAATGTTCTCCGCCTGCCCTTTTTTACCAGTCTGTCCAGCCTACGACCTCGGATATCCGTAATGACTGGAGGTCGCCCAATCCCACGACGTCTGGACGCGGTTTGACTTTGGTTTCAGGACCTGTTCAAGACACTCATCAGAGCGTTCTTCGAAAACCTGACGAGTCGCGTAGTATCCGAAATGCTCGTGGTGAGCCTCCGGGCCGTCACAGTCTGCCCTCGGTTAAACTCAGATCAACTACGCGCCCTTCCCAGTCTACACACGACAGCAAACTCTCTGGTATTCTATGGACCACGCGTATGTCTGACTGGCAGTCATTCCTCACCAGCTGGCGCTGCTGGCGCCTCGACCGGTTTATATCGCAGGTAGGTCGGCGTCTGAATGTTCTTGCTGGTCATTGTATGCTGGTGGCAGTTGAATCGTTCTGTAGTCTACCACAAATGCAGATTATTTGAACATTCTGAGCAGTGTTCCGCGAAAAGAACGTTTTCTTCGCTTCAGAGATTCTCATATGAGTTGAAGGAATATTCCCGAGACACTCACGTGTCGGGAAAATCTACCAGTAACAAATCTAGCAGCACTGCGCTTCTCTTGCAACGTCTGATGTGGTATTTGCTGAGCATCTCTATGTTGCACTTGCGACCAGTGGATTCCAGTGAAGAAACGTGTAGTTGGTTTTTGGGCCCTCTTTATCTCTTCAGTTAAGACAACAAGGCAGGGTTTGCAGATCGACGAGCAATATTCAAGAATCGGTTTATAACACTGCAACTGGATTTACGTAGCTTGTGCAATCAAATACCAAGTTTGGATTATTACGTAGTATACCCCAACAGAACAAATATTCCTGGCACGGAAAAGCCACGTATAACACTTCTGTCCGCTTCTGCTATACCATAACCCAAAAGATGGAGGCAGTTCGTAAAAATGAAATTGTTTTGTTAAAGTAATTATGGTATAAAGCAACAGAACAGAGTTACCCTGGACTGGTCACAAGTTAAGTCTCTCTCCGTTAAACACTTTTCTATTTGGAATGAAAGTTGAATGGAATTCACTAACAGGTTACTTCTCACTGTCTTTTGAATAAAGAAATTATTGTTTTCATAGATAGTGGTCTTCCTGTTACTTGTTACAATAGACAAACTGTGGATCCTGTTATGCTATTAATATGCACTTCCCATACACAAGAGACACAAGCAGGTAGCAAACATGAGTATATAACTTTCCACAAATGCAGTTCACAACTTTTACTGCAGTGACGAATTTGCAAGAAACTGACTCACCTTTTAAAATTTACTACATACAGTACTATGATCATTAACTAAGCAAAACTTTATAAGCCTCAGTTTAAAGAACTTTTAATTTTTAAAAGAAACAGCAAATTGTCTGTATTACCACAGTCTTCCACTTTCAAGTAAATGATTAAATAGGTAACTTTGAAACTCCACAAAACTTTAAATTGGACTGTTTCCATCACTGGAGGCTTTCAGAAAACCACATTTACTACGTCCCACAATTTCACTAAATCCACAATAAATCTGAATACTCCCTTCTTACCAAAGATCAAACAACATTATTTAGTTAACTATTTGGCTTTGAGGCTTTCATTTTTTCCACAAACTAGGACACTCGGTAATCATCGGTCAAATGGACACGAACCTGAGAGGTTTTGCGATAGGGAAAAAATCAAGGTAGGTACATAAATTCAGTAATAAGTTACCTTATATTTGGGCACACTAAAACATCCAATGAGCTGATCCTTCACTGTACATTACTGTAGTGTTCCGTTACTCTGATTGCGCAATGTGGTGGCGATTGCATGTTGGTAGGTGGATTTGCAGATAGAATTGCTGGACTCTGTCATTTCTTGGTGGTGATGATAGATACCAATTTCAGAATAGTTCCAGCTCTTTATGCATCCATCCGAGCCATGGCAAAGCGTCAGGAAAAGCCTCTCTCTCGGAACCAGCACAACAAACAAGTTTTACGTGACCAGCTGACAGTTTGGGAGCTCGTCCCTGACTAATTCTTCGTTCCACCTTTTCTATCTAGGCCAACCACACTTCGCGCGCACTACACAGTTCCGTTCCCCAGAGGAACCACAACACCTTTTACACACAACATAACTAAGAACCCTAAGTGAAAGTCAGCAGTTTACATAACAGCAAACAAACATTTTAAATAAAACAGAACATTTGCATATATTGGTAGTTCTACACAAAATTATTTAAATAAAATAACTTAATTTTAAAGATAACCAAAGAGATTATATGACAAAGGCAAAACATATAATTTGCTCATAGATTACACTTCCTACACTCTAAAAGGCATCACAGTTTTTACCAAGAAATGAGTATACAGTTTTGTGTTATCGATTCAATCAAACACATTTACAGAAGCTCAACGATGTAACATTAAATAAAAGAAAAGGCAGAAACAAGTCAGAAGAGCAGTAGAGCTATGGTGTTACAGGTTGAACAAGTGTTATGTGAGCCACTACATTTCCTTAAGATTCTTCCAACTAATCTTACCCTGGGATCTATTTTTCCTACACTTTGCTTTATGTGGTTGTTCTACATAGGGTCGGTTTGAATGGCTGCTTCACAGTATTCCACGGTAGCCGTTGTTCCCACCGATTTGTTGCCAGTACTGTAATCACACAATAGTCAGTTTCGTCGCATGCTCATGGCAACACAACTTAGAAACAGATATCCTCGGTGAAGCGAGACAGGCTTAAATCACGTAATGAAGCCAAGGCCTACGGTACAGATGGTGTACCAATTACATCCCTTTCAGAGTATGTTCATACAATAGGTCCATTCTTAGGAAACACGTTCAGCCGCTCGCTCGAAGGAAGATACGTGCCTAAAAATTGGAAAGCTACACAGGTCACACCAATGGTCAAGACAGGATATAGGTTTAATCTGCTGAATTACAGACCCATATCGCTAATTTGGATTTGCAGTAAGATTTCGGAACATATACTGAGTGCGATTATGCTGAATTATCGGAGAGGAAACGATTTATTAGCAAACAGGCAGCACGCCTTCAGAAACTGTCGTTCTTGTGAAACGCAAGTAACTCCTTATTCAGCCAAAATAACGAGTGTTATCGATAGGGCATGTGAACAAATTACTTACCTATGGACTATGGCCTCAATTGTGCTACTGGATTCGTGATTTCGTGTCAGTAACGTCACATTGTGTAGTAACTGAGGAACAATTATCGTCTGAAATTCCCAGAGGAATTGTTATAGGCTCTTAGCTGTTCCTAATCTTGATAAACGGTTTAGGAGACAAGCTGAGCATCCCTCTAAGATTGTTTTCAGATGATGTTGTCGTTTACATTCTCTTAAGCTCATGAGGTGATCGAAATCAACTGTAACATGATGCAGACAAGAAATCTGTACGATGCGAAAAGTGGCAGTTGACTCTTAAAAATGAAAAGTGTGAAGCTTTCCACATGAGTACTAAAAGGAATCCGCTGAATTTCGGTGCTCGATAAATCACAGAAATCGAAAGACTGTGAACCTAACTAAGCACTTAGGGATTGTTATTACGAATAACTTGAATAGGAACAATCAAGTAAATATTTTTGTGTGGGAAGTGAAACAGACACTGCGATTTATTGGCAGAGTAGTTAGAAGATGCAACAGGTCTACTGAAGAGGCTGCCTGCGCTACGCTTGTCCGCCCTCTTCTTGAGTAGTGAGTGCTGTGCCCCGTTAGCAATCACATAGGACTGAAGGAGGGCATCGAAAATATTATCGCGAAACAGAGGAGAGAGTGTCACGGATATGATACGCGAGGTGGGTTATCAATCACTAAAACAAAGGCGTTTCTCGTTGCTGCAGGATATTTTCACGAAATTTCAGTCACCAACTTTCACCTCCAAATGAGAAAATATTTTGTTTTCGCCCACCTACGCAGGTAGAAACGATCGCTATGAAAATATAAGAGAAATAAGAGCGTACAAGGAAAGATTTAAGTGTTCGTTTTTCCTGCACGCTGCTTGAGATTGGAACGACAGAGAAACAGCTTGAAGGTGATTCGGTGAACACCCTGTCAGCCACTTAATTGTGAATCGCAGAGTAGTCATGTGGATGTAGATGTAGACTACTGTACATTTATGTATGTTCAGGATGAACTGCCAGTCTAATAACCAATCATCGTTCCTTTGCAGGTCTTTCTGCATTTCAGTCCTTCTGTTGCAACTTCCTTGTAGGCAACCGCAACATCTCCAAACTGCAAAATTAAGCTTCAGATGTTGTACACGAGATCGTTTATATATTTTGTGAACAGTGACAGTCATTTCACGCTTCATTGGAATAATCCTGAAATTACCTTCATATGTGTTGCTTTTGTTCCGCTAAGGGCAATGTGTTGAGTTTTAACTGGAAGGAACTTTTGAATCCAGTCACATATCAGACCCGACAGTTGTTAAACTCCTATTTTGTTCACTAAACGGCGTAAAAAACTGTATCAGATGCCTTCCTGATGTCAAGCAGCACGCCATAAACATCGGCGTCAATGTTAATGGTGCAGTGGACCTCATATACGAACAGAGCGAGCTCATTTGCGGATGATTTTCGTCGCGGAATCAAAAATGGTTCATATGGCTTTGGGCACTATGGGACTTAACTTCTGTGGTCATCAGTCCCCTAGAGCTTAGAACTACTTATACCTAAGGACATCACACACATTCATGCCCGAGGCAGGATTCGAACCTGGGACCGAAGCGATTACGCGGTTCCAGACTGTAGTGCCTAGAACCGCTCGGCCACACAAGCCGGCGTTGCGGAATCCATGTAGATTTTTTTTCTCCAAAGAGGTCTAATGACATTGTTATGTTGCTGTATGTGACTGTTTCATCCGAATGAAGGGCATCCGGATGAAGGGCATTTCTTTTCTTGCAAGAAACAAATAAGTTGATAAATAAAAATAAAATTAAAATACGAAATACGTAAAAGAGGTCACGAGGAGTCTCGAAAGAGGTAGAAATGCAATTTTAGAAGAAAATTTGATCCATAAATCTAAATTTACTGAATTGGCAAATTATTGATCACCTTGGTTGAATTTCTCTTACGTTTAATCTTTAAGCTACTTTAGCTTCGAAGCGTATCACCTATTCACACTTGTTTACTGTACATCCTACCACGCCGAAAAATATTTACATTTTTCCCTTGTAACTGACACTGTATCACAGTACGTCGTTGATCCATTTAAGACAACGTTCTCGTACGTCTGCGTTGACGCGAGATCTGGCTGCGACAGCCAGAGCTCTGAGCCTGCGGCGATCTATGAACAGAGGGATTCGGCCACAAAGAATGTCGCAGGTGTTCGCCGCCGCGGAGAACATTGTCGCCTGCCACACGATGGAACAGGCGGGACCCCGCATAAAAAGGGGAATTCCCTGCTCCCCGTCTTCCGCACCTGATTAGCATAATAAAGGCTGGGCGGGAGCTGGCAGGCGTCTACCCCTGTCATGAGGTTTCCCGCTCTGTCGACCTTCCCCGGTCGATACCATATCTCGACACCCGGAGGCGCACCGGGGACGAATAAAAGGAACAATCGCTGCGGAAACGTGTCGAAGGGCGCAACAATACGAAGGCGGATGTAAAACACGATGCTGCCTTTTGTCTTACTGGCGGGCGCCATAAAAAGCGTCTTGCATAATTTCACAGTTCTGCTAGAGAACGGAGTTAAATCTTAAAATCGTACCTGTTTTATAGCTGTACGCTGGTTTCCTCTGCTACAATATCCGAACACAGAAAATTCTGGATGCAGTGTCTCTTCTGGCGTTCGATCTCCTTTTCTACTAATAAGACCAATAGACCCTTTTCTGGAAGGTAATTCGCCTCTGATTCAAGTTTTAATTTCAGAACTTCTATACCGACCTCAGTTTCCATGTAAAGATGGCTGTTGTAACAGATTACGGAAGTCTAAATACTACATGCAACTGGCAAAATGACACCTTTTAGCAGCAACGCTTCCAAATGCAAACAGGAAAAAATAAAATTCAGTACACAGGGAAATGAAAGAAATGAGTAACAAGTGAATTAAAGGATAGCGAAGAAACATACCAAAAACTATTTATTTTCATATTTCATGCAAAACTTTGCTCAGGAAAGGGACCACCATTTGCGGTAATCCATGAACACTAATAACGTTTTTCCTTATGAGAAATGTGATGGAATCATTCTTCATTTTCATCAACGCGCTACGGTTGTTCGGTAGGAAGTACAGTTAATATTGCTATAAATATAGTTCAAGTGACATGCTCCATCTCATAAGGTGATACGATCACACTAATTGTTATATAATATCTCCATGGTTCTCAGTTCTGTGTCTGCCTAAAAGTTCTTGCAGACACCTGTGAAAGTAGTAGTGTCATTCTGTTAAAACCATTCAACAAAGAGACAACAAAGAGACATCATCTCCCTAATCAGCGGGCCTAAAAATACTAAAAATATTCCTTTCCTTATATTTGCCTCACGTATCCCGGGAAACTTTACTCGTACGTAAGCTGTCCAATGTTTCTAGCGAAACCAAATTTCGTGTGTAGGGGAGACAGATGCACAGCAAACTTACACTTTTAAACACGGCTATGAGCGAGCAGCCGTATAAGAGTATGATGTGTATAATACAGCCAACCGGTTGCAATAAGTTTTAATGTGACCTTCTTTCGACACCAGGTATGGGTGTCTTCATCAGAAAAAGAAAAAGAAACAGTTTCATATACTGACATACTTTATATGGTGAAAGCATTTTGCTAGTAAATCTATCACTACATGTAACAGTCTTTGGTTTTTCCTTGGGAAGGCACCCATAGCCAGGTCAAGTTAAATCTTATTTCAACCGGTTTGCTGTATTGCACAGTTCACTGGACTAGTATTGATTGCTTACCTCAAAATAGTTGACAGTCCTTTGCCGCCTGCACAATTTAGATCCCCAATATCTGCTGGTAGAGAGGTAAGTCACCACGGTCTTACATAGCGGGGGTGAACGTGCGCTTGCTACACAGTATAGTTAGGGAATGAGGCAAGAATATAAAGTGGGGAAGACATGCAAATGCAACATGAGATCTGTAGACTACAGTTCGTATGGATTATGCATCGTGGGGCCATATGAGCTTGTTAAGTTCCTATCACGTATCTTCGCTTTTCGGATGCGAGGGAGGTTTGCTCTTCTGCCTAACAAAGCATTTAGCAGTAAGCTGTAACCTTTCACACGTCTGGCGCTGATGACTGCACAGTTAATCGCCCCACAAACCAAACATTATCATCATCAGTCATACGTTCACAGTAATCTGGTCTTTTTTGCATTTATTTGTCTATATTAATGGTTCATCACGTACTTAACTATATGGAATGGCTTTATAGATTACATTTTGAAACAAGTCGCACAAAAAGAAAACGCGTACGTCTTTCTTACCATTTCATGTAATATCTTGTATTTACTAGTGACGTCGTTACCTGGTGGCGGACAATCATTATGGCAGTGTGCGGTCTTCTGGACTGCTTTCTTCTATGTCTACTATTATTAATTTATCAATTAAAACTACCCTAAAAACTATTGCTAATAACAATAATAATAAGAAATAACTAACAATATTATAAAGCGAGAAAGAGGAAACAGGAAGATGAAGAGAAGTGAGAAGGACGAAAAGATATACCAAATTGTTGACTTTTGACCATTCGTGATTAATCAGATCTAATGATAATGATTAAGTGATCGAAACAAGTAATCATTTGTGAAAATTTGCAACTGAGGCTGTTAAAGTAAATGAGTATTAAGGAGTTTTTTTTATTTACTGATTTTAAGTAATTTAGAGGCCAAGTTGCCCTTCAACAAGTTTCCATTTTGTTCTACTTGTATGATATCGATGGTTCCAAAAGTTCGTAGATTTTCTACTGGAATATTTCCCATTTCACCCACTGTATGACTCGACTTAGAATCCAAAGAGAACTCAGCTTCGGAGACGAAGATCTGTACGACATTCATCTGGCGTTGAACGAGAAAGTGGAGCAAGCAAACCGTAGTGTGTAGAGGGCTTTGTCATGGAGGAAATTTCACTATGCGCTCCGGTACAGCTATGGTTGAACCCGCCCAATGCGTTGCAGCAACCTTTCAAAGCTCCCCCTGTTGAAATTGACCCTCGGAAGAAATTTATGGTGGATCGAACCCTTGCAGTCGCAAAAAAGGCAATCATCATCATCATCATCTTAATCTTAGTTTTGGTCTGCCAAGTTTTTGAGGAGATGAACACCATACTACTGAATGTTTCGTGGTCTCCGGATTGTATTGGTAGCACCAGGTCCGATCTCCTGAAATGATGATTTCCAAAAACTGCGGATTCCCGTCAGACATGTCGATGAACTTTCAAGACTTTTCCACCTAAATTTCCTTCTGCTCTTCTTTCAGGGTCTGCGCTAAAATCGGGCACAAAACTTCCGCTTTTTCAGATATTCTAGAACAACTGTGCTTCCACTCCCTTTATTTACCTTCAGATCTTCTGCTGCTATTCTCAAAGAGAACCGCCGATCACTCCCAAGCACCCGCCGTGGTCGTTCAATGTAGTCTGGAATTGTGCTTGTTGGCGGTCGTCGGTAACGCAGTTCGTCATCGACACTTTCCGACACCTTCCGTTCAAGATCTAAAGCGTTTACACAACTCAAACTCAGCCTTTAGCCCACTTGTTTGAACACGGTACACTTGCACTAGCATTGTGTACATCTACATCTATATCTACATTTATACTCCACATGCCACCCAACGGTGTGTGGCGGAGGGCACTTTACGTGCCACTCTCTCTACCTCCCTTTCCTGTTCCCGTCGCATATGGTTCGCGGGAAGAACGACTACCAGAAAGCCTCCATGCGCGCTCGAATCTCTCTAATTTTACATTCGTGATCTTCTCGGGAGGTATAAGTACAGAGAAGCAATATACTCGATACCTCATCCAGAAATGCAGCCTCTCGAAACCTGGACAGCAAGCTACACCGCGATGCAGAGCGCCTCTCTTGCAGAGTCTGCCACTTGAGTTTCTTAAACATCTCCGTAACGGTATCACGCTTACCAAATAACTCTGTGACGAAAGGCGCCGCTTTTCTTTGGATCTTCTCTATCTCCTCCGTCAACCCGACCTGGAACGGATCACACACTGATGAACAATACTCAAGTATAGGTCGAACGAGTGTTTTGTAAGCCACCTCCTTTGTTGATGGATTACATTTTCTAAGGAGTCTCCCAATGAATACCAACCTGGCACTCGCCTTACCAACAGTTAATTTTATATGATCATTCTACTTCAAATCGTTCCGCACGCATACTCCCAGATATTTTACAAAAGTAACTGCTACCAGTGTTTGTTCCCCTATCATATAATCATACAATAAAGGATTCTTCTTTCTATGTATTCGCAATACATTACATTTGTCTATGATAAGGGTCAGTTTCCACTCACTGCACCAAATGCCTATCCGCTGCAAATCTTCCTGCATTTCACTATAATTTTCTAAAGCTGCAACTTCTCTGTATACTACAGCATCATCCGCGAAAAGCAGCATTGAAGTTCCGACACTATGTACTAGGTCATTTATTACATACTGTGAAAAGTAATGGTCCAATAACACTCCCCTGTGGGACGCCAGAGGTTACTTTAACGTCTTTCTCCATTGAGAACAACATGCTGTGTTCTTGTGGTGTCACCGCCAGACACCTCACTTGTTAGGTGGTAGCCTTTAAATCGGCCGCGGTCCGGTAGTATACGTCGGACCCGCGTGTCGTCACTATCAGTGATTGCAGACCGAGCGCCGCCACACGGCAGGTCTAGAGAGACTTCCTAGCACTCGCCCCAGTTGTACAGCCGACTTTGCTAGCGATGGTTCACTGACTTCTACGCTCTCATTTTCCTAGACGATAGTTAGCATAGCCTGCAGCTACGTCATTTGCTACGACCTAGCAAGGCGCCATTATCAGTCTATTGATATTATGAATCTTGTACCATAAAGAGCGACGTTCTCCATTAATGTATTAAAGTTAAGTATTCCACCAGCTACGTCCGTTTTTCTCAATTCTAATTCCCTTGTCATGTTCCAGACCTCACGCCAGCCTGCGTGAGCTAAAACACGTGCATTTCGGCCTCCTTTAGTCACCCTGTGTTGGCTCTCCTGCCAACCACAACAGTTCTGTTTGCTAAAAACTCAATCCAGCCACACAGCTGATCTGATATTCCGTAGGCTCTTACTTTTATGGGTCACCGTCGTCTTTAGCATAATTCGAAGCGTAACTTCACGTGCCAGTCCGTTGCTCCATTTCGCAATGACACGATTTTTCACACTGACTCCTTTAGCTTGGTCGTAGTTTGCACAACAGCTTCACTTCGGTGATTGGCTCATTAGGGGGCACTTATCGACAAGTATCTTTGTGCGTATTCGCCCGTTTTCTAACCAGCGTCGTTTTTAGCAGGTGGGACAAACCATCTAATGTTTCAGAAGCACCTTGTAGAGGGAGATCAAAAGTGGTCCTGTCACAGGTCCCTAGGGAACTGCTGAATATACCTTTTGTCTCTGACGATCACTCGCCATCCAGAACAATGTATTGCACTTTTATTTTAAAAGGATACGAGCCACTCTTATATCTGAGATCCTTTCCCGTATGTTCTGATCTCTGTTAACAGCGTGCGTTGTGGCGCTGTGAAATTTAATCCTGTCATGGTGTTAAACTTTTAGCGTCCCAATGAGACGTTCTGTTGAAATTGTGCTGGGGTTCCATACTGTCTGCCTACCTCACCTACCAGTTCAACATCGAAATTCTATACGAGCAAGTGCAATACTCGTTATACCTTAATTTAAACGATAAAAATCTCCGAAGCGAGAACACCTGTAGTGCAACAGAAATACCGTTACATTGAGAAAGAAATTAGATATGTAAATAATTAACTGTGGTCGCCTAGTTACGAGTAGTTGTAGGACAATAGGGTTTATAACTGCAAATAAGAGTGCACTGAACTGTATCGGTTAATTGTGAAAAACTTTATACATTAACATAACAAAACGGTTACTAATGAGTCACTATCATTAGATTAATCTGTTCTCTGAACATTAACTAGAAGCTTGTTTGTGTCTTAACGAAACCCTAACGCGTTGGAGGATACGAGAAACGTAACTAGAAGACTGCTTTGGAAGCGGAATCTGTACAGCTCGCAAATGCAAAGTAATCGAATGCGACACTCGTGAAATAAGACAAGTACTCAAGCTACCTAAGTTGCTCTGCAAATGTAACAAATTTTCAGCTGCTCATACAACGTACAGCGCTACTTTTCAGATCCGAAACTTCCTTCAAACTCATCAAACATGTGCCCCAATGCACAGGTCTGCTCCGAATGCAAAATGGATGAGCAGGCGTCCAAAAACACCGATTGGATTCCGTCCTCTGATCCACTTCCACAAGTTAATGTCCAAGTCCTTAGGCCACCCTCAGAAAAATGTTATAAAATGTAATTTATTTTATGGCTGTAAGTTTCGGTGCTTCATTGCACCATCTTCAGGCCTTAACTGTTACTGAGGGGGTCATCAGCGGACAACATCTATGAAGTGGTTTTCGAGGACTACCTGTAACTACGCTTTTGTGTCTTCAACCATCAACTTCTGTGAACTGGTTTTTGCATGCTACATGTGAAAACGATGTATCTTCAACCACTTGGCCACTGATGAATCGTGTATAAGATTCGAGTTAACATACTCAGCGACAGTCAAGTTATGAAGATGGCGCACTAGAACACCGAAATTGGTAGCCATACAAGAAAATAACACGATAAGGATGGCTTTAAGGATTCCATTATATTACGTATGTGAACGGCTGAAGTCCCTCAAACCTCCAGTCAAAATGATGGACTCACACAAACCCTTAGAGAAGCTTTCACGCGGTGGGAGAATGCAGCAGTGCTATCTCTTCAGCTTAATCAGTCTGCTGAGAGCAGGATTTATAAACCCCTGGAGCTATCCAGGGGTTCAGTCATCTCTGGACAGTTGGCCTGTGATGTGATTTACACCCTGTGTCAGACGTTGCCGTGAAGACTAGGTAGCCTACCTATGGCGTAGCCGCCAACTCCGGCACAGGATCTAACCCTAGACTTCTGCCTGTCCTCGCAGACTCTTGGCAACTAGCTTTCTGCCGCCTCTGCATCTCTTCACACCGGGATCTAGCAGCCTTATCACGTTCCGGGGCTTGAATTGGAGTCTCCGTAGCCTGCATTTCTAGGATCAGTAGCAGGCAGCGGCAACCATTCCCCAAGGCACTGTTTCACCCTGCCGTCAATTGTACATCTTCACAGGGACAACTGAGACCAGACCCCACGGCAAGACCTGCTATGGGCTTGGTTACACAAGAAGCAGCATTAACGGGTGCTCGGTATGCGTTCTCCCGGACAAGGCCGGCGCGATGAGGAGAGCTTCGCTGGGATTCGAGATATCAACATCCATGATGAGGAAGGTTCAATGATTGTAAACAATCAATACTAATGTCGTAGATGCCAGTTACACTTTCATGAGTGAACCACTGAACCAATTTCATGAAATTTGACATGGCGACAGTTTGAAGGGCTTCTTCAGAAAGTGTGCATGACACAAGATTTTGTTGATTTGAAGATTAGAAAGGTATATATGAACAATAACTACTCTGTGGAAATGCTGTTTACACTTTTGATTTTTGAACTTTAATCGTACTTGTCAAAATGCTTCTATTGTTCTATACATTCTACATAATATCTTTCAAAGTAATGAATACAGTACTTATACATTCATCAACGTGTTTAATCGATACTTTCACACTAATATCGGTTATAAGTCCATTGCATTTTAGCCATTAACTGTCACACTTCTCGTACATGTTCTGGGATGCTTGAAAATTAACAATGACTGCGTCACCTAAATACTGTATGACAAGCAAGAAGACATCATGCTTTTTGATTCAGAGTGTGGGAGGCTTTTAGTGAGGCTGCATTTCATTAAGATATGCGAGAACAGCAGCAGGTAATGGATAGACACGCCAGAGCACCTGGCGTTATTGCGTGTACAAATATTATATAATTTTCACTGCACCGAACTACAAATTTATTTCCTTTCTTCGTCAGTTTAACACTACTTAATAATTGTAGAAGTCCAAGCTTTGATTTAGTACCGTCATCATGACTCATCACACCAAAACTACTTAATAGTCATCAACCGCTGATGGTCTTGTGGTAAGTGCTGCTAATCCTTGACCACGTTGCCATGGGATCGATTCTGGGACTGGAAGGATTTTCACACTCCAAACTGGGTGGGTGTGTTGTTCTCATCATCATTTATAAAAATTGATTTGCAAGAGGCCAAACTTGTAACGTTGCAAGTTATTACGAGATAACTTTCGAGTAACACACGCAGCCGTTTAGCACGGTGTCTTCAGGATGGCTATCATTTTCCTTTGCTCTGACTCACAGCGCAGCTGACGTTACCAGCTGTGAGAAAGGTCTCAAGCAACATTCAGTCGGTACGCAAATTCATATTCCCAACGAATTTAAATAAACCATGGAAATTATCATCCGATTTTGTTCGAACTTGCTACGCAATCTTTTGTTATGAAGGAAGGGATTGCACCAAAATTTCAGATTTTTGTCTATTATAGTTACGGAGAATGAGTAAATTACTTAAATGCCGTAAATCCGCCACTTAGGTTTCAAAACTCAATTCGGAGCAATAACCAAATGTCTTTTATTATCATCTGAAGTCATAACAACGCTCACAGTATATAAAATCACTTAATTGGAATTTTCTTTTCAAAAGTTTAATTACTGTACGTTATGTAGTACAAAAATCATTCAAAATTGTTATTTGCTTATTTTTTGTGTGTGAATACATGGGAATGAATGAGAGAGTGTATGCAGGACACACAAATTAATGTCATTTTATGTAAGACCTTATGAAATTAAACCATGGGAAAAGTGTGTTGCAACCAAGATGCTGATGACTAGACCGCGGATTTTAGGTAAAAACCTATTTTGTTCCTGAGTTCCTATTTGCATAAAATATTTACTTATGCGTTTCATGGCTATTTACACTTAATAGCGTTAATTCTAGAGGACCTAAAAAAGCCTATTTCGACGTTAGTGCCTATTTTTGCCCATTTCGGCTTTAATATCCTAAAAAGTGCGTATTTCATCATATAAGACAGTGGCTCCAAGTCTTTCCACACTATACGACAGATGGAAAAAAAAAAAATATGTTCTGCCCAGCGTGCAGCAAGGTGGCTAGTTGATATGCGCTCATGCTTCGTATTTGCCCAACACTTCGGTCTTTTTTTAGTTTTTTAAATCGCTATCCCTGTTAATACCAACTAGTCTTTATAGGTGTCTTATTATCCATATGTAAAAAATAGATCACCGATATTTAGGTTAAAACCTAATTTTTTATAAGTACTTATGCGTTTCATGACTAGCTAAACTGAATAAGACCTAAAATTGCGTATTTCGACGTTGACGCCTAATTTTGCCTAATTCGGCATCAAAATCCTAAAAAGTACCTATTTCGTTAATCTGACATAATGTTCTTGTGTTTTCAAAGATTAGAAATAGGAATTAAACTTTGGGCTTTACGTCTCGTCGAAGGTGAAGGCTATTAGAGACTGTTTACAATTCCTTTGCTTGCCTTACTACCAACAGCACTCGGCACGGTTGAATGGTCATCCATCCAAGTACGCGCCGAGCGCGACAGTGCTTAACTTCGGTGAGCGAATGGGAACCGGTCGAAGATTTGAGTTACACATTAAAATCGAACGTGAGAGTACTAAATCTTATATTTGAAAATATTTCGTTCGTAGGATTCTGGCCAGCTGTGTATTTTCGCAAAGAAACGGTTTCATAGGCCTTAAGCTGAGCACGGATTAAAAAATCACAATGTTAATCGTAGACGCCCTCTATAGCTAAATTACTGCCCTTCGCGCATTTTCTCGCTGCTGTCTACAGGCAGTCCTATCAAACTACTGTTTCGTGAAAGGTATTACACGTGAATTTTCCTGTTCGAAAAAAAGTTTGCAAGTAGTGAGATGTTTTCATCTGAGCCACCGGTAGATTCCATTCGCTTGTTCAGAAGGGGCGGCCATCTGCCAGGTGCCATGTGTCCGGCAACGAGTACGGTACTTCCCCTACCGCTCCCATGCACCACAGTAAAAAAATAAATAAATAAATAAATAAAATAAAAATAAAAAATCAGGTCATCGTTCACTTTTTCCCAGCGAAAACAAATCAGATTCTAGTTTCTGTGTGAGAATACTATGCCATGCCTAAAACAGCTAGTTCAAAGTCTACTCATATAAGGCAGTGGCTGAAAGATTTTCTGCATTAAACAACAGGTGGGAAAATTATTTTTTACCAAGGATGCAACAAGGATGTTAGTTGATGTTTTTCTTAGACTTCTTATTTTCCTGTCACTTAGGATTCTTTTTTATCGCTATCCTTTAGTAATACGAAATACTCTTTATATGCGATTCTACACTGCATTTCCCTTTTCTCTCGTATTAGGTTTCGAGTGTTACGAAATCTCACCTAACTCAGCATGCAGATGGAATCGCACGTAAAGCTAATGTTGAACGAAAGTCAAAATTGAATCAAACTCTTTTAACCAATAAATCTGGTGAATCCTCCGAAAAAAACAAGTTCTGCAGTGATTTGTGTCATGCACTTGTGGTAGCAAACATCCCCTTTCGGAAACTAGGAAACCCTATTTTCAGAGGTTTTCTTGAGAAGTACTGCCATCAGTCTATTCCTGCAGAGTCAACTTTACGTAAGAATTATGAAGATTCAGCTTACAATACCGCATTGCACAGAATCCGAGAAGATGTTTCAGAATCTTGTATATGGATTTCTGTGGATGAAACTACTTACAGTCTTGGCCGTTACATTGCAAACGTGATAACTGGCAAGCTAGATCCAGATGCTCCATCCAGGGCTCATTTTATTTACTCAAAACAGCTTGCAAGAACTAACCAACAAATAATAGCACAGTTTGTGAACAATGGGCTTAACGTGCTATACCCAAACGGAGTGGATGAGAATAAGGTGCTTCTGGCCATCACTAATGCTGCTGCATATTTGATAGCAGCGTTTCAACTATTAAAAGTATTCTACCCATTGATGCTGCACGTAACTTGTGTAGTGCATGGAATCAACCGCATAGCAGAGCACGTAAGGCTACAATTTCCTAAAGGAAATAAAGTAATATCTATGGTGAAGAATATTTTTGTTAACACACCATCAAGAACACAGGCATTCAAAGAACAGCTTCCAGATGTCCCATTGCCGCCAGAGCCTGTTGTTACCCGCTGGGGCACGTGGCTGGTAGCAGCAGAATACTATAGTACGCATCTCTCATGTGTCCAGAAGGTGGTTGAAAATATACTGGAGGATACTGCATCCGTAACTGCAGCAATGGAGCTACTCAAAGATTCTTCTTTAAAACTGGACTTATCTGACATTATGGCCCACTACACACATATGACAAGAATAATTTCACAATTAGAAGGCTCAGGGAGACCTATCTACGACAATACTTCTTTGCTTGAGGAAGTCAAAATGAAAATGAATGAAGCGCCAGGTGAAATAGTGGAAAAAGTACGGGAAAAAATGCAAACGGTTTTGCAGAAGAACATTGGCCTGAAGGAGTTGTGTGCAGCTGACGACATACTTAGTGGAAAATCCAGCACTCCTGACTGCAGCATTCCTGTCGAACATGTGCCCAAAATGAAGTACGTCCCTGTCACATCTGTTGATGTAGAACGTTCTTTTTCAGCGTATAAATTGATTCTGACTGACAAGCGCCACAGTTTTTCATTAGAAAACCTAGACAAGATTTTGGTTATTTATTGTGAAGCCAACTATGGTCAGAATATGTGAAACTATGAATGTATTAATTAAACCATTGCCACATCTTTTACGGAAATCTTTATATTGGAGGAACTCAAAAATATTTGTAGTGGTGTTCAACATTAATGTTGTAGATTGCTGTGCTCTGTAACACTTTAAATATTCATTCTCCTTGTTTTAATGACTAATAAGATGTTCATATTATCAACACTGTTTTTTTAGTTTATTTTTATTTTCTCTGCATCATTTTTATTAGAGCCTATTTTAGGTTTTATATAGCTTAAATGAACTACTGAAAGAGCCTATTTCAGGTGCCTAAAACACACTTTTTTACGACCTAAAATTCCGTGGTCTACTGATGACGTATGTCGATGTGTGCTTGCTTTTGTAAGAGAGCAGCCAGAATAAAAGTCTTAAGCGGAAAAAGTTTCTGTATTAATTTAAAGAATATTTTGCATTTCGTTCTATTTTATCAAACAATATATTAGAAATTGAAATTGTAATGACATAAATGACTATCTGATTATGGTTGACTAAGGAAAGTTCTGCCTCGAGGATGATGTGCAAGGATCATTCAGATCCTGATAGGTCATTCAGATCAACAGCCAATCAGAATTAAGCGGTGCAGGTGGATAGGCTGAGAGGACAGGTGCATCGAGATAGTCGCTCGCTAACCTGCTTCCGAGTAACACATGTTAGATGTTTCCGTGAAAATAATATGTAAAATGAAGAACTAATGAGTTCATTGCGTTAAAAACGTGTCGTGACTAAGGCAGCTTTAGTTACGAACATTTTGAGGAATGTTTGATGTTACTGAGTAAGTTAGTTGAAGTTTTATGAACGTGTGATCTTTTGGTCATAGAGGCAGTTACGAGTGGCATATTCCGTGCTCTTGATGGAATACTTTGGCGAGCACTTCTGACATAGAGGACCACTGAAACGGCCGAATTTTCAACTCGTTAATAGTGGTGGGTAAGTGACTGTTAGAACGCAAAATTAGTCGGGTCGGACTTGCAGGGATTCTGGCTGCTTTTACGTGTGAAATATGTTGGATAAACAGTGAACTTGGAATAATAGAGCATTTGCATTATTCAATACGGACTTGATAGCCATGTCATGTGCTTCCTTATGAATAAAAAGACGTTAATAGAATTTTCAAATGCTTACTGCAATTCACCTGCATTCTCCTACCACCCGAAATTTATGAAAATTAACTTGCCAGAACTGATTTGCAACTTGAGTTACGCGGTCTCTGTGTGGTAGGTATTAGGTAGTGGTTTCATCAACGCTGCTTTACACTGCACAGCGTGTATCTACTACATCAGAGTGAAGGGACGTCGGAAGGAAGATATATAGAGGTAGGTGAACTGTCCGATGAAAATGAATGAGTGAGAGTGAGGAACGAAAGAACGACAGAAAGATCCCGCCCCGCAGCAAACTGCTGTCAAATAAAAAGACTAGCACCAAGAGGCTGAAAATCTCGAACGTAGGCCGGTAAAGCCATATGCACATTGCACTTTATTTAGCCACAGGTAACAAATAGAACACAATGTTTATTCATTCCTCAAAGTCTTTGATCCATACTTCCATAGCAATATTATTGGTCGTGAAAGTAAGTCTGTTGGGTAGGTTTTCATGACTAAACTGCTGAACCGATTTCGATGCATTTGGTATCTACACCTACATCTACATAGATACTCCGTTCGACGCGTAAATAGAGCGAGAGAAAAGTGGCATCTACATAGATACTCCGTTCGACGCGTAAATAGAGCGAGAGAAAAGTGGCAGCCCATGTGCCTCCGTGCCAGCCCAGATTTCTCGTACCCTATATTGATGGTTCTTATGCGCAGTTTATGTTTAGCAGTCAGCTTCAAATGGCACCTCTCCAAAGTATCTCAACGGGTTTCCCATTTGAGTTCCTGAAGCATCTCCGTAACAGTTACGTGTTGTTCAAACCTACCAGTAAGAAATCTAACATCCCGCCTCTGAATTGTTTCGATGTCTTCCTTCAATTCGACCTGGTACGAATCCCAAACGCCCGAGCAGTACTCAAGAATAGGTTTCCCTTACAGGTGAAATACTCTTTCCTAAAATTCTCCCAATAAACCGAAGTCGACCACTCTCCTCCAATACAACAGTTCTCACATGATCGTTCCATCTCCTATCGTTTTGCACCGTTATGCCCTTATATTTAAAAGACTTGACTGTGTCAAGCAGGGGGACTGGTAATACTGTATCGGAACATTACAGGTTTGTCCTTTCTACTCATCAGCATTAACTTACATTTTTCCACATTTAGGGCTAGGTGCCATTCATTACACAAACTGAAAATTTCATCTAAGTCGTTTCTTGTATCTTTTTACAGTCAGTCAACTTCGACCCCTTACCGTATATCACGGCACCATCACCAAACGACCGCAGAATGCTACTCGCCCAGTCAGCCAAATCATTTACGTGTATAGAGAACAGCGGTTGTCCTATCACATTTGCCTGGGGTACTCCTAACGATAACCCTTGTGTCTGATGAACACTCACCGTCAAGGCTACTGCTGCTTAAGAAGTCTTCCAGCAACTCACAGATCTGTGAACTTATTCCATACGCTCGTACCTTCGTTAACAGCCTGCAAATGGAGCTCCGTGTGAAATGCTTTCCGGAAATCTAGAAATTTGATGACTGCCTGTTGCTCTTCATCCATAGTTCGCAGTATATCAAGTGAGAAAAGGGTAAGCTGATTTTCTACTAATTCGTGGACATAATCTTCTCAGCCTCAAGAACGTTTATTAAAGTCGAACTGAAAATATGTTGAAGGATTCTGCAGTAAACAGAAGTTAGGGATATTGGTCTGTAATTTTGCAGGTCCGTTCTATAACCCTCCTTACAAACTGGGGTTATTTGCCCCCTTTTCCAGTCGCTTGGGACTTTGTGTTGGGCGAGAGATTCGCGATAAATGCAAGCTAGGTAAGGAACCAAAGCTGTAGAGTACTCTTTGTGAAATCTATATCGGTTTCCATCCGGACATGATGATTTATTTGCTGTCAAATCTTTCAGTCACTTCTCTAACCCGGAGATATTCCATACGGGAGTCTGTCTGTAGTTCAAATAACGGCATGTCAGTACGACTTTCCTGTGTGAACGATTTCTTGAAAGTGACGTTTAAAAATCCGGCTTTCATTTTGATGTCTTCAACTGCTACACCAGACTAGCCAATAAGGGACTGAGTGGAAGCTTTAGACTCTCTTGAAGGGGTCTTGAGTGAACACCGGGGGGAGTACAAGAGCTACTGCAGAAAGAAAGAAGAAAAAGACAAAAAATATAATAAAATGTAAGTAATCGACACCTAATAGCGTACCGAGCGAGGTGGCTCAGTGCTTAGCGCACTCGACTCGCATTCGGGAAGACGACGTTTCAAACCTGGGTCCGGCCATCCTCATTCAGATTTTCTGTAATTTCCATAAATCGCTTCAGGCAAATGGCGGGATGGTTCCTTTTGAAAGGCAAGGCCCGATTTCCTTCCCGATCCTTCCACAATCCGATGTGACGATGACCTTGCTGTTTGGTTCCCTCCCCGAAATCAACCAATCACCTTAAGAGGGTAAAGTAAGGGCGGGAAAACATTTTTCTTACATTACTGAACATAAACCATATTAGACAGTTTGAGGTATGGTTATCCCAACTGGCAGACGCGTAATGCCAGCTGCCCCATTGCAGGTCCCATAACTTACTATGTGAGTATCATAACGAAACAACTGATTTGCGAGAGCAGCGCTAGGTAGCAGCTAGTGGATAATAAACGGCTGCCATCTGCTGCTGCACTCACATCGATCTCTGGCAGAGAATCTCATACTCACTCCAAGCCTTCCCGGCTGCTTTTCGTATCAGGATGTTATCTGTGGCTCAGTATTCGTTTTAGATTGGTCATTATTAAGAGTGTGACTTGTATACGACAACTACTGAAGTCTGTAGCTGGACACAGTTTAAAAAAAAAAAGGACATACCGAATATTTACGTTTATCAGGAACGTAGCACCTTCGTCTGACATGAGAGTTGTTCCCCACCCCTTCCAGAGAGGCGGTATTGCTAGTGACTCTTCCGTACTGCATTAACTCGAAGCCACCTGGAATGCGGAGCATGGCGGTGTTATGCACTCACCCCGCTCCAAATTTGCGGCCGCGCGCGCTCGACACAAAAGCCTTTTGGCGGAAACCAGGCGGGAGTGCGTGGCCGGCGCGCCGAGAGCAGTGGTCGGCAAAAACGAAGCGTGCGAGGTTGCTAGGTGGCAGGCATACCGGCCGGACCCCGCATTCCCGTGCCAAATTAACTGTGTCACTGGGCCGGCGGCGGAATCCGTAATTAAAATCACTTGTTTCGCAGGCGCTGCGCCGGTGGGTGTGAGCGTGGTGCGACGGTACAAAGTGATACGTCCCGCACTCACCATTAGAGTCAGGGAGTCCAGGGAAGCGCATGTATCAGTTAGAGCAGAAGGGGCGGGGTGGCTGCCAGGGTGTACGACACAAACAGAAAAATGTTACGGGTTGTAAAATACAGAGTGAGCTGAGAGTGCACTCGAGTGCCTGCACACACACACACACACACACACACACACACACACACACACACACACACACGATCACACCGAAACACACAAACTCTCTCTCTCTCACATACACACACACACACACACACACACACACACACGGGCGCGCGCACGCACGCACGCGCGCGGTACGAACGCACGCACATGCAAAACCTACGCCTCCCCAGCCCCCCTCTTAATCGTAACGCACGCAGTGCAACAACAAGACGGGACCCTGTGTAGGTGAAGTGCAGTACAGTGCGTAAACAATGACTACGCAGTGTCATTATTACAGCCACCTGCTCGTAGCCAAGGCTACGCCGTTTGCATCACACGTTGAACACATACTAGGTGCAACTAATTCCGTCTGGTGTAAATAGATCTTACGGAACAAAAGAAAGGTGTAGGAGTGTGTTTAAAATTCAGGGTGACGGGATGATAACGATGGCATTACTGTCCTTAGTTTAAGAACTGCACGACTTGATGAATGGCACGAGCAGACTAATGAGGACACTGAATAAAAATATAGTTTATGTGGCAACGACGATGCCAAAGTCCCCGATCATCTGCCTTATTCGCCGCATTTGGTTACATCTGACGTCTCGTTGTTTGCCACATTAAATTTGTCAATGGAAGCACACCGTTAGATGCAGTTAAGGACATCCAATGAGATTTTGCTGCAGAACTAAATGCAGTATCGAAAAATGATTATAGTGACTGTTTCAAAACCTTTTTAAAACTATTTAAGTTGTGTACTGATTGATTAGGAGACTTTTTTGAATAAAAACAGTGTTTTCTTGGATGTAATACGAAACTTTCATTTTTGATAGCCACAGTCTTAGCGGATGCGTCGCACAGTGGCAAAACTCGAAACAGGGCTGAGTTTGAAACTTCCTGACAGATTACAACTGTGTGTCGGACCGAGACTCGCAAGCCGCGACCGTTGCCTTTCGCGAGCAAGTGCTCTACCATCTGAGCTACCGGCGCACTACTCACGCCGCGTCCTCACAGCTTTACTTCTGCCAGTATCTCGTCTCCTATCTTCCAAATTTCACAGAAGCTCTCCTGCGAACCATGCAGGACTAGCACTCCTTAATAAAAGGAGTTTTGTTTGAATGATATTCACGTGTGAAAATTTGGCCTTCATAGTATCCACGGCCACGTATTCGACGACTTTTTATGGCGAGCAGTTACTTTTTTGAAACCCACGAGAAGGACCGTGTGTAATAACTCAAGTTAGCGGTGGAATTAATGACCGTGAAAACGTGGTTTAATTCGAGTCGAGTTTGGACAGATTTCTGGCTACTGTGTGTGTGAAATGAGTGTACGAACTGCGAACGAGAAGAAAGTAGCCGATGTTTAAATGTGGAGGACATTACTTTCCAGAAGCCAATCCAGTATCTTAGCCCCAGATAATTTTTTTAAAAACAATTTTTTCTACAGACCTTTATTTCATTACTAGAGTTGCGCGGCCTCAGTAGTTGTAGGTATTAGTTGGTGTTTTTTATCAACGTTGATTTTACATTATGCTGTAAGTATCTGTGTTGCCGAGTGAAGGGACATCGAGCATACGCCGTTCTGAGGTAGGTGAAATTCTGATTTGCAGCCTACACAGCAGAGCTAAGCCAGCTTCGCCGTAGTGTCTGACGAAAAGTTGTTCCTTTTTGAGGCAGACGCAGATCCTGAGAATTTTCTCACACGTATCGTTACAATGGGTGATGCGTGCGTTCACCACTTTCATCCCGAGTCTGAAATTTAATCGGAACAGTGGAACCATCCCTGCCTACCCACCCACAAGAGATTCAAGTCAGTCACATCAGCTAGAAAGGGAATGGTCTCTGTTTTTTCGGCTTAGAGGGGTGTGATCTTGATTGAATACAAAAAAAGTGAAACAGTGAATGGAGTATATTATAATGCTCAACTAATGCGTTTGAGGGAGGACGTAAAAGTGAAAGAAGTCAAGATGTTGAGAAAGTGAGTGCTCCCTCATCAGGACAATTCACCAGCACGCATATGTCTGCTATCAAGTACTCTAGCTTCGAACTGCTTCCGCAATCACTTTGATTACACTATCTGTCCCCCTCTGGCTTTCATCTCTTTCTTTATGCTCAAGAAACATCTAGCTGAAACACATTTTCGATCAGATGGTGGCGTCATGGCTGGCGTGGAGGCCTTTTCTGCCATGCAGGAAATAACGTTATACAACGAGGGTGTAGTGAGCCGACACGATATAGGGCAAAAGATTGTGGCATTTAAGGGACTATACTGGACAACACCCATAAACATTAGGACTGCTGGCCATCTTCATTGGATGGGTCGAGAACTTTTCAGGCATCCTCACACACGAATTCCGTCCCAGGAAGGAAGGCGTTATGAGAAAAGGGGATCCATCCACGCTCTACAACTAACACATCCAAATTCTGATTAGCCTGCCGATGCGTAACGATACGATATGTGTACAGGAAAAAAAGATGTTTCGCAGTAAGATAGTGTTGATGCACGTGAAAAGAGTATGAAGTTTTCTTTATAGTCTGCTTCATAATGAAATCAGTCAGACAGCGTTCCTACACACGAGGAGACCACAGTAGACTAATCTCCATATACCACAGGATATGTCAGCTGTCGGCCGCTGTGGCCGAGCGGTTATAGCCGCTTCAGTCTGAAACCGTGCGACCGCTGCAGTCGCAGGTTCCAATCCTCAATCCTGCCTAGGACATGGATGTGTGTGACGTCCTTAGGTTAGTTAGGTTTAAGTACTGTAGTTCTGAGTTCTAGGGGACTGATGACCTCAGATGTTAAGTCCCATAGTGCTCGATTTTAGCGAAGAACATTCGCGTTTCGAGCTATTCCAATAGTTTTCTGCTACATCTAAGTATACGCACATACTCCGCAAAGCTCAGTACGGTGCATGACGGAGATTATCCTGTTCAACTATTATTCTTTTCCTTTTCAGTTACACTCTTAAAAAGAGTGACAAATAAGTGACTATGCTTCCGTACGAGAACTGATTTCTCGCTTCTTACCGTCTTGGTCCTCACGCAACATGCACGCAGGCGGCAGTAGCATTGTTCTGCTGTCAACATCAAATTCCGTGTTCTCTATATATGCTCAGTAGTGTTCCTTGAAAAGAAAGTCGCCTTCACTCTAAGGATTCTCATCTGAATTCGCGAAGCATCTCTGTAATACTTAAATGTTGTTAGAACGTAACGGTAACTATTTTAGCAGCTCATCACTGAACTGCTTCGATATCTTCGTGTAATCCGACCAGGCTCTGACCCCAAACTCTCGAGCAATACTCAAGAATTAGTCGCACCAGCATCCTACATGTGGTCTCCTTTACACGTGAACCACAGTTATCCACATTTCTCCCAGTAAACCGAAATCGATCATTTGCCATTCCCACCACACTCCTGGAGTGCTCTTTCCACTTCACATCCCTTCGCTACGGTACACCCAGATATTTAAAGGCGGTTAATGTGTTAATGAGGACAGTACTAATCCTGTATCTGTACATTACAGGTTTGTGTTTTGCTTCTCATCAACATTAACTTACACTCCTGGAAATTGAAATAAGAACACCGTGAATTCATTGTCCCAGGAAGGGGAAACTTTATTGACACATTCCTGGGGTCAGATACATCAGATGATCACACTGACAGAACCACAGGCACATAGACACAGGCAACAGAGCATGCACAATGTCGGCACTAGTACAGTGTATATCCACCTTTCGCAGCAATGCAGGCTGCTATTCCCCCATGGAGACGATCGTAGAGATGCTGGATGTAGTCCTGTGGAACGGCTTGCGAACGATGGGTTCGATGATGGTTTGGATGTACCGTGCACTATTCAGTGTCCCCTCGACGATCATCAGAGGTATACGGCCAGTGTAGGAGATCGCTCCCCACACCATGATGCCGGGTCTTGGCCCTGTGTGCCTCGGTCGTATGCAGTCCTGATTGTGGCGCTCACCTGCACGGCGCCAAACACGCATACTACCATCATTGGCACCAAAGCAGAAGCGACTCTCATAGCTGAAGACGACACGTCTCCATTCGTCCCTCCATTCACGCCTGTCGCGACACCACTGGAGGCGGGCAGCACGATGTTGGGGCGTGAGCGGAAGACGGCCTAACGGTGTGCGGGACCGTAGCCCAGCTTCATGGAGACGGTTGCGAATGGTCTTCGCCGATACCCCAGGAGCAACAGTGTCCCTAATTCGCTGGGAAGTGGCGGTGCGGTCCCCTACGGCACTGTGTAGGATCCTACGGTCTTGGCGTGCATCCGTGCGTCGCTGCGGTCCGGTCCCAGGTCGACGGGCACGTGCACCTTCCGCCGACCACTGGCTACAACATCGATGTACTGTGAAGACCTCACGCCCCACGTGTTGAGCAATTCGGCGGTACGTCCACCCGGCCTCCCGCATGCCCACTATACGCCCTCGCTCAAAGTCCATCAACTGCACATACGATTCACGTCCACGCTGTCGCGGCATAATACCAGTGTTAAAGACTGCGATGGAGCTCCGTATGCCACGGCAAACTGGCTGACACTGGCGGTGCACAAATGCTGCGCATCCAGCGCCATTCGACGGCCAACACCGCGGTTCCTGGTGTGTCCGCTGTGCCGTGCGTGTGATCATTGCTTGTACAGCCCTCTAGCAGTGTCTGGAGCAAGTATGGTGGGTCTGACACACCGGTGTCAATGTGTTCATTTTTCCATTTCCAGGAGTGTACATTTCTTTTCTACATTTAGAACTATCTGCCATTCATTACAGCAACTAGAAAAAAAATTAAATGGTTCACATGGCTCTGAGCACAATGGGACTCAACTGCTGTGGTCATTAGTCCCCTAGAACTTAGAACAACTTAAACCTAACTAACCTAAGGACATCACACACATCCATGCCCGAGGCAGGATTCGAACCAGCGACCGTAGCAGTCCCACGGTTCCGGACTGCGCGCCTAGAACCGCGAGACCACCGCGGCCGTCCAGCAACTAGAAGTTCTGTCTCTCTCTCTGTCTCTTTCGTGAGGCACTTCTGGTTATATCCTTGTCTGATGAACGCTCGCTATCGAGATTATATTACATAAAAGTCTTCCAGTCACATATTTGAGAACCTATTCCGTACTCTCGTACCTTCGTTAAAAGTCTTCAGTGGGGCACCGTGCTACATGCTTTTCGGAAATCTAGAAATACTCAGCTTGTCTGTTGCCCGTCATCCCTAGTTCATGGTATACCATCCAAGGAAAGGGCAAGCTGAATTTCGCAAGAAGGATGCTTTCTAAAATTATACTGATTCGTGGACATAAGCTTTTCGGTCTCAAGGAAAGTTATTTTATTTGAATTCAGAATACCTTTAAGAGTTCTGCAGCAAAGCGAGGATAGGGGTATTGGTCTGTAATATTACTAGTCCGTCTTTCATTCTTTTTATCTACAAGACTGACCTGCGCTTTTCTCCAGTCGTTTGTGACTTTGCGTTTGCGAGACATTCGCTATAAAAACAAGCTATATTCATATGTTGTGAAATCCGAGATTGATTGATTTAAGACCTTTATTCCAATACTAGTTTACGCAGAATCGTTATCTTATCTTCAGATTGGCATTACACTTCGCTATCATAACTAGTAATGGGTGTAAATGTCTTAATATCAAGCGATCTTGGCTTTCACTAAAATGCGTAAATAAACAGAGATAGTCCCAACAAAATGTGTAAGTTAAACGCAAGTTAATTATGGGGCAGTATCGTAGAGTACACTTTTGTAAAACCGAATTGGGATTCCGTCCAGACGTGGCGATTTCTTAGGTTTCATCAATTTCAGACGTTTCTCTACTATATCGTACCTAGGGGCTCTGTGCGATGGTCAAACGACGATATGTTTGTACGATTCTCAAGATGTCACATCTCCAGCCCTGAATAGCTGAAGAGATTGGCGGAGTCTGAGCATACTTTCATAAATATCGTTCGAAGGAACTTTTTCTTCATTTACCAAAGTGAGTAACATTTTTGATTTCCAATGGTACTACCGTTTTGCGATTACAGTATTTTACATGTTTCACCTTCTCAGCTCTGGAGGGCAGGAGTCGGTAGTGGGGGAGGAGGTGGCGGGTCTTTTCGTCTTTTTCATTCAAATTTTCCAACGGGTGCCGAGAAAACGTCTTTAGTTTCCAGTTTCATTACCCAAATGTTGATATGATATCTGTTATTAATGGCAAACTTATCCAACTGCGAGAAATTATATACTACGCTACGCAACTGATGCGACACTACTCGCAATTAAAATTGCTACACCACGAAGATGACGTGCTACAGACACGAAACTTAACAGACAGGAAGAACATTCTGTGATGTGCAAATGATTAGCTTTTCAGAGCATTAACGCAAGGTTGGCGCCGGTGGCAACACCTACAACGAGCTGACACGAGGAATGCACAAACAGCAGTTGATCGACGTTGCCTGGTGAAACGTTGTTGTGACGCCTCGTGTAAGGAGGAGAAATGTGTACCATCACGTTTACAAAGTTGATAAAGGTCGTATTGTCGCCTATCGCGTTTGCGGTTTATCGTATCGCGACATTGCTGCTCGCGTTGGTCGAGATCCAATGACTGTTAGCAGAATATTAAGTCGGTGGCTTCAGGAGGCTTATACGGAACGCTGTGCTGGACTGCCACGTATCACTAGCAGTCGAGATGACAGGCATCTTATCCGCATGGCTGTAACAGATCGTGTAGCCACGTCTCGATCCCTGAGTCAACACATGGGAACGTTTGCAAGACAACAACCATCTGCACGAACAGTTCGACGACGTTTGCAGCAGCATGGACTATCAGCTCGGAGACAATGGCTCCGGTTACCCTTGACGCTGCATCACAGACAGAAGCGCCTGCTGTGGTGTACTCAGCGACGAACCTGGGTGCACGAATGGCGCCGGTCGTAGTGGCCGAGCGGTTCTAGGCGCTACAGTCTGGAACCGCGCAACAGCTACGGTTGCAGGCTCGAATCTTGCCTCGGGCATGGGTTTGTGATGTCTTTTAGGTTCCTTAGGTTGAAGTAGTTCTAAGTTCTGCGGGACTGATGACCTCAGAAGTTAAGTCCCATAGTGCTCAGAGCCATTTGCACGAATGGCGAAACATCATTTTTTCGGATGAATCCAAGTTCCGTTTACATCATTATGATGGTCGCATCCGTGTTTGGCGACGTAGCGGTGAACGCACATTGGAAGCGTGTATTCGTCATCGTCATACTGGCGTATCACCTGGCGTGATGGGTTGAGGTGCCATTGGTTACACGTCTCGGTCACCTCTTGTTCGCATTGACGGCACTTTGAATAGTGGACGTTACATTCCAGATGTCTTACGTCCCGTGGCTCTACCCTTCATTCGATCCCTGCGAAACTCTACATTCTAGCAGGATAATGCACGACTGCATGTTGCAGTTCCTGTACGGGCCTTTCGGGATACAGAAAATGTTTGACTGCTGCAATGGCCAGCACATTCTCCAGATCTCTCACCAACTGAAAACGTCTGGTCAATGGCGGCCGAGCAACTGCCTCAGCAGAATACGCCAGCACTACTCTTGATGAACTGTGGTATCGTGTTGAAGGTGCATGGGCAGCTGTACCTGTACACGGCATCCAAGCTCTGTTTGACTCAATGCCCAGGCGTATCAACGCCGTTATTACGGCCAGAGTCGGTAGTTCTGGGTGCTGATTTCTCAGGATCTTTGCACCCAAAATGCGTGAAAATGTAATCACGTGTCACTTCTAGTGTAATATATTTATCCTATAAATAACTGTTTGTCATATGCATTTCTTCTTGGTGTAGCAATTTTAATGGCCAGTGATGTACTTTTTTCAGTCAAGCATGTGGCTTGAATAATTAGTACAGAAATCATTTTAAAATGCCTCAGAATTTCTCCTGCCTGAGCGATTTCTCAGACGCTAAATTTATGCCTTCGACTACCGTTTTGCCATATTGTGATGCCACACCAGACTTATCAACGAGTGACTGGATGGAACTCTTCTTGTTGTAGCTACTGAACGTGCGTCTCAGCTGCAAGAAATAGATATTTTAATATGCAGGGAGCGACGCAGGTGGCCCTAAGGAAAGAACTGAGGCGCTCAGAAGGCGCCGTGGAGAATGGCGTTGCGACGTGTGGCGTTCGCTGTGTTATTCAGTGGTTTGGTATTTAACTAATTTGTAAATGAAAATGACAATCTTATTTCATTACATTGAATTATTACTAAATAAATTTTCTCCCTGCTTCAGATTTGGTCAAGGTGCTAAAGAACTCCGAGTTAACGTTGTGTTAAAGTGTAGTCTGTAAGTTGTGTAAGTGTCACTAAATCACAGTTCATACAACAGTTTCTATACAACTATTGATTATGATGGAAACAGTTAACTTCAGCAAAATGATCATTTAAACCACCGAATATCAGCCGCACACAACACTGACGTATGATACCTGAAACAATATTCTTCGCAACTCGTGCTTAATTACTTTCGGCTCCATACATCAGCTAGAGAAGTTTGTTATAAGGATCGTGCTATGAGCACTGTTTTTCAAGAACCAATCTGATTCGAATCATTTTCATTAAAATGACGTCGGAACCCCCGGTGCACATTTATTTTTACACATTTGTATTACCTTCGGCATTTATGTCTGCAGAGTTGCGTAATTTGAATTTGCCCCTGAAATAATTGTTAAGATGGTGGCAGACAATTGATAGAGACTTTCTATTGATAAGCATTTGAAATGCTTATTGAACTCTACTTTCGTATTGTGCACTATTTAGACTTCATCAAGCAAACATTTGATTTTTTTCTAAGGAGAACACAGACAAAAACGCGATACAAATCGCTATCATCAATGGCTGCGATCCTTGCAGCGGAAAGAAATAATTAACTCCGATAATGCTTAATGAGAGAGGAATTAAAGTTACAAATAATTATTCACTCATATTTATAATAATAATGAACTCTATTCTCAAGTAACAATTAACAAATAATTACAGTTTCTTAACAGACCTCAGTTCGATATGCGTCCGCAACCTACAAAAGCCATCCAACAAAAGGTAAAGACAAAGGAAGACAAACGCAGATCATCAAAGGAATTTACAATCATTATTGTCTTTGCATGATACATATCGATATGCCCAATAACATCATAAAATATTATATAAATAATTAATATTTATCATCGTTTTCACTTTTTTCTAGTATGTCGAATAGATAATGTTTATAACTGTTAGAGGCATAATTTCCTCTCGTCGCACTATAGCTAAAATTTATCTCGTCGATGTTGCACAGTTATTGATGGTAGGCGTATGCAACTGCGAGAAACGCTCAACCCGGCTACGCAACTGATGCTACTTTTGGCAGTGAAGCTTCTGGCTTGAATAATTAGAACAGATATCATTTTAAAATGTATCAGAGCTTGTTCTGAGTGAACGATTTCTCAAACGCTAAATTTATACCTTTGGCCTCCGTTTTGCTATCTTGTGATGCCACACCAGACTTATAAACGGGTGACTGGATGGAATTCTTCTTGTTGTAGCTACTGCACGTGCGTCTCAGCTGCAAGAAATAGACATTTTAATATGCAGGGAGCGGCGCAGGTGGCCCTAAGGAAGGAACCGAGGCGCCGCGAAGGCGCCGTGGCGGATGGCGCCGCGACGTGACGACGGCAGCTTGGCAGACTGCGCGTCGCCGCGTGACGCGATTATTCAGCGCCAGACGCGAGACGCGGCTCATGCCGACACTCCCCCCTCTCCAGGGAGAAGCGCGCTGCTTCTGAGGTTCCAGATGCTCTCGGGCGGAGGCAGCCGACAGCGCCTCGAGCCGCGAAATCCGATCTGGGAGGTGTGGGCCGCGCTGGCTGCGGCGCCTCTGGGCCGATGCGGCATCGCCTTACCAGGTGGGTAGCAGGTAGCGGTGCAGAGCACGATTTCCTAGAGAGCCTGTGTAGGGAGAGAGTGGCCGACCGGACGATACGGCGGCCATTTTTGTGCCAAACTGCGGACGGGACTTTTGAAGGGCCAGCAGTGAATTAAAAGCACAAGACAATATGGCGAAATCGTTCTTTAAATGCCTTTCTTTAGAGCAATCTACATCTACATCTACATGATTACTCTGCAATTCACCTTTAAGTGCTTGACAGAGGGTTCATGGAACCACAATCATACTATCTCTCTACCATTCCACTCCTTCGAACATTTCTGTTCGAGCTCTGATTTCTCTTATTTTATTTTGAATATCATTCCTACGTATGTAGGTTGGGCTCAACAAAATATTTTCGCATTCGGAAGAGAAAGTTGGTGACTGAAATTTCGTAAATAGATCTCGCTGCGACGAAAAACGTTTTGCTTTAATGCCTTCCATCCCAAGTCGCGTATCATATCTGCCACACTCTCTCTCCTATTACGTGATAATACAAAACGAGCTGCCCTTTTTTGCACTCTTTCGATGTCCTCCCTCAATCCCACCTAGTAAGGATCCCACACCGCGCAGCAATATTCTAACAGAGGACGAACGAGTGTACTGCAAGCTGTCTTTTTAGTGGACTTGTTGCATCTTCTAAGGGTCCTGCCAAAGAAACACAACCTTCGGCTGGCCTTCCCCACAATATTATCTATGTGGTCTTTCCAACTGAAGTTGTTCATAATTTTAACTCCCAGAACTTGAATTGAATTGACAGTCTTGAGAATTGTACTATTTATCGGGTAATCGAAATCCAACGGATTTCTTTTGGAACTCATGTGGATCGCCTCACACTTTTCGTTATTTAGCGTCAACTGCCACCTGCCACACCATACAGCAATCTTTTCTAAATCGCTTTGTAACTGATACTGGTCTTCAGATGACCTTACTAGACGGCAAATTAGAGCATCATCTGCGAACAACCTAAGAGAACGGCTCAGGTTGTCACCCAGGTCATTTATATAGATCAGGAACAGCAGAGGTCACAGGACGCTTCCCTGGGGAACACCTGATATCACTTCAGTTTTGCTCGATGACTGTTCGTCTATTACTACGAACTTCGAACTTCCTGACAGGATATCACGAATCCAGTCGCACAACTGAGACGATACCCCATAGGCTCGCAACTTGATTAGAAGTCGCTTGTGAGAAACGGTGTCAAAAGCCTTCCGGAAAGCTAGGAATACGGAATCAAGTTGAGATCTCCTGTCGATAGCGGCCACTACTTCGTACGAATAAAGAGCTAGCTGCGTTGCACAAGAACAATGTTTTCTGAAACCATGCTGATTGCGTATCAATAGATCGTTCCCTTCCAGGTGATTCATAATGCTATAATATACTCATAGTAGCGTACTACGTACAGCACAGGAAAATTGGATACATTTATTGTAAAAATTATTCGATACTTGCATTTATCTCCTCTAAAGTTCGTTTACTAGACATATTTCGTTGAAAGTAACGGAAATAAAAAAAAAATTGTGTTAGCATTTGTTTTGTATCGGAAGTGCATAACGCTAAAGATTTAACGTACCTGTATTACGTCAGATGAATGAAAGTTGTAAGCAGTTGTTTTCTTGTGACATGAAAAAAGTGTGAGACGTATTAGTACTTCTTGTCACGTCTTCAGACTTTTCGAATGTCGCAAGTGAACAACTGCTTACGAATTTCTTTCATATATACACTCCTGGAAATGGAAAAAAGAACACATTGACACCGGTGTGTCAGACCCACCATACTTCCTCCGGACACTCCGAGAGGGCTGTACAAGCAATGATCACACGCACGGCACAGCGGACACACCAGGAACCGCGGTGTTGGCCATCGAATGGCGCTGGATGCGCAGCATTTGTGCACCGCCAGTGTCAGCCAGTTTGCCGTGGCATAAGGAGCTCCATCGCAGTCTTTAACACTGGTAGCACGCCGCGACAGCGTGGACGTGAACCGTATGTGCAGTTGACGTACTTTGAGCGAGGGCGTATAGTGGGCATGCGGGAGGCCGGGTGGACGTACCGCCGTATTGCTCAACACGTGGGGCGTGAGGTCTCCACAGTACATCGATGTTGTCGCCAGTGGTCGGCGGAAGGTGCACGTGCCCGTCGACCTGGGACCGGACCGCAGCGACGCACGGATGCACGCCAAGACCGTAGGATCCGCACCGCCACTTCCCAGCAAATTAGGGACACTGTTGCTCCTGGGGTATCGACGAGGACCATTCGCAACCGTCTCCACGAAGCTTGGCTACGGTCCCGCACACCGTTAGGCCGTCTTCCGCTCACGCCCCAACATCGTGCAGTCCGCCTCCACTGGTGTCGCGACAGGCGTGAATGGAGGGACAAATGGAGACGTGTCGTCTTCAGCGATGAGAGTCGCTTCTGCCTTGGTGCCAATGATGGTCGTATGCGTGTTTGGCGTCGTGCAGGTGAGCGCCACAATCAGGACTGCATACGACCGAGGCACACAGGGCCAACACCCGGCATCATGGTGTGGGGAGCGATCTCCTACACTGGCCGTACACCTCTGGTGATCGTCGATGGGACACTGAATAGATAGTGCACGGTACATCCAAACCGTCATCGAACCCATCGTTCTACCATTCCTAGACCGGCAAGGGAACTTGATGTTCCAACAGGACAATGCACGTCCGCATGTATCCCGTGCCACCCAACGTGCTCTAGAAGGTGTAAGTCAACTACCCTGGCCAGCAAGATCTCCGGATCTGTCCCCCATTGAGCATGTTTGGGACTGGATGAAGCGTCGTCTCACGCGGTCTGCACGTCCAGCACGAACGCTGGTCCAACTGAGGCGCCAGGTGGAAATGGCATGGCAAGCCGTTCCACAGGACTACATCCAGCATCTCTACGATCGTCTCCATGGGAGAATAGCAGCCTGCATTGCTGTGAAAGGTGGATATACACTGTACTAGTGCCGACATTGTGCATGCTCTGTTGCCTGTGTCTATGTGCCTGTGGTTCTGTCAGTGTATTCATGTGATGTATCTGACCCCAGGAATCTGTCAATAAAGTTTGCCCTTCCTGGGACAATGAATTCACGGTGTTCTTATTTCAATTTCCAGGAGTGTATATACCTCTCGTAGATAACAAACGAAAAAGATTATAAAAATCAGGTAATGTTAAATGTCGGCTACTGTAATAACGATCAAATATAACAAGAAAACTACTGTATCCTTTCTACCCCATAGTAAGTAGGCCTGTTAAAAACTGTCTTCAAAAGTACCTATAATTATTTGCCATGAATAAAGTTTCAGCAACCATGACAACTGCGGAAAACGCGCCTGCAACTTCCCTGCGTCAACAGTCAGGCAATAATACTGAAACCAAAATAATGCCTAGTGTTCTGATTCGGAACGAAATAAAATTTGACGCTATAAAGTCGAATGAGCATGGCACAACAATTACAGGAACTTTCCATTTCCAGCAAGGACTGTCAGATATCGGCTTCAGAAAAGATTGTGATGGTACCAGTATGCACACAAACGCTAATTATGTACTAAAAACGATATACAACAAAATGGAACATGCATGCACAACGCATGACAAGTCTCTCGATAATTCAAATACCTTTTAATCGTTTCCAAAAGTCCTCCGAACTTCAATTCATCTCAAAAGCTTGGCGAACCTTGGAAGTGCGAGAGACGTTTGGTATAAAAATTGCGCCAAAGCTAATCAACCAATCACGGGCAACGTCACCTGTGGCCACTCTCTCTGTATACAGGCTCTCTACGACTTCCGTGTGCTGCTGGCTCACTCTGACAAGCGAAATGTAGAAGCAAACAAGGAAGGGAGATCAGATGTATTTTATGATCCAACAGACAAAAAAATTGTGACGCCAAAAAATAATTAATGTACAATAATGATATTTCGAGAACACATTTGTTTAGGTAACACAAAGGACGACAATTATTGAACTGTAAGAAATAAAACTGTGCCGTGCTTCCGCGTTTAATTTCGAGTAATTCCCGCGGATTTGGAAAAATTCTGGCCGCAAGAGCCTATGGAGTGTTACTGTCACCAGTAGAGGGCAGGTCGGAGGAGAAGGCAGTTAAGTGCTGTGACGACCTGGAAAAAGGAGAGTGTGACACGGGCGACGAAGAGCGCAAGGGGAACGGCGTATTGGTGTGGCCAATAGCTTACCTTGGTCCGTTGGCAAGAGTGGTGTCTTTGCTGAATGGGGTTTGGCGGAGCCGACTGTTGGTGGCAGCGGTGAACCCGCGATCATGGCTCATTAGAAGCTACTTCGGCAGGACGCACATTTCTTTGGGGTGTCCTCTGCTATTGAAGTTGCCAGCAGTTTAGGTCCATTGTGGTGCCGGGTTGGAGACCGGTGTGACCTTTCCAAGTACTGGACGCTGTCACATGTGCTGGATTATAGCTGGGGGTTTCCTACTACGAGTAGCCTTCGTTACATACTTCTCTAAGCGCTTTCTAAGCACTGTTGGGTAATGGGCGCTGGATTTTACGAGAAAACTCGGTGAGCATCCGATTCGTGTGCGCGTCACTTGTTGTGACGTGGCTGTTTTGACTACATATCCTGGTTGCCCGTTGTTATGTGGATCAATGTGTTATTTAGGAAGGTTTTGCCTGGTACTATGTGAGTCCAGTTTTCACAATGTGTGTGGTCTTGTGGCTCTCACTACTCCAAAATGATTTCACAATCTAAGGGTATAAATTGCAGATGTAAGTCTTCTGGTATAGGAATTGGACTTTATATTCACTGAAAATTATTCCGGAGGCATGTCTGTAGTCACCTGTTGGTTAATATCACGAGCTCGAGGTGTTTACTAAATTGTGTGCATCTAAAAAAAAAAAAAAAAAGAAAAAAGAAAAAAAACCAAATAAGAATTTCTGCATCTGTAGTATGTCAATTTTTATTACAAAACTAACGAGTTCTCTCTGTGTTACAGGATAGGTGATTGTATCTCTTGTTAACTGTGATCTTGTTAAAGATGCCTGAGTACCATAATTGAAATTGTTACTGAAGCTTTCTAGTATTATGGTAGCGGCAACTTCCGTCCTACGTTGGTAGAGAAGGAGACGTCGCCTCTGCCGCCGCCTCTATCATCATAAATGTGAACCACTTTTGTCAGTCGTGTTGATAATTACTGTCAATAGTCGATGTTTTATATTTGTGGCATAATCATTTGATCATATGTTTTGCTTTCTGTGTAGTAAATGTATTTTTTTAAAAGTAATCCTTACAAAGACGATGTGATTTTATAGTGTTGCCCTTCTGAGCTGTTTGCCGTCAGTTGGTTATTTAAATTTAGACTTTTCAGTCAATTTTATTCAGAGATTTTTGTTTAAAAAATAAATTAATTCGTGTTTTTAGAAACGTACCTTTCCACTAAACACCAGCTCCTTACCACATTTAAAAAAAAAAAAAATGGTCATAACTTATGAAAGGATTGCGTTAGGACGTTCAAACTGCACAGTTGGACACGGGGCATGATGGAATTAGTATACACATGCATGGTTTGGTTTAGCCACGAAGTCTACTTTTATTTCGATGGGTTCGTCAATAAGCGAAGTTGTTGCATTTGGGGGACTGAGGATCCGCATTTCGCGATCGAGAAGTGTCCTTACTCTCAACGGTTGACTGTGTGATGTGCGATGGTCAGTCACGGAATAATCGGTGCGATACTCCACGATGGCACGGTGTCTAATGAACCGTAGGTGAAGGTTTTGGAAGTTGATTTCATCCCCATTATCGGAAGTAACCCTAATTTCGACCAGATGTTGTTCATGCACGACGGAGCTCGACCCCGCCGAAGCAGAAGAGTGTTTGATGCCCTGGAGGAGCACTTTGGGGTCCGATTTCTGGATCTGGGGTATCCAGAGGTCACTGTCATTGGCCCCGATTGGCCGTCATATTCTCCGAATCTGAACACATGAGATTCCTTTTTGTGAGGCTATGCTAAAAACAAGGTGTACAGCAATAATCACAAACCATTGCTGAGCTGAAAAGAGCCATTCAGGAGGTCATCGACAGCATCGATTTTTCGATACTTCAGCGGGTCATGCAGGATTTCGCTATTCGTCTGCGTCACATCATCGCCAATGATGGCAACCATATCGAACATGTCGTAACATAAATATGAATATCTATAGTGACGATTACACGGTGAATAAGGCGTGTACAAGCCGCAGTTTGTGACTAACTTACGTTTTTTTTCATATAGTTCAAAAATTGACATTCTGTATTTAAGTGATTAGTGAAGTAAGATCACAGTTTATTGCAAGTGTGGGATAAGCCACTGCAGGTGGCAATTCTGCTACATTAATAACTAGTGTAACAGCCAGAATGTTGACTGGAAGCAAGCAAGTTGGATGGAGTTCCATGCCTCTTGCACATGGTCGGTCAATACCGCGACAGTTTGGATGATGCTGGAATTGTCAACCGACGATGTCCCACATGTGCTCAACTGGAGACAGATTTGGTGATTGAGCAGGCAAAGGCAACATGTTGACAGTCCATAAAGCATGTTGGGTTACAACAGTGTTGCGTGGGCGAGCGTTATCCTGTTGCAAGACACCCCCTGGAATGCTGTTCATGGTGGCAGCACAACAGGAATGAAGTACAAATTTGCAGTTAGAGTACGTACGACAGCCACGAGAGTGCATCTGCTGTAATACGAAATCGCACCCAGGAAGATAACTCCAAATGTATGTCCAGTGTGTCTTGCGTGTAAGCAGGTCGTTTTCAGTTCCCCAACACTGCCGATATTGGCACCGAGGCAGAAAACGCAAACGACCTCCGCCCCACCCTACAATGAGCTCTCGCTTGATACTACTGAAGACACAAATGGCTGTGATTTAGGGTCAGTGAAAAGCATGCCACAGGGCGTTTGGCACGGAGCTGTTCTTGAAGTAACCGATGCGTTTCGTTGTGACACCTTGGCGCCAACTGCTGCCAAGTTTCCTGCTGCAGATGCAGCACAACGCGCCAGAGCCATACGCCGAACACGCTCGTTCCTCTGACGTCAGTGGAGCCACATGGCCGTCCGGAGCCCCGTCTTCTCCCGCGACCACTGCTGCCTGCAGTCACGTACACTTGCTACATTCCTGCCACGTTTTTTTGCATTATCGCAGAAGGAACATTCAACATCTAGTAGCCCTATTCCACCACGTCATTCAAATCCAGTCGCGGTGTTGATAATGGCGCCGCTGTGGCGTTCGCTGTGTTATTCTGTGGTTTGGTATTTAACTAATTTGTAAATGAAAATGAGAATGTTATTTCATTATAGTGAGTAATTGCAAAATAATTTTATTCTCCCGGCTAAAATTTTTGGTCACGTTGCTAAAGAAATCCAAGTTAACGTTGTGTTAATGTGCCTGTAAGTTGCGTAAGTGTCACTAAATCACAGTTCATACAACAGATTCTATACAATCTTCAGCAAATTGATCATTAAAACCACTGAATATCAGCCACGCACAACACAGACATATGTCACCTGAAACAATATTCTTCGCAACTCGTGAGTAATTAATTTCCGCTCCATACATCAGCAAGAAGCAATTTGTTATATGGATCATGATATGATCACTGTCTTTAAAGAACCAATATGATTCGAATGCCGGCCGTGGTGGCCGTGCGGTTCTAGGAGCTGCAGTCCGGGACCGTGGGACTGCTACGGTCGCAGGTTCGAATCCTGCCTCGGGCATTGATGTGTGTGATGTTCTTAGGTTAGTTGGGTTTAAGTAGTTTCTAAGATCTAGGGGACTGATGACCTAACATGTTAAGTCCCATAGTGCTCAGAGCCATTTGAGCCATTTGATTCGAATTATTTTCATTATAAATGAGTTCGGGATCACCAGTGTACATTTATTTTTACACATATTTATTACCATGGGCATTTATGTCTGCAGAGTTGTGTAATTTGAAATTGCCTCTGACATAATTGTTAACATGGTGGCAGACAATTGACAGAGACTTTCTATTTTAGATCAACTTTCCTTTCAACAGGATAGGTATCTGAACTATTGCCGATAAAACTTTACTTTTATATTGTGCACTATTTAGAATAATTTGCATCAAGCAAACCTTTGATACTTTCGTAAGAGATAGTGCCTCAGTTCTTTCACAGCCCAATAGAGAGAAACTTTGTTTTCGTACGATACCCACAAAGCTTTTGTGTACTCTGGATTCTTGACTGGGATACCCGAGAAGAGACATGAGGGCAGTTTTCGCGCCGCTTGTTTAGGCAGTGTTTCTCTGTAGCTACCCAAAAGGTGCTACAGAGCCCGGCGTCTAAATGTATGGAGATTTCAAAGTGTACAAAAAAGTGTGTAAGACGCTGTAAATTGTTTAAAATGTGGATTATTTTAAAGAACGAGGCTCAATCACTAAAGGATGACTCCAGAAGCGGAAAAAATAACATTGCGTCAAGTGCAAACAAAGTTCACTTAGAAACAGCTGTAAACACAAATTCGACACATTTGAAGGTCTCTTCCACGTGAATACGCGCGAAACTGGTTTCAAGCTTTCCTCGGAGGTGCCAAGCAATTATCGACGTCGTTTGTGACTGGACGTACACTCCTGGAAATGGAAAAAAGAACACATTGACACCGGTGTGTCAGACCCACCATACTTGCTCCGGACACTGCGAGAGGGCTGTACAAGCAATGATCACCCGCACGGCACAGCGGACACACCACGAACCGCGGTGTTGGCCGTCGAATGGCGCTAGCTGCGCAGCATTTGTGCACCGCCGCCGTCAGTGTCAGCCAGTTCGCCGTGGCACACGAAACTCCATCGCAGTCTTTAACACTGGTAGCATGCCGCGACAGCGTGGACGTGAACCGTATGTGCAGTTGACGGACTGTGAGCGAGGGCGTATAGTGGGCATGAGGGAGGCCGGGTGGACGTACCGCTGAATTGCTCAACACGTGGGGCGTGAGGTCTCCACAGTACATCGATGTTGTTGCCAGTGGTCGGCGGAAGGTGCACGTGCCCGTCGACCTGGGACCGGACCGCAGCGACGCATGGATGAATGCCAAGACCGTAGGATCCTACGCAGTGCAGTAGGGGACCGCACCGCCACTTCCCAGCAAATTAGGGACACTGTTGCTCCTGGGGTATCGGTGAGGACCATTCGCAACCGTCTCCATGAAGCTGGGCTACGGTCCCGCACACCGTTAGGCCGTCTTCCGCTCACGCCCCAACATTGTGCAGTCCGCCTCCACTGGTGTCGCGACAGGCGTGAATGGAGGGACGAATGGAGACGTGTCGTCTTCAGCGATGAGAGTCGCTTCTGCCTTGGTGCCAATGATGGTCGTATGCGTGTTTGGCGCCGTGCAGGTGAGCGCCACAATCAGGACTGCATACGACCGAGGCACACAGGGCCAACACCCGGCATCATGGTGTGGGGAGCGATCTCCTACACTGGCAGTACACCTCTGGTGATCGTGGAGGGGACACTGAATAGTGCACGGTACATCCAAACCGTCATCGAACTCATCGTTCTACCATTCCTAGACCGGCAAGGGAACTTGCTGTTCCAACAGGACAATGCACGTCCGCATGTATCCTGTGCCACCCAACGTGCTCTAGAAGGTGTAAGTCAACTACCCTGGCCAGCAAGATCTTCGGATCTGTCCCCCATTGAGCATGTTTGGGACTGGATGAAGCATCGTCTCACGCGGTCTGCACGTCCAGCACGAACGCTGGTCCAACTGAGGCGCCAGGTGGAAATGGCATGGCAAGCCGTTCCACAGGACTACATCCAGCATCTCTACGATCGTCTCCATGGGAGAATAGCAGCCTGCATTGATGCGAAAGGTGGATATACACTGTACTAGTGTCGACATTGTGCATGCTCTGTTGCCTGTGTCTATGTGCCTGTGGTTCTGTCAGTGTGATCTTGTGATGCATCTGACCCCTGGAATGTGTCAATAACTTTTCCCCTTCCTGGGACAATGAATTCACGGTGTTCTTATTTCAATTTCCAGTAGTGTATTACTAACTGTAATTGCATTTTTCCTGTGTTCATACATGATGTATGTAAATGACCCTGAGCACTGCGGGTAACCTGAGGAATAATTAAATCATCAGAACAGTTTGAGAATTTCAGTTTTCTTAATTTTAAAACGGTTCAAATGGCTCTGAGCACTATGTGACTTAACTTCTGAGGTCATCAGTCCCCTAGAACTTATAGCTACTTAAACCTTACTAACCGAAGGACATCACACACACCCATGCCCGAGGAAGGGTTCGAACCTGCGACCGTAGCAGTCGCGCGGTTCCAGACTGTAGCGCCTAGAACCGCTCGGCCTCCCCGGCCGGCTGTACGTAAATGGTTTGGTGTGTTGCCAAATACATTTTTCTACTGATTAATCCGACAACGATCGTACTTAATAGAGTCTCCAAACCAATATCACTAACATTGTTTTGCAGTAGGATTTTGGAATATTTACTGCACTCGAACGTTATGAAACACCAACAAGAAAACTATTTATTCACAAACAACCAACACTCGTACAGAAAACATCGTTCTTATGAAACACAATTAGCTCATTATTCTCACAAAGTAATGTATGCTATTGGCAGGGTAAGTCAAATTGAATCCACAGTTTCAGATTTCCAGAAAGCTTTTGACACCGTTTTCCACAAGTGACTTCTAGTCACGTTCGTGCATATGGACTATCGGCTCAGAGGTGTCACCGGATTCGTGATTTTCTGTCAGAAAGGTGACAGTTCCTAATAAATGGCGGAAAGTCTTCGATTAATACAGAAGAAATATCTGGATATTACCAAGGAAGTGTTATAGGCCTTCTTTTGTTCTTACTCTACATAAACGATTTACGAGGTAATCTGAGAGCTCTTTTAGATTCTTTTCGGATGATGGTGTTATTTAGCGTCTTGTTAAGTCATCAGATGAACAAAATTAATTGCAAAATTAGACAAGGCATCTCGTTTTGCACGAAAAGTGGCAATTGACTCTAAGGAATGAAAAGTGTGAAGTCATCCACTTGAGTTCTGAAGGGAACCCGCCACATTTCGGTTGCAAGATAGATCGCACTAATCTGAACCCTGTAAGTCAACTAAATGCATAGGAGTTACAGTTACGAACAAAGTAAACCGGAATTATCACGTAGATATTGTTGGTGTGGGGGGGGGGGGAGAGGGGGGGAGGGAGGGATAAAGAAACTAAAGCCTACGATTTACTAGGAAGAACATTAAGAAAATGCAACAGGTGTACGAGAGAGACTGCTTAAACAAGCGTTGTGAAACTTCTTATGGGGTTTTGCTCCGCAGTATCGGGACCGCATCAGATGGTATTGCCCGAGGATAACCAAAAAGTTCAAAGAAGGGTAGCACGCTTTGGATTATCGTGAAGTGCCACTGGCGTGACAAACGAATTGGTGTGTCAGTCATTAAAACAAAGGCGTTTTATGTCTTGGAGGAGTTTTAGATGTGGCAGGACCTTATCATGAAACTTAAATTGCCACTTTTTCGGTGAAAAAATATTTTCGCGGCGCCCACGTACATAAGGAGAAATGATCATCATAATAAAATACGAGGAACCAGAGCTCCCTCGGAAAGATTTCATTCGTACTTTTTCCCACGTGCTGTTCGGGATTGGGACGGTAGAGAAGTAGCTCGAAGGTGCTTCGATGAACACGCTGCCAGGCATTTCATTGCGAATTGCAGAGTAATGATGTAGATGTAGATAGCAGTAGGAAACCGGAGAACGTAGTGACAGTAGACGCTGCGTTCTCGAACAAAGTCGACGTTCTAGCTCATTCCAAAGGTCTCTCATTGTGTGTGGGTACGGACTCTGGGCAAGCCGCTGCATTTAAGGAATGTTACTGTCCACAAACCATTCCCTCACCGATGCTGCTTTACGACGGGGTGTAGTGTCAGTCTGATAAGAACGATCATCGCCTCCTAAGCGTGCCTCTTCTGTACACAGTACACAGTGCTGCAAAGCGTGTTCCTATCCTTCTGCACTTAGCGTTGTCTTAAACGTAGTGAAGGGACCACCCCTTAACCACGAAAAACGTAACATCATGTACTCTGTACGTTTTTGTTGGCACTACACTTGACACCATGTAATGCTTCCAGGTAACCATATGCTTTCATCTGATTGCCAGAAAATCTAGCGCGGTTCGTCGCTCCAAATAAGTCATTTGGTGTCATCCACCACCAAGTGGCGTCTCTCTTTACAGCACCTCAACCTCCCCTTAGCAGTGACTACAGAAATGTGTGCTTATGAGGAACTACCAGTCAATTGTATCACATTCTTTTTAACGCCCTGCTTACAGTTTTTATGTATGTGTATCCTACAATACAGGTATTTATATCCTAAAAAGAACTGTCTTCGTCATTTTTTGTATATTTACTCCTTTATCAAAACTCAGAACCAAATCGCAGTTCCCTTTACCTTTCTCAGAACCAAACTGCTCATAATATCACATGGCCTCAGTTTCCTTCTACACTCTTTTTCAGTTCTTTAATTTCACTCTAGAGGAAGCTGATTTGGTGTGAGAATCTGTACTACAAACTCGATAATGTGCACCATTATGACTGTCGAAGGTGGAAAAGAAGTTAACACATCATCAGCGTTCCTTTCATACACTCCTAGAAATTGAAATAAGAACACCGTGAATTCATTGTCCCAGGAAAGGGAAACTTTATTGACACATTCCTGGGGTCAGATACATAACCTGATCACACTGACAGAACCACAGGCACACAGACACAGGCAACAGAGCATGCACAATGTCGGCACTAGTACAGTGTATATCCACCTTTCGGAGCAATGTAGGCTGGTATTCTCCCATGGAGACGATCGTAGAGATGCTGGATGTAGTCCTGTGGAACGGCTTGCCATGCCATTTCCACCTGGCGCCTCAGTTGGACCAGCGTTCGTGCCGGACGACGCTTCATCCAGTCCCAAACATGCTCAATGGGGGACAGATCCGGAGATCTTGCTGGCCAAGGTAGTTGACTTACACCTTCTACAGCACGTTGGGTGGCACGGGATACACGCGGACGTGCATTGTCCTGTTGGAACAGCAAGTTCCCTTGCCGGTCTAGGAATGGTAGAACGATGGGTTCGATGACGGTTTGGATGTACCGTGCACTATTCAGTGTCCCCTCGACGATCACCAGAGGTGTACGGCCAGGGTAGGAGATCGCTCCCCACACCATGATGCCGGGTGTTGGCCCTGTGTGCCTCGGTCGTATGCAGTCCTGATTGTGGCGCTCACCTGCACGGCGCCAAACACGCATACGACCATCATTGGCACCAAGGCAGAAGCGACTCTCATTGCTGAAGACGACACGTCTCCATTCGTCCCTCCATTCACGCCTGTCGCGACACCAATGGAGGCGGGCTGCACGATGTTGCGGCGTGAGCGGAAGACGGCTTAACGGTGTGCGGGACAGTAGCCCAGCTTCATGGAGACGGTTGCGAATGGTCCTCGCCGATACCCCAGGAGCAACAGTGTCCCTAATTTGCTGGGAAGTGGCGGTGCGGTCCCCTACGGCACTGCGTAGGATCCTACTGTCTTGGCGTGCATCCGTGAGTGGCTGCGGTCCGGTCCCAGATCGACGGGCACGTGCACCTTCCGCCGACCACTGGCGACAACATGGATGTACTGTGGAGACCTCACGCCCCATGTATTGAGCAATACGGCGTTACGTCCACCCGGCCTCCCGCATGCCCACTATACGCCCTCGCTCAAAGTCCGTCAACTGCACATACTGTTCACGTCCACGCTGTCGCGGCATGCTACCAGTGTTAAAGAGTGCCATGGAGCTCCGTATGCCACGGCGAACTGGCTGACACTGACGGCGGCGGTGCACAAATGCTGCGCAGCTAGCGCCATTCGACGGCCAACACCGCGGTTCCTGGTGTGTCCGCTGCGCCGTGCGTGTGATCATTGCTTGTACAGCCCTCTCGCAGTGTCCGGAGCAAGTATGGTGGGTCTGACACACCGGTGTCAATGTGTTCTTTTTTCCATTTCCAGGAGTGTATTAAAACTGATCGAGTTGACAGCGTTGGTTCTTTAAACGTGCTCGGACATCAGATACCTCTCAGTTTCCGTTTCACACGAAATTTGTTAATATTCACGTCAATACGCTTCTCTTTGTCGAAACGTCACGCTCCTAATTGTCGACTACGCTACTACAAACGGGCTTAAAGCTGTGAGGTCTCACATTAACTAAGGGTGCAGACTAGAAATGTATTTGCTTTTAATAACTGCTGCCATTTAGTGCTCTCTTTTCCGACTGTTTGGAGGGCTTAGGAATAATTCATCACTGAGATTTTCGTATGAAGATACTCACTAGAATTCAAATCCACCCTACGCAGAGCGATTCAGCTGCCCATACTGCTGCGTTTTATGCAACCTGCAATGCCTTAAAATACCACATGCAAGATTTTCGTGTTCCCTCAGTCACTACATGACAACTATTAATACCACAGAAAAGATGAACAGTTACGTAGAAAATTTAATGTAGTTAAATTTTGTACTCAGATGAGTTTCTGCTAGAGGATGCAGTTTTTCAATTATTCAAGAAAAATGTACGAAGTGACGATCAAATGCGTTTTCTTCAACAAAAAGCGTAGCCTCCAGCGAAAATGTATACCAGTACAAAACTGAGCTGCATTAAATTTCTTACAAAAGGGGATTGCTCATTTTTCTTAAGATTAATAGCCTGCACATAGCGAGCGAGAGAATTTTAAAATCTTCTGTGTGGTATTTCAAGGTCTTTTGGGTTGCATAAGACCCAGCCATAGGGGCTGATTTTGGGGACAGAACCAAACCGAGAGGTCATCTGTCCCATGGGATTACGACAGGAAATCACCCGTGTCCTGTCAAAGGAATCATCCTCACATTTGCCTGAATCGATTTATGGAAATCACAGGAAACCCAAATCAGACGCGGGTTTCAACCGCCATCGTCACGAATGCCAGTCCAGGGTGCTAACTACTTCGTCACCTCGTTCACTCAGTGTCATAGGAGGAAATGAATCACCTGGTTTAATCTATCTGGTATGTATCTAATCTATCTTAGTATCTACGTACTTAGCTTCAGTACCTACAGGTAACTATAAATCACTGCCTTGTGATACCTTTGAATGTTCCTTTACAGTAAAAATTGTGCTAAAATAAATCCGCCAAGGACCGATTAATGGATAAAACTGCTAAGCACTTTAAGTGATCAGCGGCGTAACTTGGGGCTGCCTCCCCCACTGAAGAAAGGGAGGAAAGTTCAGACTTGAATCTCTTACACTCGCCGCGCCAAACCCTATACACTCCCCGCACCAGATCCTCCCCCTGCCACCAGCAGCCTTTGTCGGTAGGTAGCCAAGCGTCGACGAAAGTTGACCGTCTTACCTCTGTGGAAGGCTAAACGCTGCTCCATCGCTTTACCTTTCTACGCCTTAATTACTCTCCCGTTTGCCTTTCTGACTATAATGTCCGCTGCGCTCTAAATTGACGATAATGCAAACTTGTCTCCGCCGTTGCTCTGAGAGTTGCTTGAATTTAGATTTCTCTAATTCATTTGTGAAGTATATCCTACAGTATGTCCTGATGTGGAAAATCTCTCAGTGTACAGTGCTGACTTATACTCTCCTTCGTCTTTGAGAAACATTTACGTAGGTCGTTCTCAAAGCCTTTTCCGATCTTCTCTTTTCTCCCACTGGCTATGGTTCAGCTTTAATATGGCGTGAAAAGCTTACAACGTGTTGCAATTTGTGAAAAAAACATAAAAATTCCATTAAATAAAAAACAGAAAAAGCCTCTGCAAGCCATAGAGTCTGCGAGAGCAAAGCGCGGGCGCTAAGCTATTTATAATCCTGTAGAATCCTTTAAAGTCAGGTCATCATTCCTCTTACGTGCGATGTTCTTCGATTCTTTTAATGTACGTTCACGATTCTTATGTTTCTTACGTGTTTACACGACCGTTGAAAGAACGGACTATATTACGACACTTTAGACTGAAAAAATATCGGAAGAGGTATTAGGCGTTCCTGAGTTCTCTTTGTCATCTTTCGTTTCGATTATATTGTAGTTACTAAGGGACAGCATAGGTAACTCTTGTTCGTTTGTCAGCCTTACGTAACTGAGAGCTATTCAGCTATTGAAGGCGTAACCACTAGCATGTGATTGTGCGCAGTGCTGTGTATAGGCGTGCAAACATGCGTGTGATACGTGTCTGAATACATACGTGACGTATGGGTCGATATAATTTAGCGTCTCCCGTTGCCTAGCAACAGATCGCAGACTGAATGGAACAGCGATACGGTGGCTCACACAAACAGGTCGGGTAATATACGCAGCTGACAGCTGTTACCAAGGTGTCTTTGAGCCTGGGCGCCCTTTGGAGAAGGACATACAGGCTGACAAGGTGTACAGTTCTCTCCCTTTGATAAGAATAGGCAGCTGCACGCCACAAAATGCAAGATGAACACGAATACATCGCGTCGTTGTAAAGGGATGGTTGCGTTTCTTTATCTGCTTGATTAACATTCACATAATAGTCCAGATAACTGAGTATTTTACATAAAAGCTATCAGTAACAAAGAGGACTTATACTGCTATGATACGACAGAGAAAAACCTGGGTCGAACAACCTCTTTTACGTGATGTACTATATATTCACTAATACACTACTGGCCATCAAAATTGGTAGAGACGTGAAATTTAACCGACAGGAAGAAGATGTTGTGATATGCAAATGATTAGCTTTTCAGAGCATTCACACAAGATTGGCACCGGTGGCGACACCTACACCTGCTGACATGAGAGAAGTTTTCAACCGATTTCTCACACACAACCAGCAGTTGAGCGGCGTTGCCTGGTGAACCGTTGTTGTGATGCCTCGTGTAAGGACGACGAATGCATACAACCACGTTTCCGACTTTGATAAAGGTCGGATAGTAGCCTATCCCGGTATATCGCATTGCTTCATTGCTACTCGCGTTCGTCGTGATCCAATGACTGTTAGCAGAATATGGAATCGGTGGCTTCAGGAGGGTAATGCAGAACGCCGTGCTGGATCACAACGGCCTCGTATCACTAGCAGTCAAGATGAGAGGCATATTATCCGCATGGCTGTAACGGATCGTGCAGCCACGTCTCGATCCCTGAGTCAACAGATGGGGACGCTTGCAAGACAACAACCATCTGCACAAACAATTCGACGACGTTTGCAGCAGCGTGGACTATCAGCTCGGAGACCATGGCTGCGGTTACCCTTGACGCTACATCACAGACACGAGCGCCTGCGATGGTGTACTCAACGACGAACCTGGGCGCACGAATGGCAAAACGTCATGTTTGGCGACATCGCGGTGGACGCACATTGCAAGCGAGTATTCGTCATCGCCTTACTGGCGTATCACCCGACGTGATGGTACGGGGTGCCATTGGTTACACGTCTCGGCCACCTCTTGTTCGCATTGACGGCACTTTGAACAGTGGACGTTACATTTCAGATGTGTCACGACTCGTGGCTCTCCCTTCATTCGATCCCTCTGAAACCCTACATTTCAGCAGGATTACGCACGACCGCATGTTACAGGTCCTGTACAGCCCTACCTGGATACGGAAAATGTTCGACTGCTGCTCTGGCCAGCACATTCTCCAGATCTCTCACCAAATGAAAACGTCTGGCCAATGTTGGCCGAGCAACTGGCTCGTCACAATACGTCAGTCACTACTCTTGATGAACTGTGGTATCGTGTTCAAACTGCATGTGCAGCTGTACATGTACATGACATCCAAGCTCTGTTTGACTCAATACCCAGGAATATCAAGGCCGTTATTCCTTCCAGAGGTGGTTGTCCTGGGTACTGATTTCTCAGGATCTATGCACCCAAATTGCGTGAAAGTGTAATCACGTGTCAGATCTAGTATAATATATTTGTCCAATGAATACCCGTTTATCATCTGCATTTCTTCTTGATATAGCAGTTTTAATGGCCAGTAGTGTATAACCCTCAAACACATGGGAAAAGAGGGAAAAATAGGAAGAAATGGACCAAACGAAAGGTATGAACGAAATTACTGACTAGAGCAATGAATGTTGATTAATAATTTGTCTAGGTTTATTTCCACGTTCTGAGGCATCAGGAGAGCACTAATTTAGAATTGGAGGGCAGTGTGGAGGGTAAAAATCGTAGAGGGAGACCAAGAGATGAATACACTAAGCAGATTCAGAAGGATGTAGGTTGCAGTAAGTACTGTTAGATGAAGAAGCTTGCACAGGATACAGTAGCATGGAGAGCTGCATCAAACCAGTCTCAGTACCGAAGACCACAACAACAGGTTTATTTCAATATGAGAAAATTTTTGAAGAACTTCTAACAAAATTCCCCTTACTGCCCTTGTGCAAGAAGGCATTTATTCAACTTGCTCACTGTCGAGGCTCATTAATGTGGCCACTTACCACCAGCCTGAATAACCATGTTCTGCTACGCGGACAGACGCGAGACGTGCAGTAAGATAGTGAGTTGGGTTCTGAATTCTGTCGACAGGGGTGCAGAGCAATGCCGACTCCGGTGCGGTGGCCAACTGCTCTTCGTTTCTCGGTTGAGGATCCCTGGAGCAAACAGTCCGGACGAGACCATATCATAGAATGTCGATTGAGTTTCAGGCCGTGGAGCTTGGTGGTCAGGGATGTACGGTAAACTCATCCTGGTGCTCTACAAACCGCCCACGTAGACTGTAAGGTGTGTGACCCGTTTCATTGTTCTGCTGAAAGATGCCATCGTACCGAAGTAAAGCATACTGCACGTAAGGATGGATGTGGTCGTCAAGGATAAATGCATATTTGTGTTGATCATCGTGCCTTCAAGAATGACGATATCAGCCAGCGGATGACGTGGAAAATTGTTCAGGCCATAACGTTCCTGCAGGGTGTATACTTTGAGACTTTCACATGGTACACGCCAACGAATATGTGCCCGACGGAGCAAAACACTCGATCGACCTGGAAACGCCAGCTGTCGCCACTCAGTGGCGGTACTGGCGTGCAAATTCCTGCTTTCGTCTCCGATGAACATCAGTCAGCGTGGGTGCATGAACCAGGCACCTGTTGTGGAGGTCCAGACGTAGCAATGTTCGCTAAACAGTCGTAGAGGAGACAGTATTGGTAGCCCTTGGATCACCTGGGCGGCGAGTTCTTCAAGAGTTGTAGGTCTATTTGGCCTCATACGTCTCTGAAGCTATTGTTCACTCCTATCATGAATGACCCATGGCGCACGACAGTTGCTGCAGCTCCAATTTTGGATACCACCTTTTTCCTTTTCCAGGTATACCTTAACCTCATGGCACACAATCAGTTTACAGAATTATCCGTTTCGGAAATGCTGCCACCATTGGTTCGGAAGCCAATGATCATGTCGATTTGGACGTCTGATAAATCGCTCAATTTCAGCATTACGAAGGCGATTGCTGCGCTTTCCTCGACTTTTTTTTTTCTTTATTGTATTTCAAGTCCCCATCGGGGCAGCCTGGCAGCAGCATATGCACTGGTCTTCAGCCGAAAGACGTAGAACAAACAATAGAAGACATTTGAAAATGACAAAGGAGAAAACATGGTGAACATAGATATAAAAAAGGGGGAACATCATGGAAGACAATAGACAAAATAGGGCAACTATGAAATGGAGATAAGAACCGTAAAAAAAAAATAGCGCACACGAAAAACAATACTCTGGGACAGTTAAAAGAACACAAAGTGCAGTATGACCGAAACATAAAAGTATCGACAGATGGCGTACCACTTAACAAACACTGACAGTAAGACTGAGTACACGGCCAGCACACAGTTAAAATCACACCTCGAAACTTCCTGGCAGATTAAAACTGTATGTCGGACTGAGACTCGAACTCGGGACCTTTGCCTTTCGCAGACAAGTGCTCTACCACTGAGCTAGCCGTGCACGACACACGCCCCGTCCTCACAGCTTTAATTCCGCCAGCACCTCGTCTCCTACCTTTCACACTTTACAGAAGGTCTCCAGCGAACCTTGCAGAACTAGCACTCCTGAAAGTAAGGATATTCCGGAGACACGGCTTAGCCACAACCTGGGGGATGTTTCTAGAACGAAATTTTTCACTCCACAGCGAAGTGTGCGCTGATATGAAACATCCTGGTAGATTAAAACTGTGTGCCGGACCGAGACTCGAACTCGGGACCTTTGCCTTCTGCGGGCAGGTGCTCTACCAACTGAGCTACCCATGCACGACTCACGCCTCGTCCTCACAGCTTTAATTCCGCCAGTACCTCGTCTCCTACCTTCCAAATTTTACAGAAACTCTCCTGCACTTGCCCACGAAAGGCAAAGGTCCCGAGTTCGAGTCTCGTTCCGGCACACACTTCAAATCTGCCAGGAAGTTTCATATCAGCGCACACAGCTGTAGAGTGAAAAATTTCATTCTAAAATCACACCTCTTGACACTCAGGAGAAACAGCACTAAACACAACACTGATGGGGCACACTGACAATGATCCAAATGGAGGATCTGCCAGGCACAAGGATACGAGGGAGAAGGGAAGAAGGGGAGGGAGGGGAAGAGAGAGAGGGAGATGGGCAGGGGGCGCGCCGAAGAGGGCCAGGCAGGAGGGACGTGGGAGGGAAAGCGGCAACGATGGGGTGTAGGGTGTCAGGGAGGGGGGGGGGGGGAAGGAGGAAAATCCGCTCTCGGAGAAGGAGGGGAGAGGAAAGAGGGGGCCCTGGGAAAGGAGGAGGTTTCCTCGTCGCAAGGACACGCTTTATATATCCTTAATTTCTAGTGCTGTCATCTGTAGTCTGTGAGTGGTTACTACAAGTTTACCTTGAACACTGCAGTGATCACATTAAAGTGACTGTGCCATGTGTAAGTACATTTGCAAAATGTGTCTGATTACTGTAGTTTTAACCTGGAATCGCAAGGATAAGTTAAAGTACAGAAGTGGAACAGTAGGGTCCTCAGCATTTAACACTGAAACCATCAAAAATTCGAGTTATTGTCAGAGCGAAATGGAGAGATGCACTGTGGCAACAACTAGCACAAACATTTCTTAGTCTTAGAGATTAATGTTTGATGTTGATTGCTTTGGCAATCTGTATTCTTTTTTGTTCTAGATTTTTTTGTTATAACATGATAATTATTCAGTGATTCCATCATAAAACTGTGCACCTACGTGAGCAAGGTATCACTTTTTGACAACAGTGCACTCTGTTTCTTTTATTCTTAAATACTGTAACCCATGTTAACATGCAACACATAGCTCTGCTGCAGTGTGTTTTTGAGTAGTGCTGCCACCAGTACGTGATTGCAAAGCTATTTTATTTGTGATTGGGAAAATATGTTTGTGCATATATTGAGAACTACCGCCTGTTAGTCTGAACAGCTGACTAACAGGAGGTGTATTGATATATGGCAGTTCTGTTCTGGCCATTCTGTAAAACAGAAAAGTTTTACTAACATTTTCTTCAGGCAATGGATTTACGTCATCATCTGTCTGACGTTGAAGTAATATGTAATAACAGCACACATTTCTTCTGAAGAAAAATACGAATGAAATGACATAATAGTATCACGTAATTAATAAGTTTCTTTAAAAGCTTAAATTAGTATGCATTCCATTTCTTCATTCTAAAATGTTTTATGTATCTAGTTGATGCTAGCCACCTTCAGTCACAGCCTAAATCATGCACGGCACCTCATGCAGCCACGAAACACAACTGTCTTTGGGCTTTATGCTCCGCCAGTTTGTATACCAGACAAGATGTGTCAAACCATCCCTGTAATATTGAGACATTAAATTCAAATACACGGATAACTGCAACGACTCATGTTTTCTACCATTCCTCTTAGCGTTTATGTGTCGCTCGTCAGTTTGTTTTATTTAACCGTCCCTTTTATAGTTTTGAGTTCACAGCGCTGTAAATTTTTTGAAATAAGTCTTTCTCTGATGTGATGATATCTTTTTCAAATTTGAAATAAACACATTATTTCATTTATCTTGGAATTATCAACAAATATGATAGTGAGTACAATTAAATAAAAAGATTATTTGAAGCTAGCAGCAATATATATGGTGTTTGAAAAGACGACGACAAGACTTCAGGAACGAATCCCTCGTATAACAAGAAGAAAGAAAATGTGTAGTAAACAAGGGCTCTAACATAATGAGATTTTCACTCTGCAGCGGAGTGAAAAGAAATCTTTTCCTCTGCAGGCTTTTTGCTTTCCATATTTTTGGAGGAGTCAGTGTGGGCCAAAACGAGCGACAAAGTTTAGTGAACGTGTCTCTAAACTGCATACCTAAGAGCTGAGTGTACTTTTTGATCTTGGCTAGTATGAAACACATCTCTACCGTTGAGCAAGTGCTACACGTTTTAGTGTCAATGTTTACTAGAGATGTATTTCTTGGTTTGGTCCGTACTACCTCTTCCGAAAATATGGAAAACAAGGGCCTTGGAATATAGTATATTTCTTTCATTGTATCGAAGATGAAGAGGTGCTCTTACCTCACAGTGTGCGTTCTGGAGTGCATGTTTACTAGAGTTTTTCCTTCTTGTTACATGAGCAATCCATTACTGAAGGGGGAAAACAACATGTAATCATGTCTGTAATGTTGTGCAGTCATAGTGGTATTAGCTTGACCCTAAGTACTAAATTCAGTGTAAGGTGCTCTAAAGAAGGTCTTTAATGGTGAAATTAACTAATGTCGAACAAACTGAGACAGTCCATTTAAATAAACGAGTAATTTATTTACATTAATAAAACGTGGAAGATTTCTATACTCGACTTTTCTGGGCAACCTGTGTCACTACAAGAGAAGATGAAAACTGAACTATTTCAATACAAGAGTGTAAACTACGATCATGGCTGTAGTTGTTAAGAATATTGCACTAAAGTAGGTTGTTTTCTTTCTCTGCTACCTGATAATGCCGCAAATTGTCCAGGTGAATTGTATGTATCGTCTATGCTTCGTCAGTTTAAATAAATATATCTGATGATAGAGATTCAAACCTCTCGAACGGACAGTATATTTTGGTAATTAAAATTCACGAACTTTCCTACCCCAGATTTGCGTTTCTCTGGTACGGCAAAGATAAATCAAAACGATAGCATGTTGGTTGAAACCACGATCCCACCTAACACGTGACTAATGTCGCAACAACCGTACTACTTCACAACAGAAAACGGAATGATAAATGTCAGATTTTAGTTATCTGCTGACAACAATATCTTAAGAGACCGGACCCAAGATGGAATAGAGCAACGAAGCTTAAGAAAATCGGACTGTGTCCATTTGTAAGAAACCATACTGACACTGGCAGCTGTCGAATTAGGTCAACTGCAAAACATCTTAACCCATCTCATCTCAGAGTTGCTTAAACACAACACGAAGTTTTGAGTAATTTATTTTTTCCCGAATTGTTAGGATAATTGTGTAATATATTTAGAAAAGATATCAAGAGAGATCTTACGAATGCCTTTTAACAAATGCGTGGCGAGTATTATCTAATAAGTATATTTTGACTGCATTTAGTGAAGTTGAAACTTCGTGTTGCATGTGTTCCATGCAGAGTTGGAATGGGTTAATCAGTATGTCCGAGCATTGGTTTGGAACCTGCCTCTCCAGCACAGGAAAGGCATGTTTTGGGTGACACCCTGGAATCATCTGACTTCTGATTTATTTGAAGACATTTTACTGAATATATTCTGAGTGTCCGTTCGTGTATTACTGAGTAAGATGGGGTCGTAGTTAGCACACTGGGCCCGTTTCCTGAAGAACTGCGGTTCAAAGCCCGGACAGCCATAGAGATTTCCTGAAATGGCTTATGTAAGAGTTCGGGATGGTTTCTTTGGTAAAGTCCGAGACATTCCCTTCCACTGTCCGAACTTTCTGTCCACATGTAGTATCATCGTCTTGTACAAGACGTACAGCCCTGATCCCCTGATCTTTCAGCTACTGAGAATTCTTCCGGGTTTTATGGCCGTGGTCCATGGAACTCTTCTGTGCCTGACGTTTCCAAAGCTACGTTGGACATCTTCAGAGGTGCTCCTGGTTGTGCTGAGTCTTGCCGACTGTCCAACGCAGCTTTGGACGAAACGTCAGGGAAAGAAGAGTTCCATGGACCACGACCATACAACCCGGAAGAATACTCGGTAGATGAAACATCCGGTCGTGAAAGGCTTCATCCCCTGATCCTTGCTCTTAATTCTTCTGTTTTGAACGTAACTGCAGTTTTTGTAGCGTCGTATCAAAGTGTGATTCCATATCTGACAAGCCTTGCAACGTGCTGTTCAGAAGAGATCTCCAGCCCCTCTTACTGTTACTGATTATTGGACAGCCCCGCAAGGCTCATGGTTTCAGTTCCCTTCAGCACTACTTCAGACATTAGTCGACGCCATGCCACGTCGTTTTGCGGCAATTCTGAGTGCTCGCGGGAGCCCTACACGATATTCGGCAGGTGTACCAGATTATACGATACTGCGTGAGGAGTTTGACAGAGCACTGAAAGACCTGAGTCGAAACAAGGCCCCAGGAGTAGACATTCCATTGGAACTACTGACTGCCTTGGGAGAGCCATTCCTAACAAAACTCTACCATCTGGTGAGCAAGATGTATGAGACAGTCGAAATACCCTCAGACTTCAAGAACAATAGAATAATCACAATCCCCAAAAAAAGCAGGTGTTGACAGATGTGAAAATTACTGAACTATCACTTTAATAAGTCACAGCTGCAAAATACTAACTCGAAATCTATACGACGAATGGAAAAACTGTTAGAAGCCAACCTCGGCGAAGATCAATTTGGATTCCGCAGAAATGTTGGAACACGTGAGACAATACTGACCCTACGACTTATCTTAGAAAATAGATTAAGGAAAGGCAAACCTACATTTCTAACATTTATAGACTTAGAGAAAGCTTTTGACAATGTTTACTGGAATACTCTCTTTCATATTCTAAAGGTGGCAGGGGTAAAATACATGGAGCGAAAGGCTATTTACAATTTGTACGAAAACCAGATGGCAGTTATAAGGGTCGAGGAACATGAAAGGGAAGCAGTGATTGGGAAGGGAGTGACACAGGGTTGTAGCCTCTCCATAATGTTATTCAATCTGTATATTGAGCATGCAGTGAAGGAAACAAAAGAAAAATTCGGAGTAGGTATTAAAGTACGTGGAGAAGAAATAAAAACGTTGAGGTTCGCCCATGACATTGTGATTCTCTCAGAGACAAAAAAGGTCTTGGAAGAGTAGTTGAACGGAATGGGCAGTGTCTTGAAAGGAGGATATAAGATGAACACCAACAAAAGCAAAATGAGGATAATGGAATGTGGTCGAATTAAGTCGGGACATGCTGAGGGAATTAGATTAGGAAATGAGACCCATAAAGTAGTAAATGAGTTTTGCTACTTGGGGAGCAAAGTAACTGATGATGGCCGAAGTAGAGAGGACATAAAATGTAGACTGGCAATGGCAAGGCAATGGCCCTGAGACTGGTTTGATGCAGCTCTCCATGCTACTCTATGCTATGCAAGCTTCTTCATCTCCCATTACCTACTGCAACCTACATCCTACTGAATCTGCTTAGTGAATTCATCTCTTGGTCTCCCTCTACGATTTTTACCCTCCACGCTGCCGTCCAATACTAAATTGGTGATCCCTTGATGCCTCAGAACATGTCCTACCAACCGATCCCTTCTTCTGGTCAAGTTGTGCCACAAACTCCTCTTCTCCCCAATTCTATTCAGTACCTCCTCATTAGTTATGTGATCTACCCATCTAATCTTCAGCATTCTTCTGTAGCACCACATTCTGATAGCTTCTATTCCCTTCTTGTCCAAACTATTTATCTTCCATCTTTCAGTTCCATACATGGCTACACTCCATACAAATACTTTCAGAAATGACTTGCTGACACTTAAATCTATATTCGAGGTTAACAAATTTCTCTTCTTCAGAAATGCTTTCCTTGCCATTGCCAGTCTATATTTTATATCATCTCTACTTCGACCATCATCAGTTATTTTGCTGTCCAAGTAGCAAAAATCCTTTACTACTTTGTCTCTTTTGCTAATCTAATTCCCTCAGCCTCACTCGACTTAATTCGACTACATTCCATTATCCTCGTTTTGCTTTTGTTGATGTTCATCTTATATCCTCCTTTCAAGACACTAACCATTGCGTTCAACTGCTCTTCCAAGTCCTTTGCTGTTTCTGACTGATTTACAATGTCATCATTGAACCTCAAACTTTTTATTTCTTCTCCATGGATTTTAATGCCTACTCCGAATTTTTCTTTTGTTTCCTTTACTGCTTGCTCAATATACAGATTGAATAGCATCGGGGAGAGGCTACAACCCTGTGTCACTCCCTTCCCAACCACTGCTTCCCTTTCATGCCCCTCGACTCTTATAACTGACATCTGGTTTCTGTAAAAATTGTAAATAGCCTTTCGCTCCATGTATTTTACCCCTGCCACCTTTAGAATATGAAAGAGAGTATTCCAGTAAACATTGTCAAAAGCTTTCTCTAAGTCTATAAATGCTAGAAATGTAAGTTTGCCTTTCCTTAATCTACTTTCTAAGATAAGTCGTAGGGTCAGTATTGTCTCACGTGTTCCAACATTTCTGCGGAATCCAAATTGATCTTCGCCGAGGTTGGCTTCTAACAGTTTTTCCATTCGTCGTATAGATTTCGAGTTAGTATTTTGCAGCTGTGACTTATTAAAGTGATAGTTCAGTAATTTTCACATCTGTCAACACCTGCTTTTTTTGGGGATTGTGATTATTCTATTGTTCTTGAAGTCTGAGGGTATTTCGACTGTCTCATACATCTTGCTCACCAGATGGTAGAGTTTTGTTAGGAATGGCTCTCCCAAGGCCATCAGTAGTTCCAATGGAATGTCTACTCCTGGGGCCTTGTTTCGACTCAGGTCTTTCAGTGCTCTGTCAAACTCCTCACGCAGTATCGTATAATCTGGTACACCTGCCGAATATCGTGTAGGGCTCCCGCGAGCACTCAGAATTGCCGCAAAACGACGTGGCATGGCGTCAACTAATGTCTGAAGTAGTGCTGAAGGGAACTGAAACCATGAGCCTTGCGGGGCTGTCCAATAATCAGTAACAGTAAGAGGGGCTGGAGATCTCTTCTGAACAGCACGTTGCAAGGTTTGTCAGATATGCTGAATAATTATCATCTCGAGGGAGTTTGGTGGCCAGTGGAAGTCTGTAAACTCAGAAGAATCTTCCCGGAGAGACTCTGTCACCATTCTGAACAAGTGTGGTGTACCACTGTCCTGCAGGAATTGCCCTAATCCGTCGGAATGCACAATGGACATAAATGGATGCAGGTGATCAGACAGGTTGCTTAGATACGTGTCACCTGTCAGAGTCGTATCTAGGCATATCAGGGGTCCCATATCAACTACACACGCCCCACACCATTACAGATCCTACACTAGCTTGTACAGTCTCATGCTGACATACAGGACCCATGGATTCATGAGGTTGTCTCCATATGGGCGTACACGTCCATTCCCAGGATACAATTTGTAGAGACTCACAACCGACCAGCGAACATGTTTCCAGTCTTCAACAGTCCAGGTATAAAGCTTATTGTCGTGCGGTCAGCAATGGTACAAGAGTGGGCCTTCCGCTCTGAAAGCCCACATCGATGATGTTTTGTTGAATAGTTCCCACGCTGACGCTTGTTGATGGCCCAGCATTAAAATCTGCAGCAGTTTGTGGAAGTGTTGCACATCTGCCACGCTGAACGATTTTCCTCAGTCGTCGTTGGTCCTGTTCTCGCAGGATCTTTTTCCGGGCGCAGTAATGTCGAGATATGATGATTCCAGTTACTCACGGTACATTCGTGGAACGGTCGTGCTGGAAAGTCCCTACTTCATCGCTACCTCAGAGAAACTGTGTCATTATTCGACTATAACACCACGTTCAAACTCAATTAAATCTTCATAAGTAGTAGCAGTACTAGTAGCAGTAGCTACAAGGATTTAGGACATGTGAAAGTATTTACAAGTTTAGACCCATTTAAAATAAGGTAATTCATATACACATATATTTACAGACATCTAGTTACAGATGAATCAGTAATTGTAAAAACCACATTAGTCTAAAAATATAAATTTTTCAGAAGAAGCAAAAAACTGTATAAAGTTTTAATAATGGACAGTAGGATAAATCCATTAATTTTAATACTGACTGTGTATGTTAGGTAAACTTTAACAATAAAACGAAGTACTTTAAATGTAATAACTTTGCATCAACGATTTTTTTTAAATGTACAGACTTATGTAGTTATTGCAGGATGAACATTTTGGACTGTCATTTTAACATCAACATTTGTTTATGTTATCAAAAATTACTTTATTCTATAAATTAATTATACAATATTACTTGTACATTGTCTAATATTGTTTTACAGAGAAATTGAAAAATATTGTTAATGTATGCACACACTGTATGGAAAGACTAAAGATATGACGACGTGACATTAGGAATTAAATGTCTTATTTCATCTTACACGACAATGACCTACACTATACAGGTTATTTAACACCAAACATTTATTATGAATAATCTTCAGGAGTGTCCACAGAAGGCCACTCAGGCAGTTCCAGATAAAAGGCTTTGTGCTCATCAGGAATAAATTGTATTAATTATCCCACATCTTTCAATTTTTTGACATCGATTACAACTTTGTTATGATATGCAATTTCTGCAGGCAACTTTGGTTCTGTCTGTAATGAACGTCGCAATGAAAAGCGGTGTTTTACGAGAACATCGATATGATAGTAACAGTCAACTTTACCTGGAAACATTTCAATATGATGGAAGCTCATAAATGAGGACACTGTGAATTTCACTTTACTACTTTTGTACACATTCGTCCCATAACTGTCGTCAGACAAATAGTATCGCTTATAAAATTTGGGCCACCGTTTTTTGTAACCCAAAATCTCTTCTGTGGTAACAAGCTTTACATTAATATTTTGTTTTTTGGATGATGTCACCATACATTGAACGTACTCATACAAAGAATATATTCTGTCTTTTCTTCTTATCGCCCGCTTTATGGAAGCAAATGTACGATCACATGGTAAAAATGAATGGCCACGCACAGGAAAATGCTGGAATACATCTTTGAATCTGCCAGACCTTACAAGGCAGTTCATTACCCTAACCACAGTGTTGTTCTTATTTTACGCAGGGTAACCATCCGAGAACAGGTGTAATTCAGTAACACTATCAGGTATATCTGTGTTGATGTAATCAACCAAAAACGAGCATACTTCATTATGTCCTTTGTGGGCAGTACCTTCGTGGTACAGATATACATTGGATTTGTTGCTCTTTAGGTCTGTAATACAGAATGCATTGACGTTAATTTGCCGTTAATAAAAAGCTTCCTGTACTGGGACCATAGGCAACTGCAGATTTTGCGTATAATCGAAACACAATGCTACCACTTGCTCATTTTTTGCACACTTCTCCTTAACAGCATCCATCTTTAAATAGAATTTTTTGCTTCTTCTTTTATGTTCGATGTGTTCCGCTACAGCCACACACTTTGCAGTATCGTTCAATGATGGACACTTAATCTTCACTGAAATTGACTCACAAGAGCAGCAAGTATCGATTTGTGGCCGCCCAAAGCTTAAGTTAAAACGCTCATTGATAACACTTAAATAAATTCCATATGTGACTCTGGTATGAGGATATATTTTAATGAACAGTTCGCACATACTTTTTACACATAATCCAGGATTTAAGTAATACATTTCTTTGGTTGAATAATGTGAGACTTTCGTAGGAAATGTTTTAATATGCTCCTCAATTATCGATATGACTTCCTGTGGTGTTGCATTGGTTCAAGCAGTACATCCTCTGTCACATGGGCAAACATTATTTTTCACATAGTCACAAATTCGTCGCATACGTTCATTTGTAATGCCAAAAAGGGCTACAAAATGCCTTTTTGCACACAGCATCTCCAGTTACCACGTGATATCAATAATTTAGTGCTCTTGGCTTAGGCTGGCCATCACTTTTCCGAGGTCTTCTGCTTACCACATCTTCTTTTTCGATCAGCCCTGCAAGGTAACTATGTTGTGTGTTATTACTCTCAAAATCGTGAAATTTAGTAACTATATCTATCTCTTCATTTTCAGAGATCCTCTTGAAACACAGTTTCTTACATCTGAAATATTAATACACGAATACCAATGTCAGGAAACGTAAAAGAGTTGCAAAGAAAATTATTTACGTAAAATCAATAATTTTTTTATTGATAGAGTAATTTATCCATATGATACTTATGTACCATAAAACTTAGAACAAATGGGAAGCTCTAAGAAGTAAAAAATACTCAGACAAGAGATTAATTCACATAGCCTTTGACTTATTTGACTTACTCACAGTCAGGTCCTATTTTTACAGCATTAATTTCTCTTCCACTGTGATTCACGTTACCAATTCTCTTCGTTCTGGGAGCTTTTATGACATTTCTTTTATTTAGTTCCGGTTGCGCAGCTCTTTTCTTCGACAATGTGCATAGATAATACAAAGAAACGTGTTCTATAAACAAAACTAAACGACAATGTATACGCAGCTGCTACAGCAATGCACACAGGTAACAAGATCACAGGCGTCAGATGTGCTGCCATCTGGCATGCATTCTATCACTACATGAAACAAGATCCGACTATGTTCGTTTGGTGCCGCCATCTGCTATTTCTTGCAATAATAGCATAAGTCCTGGACTATGTTGTTACTGCAAAGAACACGAAAAACTGAATGCCTGTAAAAGCATTAATATGTGTAGGAAAAGTGTGATTTGTGCATAGATGCTGCACATAAGTATCCCAAAGGAACCTCTGCATATATCTAATTTTTGCCAAAAAGTGGACATGTGTTGTTTTTACAATTACAGATTCAATCATTAGATTTACTCTTGGTTTACAATACTTTTTTTACAAATAACTTCTTAAATTATGTAATGCCACACTGTTCACTCATATCCCACTATCAGTCAGTGCACATTTTCTGTACTGTAACTTCCCATTTGCTATCCTGCAAAACTGAGTCAGCATTCCTACATAATGATTAAGATGTTGAGCTCAGAAAGGGGAAGAGGTGTTAGTATCGTTGTAAGCATAGGTTGGGGATAACTCTTTGTAAAAAATGAAAAGGAAGGAAGAAACATAAAGTGAAGGTGTTATGTGGAATGTTGGATATTTTATAATCATTATTATTATTTCTCTCTTATCTCAGACGTCATACCTGGTCTAAAGTAGAAAGTGACGTGGACCTTGATCAAGCGTGACTTCCTTTTAACTGTACGGTATATGTTATATTGCATTTAGGAACTTTTCGGTAATTGAACATCTATCAATAATTACGCATTTCTGTAGTTGTATATATATATATAAGTTTGGATGTAGCTGTATTGCATTGATGTACTGGTGGATATTGTGTGGTATGACTCCTGTAGTTGATAGTATAACTGGTATAATGTCAACTTTATCCTGATGCCACATATCCTTGACTTCCTCAGCCAGTTGGATGTATTTTTCAAATTTTTCTCCTGTTTTCTTTTGTATATTTGTTGTATTGTTTATGGATATTTCGATTAGTTGTGTTAATTTCTTCTTTTTATTGGTGATTATGATGTCAGGTTTGTCGTGTGGTGTTGTTTTATTTGTTATAATGGTTCTGTTCCAGTATAATTTGTATTCATCATCCTCCAGTACATTTTGTGGTGCATACTTGTATGTGGGAACGTGTTGTTTTATAAGTTTTATAAGTTTATGTTGTAAGGCAAGCTGTTGATTTATTATTTTTGCTACATTGTCATGTCTTCTGGGGTATTCTGTATTTGCTAGTATTGTACATCCGCTTGTGGTGTGATCTACTGTTTCTATTTGTTGTTTGCAAAGTCTGCATTTATCTGTTGTGGTATTGGGATCTTTAATAATATGCTTGCTGTAATATCTGGTGTTTATTGTTTGATCCTGTATTGCAATCATGGATCCTTCCGTCTCACAGTATGTATTGCCTTTTCTTCGCCATGTGTTGGATACGTCTTGATCAATGTGTGGCTGTATTAGATGATACGGGTGCTTGACATGTAGTGTTTTCTTTTTCCGATTTACTTTCTTCGTATCTGTTGATGTTATGTCATCTAAAGGGTTGTAGAAGTGGTTATGAAATTGCAGTGGTAGTAGCCGATGTATTTATATGAGTGATTGCTTTGTGTATTTTGCTAGTTTCTGCTCATTCTACAAAGAATTTTCTTAAATTGTCTACCTGTCCATAAAGTAGGTTTTTTATGTCGATAAATCCTCTTCCTCCTTCCTTTCTGCTTAATGTGAATCTTTCTGTTGCTGAATGTATGTGATGTACTTTATGTTTGTGGCATTGTGATCGTGTAAGTGTATTGAGTGCTTCTAGGTCTGTGTTACTCCATTTCACTACTCCAAATGAGTAGGTCAATATTGGTATAGCATAAGTATTTATAGCTTTTATCTTGTTTCTTGCTGTCAATTCTGTTTTTAGTATTTTTGTTATTCTTTTTCTATATTTCTCTTCTAGTTTTTCATTGATATTTGTAAGATCTATTCCTATTTTTTGTCTGTATCCTAGATATTTATAGGCATCTGGTTTTCCATCGCTTCTATGGAGTCGCTGTGGTTATCCAATCTTCTTGTTTTCCCTTGACTATGCTATTTTTCTTTCATTTGTCTGTTCCAAAAGCCATATTTATATCATTGCTGAATACTTCTGTTATCTTTAGTAATTGGTTGAGTTGTTGATTTGTTGCTGCCATTAGTTTTAGATCACCTATGTATATCAAATGTGTGATTTTGTGTGGGTATGTTACAGTAATATTGTATCCATAAATTGTATTTATTTAGCATGTTGGATAGTGGGTTCAGAGCAAGGCAGAACCAGAAAGGACTTAATGAGTCTCCTTGGTATATTCCACACTTAATCTGTATTGGCTGTGATGTGATATTATTTGAATTTGTTTGGATATTAAGTGCGGTTTTGCAATTTTACATTACTATGTTTAGGAACTGTATCAATTTAGGATCTACTTTGTATATTTCCAATATTTGTAGCAACCATGAGTGGGGTACACCATCAAAAGCTTTTCGGTAATCAATGTATGCATAGTGTAGCGACCTTTGTTTAGTTTTAGCTTGATATGTCACCTCTGCATCGATATCAGTTGCTCTTTACATTCTCATTCTCCTTTGCAAAAGCCTTTTTGTTCTTCATTTATAATTTTGTTCTGTGTTGTATGTGTCATTAATTTCTGTGTAATGACTGAAGTTAATATTTTGTATATTAGTGGTAGGCATGTTATGGGGCGGTATTTAGCTGGGTTTGCTGTGTCTGCTTGATCTTTAGGTTTCATATAAGTTATTCCATGTGTAAGTGTATCAGGGAATGTGTATGGATCTGCAATGTAACTGTTAAATAATTTAGTTAGATGTGAATGTGTTGAGGTGAACTTCCTTAGCCAGAAATTTACTATTTTATCTTTTCCAGGGGCTTTCCAATTGAGAATAGAATTAATTGCTTTGGTGACTTCATGTTGCAAAATTATCACTTCAGGCATTTGTGGTATCATCTTGTGTGTGTCTGTTTCTGCCTCTATCCACCGTGCATGCCTCTTATATTGTACCGGGTTTGACCATATGTTGCTCCAGAAGTGTTCCATGTCTGTTATGTTTGGTGGATTGTCTATTTTAATGTGTGTGTTATCTATTGTCTGGTAAAATTTCTTTTGGTTTGTGTTGAATGTTTGGTTCTGTTTCCTTCTACTTTCACTTTTTTTGTATCTTCTAATTGGCCAATGCTTGTAATTTCTGCTTCTTTTCATCTAATTGCTCTATCGCTTCTTGTTGTGAGATTTTACCTAACCTTTTCCGTTTTTTTCTGACATTTGATGCCTTATAAATTGTGTTAGCTGTCCAATGTATTTCCTCCGTTTTTTTATTCTGATCTGTAGCCTGTGTTGCCATGCTGGTTTTGTGGGTTTCTTCTGTGTGTTGGTTGGCTCTGATCTCTGCCTAGTGTGTATATTTAGTGTAGTCAGTGATCCTATATAAACCAGTAGCTGCAACTCTTCCATAGTTGTGTTTTGATTTATTTTGTTGTGTATGATTGTGTTGATAGTTTTTATTGTTGTTTCGACTTGTGGTTTATTTGGCGGTCTATGCAAGAATGGCCTACTGTCACTAAATGTTTCTTTGTATTCTATATATGTCAGCTGATATTTTTCTTCTATATCTAACATGTGTGTCACTTCGTGTTCTATTTGTACTTGTTCTGGTGGCAGTCTTAACATTTCGTTTTCCTCTGATTGTTTAAATGATTTGTGTTGTTCTTTGTGTTTGCTCTGTGATGTTTGAGTCCATTACTGTATTTTCTTCTCCTTCTGATTGCACATTATTTTGTTCCAGTATTTGTTGTATTTGTTGTTTGGCGTTTTCTAATTCTGACTAGGGTATCCTGTTATTTTAGATTATTACACGGTCTGATCAGCTAGTTGTTGCTCTGTTAAAAATTTTAATTCTGGGTATCTGGTAATAAATGTTGTGTATACTTGTGATCTGTATCCAGTTGTGTTGGTTCCTAGGTTTGTTACTTGGTAATAACAGAACAAAAGGTGTCGATTAACTTCATCTGACCACCTCATCCTCTGTCTTTGTTTTCGTTCTAGGGTGGTTGCAGGAAGCATATCCTGCAGAACACCTCTATTGTTGCTATTCACAAAATACATAAATGACCTGGTGGATGACATCGGAAGTTCACTGAGGCTTTTTGCAGATGATGCTGTGGTGTATCGAGAGGTTGCAACAATGGAAAATTGTACTGAAATGCAGGAGGATCTGCAGCAAATTGACGCATGGTGCACGGAATGGCAATTGAATCTCAATGTAGACAAGTGTAATGTGATGCGAATACATAGAAAGATAGGTCCCTTATCATTTAGCTACAAAATAGCAGGTCAGCAACTGGAAGCAGTTAATTCCATAAATTATCTGGGAGTACTCATTAGGAGTGATTTAAAATGGAATGACCATATAAAGTTGATCGTCGGTAAAGCAGATGCCAGACTGAGATTCATTGGAAGAATCCTAAGGAAATGCAATCCGACAACAAAGGAAGTAGGTTACAGTACGCTTGTTCGCCCAATGCTTGAATACCGCTTAGCAGTGTGGGATCCGCACCAGGTAGGTTTGATAGAAGAGATAGAGAAGATCGAATGGAGAGCAGCGCGCTTCGTTACAGGATCATTTAGTAATTGCGAAAGCGTTACGGAGATGATAGATAAACTCCAGTGGAAGACTCTGCAGGAGAGACGCTCAGTAGCTCGGTACGGGCTTTTGTTAAAGTTTCGGGAACATACCTTCACCGAAGAGTCAAGCAGTATATTGCTGCCTCCTACGTATATCTCGCGAAGAGACCATAAGGATAAAATCAGAGAGATTAGAGCCCACACAGAAGCATACCGACAATCCTTCTTTCCACGTACAATACGAAACTGGAATAGAAGGGACAACCGATAGAGGTACTCAGGGTACCCTCCGCCACACACCGACAGGTGGCTTGCGGAGTATGGATGTAGATGTAGATGTAGATATTTGAATTTAAATCATTTTCCAGTTGGCTAGCAGTGTCGTTACCATTGTAGGCAGGCATAGGGTTCAAGCATCGTCCCTGACCATGACGGCCCTTGTCCGAGGACTCTTTAGTTGTGTTCTGAACCAACTAATCACAGTGAAAGGGGGGTTAGCCCTATTAGTGGTTCGTTCTTTTCGTCGCCTTTTACGACTGGCAGAACATACTGGAGGACTATTCTTTTCCCGGGCCTCCACGGGGATTATTATTATTATTATTATTATTATTATTATTTTGTGTACCATTTTTTATCAAACACCTACTCCATTTTATCTATGTAATCTTTCAATGTATAAAATTTAATGCCTAAAAGGTACTTTTTAGCTGCCTTTTTAAATAAGTATATGTTTGTGATTTCTTTAATCTCTTTAAGTAATTTATTGTACAGTTTTATTCCTTGGTTGAAAATGCTGTTCGAGTTTTATGGTTTTTTTTTTGGTAAATGTAAGTTGAGTCTATCTCTTGTTGCATGGTCATGGACAGAGCTGTTTTTGCAGTAATTACCAATGTTATTTTTTATGTGTACCACTGGCTGGTAAATGTATTCACATGGAGCAGTTAAAATCCCAAGTGTTTGGAACAGATCTTTACAATGAGCAAGTATTTTAACTAAAAGGCACTGCATGTTACACATTGATGATAGGAGTTTAAGAGCATAACATCCTGGTGACATTCTGTTTGGAAGTACCGTTGTGTGTTCACACCACATCAACTGAAAATCGATATTCATACCTAGAAATTTTGCATTTGTTACAGTCTATAGAGATGTTATCTACCTTTAATTTAACATTGTCATTTTTTCTCTTCGAACTGAAATTGATAGCCTTAATTTTCTTTATAATGATTTTCACTTTATTGCTTATCGACCAATCACAAACTTCCATGAGAGTTTCATTTGATTTCTCATCAAGGAGTTCTCTTGTTTTCTCAGTGACTGTAATACTGCTGTTGTCAGCGAAGATAATTTTTTCACCATGAGTACCACTACTGGGAAAGAAGTCATTCATGTATGTCAGGAATAGTATTGGTCCTAAGATGCTTTATTGCAGAACCTCTATATTAATGTATTTTTATTGTGATAAGTGTCTCACTAAATTTTTAGATCTGTTTGAAGTATGTGTTATCTATGCTCTTTATACCCTATCTTCTAAGTATGATTGAAATCAGTCATTAGCTACCCCTCTTATTCCTAATGCTTCTAATTTACTCAATAGAATATTGTGGTCGACTGTATCAAACGCCTTACATAGATACAAAACAATGCCTGTGACACACTCATCTTCATTGCGAATTTTACTATGGCTGTCTCTGTATTTTGCCACTTCAGAAACCAAACTGTGATTCGCTTAAAGGATTGTATTTATTCTGGTAATTCATTAATCTGTCTTTCATAATAGCATCTATTATTTTTGAGTATGCTGACAGTGGGGAAATGAGCCAGTAATTTTCTATGTCTTCTGCATTGTTTTCTTAAGCAAATGTATAACACTTGCCTGTTTTAACTGCTCTGGAAATGTCCCTGATGTGCAGGATTCATTTATTATATTTGTTAAGTGGCCTTGCATAATCCCTGTCCGTTGTTTCAGGACACACATTTGTAATTCATCTAAGCCTACTAAGTTTTTGGTTTTTAGTTTTTTAAACAGTTTTATTTACTTCAATCTCTGGGGTTGGAGGTAACATCATCGTATTGGGTGCAACATTTTTTACAGGTGAGATATTTATTTCTGCCTCGTGATGACTGGGCGTTGTGTGATGTCCTTAGGTTGGTCAGGTTTAAGTAGTTCTAAGTTCTAGGGGACTGATGACCATAGATGTTAAGTCCCATACTGCACAGAGCCATTTGAACTATTTCTATACGTATTTTGGGGAATTTTTGCTGTACCTTCTCTGCAATACTTGAAAAATGCTCGTTTACATAGTTGGCTAAGTGTTGTTGATCATTTACTATCTTATAACGCTCCCTTAGCAGTATGTTATCCTCTGTTTGTTTGCCTCTCCCAGTTTCTTTTTTTATAACATCGCAGACTGCTTTGCTTTCATTCTCTGTGTTATATATTATTTTGTCATTAAATGACTTTTTTGCAACAGTCAGCACCTTCCTATGGATTTTTTGTATCTATGATAGAAATTTAAGAATTCTGGATCATTCCAAATCTTTTTCATGGAACTGACGTTTTTAAGTGTTTGGGAAGACTTCTTAATACCTGCTGTTATCCATTTGTTTTTGTGAGATGTTTATACAGACATGCATACTTTTGGAAATCCCTTTTCAAAGCTCAGTTTAAACAGCGTGGAGATTTTAGAGAATTTCATATTCAGTTTATATTCATTATACACTACATTCAAAATTTGTTTTTCTATTTCTTTTGAAATATCTTTTACTTTAATTTTTGATAGATGTCGTTTGTAGGCTTGTAGTTTATGGAAGAATTCGATGCCTGATTTTACTGTTTTTATTTGGCAGAGATGGTCTCATAGTCTGAGACTTTTTACAACTACATCACATTTTTCCCTGTCCATGTTTGTGGCCACATGATCAATTACTGATGCAGTCATTGTAGTAACCCTTGTTGCACTATTGACCAATAGGGACATGCCAAAACTTTGAAGGATGTTTATGATGGAGCTACTGGATTCATTTATAATATGAGTGCTGATGTTAATGTCCACACACACAATGATGCTGACTTTTGTACTTGAGACTTTATCTATAACTTCTGTTAATTTATTGAAAAAAGTGTCCACACTACCACTCAGAGATCTATACACACACAAAATGATTAATTTCTTGGTGATATCAAGCCCTGTTAATTCAATAGCTAATATTTCAATGTTTTTGTATCCACTTACTGTACTGAGGTCATATCTTAACTTTAACGGCGTTCCTTTTGTGATATAAATGCATTATCCTCCACTCCTTGAAGTAGTTCTGCAGTAAGAGTTTGCCCTTTCACGTAATGATAATACTACATGTAGGACTCCTGTGTCTCTACACCATTACTCAGTAATACAAACTACTGTGCAGTTCAAAGATTGGAGCTCAACTTCTAATAGTTGTATTTTATTTTTTATTGATTGCGTGTTTTGATGGAGTATTGTTAAGTCTGTGAAGTACCCCATGTTACTGTTTCCAATGGTTTGTTTTGCTTTGTGACATCTGGTATGTGTGATATTGGAAGTGTTAAAATCAGTCTTGTGAGTGACTGTTTCAGTAGTTTTTTAAACTGCTGGAGATACTCTTTAGGCAGGGGAACCTGTTGACTGAATTTATCCGAAAAAGACCTACTTTTCCTACCTATGACAACAGGTATTTGACCATGTGTGGCCTGAGATCCACCCTGATACTTTCATGAATCAGATGTACCAATCTTCCCTTCCCAGTGCTGTTTAGGTGTAGGCCATGCCTAGTGAAACCCCATCTGTTGATAGTCCCGACGGACACCAGATAAACATGAATAAAGTTTGCTGTCCTCAGAGCCATCCCTAACCCCACATAGATTCGCCTCACAGCTCCACGACGCTAGAAAAGCTCAACAAAGACTACGTTGGTGCCATAAGTCATGGAAGTTATCTTGTCCAGGTAACTTATGTCACATAGCCCATCCCTGTCCAAACTGTTTCCCACCCCACCCACTATCACTACATGGTCCTCTTTTGTAATATCCTTACAAGAAGACCCTAGGTACTCTATCACATGACTAAGCTATGCATTTGGCTTGAAGATACTGGTAGCATGGTACTAGGCTCCTAAACTTCCCTGTAACTGAGAGCCTACACCTCGCCCATGGCTACTACCTAGTATCAGCACTTTCGTCTTCCTAACACTTTTTACATTCCTAAACTTCTTGACCTAGGTTGAAAAGTGCTGCACATTTCCTGCTCCTTGTTCTACCTGAGGCTCTTCTCCACTTAACTCTGGCAGTAGCAGATACCTGTTTCTGGTGTTGATGATAAAACTGTCAGATCGCTTTCTCTTTTTCCTATCTTCCTGCCAGCTGCCAGTTCCCAACCACCTTCCTTTCCCCTACCTCCCTTGATCCTTATGAGTCTCTTCCTTGCTTCCTTCAACCGTGCCTAAAGGGCACAGATTTTTCCTTTTCTGTTCCCCAATCTAAATGTTCCTACTGCTTAAACTGCAGTTCCAGGAGAGAGCCTCCCAACATTCTCCCCACTGCACCCCCCCCCCCCCCCCCCAGTGAAAATATTTCCTAGATGATTGGCAATAAATCCCTCTACTCACTACCCTAGTACAGCTTCCACATTTCTCACTCATGGTCAGTTTCGAAAGAATAATTAATTTAAAGAAACTTTTAAATTTGTCAAGGATGGGAGACTGGCTGTGTGTAAACAAAAAAGGACACAAATGTGCGGTGGTTGTTGTTTTTGTACTGATTTAGAGATACAATGACAGAAGAAATAATTTCTAATTACTTTGCTTTTAGAGAATGTACGTTATCAGGCATGTTTGGTCAGGTTTTTAAATGCTTATAACTGGAAATATTTTGGCCTAAATGCCGTCTATCTTACTAGTAAACAATACGAAATGTGTTACTTACATACTATTTAGAAACGTTTAATTACACTTTTATTGCCATAATAGACAGTGATGACATTATTAGCTGACTTTTTTTTAAAAGAATTTTGCGCTATCAAGGAAACTTGAATAGAATTTTTTGTGTTTATGACAAGCAAAATTTTGGGTTGTGTCACGACTATTGGGACTTCAGCTCAGGAACAAGGTTTTTCAAGAACAAACTCTGCTGGGATGCTAATATTCAGTTGCGTGGCAAGAGCGGATACTATAGCAAGTATACAAAACAAAGAAAATGTAAATTTGACGCTTTTTCTTCCTGAATAAGTTCTTTTAGCGACGAAGAACATCCTTGTGATCTCACTCAGTAGCAATTGTAGCAGCAGTAACCGATCTTCAACTGTGTTAGACATTTGTTTCTTTATATAGGCGTTGCCGACCACAGCACTGTATTCTGCCTGTTTACATATATCTGTATTTGTATTCGCTGCCTGTACCAGTTTCTTTGAGGTTTCAGTGTATTTGACAGCAGGATCACAGTTACAGGTTATTATTTGCAGCGAGTTAGCTGCTGGGCTTGAAAGCAGACGTGTACAGCCTAAACCTCTGTCTTCATCGAGCCATCCTCTTTAAGCAGAGCTGTACATAGCCACATTACGTAAGGTGCGCGGAATAACAGATAAAGTCACAGCGTCTCGCGGAACGTTCTTAAAACCCACTACACCTAGGTTAATACTATGTTCCTTGACTTCCGGAACATATTCTATATAGCTTCACACTGTCGTTCAGTGAATAAAAATAAGAGCTACCCGAGTAATGGACCCGATTTTTCACCAAAAAAAAAAGTTCAGATGTGTGTGAAATCTTATGGGACTTAATTACTAAGGTCATCAGTCCCTAAGCTTACACACTACTAAACCTAAATTATCCTAAGGACAAACACACACACCCATGCCCGAGGGAGGACTTGAACCTCTACCGGGACCAGTCACACAGTCCATGACTGCTGCGCCGTAGACCGCTCGGCTAATGCCGCGCGGACGATTTTTCACTGGATTCACTATGTTGTCCTTAACGTGATAAAACCGACAGAAGGGACGTCGAACAGATGTGCAGAACTATAGATCTATATCTCCAACGTCGATCAGTTGTAGAATTTTGGAGCACGTGTTATGTTAGAGTATAATGACGTTTATGGAGACTAGAAATCTACTTTGTAGGAATCAGCACGAGTTTCGAAAAAGACGGTCGTGTGAAATCCAGCTCGCGTTATTCGTCCACGAGACTCAGAGGGCCATAGACACCGGTTCCCAGGTAGATGCCGTGTTTCTTGACTTCCGCAAAGCGTTCGATACAGTTGCCCACATTCGTTTAATGAACAAAGTAAGAGCTTATGGACTATCTGACCAATTGTGTGACTGGATTGAAGAGCTCCTAGATAACAGCACGCAGCATGTCATTCTCAATGGAGAGAAGTCTTCCGAAATAAGAGTCATTTCAGGTGTGCCGTAGGGGAGGGTCGTAGGACCGTTGCTATTCACAATATACATAAAAGACCTTGTTGATAACATCGGAAGTTCACTGAGGCATTTTCGGGATGACGCTGTGGTATATCGAGAGGTTGTAACAATGGAAAATTGTACTGAAATGCAGGGCGATCTGCAGCGAATTGACGCATGGTGCAGGGAATGGCAATTGAATCTCAGTGCAGACAAGTGTAATGTGCTGCAAATACATGGAAAGAAAGGTCCCTTACCATTTAGCTACAATATAGCAGGTCAGCAACTGGAAGCAGTTAATTCCATAAATTAGCTGGGAGTACGCATTAGGATTAAATTAAAATGGAATGATCATATAAAGTTGATCGTCACAGTACGCTTGTTCGTCCACTGCTTGAATACTGCTCAGCAGTGTGGTATCCGTACCAGATAGGGTTGATAGAAGAGATGGAGAAGATCCAACGGAGAGCAGCGCTCTTCGTTAGAGGATCATTTAGTAATCTCGAAAGCGTTACGGAGATGATAGGTAAACTTCAATGGAAGACTCTGCAGGAGAGACTCTCAGTAGCTCGCTACGGGCTTTTGTTGAAGTTTCGAGAACATACCTTCACCGAGGAGTCAAGCAGTATATTGCTGCCTCCTACTTATATCTCGCGAAGAGACCATGAGGATAAAATCAGAGAGATTAGAGCTCACACAGAGGCATATCGACAATCCTGCTTTCCACGAATAATACGAGATTGGAATAGAAGGGAGAACCGATAGAGGTACTCATGATAACCTCCTCGACGCACTGTCCGGTGGCTTGCGGAGTAGGCATGTAGATGTAGATTTAAAGATGGTTTCGGGAGTACCCCTATAAAGTTTTGCGAGGGCATTACTATTTACAATACACACTGTAAGTATTTAAAGATACATGCCACGAAGGAGTATTGCAAAACAGGTCACAAACTAATACTGATACAGGTATCACTGAAAAATGCAAAATTACAATCTTTGCGGCAGATGGATGACTATGTGAGGCTCCGGCGCAATTGCACCGCGCATCTGGCAAGAATAGTAAGCTGCTGACTTGTCGATAGCAGGGAATAAAGTCTTTGCGAATTTCGTCCCGTTTACTGTGTTGGACACCAATTATGCCTCGCAGACAAGCTTGTGAACAGTACAGGCAGATGTCAACATTTGAAGGAGGAGCTGTAGTTGGGCTCAAAGTAACCGGCTGATAGATGACGAATCGCTCTACATCTGAAAAGGAGGGATGCAGCTATTCGGCAAATGATGGCGGGAATAAGCAAACCACGTCTGAACACAGCATTTACTTAGAGACGATTGAATATAAGGAATTAGCAGTCATCAGAGAGGCACTCGGAGACCCGGATTCATCGATATTATCGATGTGACGCCACTGCGGCTCACTGAAAGGTGGCTGAGTTCACGGCCCCTGTGTGTCAACTACATTGACCTCTGTGCACCAAAAAGCCCGTTTGCAATGGTTTCGGGAACTTGCGGCCTAGAATCTCACTGACGGAGTAGAATTGTTTCCAATAATGAGTCCTGCTTCGAATCAAGCCCCAATGAGCAGCAAAGTCACGTCTGGAGATTCCCAGTGTAGCCGTCTGTCGCACGCCATACAGTCCGACACACAGCAATGATGATTTGGGACGTCATTTCATTTCATCAGTGGCACCCTTATTTGCCCTTCATGGCAAGCCCTGTCTGCCACCGCAGCTGCTTGGACAGTGCACTGGCTATTCGTGCCAGGGGGCCTGGATTCGATTCCCGGCTGAGTTGGAGATTCTCTCCGCTCAGGGACTGGGTTTTTGTGTCGTCTTCATCATCATCATTTCATCCTCATCGACTAGCAAGTCACCGAACTGGCGTCACCTCAAAAGACTTGCACCAGTCACTCAGGAGGCTGTCGTCATTTATTATGGCAAGCCGTTGAAACACCCCCGATTAATTCCTTTACTGGATTTTGAGCAATTTGTCAAAGCCGCCAAACAGTTAATTATTATGATTGTATGACCGTGTGCTTAATGGATGAAAGGCTATCGGTTTTTCTGCTGTGATTTCGGGGGTATTTCAACCGAGTGCGGCTGTTTTGCAACTGAATAGTGGAATGATTGAAAGTTTGTCCATTGTTAAGGACCATAAAGGTTGCGATGTACAAACTGATATATATTTCCTACTAACACACAAATTCTGAGGCACTTGCTACCTTCGCTTTACACATCTAATCATGGCTATATACACTCCTGGAAATGGAAAAAAGAACACATTGACACCGGTGTGTCAGACCCACCATACTTGCTCCGGACACTGCGAGAGGGCTGTACAAGCAATGATCACACGCACGGCACAGCGGACACACCAGGAACCACGGTGTTGGCCGTCGAATGGCGCTAGCTGCGCAGCATTTGTGCACCGCCGCCGTCAGTGTCAGCCAGTTTACCGTGGCATACGGAGCTCCATTGCAGTTTTTAACACTGGTAGCATGCCGCGACAGCGTGGACGTGAACCGTATGTGCAGTTGACGGACTTTGAGCGAGGGCGTATAGTGGGCATGCGGGAGGCCGGGTGGACGTACCGCCGAATTGCTCAACACGTGGGGCGTGAGGTCTCCACAGTACATCGATGTTGTCGCCAGTGGTCGTCGGAAGGTGCACGTGCCCGTCGACCTGGGACCGGACTGCAGCGACGCACGGATGCACGCCAAGACCGTAGGATCCTACGCAGTGCCGTAGGGGACCACACCGCCACTTCCCAGCAAATTAGGGACACTGTTGCTCCTGGGGTATCTCCATGAAGCTGGGCTACGGTCCCGCACACCGTTAGGCCGTCTTCCGCTCACGCCCCAACATCGTGCAGCCCGCCTCCAGTGGTGTAGCGACAGGCGTGAATGGAGGGACGAATGGAGACGTGTCTTCTTCAGCTGTGAGAGTCGCTTCTGCCTTGGTGCCAATGATGGTCGTATGCGTGTTTGGCGCCGTGCAGGTGAGCGCCACAATCAAGACTGCATACGACCGAGGCACACAGGGCCAACACCCGGTATCATGGTGTGGGGTGCGATCTCCTACACTGGCCGTACACCTCTGGTGATCGTCGAGGGGATACTGAATAGTGCACGGTACATCCAAACCGCCATCGAACCCATCGTTCTACCATTCGTAGACCGGCAAGGGAACTTGCTGTTCGAACAGGACAATGCACGTCCGCATGTATCCCGTGCCACCCAACGTGCTCTAGAATGTGTAAGTCAACTACCCTGGCCAGCAAGATCTCCGGATCTGTCCCCCATTGAGCATGTTTGGGACTGGATGAAGCGTCGTCTCACGCGTTCTGCACGTCCAGCACGAACGCTGGTCCAACTGAGGAGCCAGGTGGAAATGGCATCACAAGCCGTTCCACAGGACTACATGCAGCATCTCTAAGATCGTCTCAATGGGAGAATAGCAGCCTGCATTGCTGCGAAAGGTGGATATACACTGTACTAGTGCCGACATTGTTCATTCTCTGTGGTCTGTGTCTATGTGCGTGTGGTTCTGTCAGTATGATCATGTGATGTATCTGACCCCAGGAATGTGTCAATAAAGTTTCCCCTTCCTGGGACAATGAATTCACGGTGTTCTTATTTCAATTTCCAGAAGTGTATCTTATTGGTTGCTGATTTTAATTACTTAGTCACAGGGAATGATGATGTTTAACATTCAAAACAATCCTCACTGCAATCCATGGTTGTTGCTGGCCGACGCGGTTGACGCGAAACACGAATTTCGGCACTTGTCACTTTCTGTTTCATATCACTCGCGAATCGGTATTAGTGAGGGTCAACCGCACGGCGATCAGGGGGACGTGCTCACTCGTCATACTCCAGTGAATTTTACCGTTTACAACTCACTCGACCACCATTCTTTCCCGTCTCTCCAGCACTACTCCGCACTCGACACTCGTCTGACTGCCTTCTGCAGTGCATGACAATCGACTCCTGTCTACTATCGACCTGGGCGTCGGATACTAGCAACTATGTCCGTGGGATCACAGATCCCTTACACCGTCCTGGGCTCACATTTTAGCAAGACAACTCTGATCCGCACACGGTGACAGTTTCTACTGCTTCATTTGTCCTCGTGCTTGCCAAACCTACCTTGGCTAGTAAGACCGCCGGATCTCCCCCAAACTCAGAACGTGGTGACCATCATGGGGCAGTGCCATCCAACCAGCTGGGGATTTTGAGGATTTTTTAGTAACTCCATAACTCTCCCAAGCTCAAAAATCACCATTGCCAGTCGGCAGAAAAAGGATGTTGTGTGTTTCGGGGAAAGCTGCTGCTGAAATTCCGAGCGCGTACGTTCGAACGACAACATAATACTTCCTCCCAATTACAGGGCGCAAAGGGTTGAGTGCTAATATTTTTATATGTGGTACCTTAATACATCAGTGTGTTGGCTGTTTTTCTCTGCATCAAACTGTTTTCCCACAAACACATCAAAAATTTCCTGCACAGCCTTAACTGTACCACTAAATGGACTGCGTCTGACGGTATAGACTGTCCCTTTTGCATAAACATGTCAACGTCTCAATACCTGACCTGCTCCCAAGGGGAAAACAAGCACTAACATCTTGATCTTGCCACATGAACGTGGAGCTACCAGAGGTATCACCCAACCTACAAACTAACCACTTGTAATGGGTATAGTTATTAGGCTGCGAATCATGTAAATACTGATGTGAGTTTGTTCAGTACACCATCATTAGTCACCAATAGAAATATCGGCACTTACCCCTGTTACAACGCTGTATTTCTAACCTAAAGCCCACTAAGTGAAAAAAAGAGGAATTAAAGCGCACACAGATGTTTAGGGACAGGTTTCGTCCAGGTATCATTTGCAAATGGAATAGAGATGGTGGGAATTAATAGTCGTTCTAGAGATACCTCCCACTGTACACCGTAAGTGTATAGACGTAAACGTAGGAGAACGTCTCTGTGATATTCATCATCCCTCAAAATTTTCAACACAGACTGGACTTTAAATATATCAATGGGAATATGCAAATTTGTCATTTGATGACATGATGGAGACCGTGGCTGTTGTTTGAAGACAAATGTTGATGGTGTTAGGACAGCAACCTGCCACAAATGTACTTTCAGTTCCTTTATTCAAAGGGTACCGTTACCGGGTTCGAATCGTCGTGATTCATCACAGTCAGCTTCTCCACAAATAATAAATTACAAAAAAAAGTCATACATGATGTAAACACCTCCAAGAGTCCCTAAGGTAAACCAGGAATATACAAACTCAATTGCGATACATGCCCAAAATACTACAATGGACAGTGGCAGAAGTTTTGAAATTAGATACAAAGAACATATTGATGGTTTCAGACTTGATAACTTGAACCAATCACCATTTGCAGCCCATATTGATGAAGAAAACCATTCAGTATGAAACACTGAGGAAAACTTAAAAAATTTACATCTAACAAAAAAGGAGCCACTATGAATATATTAGGAGAAACTGAAAAACACACACACAAAAACAGCACCCCAGACTTTATGCTTAACGAACAAACAGAGTTAGCTAACACCCCTTTCCTGAAAAATTTCCAAAAATTGCTTTCCAACCTCCAAAGCAAACCTTTCTGCATATAAAGTAGTAAATTTATATGTTACTATAATTCCATTATGATTAATGCAATTAAATAATATACTTTTTTACCTATACAGTACTCTCTCTCTCGCTCTCTCTCTCTCTCTCTCTCTCTCTCTCTCTCTCTCTCTCTATATATATATATATATATATATATATATATATATATATATATATATATATAAAACTCAAAAATTCAGTGTCTCTGTACTAGTGTAGATAGCATTACAGTTGCGTAAATGAATATATGATCCTTTCCAAACATAGGACATCATCGTCAAATGTTACGACATGTCATAGCATCTGTGACACTCATATGTTTGTAAGCTCTTTGTATGTGTCAAAGCATGTTGTGCGCCGTAGAAATCTTCTCAGTGACAAACCTAAATTGTTCAGTGAAAACAACTTAAGTGTGCAACAATAAGAATTCAGTGGGAATGTATCTACATCTGTTGGACGAATGTTATGAAAACAAACACTCCAAACCGTCGTTTCACGTATGTCACATGCAACGAAAATCTGTAACGCAACCATGTGTGTGTAGCGTGTTTATAATTATGTATCATTTGTATTTTAGGGCAATTAATCTATAAAAAATGCACCACATGTCATAAAGAAAGCGTGTAAACAATTTGAGGATGAATCACAACGAGTCGAAACTGGTAACGGTACCCTTTGAATAAAAGAACTGAAAGTAAACTTGTGGCTGGTTGCTGTCCTAACACCATCAACATTTGTCTTCAATGGGAATACTTTCGAATAAGAGTTGCAGTCGGACATCTATCAGAAATGCGTGGTTACCTTGCATCCCAGTGTCGTTCTCCGTCTGCCACTGTGAGGGTCTGGGCTGCAGAAACTGAAGTTGACCTGACAAGTTCGACAGGAAACTTGGGTGAAAGTCCTGAGAACGGCCCTTAGGGATGCGGAGGACCACCTCTGCCTACCGGACATCTAAACAGCGCCCGGCTGCCAGCAAACTCCGGCGAGTTCCAGCTCTCCGTAACTTGTCTCCGTTACTTACGCTATAGTGAGCCGAGTTACTCATAGATGGTCCTCTCAGTTCTGCAAGAGGCACAGGCACCCAGATCAGTGAATCCAGATACCACTTAAAGGAATAGTCACTTTTGAGTCTAGTGAACAGTGTCAATACTGACTACGTACCTTCAGTACGCTGGGAATGTCAATTTTTCATAAATATGTATAGATTTCGGAGTTTGCAAAAAGAGTATTTCCCTCAGCTGCGAAGTGTGCGCCATTTTTTAAAGTTCTTGTTAGATTAAAACCTTTTGGTGAACCTGGAGTCCATTCCTTAAATTCACCTTTTGCTCCAGTTCTTGCACAGTTTGAACTTTGCAAGCGTGCAAGGCGAACCGTTTGAGCTCTATCATTACAGCAGGTATGTGTTACCTGCCGTAATCTAGCTGTCTGATCACAGTCCTCCAAGTAGCTAGGATCTTACGGAACGAAGTTCTAACCGTATTAACATCAGGTGGCTGCTTCTGACATTTATGTCCGAACTTTCTTCGCACAGGATGATTTCCTTCCCGCATATCTCACTCACACACTGGGTATAGTCATTTCCAATACTTCGTTAGCACATGAAAGAGGAGAAAATGAATCGTTTGGATTAAGATGTACACATAACTTTTTGACTTGGAAAAATGCGTGACACAATCCTGTCTTATAACACTAGTTTATTTAAGACCGGTTTCGGTCATTGACCACCTAGCAAATAAGAAAGAATACCAGAATGAGATCTTCACTCTGCAGCGGAGTGTGCGCTGATATGAAACTTCCTGGCAGATTAAAACTGTGTGCCCGACCGAGACTCGAACTGTGAGTACCGGGCGTGAGTCGTGCTTCGGTAGCTCATTTGGTAGAGCACTTGCCCGCGAAAAGCAAAGGTCCCGAGTTCGAGTCTCGGTCGGGCACACAGTTTTAATCTGCCTGGAAGTTTCAAGAAAGAATACAATCACAACATTTCTCTTCAGAAAGAGATGAGTTTACGTCTCAGTCAAAACTTTTTAGCTTGCTCGATCTCCCGAGGTAATTTCATTGTATTTTTTTTTAATTTTTAGGGGACATAGTGTTATTCAAGAGTTGATCGAAACGTTGACATTCTTCGGCAGCGTTTGCAAGAGGGATTTCAGCAGAGCTCCCAACATAGCACTTATTTACAACCGCTCGCTCACCGATAGATCTGTACCTACAGATTGGAAAATTGCGCAGGTAGCACCAGTGTTTAAGAAGGGTAGTAGGAGTAATCCATCTAACTGCAGACCTATATCATTGACGTCGGTTTGCAGTAGGGTTTTGGAGCATATACTGTATTCAAACATTATGAATCACCTCGAAGGGAACGATCTATTGACACGTAATCAGCATGGCTTCAGAAAACATCGCTCTTGTGCAATGCAGCTAGCTCTTTATTCGCACGAAGTAATGACCGCTAACGACAGGGGATCTCAGGTTGATTCCGTATTTCCATATTTCCAGAAAGCTTTTGACACCGTTCCTTACAAGCGACTTCTAATCAAGCTGCGGGCCTATGGGATATCGTCTCAGTTGTACGGCTGGACTCGTGATTTCCTGTCAAGAAGGCCGCAGTTCGTAGTAATAGACGGCAAATCATCAAGTAAAACTGAAGTAATATCAGGTGTTTCCCAGGGAAGCGTCCTGGGACCACTGCTGTTTCTGATCTATATAAATGACCTGGGTGACAATCTGAGCAGTTCTCTTAGGTTGTTCGCAGATAATGCTGTAATTTACCTTCTAGTAAGGTCATCCGAAGACCAGTATCAGTTGCTAAGCGATTTAGAAAAGATTGCTGTATGGTGTGGCAGGTGGCAGTTGACGCTAAATAACGAAAAGTGTGAGGTGATTCACAAGAGTTCCAAAAGAAATCCGTTGGAATTCGATTACTCGATAAATAGTACAATTCTCAAGGCTGTTAATTCAACTAAGTAACTGGGTGTTAAAATTACGAACAACTTCAGTTGGAAGGACCACATAGATAATATTGTCGGGAAGGCGAGCCGAAGGTTGCGTTTCATTGGCAGGACACTTAGAAGATGCAACAAGTCCACTAAAGAGACAGCTTACACTACACTCGTTCGTCCTCTGTTAGAATATTGCTGCGCGGTGTGGGATCCTTACCAGGTGGGATTGACGGAGGACATCGAAAGGGTGCAAAAAAAGGGCAGCTCGTTTTGTATTATCACGTTATAGAGGAGAGAGTGTGGCAGATACGATACACGAGTTGGGATGGAAGTCAATACAGCATAGACGTTTTTCGTCGCGGCGAGACCTTTTTACGAAATTTCAGTCACCAACTTTCTCTTCCGAATGCGAAAATATTTCGTTGAGCCCAACCTACATAGGTAGGAATCATCATCAAAATAAAATAAGAGAAGTCAGAGCTCGAACTGAAAGGTTTAGGTGTTCGTTTTTCCCGCGCGATGTTAGGTATTGGAATGGTAGAGAGATAGTATGATTGTGGTTCGATGAACCCTCTGCCAAGCACTTAAATGTGAATTGCAGGGTAGTCATGTAGATGTAAATGTAGATACAGCAGACACCTGGAATCTGGGAGCGAGGAAGATAGTCCATGAAATGTCGTTTAAAATCTTGTGTTAGTGACAATGGCAGACATTTTGAGCAGTAAAATACCTACTGAACCAAGCTGTAAATTTGAACACAAAACGACAGAAACCAAGGAAGCAAGTAACAACAAAAATATTCTATAACTAAGAAAATAAAAAAAGGACTGTATGTATATATGAACCTTTTTTTATACATCCTGTTAAGTCCTCTGTCCAATCCACAAAAATGGCCCCACATGTTAGCTACCGCTCTGCATGTACTTAGAAAAGTGCACGGCACACTGCTCTCTAGTAATAATTATTAGGACCGGTTTTGGACTATGACCATCCTCCAGGTAAGAAATTATAGAGTCACATCACGTGTCTCACACATATATTCACACACGAACAACAACTTAAACTCATTCAAAGTGCATAAAACAGTGAATGTTCTAGAAACAAGATAATGTGGCCCTATCTGTCGTAAGCTACATATTTTGACTACTGTTAAGTCGTTGTTGGAATGTGAAGACATGTTATTGCAATAAAGAGAGTTTCTTACGGTTCTGCTTTTTTCTCACTTTTCCTTTTTCTCCTTGAAACCTTACTGCTCTTTCTCTGCTCACCCAGCATCTGTTACATAATTTAGAAAAAAGCATTGGTTATTTGAAATTACTATCAGGTGTTTACAGTTACACTGATGGTATTCCGAGTGTTGTAGCGCTGGCTGTATGCATCACAGGGCAATGAAATATCAGAGGTATGTCCATTAATTTGTGCGCTCGCAGAGTGCCGCTGTCGTTTTCAGATTTTGTGGAAATTACTCAAAAGTAAGGCTTTTACAAATATGAAAAACCAGTCCAAGTACAGAATGTACCTCGGATCAAATGTTAAACTGAAATTTAAAAGTGTTGATGTCGAGAAAATCTTGACAATACTTTACTTAGTAGTCTATGTGTTACATTACTAATCCTCTATACAACATTATTCAATAAGTGAGATCAAATTAAGAAAAAGCATTATCCAAAACTAGTTACAAGATATTTTTTTTTTTTAATAAGAGCTGGAAGAGCTCACCAGACCCTTAGAAAATTTAAGGAAAACAAAGGTGGAAAGATTGGGCACCTAATTCAGCTTTATTTGCAACACCTTTTATTGCTTTTAGTTTCTCATGGTATATGTAATTTATTCAAACACTTTTAAGATTTTGCAACATACAAAAAACATACAATAAGCCCAGTTAACATAAACCCAAGGAAACAATGAAACGGGTGTTCAGGTTCAACTTTCAACGAGAGGAAGTTCTTCACATAATTCAAAATTTGTTAAATTTAGTTTTACAAATTCCAGAAATTGATAATTAAACTATGAGAATCTGAGGAGCAGGCCTCCACGTCAAATTTTCAGTGTAAGTTTCCTTGCACGGTTACAAATTTTTTTAAATTAAATTAGACTATGAAGATCTGTGGAGCGAGCCACAATATTAAATTTTCAGCAGAAAATTCCTTACATATTTTTCAACTTGTTATATTATATTTTACAAAAGTTGAAAATAGGGAATAATCAGCCCAATGAATATTAAATAGAAGGAATTCACAGAGTGGGAATGTAATTTAAATTTTCGGAAACAACAACTCCCTAAGTCAAGTAAATTGTAATGACATCAAACATTCACAACATTCTCAACCTGGAATAATCAGATGCACAGGCCTTCAACCTTGAATTTAAGAAAGCCTTTACATAAATTCGAACCCCATTGGGATAGTTCAAAACAGCTAAAATTAAATCCAGACTCTTGGAGTGGGACAACTCTAAAACACAAACAAGTCACATTACTGGCCATTAAAACTGCTACACCAAGAAGAAATGAAGATCATAAACGGGTATTCATTGGACAAATATATTATACTAGAACTGACATGTGAGTACATTTTCACGCAATTTGGATGCATAGATCCTGAGAAATCAGTACCCAGAACAACCACCTGTGGCCATGATACGCCTGGGCATTGAGTCAAACAGAGCTTGGATGGCGTGTACAGGTACAGCTGCCCATGCAGCTTCAACACGATACCACAGTTCATCAAGAGTAGTGTCTGGCGTATTGTGACGAGCCAGTTGATCGGCCGCCATTGACCAGACGTTTCCAGTTGGTGAGAGATCTGGAGAATGTGCTAACCAGGGCAGTAGTCGAACATTTTCTGTATCCAGAAAGGCCCATACAGGACTTGCAACATGGGGTCGTGCATTATCCTGCTGAAATGTAGGATTTCGCAGGAATCGAATGAAGGGTAGAGCCACGGGTCGTAACACATCTGAAATGAAACGTCCACTGTTCAAAGTGCAATCAGTGCGAACAAGAGGTGACCGAGACGTGTAACCAATGGCACCCCATACCATCACGTCGGTGATACACCAGTGTGGCGATGACGAATACAGACTTCCAATGTGCGTTTACCGCGATGTCGCCAAACACGGATGTAACCATCATGATGCTGTAAACAGAACCTGGATTCATCCGAAGAATTGGCGTTTTGCCATTCGTGCACCCAGGTTCGTCGTTGAGTACACCATCGCAGGCGCCTGTCTCTGATGGAGTGCCAAGCGTAACCGCAGCCATGGCCAGGGAGCTGGTAGTAAATGCCGCTGCAAACGTCGTCGGACTGTTCGTGCAGATGGTTGTTGTCTTGCAAACGTCCCCATCTGTTGACTCAGGGATCAAGACGTGGCTACACGATTCGTTACAACCATGCGGATAAGATGCCTGTCATCTCGACTGCTAGTGATACGAGGCCGTTGGGATCCAGCACGGCGTTCCGTATTACCTTTCTGAACCCACCAATTCCATATTCTGCTAACATTCATTGGATCTCGACCAATGCGAGCAGCAATGTCGCGATACAATAAACCGCAGTTGCGATACGCTACAATCCGACCTTTACCAAAGTCGGAAACGCGATGGTACGCATTTCTCCTCCTTACACGAGGCATCACAACAACGATTCACCAGGCAACGTCGGTCAACCGCTGTTTCTGTATGAGAAATCGGTTGGAAACTTTCCTCATGTGAGCACGTTGAAGGTGTCGCCACCGGCATCAACCTTGTGTGAATGCTCTGAAAAGCTAATCATTTTCATATCACAACATCTTCTTCCTGTCGGTTAAATTTCGCGTCTGTAGCACATCTTCGTGGTGTAGCAGTACTGTATAATTAAATCAATCAAGTACCAAGCATGACCCGAACACAGATGGAATGAATAGGGTTTACGGGGAAATGAAATGTAATTTACAGTAGTAATAGTCAGTAGGAATATTCATTACTGAAATATAAGTGTGAAAGAGGGGAGCAGGAAACAAGAGCATTCAAATCACAAGCTACCGCGCCACTCACCGAGCCCATATAGCCTGAGGTGGTGGCCAAGCGGTTCTAGACGCTACAGTGTGGAACCGCGCGACGGCTATTGTCGCAGGTTCGAATCCTGCCTCGGGTATGGATGTGTGTGATGTCCTTAGGTTCGTTAGGTTTAAGTAGTTCTAAGTTCTAGGGGACTGATGACAACAGCAGTTAAGTCCAATAGTGCTCAGAGTCATTTGAACCATTTCTTTTGTAGCCCTAGAACCGCTCGGCCACTCCGACCTGCAATAACTAAAACAATTTTAAACAACACATTAAAGAAGGTACAGAATCACACCCGCAAAATTTTACTTTATTAAGTTCAAGGCTGTTTAACATTAAATGCAAGGTCTGAAACCTCATTTGCCTTCCCCAATTTTTAGACGACTTGCTCACATTTGCATGAACTCACCACGCGATAACTGAAATGTTAATTCTAATATCTCTTATTTGAGGGTTGCCCAGAAAGTAGTGCACTACATTTTTTGTCTTCAACAATTGTTATTGAATATAATGAGAATTATGTCCTCAAAATGTCCTTCACGGATGGCATCCTTTAATGGCCGAAAGAAATGGAAGATTGAAGGGGCTAGGTAAGGCTCTTGGGTGGTTGGGGTAACACTGTCCAACTCTGCATTGCGATGTGTTCAGCAGTCCTCTGACTTGTATGGGGCCGAGCGTTATTGGGTTGCAGCAAAACATCTGGGTTGCTGTGGCACCATTGTCGTGTGGCGATACCTGTAAGACACCTCTAGCCCACGCCTCTCGCGGTGTGCGTTTAACCCCATTTAAACGACGCGCCAAGCGCGCGCCCAGCGGCTGTACGATTAATTAAATAATCGGCGTGCCAAACTCAGTTGAAATCTCTGGTCCAGAGGGACGTGAAGAGGCTGTGGTCCAGAGAGAGAGTAGAGTCAGTCGAGTCTTGTTCAGTCTTAAGAGTCAGTCGAGCTAGAAAGTGTCTTGTGAAACGATCATTCTGTGGAATACTATTAGTGTGATGATTTCTTTTATATGCGCTGTGTTGTCTTCTTCAATGAGTAAAAAAAGAAATATAGGTAAAATAAATTTTTGTGATGTCCATCAATAAGTTCATTCCAGTAAAAATAGAACCACTTCCCTTCACCTTTATTCACCCTTTTTTCTTTCTTTCCTTTCAACAAAATTAAAAACGAAAAATTACCAACCTCCCCCTTTTTTCTTTTAATTCCGGACATCACAGTCGGCAGAATAGCGTCACGTTGTATTAAGGTGACGATAAATGCTTCTGAATTAATGGTACATCCTCATGGCATCGCATCAATGAGAATCATACATTCACAGTCCCACAACAGAGTTATCTTGACCTTACCGGCGGAAGCAGTCGCTTTGAATATTCTCTTCTGTGGGGAGTGGGAATGGGGCGATTGCGTCGACAGTGGTTTTGTTTCGGGCTCAAGAAGTTGAACGTAGGTTTCAACAGTTGTCGCAATTCGGGACAGGCCTGTCCCTCAGCTTCAAAACGTTGCAACAAATCTAGACAATTGTTTCTTCTGTGCTATTTGTGATCCATCGTTAGACACAACGGGACCCATCTTGCAGACACTAATAAATATCCAAGAGTGCAGATAATTGCATCCACTCTTCCTTTGCTGATTGACAGATGTAGCGTCAACTACCGAGTCGCAATGCATCTGTCCTCGCGAATGACATCACCTCGCTGCAACATGTTTTGTGTGAACGCCGTGGATGATCTCCCCGACCGCTGCAAATCCTGGAGCTCCGCCGAACCGCCTTCTGATGACAACACCAACCATTTCCAACTGCTAACTTTACTGTCGTGGTCTAGGGGTAGCGTCTTTGACTCATAATCAAAAACGTCTTCGGTCCCGGGTTCGATCCCTGCCATTGCCTAAATTTTGATAAATTATCAGCGTTGGCGGCCGAAGACTTCCGGCATATGAAGTCAGCCTGATTCCTGCCAACGGCCTTGTCAAAGTGGGCGGAGGAGCGGATAGAGGTTCAGGGCACTCTCTTGTCCTAGGGGTGGGAAATTGCCCCTGAAGGCGGAAGAATCAGCAGTGATCAACGACATGAGGAGGCAGAAGGCAATGGAAACCACTGCATTAAAGACACGTAATACGTATCCACAGGACATGTGGCCTGTTGTTGAAGAAGTGTCATGATGATCTCTCCAGTGGCAAAAGATTCCGGAATAGTCCCCCATTCGGATCTCTGGGAGGGGACTGCCAAGGGGGAGGTTACCATGAGAAAAAGATTGAATACTCAACGAAAGGATAATGTTCTACGAGTCGGGGCGTGGAATGTCAGAAGCTTGAACGTGGTAGGGAAACTAGAAATTCTGAAAAGGGAAATGGAAAGGCTCAATCTAGATATAGTAGGGGTCAGTGAAGTGAAGTGGAAGGCAGACAAGGATTTCTGGTCAGATGAGTATCGGGTAATATCAACAGCAGCAGAAAATGATATAACAGGTGTAGGATTCGTTATGAATAGGAAGGTAGGGCAGAGGGTGTGTTACTGTGAACAGTTGAGTGACCGGGTTGTTCTAATAAGAATCCACAGCAGACCATCAGCGACAACGATTGCTCAGGTATACATGCCGACGTCGCAAGCTGAAGATGAACAGATAGAGAAAGTGCATGAGGATATTGAAAGGGTAATGCAGTATGTAAAGGGGGACGAAAATCTACTAGTCATGGGCGACTGGAATGCAGTTGTAGGGGAAGGAATAGAAGAAAAGGTTACAGGAGAATATCGGCTTGGGACAAGGAATGAAAGAGGAGAAAGACTAATTGAGTTCTGTAACAAGATTCAGCTAGTAATAGTGAATACCCTGTTCAAGATTCACAAGAGGAGGAGGTATAATTGGAAAAGGTCGGGATCTACGGGAAGATTTCAATTAGATTACATCATCGTGAGACAGGGATTCCGAAATCAGATACTGGATTGTAAGGCGTACCCAGGAGCAGATATATACTCAGATCACAATATAGTAGTGATGAAGAGTAGGCTGAAGCTCAAGACATTAGTCAGGAAGAATCAATACGCTAAGAAGTGGGATACGGAAGTTCTAAGGGATGACGAGATACGTTTGAAGTTCTCTAACGCTATAGATACATCAATAAGGAATAGTGCAGTAGGCAACACAGTTGAAGAGGAATGGACGTCTCTAAAAAGGGCCATCACAGAAGTTAGGAAGGAAAACATAGGTACAAAGAAGGTAGCTGCGAAGAACCATGGGTAACAGAGGAAACATTTCAGTTGATTGATGAAAGGAGGAAGTACAAACATGCTCCGGGAAAATCAGGAATACAGAAATACAAGTCCCTGAGGAAGGAAATAAATAGGAAGTGCAGCGAAGCTAAGACGAAATGGCTGCAGGAAAAATGTGAAGAAATCGAAAAAAAATGATTGTCGGAAGGACAGACTCAGCATACAGGAAAGTCAAAACAACCTTTGGTGACATTAAAAGCCACGGTGGTAACATTAAGAGTGCAACGGAAATTCCACTGTTAAATGCAGAGGAGAGAGCAGATAGGTGGAAAGAATACATTGAAAGCCTCTATGAGGGTGAAGATTTGTCTGATGTGATAGAAGAAGAAACAGGAATCGATTTAGAAGAGATAGGGGATCCAGTATTAGAATCAGAATTTAAAAGAGCTTTGGAGGACTTACGGTCAAATAAGGCAGAAGGGATAGATAACATTCCATCAGAATTTCTAAATCATTAGGGGAAGTGGCAACAAAACGACTATTCACGTTGGTGTGAAGAATATATGAGTCTGGCGACATACCATCTGACTTTCGGAAAAGCATCATCCACACAATTCCGAAGACGGCCAGAGCTTACAAGTGCGAGAATTATCGCACAATCAGCTTAACAGCTCATGCATCGAAGCTGCTTAGAAGTATACTATACAGAAGAATGGAAAAGAAAATTGAGAATGCGCTAGGTGACGATCAGTTTGGCTTTAGGAAAAGTAAAGGCACGAGAGAGGCAATTCTGACGTTACGGCTAATAATGGAAGCAAGGCTAAAGAAAAATCAAGAGACGTTCATAGGATTTGTCGACCTGGAAAAAGCGTTCCACAATATAAAATGGTGCAAGCTGTTCAAGAATCTGAAAAAAGTAGGGGTAAGCTATAGGGAGAGACGGGTAATATACAATATGAACAACAACCAAGAGGGAATAGTAAGAGTGGACGATCAAGAACGAAGTGCTCGTATTAAGAAGGGAGTAAGACAACGCTGTAACCTTTCGCCCCTACTCTTCAATCTGTACATCGAGGAAGCAATGATGGAAATAAAAGAAAGGTTCAGGAGTGGAATTAAAATACAAGGTGAAAGGATATCAATGATACGATTCGCTGATGACATTGCTATCCTGGGTGAAAGTGAAGAAGAATTAAATGATCTGCTGAACGGAATGAACAGTCTAATGAGTACAGATTATGGTTTGAGAGTAAATCGGAGAAAGACGAAGGTAATGAGAAGTAGTAGAAATGAGAACAGCGAGAAACTTAACATCAGGATTGATGGTCACGAAGTCGATGAAGTTAAGGAATTCTGCTACCTAGGCAGTAAAATAACCAATGACGGACGGAGAAAGGAGGACATCAAAAGCAGATTCGCTATGGCAAAAAAGGCATTTCTGGCCAAGAGAAGTCTACTAATATCAAATACCGGCCTTAATTTGAGGAATAAATTTCTGAGGATGTACGTCTGGAGTACAGCATTGTATGGTAGTGAAACATGGACTGTGGGAAAACCGGAACGGAAGAGAAACGAAGCATTTGAGATGTGGTGCTATAGACGAATGTTGAAAATTAGGTGGACTGATAAGGTAAGGAATGAGGAGGTTGTACGCAGAATCGGAGAGGAAAGGAATATGTGGAAAACACTGATAAGGAGAAGGGACAGGATATTAGGACATCTGCTAAGACATGAGGGAATGACTTCCATGGTACTAGAGGGAGCTGTAGAGGGCAAAACGGTAGAGGAAGACAGAGATTGGAATACGTGAAGCTAATAGTTGAGGACGTAGGTTGCAGGTGCTACTCTGAGATGAAGAGGTTAGCACAGGAAAGGAATTTGTGGCGGGCCGCATCAAACCAGTCAGTAGACTGATGACAAAAAAAAAAAAAAAAAAAAAAAAGTGTACTGTTGAAAGCAGATGCTTCAGAGACTTTGCACAAGCGTTTGTGAATATTCCCACAGGTCCTTTCTCTGCATTCTGACATTCAATAAAGGCACGTCGCTTGTAACGTACATCATCTACGGACGCCATTTTAAACAGTCCGACAGCTACGCTATTAGTCGGAAGTGACGGAAACCTGGCTCGCCCCTGAGGAGACTAAGTCTTATACATAGGTACGTTTCACGTTCGTAGTATTGTTCTCGGCAGAAAAAAAAAATGCGGTGCATTACTTTCTGTGCACCCCTCATATCTACAGACAGTTCAGAAAAAGGTTACTGAAGTTTAGTTTAAGGCGAACTGTCATGGCCATTGAAGGTTACAAAACTAAAATGCCACCTTTAAGTCCCATGTGCACTGCGAAAGCAGCAATACCATCAATGAGATGAACTTTCCGCCTTCAGGGAGGGCATCCTACTCCCCCGTCCCCCCTCATCGTTCTTCACCTGAGTCACGTTCCAGGGAGACAACAACAATAACAAGGCTGCCACTCCTCCCAAGTGACCAGTCAGTTGCCAAACATTTCCGCACTTTAGAGTTCGCCGTCAATGAGGCCAGCGCCGCTGGGCGCACGCCATAGCACGACTCTCTCACAGCAGGCGCCACCTGACCACCAGTCGCAGAAGACGGGCAGAGGTTAACTTTTGCTGTCGGACATCATTTGCATCCATCGTAGAAGACCTTATCCGTTTTGAAAGTAGGGGGAGCGTCGTACGCTGATGTTTTGCAGTCGGAATATCAGCCTAGCGGCTGATATTAGAATCACATGAAGGAATGCGCACTAGACACGGCCATAAGCAGTTTTCGCCAAGCCGCGCGGACTGGTCACGCGGTTTGAGGGGCCGTGTCAAGGATTGCGCTGCCCCTTCCGCCGGAGGTTCGAGTCCTCCCTCGGGCATGGCTGTGTGTGTTGTTCTTGGCATAAGTTAGTTTAAGTAGTGTGTAAGTCTAGGGACCGATATTTTTGTGTATTTATACGTGTCCAGAACATATTAAACATGATTTATGATACATAGCACATCATACATAGCATATCATACATGTCTATTACAAGTATACAGAGAATATGTGGATATTTATATTCCATGTGCTGCCCAGAATTACGATGCACAGACTGTCTTATCAATGTCGATAATCAGATCGTCCATGGACACAGGTTACGACAGTTTCCTGCAGTTGAGTCAGTGCTGATGGTCGTGAGGTTCACCACACTCACATAGTTCATCTCCTGAGATGTATCTCCATTTCTTCAAGTTCTCCTTACACCGAGATACTCCAATCCTCAGTCTACTGAGTACCTTCCCTCTCGTGTATGGGAGATGATGACCTGTAGCAAGTTCTTCCTTGGGGTTGTCCCAATATTTCTCTTATGATGAGCTAAGCCGGAGTTGTATCCTATGGTCTGCAGGTGATGTCTGGATTGGTTGCGTTGTCAGGAGAAAACTTTTTCTCGACTTGAGTCTTGGCGTGTGATGTTCGCATCCAAACAGGGGGTGTCTCTGACCCGTCTCCTGCTTCTTTCTTTCCACTTCAGCTGCTGTTCTCCCTCGGATGTCTGGAAGTGCTACGCCCATGAGGTGGTAAATTTTGCCAACAGGGGTTGCCCACAAGCAGCCGGTTCCAATTCTTCCCGTTTCATTTAGCTCAATATTTACCTGTCTGGCATGGCTGGAGTTCTGCCATACAAGTGCTGCATATTCAGCAGCCCAAAGCGAGGGCAGATGTGTGGAGGACCTGTGGGTGTGCTCCACAGTTGATGCTGATCAGTTTCCTAGTAAAGTTGTTCCTCCCACTGACTTTCATTTTTGTATCTGTACAGTGGTCCTTGATGGTGAGGGACTGGTCCAACTTCACTCCGAGGTACTTTGGGTTGTCACAGTGGGTCAGCTGTTGACCTCTCCAGGTTATTCTCAGTTTCCTCCGTGCCTCTCTGTTCCGTAAGTGGAATGCACACACTTCTGTTTTGGAGGGGTTTGGCTTCAGGTGGTTGCTATCGTAGTAGTTAGATAATGCCTAAAGACTTATTGTAAGTTTTTCTTTCACCTCCTTAAAAGATCTACCTTGCACGGCAAGTGCTGTGTCATCTGCATAAATGAAAGATCTTGTGACAGGATTAACTGGCTGGTCATTAGTGTAACTATTAAACAATTGTGGGGCTAGCACACTTCCTTGGGGGATACCATTTCTCTGTGCCATCCACCGGCTCCTCTTGTTTTGTAGAGTAACAACGAAACGTCTGTTTTGTAGCAGGCATCTTATAAACTGTGTTAGGTGGAAGTCTTTCATTATGGCATAGATCTTTGTTAACGTTTTCCTGCGATTAATGGCGTCATATGCAGCAGTAAGATCCACATAGGGACCGATGACCTCAGCAGCAGGGTCCCTTAGGAATTCACACACATTTGAACATTAGTTTCCGTCATGTTCACAAATCGTGTTGTTACTAGGACTGAGGTTGTGTTTTGTTTAGGATTTGCAAATATTCTACATATTTAAATGCTTCGTAATACAATAAAACCATCTGCAATGTTTCGTCACTTCTTCACTTACAGAATATTTTGACAGGTATAGTTACGTATCATTTTAACACCAGTTACATTCCATGTGGGTGGTTCTGGCTTGTACCTTGAAACGGAAAAAGTCTTTAACGTGGAACATGTGATATTTGCAAATTAGTCGTGTTTCGTTGCTGTCTTAACAATTGTCCTTGTGTTGAAAACGGAAGTATGTGTTAGTTACCAATAGCTACAGTTTCAAAATATATATTTAACTTGTAACTGCATTTTGATGTTACTTCTGCTTAAGTTTACTCCACTTGCTGATGACTGGTCTGCAACAGATTAATACTGTAACAGACAGATGATGTATGCGGTATTGCTCGAATGCAGCGCTTTTAAATTTCAATAGAATATTAGCTCATAGGTAGATGACCATGTTGTACATCGGTACAAGTTTCCACAGTTGGAAAAATCTTAATGTTTTGGACTAATTATTGTTATTTCAGAAAAAGACTGCCGCGCATAAAAATCTAAGGCCGTCATTTAAAAAGGAATAACAAAATATATCGAATTTCTGTTACAGAGCTGTTTAGAGTCGAAAGTCCGATAACTGTTGCACGGTGAAATACCCTCTTAACAGATGGTGCACGACCGACGACGCACGTTATATAACTTGTTTTTAAAATGTACTGAATTTTACACACCATAAAAGTTTCACACTGAAGAATTAGCCATATCTTCCAAACAGCTTTACTATATTATACAACGCTTAAATATTAGGAACTCGTAATTTTTACAACCGCTGCGAAAAATGAAACTTCATATGTCAAAACAAAATGTAGAGTAAAAAATGTCTGAAACTGCTAATGGCGGTTTGTAGTGCGAACTCCTTCACGTGATACAAAAATCAGTCACTACACTGAAACGCCACCCAGAAAACATAGTGCGTTCGTAGATGTCTACCCTCGAAGCGGTCGTATGATTGTTCGTGTGTGTGTGTGTGTGTGTGTGTGTGTGTGGGTGGGTGGGTGTGTGTGATGTCAGTAATTCTGAAATTGTGATGTGAAATAAAGATTTCTGTCGTAAAGCTGACAATAGTTACAAAAATGGAAGAAAGTTTCGGAATGCACCAGGCCAAAAGGAGAAATGTCAACAGGAAAAAGGCGCAAATATGTCGCTGTTATACGGTCGATATCAATTTTAAAGTCTCACCTCTAGACGCATTGACAGTAATCACAAAGTACGAAGTATTCGAAAGCAAGCTGCAATAAAAACAGCCATAAACTAAATGTTGCTATTATAAAGCGCGTTAGGAAATGGGTGTTTCGTTTTGGAACGATCGGCCCAGTAACTGCAGCGGTAAACAGTTATTACGGTACCAAAGCGTACAACTGTGTATCGCTACAAATGAGAACTACACTTCAAATGAGTATGCAATACAGACAAAGTTAATGCAAACTCAATTGTTATATTCCAAACGAATCACTACTTCAATAACCATTGTGTGCATGAAACAAGCAACCAGTCGGAGATGCCAGTTACACAGTCACTTCTCTGTGTCTGTTTGCTTGCTTATCAAGCTTTTACAGGCAATTTATGTCAATACACTTGAGTAGTATTAACTGGAAGAATGGCGTGATGCAGAAATTATTTTACGAAGTTTCAGTCACAATGTTACATACATCCTTTCGTTTTTCTTTCATTGCATATACTCCTCCTCCACAAAGTTTGATCGGAAAGTTGGCCCATATAATACGTGAGCTTCATACTTCTAATTCCACAATAATTCAAGAAGTGTACACTGATCGTACGTACAGCCAACATCGTCTGTCATGTTATTCACGTGTTTGTTAAAAGCCGTTATCTTTTATCGTGTTGTCAGAACAAGAATTCAAGCGACGTTATTAGAAGGGACTAATTATTTATCTAACTAATCAGTCTCGTAAGCTATATCTCCATATAGAAAATAGAGTGCATATAATACCAGCATACTGCAGTCGAAAAGAAATTAACAGACTTGATAGTTAATACATATCAATAACCGTAGTAGAATGTAACCAGGCTTCAGTCAGTATCGGTGTCGCATTCTTTCCTCAGAATAACCACTTCATCCAGCTGAGATATTTCCAGTAGCCTTTCAGAAACCTTTCGCTAAGGTTGCACTATGACAGCGTACTCTATGGCTGATTCCTGGACAGTCTGGGATTTTCACCTACCTCGAGATGACTGGGTGTTTGTACTGTCCTCATCATTTCATCATCATTCATAAACATGGCGAGATTGGACTGAGAAAAGTTAAGGAATTTGTATGGGCGCTGATAACTGCGCAGTTGAGCGCCCCAAAAACCAAATATAATCATCATCATCTACGGCCGATGTAATCAGAAACACACACAGTACGACACAGAAGTGGTCCGCTAAGCTTAATGCACAGTCCATCAGCTGACAAAGAAAGCTGAAAAAAGCGACAATGTGTGCAGCGAGAGCAACGAGCGAAACGTTTATACGGTTTTGAAAATAATACTTTGACAACCGGTCTGATTATAAACCCTAAGACGTTTTTGTTGTCAGGTAAAATCAGTAATCAGATCTAAATCGCCTATTTAACCGTTCAGCGGCCAAAGTAGCACCGGATTAGTAGTTGACAACAACGTGGCCGAAATAACGAATTCCATCTGTAAGTAGGCTGTTTAGGTTTTTTATTTGTAACACCACCTGTCTATGAAAATCACTGGCTGTTCTGTGGGCAGTCTGTGGCTGGTTGGCATTGTTGTAATAGTCGCCATTGTAGTGTTGGGCAGCTGGATGCTAACAGCGTGTAGCGTTGCGCAGTTGGAGGTGAGCCGCCAGCAATGGTGGACGTGGGGAGAGAGATGGCGGAGTTTTGAAATTTGTAAGAATGGATGTCATGAACTGATATATATATATATATATATATTAGGACTACTAAGGTAAATACATTGTTTGTTCTCTATTAAAATCTTTCATTTGCTAACTGTGCCTATCAGTAGTTAGTGACTTCTGTAGTTTGAATCTTTTATTTAGCTGGCAGTAGTGGCGCTCGCTGTATTGCAGTAGTTCGAGTAACGAAGATTTTTGGTGAGGTAAGTGATTTGTGAAAGGTATAGGTTAATGTTAGTCAGGGCCATTCTTTTGTAGGGATTATTGAAAGTCAGACTGCGTTGCGCTAAAAATATTGTGTGTCAGTTTAAGCACAGTTTTGTATAATTTTTCAAAGGGGACGTTTCATATGTCGACCCTTAGCCGAGGATACCTCATTGGAATTTTCTGATTTTTTCCTTGTTGTTTGTGTAATTAGTGTAGATTTTGTTTATTGCTAGCGCGTAATTGTAGAGAGAATCTCCTTTGTAGTTGCAGTTTATCATTGTTGTATAGTAAAACAGTTGTGGCATACATGTAGAGTTGCACCAAGTATTTCGCAGCTGCGCTTGCAATTAACTAGATATTATTTGCTATGTTAATGTGTTCTCTTATTTTTGCTCTTCAAATTGTGTTTTTTTGTGTTGTCGTGTGAAATATTCTGACAATAATGGCGTGTGAAAAACGTAATACTAGGCTCCAAAGTAAACTGAGAAATGACAGTGAAGACGAAAACAGTGTGTTAGCGCTACCATGTAATGATTTAACTAATGTTCAAAGTAGTAATTTGGTAATAGTGCTTAGGGAAATGGGGCGGGCTGCAAATAATGGTGTAAGCAGTGAAACAATTAGTGAACAGGGAAGCATTATCGATCGATCGGTCGGCAACAGCTCGTGTCAGGAATCCGATATGACAGGACACAATCTTGCAAATACTGTAGATTGAGGTTTTGCATCCTCACCGTTTTCTCAAATAAGTCAAGACACATTTTCTGCTTGTCAAAATGTGAATGTTGCCGGTGCAAATGCACTGCCGAAAAGCATAGAGGAACAGATTCCATACACTGATACATTATTATTGCAATTAATTCAACAAATGGAACAGAATCAGAGACAAACACAGCAAAAGCTTCAAAAGTTAGACACAATGGAACAAAATCTTCAAAAGTTAGACACAATGGAGCAAAAGCTTCAAAGGTTAGACTCAGTGGAACATACGCTTGAACAAACACGTGAAGATTTAACTAGTGAGTTGCATAAAATCGAATCGAAATGTCAAAAAGTCTGTAATGACGTAAAAACACAAATTTGTGAGCATTTTCAACCTATTTTTCACGGCATGAAAGTGCGTTACAGAATCACTAATCAGCCATAAAAGAACTGCAAACAATTGTTCATGAAAAGCTTTAGACCTAGCAAGCCAAAATTGACTCAGTTGCATCTACCGATTCGGTTACGCAACTTGCAAAAACTCAGAAAAACTTAAAGGACACAGTAGATACGATTTCAACACAAATGGACACTCTGAAATTTGGTTCAGAAAAACACACTGAGGAAATGAGTACACTATCGGAGAAAGTAGCCAAAATTTCGGATCAGCTCATTAACTTATCTGCAAAGGTAGATGATGATCTGAATGACACAGAAGAGTAAGAACAAATTAGGAAATTCAAACAAAATCAGAATCAAATTAATACGCAACACCAAAGAGAGATCCGGGAAGTACAAGATCAGCTGACACAGGTAATACAAGAATTACGTATTTCAGAGAACACTCGCGCTCCAACACGGGAAGTGGGACTTAGAAATACGGAAAAGCCACAAAATAATAACACAGGGCATTTCGGAAGTTATGAATGAAATTGGCAAGGCGCATTGAATTTTGAGATGGAACCGCCGAAACGAAGTAACAATGAGCGATTTGAGACTCGCCGACACGATCATTTTGACTATAAGCTGTTCATTACTACACGTAAATTCAAAACATTTAAAAATTCTGGCAACGACATTCATCCACGAGCATGGCTTCATCAATTCTCTCATTTTTTCCTCCCAACTGGTCACTGCAGCACAGATTAGAATTTATGTGTGGCCACATGGAGAATGAAGCAGCTATAAGAATGCGATCGGTCATTCACGATTGTCACAGTGAAGGAGAATTTTATCATGCCTTCCTCTCAGCATATTGGTCTCAAGCTACACAAGACCAGGTAAAACATAGCATCATGATGATGAAACACTTTGAACAATCTGAATTTTCCAGTCTTCTCAAATATTTTGAAGACATGTTGCATAAGAATCAATATATTTCAAATCCATACAGCCCTTCACAACTCATCCGCATTTGCTTAATCAAATTGCCTGAACATTTACGACATATTATTTTAGCAGGACGATGCAAAGACGACATTGAAGCTTTTCTGGGACTGTTACAAGAACTGGAAATTGACACTGACAATCGCGGAACGCGAAAACAAGAAAACAGTCACTACAGGTCACATCTGTCGCAATTCCGCGATGAAAGAAACAATAACTGGACATGACAAGGCTATTCTCACAACACAAATCGTGACCAGACACCACCCATATGACAACCACTGGCAGAGTAATAGTTACAGAGAAAGATCGCATTTCCGTAGAAATGAATATTACACAGACAATCATAGAAACAGACAATATGGCTACCAGAACTATTATTATCACGGGAGACAGAATAATTTCAGACGCAAGGGTCCACCGCGCAGTGCTAATTCAGGGAGAAATTCTCCACCACTTAACCGACAAGAAAGAAACTACAAGAGCTACCGAGATGACGACAGACGATATAATCATAACCACAGAGCGGAATTTCATCAGAACTGGCGAGATTCAAACAGAGCTGGGCCCTCTCGGCAAGGTGAATTTGTAGAAGATTGGTCTCCTAATCCCAATAACGAAGCACGCCAACAAAGAGATAGCAGACAATGACTCGCACCGCAGGCACCCACGTGCGCCGGCTTGCTCAGAGAAAAATAACATAGGCGCTAACCTTGAAAGAAACTCCAGTATTCTTTACCGACGTTTACCGCATTATAATTGCGTTCAAGTTGAAACTCTGAGTACTATGAAGAGTAAAGGATTGCACCATATTTCACATGTAAAACCGTTTATTGAGAGATAATCTGCTTTTTAACTTAGTCTTTGCCATAAAAGTTATCACTTCACGCTACTAGTACAATTTGTCACACTGAGAAACTGTTAACATGCACAATATTTTGAAGTTAAATATCCAGCCAAGAACCAAGAGAACTTATTTAAACAAAAATTACGAATGCATTGGTATAGTGAACTGACGACACAGTGTTGTTATTTGTACATTCTTGCTTGTTAGTTGCACGATTACGTAACGACTATACATAGACGCCTGGAAATTGAAATAAGAACACCGTGAATTCATTGTCCCAGGAAGGGGACACTTTATTGACACATTCCTGGGGTCAGATACATCACATGATCACACTGACAGAACCACAGGCACATAGACACAGGCAACAGAGCATGCACAATGTCGGCACTAGTACAGTGTATATCCACCTTTCGCAGCAATGCAGGCTGTTATTCTCCCATGGAGACGATCGTAGAGATGCTGGATGTAGTCCTGTGGAACAGCTTGCCATGCCATTTCCACCTGGCGCCTCAGTTGGACCAGCGTTCGTGCTGGACGTGCAGACCGCGTGAGACGACGCTTCATCCAGTCCCAAACATGCGCAATGGGGGACAGATCCGGATCTTGCTGGCCAGGGTAGTTGACTTACACCTTCTAGAGCACGTTGGGTGGCATGGGATACATGCGGACGTGCATTGTCCTGTTGGAACAGCAAGTTCCCTTGCCGGTCTAGGAATGGTAGAACGATGGGTTCGATGGCGGTTTGGATGTACCGTGCACTATTCAGTGTCCCCTCGACGATCACCAGAGGTGTACGGCCAGTGTAGGAGATCGCACCCCACACCATGATGACGGGTGTTGGCCCTGTGTGCCTCGGTCGTATGCAGTCCTGATTGTGGCGCTCACCTGCACGGCGCCAAACACGCATACGACCATCATTGGCACCAAGGCAGAAACGACTCTCATCGCTGAAGACGACACGTCTCCATTCGTCCCTCCATTCACGCCTGTCGCGACACCACTGGAGGCGGGCTGCACGATGTTGGGGCGTGAGCGGAAGACGGCCTAACGGTGTGCGGGACCGTAGCCCAGCTTCATGGAGACGGTTGCGAATGGTCCTCGCCGATACCCCAGGAGCAACAGTGCCCCTAATTTGCTGGGAAGTGGCGGTGCGGTCCCCTACGGCAGTGCGTAGGATCCTACCGGTCTTGGCGTGCATCCGTGTGTCGCTGCGGTCCGGTCCCAGGTAGACGGGCACGTGCACCTTCCGCCGACCACTGGCGACAACATCGATGTACTGTGGAGACCTCACGCCCCACGTGTTGAGCAATAGCAATTCGGCGGTACGTCCACCCGGCCTCCCGCATGCCCACTATACGCCCTCGCTCAAAGTCAGTCAACTGCACATACGGTTCACGTCCACGCTGTCGCGGCATGCTACCAGTGTTAAAAACTGCGATGGAGCTCCGTATGCCACGGCAAACTGGCTGACACTGACGGCGGCGGTGCACAAATGCTGCGCAGCTAGCGCCATTCGACGGCCAACACCGCGGTTCGTGGTGTGTCCGCTGTGCCGTGCGTGTGATAATTGCTTGTACAGCCCTCATCATAACAACATAAAACCTCAGCCTAATCTCAAAATCATCGTAGCTTTCTGCAATAACTTCAAAACCTAAAAAAATATTCTCTGCTCATTTCAATAGTGTCATCTACCTCAAACGTACTTTAAAAATCATGATCCCATACGAAATACATCATTCAAAGCTCTCATAGTACCACAATGGTTCAGAAAAAATATGAACATTTCACAAAGTACAGACAAAATACAATTTCATAAGTGTGAGATTATCCAACTGTGTAATTGTGTAAACATGTGTCACTGATGTAGTAAAAAAAAAAGTTTATCTCTGAGTTAAATGATCAGATAGCTGTGTAATTTATGTGTTAGAGAAATATGGTACCGATGTGTAAAGTTGTATAATCAAGTACCATATTAGCTAAGGCTCCTTGTGCTTGCCAAACACATGGTACACAAAGTAAGCGTGTACCCCCCTGAGGATTAATGTAATTATACCCTCAGGTGTTACAGATTACAGCAATGGAATGAAATGTATCATGGAAAACTTTCTTTGTAATTCAAATATGTTGAAAAATAAATGGTTTAAGTACAAACTTAATCACTCAAATGCGTGTCCTGTAGCGCTAAATGTGCGTCTTGCTGTAAGACAATCTGTATGGAAGTGTCGTAGTTATTGTCCTCCGAAAGCTAAGTTCTGCAGAAGTCAATGTTCTTACCTCATGATAAACGAAAGAGAAATGCCTTGCGTATAGATATCTTAGTTATTACGCTTATAGCCGTGATGAAGAAAGTACTTTGCTGTAACGTATTGCTGTGCTACGGAAAAGGCTGTCTCATTGTAGCTATACCACAAAAGTTACTACTAAAACATGTTTTACTTTCCAGAATAATACAGAAAAAGTGTGCAGATATAAAACAGAGACAGTGCAAAAGCAATAATATAAATTGTGTCACTCATTAGTAGCGTCGTGACATAATCGTGTAGCTGTCAAGTAAACTAACCACTGTGTCATCTGATATCTCTCAGAAAGTACTTTAAATCCAGAATGTATTTTCAAGTAAACCAAAATGTTGTAGTAAAATCTCATTAGCAGTATATGTCCTAAGTACACTCCTGGAAATGGAAAAAAGAACACATTCACACCGGTATGTCAGACCCACCATACTTGCTCCGGACACTGCGAGAGGGCTGTACAAGCAATTATCACACGCACGGCACAGCGGACACACCACGAACCGCGGTGTTGGCCGTCGAATGGCGCTAGCTGCGCAGCATTTGTGCACCGCCGCCGTCAGTGTCAGCCAGTTTGCCGTGGCATACGGAGCTCCATCGCAGTTTTTAACACTGGTAGCATGCCGCGACAGCGTGGACGTGAACCGTATGTGCAGTTGACTGACTTTGAGCGAGGGCGTATAGTGGGCATGCGGGAGGCCGGGTGGACGTACCGCCGAATTGCTATTGCTCAACACGTGGGGCGTGAGGTCTCCACAGTACATCGATGTTGTCGCCAGTGGTCGGCGGAAGGTGCACGTGCCCGTCTACCTGGGACCGGACCGCAGCGACACACGGATGCACGCCAAGACCGGTAGGATCCTACGCACTGCCGTAGGGGACCGCACCGCCACTTCCCAGCAAATTAGGGGCACTGTTGCTCCTGGGGTATCGGCGAGGACCATTCGCAACCGTCTCCATGAAGCTGGGCTACGGTCCCGCACACCGTTAGGCCGTCTTCCGCTCACGCCCCAACATCGTGCAGCCCGCCTCCAGTGGTGTCGCGACAGGCGTGAATGGAGGGACGAATGGAGACGTGTCGTCTTCAGCGATGAGAGTCGTTTCTGCCTTGGTGCCAATGATGGTCGTATGCGTGTTTGGCGCCGTGCAGGTGAGCGCCACAATCAGGACTGCATACGACCGAGGCACACAGGGCCAACACCCGTCATCATGGTGTGGGGTGCGATCTCCTACACTGGCCGTACACCTCTGGTGATCGTCGAGGGGACACTGAATAGTGCACGGTACATCCAAACCGCCATCGAACCCATCGTTCTACCATTCCTAGACCGGCAAGGGAACTTGCTGTTCCAACAGGACAATGCACGTCCGCATGTATCCCATGCCACCCAACGTGCTCTAGAAGGTGTAAGTCAACTACCCTGGCCAGCAAGATCCGGATCTGTCCCCCATTGCGCATGTTTGGGACTGGATGAAGCGTCGTCTCACGCGGTCTGCACGTCCAGCACGAACGCTGGTCCAACTGAGGCGCCAGGTGGAAATGGCATGGCAAGCTGTTCCACAGGACTACATCCAGCATCTCTACGATCGTCTCCATGGGAGAATAACAGCCTGCATTGCTGTGAAAGGTGGATATACACTGTACTAGTGCCGACATTGTGCATGCTCTGTTGCCTGTGTCTATGTGCCTGTGGTTCTGTCAGTGTGATTATGTGATGTATCTGACCCCAGGAATGTGTCAATAAAGTTTCCCCTTCCTGGGACAATGAATTCACGGTGTTCTTATTTCAATTTCCAGGAGTGTATATGGACAATATGTGAGAAGTAGGGACTGCTAGTTTTTGCACGTGTGTTGACAATTCAGAAAGGGACTGGATAACAGCATTGCTGTTTCTTAGGTCATTTCAGACAAATTTTTTGTGAGTGGTCAAATGGTGGTTTATGGACTTGCTATATTCTCTGCAAGACTCTTCGATGGTGATTGTGCACCTGCACAGGTGCAACAGATGGCTTCTGGTGGTCTCTACAAGAATTACAGTGAGTCAGCACCTTTGATGACCCACCAATACCATTACTTCTGCAGTGGGTCTGCACCTTTGATGACCAATCAATACCATTATTTCTACGAGGAGTGCAATGGGTCTGCACCTGTGATGACCCAACACTACCATACTCTCTACCAGCACTACAGTGGGTCTACTCTGTGGCGACCTACCTGCCAATATTCTTCAAAACTTCGACTGACTCTGCTGTGGGTTTGCTCTGTTGTGACCCATTACCTGTCAGCATGTCAAGAGTCAGCACTGTCTTTCCGTTGGAAGGACAATACTTCTTCTTCAAGATTGCATGGAAATCTACTACTTGTGTGTGCATTTTCTTTTATTGCCCAGACATTGAGCAAAAACACTGCTATTTTACTGTGATGAACGATAAGGACTGTCTTTATGTACTGTGAGAATATTTTAGCTTTTGTCCAACATTGTATCAATAAGCGTGTGCATTTCATACCTTTGTTATTGTAATTATGAAAAAAAATTTCACACCTGTATTGGCCACTGCCCAAAACAATTCGTAAAATTTTTTATGGGGAGCGTGGGGGCTATGTAAGTAGGCTGTTTAGGTTTTTTTATTTGTAACACCACCTCTGTATGAAAATCTCTGGCTGTGCTGTGGGCAGTCTGCGGCTGGTTGGCATTGTTGTAATACTCGCCATTGTAGTGTTGGCCAGCTGGATGTTAACAGCGCGTAGCGTTGCGCAGTTGAAGGTGAGCCGCCAGCAGTGGTGGACGTGGGGAGAGAGATGGCGGAGTTTTGAAACTAGTAGGAATGGATTTCATGAACCGCTACATATATATTATGACTATTAAGGTGAATACATTGTTTGTTCTCTATTAAAATCTTTCATTTGCTAACTGTGCCTATCAGTAGTTAGTGACTTCCGTAGTTTGAATCTTTTATTTAGCTGGCAGTAGTGGCGCTCGCTGTATTGCAGTAGTTCGAGTAACGAAGATTTTTGGTGAGGTAAGTGATTTGTGAAAGGTATAGGTTAATGTTAGTCAGGGCCATTCTTTTGTAGGGATTATTGAAAGTCAGATTAAGTTTCGCTAAAAATATTGTGTGTCAGTTTAAGCACAGTTTTGAATAATTTTTCTAAGGGGACGTTTCACATCTGTCGAAATTGTTTCACCTTGGATTACGTAATACGATCCCTACTTTATAATCATAGAACGAACGCTGATGTGGCAGGTATTTAGATAATTTATCGCTGAACAGAAAAGCAACTGCAGCCATTGAATAGTGGAAAGGAATGTGGACCAGAAGACATACCTGTAAGGCTCCACAGAGATTTGCGCTGGAACGGAGAAGAGAACTTAGAGACTAGAAAAAACTCAGGTCATTCTCGCTTTTGAGAAGGGTTGTAAGACAGATAAATATAAATATAGAAGTGCGTCACCCAGGTCGGTCTGTTGTAGAACTATGAAACATGTTTGTGCACAGATATCGTGACGTTAATGGAGGTGGAAAATCTCCTCTGTAAAAGGACAACTAGCCGTCACATTATTGCATAAAGGGCAGTCTAATGAAAACCGAACAACCATCACAACGATACCACGGAATTGTTCCGCTCAAATGTAATCGCCATATGCGCTAAGACGATATGGTTGATTCCTGTTTCGTAGAAAACGGTCGATCGCTGACGGATCCAAAACCGCAGACACTATAGCATTTCCTCGTCTGACTGAATGAGACGTGCATACATGCCTTTCTTGAGGACAACAAAGATGTGAAAATCGTATGGTGAAACATCCGTGCTCTACGGAGGATGTTGCAGTGTTTCCGAATCAAATCGCAGAAGAGTAACTTTCTTCCGATTGGTAGTGTGGGAATTGCCGTTGCCTTGAAACAGGACAAGTCCGTCATACATCGCTCCTGGGCGTTTATGGTTCCTGCAGTTCCTGCAACGTGTCTTAATAGCACTAATGCATGATTTTTTTCCATCTCCACACTGCAGATCAGGTGATGGTTCGGAAAGACTGCTATATCCTCCGTACAGCCAGTAACTTTCAGCGAGATTTTCACATCTTTGGTGGCCTAAAGCAAGACGTGCTTTGACGTCGGTTTCAGTCGGACGAGGAAGTGCAAGATTAAATGCAGTTGTGGATCCGTCAGCGGATGATCGTGTTCTACGAAACTAGAACTGATTGCCTCATCTCCCAATGAGATAAATGTCTTTAAGTGTGTGGTAATTACTTTTGAGTGGAGCCATTCCATTGCCCCGTTGTGGCAGGGTGACTACGTCATGCTTCCAGCACAACGTCTTCACCCTGCGTGTTTGCCTTACCCTTGTCCCGCTGGCCAACTATTTACAAATATCTCAAAGGCACCGCATGTTGTGCATACGATATCGTTTCCAAAGTGGCTGTTGGAACACCGATTGTTGCAGGTTCCACCAGGGGATACCAGCTAAGCTTCCGAGCAGAGTGCGTCTCCGAAAAACGGCGGAAATGTCATCGAGAAAACAAGTTCCGTCCGCATATCACTTGGTCGCCGAAGTTCTTCCGCCTGTTGGTTATTTAAGGAGGAGCACAACATCTAACAGCGGACCACTGCACTTAAAAGACCAATAGGAACAACCTGTTCAGAAGGAAACTTCAAGCGAGCAGCGGAAAATCTTATGCGTAATGACGCCAGCACATCCAGGATGTGAAATCCTTACTCCGAAATAGTCTATGCAATCTCTTTTGCCTGCTGAACCAGAGTTTCACGGTTCCTCCACGTTGAGGGCAGCAGATGAACGCATCAATGGACAGAGCATTTAGCGTTCGTGCAGTCGTAACTACTACTCCATTCACCACCACCGCCTACCGTCATGGTACGAGATCTGAAGATGGTCTAAAACAGACTGAAACCGGTAAAAAAAGCTTCTTGCGGTCGAGACTGTTTGTGTTCACTTGCAAATAATGAAAAAGACACCCATTCTCCAAGTGAAATATTCCAAAAAATTACTAACACATGAAGAAGTTCAAATCTCAGCCTGGCTCTGCATCAACCAAGAAACTTTCCTTTCGGATCACTCCACGATTTCGACGAAGTCCCATTCTTGCAAGATCGTTGCGCGAAAGAGTGCCCGCACCTTTTATTCGAGGATACGGCAGTCCAGGAACATGACGAAATATACAGCCTAACCTCCCAACAAGATGGCCGCATTTCCTCGCTGCGTAAGATAAAAATAAAAAAAAGAAGATAGTTAAGACAGATGGGCGAGTTCACCCCGTCGTGGGTGGCAAAACATTTCGTGTAGCGAACTCCACCATCGTCAGAGGACCAAGGCACCGCGTGAGGTACCAGCAGCGGCCGGCAGTGGATCTCCTGTGTGGACAAGTGAAAGCCGCCGTATCGGAGCATCGCACCCATCTTTAGCAGGACAAACTCGCCATAATCGAACCCTATACCATGCTTTGGTAGGTGGTTCGTCGCTTCACCAATTTTGTCCTTTGGATACTCCGCAGAGCATGGCATACACCCAGGATGCCAAAGATGATGCACCTTCAACATGTGCAGGTGAATGAAGGCAGGCTTCAGGTCTTATTCGCCAATGACTCTTCCTTAAGCACGATAAGGCCGGCCACTGAGAGCGAGGTATACGGTAATCTGCGACGTCTTCCAGCTACGAAAGATCAAGACCATGACAACTTCGGGGCTAAGCTCTCGAAGCACTGGAGATCTCAAGGGACTCCCGACGACAGTAATTACCTAAGTCATGAGGTTACTCAATGTCATCCTCACCCAGAAGCACTATGTTTGAGCTTTGAAATATGCAGTTTCGGTGGCCATATCGAACCTGGTAGAGAGAGGAAGGACTCTACCAGATATAGGCCAGTAAGTCTCCTCCTAGTGATGAGCTTCTCGAGTGTAACTCCCTTGCACACCTCAACATGAAAATGGAACAACATTAAATATTACGTAATGAGCATATTTGGCTACCGAAAGCAACACTCGACCACTCAGCAGCTGTTGCGCATTGTTGAACAGGCTACTATACCTTTTAACAATAAAAAATACCGTGGAGACATAATTATGGATGTGTCACAGGCGTATGACACTGTTTGGCACCAAAGTCTGCTGTACAAACACTTAGCACAGGACCTCCCGCGATCGTTAGTCAAATTCGTCCACAGGTATCTCGATCGCCGCACTTCCACTGTTTGTGCTGGAGAAGGGATGTCTACCGAACGGGACATTGAGTCCAGGGTACCAAGGGCCCCGTTTGAGATCCAGTGCTGTATATGGCCTACACAGTAGACCTACCAAAGTCGTCTAGACGCGTGAACGCCATATACGCCAACGACCGGTTGCCGTTTCCTGAGCATCGCCGATTCCAAGATGAAAGCTGCCAGCTTCAAGAATGGCCTGCGAACTGAAGGATCGGTTTCAATGCCACAGAAAGACAGGGCACGGCTCTGAACATCATGCACCAGCAATCTCCAATGGTTTGCTCTCGGACATACGATTCAATGGGACAAATTCTCGAAATACCTGGCGATCTACTGGGATCAGAAGCTCACATGGAAGGAGCACATTGTTCATGTGCATAAGCAAATATCTCAGCAGTTTCCGGCACACATCTGCTGCTCAGTGGGAGATCTTTGTGGTCACTCACTATCTGTGTCTTTATCTGCAGAATGAGTATCCGACCAGTCATAAAGTAAAGCAGCTCTTTATGAGGAAATGCATTTCCTACCCACAGCAAACGACTGCTATCCAGAATAAAAACCTGCTTAAATTGTTCCACATGCCCTCAACTTTCCGGTACACTACGCGCATGACGTGGTTAGCGAGCCCTGCCAACACGCAGTCAAAAGACTCTGTATCGAGATCCAACATTCACAATAATCCCCTCATCCATAAGGAGGTAGACCGATGACATTGACCGTTACAAGCAATCAGTAACGCTGATCCATTGGTAGGCAGCGCCCACCGAAGTTGAAATAACCTGATCTAAGGCAATCATCCATGGAGGTAACAAACACACGTGGTGCTAAACCATGTACTACACCTCAAGGCCACAGTAGGCTAAACCCCAGGGTTAATATTACGATAAGCCTAATAATACGATAAGCTCGTTGAGGATTTACTATCCCGACACCAAGAGGCAAAAATGTCTGCACACTAGCAGGCGACTTCAATATTGCTCGCTGAGTTCCGGGTCAGGAGAGGGCTACGTGTCTTGGCCCATCAATTGGAATCCGCCGAGACCAGCCCGGACACTCTGTTCTGCAGAAAACCGTTTCTGCACTTCTTCCCAGTACACTACACAATGCACCACCACAGACGTCGCTCCTACATCCACTTGGGATGAGGCTTCCCTACGCAATTGGTACTACGCCAGCGGAATTGGTTTCTGTTACTGTCAAATGATCACGACCTTTCAGTTGTCAGCCGAACCAATATTATAATGGACTTTTGCAGTCATCATTCACTGAAGCGTTGTCTCAACACCAGGTCTTGCGAAACTCAGATTGTTCTGTTCGACCATATGATCCAGAGCGCCGTAGACATCCGCACATAACTTGAAGTCCTGACCCTTGATTATAAAAAGGGATCTGATATCACTTCGCAAAGTTCAGATCAGATTTTTGCCTCAATCCAGGACTTCTTTTCAGACATAGATATTGAACACTCTCTCTCTTAACAGAATATACGAAGGTAATTTGATGAGTACATAGAGGCAGTGAAACAGAACCGTCACTGCTTATAAGATACAGGGTATCTATAATTAATGTTTCAGTTTCGAAGTGCTGTAAAAAGAGAGGCACTACTCAGAATGATATCAAATTTGAATAACACATTATAAACGCAGGGGAGGAATAACATCAGAGGACACACTAAGCGTCAGGATATACGCACCAACAGATGTGCAGCACACAGCTGTTCCTCATCTTGCGCCCGAGATGCCCAGCATGTCTGTCAATATGAAGGATCATGCACTGCTGGTAAAACTCTTTTACAAGAACGGTGACTGTGCGTGATTGCAAAAGTTCTGTACTCTCAAGCGTCCGATGTCTGCTATGAGTCTCGAGGAAATAATTACAAAACAGGAAAAGACAGATTCTCCTGAAGTTCAATGTAACAGATGGAAGGCCACAAGCACTGCAGGGTCGTTGGAGCCGGGTTTCAAACGTGCAGTGCACGTGGAATTGCCAGAACGTTGAACATGCCTATATTCATGGTGCATGAAAACGTACGAAACATCCTGCACTGCCATCCCTCAAAATCATCCATGTTCGCGAGTTGCTTTGTGCTGACTTGCTAGCAACACAAACGTTCGCTCAGAAATTTGTTGCTCGCACCGAAGTGAATGGCCATGACATTATGTGGACAGACAAGGTGTTTCCATTTCCAAGGAGAAGTCAATATGTAAAACTGCAGATTACGGAAAGGGGAAACCCGGACGCACATCAACCGCTCCCACTTCATTCTGAAACAGTAATTCCGCGGTGTGGATTGATGGCATCATCCATCTAAGGCCATATTTTTTCGAGAAGAGTCCTGCAGGTCCTGTTACGTGTGATGTCACTGGTAAACCGCTGAGAGAGCCTTTAGCCCACCAAAGTCATCCCAACCCTTCTACAGCGAGGGTGAGTGGATAGGATTATTTTTATGCGAAATGACGCTGCACTACACACCGCACAGCCAGTGAAGCGGCTTCTGCAGAGGCATTTCGGAAACGCTAGAATTATCATCCATCATTTCCCTACACCCTGGCCGTCCAGACCAATGTGTGACTTCTGGTTGTGGGGCTGTGTGAACATGGGCTCAGTGATCCTATTACAAACGTAGCTGAACTGAAGGCTTGTATCATCATATGCATTCGGAACGTGACCTCGAGAAACTCCAATCTGCTGTAGAACGTGTTGTGTCTCGCTTTCAGCTTGTCGCTGAGAATGGTGGGCAGAATACTGAATATGCCTTGCACCAGCCTCATGCCAATTAGAAATCGATGTCAGTTTGCTTTTTAGGCCGTTTCTGCTGCAGGACAAATAAAAACCAATGTCATTTGGCTTTCTATGTGGTTTTTGGCCTAGGAATAATTAAAAATCGACATCCTGTTGCTTCGTATGAGGTTTTTGGTTCTGGAACAATTCAAATGTCATTTCGCTTTGCAAACGCTATTTGGCCACGCGAAAATTCAAAACCGATATCATTTTGTTTTGTATGTGGATTTTGGTCCCAGAACAATTAAAAATCTATGTCAGTTTGTTTTGTATGTAGTTTTTGATCTCAGGATAATTAAAAACAGATTTTTTCGCATACGTTGCAGTACGACCTTGCTGTGGTGGATGGGGTTACCTAACATTCTCACACTTGTTGTCTGTCGAAATTGTGCAGTTACGCACACTGAGCAGTACCGATGGTGTAATGTGCAATTCCAACTATGGCTTTCATATGGCGATTCATCTGTCATTTGTAGCCGGCACCATTTACTTTAAGTAGCTTACGGAGCCATCTATTGGTAACACATTCGGTTCGTTTTGTTTCACGACGTTTTCCCAAGAGTCAGTAATATGGAACTTTCATTATGGACACTCTGTACATAAATGACCTGGTAGATAAAGTGAGTTTTTTCGTCGGCGATACTGTTGTCTATAAGAAAGTAGCAATGTTAGAAGACTGTAGCGAACTGCAAGATGATCTGAAGTTGAATGAAGAAACGTGTAGATATTGGCAATTAGCCCTGAAAGAAAATGAATGTACATTCTGCGCATAAATGAGCGAAGAAATCCAGTACTCCACACCGAGTAAAAATGGAGAAATTATCCAGGGTGACCTGAAGTGGAATGACCACAGAAAACAAATACACTGACGGGAAAAAATCGCAGCTTCAAAAAATAATTGATGCAGAGTCCTGAAATTTCGGAAATAAATTTGTCTAGGTAACTCATTAGCTGATTAACATTTGCAAGATCACAGTTTAATGTAAGCGTGAGGTAAGCATTTGTAAATTAGAACTGGTGATGCATCAGTACCCATTATAACCACCAGAATCTTGACTGCAAGCATTGTGCTGCACAGGTGTGACAGAGTTCCATGCTTGTTGAACTTGGTCGTTCAATACTGCTGCCTGTGGATGACGCTGGAATTACCGTCCGATGGTGTGCCATACGTGCTCGATAGGAGGTGAAGGCAACATGTCGACACACTGTAGAGTAATTTGCGTTTCGACGGCTGTATGTGGACAACGGTCATGCTGTTGGAAAACTACCCTGTAATGATATTCGTGAAAAGAAGCAAACAGGTCAAATCGCCAGACTAATGTACAAACTTGCAGTTAGGATGCGTGGGACAACCTCGAGAGTGCTCCTGCTGTTATATGAAAGTGCACCTCAGCCCGTAACTTCATCTGCAGGTCCAATCTGTCTAGCAATCAGACAGATTGGTTCCAGGCACTCAGTTGGCCTACTTCTAACCAAGCCACGGCCATCTCTGGCGCCGACGCATTTCCAGCTTTCGTCAGAAAACACAAAAGGCGTCCACACAGCCATCTAGTGAGCCCTCGTTTGAGACCACTAAAGTTGGAGATGCCTATGGTTTGGAGTCAGTGGAAAACACGCTACACGGTATCTCGCTCGGAGCTGTCATTAAAGTAATCGATCAGTAACAGTTCGTTGTGTCACTGTGGTGCCATCGGCCGGTCAAATTGCTGCTGCAGAGGCAATACGATGCGCTAGGGTCATACGCCGACCGCGAGGCCTTCCGGAGCCCTGTCTTCTTCCGACCGTACAGTCCCCTGGTGACTGTTTACAGCAGTCACGTACAATGGCTATATTCCTGCCAAGTCTTACTGAAGTATCTGCAGCGTCCAGCTTCTCGTAATTTTAATAAACGGCTTCGTTCAGATTCAGTGAGGTGTTGATAATGGCATCTATGTCGTCTTAATTTTCTTCACTAACATCAACTCACCACGCCCAACCTCAGTTAACGCTCATGACCGTTGCAGCGTCTGATGGCATTCCCATTGTGGCGCTTCTAGCCCCCAGTCTTATGCAACTTGCGAGAAATTTGAATTGACATAACCTTTCGGAAATTGAAACACGGCCTATCAACTTTCGTTTACGTCACACAATTCCTTCTTAGAGCTGCGATTTTCTGACCTTCAGTGTAGTAGGAAAAGCAGAAGAAACGCTGCCATTCATATAGAGAATCTTAAGGAAATGGGATTCATCCACGAAAGAAATGGCTTACGGAAAACTTGTTGGACTGTTTCTTGAGTATTGCTCGTCCATCTGGACTTACCAGATTGGCTAGTAGAAGAGACAGCCAAGATCCAACGCAAAGTGGTGCGTTTCGACACAGTATCTTTAGGTCGACACGACAGCATTACGGAGGTGCTCAAAAAGCTCGAACGGTAGGCGCTACAAGAGATACATTCTGCAACATGATGAAGTAAACAATTGAAATTCTGAGGGAGTGCGTCGTTGCAGCATAGTATTTTCATGCAACAAATATCTACAGAAACGATCAAAATGAATAAATAATAGAAAATAGAGCTCTTTAGCAAAATCAAAATGTTCACAATGCCATTATCACGCACTCTCCTACCTTTGCACGCAGCGACACAACATGCGCGATTCGATTTAAGAATTCGCTTAGCTTGACTGTCGAAAAGGGGACATCAGAAACCTTACAGACAACAGATGATGATGTGAATGAATTCTTCTTATCGCCAGTAAACCTCAACGCTGCAAGGAACCATCGACCACAAGAATCCGCAAACTACATAAATAACCACGACACATTACTTCTAAAACGTGTTAGAACAAACAAAACGAGTAAACCAACCATGAGAATTATCTGGAGCGATAAGAAATGACGGCATCAAAAACTGTGATTAAGTTTGTTGCACCTTAAGAGATGTACCGTTTTTTTTCTCGTAATTGGAACATATCCCTTGCGACGGAAAAGGAAAAACATAATCCGACGCTTTCGTTAAGCCCGAAAATCCATAGTCTCTTCATGTTTACCGTCCAGTTAGCCTCTTTTGCTCTTTATCCAGAGCCCTGGAAAATATTGTTCAAAACTAAGTTACTGAACACAGCATGTATGACAGTCTGGATCCCGAAAACACCGTAGCACCAACACTGTACTCAGTAAGGCAACTGATGAAATGTGCCACGGGCAACCGTGAAATCACAATATTGACACTACTAGACTTCAGCAAAGCATTTGCTTCTGTCATCTCTGAAATAATTGCTCAGAATTGTTTGACAGCCAAACTTTTCCAGATGGTACGCTGAAGTGCTTTGAAGGCTGCTGGGAAAACAGACAGCAGTATGTTTGTTCGTGAGAATTAAAAATCGTCCTTGGAGCATGCTCTTTCAGGATTGCCACGAGGATCAGTCAAATTTTCCACCGTACGCCAACGGCATCTCGACGGCTTTGTCCTCCCTCAAACAATTTCTTCGCTCACAGTCTACAGCTTATCCTACGTGATAGACCTGAGGTTAACAATGCTGCTAACGTCTATATGAATGACGATTGGTCTTCAGTGATAACGTGGGCGCTAAACTGTATTGCGAAACAATCCAACTAATATTAGTATCCAACCATACGTTAAGAAATTCCAAATCCCGCGAACAATTTCCTCCTATTCTTCTGTATTGCTAGAAGGGTCCGAATTGTAGCGTGTAACATGGAGGCGTGTAGTGTAGCTATGTCGGTACGTGAGGAACAGTGTGGTGCATTGGAGTTTCTAATTCGAAGAGTTCGTCCACACATGGAGCACCATCTCCTTCAGCATGACAAGACCATACCACACACGAGCGTATCTGAAACAATCCGATGCTTGGGTCCGCTCTGATTTACCATCCTCCTTACAGTTACCGACTTGGCTCCACGCAATTTTCATTGGTCTCCGAAACTCAAAGAGCTGCTTCGAGAGAGGAAGCGCTTGCAAACATAGGGAGATTCTCGTTCCGTCAACAAAGTGAAACATTCCACAGTGACGGTATCAAGAAACTTGGTGACATCGATGAGAAATAAGTGTGGAGCTATGACTAATAAAGAGGTAGTATGTGATTCTTCAGTTACTCCTGGCGTATTTGTTGTTCGAACAGTCCGCGGGTATACTGGCGGTTCATAGTGTCCAACGGGTACAATATTTCGGCGATCAGACATGTCGCCATCGTCAGGTGCGCTGACGAACTGAGCTCCTGAGGGCGGGCGGCCGATTTAAATCCCCTCCCCCCGGGGGTCGCTCTCTTCGCCGTCCGCGCTCGCTCGTCGGCGGTTGCGAAGACGTGGGCGTCGGAATCTGTCGTATCGTCCATGTGCTTGCTACGTCTGCCCTGGTCGCAAGTTCGTACTTCTTCCTGGCAGTCTTCTTAATTAAATTCAGTGCCGGGTCGCAAGCCCTGCTGAGATTGTAGCCGCAATCTCGGTTGGTAAGATCTTCCCTGGTGCGAATTTCGATAGCCTTCGTTATAACGCTGTCCCAATACTTAGAGGTCTGAGCCAGGATCTTGGTACGCTCATTATCCATCTCGTGTCAAATCGGCCGCTCGCCCTCAGGAGCTCAGTTCGTCAGCGCACCTGACGATGGGGACATGTCTGACCAACGAAATATTTTGCCCGTTGGACACTATGAACCGGCAGTATACCCGTGGACTGTTCGAGCAAGAGGTAGTATGTTAATAACGTTGGTTCCACTTACAAAATTGTAAGACTTTGCACATAAAAAATTCAGAGGCATTACTTTACAGCACGTAATCGTAGTACTATTTAATTTTCACTCAGCACATTAGGACTCTTAGATCCTGGCTCCCTACCAGTCCAGTTGTAACTGAAAGTCGACTTACAGGTACATAATAAACTATGTGATCAAAAGTATCCGGACACCTGGGTGAAAATGACTTTCAAGTTCGTGGCCCCCTCCATCGGTAATGCTGGAATTCAATATGGTGTTGGCCCACCCCTAGCCTTGACGACAGCTTCCACTCTCGCAGGCATACTTTCAGTCAGGTGCTAGAAGGTTTCTTGGGGAATGGCAGCCCAAGCTTCATGGAGTGCTGCACTGAGGAGATACCGATGTCGGTCGGTGAGACCTGTCACGAAGTCGGCGTTCCAAAATATCACAGAGGAGTTCTATGGGATTTATGTCAGGACTCTGTGCAGGATATCACGAAGTCGGCGTTCCAAAATATCAGAGAGGAGTTCTATGGGATTTATGTCAGGACTCTGTTCAGGATATCATTTACAGGGATGTTATTGTCGCGTAACCACTCCTCCACAGGCCGTGCATTATGAACAGGTGCTCGAGCATGTTGAAAGATGCAATCGCCATACCCGAATTGCTCTTCAACAGTGGGAAGCAAGAAGGTGCCAAAAACATCAATGTAGGCTTGTGTTGTGATAGTGTCACACAAAACAACAATGGGGCAAGGCCCCTCCATGAAAAACACGACCACACCATAACACCACCGCCTCCGTATTTTACTGTTTGCTCTACACCCGCTGACGGATTACGTTCATCTGTCATTCGCCATGCACACACCCTGACATCGGATCGCCACATTGCGTTCCGTTTTCCGTCACTCCTAACAACGTTTTTCCACTGTTCAATCGTCCCATGTTTACCCTCCTTATACAGAGCGAGGCGACATTTGGCATTTACCGGCATGATGTGTGGATGATAAACAGCCGCTCGACCATGAAATCTAAGTGTTCTCACTTCCCGCCTATCATAGTACTTGCAGTGGATCATGATGCAATTTTTGATTCCTGTGTGATGGTCTGGATAGATGTGTACCTATTACACATTACGATCCTCTTGAACTGTCGGCGGTCTCTGTCAGTCAACCGACGAGGTCTGCCTTTACGCTTTTGTGCTGTACGTGGCCCTTCACGTTTCCACTTCACTATCACATCGGAAACAGTGGACCTAGGGGTGTTTAGGAGTGTGGAAATCTCGCGTGCAGACGTATGACAGAAGTGTCACCCAATCACATGACTACGTTCGAAGTCCGTTAGTTACACGGAGGGCCCAGTTCTGCTCTTTTACGATGTCTAATGACCACTGAGATCGCTGGAGTACCTAGCAGTAGGAGGCAGCGCAATGCACCTAATATGAAAAAACGTATGTTTTGAGGGTGTACGGATGGACACTTACATGACTAATAATTATCACATTATTCTTCAGACACAGTTTCTATGTCGTTTCTGTCGTAATACTTACTCTGTCTTCTACCTGCATCTTTGACCTTCCAATGAAGATTAATAACCCATTGAAGCCACACACACTTCTGTTTTAGCGCCACTGCCATTTTTTCTAGTATAGCGAACTTACGTAATGTTCATAAATAATATGCCCTAAAATAGAACCCTTCTGACACGCAATAAACAGGTACTTTTATGAGGATCAATGGTTGACTGATGATCGCACATTCTGAAATCTGTACTGGTATTAATGGAATCGAGCCGCTGGCGCTATCTTTGTTAGTATTTAGATAAACATCATCAGTGCACTTCTTACTAATTTACTTCCAAAGCGTGTCTGTTGGCAAAGTTTCGTTAACTTAAGTACTTACCGTCAACTGTTTTGAGCTAGTTTCCAAAATTTGGGGTTATACTTTGCAACAAACAATAACTAACGAGTCGCCCACGTATTTCTCACTACATCTCGGAAGACAACGGATTCTCATGAGTGCAAGTAGTCAGCAATATTCTGGACCAGAGGCAGACTGATAATATGTGCTGCTGTAGACAGTATCGGGTCTCGAACCTGAGTACCTCGCACTCACGAGCCGTGCTGTTATACCGGAAGAGCTCAAGCAAGCCCCACGGCCGCACTCGAAGTTTTAACTTACAACTGGTCCTCTTCTTTTCTACGAAAGTTTGTGACGGTTTATACCCTGAAAACTTGTGTATAAAAATCCACTGTTTTCATCAATTCTTTATACGATGCATGTCAAATGTAAAACACATTGACAGATGTTGTATACCATTCAATAATGGGAAACTACTGCTTTATAATTACCGATGGTGTTTAGCTTTCTTCTTTAGAAACACTGAAAATGTGTTTCGGTTTATCTCTTTAAATCATTGTAAGACAAAGTGCTATCACTGACGACGTCTCAATCGAAACAAAACTAAACGCACTTTCATAGCTCACACAGACGGGCTATAAATATCTTTAATATGTAAATACTCTTAGAGAATTATTATACCGAGAGAGAAAAGGATGGAAGTAAGAACAAACCACGTAAATATGACAGATTCGCAGCATATTACACAAATTAAAATTTACAACATATCATTGTGTTGTGCCTGTTGTTGGTCACAAAACGCTAGTTTATTCTTTAGTGTGTTTTCGTTTTGACTGTCCTATCGACTGTAACATGTTCAGTAGGAACTTTAATAAAAATCTGTGATTCTGTATCTGATGCAACAAAGGAAATAAGGTAGGGAATTCATAAAATGTGAACCCTTTATCTGTTAAGTTGGCACATTTCCTTGGAGTGACAGCTGAAGGATAAAGATTAAGATTCTGAATCTGATTTTCCTTTTCAGCATAGATTATGTAAATGTATCTTAAAAATTTTCTGGTGTGACAGAACACACGTTAGAATTTTCTAGGCATTAAAATATCCATCAAGATCTTTCATTGAACAATGCGAATTTTTTAGATGAGCGGGCGTTGATACCTCAAATGCAATGCAAAGATACATTTTACAAGTGAACGACAGATTCACCTAATCATAAGAGAAATTCTACAGCGGATCGCTCGTCTCGCATTGTTCCAAAAGAAACCCTCATTGTAATTGTGGACAGAGAAAGAAATTTCGAAGCATAAGCAAATCAAACTGTCCACGCACGATACTATTTTCACAAACATAAAGCGTTTTTCCCTCCACAAGGGTGAAGCACGTCATTGTTACACATACAATGGCACATAGCTGATGACAATAGCGACGTATTTTGAGGCCAACAGCACTAGGGGAGGAAAATTAAATTCCAGCAGAAGCAGACAAAAGAACTACCTCTCTCTTAATATTAGGAATCATCCAGCCGTGCTTCCTGACATTTCTCTTTGCTGGTGCACCGGAAGAATTTCATACTTTTGTGCTGGCCTTTTCCAGATTTCAGTGGTTCGGTTCAAAGATAGCATGAGATGAATACAAGCAGAGAATTAAGAAATGACGATGCTCACTGTGCGAATAACAAATTTGAATGGCGTACTCGATCTTCTGAGGTACGTCAAAGTGGAGGCCCTGTTTCACATTACTGTTTCATTCTGGTGACGAAGTTTTAAAGGTGTATTGTGCATGTGCGTAGCATTGGGAAAGACTGTACATCACGAAACATGTGGCACTCGAAACATTAGGTGAAATTCTTCTCGTTCACGTCCTCTAAATTATATGTATAATTGCTTTGGTGTGTGAAAGTGGGTAATTTCACAACAGTGCGTCCTAGTAACGTTGTGGATTTTATGTGCATTTGCTCAATATTGTAAAGACGTACACAAAGAAGACACCACTGATCGTGAAGAAGTTATACCTGCTGAAGGGGTTTTTCAGGAAACGCTTATTTCTTGCTGCAAATGCCTGATTACACTATTGTTGGTCCTCAAGTAAATCCAGTACCTTAACCTAGGCCCGCCCGGTTGGCCGTGCGGTCTAACGCACGACTTTCCGGGCGGGAAGGAGCGCCTGGTCCCCCGGCACGAATGCGCTCGGTGGATTTATGTCGAGGTACGGTGAACCTGCCAGTCTGTGGATGGTTTTTAGGCGGTTTCCCATCAGCCTCGGAGAATGCGGGCTGGTTCCCCTTATTCCGCCTCAGCTACACTATGTCGGCGATTGCTGCGCAAAAAAGTTCTCCGCGTACGCGTACACCACCATTACTCTACCTCGCAAACATAGGGGTTGCACTCGTCAGGTGTGAGACGTTCCCTTGGGGGTCCACCGGGGGCCGAACCACACAATACCCCTGGGTTCGGTGTGGGGTGGCGGAGGGGTGAAGTAGACTGAGGTAGACGTCGTGGGGTTGTGGACCACTGCGGCTGCGGCGGGGACGGAGCCTCTCCGTCGTTTCTAGATCGCCGGTTAACATACAATACGATACAACACAATACCTTCACCTACATACCTATAAATTCATAAGTGCGAGGGGCATTCAGTAAGTAATGCAAAACATTTTTTCGAGCAAGTTCGACTGACAAAATGTAGAATTTCGTGTGCGGCGTCGAGGAACATTCTCGCTTCAGACCCTATAATTTCATGTAGTTCCGATACATGAGGACGCCATATGTAACCATCCAAATGGCTTCTGTAACGGAGATGCGTTCCTAAGAGATAGCTCTCATTGAGTTTTGGAGGAAAACCAGAGTATCACGGATATTCATAGGCGCTTGCAGAATGTCCATGGACACCTGGTAGTGAACAAAAGCGCGGTGTGTCGTTGGGCGAGGCGTCTGTCATTATCTCAACAAGGTCGCGCACACCTGTCCGATCTCCCTTCTTGCCTTCCGTCCGCACAGAGCAGTGGATCCTGCAATGTTTGAACGTGTCGACACTCATCACTCTCGTTCGAGGTGATTTTCAGATCACAGTGAAACATCTCGCTACGCAACTGGATGTTGACCAGTAGAATAGTGTCATGCGGGTGTACAGGTCCTTACAATAAAGTGGCATAAGGCTGTCGCATTGAACAGAGTTTATGTTGATAAGTGGGGTTTGTAGCCAATAGAGTTGGGAATAATACGGTCCACTGGGACCCTGCATAAAACCATCCTGCTTTCATAAAAAAATATGTTGTATTACTTATTGAAGCCCCTCATGAAATTTCTACTTGTAGAATTGCCCACCGGTTCTTGTGCAAAGTTTTTTGGAAGGTGTCACCCCAGCTGGAAATGTACTTCGCATCATATGAACGTCTAAAGTTCAGCTGAAGAGGGTTTTCTGTGTTCAGGGAATCCATCTAATAGCTAAAATACTATGACTAGCTGCGTTAATAGCGCATTGGTCCACTCTTGGAAGCCAGTGCATCAACGACACTATCTTGCGACAGATAACATCACTTGCGTGTTTCGGTGGGTTCACGTCAGGCGAATATGGATACCGAGACATTAATGTGACTTCCCTATCATGCTCCTCAAACCAATGTAACACGATTCTGGCCTTGTGACACGGACAGTTTACCTGCTGGAAGATGGCATCGTCATTTGGGGAAGACATCAATGATGAAAAGTCCAGGTGGTCCGCAATGATGTTCATTTGCCTCACAGCCGTCGTATGCATCCGATTGCTGCCACAGGTCGCATGGATTCCCAGATAAATGGCCCCCCATAGTATAATAAGGCCTATTTCCATGGTCATGTCAATGTTTCGTGAATACATTCATATGGATGACATCGTATCCAGACACTGCCTGGTGACGCGAGGAACGTGATTGAGCCTTTTCAGTGACATACTTCCGTTGATCCACCGTCCAGTATTTTTATTGATAAAAACATCAGATAGTTTACTTAAGCTTCCAATCGCCCCATCTCTGTTTTGAAAATTATCTCCGTTTTTACAATTGTCAGACACTGAGAGGGAGAGAGAGAGAGAGAGAGAGAGAGAGAGAGAGAGAGTACGACTAGTCTGAGATGGATTAATACAAGTCTTAAAATTAGAAATGTTTTCATTTTCGTTACACATTACAATATTAAAAATTTGGTACTTTAAATATATAATTACTCAACAGTTTTTCAAAGAAACAACTGAATACTACCCAAAAGGAAACGAATTAATTATTTCCATTCTTCCTCTATATAATTGCTCAAACATAATGTTTTATCCAAGACAATATTTTCCACAGGTGTTTACTTACAGTTATGCGTCCACACCCGTAACACGCACCGTCTGGTCTTGTGATTAACGTTTATAACATCACATCTCCTGTGCCATGTGTCGTACAGTGATACTTGTACACACATTCAGGAGCATATGTGGACACTTTGTAAGAGATGTATTGCGAATAGAGTTAGTAGCAAAGAAGAAATAAGATTAAACGTCAAGCACGATGTGGCAGTGTTTCGCGAATCTCACTTTTTATGACATCACATATCACAAAATACGTGTCGTACGACTATGAGCCGTGTGTGGCTGGCGTTGACGGAGTTTGTTCTTTGGCATTTTGTCACGCCGAGTGGCATCTCGTTTCTGCCTTACTTACTGGCGTAACGAAGTTGCTGGTTTGCGTCCTCGAGTGGCAGCAGCAGCGCTTATCGATGCTAACACTGTTGTACTATATTTGGAGTGACCACTGGTATTTCTGGTTGGTGGTGGTGTGCGTGGTAGTCAGTCGGTTGGGACGGAGCAGCGAGGAAGTCTCCATGGCTCGAGGCCAGGCCGGTACAGCTGGTGGCGTGCACGCGCTGTCGGATCGTGAGGCGCAAGATGCGAGAGTGACAAAGTTCGTTGCCCACCGTATGAAACCTGAACTATTGTTATGAAACCTCAACTATTGTGACATCTCTTCCTTTATTTGCAGATGGTTACTCCCTGGGCCATACGGGCTAACAGCAACATATGATGTATTGGAGTCGGTGAAATCTTGCAGCCATATTCCTATATTGGGATTAATTATTAAATTGACTGTTACTTGCCAGTGAAATGCACCAGCAGTATTTTCTGCCCTGTGGCCGTTAACACCCAAGTTTTCTGCCCTGGTCGTTAGTGCAGTTTTCTGGCACTGTGCCTTTCCTCGTCGTGTTGATGCTGTCCGGCACGGTGTGTAGTTCGACAGCCTTTTAAGTTGTTTGGTTCATATTTTGCTCAGAGTGGTTATTATTCCCTTGGCTGTTTTTAGACGCCAATTTCTGAAGACGTAGTGCTTTTCGTATCCTCGTCCTCTGCCAGTAATTTCCATCGTTGTGGCGTTGGTCGGATGAAGTAAATTGGCTAAATTGTTGGTCGGTCCTTGGGCTGTCCCTAGTTCGGGTTGCCATCCGATTATTTAACTTCAACTCTTGGCTGCCGGTCTCACCTCGCCTTACGTTTGAGCTACTTTCTGAGGCCGACCCTTGGAACACTTCTAAGCACCACTTGTTCTGTTTGTTTTAGATGGTGATTTTCATTTTAGTTTGCAGTATTGTGCGAGGCCTTTGGCCGTGTATTAATTCAGTTCTTTTTAAATTTTATATAAAGGCCTTCAGTCGTGTTAAATTAAAGTTTTGAAGATTGATTTTATTTCTAAAAACGTTTTTCCATAAAATTTTTTCTATCTGAAATTATTTGTAATCCAGGCCCTAAGCCGTTGGTTGTTCGGTATGTTATGTGTGGCCTTCAGCCGAGGATTTGCGTGAATCCCTTTTAATAAGGCCTTCAGCAGTGTGTATTCTTTAAAGGAAATTTTTTTATAAGAATAGTTTGTCTCACTTACTGTTCAGGCCTTCAGCCATTGTTTCCAATTTGTTTGTGGCGTTCATCCTTGCAATAAGTTAATATTTTTTAATTAGGCTTTTGGTCACTCCGTTGTAATTTTAAAAAGAGATTTCTTGGGTAGAAAAAATTTTCATCAATGTGTTTTAGTTATAGTTATCCTTCAGACGTGTAGTGTAGGCATTCAGCCGCTAATTGTTTTCAACTGCATGCTTTTTTACATTTTACGTTCTATTTTTAACTGCTTTTTATTTCTAAGCCTGGCCTTCAGCCGTTCTTGTTTTTGGCGTGGTTATGGGCCATCAGCTCAGAATGCATCTCAAGTTTTCTTTAACTAGGCCTTCAGCCTTATTGTCTAATTGTGATCTTTTAAAGCAATGTGTAAATATGTGGTTCTTAGACAAATAAAGCTGTGTGTTTGATTGTACAACTCACAGTAACACAGTAACCCAACAACAATCATAACCCTATCCTGTGCGCTCTCTGAGTACCTACCAATCAGGTTTCAAACAATATAACTTTGCTCTTACTTACAGTGGTATATGTATGGTACAAATCATCTGTAAGATGTACGCAAATACAGTTAGTAGTAACGAAGTAATATACTATAACGTCATGCCTTATGCGGTACTGAATAGCAGTAAAAGTGGTAAGCGATACACATTTTTTCCTTCGATCATTCTCTAGCGGGTGGTGAGCGAGAAAGCTTTCGTTAAGGTTTGAAATTGTGTCTAAAGTTTGTAACAAGTCGCTTACTGATTTCATTCGCAAAAGCTGGATGAATAAATTCTGGGAATTCACGAGTCTCGGGCTGCGCTTGTTTTTCACCACGATTTCCACTCCTTTGGTAGGTAAGTGGTTCTAACGACAATTGCGTTTGTCACCTCACAGTACAGTATATGTGTACAAAATTTCGTTGAATTCGGTCCAGTTGTTTAGAGGGAGATGTGGAAAACACACACACACACACACACACACACACACACACAAACAAACCAACACAGACACACACACAAATACACACATACATACCGGGTGATCAAAAAGTCACTATAAATTTGAAAACGGAATAAATCACGGAATAATGTAGATAGAGAGGTACAAATTGTCACACATACTTATAATGACATGGCGTTTTATTAGAAACAAAGAAATACAAAAGTTCAGAAAATGTCCGACAGATGGCGCTTCATCTGATCAGAATAGCAATAATTAACATAACAATGTAAGACAAAGCAAAGATGACGTTCTTTACAGGAAATGCTCAATATGTCCACCATCATTCCTCAACAATAGCTGTAGTCGAGGAATATCCGGAGCTATGGTGAGGCATTGGCGTCGGATGTTGTCTTTCAGCATCCCTAGAGATGTCGGTCGATCACGATACGCTTGCGACTTCAGGTAACCCCAAAGCCAATAATGTCACGGACTGAGCTCTGGGGACCTGGGAGGCCAAGCATGACGAAAGTGGCGGCTGAGCACACGATCATCACCAAACAACGCGCGCAAGAGATCTTTCACGCGCCATATGTCGGACATTTTGTGAACTTGGTTTTTCTCTGGTTCTCATAAAACTCCATGTCATTCCAAGCAGGTATGTCAATTTTTACCTCTCTATCTACATTATTCCGTGGTTTATTAAGTTTTCAAATTTATACATCTAAGGGCGTCGCTATGTGCTACAGTGCCAGCCCATATTTTGGGTGAACCTTGGTGTACAACATTCCGGAATAACCGGTGGACTGCAAGTTATGTTTCCTGTTGTAAAGAATTTCCTTTCTCCGTCTAATTTGCACCATCTGGAAGTTCACACTCTTGAACTGTCCCCAAGAAGATGTGTGGGCACAGCAATAATGGAAATTGTATATGTATCATCTGAACTGAATTTGGTTAGAATTACATGTATGATAGTTATTCATACTCCATTGCTTTTCAATCACAACGAATGTACGAATTGTGTAGGGTGAACAATACGGTTGAAATCAGTCAATGTGTGGATACATCAGTCTTGAATGCAACGTGGGGTCGTTTTCGTCACACAGTAGTCTCGACCTCAGCTGCGCACAGCTGTACATGGCCCTCCACGTTTCCATTTCACTATCACTTCCGAGACAGTGGACCTAGAGATGTTTGGCAGTGTGGAAATCTCACGTGCAGACGTATGACACAAGTGACTCCCAATCATCTGACCACGTTTGAAGTCCGTGAGTTCCGCAGAGCGCCCCATTCTGTTCTCTCACGATGTCTAATGACCACTGAGGTCGCTGATGTGGAGTACCTGGCAGTAGGTAGCATTGCAATGCACCTAATATGAAAAACGTATGTTTTGGGGGGTTTCCGGATTCTTTTGATCACATAGTGTATGTGGACACTTACATGACGAGTAATTTTCAGTTTATTCTCCAGACACAGTTCCTATGCCGATACTGTGGTAATATTTACTCTGTCTTCTACCTATAAGTTTGACCTTGCAGTAAAGATTAAGATCCCATTTAAGCTACACACACTGTTATTTATAGCGCCACTGCATTTTTTTATTGTATAGCGAACTTACGTACAGATTATAAATAATATACCCTAAAACATAACCCAGCACACACTCAAAAAACACATACTTTTATGGTGCTCAATGGTTGACTGATGACCGCTCATTCCGAAATCTGTACTGATTGTAATGGAATCGCGTCGCTGCCACCATCTTTGTTAGTATATAGATAAACATCTTCCGTGCACTTCTTACTAACTTACTTCTAATGCGTGTCTGTTGGCAGAGTTTCATTAACCTTGAGTACTTACTGTCAACTGTTTTAAGCTAGTATCCAAAATTTTGGGGTTATACTTTGTAACAAACAATAACTATTCAGTCGGCCACATCTTTCTCGCTACATGTCGGAAGACAACCGATTCTCATGAGTGCAAGTAGTCAGCAACATTCTGGAGCAGAAGCAGACTGATAATATGCGCGCTGTAGACAGTATCGGGTCTCGAACCCGAGTACCTCGCACTCACGAACCGTGCTGTTATACCGGAAGAGTTCAAGCAAGCCCCACGGACGTACTCGAAGTTTTAACCTACAACTGGTCCTCTTCTTTTCTACGGTTGTTTGCAGAGGTTTATATGCTGAAAACTTGTTTATAAAAATCCACTGTTTTCATCCATTGTTTATATGACGCATATCAAATGCCAAGCACATTGACGGACGTTGTATACCATTACATAGTGGGAAACTACTGCCATGTTAATTAATGTATGTCCTTGATTCTTTATTTTATGGCCATGGAACCATAGTTGCTTTATAATTATCGAAGGTGGTTAGCTTTCCTCTTTACAAATACTAAAAATTCGTATTTAATTTTCTATAATTATTTCGTATGATAGTTATTCGTACTCCATTGCTTTACAGTCACAACGAATGCACGATTTGTGTAGAGCGAACTATATGGCTGAAAGCAGTCAATGTTTGGATGCATCACTCTTGAATGCAGCATGGGGTCGTTTCGTCACACAACAGCCTCGACCTCAGCTGCGCACAGCTGCGAGCCGCGGGTCACCGAGTGGTTCGGAAAGCGCACAAAAAGCATAGCAGAGAAGAGGAGCCGACAGGGGGGGAGAAGCAGAGTGCTGAGCGCTCGGCGGCCAAACAAAAGACCGCCCCTCCGCCCCCCACCCACGCACAACCGGCAGTGCACCGGCAGCCAACCGCTGTGCGAGCGCGAAGCCCCCACAGCAGCGGCCGACGTCAGATGCACTGGTTTACCGCGTGGAAGCTCCTCTACTCCACCTCCAGTGTCCACAACGAGGGGCACCGGTCTCTGGTATCGGCCTGTCCTGTCCTTACATTACTTAACAACGGCCTGTGGACCCCGCAGCTCTGCCAATACGTCACCTTTTACTGAGCACTCCAGGTGAAAACGCTTAATTTGAACACGAAAACTTACTTGGGGCTATTTCCCTGAGATTTTCTGGATTACAGCAGAATTGTCGAATTATGTTTTGTGCCCAGATGAGGACCTCATCCTGCTACTGCCCTGAAATATCATGGAATTCTCATTACGTCAGAAAAACTTTGTGTTTGTCGAGGAGGGAGTGGGATTCGGGATTTTGTTCACACGATCAGTGAACCAAGTATGGAGATGGTCCATTTCACGCTATATCAACATCCATATCTGTACATCACAAGCTACCTTGTAAGATGAGTCGCGGAGCACCTGTGCTGCAGGGGTGAGACAAAAATATGGAAACATCCAAACACATTACACAACAGCGTGATTTATACGGTGTAGGGAAGAAGTCGTTATTCAAAACAGCTTCCGGTCGTCTTGGAATGGATAGGCCGGCCCGCGTCGCCCAGCGGTTCTAAGCGCTTCAATCTGGAACCGCGCGAGCGCTACGGTCGCAGGTTCGAATCCTACCTCAGGCATGGACGTGTATAATGTCCTTAGGTTAGTTAGGTGAAAGTAGTTATAAGTTCTAGGGGACTGCTGACCTCAGATGTTATGTCCCATAGCGCTCAGAGCCACTTGAACCATTTGGAACGGATAAATAAAGATCCTGTATGGTGGTTCCGTAGAAATGATGGAACACGTGAGGCAATACTGATCCAGCGACTTATCTTAGAAAATAGATTAAGGAAAGGCAAACTTACATTTCTAGCATTTGTAGACTTAGAGAAAGCTTTTGAGAATGTTGACTGGAATACTCTTTTTCAAATTCTGAAGGTGGCGAGGGTAAAATGCAGGGAGCGAAAGGTTATTTACAATTTGTCAGAAACCAGATGGCAGTTATCGTCGAGGGGAATGAAAGAGAAGCAGCGGTGTTATTCAATCTGCATATTGAGGAAGCAGTTAAAAAAAAAAAAAAAAAAAAAAAAAAAAAAAACGCGGAGAAGCTATTAAAATCGATGGAGAAGAAATAAAAACTTTGAAGTTCGCTGATGACATTGTAATTCTGTCAGAGACAGCAAAGGACTTGGAAGAGCAGTTGAACCGAATGGACAGTGTCTTGAAAGGAGGATATAAGATGAACATCAACAAAAGCAAAACGAGGATAATGGAATGTAGTAGAATTAAATCGGGTGATGCTGAGGGAATTAGATCCGGAAATGAGACACTTAAAGTAGTAAAGGAATTTTTGCTATCTGGGGAGCAAAATAACTGATGATATGAAATGTAGACTGGCAATGGCAAGGAAAACGTTTCTGAAGAAGAGAAATTGGTTAACATCGAGTATAGACTTAAGTGCCAGGAAGTCGTTTCTGAAAGTATTTGTATGGAGAGTAGCCAGATATACACTCCGTGAAATGGAAAAAAGAACACGTTGACACCGGTGTGTCAGACCCAACCATACTTGCTCCGGACACTGCGAGAGGGCTGTACAAGCAATGATCACACGCACGGCACAGCGGACACACTACGAACCGCGGTGTTGGCCGTCGAATGGCGCTAGCTGCGCAGCATTTGTGCACCGCCGCCGTCAGTGTCAGCCAGTTTGCCGTGGCATACGGAGCTCCATCGCAGTCTTTAACACTGGTAGCATGCCGCGACAGCGTGGACGTGAACCGTATGTGCAGTTGACGGACTTTGAGCGAGGGCGTATAGTGGGCATGCGGGAGGCCGGGTGGACGTACCGCCGAATTACTCAACACGTGGGGCGTGAGGTCTCCACAGTACATCGATGTTGTCGCCAGTGGTCGGCGGAAGGTGCAAGTGCCCGTCGACCTGGGACCGGACCGCAGCGACGCACGGATGCACGCCAAGACCGTAGGATCCTACGCAGTGCCGTAGGGGACCGCACCGCCACTTCCCAGCAAATTAGGAACACTGTTGCACCTGGGGTATCGGCGAGGACCATTCGCAACCGTCTCCATGAAGCTGGGCTACAGTCCCGCACACCGTTAGGCCGTCTTCCGCTCACGCCCCAGCATCGTGCAGCCCGCCTCCATTGGTGTCGAGACAGGCGTGAATGGAGGGATGAATGGAGACGTGTCGTCTTGAGCGATGAGAGTCGCTTCTGCCTTGGTGCCAATGATGCTCGTATGCGTGTTTGGCGCCGTGCAGGCGAGCGCCACAATCAGGACTGCATATACGACCGAAGCACACAGGGCCAACACCCGGCATCATGGTGTGGGGAGCGATCCCCTACACTGGCCGTACACCTCTGGTGATCATCGAGGGGACACTGAATAGTGCACGGTACATCCAAACCGTCATCGAACCCATCGTTCTACCATTCCTAGAACGGCAAGGGAACTTGCTGTTCCAACAGGACAATGCACGTCCGCATGTATCCCGTGCCACACAACGTGCTCTAGAAGGTGGGAGAATAGTAGCCTGCATTGCTGCGAAAGGTGGATATACACTGTACTAGTGCCGACATTGTGCATGCTCTGTTGCCTGTGTCTATGTGCCTGTGGTTCTGTCAGTGTGATCATGTGATGTATCTGACCCCAGGAATGTGTCAATAAAGATTCCCCTTCCTGGGACAATGAATTCACGGTGTTCTTATTTCAATTTCCAGGAGTGTAAAAGTGAAAAAAATGCTGTAGCAAATGAGTCCTATTGGAACAAAAATCAATATTAAGCCGAACATGTTAAGCTGTACATCTGAAGCACGAAACCCTACTCTCTTTCTGTTTTGACACTAACTATAATTTATCGTTTAGTTTACGTAAGGATAATGGAATGTAGTCGAATTAAGTCGGGTGATCCTGAGGGAATTAGATTAGAAAATGAGACAAAGTAGCAAAGGACACTTAAAGTAGTAAAGGAGTTTTGCTATTTGGGGAGCAAAATAACTGATGACGGGCGAAGTAGAGAGGATATAAAATGTAGACTGGAAATGGGAAGGGAATTGTTTCTGAAGAAGAGAAATTTGTTAACATCGAGTTTAAGTGTCAGGAAGACATTTCTGAATGTATTTGTATGGAAGTGAAACATGGACGATAAATAGTTTAGAGAAGAGGAGAATAGAAGCTTTCGAAATGTGGTGCTACGGAAGAATGCTGAGGATTAGATGGGTACATCACATAACTAATGTTGAGGTATTGAACAGAATTAGGGAGAAGAGCAGTTTGTGGCACAACTTGACAAGAAGAAGGGACCGGTTGGTAGGACATGTTCTGAGGCATCAAGGGATCACAAATTTAGCATTGGAGGGCAGCGTGGAGGGTAAAAATCGTAGAGGGAGATAAAGAGATGAATACACTAAACAGATTCAGAAGGATGTGCATTGCAGTAAGTACTGGGAGATTAAGAAGCTTGCACAGGACAGAGTAGCATGGAGAGCTGCATCAAACCAGTCTCAGGACTGAAGACCACAACAACAACTTGGTTGTCAACGGAATCTTACGCCGTTCTTCCTTCAAAATAGTAGTAAGTTCAGGAAACGATGCTGGAGGAGCTTAGCGATCTCGTACCCCTGTCCATGCTAGATCACAAAAGCTCAATAATATTGAGATCTGGTGTCTGTGGTGGGCAGGGCAATTGCGACAATGCATCCTCGTGTTCACAAAACCAGCCCTGGACGATTCGATCTGTGTGTCTTCTTGCTGTATGGCATGACTACTGGCGAAAATACATCGTGTCATATGAGGAACCCGATGAGCCAAAATGGCAGTAATGCGACCTTGCAGAGTAACAATGGGCTAATGGTTGCCCAAATCATCAGCGAATCTCTGCTATATTACCCCCATTTGCGCTAAACACGGCTAGAATATGGAAAATATGTGAAATAAGACACATACCAACCAAATAACTTTCTTCTATTGCTCTATACTCCAGGTTTCATGAGTTCGGCACTATGTTTTCCCGTTAGGGGCTTTTGCATCACCGATGAATAGTTTTAGAAGTCCTGCAATTCACTATTTATGCAGCTCCGTGTTACGTTGGTGCTGAGAGGGTTCTTGAGTATGACATTCAGTTGTGGAGTGACTTTTGCAGCGGTCGTTATCTTATTGTTCGTGGCAGTCCTTTTAAACTGCACTCTGTTACGATCACTTTCGTCTGCGTTGTGACTTAGCGGAATATGTTTTCCTTTTTCCACGTATGCGATATAGATCTTAAGTACGGTGCCACTAGAAACATCAAACACTTCGGCTCCTTGATTACGAAAGGACTCCCCTACGTTCCTACGTGCACCACCAATCTGCACACGTTCGAATCCCAACACTGCCCTGACTGTGTGTGACACTTGCAACGTCGTGAAGATATTTCACAGGTTCCGCTAGCAAATATGACAGCACAATCTGCAGGCTTGGCTACCATCTGCATATGAGTTCAAGTACGCATTTCTGAAGGTGTTTCCGTATTTTTGTCCAACTCCTGTATCTTCCCCTGCTCCTACTGCAATCTCAGATGATACATTACATGAAAGGTTGTACGCGCCCTTGTGTAAGAGGGGTCAGAAGTCACTATTTTTCACTACACGGAATATACAGGATGTGTAGTAATTATATATGAAGGTAGTTCTGTTCTCGAAAGAACAGATACCATTGATGAGCATGCAGCTTGTCTAGAATGAAATGATAATTAAATCGACACCCTAGCTGCAAACAAGCGTTGGTATACATCATTGTTGACATTCTGAAAATGTGTGCCCCGACTGGGACTCGAATCCGGCATCTTATGCTTACATCGCAGACGCTCTATCCACCTGAGCCACTGAGAGCACAGACGATAGAGCGACTGCAGGGATTATTTCGCGCACGACTCCCACGAGACCCACATTCCCAGCATGTCCACAACGCTACATTCGTAGTGCTCCCAATAGATGTGTGCCCATCACACTCGTTACTCGGGGAAGATTAATCTGCCAAGTCCCGTACGAGTTTGGGCATAGCTTGTGCGTTCGCACAAGAAGGTCAATGGCCTGGTAGCCATATTTTATTTATATATGAAGGAGATCCCGGATTCGAGTCCCGGTCGGGGCACACATTTTCAACATGTCCCCAATGATATATACCAACGCCTGTTTGCAGCTAGCGTGTCGATTTAATTATCGTTTCATTGTGTAGTGATTGACAACAAAAAGTCACATGGGTGAAAGCATTCGATAATAGCAGCAGAAACGTTACATCACAGCCACATACAAGCCATTATCTACATATCGGCGAATGTGTGAATAACTGGAATCAGTAGAAAATGTGGTTCTAGTGAGTGAAAATTTATGTAACATGCAAATGTTTACATTAAGTCTCCATATGACTGGGCTCAGTTTCGCCCATGGCTGGGAGTGAGGAACGTGGCAGACGCATAATGGGGAATTACTATATTTTGTTACATGTAATGCGCCAAAGAGTGTATCAAAGATGTGTTACAAGGCGTGGTGGCTGGTGCACGGGTGCCATGTGAGAAAATTTCACTCATAAACATATGTTCGAAAACACTTCATTGGCGTGCTAGTGTCTGTGATTTATGGATCACGCAAATCAGACACAAAGGAGACACTGTACTGGTAAACTGCAATCGCTGAGAGACTGTTCACGGAGACGGGACTGTTCAAATGGTTCAAATGGCTCCGAACACTATGGGACTTAACATATGAGATCAGCAGGCCCCTAGAACTTAGAACTACTTAAACCTAACAAACCTAAGGACATCACACACATCCATGCCCGAGGCAGGATTCGAACCTGCGACCGTAGCGGTCGCGCGGCTCCAGACTGAAGCGTCTAGGACCGCTCGGCCACTGTGGTTACACAAACCAACAAAGGGAAGCAGCAGGGGTGCAATGTGTGTGTACAGTGAGTGTATACAAGCGGCAGTGCTTCACGTGTCACATGAGGCACACGGAACTCCCCAGTCTTATGTACAGAATGGTAGAGTATAGTGCTGTGTTCTGTTCCGTGATTGAGTCATGTACGTAGATTTAAGTCATTCGTCTGGCTGTCATAAAACGTGAATGGACGATGGCGGTCGTGTTCCTCGACTGCAGAATGTACTGACAAGGCAAAGCCCAAATCAATGCAAGAGAGGCTTGCCGACTCTATGAAAAACTTTACTGCAACAGGTGTTACACAGTCCATGCCTTGTTTGCAAGACCGAAGAGGGGTTTACGTGTCACAGGCAGTTTACATCCTCATATTGGATGCTCGCCGAGACGCCACATACCAGAGTCTGAAGAAGCTGTACGTCAGTGGTCTGCAGAGCAGCCTTCTAATAGAACACCGACTGAAGCACGCACCAAGGACGTGAAGCCCATGCCAGTGTGGAACATTCTGCGCGATGAGCACCTACATCCCTACATACTCCAAGGATGACCTTCCTTGTCGTGTCAACTTTTGCCAATGGCTCCTCCAAGAAAGTTGCCGAGATCCTCACTTCTTAAGATGTACACTGCTTCCTGACAAAAACGCCTTTCTCAGGGATGGGATCTTCAACACCAGAAACAGACTTGTTTGGATCACAGAAAATTCGCACATGCTGCAAACCGGAGGTCCCCACCGTTTCTTTGCTGTCAGCATGTGAGCAGGACTCATCTGTGACCGTGTCATACGTCCGAATCTCATACCGGTGCGTGGTGATAGTCGCAGTTCACTCTCATTTCTGCGAGAGGTCTTGAATGAGATGCGGGACAATTGCAGAGCTATATGGTTCAAGGAGGATGGCGTTGCAGTACACTTCGCCAATGTGCTAAGTGGCCTCGTGAATGACACCTTTGGCAACCAACTGATTAGACATAGTGTACCTACGGTTTCCCTCGCCGTACCTGAAAGCATTGAATTTTTACTAATGGCAGCACCTAAAGACCTCCGTATACGAGACACCCGTAGGGTCACGAAAAGATATTGTGGTGGGTATGCAAGTAGCAGCTGGAGTCATCGGAAATATACCAGGAAACTTTCCACGGAAGTTGATGGCGGTCATATTGAGAACCTTCCGTAAATGAACTGAAATGGTGTTCACTGACAATAATGTACAGTCCGTGTGGTCCATACCGGCTACGTCGTCCTTCACGCTTCAGAGATGCTAGCACACGAAGAAAGTTTTCCGAGCATGATTTAATTAGCTCAATGTGATAACAAAATACCGTTGATATTCCTGAGATATATTGAGTCTCACATTCATCTACGATAATGTTGTAGGCCGAAATGATGAATTATAATTTTTTTCACGGCCAGGATTTGTGTTGGGAAGGGAAACGGCCTAGGGTAATCGGTGTGGCCCTATAGTAGCAGACTCTATGTGGCGTAACAGCTTGTATATACACCTAGGAAACAAGAAACCTGGGTACGAGTACCGATGCTGATACAAACTGTAATTCATTCCTTTGGCCTGTATTATTATGGTAGCACAATATTCTCACTTGCTTGCCGTCTACCAGCTACCACGTCTTGTAACGTAAATTTTGATACGCCCTGTATATGGTCCAAGATAAATAGGTTGAGGAGGGCCTGTACATTCGCACTCCTCTAGTACGGCAGAAGAACTGTAATCGCATACTCCAGTCTTGTCAGTATTTACGAGGCGATCCCCTGATGCTAGCAGAGGCTACTATACATGTAATGAAGGGTGTGCCTCTTATTTGTATTTAAACTATGTCTTCCGCTCATCCAACTATGTAAGGAATCCAGATCGACGAACGCTACTACAGAATTGATCGAACAAGTGCTTTTTAAGCTTAAACTACTCTGCATTGGGAATCATCGAATAAATGAGTCTAGAATAGACCTCCCGCCAACCACTGCACCAGCCATTGATCATTTGCTCGTTCCTCTGAAATGAGTAGGAACTTACTAAAGACGCACGATAGGGAAAAGAGCACCAACTTGGAAACCAGTGTGTTTCACAATCCTGCGTTTGAGGGTTAAGTAACTATGGTAATTTGGCAAGATTCCACTACTTACAATCCATAAACTCGGTGGTTCTTCCGCCGGTGATAGATCGCTATCCCATTCACAACTACAAGTTAGATTTGACAACTGTTAAATTATTAAATACTTGGTTACAACTGCAAGACTGGCTGTAAATTACGGTCTTTCTACCATCTTTAGGTTTTTCTTGTTGTTTGCCATAACAGTAGTTAAATGGAGTTAGGAAATACACACCTGAAGTAATAGCCGAGCAAAGGAATCCACGACGCGTCCCAAGAGGGAGGAGTACAAAAGCTGATTCCTTTGTGTTAATGGAAACTTTTAGGGATGCTAGAACCAAACATTTAACCAACGTCCTGTGAGATATCTTTAACAACGTGTGGAGTATGTTTCTTAGAAATAAAATGTACAATGTTGTTGCTGCCTGGGCACAAAGAAAATAAGAAACCATTATGCGTTTACTATGTACACCCACACACAGACTACCAATTTCTACTGATGGCTCTTCTTTACTATGGCTCAAGGTGGACTTTCTGTGAATGGAAGTTCTGTGAATTGGTGCCCCAAAACGTCTTCCTCTCAGTACTAAATCCAACATTCACTTTACCATCAACTGACCTAATGGTTATTGAAATCTCGTTAGGAAGTACAGCATCTTCCAAGTAGATAGCCGTTACAGTCCATTGACCTCGCCAGTCACACTTAATGTACAACCTTTGACCCACGGATCAAGTGTCTCCTGAATTGTACTTCGTTCATTTCACTGTACCTATAATTCCCACTTGCTTCTCCATCCTAAGCAATCGTATCTGCTAAATCTGCGGCCGAGTACCATCGGCATGTCACCAGTATTCAATGACTATATTGTAATTCAAAAAAATTAATCAATACCTGCCTGGGTATAAAGAGATTTTTTGTATGCTACGTCTTGACAGGAACCAGAAACGCGTTCTTTCTAGCAGAACGTATATTGAAACGTCCCCTTTGAAAAATTATACACGACTGGGCTTAAACTGAAACACAATATTTTTGGCGCAACGCAATCTGACTTTCAATAATCCCTACAAGAGAATGGCCCTGACTAACATTAACCTATATGTTTCACAAATCACTTACCTCACAAAAATCTTCGTTACTCAAGATACTGCAATACAGCGAGCGCCACTACTGCCAGCTAACTAAAAGATTCAAACTAGGGAAGTCACTAACTACTAATAGGCACAGTTAGCAAATGAAAGATTTTAATAGAGAACAAACAAATTTCAAAACTCCGCCATCTCTCTCCCCACGTCCACCACTGCTGGCGGCTCACCTCCAACTGCGCAACGCTACGGGCTGTTAGCATCCAGCTGCCGTTGCCCGACACTACAATGGCAGACAACAATGCAAACTAGCCACAGACTGCGCACAGCACAGCCAGTGATTTTTCATACAGAGCGCTACGTGGCAGCGGCGTTACCAATAAAAAAACCTAAACAGCCTACTTAAATATTATGAACGGAATAAATCAGGACTTGCAGTGATTTCGGCGACAGCTTATCATTATGCATCTTAAATACTGGTGATGACTTAGAGTTTTCCAGGCAAAGTTACGAACTTCGTACGAGTCTCGAGTTGGACTCTTGGAGACTTTTGTCATTTGTAGTAACATGGCCTCAGGTATTTTCCTGCGTTTAACATTTTGTGTCCTAATGCTGTAAAACGTCGCCAGAGGCCTTTGAGGCGCAACTGGTATTTTGAAACATAATCGTCAGTAAGCTGAACTTTTGACACAAGGTCACGAAGTCACACCAATGTATTTGATATATTTGGGAAAATTCGTTACACAAAGCTGTATTAAACTTTCTTCATTATCACAATCAACGGTCAAATACAATCATCACAGTACGAAAGAAGACTAATGCAGAATTTCCTGAAAAATGAAAACTGTGCCCCAGACCAAGACTTAAAACTGGTACCTTAGACTTTTCCAGGTATGTTCTCTACCACCTGAGGTACGTGAGCAAAGCTCACGACTCCTCACCCTGTTCCATCCGCGAGTACCTCATCTCCTACCATACGAACTTTATACAAGATCTCATGCGAAATTGGCAGGACTAGCATCGCTGGATGAAATGATATTACGGTAATATGGCTTAGCCACAGCAATTATCCGCAAAAGGCAAAAATCCCACATCTAGATCCGATCAGCCAAAGAGCTTCAACCTGCCAGGAAGTTTTATATCAGTATACACTCTGCTGCTGAATGGAAATTCATTCTAGGAAGACTAATATAACTCACATGTATTGAGTTATAGTATTTTTCTTTCAAACTTTGATGAAGGTATTTTATCAACACTGGTTTCGATGGTTAAAAAAAAAAGATTAACCGTTATGTGTCCTTAAATACATAACGGCTGTTGGAAGTCGCCTAATAAAAAATGTAAATGTTTTATCTAATTTTCAATGTGGAGGACTATGTACTATTTGCTTACACCAGAACTACGACAAACACCTTGTCTGATTTCCATCCTTCTCCTTTTCTGTGAGTTCCTTATATGAGTTTTTTAATTACAAATTACTATGGCCAAAATGCACATCCTAATGTAGTATTGAGTGGACCTCGATAAAAATGAAGTGTCAGAGACTCAATATGACGGGTTCGCTGTTTCCAAACCAATGTCTGCTGCCGCGAATTTGCTAGCGTTACCCGGACCACAACTGCTGTTGTGTTCTAGAAGCTGGACGTTGATGCTTTTTTTTCGTAGTTCTTATGTACACTTCACCCCATGTGTTAGGGATTTGTAAACTCCTGCTTTGGGCATAGTTCATTGGCAGTGTTCAGATACTCACGCTTCGAAAGCAATATTCATGCAATATCTGAAGCAACAACAAATGTGCGTGAACATTTGAATACTGAACTGCGTACAGCATCACGGCAGCTATAAGCATGAGTGGAGGGGCTGAAGAGAACTGACGTTGCCAAATTTCATTCGTCATCGTCATACAGATCCAGCACGTGGTGGGATTGTATTGGGTCCCATGAGAGACACGACACGATCACCTCTAGTAAGCACAGCCGACAATTTGGAGACATTAACCGCTCGAAAGGCATGTTTCTTAACTTCCACAGTCGTGTTGTACTACAGGGGAGCATAGTAATTTGTGTTGCCTATTTACGAAGTAACTATTGCTGTGTCAGGAATGCTGGAGAATGCGAGTGGCAATTGGTACTAAGTCACAATTGTCTAGCCCAATTGTGCGAAATTCCACGAACTGTTGTCCTGTCTTGGAACGCTCTCGCTTTTAATCTAACAATCACACTGTCTAACATAAAAACTGTCTACTGAAAAACACCTTACGTTGCTCTTCAGCAGTTATTTAATGACACACGATCATTCATATACACTATTTCTCAAAATCCTTTTTTCGTAACACATAATAATGACACTAGAATTAATGATGTATCGCTATAGCGGTTCTTTAACCGGCTTCTGTCATTGCATACCGATTCTGATCTAAAAATTACTATTTGTGGAAAATTTTATGGTAAAAGAGATCTTTAACTGTCTTAGGCAAAAGGTCATGATGGATGCCCAGCTTCATACCTCTGTTTTAAGAAGCTAACTTATTAATCGCGAATAACAGACACCCTCTCCATATTATATTATTAGAGATAGTTATTAACTGGATAATTTGTATACAGCATTGTTACAAATAGTAACCGTGACTACTGCAGTAGTCCATTATCTATGCCCGTCGTTCAAGCTAACTTCTCTGAACAGATATAATTTCCTAAACGACAAACATATTTGCCATTCTTCCCTTGACTTGTGATTTACCAATTTCTGCAATGGCCTAACGTGCTTTCATTAAGTACGAAGCATTGATAGAGGTTAATTATATTCTACATGCTCACTGAACATCTCGTCAACAACAGGGAAATGTAAATCCTAGAGTCGAAAGATAGAAATTACAAGCCAATGAAGACAGAAAAATATTTTCGCGAACAATAATTTCATTCCTTTACTTTGTATTTCTTAGTTAATTATTAACTTTTTTAACAATAGGATGGTGTACATACGAGTGTCATAAAAAATTAATGGCAAGTTTACGATGCTAAGGAAAAGAACATTAGAAGCTGTCATTGAGAAACGTCGCCCCACAGGAGTCGTTGCAACTCAAACCCCTTCTCAGAGAGAAACGCGGTTTGTTATCTTACGAAAATCCCTATTAGCATCACGCCCAGAGGTACCGAAGCTTTCGGACAAGCTGCCTGTTGAAATTGCATTTACTATCACTACAAAGAAGTTGCAGAGCAAACGCAAGAGAGTGTTTAACAAATCCCGCATTTACTCACTATAACTGTACTTAGCCGTTTCAAAGCTAACTAAATCAACTAACATTTTCGTATGGCTTAAAGAAAACAAAAAGGAAAAGGACCCAAATATTATCTTCTTACGTCAAACTTCCCTTACATCGAGGCATTGTCATTATCTCTAAAGAAGTTTATTGAAAACTGTGAGCATGTAAATATATACAGAAGTTCACGATTATTATTTCACATCGTACGTCTCATTCTTAAAGTTGTTTTCCTACCCTTATCGCAACAACTACCATTATTCCATATAATGTGATTATCTTAACCTAAAACTGTGAATGTTTTCCATGGTCCCTTGGTATGGAATTGTTTGACAAAACATTACTAATAAAAAGACAGGTAAAGTGTAACTATAGTGCTTCTATATTTAATTAACTGATTAGTCCTTATAAATCAAGATAAATACAAATCGCCTAGCTGCGGCACACTTTGAACACAATCTATTTATTTTGGACAATGAAGGGTGCAATATACTCTTCGCTTCTGACATGTTAAGACCGGAGGCTGTCACCGAAGTTGCCTTGATGTTATCTTTCTACAAGATTACGCAAGACCGCATGTCCACCCTGCTACCGACTAAATTCAACTGAGTGACCGAGCGGTTCTAGGCGCTACAGTCTCGAACCGCGCGACCGCTACGGTAGCAGGTTCGAATCCTGCCTCGGGCATGGATGGATATGATGTCCTTAGGTTAGTTAGGTTCAAGTAGTTCGAAGTTCTAGGGCAATAAGTAATAGCGCAGTAGGCAGTGCAGTTGAAGAGGTATGGACATCTCTAAACAGGGCCATCGCAGAAGTTGGGAAGGAAAACATAGGTACAAAGAAGGTAGCTGCAAAGAAACCCTGGGTAACAGAAGAAATACTTCAGTTGATTGATGAAAGGAGGAAGTACAAACATGTTCCTGGAAAATCAGGAAAACACAAATACAAGTCGCTGGGGAATGAAATAAATAGGAAGTGTAGGGAAGCTAAGACGAAATGGCTGCAGGAAAAATGTGAAGACATTGAAAAAGATATGATTGTCGGAAGTACAGACTCAGCATACAGAAAAGTCAAAACAACCTTTGGTGACATTAAAAGCAACGGTGGTAACATTAAGAGTGCAACGAGAATTCCACTGTTAAATGCAGAGGAGAGAGCAGATAGGTGGAAAGAATACATTGAAAGCCTCTATGAGGGGGAAGATTTGTCTGATGTGATAGAAGAAGAAACAGGAGTCGATTTAGAAGAGATAGGGGCTCCAGTATTAGAATCGGAATTTAAAAGAGCTTTGGAGGACTTACGGTCAAATAAGGCAGAAGGGATAGATAACATTCCATCAGAATTTCTAAAATAATTAGGGGAAGTGGCTACAAAACGACTATTCACGTTGGCGTGTAGAATATATGAGTCTGGCGACGTACCATCTGACTTTCGGAAAAGCATCATCCACACAATTTCGAAGACGGCAAGAGCTGACAAGTGCGAGAATTATCGCACAATCAGCTTAACAGCTCATGCATCGAAGCTGCTTACAAGAATAGTATACAGAAGAATGGAAAAGAAAATTGAGAATGCGCTAGGTGACAATCAGTTTGGCTTTAGGAAAAGTAAGGGCACGAGAGAGGCAATTCTGATGATACGGCTAATAATGGAAGCAAGGCTAAAGAAAAATCAAGACACGTTCATAGGATTTGTCGACCTGGAAAAAGCGTTCGACAATATAAAATGGTGCAAGCTGTTCGAGATACTGAAAAAAGTAGGGGTAAGCTATAGGAAGAGACGGATAATATACAATATGTACAACAACCAAGAGGGAATAATAAGAGTGGACGACCAAGAACGAAGTGCTCGTATTAAGAAGGGTGTAAGACGAGGCTGTAGCCTTTCGCCCCTACTCTTCAATCTGTACATCGAGGAAGCAATGATGGAAATAAAAGAAAGGTGCAGGAGTGGAATTAAAATACAAGGTGAAAGGATATCAGTGATTCGATTCGCTGATGACATTGCTATCCTGAGTGAAAGTGAAGAAGAATTAAATGATCTGAACGGAATGAACAGTCTAATGAGTGCACAGTATGGTTTGAGAGTAAATCGGAGAAAGACGAAGGTAATGAGAAGTAGTAGAAATGAGAACAGCGAGAAACTTAACATCAGGATTGATGGTCACGAAGTCAATGAAGTTAAGGAATTCTGCTACCTAGGCAGTAAAATAACCAATGACGGACGGAGCAAGGAAGACATCAAAAGCAGACTCGCTACGGCAAAAAAGGCATTTCTGGCCAAGAGAAGTCTACTAACATCAAATACCGGCCTTAATTTAATGAAGAACTTTCTGAGGATGTACGTCTGGAGTACAGCACTGTATGGTAGTGAAACATGGACTGTGGGAAAACCGGAACAGAAGAGAATCGAAGCATTTGAGATGTGGTGCTATAGACGAATGTTGAAAATTAGGTGGACTGATAAGGTAAGGAATGAGGAGGTTCTACGCAGAATCGGAGAGGAAAGTAATATGTGGAAAACACTGATAAGGAGAAGGGACAGGATGCTAGGACAACTGCTAAGACATGAGGGAATGACTTCCATGGTATTAGAGGGAACTGCAGAGGGCAAAAACTGTAGAGGAAGACAGAGATGGGAATACGTCAAGCAAATAATTGAGGATGTAGGTTGCAAGTGCTACTCTGAGATGAAGAAGTTAGCACAGGAAAGGAATTCGTGGCGGGCCGCATCAAACCAGTCAGTAGACTGATGACAAAACTTCTAGGGGAATGATGACCTCAGACGTTAAGTCCCATAGTGCTCTGAGCCGTTTGAACCACTTGTATTCAACTGTTGCAATGTCTTGCCTGTATTTTTATCTCTCATACAACGAAAATTTCTGATCCGAGGTTACCGAGTCAATTCAAGTCCTACAATCATAACTGCCGATGAACTTTTGCAGACTGTTCAAATAGCATTGGATGACGTAATAGTGTCTGTTATTGAAGCCCAGTTCAGGTCGGTGTCCATCTTGGTTTGGGTCTCTGTTGCTGTTGGATGTGGAGCACTGCATAATAAGCTTCACTACAAATATACCCCCAAAAAGCCAAATAATATAATCATGATTTTGTCGTGTTGTGTTTACGCACAGGAAGTAAAATTTCGGTTTTACTATCCTTGCTGTTGTACATTCAATTGCCACTGTAAATTAACCCAGTTGCTACTTACCTGTATTGTGTGCTAGTTTCTTGACACTTGACACTTTGAAGATGGGAGGCGACTTCGAAGTTTGGCGGGCCTAGCTTAACGTGAACAATAACGCCTTTGACCATCGGGGCTGAGGGAGGAGGGCGTTCTCCGGCGGAACTGCTGACGTCATCGATCCGTGGCCAGCGCGAGGAAGACGTCACCTGCTCTTAACAACTCGAGCCGGCCCAAACTTCTCCCACCCCTACCCTGCGCCTGCAATTTCCACTTCACCCTTTCCGCACCACCACCAATCCCCCCCTCCCTTCCCCCAATTCTGGAGCCCACTCCGGCCCCCTACCCCACCCCCTCCAGACATTCACGAGAGGCCCTCATTGGGAGCGGGCGCCAGCGGCACGTAATGGTTAGCTGGGATATCGCAGCTCCGCGGGCCGCGTCTTCCCAGGCGCCGCCGATGCCGCCCCCGCCGCCCCCACCGCGCCAGCTGTCGGCTCCTTAGCAGCGTCAAGCTCCACCAGGGTCGGCGATTACTCGCCGGAATAACCCTGGCAATATCAGCAGGCGTCCCGCTGAGCCGTGGAAACAGTTACGGCGTTCGCAGGCATCAAGCCGCGGATCACCTGACAAAGTGAATTTCCTTGTCTCCCTCCCCAACAGCGTGCTCGCGAACATTGTTAATCTGTAATCGTGGTGAGCGATGCGGTAGTCGTAGGCTGCACGTTTACATGAAGAAAAGCAAATCTACGGCCAAGACACCCCTTTACTGTAGGTCATTGTATAATACACGTCACCGTTTCATTGCTATCACTTCAATATCTTTTTTAAAATCATTTATATGTTGCCACTGAACATTAGCCAGAGGCCTAGGTACAACAGCAGGTCGTGTTACAGCTATTATTACAAAAGTTTAACTGACTGCATATGTAGCATTCTCAACAAAAGCAGGTCAGCTACCATCGTAGAACATAATAATCAGTGCTTGATATACTGTACACTGCATTCTAGGTATAAAAAGCTTATACCAATGGACCCAAAAAGAAATAAATGTTGTGAATAATGAACCTGCAGGAATCATTACCAATAATAGAATTCAACAAGGATGAAGGCTGTCACCGACCTTGTTTAATGTGTATGTAAATGACTAGTAAAGGCAGCAATGCTTCACAGTTGCTAAATATATAGGTATTTATTTACATGTACTAATCTCGTTCTCCCCCACCCCTCGCTACGTTCATCTCCGCCTGCTCCATCCACCTCTTCCCCCTCACCGTGACGAACAGCTCCTCACCCCTCTCTCTGTCCATCTACTCATGACGCCCTGTCTCTCTCTCCGTCCATTTCCTCCTTCCCCCTCTCTATGTACTAATGCCCACCTACCCCCCCTTTCTCTATCTGCTCTTCCCACTCTCTGACTTTGAGCCTTGTTTACTGTTACGGCGAATTCAGATTTCAAGTAACATTCTAATCACAATCCGATAAGGCATAAAGACAACTTTCTGTTCCCTATGAAAACTGACTCTGAAGAAGAAAACAGAACAGCACAGTGTGTACCATTTTTGGTTAAATATATATCCTGTTTCCGTTTGACTAAACATTTGGTAATGATACTTCCCCTCTATATATTACATATATATTAATATATTATATCTATTATAAAAATATCTAGTCGATTTCCCTCCGAATGTTCATTAGAATAACGTGGAAAAATGTGAAGTTAATCGATTTTCGTTGACAGCTTTTCCATTTTCTGTGTTAAGTATTTATTTCTACATATACAAATTAAAAATATTTGGCCTATGTCAATTCGAAAGTTCGTTAGAGTATTATAAAAAAATGAAGTAAATTGATGAAGAACTTTTCAAGCTTTTTGGTGTCTTTACATTATTTTATTTGTTAGCTTATCGCATAAAAATTTCAAGCAAACTTTGTCAAGAGCTTTTTTTAGACTTTTGGTCACACGTCTGCTGCATGCATGTTATGTATATTAAAAATGTAAATCTCTATCTGAATGCTTATTAGGCTATCGTGTAAAAACATAAAATAAAATAGTCAAGTACTTTTCGTGATTTTTGGTAACAACACTAAATGACAACTTGTCTTTATATAGTAGTATAGATATGACATCTTGGGTTGTCGGGTGTTCTGCCGGATATCAGCGTCGTACTTGCGCGATATTTCCGCCACATAGCTCGTAACCTTCATCACGTGCGACCCGAGACTGCTCCTCGAGTGGACCTGGTCCCGTATTTATGCCTATGGCCTTCCCCCTCCACCAACGACTGCAGGCGCTTCCTCTGTAGTCCGCGGCCATTCCCTGCGACCTGCTGGAGCGTTGCTGCTCCGTTTTCCGTCCGCTGCGACTCTGGATGTTCCCTCTGCGGTCCGCCCCCACCAGTCCCACTTCTGGGTGTTCCATCTTCGGTCTGGTGCGCCTGGCAGTCCGATAGGGGTTCGTTTTCCATCTCCATGTCTCTTGTTCTTCTGTTTGTGTAGTGTTGCAGCTGGCCCCATTGCTCCTTTAACAATTCCAGAGCCGGATCCCAGGCTCTGCTTAGCTGGTACCCTGTGTCACAGTTCATAAGATCGTCAGCCATTTTTATTTCTATCGATTCTCTTATAACACTGTCCCAAAATCTGGGTGTTTGTGCTAGAATTTTGGTATCCTAATACTTCATGGCATGATCTAGTTCTAGACAGTGTTCAGTTATGGCTGACTTAGTCACCTGTCTTAATCTAGTGTGCCTCTGATGTTCTTTACACCTGATCTCCACAGTTCTGGTCGTCTGGCCAATGTAGGACATGCCACATTGACAAGGTATATTGTAAATCCCTGGTTTTCGTAACCCCAGGTCGTCTTTGACACTCCCCAGCAGTCCCCCGATCTTGTTGGATGGACAGAAAACACACTTGATATTGTGTTTGCGGAGGATCCTACTGATTCTGGCAGAAATGGAGCCAGCATAGGGTAGACATGCCACCTTCTTTGCTTCATCTTGGTCTTCTTCAGGAACCTGTGGTATAGTGGCTGGTTGGAGTGCCCTCTCAATTTGTCTGTCCGTGTATCCATTCTTGGAGAAAATTGCTTTGAGACGTTTTATCTCTATAGGTAGATTATCTTGATCTGACAGGGCACGTGCTCTGTGGACCAAAGTCTTCAGAACCCCATTCTTCTGTGCTGGGTGGTGACAGCTGCAGGCCTGCAGATATAAATCACTGTGTGTTGGTTTTCGGTACAGACTGTGGCCAATTGATCCATCTGCTTTCCTCTGGACTAGTACTTCCAGAAATGGCAGCTGGCCATTCGTCTCCAGTTCCATGGGGAACTTGATATTAGGGTGCCATGAGTTAAGATGTTCAAGAAACTCACTGAGCCTCTCCATCCCATGTGGCCAGACCACGAAGGTGTCATCCACATACCTAAAGAAACATGTGCGTTTAAATGTGGCTGCCTCCAATGCCCTCTCCTCAAAACTCTCCATAAACATGTTGGCAACCACAGGGGACAGTGGGCTGCCCATAGCTACACCTTCAGTTTGCTCGTAATATTGGTTTGTGTACAGGAAATACGTGTATGTCGGTGTATGACTGAATAGGTCCAACAGAGCACCGTCAAATTTCTCTGCAATCAGTTCTAGTGAGTCCTTCAGTGGGACCCTGGTGAACAGCGATACCACATCAAAACTAGCCATGATGTCCGAATCTGTGATGTGCAGTTGCTCGAGGCGTTGCAGGAAATCTTCTGAGTTGTGGATGTGGTGAATACATTTCCCCACATCACATGTGGAGACAGGAGACCTTTCAAGTAATTGGCTGTTGTGTACGTAGGTGTCCCAATATTACTGACAATTGGACGTTGGGGCACGCCCTCTTTGTGTACTTTAGGCTGACCATACAGTCTAGGTGGCAGTGCCGCTGTTTCCCGTAGTTGTCTGATGATCTTATGGGGAATCCCTGTTTCCTTCAAGAGAGCACTAATCTTCTTGGCCACCTTGTCCGTGGGGTCACACTCCAGAATTCTGTATGCAGGGTCCTCCAGAAGTTGGCGTACTTTCTCATCATAATCGTTCTCCTTCAAGATAACAGTGGGGTTCCCTTTGTCTGCTGGCGGTACCACAATGCTGTTGTCTTTCCGGAGTTTCTTGAGTGCAAGCCTCTCCTCGGTTGTGATGTTCGATTTCGGCGGCCTGGCCTTGGTGAGGGCCCTGCAGGTCTCTCGGCGGACTTCCTCTGCCACATTAGGTGAAAGTGTGGCTGCAACTTGCTCTACTGAACTGACGAAACCTGAAATGGGTACGTTTCTAGGGGTCTCAGCAAAGTTGAGACCCTTGCTGAGTACATATAACGTTGTATCACCAAACTGTATGCCACTCAGATTCGTCACAGTGCGTGTCTCTTCCATCTGCTGTGCTTTCTTACTCAAACTTTGCAGATTGGCAAGATGAGGCATTCCTAATAGCACACTCCGCTGAAGACCAGGAGGCACGGTCTACCAAATCCCAAACTTCTCTTGTTAAGGAGGCTGCCATGTACAGATGAATGTGTAACAGCTCCCTGCCCACAACATATAACCTGTGACCTATCTCGAATCCTCTCTCTCACCAGTGCCATGCTGGCTCTGCGTTTTAATTTGTTCGCCGCAGAGCCAGCAAAACGAGGATAATGGAATGTGGTCAAATTAAGGCGGGTAATGCTGAGGGAATTAGATTAGGAAATGAGACACTTAAAGCCGCAAAGGAATTTTGCTGTTTGGGGAGCAAAATAACTGATGACGGTCGAAGTAGAGAGGATATAATATGCAGACTGGCAATGGCAAGGAAAGCGTTTCTGAAGAAGAGAAATTTGTTAGCACCGAGTATAGATTAAAGTGTAAGGAAGTCGTTTCTGAAAGTATTGGTATGGAGTGTAGCCATGTTTGGAAGTGAAACATGGAAGATAAATAGTTTGGACAAGAAGAGAATAGAAGCTTTCGAAATGTGGTGCTACAGAAGAATGCTGAAAATTAGATGGGTAGATCACATAACTAATAAGTTACGATATGTAGAAGTATACAGACAATAAGATAAACAAATATCAATTAGTTTGCAGGATGGTAAACAAAACGTTCAAGAAATGGAACGGAATTAAAATTTTATAAAAGCGTACTCTACATTTGTATCAATCATGGTTTCCTAGAAAACGTGGTAAAAGTACATTTCAAGCAGCAGATATGAGATTTACCAGTAAAGTTAGAGGTGGTATTGGGCATGATGATATGAGAAATGAGGATATTAAGACTGCACTATCTTTTCATAATAGTGACGAAAAGCATTGTGGAAAAATCACCCACAAAGAATGTGTGTGGAGAGAATTCAACGTCAGGCAGTGCTTTACTGACCAAGAGGAAAGGGGTACGCAGGAAGACTATGAAGAAGGTGGGAGTGAGAACAAAACGAAACGAGCCCAAGTACCTAAATCATTAACTGCAGCGAGACAGCAGTAGCTGGCCGACACACAGGCAGCAACAGGTAAGTAACCGATTTTGTGAATTTTACGAGTTACTATCCAGGAGTTTTAATAGTTTAGTTTCTTGAGGTTCTGCGTGCTTATTTAATATCTAATAGCCACAGTTCTCGTGTTTTCGTTTGCGACGAAGAGTACACCTATTTTGTGACATATTATAAGTTACAAATGGGGGGCTAATTATTTAGTTTCGCCTGAGTGCTTGGGTAGTTAGGTTTTTAATCTCTGCCTATTAATCTAATTTATTAGACACAGTGGTTGCGTTTACGTCAGGGTCTACAGTAGAGTTGCGCAGCACGTGCCGATAGTCCGTTTATCTGCATAGTTTAGTTTTCCACGGTCTTTAGTATAGACAGGGACTGCAATTTTCGCTTGCAGATGCGAGCCGAGTAGGTGACACTTCGCTCTCAGCTTCAGTGTGATGGCTTCGTTCACACAGCTTGAGGCTGCAGTGGATGGGTACCACTGTTGTGGGCCGGCCGTGGGGATCCAGCGGACGTCCAGCACGTCAGAGTCCTACGGTCGGTCCTCACTGGTGGCCAACCCAGTTACTGCTGGAACTGAGGTTGAATCCCTCGCCTGTGTCTAGTGGGAGGTCGCCCTGGGGCGAAGCAGGCGGCGAAAGACTTCTCAGGCGGCCGCACTTAAGGCCTCCCCGGTTTGTCTGACAAACAGGTCCCAGGTGCTGTCTGTGGCTGACACTGTCGCTGATCCAGATGCTGGCGCCTGTCCTGTTTCAGAGGAAACCCCACAGTCTGAAAGATCCAGACAATCACAAAGGGTGGGATTGTTGGTAGTTGGGAGCTCCAATGTCAGGCGCGTTATGGGGCCCCTTAGGGACATGGCTGCCAAGGAGGGAAAGAAAACCATGTGCACTCTGTGTGCATACCGGGTGGAGTCATTCCAGATATGAAACGGGTCCTCTCGGAGGCCATGAAGGGCCCAGGGTGCAGCCAACTGCAGGTGGTTGCTCACGTCGGTACCAATGATAAGTGTCGCTTTGGATCAGAAGAGATTCTCTCTGGTTTCGAGCGGCTAACAGAAGCGGTAAAGGCTGCCAGCCTTGATTTCAAGATGAAAGCAGAGCTGACCATTTGCAGCGTAGTCGACAGGACCAATTGCGGACCTCTGGTACAGAACCGAGTGGAGGGTCTGAATCAGAGGCTCGGACGGTTCTGCGACCGTGTAGGCTGCAGATTCCTCGACTTGGTTGAGTTTCGGGTTCCACTGAATACGTCAGGTATCCACTACACACAAGAGGTGGCTACACGGGTACCAGGGGCTGTGTGGCGTGGAGTGGGCGCTTTTTAGGTTAGAGGGTCTCGGGAAAACACAAGAAGGGCTTCAGTCACAAAGGTTGCAGGCTGGAAACAGGAAGAACGTAGATACAGGAACCATCGGTATAGCAGTTGCAAATTGTCGTAACTGTGTTGGGAAAGTACCAGAACTCCAAGCGCTAATAGAAAGCACTGATGCTCTAACCATTATAGGCGCTGAAAGCTGATTAAAGCCGGAGATAAGCTCAGCCAAAATTTTAGCGAAGAACCTAACGGTGTTCTGAAAGGATGGGCTAAACATGGTTGGTGGTGGCGTGTTTGTTGCTGTTAGAAGTAGTTTATCTTGTCGCGAAATTGAATTAGATGCTTCCTGTGAGTTATTATGGTCAGACGTCACTGTTTGAAACCGGAATTAAATAATACCTCGATCCCTTTATCGACCTCCCAATTCAGATGATACAATTGCTGAAAGGTTAAAAGAAAATCTTAGTTTGATTTCAAACTTGTACCCAACTCATACTATTAGAATTGGTGGTGACTTTAATTTACCCTCGATATTTTGGCGAAAATACATGTATGATTCCGGAGGTACACATAAAAAATCATCCGAAATGGTGCTAAACGCATTCTCTGAAAATTATTTCGAGCATTTAGTTCATGAGTCCACGCGAATAGTAAACGGTTGTGAAAACGCACTTGACCTCTTAGCAGCAAATAATTCTGAGTTCATAACGAGCACCCTAACCGATACAGGAATTAGTGAACACAGGGTTGTTTTAGCGAGATTAAATATTGAACCCCCAAGACCTCCAATAATAAAAGAAAAATATACCTATTCAAAAAAGCATAAAAACCCCTTGATGCCTTCCATAGAGACAATCTTCACTCCTTCGAAATTAATAATGTAATTGTAGACCAGATGAGCCTTGAATTAAAAAAAATATATCGGCACCAATTGAGGGATTTATACTAAATACATTAACAGGGTTGATCCTCCTTGGTGCACAAAACGGGTCAGATCACTATTGCAGAAACGAAGAAACAAATACGCCAAATTTAAACGGACGCAAAAGATTAGCGATCTTTTACAGAATCTCGAAATTTAGTGCTGACTTCAATTCGAAATGCTTATAGCAATTTCCACAAAAAAAGTTTGTCTCGAAACCCGGCAGAAAATCCAAAGATATTCCGGTCGTATGTGAAGTGTGTTAGAGGCGAGAAACAATCAATGCCTTCTCCGCGCGATAGCAATGGAGATACTATCGCAGACAGTGCTGCCAAAGCAGAGTTACTAAACACAGCCTTCCGAAATGCCGTAACACCAGAAGACGAAGTAGACATTCCAGAATTCGAATCAAGAACAGCTGCCAACATGAGTAACGTAGAAGTAAATATCCTCGGAGTGGTGAAGCAACTTAAATCACTTAATACAAAGAAGTCTTCTGGTCCAGAGTGCATACCAATTAGGTTCCTTTCAGAGTATGCTGATGCATAGACTGGAAAGTTTCACATGTCACATCAATATTCAAGAAAGGTAGTAGGAGTAAACCACTTAATTACAGGCTCATATCATTAACGTCTATATACAGCAGGATTCTGAAACATATATTGTGTTCGAACATTATGAATTACCTCGAAGAAAACGGTCTACTGACAAACAATTAACATTGGTTGAGAAAACATCGTCCTTGTGAAACACAACTAGCTCTTTATTCACATGAAGTGTTGAGTGCTACTGACAAGGGATTTCAGATGGATTCCGTGTTTCTGGATTTCCGGAAGGCTTTTGACACTACACCACACAACCGGAAATCGCGCGCTTATGGGATAACGTCTCAGTTACGTGACTGGATTTGTGACTTCCTGTCAGAGAGGTCACAGGTCGTACTAATTTCCGGAAAGTCATCGAGTAAAACAGAAGTGATTTCTGGCGTTCTCCAGGATAGTGTGATAGGCCCATTGCTGGTCCTTATCTATAAAATCGATTTGTGAGACAATCTGAGCAGCCGTCTTAGGTCATTTGCAGATGACGCTGTCATTTATCGATTAATAAAGTCATCAGAAGATCAAAACCAATTGCAAAACGATTTAAAAAGGTAAATGAATGGATCGAAATTTGGCAGTTGCCGCTAAATAACGAAAAGAGTGAGGTCATCCATATGAGTGCTAAAAGGAATTCGTTAAACTTCGGTTAAACGATAAACCAGTCAAAATTCAAACAAATACCTAGGAATTACAATTACGAACAACGTAAATTGGAAGGAACACATAGAAGATGTTGTGGAGAAGGCTAACACCAAAAACTGCATTTTATTGGCAGGACACTTGGAAAATGTAACAGATCTACTAAGGAGACTGCCTTCACTAAACTTGTCCGTCCTCTTTTAGAATACTGCTGCATGGTGTGGGATCCTTACGGGCCAGGATTGATGAATTACATCGAAAAAGTTGAAAGAAGGGCAGCACGTTTTGTATTATCACGAAATATGGGAGAGAGTGTCACTGAAATGATACAGGATTTGTGCTGGACATCATTAAAAGAAAGGAGTGTTTCGCTGCGACGGAATCTTCTCACGAAATCACTAACTTTCTTCTGTGAATGCGAAAATATTTTGTTGACGCCGACCTACAGAGGGAGAAACTCTCACCACGATAATATAAGGGAAATCAGAGCTCGTACGGAAAGATGCAGGTGTTCGTTCTTTCCGCGAGCTATGCGAGATTGGAATTGTAAAGGTGCTTCTGTGAACCCTCTTCCAGGCACTTGCAGAGTTTTAGTGTAGATGTAGATGTAGATGATGAAAAAGAAGGAGAAGAAGAAGAACAAGAAGATCCCACGATCTTAAATTAACAACAATTACTTCTATTACGTTACATCTTACAACGAACACCCTGAATGCGATGTCGCAAAAAACGAATGACGTTTACGGCATACCTTGTCTCACATATTGTCTGCCATGAAAACAAAATATTGGCTGCTAATGGCAGCAGGGAACGGGACTGGAAGTATCTAATGATAAGAACAGCACGAGACTATGGAGCGTAGTTGAACTGGTTAGTCGACGAGTAGCTCACAGCAGTGTTACAGTGCTGTTGGAACTGCTACAAAGCAGGGCAATGGAAGCGATAAACAAAGAAAACGTGATATTATATTGTACAACAACAGTTGCAGAAGTTGACATCTCGTTAGAGAGGTAACCAACAAATTTCTCAGAGTGAGAAAGAAATGGTGGATGAAATATTAGCATTTCTCCAGGAAGAATCAGTGGAATTTTGGTACCGTATATTCTCGACTGTGCGGACAGTGTAAATAAGGGTACAATGACGACGGTATGTGCTTAACAACTCAAAATGGTACTGAAACATTTCTTGACACATGCGGTTCATCATCCTCGTCGGACAAGGAGTCAAAAATGCCATCTGCAGTGAGCGTAGTCAAGTACAATCGTCGTCGAAGGAGTGGATACTAAACATAATTACATACTGGAAGATCATCCGCAGCATAGAAAAAAAAATATGAAGAGATTTCAAATAAGTACACAGGAGTATGATCGCGTAGTGCATAAGAAAAACTGCGGATATTCAAGGGAAGACAAAGTGCTCTTGTTACAGAAACTTACGTTCCCACATTTCACGAATGCTCGATACAGTTTACAGGAGGTGCATGATGGTGACCTACCACGTTGTGGTCATCAAACTGCGCGTGAAATAGATTACAGTGGTTTCAAGGGAAGCAGTGCACAGATGGATAACTTGAAACAGTGCTACGGTATTGGAAGATGTAAGATAACGAAATTTCAGACAAAACGTCAACTTCAAGATCCACAGCAAACTCGAGAAACGGTCCGAAAATATTTGAAGAGGGAACGCATACAAAAGGAATCCAGGAAATTCGAGGTACCAAGAGAGTTGTATCAAGATCAGCTAACGTCAGTGCTTCAGTGCACTGCTATACAATTATGCCGACTGTTAATCTGGATGGTAAATTGGTAGGAAAGTTATGTACATTGTGCTGCGAGAAGTTGGAGGTGCTTTGCGTGATCTTGCAAGGGCAGCAGGGAACATTTACGGCACAGCAATCAAGAGTGGGAGAAAGAGCGTAAGAGAACTACAGCTGTGGCTTGAGCACCTTTTGGTCAATAGCTGGTCAAAATAACTCATCCTACACGTAATCGGCAGAATTGTAGTCGGAGAACTGGCGAGGCAGTCCCTTCGCCGGACATCCTCTTGGTCCTGGAGCTACTCCACCTGCACTGCTCGCTGCGGTCGTGATTTGTCATCCAAAAATGTAAAGTCAGAGCTGAATGCACCACTAAAAAGACGCACATTGGTAATGTGCACACTGTCACAATAATTTTGACCGCCGTGTGTAACGTGTTCAAAAATCTAGAGGTCAGTAGGCCCATGCAAAACTACGCCCTTCCCTCACCAGAACACCTGGACCACAGAAACTACCACGTCCGACATTGTTGCCAGGTGCTGCACCTACTCCCACAACTCATCATTCTGGACGTCCAGCGTTGTACAAAAATTGAAAAAAGTACACAAGAGGTTAATGGAATACCCTGTTTGTCGGAGTAACCTGTGGTAGAATCTCCCAGCTAATCACTCACTAACTTGAAAATGACTGTCTTAATTTTGTGGTCCGATGAGGTTCACAGTCATCTGCATGCCGATTAGAGAGAGGCAATGTTATGATATGTAGCCGCCCTCCGTCCATCTGCTGTTGTCGACTTCTCTGACGTGAGATATTAATGTTGTTATCTACTGCATATGCCCCAATTTTCGTTATATCTAGACGCAAATGGAGCAGGCACAAACATCTTCTCTGTAACGGTGACTAAATTTCGGGTTTTCATAATAATTATTTATGTTAACTTTTCGCACAGTCGACCACCCTTCATTTGTTGCTGCGTTACCGCAGACAAGAAAATTAATAACCTCTTTGGATGTTAGTTATTAATTACAGATTCATACGCTATCATGGAAATCAGTTTATCTTTCTGTTAACAACGTTAAATAATTATTAAATGACCTCGAATGTGTTTTGTGTGTAGTGAAAAGGGCGGTTGAGTCTACAATTACTCTCAGCAATTACAGCAACTAAAATGTCCATGATTTTTATAGCTCGTCACTCAAAAATTTCTATACTTCGACACAGTCATTAAAACTTCGTACGCTTTTACTTTCACAAAGCTAAGTGTCAAGATCCTCCTTATATTCACTTTATAGCCCACGCATCCCATTGTCGGTTATTCGGCATGTAACAGCATTTATTACTGAGCGCTACTTTTTCTGGCGCACACAGTTCCTCACATATTCTTAGTCCGTGACCTTACGGCAAAAGTCTGTCCTGTATCAATTAACTATAGTCAATTTTCTTGTAGTATAACAACAGTGTCCTATTCCCTTCCGTAGCATATCACCCGGTAATGCCCGCTATATCGCACGCCGAAGCTGTGAAGACTTACTCAGAGACCGCAAAACCAGACAAGAGAATCAACAGTATCCGCGCATGGTTTATATAGTAGACGTTATAAACAAAAGAAGCTGCGTTAAACCCTCTTTGATTGCCCTGAAACACTACTTTGCTTTCGGGCATTACTTTGATAAGAGATTATACATCAATAATAGTAATTAAAACTTTTCGTTGCTATTAAATACGTCCGATATTATCTATCACCTCTCCCCTATACGGTAATAGGTCTGATAATATTGTTCTCAGTTAACAGAAAGACAAGCATTAGTACAGCAGCAAAACAACGCTTCCTGTAGCAACACGTTATGAGATACAGGAAACTATGGCAAGAATTAATTTAAACACAACAAAAAGACAAGTGTGCTATCCTATGTATGAGACGCGTGGTGAACACAGTTGGAACCTGTCGCAGTTACTGACTTCACTGCTAACGCTGTAGCAACTGCTTCCACGCTTCTGTTTTTTTTTTTTTTTCATGAAAATGCTTTCCACAGTAGCTAGTAAGCCAAGTGTTTACGAAACACTGGTATGAATTGCATGTGTAAGAAGGTGCAGTACGGCCAAGACGACAGCAGTTCTTGCGTTTTTGTTCAACTAAATACCTATGTCAGCCACTCGTTCAGAGAATACGCCAACGATGGCTAACAACTCTGGGTTTAGAATAACGTTGGCGTGAGCTTTATTCTCAATAAGCTTTTGTATAGGTAATTGACAATCGTAGTCCACAGTGGCGGGCTCCGTTACGGTATCGTGTTTCTAAGATCCAATTAGTGTAATTACTGAATGTCTATTTGAGGTAGCTGGTAATTGATGCGTCACCAGTCTTGCGGTTAGCCAAGAGTCCCCAGAGATCAGATTGCTAACAATTACGTCGTATGGTCCTGTTATAAAATACAGTACCAGGAAAAAGACAACACCCTCATTTGACAAATCCTGTGGCCTGTAGTTCATCGTTGTAGCACTATATGATAACAAGGAGGGTATGATAACAAGTTCGGTGGCAGGAGGAACAAGACTACTCCTTAGATGAATACAGAGTTATAAATAAAAAGTCAAATAATGGTAATGCAGCAATAGGTTCCATAATGTATAACAAAAAAAGGAACACGGATAAGGTACTACGAACACCATTGTGAACGCATTATTGTAGCCAAGATAGACATAAAGTCCACACCTGCCACAGTAGTACAAGTTTATATGCCAACTAGCTCCGCAGATGAGCAGGAGATTGAGGAAATGTATGATGAGATAAAAGAAATTCACATAGTTAATGGAGATGAAAATTTAATCATCATGGGGGGCTGGGATTCGATAGTAGGAAAAGGGAGAGAGAGTAGGTGAATATGGACTAGCGGAAAGGAATGAAAGAGGAAACCGCCTGGTAGAATTATGCACAGAGCATAAGTTAATCACAGCTAACACTTGGTTTAAGAATCATGAAAGAACGTTTAACAAGTGGGAGAAGCTTGGAGACACTAGAAGGATTCAGATAGATTATATAATGGTAAGACAGAGATTGGGGAACCAGGTTTTAAACTGTAAGACATTTCCAGAGGAGATGTTGACTCTGACCACAATTTATTGGTTATGAGCTGTAGATTAAAACTGAAGAAACTACAAAAAGGTAGGAATTTATGGAGATTAGACCTAGATAAACTGAAAGAACAAGAGGTTGTAGAGAGTTTCAGGATGAGCTTAAAGGACGGTTGACAAGAACAGGGGAAACAAATACGGCAGAAGAAGAATGGGGAGTTTTGAGAGATAAAATAGGGAAGATAGAAGAGGATCAAGTAAGTAGAAAGATGAAGGCTAGTAAAAATCCGTAGGTAGATACTGAATTGAAATGACGAAAGGAGGAACTCTAAAAACGCAGTTAATGAAGCAGGCGAAAAGGAATACAAACGTCTCAAAACTGTGATTAACAGGAAGTGCAAAATGGACAAGCAGGGATGGCTAGAGGACAAATGTAAGGCTTATCTCACTAGGGATAAGAAAGATACTGCCTACAGGAAAATTAAAGAGACCTTCGGAGAAAAGAGAACAACATGTATGAATATCAAGAGCTCAGATGGAAAAACAATCCTAAGATAAGAAATGAAAGCAGAAAGGTGGAAGGAATTTGTAGAGTGTCTATTCAAAGGCGACGTATTGAGGCCAATACTATGGAAATGGTTGTAGATTAAGATGAAATGCGAGCTATGATACTGCCTGAAGAATTTGACAGAGCACTGAAAGACCTAAGTCGAAATTAGGCCCCGGAAGTAGACAACACTCCATTAGAATTACTGAGCCAGCCATGACAAAACTCTTCATTCTGGTGATCAGGATGTATGAGAAAGGGCAAATATCTTCAGAGTTCAGGAATAATATAATAACTGGAATCGCAAAGAAAGCAGGTGCTGACTGCTGTGAAAGTTATCGTACTATGAGTTTAATAAGTTATACGAATTCTTTACAGACGAATGCAAAGACTGGTCGAAGACGACCTCGGAGAAGATCTGTTTGGATTCCATAGAAATGTTGGTACACGTGAGGCAATACTGACCCTAAGACTTATCTTAGGAAATAGATTAAGGAAAGGCAAACCTGCGATTCTAACATTTCTAGACCTAGAGAAAGCTTTTGACAATGCTGACTGGAATATTCTCATTCAAATTCTGTATTTTGCAGGTGTAAAATACAGGGAGCGAAAGGCTATTTATAATTTATACAGAAACCAGATGGTAGTTATAAGAGTCGAGGGGCATGAAAGAGAAGCAGTGGTTGGAAAGGGAGTGAGACAGGGTTGTAGCTTATCCCCGATGTTACTCAAACTGTATATTGAGAAAACAGTAAAGGAAACAAATATTTGGAGGAGGAATTAAAATCCATGGGGAAGAAATCAAAACTTTGACTTTTGTCGATGACACTGCAATTCTGCCAGAGACCGAAAAGAACGTGAAAAAGCAGTTGAATGGAATGGACAGTGTCTTGACGGGAGGATGTAAGATGAACGAGGGTAACAGAATCTAGTCCAATTAAATCAGGTGAGGCTGAGGGATTTACGTAAGAAAATGAGACACTTAAGGTAGTAGATGAGTATTTCTATTTGGGCTGCAAAAAACTGATGATTGCCGAACAAGAGGGGATATAAAATGTACTCTGGCAATGGCAAGTAAAACGTTTCTGAAGAAGAGAAATTTGTTAACATTGAGCATAGATTTGTCAGGAAGCCTTTTCTGAAAGTATTTGTATGGAGAGTCTCAGTGTAGGCATTTATGAAAGTGAAACATGGGCGATAAATATTTTCGACAAGAAGAGAATAGAAGCTTTCGAAATGTGATGCTACAAAGTAATGCTGAAGATTAGATGGGTAAATCACGTAACTAATGAGGATTTACTGAACAAATTTGGGGGAAGCGGAATTTGTGGCACAACTTGACTAGAAGACGAAATCGGTTGTTAGCGCACGTTCTGAGGCATCAAGGGATCACCAGTTTAGTATTGGAGGGCAGTGTGGAGTGTAAAATCGTTGAGGAAGACCAAGAGATAAATACGCTAAGTAGATTCAGAAGGATGTAGTTTGCAGTAGTTATTCGGAAATGAAAAGGTTCCTGACACTTAAATTTGTACTTGATGTTGACAAATTTCTCTTCTTCAGAATAGTTTTTTTGCCATTGCCAGTCTGCGTTTTATATCATATCTAATTCGACAATCATCAGTTATTTTGATCCCCAAATAGCAAAACTCCTCTACTACTTTAAGTGTCTCACTTCCTAATCTAATTCCTTCAGCATCTCTCGACTCAATTCGACTACATTCTATTATCCTCGTTTTCCTTTTGTTGAAGTTAATCTTATACCCTCCTTTCAACACAGTGTCCCTTCCGTTCAACTGCTCTTTCAAGTCCTTTCCTGTCTCTGACAGAATTACAATGTCATCGGTGAACCTCATAGTCTTTATTTTTTCTTCATGGATTTTAATTCATACTCCGAATTTTTCTTTTGTTTCCTTTATTGCTTGCTCAGTATACAGATTGAATAACATCTAGGAGAGGCTAAAACTCTGTCTCACTCCCTTCCAAACCACTGCTTCCCTTTCGTGACCATCGACTTATAACTGCCGTCTGGTTTCTGTACAAACTGTAAATATCCTTTCGCTCCCTGTATTAGAACTTCGCCACCCTCAGAATTAGAATGAGAGTATTACAGTCAACATTGTAAAAAGATTTCACAAAGTATACAAATACTAGAAACATAGGTTTGTCTTTCATTAATCTATTTTCTAAGATAAGTCGTTTGGTCAGTATTGTTTAACGTGTTCCTACGTTTCTACGGAATCCAAACTGATCTTCCCAGATGGTCACCTTCTACCAGATTTTCCATTTTTCTCTAAAGAATTCGTGTTAGAATTTTGCTGCTGAGACTCATGAAACTGACAGTTAGGTAATTTTCACACCTGTCAACATCTGCTTTGTTTGTGATTTTCATTATTATATTCTTCTTGAAGTCTGAGGGTATTTCGCCTGGCTCATACTTCTTGCTCACCAGATGGTAGACTTTTGTCAGGGCTGGCTATCCCAAGACTATCAGTAGTTCTAATGGAATTTTGTCTACTCTCGGGCCGTTGGTTTCGTCATGGGTCTTTCAGTACTCTGTCAAACACTTCACATAGTTTCCAGAACGAGATTTTCACTTTGCAGCGGAGTGTGCTCTGATATGAAACTTCCTGGCAGATTAAAAATGTATGCCGGACCGAGACTCGAACTCGGGACTTTGCCTTTCGCGGGGCAAGTGCTCTACCAAATCCCGAGTTCGAGTCTCGATCCGGCACACAGTTTTAATCTGCCAGGAAGTTTCACTTCACATAGAATCATATCTTCCATTTCATCTTCATCTACGTTCTCTTCCTTTTCCCTCAAGCACATCGCCGTTGTATACGCCCTCTATATACTCCTCCCACCTTTCTGCTTTCTCTTCTTTGCTTAAAACCCTTCCTTGTTTTATTAATATTTTATTGTATTTTCGCACAGTTGAAGGCTCGATTTCACAAAGCTTAAATCGTTGCTCCGTCTCTAATAACGTTTTCGCCTTTTCGTCGACGTTACGCTAAGCCCCAAACCACATCTTTGCTACGAGCCCATCTGCCACGTTGTGCACGATGTTTGCTTGCTCCGTTGTCTTTCGCGACCGGGCAGCGCGGCGGTGAGCGTGGTGTGTGCAAGCACGCCGACCGGATGTTATGGCGGCGCCTCGGCGATGGAGTTTGTTATGACCGACAATATCGGCGGACGCGACCGCGCCAGACACGCGTCTCGCAGAAATATTGACGCGGCTTAAACCGAGATGGATCGCCGTCCGTTAATGGCACAGCGGCCCGCGGCCAAACACACACATACACACACACACAGTGGGCGGGCACAGAACGTGGCGCGGCGATACGCTGGGCCAACACGGCGACCGCGGCAATTAATGCTCGCGCCGGGGTACGGCAGCCCGCGGGGCACACGGCGCCCGGCGTAAATACTGTGCGTCAGCCGCGGCCGTACAGTGGCGCGTCCGCATTAATTAGCCATCGCGGGCTCAGTTTCAGTCACGATCAATGGGCTCTATAGGCGCCACTGTGTGCGGCGCACGTCGAATTACTTGCGCTCGGTGATCATCGATTAAGCACACAGCGAGCCGATGTAATGCGCACGGACAAACTGATTTGGCCGGCGTTAATATGTTATTGCAGCGGCGACATCGCTGTCACTGAGCGACACGGAGACGTTGCGAGTAGGTCAGAGAGGACTCTTCGCGTCAACCGGATTATTCAGCGCGGCCGTGAATGACACCACCTCTACGTGAATATGTTTTGTGTCCTCTGGTAATATTACGAGGGTGGGCCAGGAGGCGGTGACTCCTATTACTTCATTTTTATGTTATAAAAAAAAAGTAAATGCCATATACTAAGTTGGTACATAGCGTTTTTTTCATATCTTCATACAACAATACACATAACAGTGTAGTATTCAAAGAACTGTGACTGACCCCCGAACAACAGGGAACTGACACAATCTAGACTAGATAGTGCATTAACAATAAATATATCCGCCGTCCTCGGACAGGAAAATCTCAGAGTGTGGGTTACAGCGTTTTTATTTAGACTAAAGTCTTTCTTCAAAATTTACAAAACAATATTCGTTAGGTAGGACTGATCCTCCAAGCCTACCAATAACTAAATCAGAGATTCTTCCAAACATAAACTGTCTGTAGTAACCATACAACTTCACCAAACCAGGCTCCGGGCGTCTCGTGAAGAGCGACGCGGAGTCCACGTTGCTGTCACCTGAGTCCGAGGCCCTGCGAGGATGGCTCCGGTACGCTGGCAGCGGTGGGCGATGACGCGGCGGCTACGATGACACCAGTGGGCTCGTTCGGCGAGAACCGCCTCTCCAGGCTCCTGCTTGGCGCATGGATATGGCTGGCTCTATTTGCAGTCACGTGTCGAGCGGAAGGAAAGAGGTCCGCGGCTGTAGCGACCTCTTGCGGCGCCGTGGACGCCTCCTGGTGGTCTCTGGGAAGCGTCTGTGTTTCCGGGACGGCCGGCCAGGCTGACCCCTACTCGGTCCGGGGCCCGCTGTACCGGTCTGCTTCGCGGGAAGCGAGAGATGCAGGCGCTTAGTCTGGACACAGTAACAATAGCTAGGCATTAGCCGATATCTGGATTTGCCAAATAAAATCTACAAACAAAAGGACGACTCATTGCTGCGCTCTATAATTTATAAAACATAAGAAGGACATCAGGCATCAGATGTTTATTTTTCTTCACTGTTTTTTACAACAGTCTGCCTACGCTGGGTTAACTTTACGATTCCGAGACTATAGAAGTTACGTGATTTTGAGGGTAAGAAATCGTCGAGCCATGTTCGGAGCGCATTTTCATCCGGAGAGGAAGTTCCTTGAACACTGTTCGATAGGGGGAGCAAAAGATGAAAACTTGAGTGCGCAAGATAAGGTGGGTGCGAAATGACTTCCCAAACCACTGTAGCAGAATGCGTACTGCTCTTATCGTGGAGCAGCATCATTTCACACAGTCGTGCTGGTCGTTGTTCTTGGACTGCGTCTGCCAGATTACTCGCTTGTTGACAGTAAATGTCAGCAGTGATGGTGACACCTCAGTGAAGCAATTCGTAGTACACTGAGCGATCACTGTTCCAACAGATGCATATCGTTATCTATTGTGGATGACAGCAGATCTTTGTTCCGGGAGAGGCTGCTTTGTTTAAGCTGAATCGTCCCTTTCTTTTCCTTGAGCTAGAATAAACATACCACCGCTCTCTCTTCAATAGTAACGATGCAGGGTAGGAACGGACGGAGTTGTTAACGACCAAATTAATGGCGACCAAACAGGGATACACTTCTGACCACCTGCTGATTTATGGGATTTTGACCTACAACGTCCAGTACCCGTACTCACGATTCTTGAATTTTCCACACCGTATAAGAATGTTGCAAGATGGTGGAATGATCACAGTTTATCACATCTGCCAGTCCTCGACCTCGCTCACGCGTATCATTGTGGGTCAGTGCGTTTAAACGGTCTTCATAAAAACCCTGAAGGTCACGCTGCACGTGGAGAGTCACTAATGTCACAACAATCCTCCTTAAGATGAGAAAACCATTTCCATTCCATGCTATGTCCAATGGCATTTTCCTAATACACGGCGCAAATACACTACTGGCCATTAAAATTGCTACACCTCGAAGATGACGAGCTACAGACACGAAATTTAACCGACAGGAAGGATATGCTATGATATGCAAACGATTAGCGTTTCAGAGCATTCACACAAGGTTCGCGCCGGTGGCGACACCTACAACTTGCTGACATCAGGAAAGTTTCCAACCGATCTTTCAAACACAAACAGCAGTTGACCGTCGTTGCCTGGAGAAGCGTTGTTGACCCTCGTGTAAGGACGAGAAATGCGTACAATCACGTTTCCGACTTTGACGAAGGTCGGATTGTAGCCTAACGCGATTGCGGATTATCTTATCGCGACATTGCTGCTCATGCTGGTGGAGATCCAATGGCTGTTAGCAGAATGCGGAATCGGTCGGTTCAGGAGGGTAATACGGATCGTCGTGCTGGATCCCAACGGCCTCGTATCACTAGCAGTCGAGATGACAGGCATCTTATCCGCATAGCTGTAACGGATCATGCCGCCACGTCTCTATCCCTGAGTCAACAGATGGGGACGTTTCCAAGACAACAACCATTTGCATGAACCGTTCGACGACGTTTGCAGCAGCATGGTTCAAATGGCTCTGAGCACAATGGCACCTAACATCTGAGGTCATCAGTCCCCTAGTTCTTAAAACTACTTAAACCTAACTAACCTAAGGTCATATCCTTAGGTTAGTTAGGTTTAAGTAGTTCTAAGTTCTAGGGGACTGATGACCTCAGAAGTTAAGTCCCATAGTGCTCAGAGCCATTTAATTTGAACCACAACGGCCGGCGGAGCTGCATGGACTGTCAGCTCGGAGACCATGGCTGACGTTACCCTTGACGCTGCATCACAGACAGGAGCTCCTGCGATAGTGTACTCAACTACGAACCTGCGTGCACGAATGCCAAAACGTCATTTTTTGGAATGAATCCAGGTTCTGTTTACAGCATCATGATGGTCGCAAACGTATTTGGTGACATTGAGCGCACATTGGAAGCGTTTATTCGCCATCACCCGGCGTGATGGTATGGGGTGCCACTGGTTATACGTCTCGGTCGCCTCTTGTTCGTGCTGACGGCACTCTGAACAGTGGATGTTAGATTTCAGATGTGTTACGACCCGTGGCTCTACCCTTCCTTGGCGGCCCGAGTGGCCGTGCGGTTCTAGGCGCTACAGTCTGGAACCGAGCGACCGCTGCGGTCGCAGGTTCGAATCCTGCCTCGGGTTTGGATGTGTGTGATGTCCTTTGGTTAGTTAGGCGACTGATGACCTCAGACGTTACGTTGCATAGTGCTCAGAGCTATTTGAACCAGAGCCTACCCTTCATTCGATCCCTGCGGACCCTACATTTCAGCAGGTTAATGCACGACCGTATGTTGTAAGTGCTGTACGGGCCTTTATGGATACAGAAAATGTGCGAATGCTGCCATGGCCAGCAAATTCTCCAGATCTCTCACCAACTGAAAACTGGTCAATGGTGGCCGAGCAACTGGCTCGTCTCAATACGCCAGTCACTACTCTATTTTTAAAGCACCTAAAATTTCAGTTACGAAATCTACAGAAAATGGACTCTCTGATTAATGACTGAATGTTTATCAAAATACGTGAAACATTTTTTTTTTTTCAGTTGAGGCTGAAACCTAACAATTTTTCATCGAAAGTATATTATATGAATGTACAAATCAGGCAGTAGCCGGTTTTAAGTTTACAATTTTAGTGAACATTGTTTATATGTTCCATTAAATCTGTATAAAACGTAGCTTCCAGGACCGTTCATTGGTTGCAGCTCAACTATCGAACGATATCTTCCATTCAAGAAAATTTCGATTGCTCAAAAAATCGCATCAGAGCTTCTACACAGCTAAGATAGAGTGCTGCTGTATTATATAGTAAGTATCTTTATTGTCTTTTCAATAAACTCTTGCAACTGACGATGGTTGAGAGCATGTGGTCTTATACAATTAGCACCTGACATGACTAGCTTTAAAACTTATGACACAGCCAAGCATTTTCAGCAGAAACTTTATGAATTATGCAATGTACGATGAATGGGTTTGACCCACCGTCATTTTATACCACCTTCGACACGGCAACAACGACACCTTTGTTTTTCCACATATGTTTTTGTCACCAGTTACGATACACCCCAAGATCGTTTTTTTCTGAGCAGCATTTTCTACTCGGTTGAAAATTTACTGTCCCGTGGCAGCGGCGTGATTGTTGTGAGTAACAAGAAGCACGTAATACACTTCATAATTTTTGTTTGTACATCGAATAAAAATTAACACCTGTACAGTGACCGAAACATCCGTTGGCTTATCCAGAGCTAAAGAGAACAATCGTAAGTGTCGAGTTTTTAAGCAACTGAGTTACTTTGTTTCAGCAATATTATTTACACTTCCAGCCATTATGCTTGCTGATAAAATGATGCATTTAAACAAATTAGCTATTCAACAGCGATTCTTTATCAAATCGTCGTCAATAAATGGCTTCCCATGTTTTTTTATTGAGCCTCCCGGAAACTAGCACGAGTTGTTGCTTTTTGTTCAGCATTTTCTTCCTAAAGCAACATTTTCTGAGATTTCAAACTGCCTTTCGAAGACACATATATTTCAAACCTCGGCTTTCGGAAAATTTGAAATGACTCTGACATTAACTGGCTTCTTAATGGCGTTTTATATTGTATTCTTTGAGAACTAATATTGTTTTAATGCAAATTATGCACGCTGCCTTATTACTGTTACCATCGCGAAATATTGATGTCCCCATTGCTTTTTAAAATATACACAAATTCACAAAAGAGGTATGTTTCCAGTTTGGAAGGTAGGAGATGAGGTACCGGCAGAAGTATAGCTGTGAGGACTGGGTGTGAGTCGTGCTTACGTAGCTCAGTTGGTAGAGCACTTGTCTGCGAAAGGCAACGGTCACGAGTTCGAGTCTCGGTCCGGCACACAGTTTTAACCTGCCAGGAAGTTTCAAGAGGTATGTCTCTGCAAATCAAAATGATACTAGTTAACAGTGTTACATCTACATCTACATCTACATACATACTCCGCAATCCACTGTACTGTGCGTGGCGGAGGGTACCTCGTACCACAACTAGACTCTTCTCTCCCTGTTCCACTCCCAAACGGAACGAGGGAAAAATGACTGCCTATATCCCTCTGTACGAGCCCTAATCTCTCTTATCTTATCTTTGTGGTCTTTCCGCGAAAGAGCAAGAATTATGAGTAAAAACCTACACTGGATTTATTTTTAACAAAATTTTAATTCAATTAAGTACTCACTGTCAGACATCCTGTAACTTCACAAAGAAACTGTAGTGACAAAAGACTAGTAACACAACATTTTGCTGTTCAGATTGCACATTTTGACGTTACCCACAAGATGGTGCTGTACTAACGCACTCAACTGCTCCACTCTACGTCACTGCTATATATTTAACATTGTCAAAAGTAGTAACAGTACGTAAAGCTCAGCACGCCCAACGCCATTCTCTGCCGCAACGAAATGACGTAGACACTTGCCCGTATGCGTCAACAGAAACTGCGCAGACCAGATTAGTGTTTAGCATCCCGTGGACAACGAAGTCATTAGAAACGGAGCACAGGCTCGGATTAGGGGAGAACGTGGAAGAAAATCGGCGTTTCCCTTTCAAAGGAACCATCCCAGCATTTGCCTAAAGCGATTTAGGGAGAGCACGGAAAACACAACCTAGGATGGCCGGACGGGGCTTGAACCGTCGACCTCCCGAATGCGGGTCCAGTGTACTAACCACAGCGCCAGAATTGCGAATTGGAGTCCACTCGCGCTCCCTTCGCAATAAATAGCTCAGTTACGGCCAATTCCTGGAAATAAATTTGCGCAAAATTCAACACTGCTGTACGTTAATATGATGAACTATAGCCCTCCCAGCTTTTCTTGAGCCACGCCAGCGGTGATCGCAGGGGATGACGAGGTTAGCACTCTTGGCGCTGCATGCTGAGGAATGTTGCGGTGGGAAAAAGTCCCGCAATGCAGATACCATGTGCCGCTTGCACTACGTTCTAATCAAGTGCTGTGATGTTAATGATGTACGGACGTAACAAAGTTTCTTGAAAGCTCGCTACAACGACCTTCACGATTATTTATTTGTATCACAGTATATTAAATAAAATTAAAACTGCGGCTCAAAGGCAATTCCTTCAAATGGCTGTAAGCACTATGGGACTTGAAATCTGAGGTCATCAGTCCCCTAGACTTAGAACTACTTAAACCTAACTAATCTAAGGACATCACACACATCCATGTCCGAGGTAGGATTCTAACCTGCGACCGTAGCAGCAGCGCGGTTCCGGACCGAAGTGCCTGGAACCGCTCGGCCACAGCAGCTGGCTAGCTCAAAGTCAAGCAGTAAAAAGTTCACTGCGTAATGAACTCTGCAGTCCCACTCAGTTCAGCTAGTAAAGAACGACAGCAGTGGTAGGCGTCGCCGGCCGGGGTGGCCGTGAGGTTCTAGGCGCCGCAGTCTGGAGCCGAGTGACCGCTACGGTCGGAGGTTCGAATCCTGCCTCGGGCATGCATGTGTCTGATGTCCTTAGGTTAGTTAGGTTTAATTAGTTCTACGTTATAAGCGACTGATGACCTCAGAAGTTAAGTCGCATAGTGCTCAGAGCCATTTGGTAAGCGTCACGAAAACTTGTAAATTATACAGAGGAGTTCTGAGTTATGGAATACGGGAACAATAACCAATTAAAACCCGCAGTGGGTGCTACATTTAGTTTAAACTTATTTTTCCAGTCCCTACGGGAGCGATCCCTATATACCTCGCTTAGTTCAGGTTACTGAAACTCTGAGACAATGTTTTCGCGGTGATTTACGAGAGGGCAAGAGCTGCAAGAAAACTGCGCTGTAGGGCTGTTATTGGACAAGACAAAGCCCGCCGAGGCATCTGGCGCAGGGGATCTTCGGTCCAGCTGGAGAAAGCTGCACCCCTAGTCCATCATATGTTATCTACGATGAGGAGCAACTTCGTGGAATGAGCGACTAGAGAACGGGCGTCACATTTTTACTCCATCCTGTATAGGAGGGAAGATCTTAATCAACAGAGAAACTAAATTACGAATTACATTCTGCACCACAGAAGAGCTATACAAACTGGTCAAAAATTGACTTTCTTACAGGTATCGGAGAAAATGCAAAATTGTACACTTTCCTGGCTAATGAAAGAACGTGTGATGTTGCAGCGTAATTTCACATCATAGCTGGCAAAGATGGAAACGTACCTCTGGCGTTATTGGCCGGGAGGCTCCTTACGGGGAAGGTGCGGCTGCCTTGGTGGAGGTTTTATTACATTCGACGTCACACTGGGCGAACTGCGCGCCGGATGGGGATGAAATGATAATGAAGACAACACAACACCCACTCCGTGAGCGGAGAAAATCCCCGACCCAGCCGGGAATCGAACCCGGGCCCCTTAGGACTGCAGTCCGTAACGCTGACCGTTTTTTTTTTTTTTTTTTTTTGAAGAAATAAACGGTGACTGGGATTATTAGAACGCATTCTGTTATTTCACTTGCGGTAGCAACTTAAAGCAAAATACAATTTTTACTAGTGAGCCACTTTAGGGAAATATTTACGTCGCTGCAAGACATTGTGACAAACAGTTCCCACATATTGTGATAGCAGTAACGGAAGAACTGATATCAAAGGAGGCAAATGGTTGCAGAAAGAAGATGTCGCTGAAGATAAGGGCTATGTCCCCTCTATTTTTTTTTTTTTTTTTTTTTGCCTTTCGCGGGCAAGTGCTCTACCAACTTTTTTTTTTTTTTTTTTTTTTTTTTGTACAAAATTTATTTTTTAATACAAATGAGATTCAATTACAAAATAGTACACAAGAAAACAACTTATTGGGAAAAGTCTTACAAAGCTTCACCTTTGTGGTGCAGAACATAACAATTAAGCTCAAATTTTACACTTCAAATGGAAAATAAAAATATTACAAAAAAAGAAAAGAAAAAATCAGTCTGTGCATAAAATAACCTCCCATCTTTTTGGTTACTTTCATGGAAATGCGATGACAAAGCCACAAAACTGAAGTTGTACTAAGGCACTTATGCAAATAACATGTACAGAAATATGTCAATGAATACTTAAAGAAAATGGTGTTTCTACACACACTAATTATTAAGCTCAACAAAAATATAATCACAGCCTACAATGCTTATTTCACAAACTACTAACTACATTTTTTTTTTGAGAATGCATTAAAAAAAAAAAAAAAACAAGGCAGCCATGCGCAAAAAGTTGCCAATAAAGTGAACTAAAAAGGGCCATCTTGCTCGCCGCGGTCACATTGCTAGGCGGGCGGCCAGGAACGGGCGGTCGTCATTGCATTGGACATCACCAGCCACCAATCGTTGGAGCGCCCGGGGCCGCTGCACACAGTCAGAGACTGTTTCTGTTACCATAGGGGAATCGTGGAAAGATCACATCTACAAGTTAATGTCTTCTCACACCCGGCACACCCCAGCTGGGTGGTGGGTCCATGAATGACGAACCCAAATAGTTCGCAAAAAGGTTCCGGTAATCCTGTCTGTTCGTTAAGACCAGAAACTCGTCGATCATATAGTACCATAAATCGAGGACGTCTTTGTCTCCATCGCGGTATATGTAGTGTATCGCCATTCCTCGTACCCAATTAACCGCATTCATCCGGGTCATAGGGAAATAGACAGCGTCGGGATGAAAGAGTTCTTGGGGTAAAATCGAAACGTAGGGGCGGCGGAGCAGGAAAGCCAGGATCTGGCGGATCAGTTTCCAGCACTCACGCGCGGGGCCACAGTTCAGTCTATGTTCGTCCGTGTCTAACGTCGTGCAACGGGGGCACACAGGGTCGTCAATTAGGTGAATGGCATGCAGCCGTTGTCGGGTTGGAAGTTTCTCGTTAACGACCACATACCACGTCGATCGCACGAAAGTAGACAGGAACGGCGCGTGGATGGCTCGCCATACTCGTGGCCAGTCGACCGTAGGGTGGCGCCGTACAATGTCGTTATCCGGAGTCCAGTGCTGGAGAGCACTATAATAAGTCTTCGCTGTCGGATTCCGTGTCTCCGATATAACCCGCAACACATAGCTATGCTCTACGAAAAACGTTCTAATGTGTGACAGCGAGGGCGATAAATGTCCAACTGGTACCGGTGGGTACAGCGTACGTGGGGCCACTTCTTCAATCAGTAGGCCGGGGAGACTGGCTGTTGGTGAAAGCCAGAGTCGCCTCATGGAACGGAGATACAGTGCCAGCGCTCTGTGCTTGACGTGAGTGAGTCCAACACCGCCTTTGTCGAAGGGTAAAGTAAGCGTAACAAAACGGATCTTGAAAACAGCACCATCGTTCACCACGTGTCCAAACACTGCCTGTATCCTGGAAGCCATCGTGTCCGTTATCGGCAGTACATGGGCGTAATGGTTAAGGTGAGAAGCCATGTACACATTAACGTATTGGGCGCGTTGCAAAATGTTCAGTGATCTGAATTTATTGAGACGAGCCTCTAAACGGAGTCGTCGTAAGACCATACGATACGTAAAGGCCGCCGTGCGTTGTATTTGTCGATGGAGTGATATCCCTAAACACTTGAGCATCGGGACCTTTGTCAGAGGTACGGCCAGACCTGCAGGCATTCCTCGTCCTACCTCCATGTAGCGTGATTTCCGAAGGTTGAGCACACTGCCTGCCACCGCCCCATACTGGTGGAGCCAGGAAAACGCCGTGTGTATTTCGTCACCAGACCGTGCTAAGAACATCACATCGTCGGCGTATGCACCACATCGAAAGGTTACGGAACGGAGGGTAAGTCCTTCTAAGCGTCGCCGTAGTCCGTGAAGAGCTGGTTCGAGGGCAACGGCGAAGAGCATGGCAGAAAGAGGACAACCCTGCCGGACGGACCTGTTGACACGGACGGGGGCGGACCGACAGCCGTTGATCATAATCCTCGTGACAGCCCCATGGATCAATCGAAGCACAACAGACGTCGTCAGACGCGGGACACCGATGTGTTCCATAACAGTACGCAGGAAACCATGGTTAACGCGGTCGAAAGCATGGTCGAAGTCCAGCGCAACAAGAGCGCCTTGGAGGCGGCAAGTTTGCATGAGCGCCACCACGTCTCTATAGGTGCTTAAAGTCGTAAACACATTAGTGTCTCCCCCGAGGCAGGTTTGATCAGTGTGAATGGCCGCCATTACCGTAGGTTTGAGCCTCTCACGGAGCATGCGTGTCAACAGCTTATAGTCAGTGTTTAGCATTGTCAACGGGCGAAAATCAAGAGGGCGACGTCCTCCGCCGGGTTTGGGCACAGGGATCAAGAGACCCTCAGTAAAGTCAGATGGTACCTGAAAATCGGCGTCCAGGAGTTCACTGTACATCCTGACCCACATTGGGCCCATGAGATCAAAGAACCGCTTGTAAAATTCAAGAGGGAGGCCGTCAGGGCCAGGCGTTTTGTTGGGAGAGCCACGCAACAGAGCCTCTCGCAGTTCTTCCAAAGTCACCGCCGACAAGAGCGTAGCATCATCTTGTAGGTTCCGAGAGACTGGTAGGTCAGATAGGACTTCCCTGACCCCTACATTCATGTGGGACTCCCTCTCGTAAAGAAGTTTATATGACTGTGTGAACGCTCGGACGATATCCATTTGTGCGTCAACGCGTCGCCCGTCCTCCGTCTCAACCTCGGTAATGAGCTGCCTCTTGCGTCTTCGGCGTTCTTGAATGATATGGTGGAGGGAAGGTCGTTCACCACGAACATCATCAGTCGTCCTCGCTCGCACCCGCACACCCGCAAGACGTACGGCGTTGATACGAAGCAATTGTGCCTTCACGCATTGTACTGCTGATTGTCGCTCTGGCGACGGCGGTTGTACAGCCAGTTCGCGGAGCGCAGTATAGTAAAAATCAGTAGTCGCAGTATACCAGCGCGCTCGGTCGCGTCCATAGCTGACTAATGTTCGGCACAGTGCGGGTTTTGCACACCGTAACCACCATTGAAGTACAGAACGGTAGGCGGGTAAACGCCGGTGGCAATTGCTCCATGTGGACTCGACTGCGCGTCTGCAATTTATCTCATCAAGAAGGGCCACATTGAGGCGCCACGGACCCCTACTTCGGCGGACGCGCTGGCGGGGAAGGGTGAGAGTACACACATATGCGAGGTGATCCGTGAACGCTGCCGGCCACATCTCAGCGTCGACAACGGCCGATCGTAGGCCGCGGGTGACGTAGACTCGATCCAAACGGCTCGCGGAGTGACTAGTAAAGTAGGTGTGTGCTCGACGGTCGCCGTGTTGGATGATCCAGGTGTCCAACAAGGCCAAGTCCTGTACAAGTGCCTGGAGTGCCGGGCAGGTGGTATAGTGTGGCTCCTGGTCGGATGGGCGGAGCACACAATTAAAATCGCCGCCTACTACCAAGTGGTCGGTATTGCCCTGGAAGAGCGGGGCTATATCTTCGGCAAAAAAGGTGCGCCGTTCTCTCCTTTTGCCGGTGCCTGAAGGAGCATATAAGTTCACCAGACGTACTGTACCAATCGTGAGTGCGACCCCCCGGGCCGACGGTAAATAGGAGACATCAGTGGCCATTATCCCTTCCCGCAGTAGAATCGCCGTACCTCCGCCGCCCACATCTGCAGGCATAGTGTAGGCGTCATATCCGTAGGCATCGAGACAGAGTCCTGATCGGACTTCTTGAAGCAAAACAACGTCCAGATCCGCAGCGCGTAACGTATCCTTCAGCATACGGGTCTTGACATCAGATGTAATGCCATTGACGTTGATCGTGGCGAGGCGGTATGCCTGGTCCATCAAGTCTCGGGAGGTGACCATGGTATGACAGGAGGGCAGTAGTCGTGACGTGGAGCGCCGGCCTTGCGAAGTGCTAGGCAGCGACGAGAGGTGCTCATGCCGTCCTAGGCGTCTGTCGCCGGCCGCGTAGACGCTGCCATCGGCATCGGTGTATCGTCTTGGTTCTGAAACGCATCCTGCAACTCCATCTCCTGCGCCCAGTCGCCCAGGGACGTTGACACCACCGGATCTCGAGAGGCAGACGGAGGCAAGGGTGCATCCCCGGTGTCGGAGCTGCGGTGATCTCCCGCATCCCCATGTGGTCCAGACCCAGCGGTAGTGGGAGAAGACGTCGAACCGTGTGAGACGGTAGGGTCGCCTGTGTCGGCGCGGTGGAGCGGTTGAGGCACCTCGTCATCCAGCGGTGTCGCCTCGGGCTGTTCTACGTCGTCGGTTGTCTTGCGCCGCTTCTTATGACGCTTGGGTGATTTCTGCTTACGCTGCCGCGCCTCTGTTTCCGACGTAGGGCAAGGGGAGGACGCTGCATCCTGTGCTTCAACTTCCATCGCACCGTCGGCGAGCCGTTGTGACGGTGCGCCGGGGTCCGACGAAAGGACATCAGTAGCATCAGCACTAAAAGACGCTTGGGGCTCCGAGGAAGCTACTGCAGGGTCCTCCAAAGCTCGCACCAATACAGTGGGGTCGTCATATACAGCTGGCGTCTCCCGTCTCGCCGCCGCAACATACGTAATCGGCAGAGAGGTCGGTGTCGACGGACGAATCTGGTCGGTCGAGGGTGTCTGCACGAGACGGCGTTGCAGGCATTCGGTACGCATGTGTCCCGTCTGGCCACAACCGGAGCAGGTTCTCGGCTGACCGTCGTAAATAATTATTGCCCTGCAACCAGCGATCGTGAGATACGAAGGAATATGGCGATGCAGGTCAATACGGACTTGTCGCACCCCGTTAAGGACAGGGTAGGTGTCGAAGGTCTTCCATTTTTCGGCCGTGTGGCCGAGAACTGTTCCATAGGGTCGAAGAGCAAGGGTGACCAAATCCGCTGGAACTTCAAAAGGGAGCTCAAACACGCGCACATTTTGGATTCCCAATCCAGCACGTTCAAGCGTCACCACACCCACGTTTCCGTCTGAGTGGCAGAACCGATAACCTGCCGTCGAGCGTCTGAGAAGTTTGTCACATGCTTCGTCGTCAGTGAACTTAAGATATACGACGCTGGAGACAATAGATAAGTGGATACCGATCAGCTCGTTAGGATCAACATGTACCACATCGCGTAAAAAACGCTCTACTTCGTGGGCCTTGGGTCTAGAGTACGTAGTGTCGAACTGCAGCTTGATCGTGGCTTTCCGATACGAAAGAGCCATCGTGTGTCAGGAACGTGACGGCAATACGTAACACTAGCGCGCCGGCGCGGTAAACAACAACACACCCGGAAACGCGACACGGAGCGGCCGGGACGTACCGCACCGCTCCACAGCCAAAGGCCGACTGTTTTAATTCTGGAGGCGCTGGGTATCGATCCTCCGTTCAGCTGTCGAGGCGGACGAGAAATACTCGGGTATGCCGACAGCAGCGTACAAAGTCTTCTAGAAATACATTCAGTGTATTCAGCTGTATAGCAGCTACACTTCGTAGACTGATGCGTCAACAATATACACATATGTCAGCCTTTGAGAAAGGACGTATTGTTGGGTTCAAAGAAGACTGTTAGTCACTCGTCGATTAGCTAGACATCTGAGTTGGTGCGGTGCTACTAGTCGACTACGTTTGAAGAAACGAGGTAACCGTGGTCGAACACAGGATCTAGGAAGAAGCTGTCGACCTAGAGAGACGGTGTAAAGTGACGACCTATCAGTCGTCAGAGGCACTCAGAGGACTGACTACCACGTACACCAACAAGCCCGTTTGCAGTGGTGTCGGGTATAGTCGGCTTGGAATCTCATTGACTGAGCCCCGATTACCAGTGGAGACTTATCTGGTGACGCCACGTACAGCGGTGGGATACGGCGCAACAGCCAAGAATAATGGCCTGGCGTTACGTTTCATTTCACAGCAGGATCCCCGTTGGTTGTTATCCGCGGCACCTTTACAGCGCAACGCAACTTCGACGACATTCTGCACCCCCATTTTGTTGACCCTTATGGCAAGCCATTCCGGGCTCCATTTCAGCAAGATAAAGCCCAACTGCATACGGCGATAGTTTCCTACTGCTCGTCTTCGTGCTCGCCAAACATTACCTTGGCCAGCTGTGTCGCTGGACGTCTCTCCAATTAAGAACGTTTGGATAATTACGGACAGAGCCCTCCAACCGGTCCGTGTTTTTGACCATCTAACGCGTCTGTTGGGCATAATTTGCACGATATTCCTCAGGAGGACATGATATATGTCTGTCAGTGTACAGCTTGCATATGTGTCGCATGTAGTCACATCGTTACTGACTTCCTCAATTTCTGAAGCTCTTTCTGCCGGCCGATGTGGCCGAGCGGTTCTAGTCGCTTCAGTCTAGGACCGCGCTGCTGCTATGGTCATAGGTTCGAAGCCTGTCTCGGGCATGGATGTGTGTAATGTCCTTAGGTTAGTTACGTTAAAGCAGTTGTAAGTCTAGGGAACTGATGACCTCAGATGTTAAGTCCCATAGTGCTTAGAGCCAGTTTTGAAGCTCTTTCTCTTGAATAAATCATCAAATTTGTTTCCTTTTTCTTTTGAAATTGGTTGTTGGTGTGTATGTGCAAATCACATCTACCGATTTCCGCCCAATTCAGATAATTCCTTCGTGGTGGGTCTTTTTTTTTGTCTTTGAATGTAGGAGTGTACTGAATTATCGGGAGCAATAGGGACTTCTTTAAAAGATGACTCATGTTAAAATGACATGTGTACAGAATGTTTTACTCTTAAAGATTGAAACGAAAGAGGCGGGTAGAAGACAATGAAACAAGCAAGTAACCCTTGCAGACATAATTTTACTCGATACGACGTACTACTACTGAGTACTCCCGATATGCTACATTCTGATACTAAGATGCAGTTGAAGTTCGAGCTGGTATTATGTACGTTCTGTCGGAGACACATTGAGGGATTATGTAGCCCAAGTGAGTAACTCAACATAAGGTAGGCATTTTGAAGCCACTTGCTGACGTCTTAAATGATGGTCCCTAGATTCTAGAGATAACACAGGCGGACATACCGCTGTATCGCATTCAGGAGGGCGGCGGTTAAATAATTCCACCGGCCACCCAGAACTAAATTTTCAATGAGTTACCTAAATCGCTCTTGGCAAATTCCAGGATGGTTTATGTGGAAGGGCACGGCCGATTGCCTCTTCCGTCCTTAATAAAAACAATCCGAGACTGTTCTCCGTCTCCAATGGCCTCCCACGTTGGCAACGGCATCTTCCTTCCTTCCTTCCTTCATACAATTACGCCGTCGATGTTCTTTGAATCATTACGAGAGATGTTCCGATGGATATGCTTTTCCCTGTGTGGCACCATACTGACAGAGGATGAGCATTCGAGCTCGCCCAATGCTAACAAAGGAAGAGCATTTGAGGTGGCCTCATAATAACAGAGCAGGCTCAGAACAAAGATCCAGCAATGGAAAAAATGCAACACCACTGGTCAGCACGCCATACTCCCCAGACATGGCACCTTTCCAACCGCAGTTATCTGTGCTGTGGCGTTAACACTTTGAGCCTGGGATTTCGTAGCACGGCCTCTGCTGCTCTCCGAGAACTAGCCCAGCACTTCTACTTGGACGGCAGGTGCGTCTTCCTTTGTGTAAAACATAAATATGTACTGCCGATAGCCGATCCGTTTTGATATATTGCACCTGCAGACACGTTTTTGAATATTCTGTTTGCTGATAGTTGGCATTGGCTTTTTAAAATAAATCATAGGCTACACAGACTATTCTGGTATTACAAAAATCAGGAAAAATTATACTTAGACCGATTTACATAAAAATCGTACATTTATTGTGAATTATTTGTGAAAACAATCAGGTGTCGCCTGGAAGCAGTACTGAAGCAATGGAAAGTGGTGAAGTTAACTGGTCAGGTGAAGAGCGGGAAGTACTAGGATGAGGTTATCAAAGGATATGAAATGAAGAAAATAGAAATAGGCAGGGATGCAGACGGTAGAGGCAGTGTTAAAAATATGACATAGATAGTGGTTCCATGTTGGACAGGAGTAAAACATTTGGTACATAACGAGAAGAGAGTTACGCCGAACAACAAGTGACACTTTGATCTCATTTCCGTCGTGTAGTGGTTCTGGATGAGGTACAGGTCGATGGGCAAGTTTTTCTAGAGGCATATGGTTGACATGGAGAACGAAATGAAAAAAGATTTTGTGTTATGCGAAAGTACAGCCTAGACTCCGGTAGTATCCGACTTTTTATTGCTGTTATGGCATAGTGATTGCTATTTGACACGTGCGGAGAGTGACGGAGGACATCAGCGACTTAAGAAACCGGTGAAGAAACGCCTATCCGATCTTATGCGCTGTATCTAAGCGTGAGAAGGACTGACGTGATCAGACAACGAAAAATTCTGAGAAAGTATGTCTGGAATATCAACGTACGGAAGTGCGTCATCGACTTGGCGAAAGCCGGAGGAAAAAACTTGCAGAAGATAACAGATACCGGCATACAAACATCGCATACATGAAGACGACGTGCGTAGTGCTTCTCTGAGATGAAGACTTCTCTGAGATGAAGACGTTGGCATAGGACAGGAAAAATCGTGGCGGGCAACAAGATCGACGATACCCCAGCCCTCAACCCCCGGCACCACCCAATATTATTACGCTTAGGATATGGTGCAAGTATATATGGATCTGCAACTTTCTATAATTCCGTCCCACGCATTATAGTACTCCTACTAATGTCCAGGTTGACCTGCACCCAGATTATTTTCAGCCACTCACAGTGTTGTGAGAGAGGTCTGCGTAGAAGCTCGCGGAGAACATACGAGTACTAATGCTACCACTATAGTACAATACAATTTTAGTAAGTAGTGTATGATACGTGGCCTGGTGCCCGATTATGTAAAAGCACGTATCAGTGGAAACAGTGTAACAAGGCCCAGTAAACTAAAGAGAAACTAGTACAAGAAGTTGTGTCTAGCATAATAGTGGAACCCTATTGCTAAAAGACACAAGTTGATTGAATACGGGCGTACGTCTTTTTTGTTTTCAACTAAGGCTTTCAAAGATAATTTTAAGTTTCAAATAGACAACATTTTGCTTGTACGGCAATGATTGGTTATATAACCGACAGTGTGAAATTACTGACAGACACAAAACGAAACTAGCAAAATTGTTAAAAATTTCCTCTCCGATTAAAATGTTTGTATACCCGCTAGTAATTAGCTGGGCATAAAGTCTATGACAAGATGGTAAGTAAGACAGATAATACTTTTAAGCAAAATGAAAAATATGTTTTATGTAAGGTCTTAAATGTAGTGTGAAGCTTGGATTTACTGACCCCCAAAGTTGTTGAAAACTTCATTCTGGATTTTAAAACTGGTCCTGACATTTCAAAACAGAGAAATTTCAACAGGTTGGAAATTTGTATGAGCAGTGTGATACCTTGGAAAGAAAATGTTCTTCTAAGGACAGCGTGCTTCCTACATAGCAGACGTCGGTTAGCAGTATAAATCGCAAACTTAAGAACAATGATGCGTTAGTTACCTAATCAGAGAAGGGGAATGTTGTAACAGTTGGTCATAAGAGCAAAAATATAGCTAAAAGAGATTTTTTGAGGAAACTAATAACATCGTGGAGAGTAACACGTACCCGACTGCTAGTTTATAAAAAGAAATTAGGAGCGGCCCACAAAATACCGAATAACTGGTTGGGGAAACCATCAGTTTTGACGAAACAGTTTAAGGTACGTAAAGATGGACACCCACTCCGTCCGATTCTAGACAATACTGGCAGAGCTTACCGTAAGTTAGTAAAGTTCCTACATACATAGTTTAAAGAAGTGTATGTGTAGGGAAAGAGTTTCTGCGTTAAAAATTCAGTAGATTTAATTAACAAGTTGATACCTATCACATGTTCTCCATAGGTCAAGCTAGCTCCCTTTGATATTACTAGCTTATATTCAAATTTGCGGTTGACACTGTTTTGTAAATCGCTGAAAGTAATTTGCTTCTTCACAGAAAGTTAATAGATCTTGAAATTGTGTGCTTAAACACAATAATTTCATGATGAACAACAAATTGTATAAGCAGTCTTCTAGCTTGGTCATGGGTAGCTCCTTGTCGGCATTTTATATGCTGTTTTCATAAATTCCGTCGAAGAAGATTTCTTCAGGAACAATTCTGAGCTAAAAAATATCATTAGCTTTACACATGGTATGTTGATGATTTAATTTTTGTATTCGAGTGTACTTAGGGAGAATTAGGTCAACTGTTTCATACGTACAATCAGCTTCACAAGAAGATATTAGTAATGTTCACAAAGGAATTGCAGAAAGAAAATAGTGAGCTGAATTTCCTTGCTCTTACATTGGGTTCAAAAAGCCCTAAAACGGTCTTCAGAATCGCTGGTAACCAAACTTTTCCAGGTAACATTGTCCCGACTGCTTCGGCTCACCTCCAAGAATTCATTAATATTCATCGTGTTTTGGTCTCACCGTTATCCATAGAGAAAATTTGAGAAGAGATGAATTTTATTGAAGCTATAGCCAGTAATAACTGCTACGAATCGTCATCAGTAGACCCCATATTGAATAATCAAAATGCTAAAACTGTTCCACACTAGCAGATTACAAACTGGGAAAAGAAGGTAAAGAGGAAAGGAATTTCTTTTTCCTAGTGTTTATAGGATGTATTTCATATAAGATAAACCGCCTTCTTGGTAAGAAATATTGTTGTAAGGTTTCGTCTTTTGCTAACAGCAGTCTTAAAAGAAGTTTTATCACAACTTAAAGCGTGACGACGAAACATTAGCTCATTCTGTCATTCTGGCGTCTATAAAATAAAGTGAAATGATTGTCCCTGTAAACAGTAAGAGCAGTCAAAGTCAGATTCAAATAATATTTGTTGGATAAAGGGGGAGGTAGTATTTATGTCTGTGCTTATTCCAAGCATTTCATGCAATTTTCACACTCTCCAAATAAACAGGACACATTTATTTAACACAGTGAAGACAAGAGTTTCAGACTGGACTTGCTGGAACGCTTTCAAAATTTTTAAGCACAATTTCCAGTACAGGGACTTTATTCTTAATGATCAACTACAGCTTAAAAACAAAATCTTTTTTCATGGCTTTAGGCCTGTTCTTAAATTGACATGGGAGCTGTATAGTATATTCCGCGCTGTTTAGAAATGTTGCATTCATTCTTTTAGCCTCTTTTCTACGTTGGTTGGTAACACGATAAAAATACAGTGCTTTGGAGGCAACTCGGAAACCCCAACCGTGAGGAAAATTAAGTTGTTAGTATAGCAATGGCGAAGAGCAGAAATACACTCCTGGAAATGGAAAAAAGAACACATTGATACCGGTGTGTCAGACCCACCATACTTGCTCCGGACACTGCGAGAGGGCTGTACAAGCAATGATCACACGCACGGCACAGCGGACACACCAGGAACCGCGGTGTTGGCCGTCGAATGGCGCTAGCTGCGCAGCATTTGTGCACCGTCAGTGTCAGCCAGTTTGCCGTGGCATACGGAGCTCCATCGCAGTCTTTAACACTGGTAGCATGCCGCGACAGCGTGGACGTGAACCGTATGTGCAGTTGACGGACTTTGAGCGAGGGCGTATAGTGGGCATGCGGGAGGCCGGGTGGACGTACCGACGAATTGCTCAACACGTGGGGCGTGAGGTCTCCACAGTACATAGATGTTGTCGCCAGTGGTCGGCGGAAGGTGCACGTGCCCGCCGACCTGGGACCGGACCGCAGCGACGCACGGATGCACGCCAAGACCGTAGGATCCTACGCAGTGTCGTAGGGGACCGCACCTCCATTTCCCAGCAAATTAGGGACACTGTTGCTCCTGGGGTATCGGCGAGGACCATTCGCAACCGTCTCCATGAAGCTGGGCTACGGTCCCGCACACCGTTAGGCCGTCTTCCGCTCACGCCCCAACATCGTGCAGCCCGCCTCCAGTGGTGTCGCGACAGGCGTGAATGGAGGGACGAATGGAGACGTGTCGTCTTCAGCGATGAGAGTCGCTTCTGCCTTGGTGCCAATGATGGTCGTATGCGTGTTTGGCGCCGTGCAGGTGAGCGCCACAATCAGGACTGCATACAACCGAGACACACAGGGCCAACACCCGGCATCATGGTGTGGGGAGCGATCTCCTACACTGGCCTTACACCTCTGGTGATCGTCGAGGGGACACTGAATAGTGCACGGTACATCCAAACCATCATCGAACCCATCGTTCTACCATTCCTAGACCGGCAAGGGAACTTGCTGTTCCAACAGGACAATGCACGTCCGCATATATCCCGTGCCACCCAACGTGCTCTAGAAGGTGTAAGTCAACTACCCTGGCCAGCAAGATCTCCGGATCTGTCCTCCATTGAGCATGTTTGGGACTGGATGAAGCGTCGTCTCACGCGGTCTGCACATCCAGCACGAACGCTGGTCCAACTGAGGCGCCAGGTGGAAATGGCATGGCAAGCCGTTCCACAGGACTACATCCAGCATCTCTACGATCGTCTCCATGGGAGAATAGCAGCCTGCATTGCTGCGAAAGGTGGATATACACTGTACTAGTGCCGACATTGTGCATGCTCTGTTGCCTGTGTCTATGTGCCTGTGGTTCTGTCAGTGTGATCATGTGATGTATCTGTCCCCAGGAATGTGACAATAAAGTTTCCCCTTCCTGGGACAATGAATTCACGGTATTCTTATTTTAATTTCCAGGAGTGTAGTTAAGAACTTTACTAGTAATGGCTGTGGATAAAGTTGTTACTAGTCAAATACCTTCATGGCGTAGCTTTCTTCAGAGTGGTAATAGATCGTTGCGTTTGTCCGCCTGGCATGTAAATGTGCAAGATAAATTTAAGAAAATAACAATTTTTAGTTCACGATGGGGAGTGGGAATGCAGCTACCGCCCAACCTTTAGCTGGAAACGACTTTGGTGAAAGAACCGGTAAGTGAGGCAAAAGTTCTAGACCTGGGAAGACTGAAACTACGCCTTTTTGAATTGTAGTCTGACAGTTGCGCGGGTTACTCATAGTCTAGGCATAGCGTATTTCACTAGTAATCAAAACGTACTGCACTACGTGTTGTAACCTGGCCACTGCTTAACATTTGTATACAAATCGCCAGCAATGGCGGCCGAAGACTACGGCATAAGAAGTCACCCTTCCTCTACCAACAGCCAAGGGGCCAAAGAAGCGAAGTGCAGGGCACTGTCTTGTCCATGGTTGGGAAACTGCCCCTCAAAGCTAGAAGAGTGAACAATGATCATGAGAATGCAGAAGGCAATGGAAAACATTGCTTTATAAAGACGAAAGGTGTGTCCACACGCCGTGTGGCCTGTAATTGTAAATTTGCCATAATGATTTCACCATTGGCAAAATAGTGCGGACTGGTCCCCATTCGCATCTCCAGGAGGGTACTACGAAGGGAGAGTGATCATGAGAATATTATGGAATAAGCAACAAAAGAATAACACTTCACGAGTCTGCGCGTGGAATGTCAGGAGTACGAGCGTTACAGGAAAGCTAAGAAATCTGAAAAGGGAAATGGAAATACTCAGTCTAGGTATAGTATGGGTCCAATTACTGAAATGCAGGTTTCTAATCAAGCAAATATAGAGTAATACAAGAGCAATAGTAAATGGTATAATTTGAGAAGGATTCATTATGAATAGGATAGGACGGCAGAGAGTGAACTACTGTGAAAAGGTCAGTGATAGCATTCCTCTCCTTACAATTGACAGCAAACCAACGCCGACAAAGACTGTTCAGGTATACATGGTGACGTCACATCGACGATACTCAACGGATAATTCATTATGTGAAAATAGGTGAAAACTTTATAGTCGTTGGGGATTAGAACGCGATTGTAGTGGAATGAATAGGAGAAAGTGTTACGAGAGGAATTGGCCTACACACTAAGAATGAGATGGAAGAACGACCAATTCAGTTATGCAATAAATTTCGGATGGTAACAGCGAATACTCTGTTTAAGAATAACTGCAGGAGGACGTATACCTACAAAAGACACGATGCCAAGGAAATTTTTCACCTGTATTACATCATATTACGTTTAAATGGTACAAATGCTCTGAGCACTATGAGACTTGACATCAGAGGTCATGAGCCCCTAGAACTTAGGACTACTTACACCTAACTAACCTTAGGAAACCACACACATCCATGCCCGAGGCAGGATTCGAACACTGCGACCGTAACGGTCGTGCGGTTGCAAACTGAAGCACCTTACGATTTTAAATACTACTATCAGCTAAAATTTCGTTATGAATGTATACACTCGTCTCTCTGTATACAAAATAGCTGAATTTTCCCGAAAGGCAGTGAGTAAGTCCCAAGTGAAAATAACAGCTATCCGCATCAGGTTTGTAAGCAACCATGCCGGCCGGGGTGACCGAGCGGTTCTAGGCGCTACAGTATGGAACCGCACGACCGTTGCGGTCCCAGGTTGAAATCTTGCCTCGGGCATGGATGTGTGTGATGTCCTTAGGTTAGTTAGGTTTATGTAGTTCTACGTTCTAGGGGACTGATGACCTCAGAAGTTAAGTCCCATAGTGCTCAGAGCCATCTGAACCCTTTTTTTTAAGCAACCACACAGGTTGACAGAACACGTGTTGGGACATCAGGGAATAACCTATATAGTAGTAGAGAGGACCGTAGAGTGTAAAATCTGCAGTGAAAGACAGAGTTTGGAATATATTCAGCAAATTACTGAGTGCATAGGGTCCAAGTGCTACTCTGAAGAGAAAAGGTTGGCGCAGGAGAGGAATTAGTGGCGGACAGAGGAACTCATGGCGGGCAACATCAAACCAGTCAGAAGACTGACGACTAAAAGAAAGGGTGATAGCAGCAAATAGCTCAGAATCATTTGTGAAATAGAACAAACCTGTTCAGTTTGTGGTGGGAAAGACCAATGGTCGACTTCGTTTTATCGAGAGTATTCCAAGGAAGATTAGGTACATTTTTTTTAAATAAAGGAGCGCTTACGAAACACTTGTGCGACCTATGCTAGGGTTACTGCCTAAGTGTTCAGAATTTCCACTACGTCAGTTTACAGGAATTTATCGAAGCAACTCGGGAGCGTGCTGCTACGTTAGCCACCATTAGTTTCATTCACACGTGAGTATTGAGGAAATGCTCCATGGACTGAAATGAGAATCGCTGGAGTGACTGAAACCACTAAAGAACAGCCATTTCCTTAGGACTCCGGAACGATGCTGCTGCCATCTCGCGTACGGTCTCCGAAGACAAGATACACTACTGGCCACTAAAATTGCTACACCACGAAGATGACATGTTACAGACGCGAAATTTAACCGACAGGAAGAAGATGCTGCAATGTGCAAATGATTAGCTATTCAGAGCATTCACACAAGGTTGGCGCCGGTGGCGACACCTACAACGTGCTGACATGAGGAAAGTTTCCAAACGATTTCTCCTACACAAACAAGAGTTGACAGGCGTTGTCTGGTGAAACGTTGTTGTGATGCCTCGTGTAAGGAGGAGAAATGGGTACCATCACGTTTCCAACTTTGATAAAGATCGGATCGTAGCCTATCGCGATTGCCGTTTATCGTATCGCGACATTGTTGCTCGAGTTGGTCGAAATCCAATGACTGTTAGCAGAATATAGAATCGGTGGATTCAGGAGGGTAATACGGAACGCGGTCCTGGATTCCAACGTCCTCGTATCACTAGGCTCGAGAAGACAGGCCTTTTATCCGCATGGCTGTAACGGATCTTGCAGCCACGTCTCGATCGCTGAGTCCACATATGGGGATGTTTACAAGGCAACAACCATCTGCACGAACAGTTCGACGACGTTTGCAGCAGAATGGACTATCAGCTCGCAGACCATGGCACCGGTTACCCTTGACGCTGCATCACAGGCAGGAGAGCCTGCGATGGCGTACTCAACGACGAACCTGGATGCACGAATTGTTTCTGACGAATCCAGGTTGTGTTTACAGCATCATGATGGTGGAATCCGTGTTTGGCGGCATCGCAGTGAACGCACATTGGAAGGGTGTATTCGTCACCACCATACTGGCGTACCACCCGACGTGATGGTATGGGGTGCCATTGGTTACACGTCTCGAGCACCTCTTGTGCGCATTGACGGCACTTTGAACAGTGGACGTTACATTTCAGACGTGATACGGCCCGTGGCTCTACCCTTCATTCGATCCCTGCGAAACCCTCCATTTCAGCAGGATGTTGCACAACCGCATGTTGCAGGTCCTCTACGGGCCTTTCTGGATACAGAAAATGTTCGACTGCTGCCGTGGCCAGCACATTCTCCAGATCACTCACCAACTGAATACGTCTGGTCAATGGTGGCCGAGCAACTGGCTCGTCACAATACGCCAGTCATTACCCTTGATGAACTGTGGTATCGTGTTCAAGCTGCATGGGCTGCTGTACCTGTACACGCCAGCCAAACTCTGTTTGACTCAATGCCCAGGTGCATCAAGGTCGTTATTACGGCTCTGGGCACCGGTTTCCCAGGATCTATGCACCGAAATTGGTGAAAATGTAATCAAATGTCTGTTCTAGTATAATGTATTTGTCCAATGAATACCCGTTCATTATCTGCATTTCTTCTTGCTGCAGCAATTTTGATGGCCAGTAGTGCAAGTTAATACAAGGCTCATATGGCGGCATACAAACTGTTATTGTGGCAACCCCGGTAGCTGAGTGGTCAGCGCGACAGACTGTCACTCCAGGCTGGGTCGGAGATTTTCTTCGCTCAGGGACTGGGTGATGTGTTGTCCTTATTACCATCATTTCATCTCCATCGACGCACAAGTCGCCGAAGTGGAGTCAAATCGAAAGACTTGCACCAGGCGAGCGGTCTACCCGTCGGGAGGCCCTCGTCACACAACGTTTCATTTTTCACTCCGCGTTTGAGTGGCACACGTTTGAAAGCAAGCAGCCTTAAAGTCTCTTTTTTTGTATACAAGGATACAGCTTATAAACCTGTAAATGTATTTATGACGTATCGCCAGAGTCAGAAACTTGGAGAAATAGTAATCAGTAACTGACATCTATGTGTGTTTGAGGAAGAAGACGTCTTACACAAACGATTCCTTCGTATCAAGATCGGCTGCACAATGAGGCAGGTTGCCTCGTAATAATTTTTGGGTCGATCCGTGAACGGCTGGGAGGTAGCAGCGGAGCGTGTCCGCTGGTGGGTAGGAGGGGACGAGACACTTGTTCCACACCTGCCGCACACACTTGAGCGACTCCTCTCGGCAGTAAACTGTTGCTGCTCTCTGTTTTATGACCTCCCGGCACGGGCGGCGAGGTGTTGGCGCGAGAAGCACGTACCGGCAGCTATCCACAGGCTGCGCTAATATCTGCCGACGGTGACGTCACGTCGCCTCCACACCTCAAACACGTTACAGGCTTTCGCCATAAAACTATATTATTCCCGTTATTTTATTTGTGCACATATATACACTGCACATTCAAGGAAAATGTATGTCTCGTTTGACAATTTGTCTTCACAAAGGTAGGTAAACAATTATGAAGTTAATTAATTCATAAAAAACATCGTATTGTTACAGAGAAGTTTAGCAGACAATAAATTGACGAAATTCTACCAAATGCTTTGAAAATTACTTTTAGTGGTGAGTTCAGGAGCACATACTAAGTGTAGTAGACAACATTCCATTAGAACTACTGAAAGCCTTGGGAGAGCCAGTCCTGACAAAACTCTCCCAGTACGTACTGCAGCGTACATACTTCTAAATCTGCTTAGTGTATTCATCTCTTGGTCGCCCTCTTCGGTTTTTACCCTCTACGCTGCCCGACAATACTAAATTGTCGATCCCTTGTCGGAATATGTCCTACCAACCGATCCCTTCTTCTAGTCAAGTTGTGCAACAATTCTATTCAATAACTCCTCATTAATTATGTTATCTACCCATCTAATCTTCAGCATTCTGCTGTAGCACCACATATCGAAATCTTCTATTCTCTTCTTGTTCACACTATTCATTGTCCATGTTTCACTTCTATACATGGCTACACTCCATACAAATACTTTGAGAACCGAGTTCCTGACACTTAAATCTATACTAGATGTTAACAAATTTCTCTTCTCCAGAAACGCTTTCCTTGCCATTGCCAGCTTACGTTTTATATCCTCTCTACTTCGACCATCATCAGTTACTTTGCTCCCCAAATAGCAAAACTCCTTTACTACTTTAAGTGTCTCATTTCCTAATCTAATTCCCTCAGCACTACCCGACTTAATTCGACTACATTCCATTAACCTCGTTTTGCTTTAGTTGATGTTCATCTTATGTCCTCCTTTCAAGACACTGCCCATTCCGTTCAACTGCTCTTTCAAGTCCTTTGCTGTCTCTGACAGAATTACAATGTCATCGGCAAACCTTAAAGATTTTATTTCTTCTCCATGGGTTTTAATACCAGCACCCAATTTCTCTTTTGTTTGCATTACTGCTTCCTCAATATACAGATTGAACAACATCAGGGAGAGGCTACAACCCAACCGGTTGTCTTCAAAGTCCGTCCACATTCTAATAGAGCAGGACACTGGGAGAGTTTGGTATACCTGTAAATGAAGAGGAGAATGATCTGGTAAATGTATGACGTATTGCTGAGGCCCAGTGTCCCCCCCCCCCCCTCCCCTCCCGTTTTGTAGGTGGACATTCATCACATCAATTTCACGAAGTCAAAAGTACGTTACCACATCGTAGCTTCTTCCGATCAGCACGGTTCTACAGCCACTGGCGAAATGCTTACTCTCGTCTGAGTTGAAAATTCTACGCGGGCACAACACTGCCGTACTGTGTGGGCATGTTTCCTACTCTCTGCCATGCAGAACTTCGAACAAAATGCCAGAACAGTTTTCGATCTGCTGTAAATTAACAGCTCAGTAGTCTAAAAAAGACAAAAATAATTTAAGCCCACCATCGGGACCAACGGGTCATAGGCGACTATATTATCACAACACCGGGGCAGTAAACAGCGAGATAGCCACGTTAAACAACTTACCGACATAATTTGGGAGATGGCCTACCTCACGGCGTACCGCTCTCCAGTATGTACCATCATCTAAGTCTGTTACCAGGAAAAACACTTCAGCAACAGTAGCCAAATTCACTGCCTCTGCGACTGTACTCGATTAGACGTTGTTAACTCCACGTGTGTAATAACGAAGACCATTATGTCATAGAAGTGGATCCGCAGTTCTTTGCATGTCCGACCTCTTCCAACACCATCGGTTTTTTTCCTAAACAATTGAGCATCGCCCCCTCTGTTGTGGGATGCAGTGATATTAGGAATATCAATCCTTCTTATAAGATAATGGCCTAACTGGAATGCTACAGTGGAGAAAATGTCATACATGACCAAATCTGCAATACCTACTAACTCTGACAGAATGTAATTTTATGACGGACGAGTTTTTACGTCTGTTCAGCACTGCCTAGGACTGTCCCAGCAGGTCATATCTCACTGAGTACCCACCCCTGCTAACTACATCATATTTATTTTTATTTTTGCCCGATTATTATTCCTGTGGCAGCCTACCGGCATTCCAGACGCCAAAGTCGAGACATCCAGCATGCTGACTTGCGTTTTTTGTCCACCACTACGCTATATGGCGCAACAATAGATTCTGCTGGTGGCTGCCATGAATCTGGGTAACTACACTCAATAAAAACGGGCAAATCTCTTGATCACTGTACGGTTTTCAACAATCTCACTTTAATGGAAACTCACACAAAACTACATACGTATCCACGTGCTGCCTTTTATTAATTATTAGCTGTCAACTTACTAACTACGACACAAGTGTGTCCAGTGCGACGACATAACACCGCTACGTGTCAACCACAAGGCCGTCGAAGTGAAACTGAATGCAATGTAACATCCAAACCCCCACAAATACACACAAAACATACGCTGAAGCGCCAAAGAAACTGGTATTGGCATGTGTATTCAAGTACAGATATGTAAACAGGTAGAAGACGGCGCTGGGGTGGGCAATGCCTAGTTAAGACAACAAGTGTTTGGCGAGTTGTTAGATCGGTTACTGCTGCTACAATCACAGGTTATCAGTACTTAAGAGAGTTTGAATACGGTGTTATAGTCGGCGCACGAGCGATGGGACGTAACATCTCCGATGTAGCGATGAAGTGGAGATGTTCCCAAATGACCAAGTGTGTACCGTGAATATAATGAAGCCGGTAATAAAACATCAAATCTCAAACATCGCTGCGGCCGGACAAAGATCGTGCAAGAACGAGACCAACGACGACTGAAGAGAATCCTCCAACATGACAGATGTGCAGGCCTTCCAAAAATTGCTGGGCCATCAAAAAATGCTTGTGCGTGAACCATTCAACGAAACATCATCGATATGGGCTTTTGGAACCGAAGACCCACTCGTGTACACAAGGTAATTGCACGACACAAGGCTTTGTACCTCGCCTGGCCTCACCGACATTGGACAGTTGATGACTGGAAACATGTTGCCTAGTCTGACGGGTCTCGTTTCAAACTGAATCGAGTGGATGGACGCGTACGGCTATGGAGAGAATCTGATGAATCCATGGACCCTACATGTCATCAGGGGACTGTTGGAGTAATGCGGGATCCCTGATATGTTTAGATACAACTCTGACAGGTGACACATACGTAACCATCCTGTCCACGACCATTTCAGAGTGTACCATGAACATCAGGCATCGCTGCGATCTGCAAGAACGGGACCGACGACGACTGAAGAGAATCTTTCAAGGTTTCGGAAGTACAACCCTTCTGCAAATAGATGCAGATTTCAATGCTGGGCCATAAACAAGTGTCAGCGTGCGAACCATTCAACGAAACATCAGTGATATGGGCTTTTGGAGTCGAAAGTCCACTAGTGTGCCCTTAATGACTGCACGACACAAAGCTTTACGCCTGACCTGGGGCTGACAACACCGACATTGGACTTTTGATGACTGGAAACACGTTGCCTGGTTGAACGAGTCTCTTTTCAAATTGTATTGAGCGGATGGACGTGTACGGGTATGGAGACAACCTCATGAATCCATGTAACATGCATGTCAACAGGGAACTACTCACGTTGATGGAGGCTCTGTAACGGGGTTCAATATGTGCAGCTGGAGTGATATGGGACTCCTGATACGCCTAGATAGCGCTCTGGCGGGTGACGTGTACGTAAGCATCATGTCTGATCACCTGCACCCATTAACGTCCATTGTGCATTCCGACGGACTTGAGAAACTGCAGTAGGATAATGCGACACCCCAGACATCCAGAATTGCTACAGAGTGGCTCCAGGAACACTCTTCTGAGTTTAAGCACTTCCGCTGACCACCAAACTCCCCAGAGAAGTACAGTAATGAGCATATCTGGGATGCCTTGCAACGTGCTTTTCAGAAGAGATCTCGACCCCTCGTACTCTTACGGAATTATGGAGAGCCCAGCAGGATTCATGGTATCAGTTCCCTCCAGCAGTATTTCAGACAGTTGTCGAGTCCATGCCACGTCGTGTTGCGGTACTTCAGTGTATTTATTCAGAAAAACTCATAAAAAATCGCTGTATTCAAACCTAAGGGAGAGTCTCTACTCCTTGCAAATTATGTATCTGTCAACTAGATGTCATATATTTTCAGAGAAATGGTAGCTGAAAGTTTTATGCGAAATGCATCGATAAGAAACGAAACAGATAACCTGCTGAACGAAAAACACATCAGGACACTGTTGCTGAAGCAAAGAAAAGAGCATGTACCGATTATAGCTCCAACAAGAGAGAGTCACATGGCACTTTGCGGCTGATGTCACAGATCTGTTAGACAAAGTTAAACCGATTTCCCCAGTTGTTGTATTGGAAGAGGAGGGCCAGTACCATGGAGACAACGTTGTCAGAGTACTGCTTTGCGCCAGCCGCGGTGATCTAGCGGTTCTAGGCGCTCAGTGCGGAACCGCGCGACTGCTACGGTCGCAGGTTCGAATCCTGCCTCAGGCATGGATGTGTGTGATGTCCTTAGGTTGGTTAGGTTTAAGTAGTTCTAAGTTCTAGGGGACTGATGACCAAAGTTGTTAAGTACCCTAGTGCTCAGAGCCATTTTTAGTACTGCTTTGCCATCTTACGCAGTACTTAAATGATTGAGATGGGTGCTGGACCTTGTAATTTGATTTTAGACATTGTTATCAACACCAACACGAGGCAGCCAGTACGTGTCAAAGACAGTGCCGAATCGTTAAGTAAATACTATGGCGCTGCTGCACTTAGGATAATTTAGGTTAAGTAGTGAGTAAGCTTAGGGACTGATGACCTTAGCAGTTAAGTCCCATAAGATTTCACTCACATTTGAACATTTTCTTAAAGTAAATAGAGTTATATGAAAGGAGGTAATGTTTCTAGTGTTGCTTTGTTCCAATGTTGTTTGAATTATGTCAAGAATCAGTCGAAAGTATTTTTATATAAATGTACTGTACTGTATTTGCTAGCAATTGGAAAGTGTTTGCGATCACAGTGTTTATGTACACGCAAAAATTAATTGTTACGAAGATGTTTGTGACTGTGTGACGGAGAATCTTAAGTAAAATTACGTAAAGTGAACCATACTTATTGTGAATACGATTCAATCGACAGTATTTCATTGGAGTACTAGATTCTAGATTGAAATAAGTAACTTATACCTACAAAAAAGGACATTTAGGAATTACACACACATGCATGATTAACATTTATTAAGTGTTAAGATCAATTGGTTATATTTATTGAAGAATTTGCAGAATATAAGATGGTGTATTTTGAGTTTATGGCACATTGTTCCTCATCTACCTTGTTAACTACGTAGTTAACACTTTGAGGTACCGTCAGTTACTGTGTGTGCACCCTATATGCCGGAAAAAGGCGAATGACAAATAAAAAAAATGTGTCATGATTTGGTCTGACATTAGTAAATAAGCAAAGGCACGTTTTATATCATGATACGTCATGTAAAGGTACAGGTAACATGAACAGATATGGTAATAAATAAACAACCATTATACCAGTATAGAACAGTAATTAATTACAACGTTCTCCCGATGTTATTTCGTGGTATTTGGTGTAGGAGACTCCGATATACACTCCAGAAAACATGCCCTTTTCTTTGTAGCTGGGGCCACTGCTCATGAAATACTTAGTTATTCTGAGTGTATTAAACAAGCTTTCTAAATGTGAGAACCACTGCGGTCGCAGATTCGAATCCTGCCTCGGGCATGGATGTGTGTGATGTCCTTAAGTTAGTTAGGTTTAAGTAGTTCTGAGTTCTGGGGGACTGATGATCTCAGAAGTTAAGTCCCATAGTGCTCAGAGCCATTTGAACTATTTTTTAAATCTGAGAGTTCAAGGTTATTGCTCATGGTATTTCTTTCACGACGTTTAACGGTGAAGCTTACCAGCCAGGTTAGCCGAGGGCATTAATGCGCTGCTTCCTCGACTCGAGCAGGCGCTCTGGCCCCAGATCGAATTCACCTGGCGGATTAACGACAAGGGCCGGTGTGCCGGCCAGCCTGGATGTGGTTTTACGTGGTTTTCCACATCCCATTAGGTGAATAATACCGGGCTGGTCCCCACTATTCCATGGCTTACACTAGACATAGATAGCAATTTGCATACGACCGTGTCTGGCATTCTGGTCTCCTCTTCAAGCTTCGAACCTTCACCCTTCCCGTCAATTACGTCCGTCTGATCGCCTCGTTCCGCTCCCCCCGCCCTTCCTATTTTACCATCCACAATACTGACCTCTATATCTTCTACCCCTCTACCAGGGTGCTCCAGGGCTTCGTTCTCTCCCCTCTTCTCTATGTCCTCTATTTCGGCAGACATGCCATCACCTCAACCCCCCTCCTCCTCCTTCAATCTGCCGATGACACCACATTTCTTGCCCTCGCCCCTACCCTCCAACGCTCCCAGCGCCTTCTCCAATCCCACCTGTTCACCTCTTGGTGCAACGAGTGGCTGCTCAAGGTGAACCCTTGCAAAACCCAGGCAATCCTCGTAGGTAAGACCACTACTTCCTTCTGTCTCCTGGATTTTCACCTTACCATATATGGCCGCCCCATTACCCTCATTCACACGCTCAAGTACCTTGGTGTAACCCTCTTCCGCCTCCTTTCCTGGTCTCCCCATCTCTGGACAGTCCAAGCCAAGGCACATTCCCGACTCCATCTCCTTAAACTCCTCTCTGGCCGGACATGGGGTTTGGACCCCTCCACTATCCTCCACACTTATAAATCCCTCATCTACCCCATCCTCTGCTATGCCGATCCTGCCTATATTTCCGCTCTTTCCACCTACTATAAGTCCCTCCAAATCCTTGAACGCCATGTGCTTCACCTCACCTATCGTATCCGTCTCCCATCCCCCACACGGATCCTATACAACTTGATTCCCTTCCCGCACCTTCTCTGTTTCCTTGAACAGATACATATCCTTTACACCTCCTGCAAACTCGATCCTCCACATCTGCTTTTCTCTCCCACCTTTGCCCATGCCTGCTGCCAGGATTTTATTCTTGCATCCCACGTGCTCTCCATCTTCATACCCTCCATATCTTTGCTCAAGGTGGCTTCTGCCAACTCCCCCCTCCCTGATGATGTCCTTGTTCCATCCATCTATCCCTCTTACCGGCACTTACTCTGCCCTCCCATTCCCTCCTCACCTTCCTTTTCCCCCCTCCTCTTGCCCACATCTCCCACTTCTACCCCCTCCCTGGTTTTCCAACCCTTCTCCCCGCCCCTACCCCCACTCTCCCTTCTTTCTCCCACTGACTCCTTCCCCCCTCCTTCCCGCCCTCCTACCTCACCCTTCCACCTGGAGGTGGCCCCCCTCCTCCATCAGTGTTTTTGTCAGGGCTTCGCCTATTATTGTCACCTATGTTTCTGTGTGTCGGTGTTTCTCCACTCTGGGCTACAGTGTTTTCATCGTTGTCCTCCTATCTTTGCGTCTCCAACTGGATGTCGTGGTCTGTTCTACTGGTGACAACCTTTGTGTACCCTGCCTTCCGTCGAATGGCTTCTTATATATCACACAATGTTCATCATGTATTACTATGCTTCTTATGTTCTCTGTCTTTTATGTATACATGTTGTGTCTACTGGCTGAAGAGTGATGTATGTTGGCTGCTGCCAGCCTGCCCCATCTGAGGCATGAAATTACAATAAAGGAAAAAAAGAAAAACACAGATAGCTGGGGTACACTACTTCTGTCCCGGGGCATATGGGGTGGTGACAGGAAGGGCATGCGGCCACCCTCTGACATTAACAACGCCAGATCCATAGAGACAATGCCGACTCCACGTTGAAGTGGGACAATGGCCCAAGGAAAGGATGATTATTGGTGAAGCTTGACACTATCGTTACTATTAAAATATAACTAAGTAGCTGGGTATTATGCTTCATTATTTGACTAAATCTACGAATCTGCTATAAAAATTAAAAAAGGATGTCAGTTACTTCTACACTAACATCAGCGATCGTAACAGGAGCTAATATTTCAGAAGAAGAAGTAAAAATCTAAAATAAAATGGGTAAAATAAAAAAATAAAAGTGATTTCCCTTGCTGATTAAAACTGTACAAAAAATTTCCCTGGAAGATTAAACAGACAACTATTATCCAGATTAAACTCAAGCTAATTATCCGCCTTTTAGAAAAGGGAGAAGGAAGGCTAGATAATGAAATGGTGAGGCATCTGAACCACCCATAGACCTATGTAAGAGATACTTATTTTAAATATTTGCATTTTGTATAACATATGATACTGCAAGAGATTCATACCTTAAAGGGTTTGTGAATTTTGTTCCGATAGTGGCTCAAAACATATTTCGCCTCTTGTGGAATATGTGGAAACTAGTACATTTGTGGAAACGAAATTATCTGCTCAGAAACTGCTCTACGAAAATTCAGATTACCAGCTCAATAATAAATTAAAACCACATGTAGTATTAGCTCAAGACTTTTGCTACATGTAAGCAAAGGATTGCGCTTTGAACGACTGTCTCTCTAAGTATAGAAACGCAATACTCATCTACAATTAAGAACGAAGATGAATGGGACGCTATGTAATTTTAGTGTTCACATGGTTATGAAATTAAAGCTACTTCAAAAAATAACGGTCCGCAGCTCGTGGTCGTGGGGGTTCGATTTCCGGCGGGGTCGGGGATTTTCTCTGCCTCGTGATGACTGGGTATTGTGTGATGTCCTTAGGTTAGTTAGGTTTAAGTAGTTCTAAGTTCTAGGGGACTGATGACCACAGCTGTTAAGGCCCATAGTGCTCAGAGCCAAAAAATAACGATTATTACAAATGAATTTATTGCCAAGTCATGAGCGCTTACACGCCAAGAAGTATATACATAATGAGATCGTTACCTTCTGTAAACCCAGGTCTAGGGTTGAACTACTGACATATCTGTACTGTTAACGAAAACAGGTCCAGAGGCATGCAGCATGAATTTGATACAAAGGCTCACAGCGACGAACCATGATGTTATTCTGTGCTGGGTAAAAGGTGTGTAATCTATCGCTGCAAATGATACAGCGGAAAAGCTAGCCAAAACAGGACAGAGCGAACATATGGGTTTACCAGCTGCTTCTCAAACTAGTAATGAGAGAGAAGTCGAGGGCAGAGGGGTAGGAGTCACAAAATGCAAAGGATGGAGAAACATCGTGGCTCTCGTTGAACATCATCGTAACGGCATCGCGGCAGACCCATACGAGACGGTAAACGATGCTACTCACTTCTTCTTTCACTGTCTGAACCAATGTGACACTGCAGTTTAACTCTTACATCTACTCTCTGTCGACTTCTGTAGCTGTGTTACTATTGTGTAGCGTGTATGTGTGTAATGCTGCGTATTATATACGTTTTTAAACTGAAGTGAAGGTTGGTTTTAATTCTGCAGCAAATGAAATTCACTTTTAAATCGACGTCGATGAAGTGTGTGTGTGTATGTACCGCAGTGAAATTTATGAAATTTAAGACTACCATCGACCGCTACGTGTACACCAATACGTATTTATTTTCATTAGTATGCTGGTTCGTATTCTTCAGATGGAATAGGATATACGTATAATGACTTGCACATATATTTGTTGACTGCCGCTTTGCTTAGACAAAAGGCGATTATTTTTAGCAAAGCACTCACAAATCCTCTAACCTAAATACACTGGATCTCTGGATGTCGCGCTTTCTGTCAAATTGAAATTGACCGATGTCATTGTTAATATACTTGATGGCTACTTACAATTAATCAGAGGAAAAATATCTTTCGTTCACTGTTAGCTCACTCCATCTTAGAAACATCAAATATTGCCTTAGAAATATATCTCGAAAAAGTATTTTTAAAACTTTCAGCATTTCGCGGCCCTGTCAGCAACTGTATAAATATTAAATTCAAAATTAACAGCCTCAGTTGCGGAGTTACCTAGATTTACCTAGGTTTCAAGCAGTTCCAGAACAACACTCGTGGCTGCCGCATCGCGGTCGGGAAGTGGGGCTGAGGCAGCTTCATTTAAGTTTTTAAAATATGACGACACTTGGTGTATTTGTATTTTTAGTTTGACAATGTCCATTATGGACAAACATTAGTAAGTGTAATTCTGAAGAAGGTTGGGTTGTCCCAATTGAAACCTAGGTAAATCTAGGTAACTCCGCAACTGAGGCTGTTAATTTTGAATTTAATATTTTTAAAAGCCGAAGTACTCCTTTTCACTTCTGTACCGCTCACAAATTAAAATTGTCCGAACTTTTATAACAAACACAAGACGAAGTGTATTCCTTCGTGTATCAGTTGTGAAGTAGATGAACCTAAGTTACTTTTTCTTATCTTCAAATCACTTAAACTTGGTTCACAAACACCGAAGGATACTCTAGAGTGCCACGTTTTCAAAACACTTTGAGTAATGTAATTGATATATGTGTAATGTATAGTGACCCGTGTATACTGGTTAGAGCATTAACATCAGCATTACAAGTTTTTGAGTTCTTTTTTGTTTCATTACTCTTCACAACCTGACATGCTTCTACTTGTAATAGACGGCCCATTATCCAGTGTAGTCTTAAAATCAGACACGTTGAAACGTCCCCTTAGAAAAATTATACATGACTGTGTTTAAACTGACACACAATATTTTTAGCGCAACGCAATCTGACTTTCAAAAATCCATACAAAAGAATAGCCCTGACTAACATTAACCTATACCTTTAACGCATCACTTACCTCACAAAAATCTTCGTTACTCAAGCTACTGCAATACAGCGGGCGCCACTACTGCCAGCTAAATAAAATATTCAAACTACCAAAGGCACTAACTACTGATAAGCATTAGTAGCAAATGAAAGATTTTAATAGAGAACAAACAATGTATTTACCTTAGTAGTCATAATATATATAGCGGTTCATGACATCCATTCTTACAAATTTCAAAACTCCGCCATATCTCTCCCCACATCCACCACTGCTGGCGGCTCACCTCCAACTGCGCAACGCTACGCGCCTCTAGCAGCCAACTGCCCAACGCTACAATGGCGAGTATTACAACAATGCCAACCAGCCACAGACTGCACACAGCACAGCCAGTGATTTTCATACAGAGGTGGTGATACAAATAAAAAAACCTAAACAGCCTACTTACAACGTTAAGTTCCAGTTCTACACGAAGAACAACCGTGATCCGGCGTACGATCCCTGCATCGTTCAGGCAACGAATCAAGCACATAACAAACACTTTATAGTTCTAAATTAAATTGTTAGTACAACGAAAATCATCAACATTCGTATAAAACATGTACTATACTACTTATCATTGAGGCGGCAAAATTCGCAGTGTGCTACAAAATTATTTACTACTGTGTTATGAGAATGAAAAAGATACCATAAGCTGCACAGTAAAGCAGACGTTTAAGGGACCTGTGCTTCTGACTGCCACAGGGTCCTTTGTTGCACTGTTATATTGTTAGTATTTGAGCAAGCTTACACATGTTATATCGTTGTAGTCCTCATCGAAATCCATTTTCAGTTCCTCACAAAAAAAGTTTCATTAAGAATTGTCTGTGATAATTGGAAGCTATAAACAGTAAATTCGTATTATTTGAGTACGTCGCAAAAATCCCCAGATTGTCCGCTGTAACGCAGCAACCAACACACCTCGTTATATATGTTCATTCTAAATATTCAATGGGTGACCTTTCTCATATCTGCGTCACAAAGTTCATGGCAATATTTTAATGTGAAAAAAGTGTTTATTTTTGTTTAATCAGCAGAGTTTTTTGTTTGAAGTTGGAACCTATCTAGAGATAAACGACAGCCCTGTGAATCAGTAAAAGTGGAGAAGGAAGCAGGTACAGGAGACAGTACAAGAGCCAGGACAAACAGAAACACACAGCGGCCTCTCCACAAGAGTTAAGGGGGAACATGTGTGCAGATTTACACACAGGACCGTGTACACTGGTCTTTTGCGGTTGGAGTCTGCGGGCTCTGCACTTCCCTAGTCACACCTTTCAACTTAATTACGCAGATCCTGTGGCGGGACTCACATTTTCTGTCAGTGTCATACGCCGTAAAATACACAGAACTCCTGAAGCTCAGGCCGATATGGCCGAGCGGTTCTAGGCGCTTCAGTCCGGAGCCACTCTGCTGCTACTGTCGCAGGTTCGAATACTGCTTCGGGCATAGATGTGTGTGGTGTCCTTAGATTAGTTAGGTTTAAGTAGTTCTAAGTGTAGGCGACTGATGACCTCAGATGTTAAGTCCCATATCGCTTAGAGCCATTTGAACCATTATGAACTCCTGTCACACGTCTTCTAAATGTTGACAACAATTTTTCACGTTGACGTTGATGAAGATTTTCTGATCGAAACAGTAACAAATGTTATTTAAACTTTCTAGAACCCGATATTTATCGAAAGAGACATGATTGCTTTGCGCAGTAAACATGATGAATGGTAAACACACGAAAGAAAGAAAAGTCTTTAAATGTATTCCCAGTTGTGAATATGGACAACCATCAGCTGTCCAATGGAATGTCGACACTGAAAATAGTAGTCGCTCCTTGAATCGAGCTCGGGTTTCAAACTTATCGCCAGCGCTCGCCTTGTTATTTGGCTATCTGAGTGCGACCCAAGGACAGACCCAAACATTCATATGCCGTCAATACCGAAAAACAAATAGTCAGTTCCAGGCGACGTCAAGTTGATAATGTGTAACACCGCCAGTATCCGTGATAATGACCCCAGTTAGGCAAGGAATAGAGCTCGAAAGTTTTTCAGGGAGTCCATATCCAGATGCAACCACTCACTGACGATCATTTCCTGTTTTCATTAAGTTTTTAGCGTTTTAATAAGTTTCCATTCTTCTGACTGGTTTGATGCGAGTGCCAAAAAAACACCTCCTGCGCCAACCTCTTCATCTCACAGTAGTACTTGCACTCTACGTCCTCAATTATTTGCTATGTGTATTCAATTGTTTTGTCTTCCCTTACAGTTTTTACCCTCTACTGCTCCCTCTAGTATTGTGCAAGTTATTACTTGATGCCTAAAACACGTCCTATCATCCTGTCCCTTCCTTTTACGTATCATCATATCTTCGCCAATTCTGCAGGTAACCTTCTCATTTCTTATCTAATGAGTACACTAAATTTTCAACATTATTCTGTAGCATCACATATCAAAGCTTCTATTCTATTCTGTCTCAGTTTTCCTACAAACCGTCGTTCACTCCATATAATGCTGTTCTCCTAAAACATATCCTCATAAATTCCCTCCTCAACGTAAGACCTTTGTTTGATACCAGTAGACTTCTCTTGGCCAAGATTGCCCTCCATATCAATTTCTGTCCGCTTTTTTATGTTGTTCTTTCTTCGGTTATTTTGCATGAAAAAAAATAGCAAAATTCCTTAACTTTTCCTACTTTGTGACCATCGATTTTTATGTTAAGCTCCTCGCTACTCTCATTTCTGCTGATTGTCATTACTTTAGTATTTTTCTACTTCATTCTGAATCCAAATTCTGTACTAATTCCTTTCAATAGATCCAGCAATCCTTCCTCACATCCAGTGAAGATAGCAGCGTCATCAACGAATTTTATCATGATATTTTTCCACTCAGAACTATATTCACAGTCTTGTACCTTCCTTTGATTTCCTTTATTGCTTCTTCGATGTAGAAATTGAAAAGTATGGGCGAACGACTGAACTTTTTATGGCACCCTTTTCAAACCGAGTACTTCGTTCCTGGTCCTCTACTCTTATTGCTCCTCTTGGTTCTTGTACAAATTGTATATTACCCGTTTTTCCCTGTAGCTTACCCCTATTTTTCTCGGGAATCTCGAACATCTTGCAACTTTTTACATTGTCGTTCGTTCTTTCCATAATGACAAATTCTATGAATGTGTCTTGATTTTTCTTAGTCTTGTTTACATTATCAAGCACAACGTCAGGATTGCCTCTCTCGTGCCTTTTGCCTAAAGCCAAACTGATGATTATCTAATCTTCCTTTATTTTTTTTTACCATTGTTCTGTGTATTCTTGTTTACAATCAAGATGCGCAAGCCGCTAAGCTGATTGTGCGATAGTTAATTTCTTTCTCTCTCCGGAATTGATAGAGGATGTTGGTTAGAAAGTCTGACGGTATGCGGCGATTTCGCAGATTGTACACACCAAATTAGAGGTACAAAAGGTTAGAGATATTAACTATTGCGTTTCATGTGCTGCCTCAAATAGTCTCTGACATTTTCAATGGGATTAAGATTAGGAAGTTTAGCTAAACAGTCGAGATACAATAGGGGGAATGAGTGTTAGAAATGTACAGCCATGTGAAATAGTTGCTCCAATTTTGGTGCACAGAAGTGTCCACTTAATATTCTTCAAAAACATACTGAACAAAGGAAGGCACCTGGCCTCACAGCATAGAACACTCTGGATGTCAGGAAGCGCTCTTTAAGTAAGATTGCTGTTTAGACAGTCCCCCAACAAACATTGCAAGCGTTAAAAAATTAATATTCCCATTTGGTATTTTTGTGACCTTTCCAAGGCGTTTGATTATATAGAAAACCTTGAGTTTCATGGACTTACACAGAACAGAGTTGAATCATACTTTACACACAGAATGCAAATGGTATGTTGTATAATTTACTGTTGGTAAGACACACAGTTTTAGTGACTGGGAAGAAATAACAAAGGGAGTCTCAATGGATTCAATTTTCTGTCCACTCCTGTTATTTATAGAAGTGACCTTGTAATTAACATTAAACAAACAGAATTGGAACCTTTTGCATATGACACTAATCTTATCACAAATTCCATTAGAGAGAATGTGACAGTAGAGATTTTCAATGAAGCTTGGAAAAGGTTTATTAAGTGTTTCACTGAAAATTAACTATCTCTAAATTATCGGAAACACTCTATATTCAATTCTGTATAACAAATAGAGTCATGCTAAAATTGGTGTAGCACACGAAAAAGAGGGTAGAGTACATAACATTTTGGGGGTTCATATTTACGTAATCTTGAACCGGAAGAAGCATATTACAGAACTTGAAAAGAATATATAAATTCCGATACTATTGCTCTTTGCACAGTTGCTAGTCTTGAAAACAAAAGAAAGATCCTACTGACGTATTTTGCATATTTACATTCGCTAGTGCCTAATGGGATGATTTTCTGGGGTAACTCATCACTTAGAGAGAAAGTATTGGTTGCACAAAAGCAGTCGGTAAGAATATTATTTGGTGTTCACGTGGTCGCCTTGTAGGTACCTCTTCAAGGAGTTGGGCATAGTCACTGCATCGTCACAGTACATTTATTGGCTAATGAAACTCATCACATGTCATCCATTACGATTTGAGAAGTTTAGTGATCTCAATACCCAATTATTGTTTACTGTATAGCTAATACAGACATATCATGAAATTAAATTACATGCACATATGTACATATTGACACACAAGGAACCTAAGTTTGTCTTTACAACTGAATATCCAGCACGCTGCATCTGGTGTTCCTAGCACGAAGTCCTCTTCGACGCCGTGATAGGCTCGAATCCTGTAATCACTGACAATGTGGTGAACAGTCTGGTACGGAACCCCGCAGTCACAGGTTGGATCAGGCAGCTTCTTCCACTTAAAGAGAGCATCCCTGAATCGGCCATGGCCGGTACTGATTCTGTTCAGAGTAGTCCAGGTCTTGCGCGGTAGGTCGAATCCACTTGAAATCTTAGCACCTGAGAAGATGTTATGCAGGTCCTCATCTGTCACTGCTGCCCACCGACCTTTCCATTCTTCAAGAAGTTTGAAATCCTTAGCAACCATGTCAGCAGCATCGCACAGAGTTGGATGGCGTGATTTCAGCCTCTTACGATTTAAAAGTGGCTGGTGGCTATGCACAAGTAGGTTAGAATTCCTGGAGGTCAGGTGGAATTCTCTTATAAGAGCAGTACTGTTGCGTAGATCAGGAGGTATTAAGGCATTATACTGGTTAACAGTGAAAGCCAATAAACTGGAGTAGATCTGACTGTGCCAGATATTATGCACATTGTTCTATTCGGGTGGGTATCAACAAGCCTTGTGTGATAACTGTTCGTCCAAGCAGGTGCACAATACTCAGCAGTTGAGTACACCAAGCCCAGGGTGGATGCCGAATATCCCCAGGTAGTACGCATGGTTTATGGAGGATGTTGTCTCGAGCTAAGTTAAGAAGGCGTTGTTTGAAGCATAGTGTACGATCCTGGGTGACACCAAGATATTTTTGGTTCCAATTATGCCGAAGAATCCTGCGTCAGAAACTTACTTCCAGGTTTACGTTCACCAACCGGTTATTTAGATGGAAGCAACACACTTCTGTTTTACTCACAAAGGTTGGAGTCTGCAGTTTTTGAAGTAATTATCTAATGCAGACAGATAATTGGTTAGAATCTCGTCTGTTGTCTTCATTTACTGGTGTTGCACAGCTAGAGCCAGGTCATAGGCATAGCAGAATTTTCATAAATCAATATTGGGTATTGATTTCTGAAAATTCTACAGAAAATAGTGACTTTTATTACCCATTATTGTAGCTGTCTCTGTCGTAGAAAGGAGATGAATATCCGGTGACAAACATTTTTGATCATTTGCTCTATACCATAAAACGTCCTACACATAGCAAATCAAAATCTAACATAATTCCAGTAACAAGAGCACCAATTGCTTGACCACTGGTGGATTTCTTACTGGAAGTTACGGAATCCAGTTGATTTTGGCTCCGCTGCCCTTAACTTTGTTGGTTGCACATGGTGGCATAACACGTGTTAATATGTTGTACTGATTTCATTTGAAAACTCCTTTGGTCTACGTCAGTGTGTTTCGCACGGTGATGGAAGATTATGCTTAGGGCCTGAAGCCGTTATGTTTTTGGATTATAAACTGTTTTCGTTTCAGTTATCACTGAATGTTTTTTTTATTTAAATTTTTCATAGAAAATAAGTCCGCTCGTATCTTCAGGACGTCAGCTGCCTGAACTTTCAGGCCAGCGATGGGGCAACAGCGGGATGCAACTAGACCTGACAACGAGCTTACTCGAAACTAATAACTGTATAAATAATATGGCATTTTCTGACAGACTTGGTAGAGTAATATTGCGGATTTGGCGGATAGAAATATTTCAGAGGTTCAGTAGCACCATAGAATGAGGAATCGTTCTGGAATTACAAGGATTTATAGAAGTAAAATTTTTCAACATCGTTTAAAGGAAAATTTCCCTAAGAGATACGAAAAAAACCACCTTTGATACCGTGATACAAATATCTGATGCGCAGCGTCCTTATAGTCGTAACAATGAATTTGTAACCTCTAAAACATTGGCCAGTCAGCACTCACCGCCAAACGTACATGCCTGCAGGTGGCATAAAGTGATCCATTCGTCAAAAAATGAAGGTTGGATCGTTTGAATTGAATCAACTCTGAGTTCTTAGTGTTAAACATTGTAAAGTAACTAAACGCACACTGTGTTTTGCCCTGCTTCGCCAAATTTTATTATAGTTATTGCACAGCCTAGGTCTCGGTTTATGGGGTCGCTTTTAAATACTTTACAGGTTCCAAAGATGATAAACTTTGCGGAACATTGTCTCACCAAAAATCAAAATACATAATTAATGTAGAAGTCCTACATATAGAGAAAAAGGGGACAAAACTCAGCCATAGAAATTAAAAAAGGAGATGTATATAACCCATACCTACTAATAAACAAGCAAATCCGTTTCAATTACTCATCTCTTTTAGATGACATGATCAACCCTAGGTAGAAATGAAAATTAAGGTCTCAATTCATCAATAGATAAAACAGTTCTAAGCTGACGCATGACTTTATTCCTAGTTACGTTTAGACATGATATTGGAATTGCTGAATTGTGTAATTTCATACGTAATCTTTGAAAAAATCGTAATTGAAGTAACTGTAAATAAAGCCGAGTGTCGATACATTTAGAAGTTGTTTTTTTCTTCTTTGCATTATCATCTTTGGAATAAGTAACGTACTTGAAAATGGCCTTTCAACCAAAAACCTAGGTTGTGCAATATTATAATAAAACTTGTGAAGTAAGGCAAGAAATAATGTTTGTTTTGTTATGGTTAGAGCACACTTATTAACTCTACCATATCTCTAGTTATTAAAGTTAGTGAGAACATAACATCGCTACCACCGCCACAACAACAGCTTTCTGTGGTATGTTGCACATTCTACAGCACACGTTGGATGATTGTTAACCTATACTAAATACTGCTAAGTAGAGATGAATGGCCAGTAACGTTAAGTTCTACGTAGGCGATGGGGAACTGTATCGTTTATTCTCAGTCTGTGTTAGTCGCGATATTAAACGTGCCTTGGATAACGGTAAGGACTACAGCCGCTCTTCGCACACACGCATGAGTTGATTGGTAATGTACAACTTTAATTTGGAACTAGACAATGGGTAACGTACTAACGCTGTTTGTTACTGACAAACAATTCGCCTATGATCCCGTTAGAACTAAAAGCGACGAATATCTCGCACTAAATAATATATGTCGTGCGTATTAATCAACCCTCACAGGTTAATAGGATGTGCGCCAAGGACGAAATGACTGTAAAAGACCAAGCAGTCATAGACAGACAGACGACAACAACAAATTATCCACTCACTGCTTTACAACCACACTCTTAAGAATGATAAAACGGAGTTGAGCCAACAAACTAATACAGGCTCCATGAAACAGAATCTAACCAATTTCACATCCCTAAGACGTAGCTTTCACAGCGGGCCTCGTCCAGTCTGCAGACGGAGACAAACATGACAGAACAACTGCTTAGCCATCTACGGTGTGACTACATTCAATGCGTTGTTAGCTCCTCAAAAAATGAGCAAACAACTCAGTTACGACATTCCACCATATGATCTGCGGAATACCACGTCGATCCACAGCCTGAAAAAAACTCACGGTTGCCTTACTCGAAGAATACTGTAAAGCTTTATGCTACTTCCCGAAATTCAGCTACATCACTCAATTGTACAAACTGTACGATAACCATTAAATGCATTTAGTGACTGCGCTTCCAAGCTGTTTGAATATGGCAATAATAGCACGTATGCAAAATAGCAGACTCACGTAAATGTGGAAATACCACCAACAAACGAAGCTAGATTTCCTAAGACGTGATGAGCTCCAGAAAGCACACACACACACACACACACACACACATTGAGGGCCTTGTCGGCTATCAGGTCCTAACGTTGAGACAGGTTCCTTACAAGGAGTATTATGCAGAGTGAAGCGAAATACTCGCACTCGGGCTTCGCAACGTGACTCTTCGCATGCAAGCGATAAAGAAATGTCCCTCACAAAATTTCGTCCAGCGAGCACATATGGCACAAAATGGATGTTAAACAGTGGCAATTTGGCAACGCTGTAACCACATGTATGGTAACTATCTCTTCAGCGGAATTTACTATTACTGATCTGTGGGTGTAGTTGATAGTGTTGGGTTAATATGCAGGAGATCGAGTGTTCGATCCTGGATCGCGGATCATTCTTTTTTTATTTGATAATTTCATTCTGACATTTCTTTCTAGAATATACACTGATCCTTATGTCACATGTACCCTAAGTTTACAACATTTTCTAACGCTGACCATAAAAAATACATGATTATACAGATAAGAAACAGACACTTCCTGGTGGATTAAAACTGTATGCCCGATCGACACTCGAACTCGGGAGCTTTGCCTTTCGCGGGCAAGTGCTCTACCAGATACTGGCAGAAGTAAAGCTGTGAGTACCGGGCGTGAGTCGTGCTTGGGTAGCTCAGGTGGTAGAGCACTTGCCCGCGAAAGGCAAAGGTCCCCAGTTCGAGTCTCGGTCGGGCATACAGTGGTAATCTGCCAGGAAGTTTCATATCAGCGCACACTCCGCTGCAGAGTGAAAATCTCATTCAATAAATAGACAGTTGAAACAAATAATCAGTCATAGGATACAGTAACTACAAAAACAATATCAGTTTCCAGATGCTAAAGATGACAGCACAGTACAATAACACAACTTATACTAGATGTAATACGAGCGCTCAAATGTCACAGATTACCAACCAGTGGCAATAATAATGTCCATATTAATGACCTCATAACCTTCACAATGGAGTACGTTGTCCTCAGAATAGCAGATGCTCAAAGCGACCTCTCTGCAACCCTCCGGATCATACAGCTCTGGACACTCCGCAGACAATACCAAGAGCAGCATGAACACGCGCTGTCTAATCTTCCACATTCATCGGCAGAGAAGAGTACATGTGCTCCTACAGGTGTCCCCACAGGAAGAAATCCAGGGGATTTAGGTCAGGTGAATGCGGTGGCCATACAACTGGACCTCCACGTCCGAGCCTTTTCCCTGGAAATGCTCTGTCCAAATACTGGCACGCATTAAGTCCAGAGTGTGAGGGTGCACCTTTATAACCATATTCTCTGGCGAACATGTAGTGAAACATCTTCCAGCGCATCAGGCAGATAGTTTGAGAGGAATGCACTACACCTTTGTGCAGTCAACCGGTCAGGCAACATGCAGGAGCCGAAACACCTGTCGCCCAATATTCCGACCTAGACGTTGATGGCAACGCGCACTTGATATCGATGGTCGAGGGTGACATGCGAGTTAGTCTCACACCAATGGTGGGCATTGTGCATTTTGAAGACGCCCTCATGAGTGAATGCTTCTTCATCTGCCCATTTTACGGTGTTCACCACGTCATCGTTGGCTTCCTGTTCTTGTTGGAACCATTCACAGAATTGCATCCGCTGATGTCAATCTGTAGGATGCAGGTGTTGTGTGAAAGCATAATGACAGAGGTGCAGCCCGTGTTCGTGCATCACGTTAACGAGACACGCAGCTGCCTTGCCACGCTGCGTGTGCTTCGCTGAGGTTCTTGGTGTATGACCTGCAGAAAAGCATCCTCAGTAGCTGGAGTAGTGTGATTCCGTGGACGACGTCTATCACGCAATGGTAGAAGGTGAGAACCTGACTCCCGAAGGCACAGCTCCAATCGACGTAACACATTTTTATCTGGATGGCGTCGACAAGGATATCTAGCAGCAGATTCACGAGCGGCAACACCAGCCTAGTTATCAGATGCAACAAGGAGCAGAAGCATATCCACTTATTGATCGTTTGTTTATGCCATACACTTCTCACACTGGTTTAGAAGTTTACAATGAGAAAATTCGCATGTGCATTGGAGTCTGTCACGAGCGCGTAATTCCGCTCGCAAGAAGTCCCTGTCTGGTAGACAGCATATATAATATAAACACGCCGTCAGTCCTGCGCTCTATTCCACCTAAAGCGCATTACGCCTCTGACAGATAATGTTCTGCATGACTCTACCTGACACCGCTCATTGTGAAATGTTCGGTTTAGAATTACACTGTTCCCTAACGGTAACAGAGGTGATGTTTCCACAGTCCCACCGACAGAATAATGATAATAATATAAATGTACTGAAATACGTACTAAACAGAATGCAGTTACCAAACCTAGCGTTGAAAGGCATAATTAGTGGGACCACGGTGATAACACATACACTACTGGCCATTAAAACTGCTACACCACGTTCATAACGTGCAACAGACGCGAAATTTAACCGACATTTCATAGCACTTACAAAAGTTTGGCGCTCGTGACGACACCTACAATGTGCTGACATGAGGAATGTTTGCAACCGATTTCTCATACACAAACAGTAGCTGACCCGCGTTACCTGGTGAAACGTTGTTGTGATTACTCGTGTAAGGAGGAAAAATGCGTACCACCACGTTTCCGACTTTGATAAAGGTCGGATTGTAGCCTATCGCGATTGCGGTTTATCGTATCGCGACATTGCTGCTCGCGTTGGTCGAGATCCAATGACTGTTAGCGGGATATGGAATCGGTGGGTACAGGTGGGTAATACGGAGCGCCGTGCAGGATCCCAACGGCCTCGTATCACTAGTAGTCGAGATGACAGGCATCTTTTCCGCATGGCTGTAACGGATCGTGGAGCCACGTCTACATCCCTGATGGGTACGTTTGCAAGACAACAACTATCTGCACGAACAGCTCGACGAAGTTTGCAGCAGCATGGACTATCAGCTCGGAGACCATGGCTGCGGTTACCGTCGACGCTGCATCACAGACACGAGCACCTGCGATGGTGTACTCAATGACGAACCTGGGTGCACGAATGGTAAAACGTCATTTTTTCGGATGAATCCAGGTTCTGTTTACAGCATCATGATGGTCGCATCCGTGTTTGGCGACATCGCGGTGAACGCACATTGGAAGCGTGTATTCATCATCGTCATACTGGCGTATCACCCGGCGTCATGGTAGGGGGTGCCATTGGTTACACGTCTCGGTCACCTCTTGTTCACATTGGCGGCGCTTTGAACAGTGGACGTTACATTTCAAATGTGTTACGACTCGTGGCTTTACCCTTCATTCGATCCCTGCGAAACCCTAAATTTCAACAGGATAATGCACGACCGCATGTTGCAGGTCCTGTACGGGCCATTCTGGATACAGAAAATATTCGCTGCTGTCCTGGCCAGCACATTCTCCAGATCTCTCACGAATTGAAAACGTCTGGTCAATGGTGGCCAAGCAACTGGCTCGTCACCCTGGATGAACTGTGGTATCGTGTTGAAGCTGCATGGGCAGTTGAACCTCTACACTCCATCCAAGCTCTGACTCAATGTCCAGGTTTATCAACGCCGTTTTTACAGCCATAGGTGGTTGTTCTGGGTACTGATTTCTCAGGATCTATGCACCCGAACTGCGTGAAAATGTAATCACATGTCAGTTCTAGTTTAATATATTTGTTTAATAAATATCCGTTTATCATCTGCATTTTTTTGTTGGTGTAACAATTTTAATGACCAGTACTGTACAAATAACCGAGTTAGGACATTATTCGTAAAGCGTATTCCTAGTCATAAAGGTAAGGTAAGGCCCAAACGAAATGTAATGGACCTGAGCGAGGCAAGAATAATAGCTAGCACTAATCTATGGGACCATTGGAGGAGGGTACAAATAAAATAGTGGATCATGTAGAGCGAATAAAATCACGCCCACTACCTGGAAAGGGTTTCTTTCGAACGTGACCAATGTTCCATGTCTACGATTGTATTATGTAAGTGCAAATGTTTTCTAGAGGACTCGCTGAAATCGCTGTTGCCATATACCATACCACCTGGACTACATATATGAAATAGAAAACATATGCTTCCGTCCAGGATCGAACCATCGGTCTCCTTTTTTACTAACCTGGAACTCTATCTACTGCACCAACTACACAGGACAGCTACTACATGTTGACAGAGATAGTTAACAATACATGTGGTTACAGTGTTGCCAGATTGCTACCCTTTAACATCCTTTTTCTGCCTATATACTCGACATACGAAATTTTGTGACAGTTTTTTTTTTTATCGCTGGAATGTGAAGAGTCGCGCTGTGAAGCCCTATGCGCGAATTTCCCTTCACCCTGTATATAATACTGAATATTATACTGAGAGACATGCGACATTACAACAAGCATGCGAATCTGTGGATGATAGTGTCCAGTAATTTCCGAATCGATATTTTTATTCCCAAATATATTGACGTGGTATGCTATATATTGAAACTGTTTTCCAAGAGCCTTGAACATAATAATCTAACCCCAGAAAGCACACGTATAAATCGAGACAGACACTCGTGGCAAAAGAATATTTTCGCAGCTGAGTAGCCAACCACGCGATGTTTAACCAGTGCTCGCTGTCTCTAGGTATTATAGCTTCTCAACATCCACACGGTTAGTAGCATTGCTCACGTTTAGCGGCAACGGTTCAAATTCCCGCCGGTGGGGCGCACTTGGCTTAGCAAGAACGCGGGTAATACGTAATCTGTGGTCTTTCATAATACTTTTCATAGTCCAAATATTGTACGTACACATATTACTTTAAAAAATGTTATGGTTCAAGCTCTAATTATTATATACAGTATTGTTATTTTTATTACTTTCTTTGTTTGTATGTTAGTTACATTCTTATCGATACAGGTCAGCGAAAGTAGCTATTAAATTCCAATTCTTGTCCGTGCTAATTAAAATATCGTGCCTCATAGTAACAAATAAGGTTGAATCAGAATGGTCATATTCCATTAAATTTGTGTTTCGGAAAGTAAAGTTTATTCAGAAGCGGCTGGAGGACAAAAGACGTGATTTACACTTAGAACTGTAATTCAAATGCATCAGATGGATTTACACCACCAAAATATAAATTGCACTATCAACTTTTCGATAACTTAAGAAGTACTACACAATCCTCAAAATCTAAGAACGGTTTTGGAGTTAGCATAAAACTTCCTTCAAGATAAGACATTTTATACATAAATATTTAGTTTTTATGAGTTTGTATAAATTTCGCTTGTGTTACTCTCAGATGACAAGCAAGTTTCATGACACAATAGTTCACTAACTTTAACGCATTCAGAAACATTTAATGTGCAACAAAAAGCTTAAGTTATACATAGTTTCGTGATGTCACTTGTCCTAAACTGGTGGGGATATACAATTCTATGTAGTATAACATTAAAGTGTGAAAATATGTAGTCATAGTGAAATATTTACAAACATGTATCTATTAAATGAAATACATCAACTCTGGCAACATAATTCTGGATCATTTACACCTTTCACGTGCGAACTGTAAGGGATGAAAAATGTAATTGAACAGAAATTCAGGCTCTAGTCACTAGGGTTTGAACACTAACTCGAAATAGACAACAATGGGAAGGGAATCGGCGCGCCCTGTGTTAGGAATCAGCCTGGTATTCGTCTTAATCGATATAGGGAAACCATAGTAAATCTAAAACGGGGCCGCTTGATGGGGTTTAAATTCAAGTCCTTCGAAATTCCGGCTCGGTAGCTTAACAACTTACTACAGCAGAAAATTTGCGTTGAAAAACTGGGTACTGATTTATAACTAACTCAAAATATAGTTGTATATCCAATTCTCCTATTAATTGCGCGAACTCTCGGTACTGCTAAATCGCTGAAGCAAGAAAGTTAGATTAATGATACAAATGAATGACGGAGTGATAACTTGTATTCGGTCCCTTGAGCATAGGCCCACATTCTGTGCACATTTTTACGTAAAATACATAGTTTAAAGAAGGTTTTGAGAAGATTTGTGTAATATAAAATAACATTTAAATTGAATCACATGATACTACGTGGTTCCAGAGACTTTCCCAGGTTTCATACGTATATGACTTATACAAAGATCCTAAAAAAACACCGACAACTCGTAGTATATTATCTGGGAAAGCAAACTAATAGGTTTTCAAGAAGGAGCCCACATCCGGATATGCATGGCTTGGTCCCTGGAGAGAGTCGAATTCTGAGAATGAATGGTTGTGACCGTTCCGATTTGTTTTGGAAGGTATGCAACCTCATAGTCATCTGTGTACTGCAGGCGGACGATCAGAGGCTAGTAATATTCCTGATCCTGCGCTACATTCCTCCACACAGCCCTAGTGCGCACCTACTGTGGAGCTTGTGTGGTCCGTGAGTGCAGTAATGTTGTTGACAGCAGTGTGACATATGGCAGTACATATGCCAGTACTCAGGTACGGTTATGACCGACGTAGTGCGTACATACAGCATAGCGGAATGCAATGGGAACGCTGCTGCAATATTGTATGCGAAACGTTTTCCAAGCTCACTTCCCGCGCCCGGGTTCACGGGTTCGATTCCCGGCGGGGACAGGGATTTTCTCTGCTTCGTGATGACTGGGTGTTGTGTGATGTCCTTAGATTAGTTAGGTTTAAGTAGTTCTAAGATCTAGGGGACTGATGACCATAGATTTTAAGTCCCTTGGTGCTCAGAACCATTTGAACCATTTTTGAATCGTTTTTCAAGCAGACGTACCCGACATCACACATTTAGAGGGGCATCGAGAGACGCCTCAGAGAAGCAAGACAGTTGCACATACGTATTTTCTGCCAAAGGTGTACAGTAAAGTAGTAGCACTTTGTGCTTGGTACTTGCGATTGCTATGTCTAGTCAACTGTTCTTCCTATGCTAGGTGGCGAAATGTGATGTGGTTGTTCCACTCTCCGCTTGCACACTGCAGCTGGAGGAGGACGTGCTGATAATGTTCGAAGAGCACCCAGCCACCAGCACTCGGCAGATGGCATAGGTGACAGACATGGATAAAACAGCCGTGTTGTCCGTGAACAACGGCTCAATCCGTACCACCCTCAGGAAGGCCAGGCATTACGGGATGAGGACTACCCACGACGGGTGCTTACAGCAAAGCACACTGCAGCCACAATTCTCGGGCTTGGTGCTCTTCACAGATTAATGGATGTTGTGAATCACCTTGAAGAAAATGAGTTACTGATACATAACCTACACGGATTCAGAAAATATCGTACTTATTCCCATGAAGTAATGAGTGCTGTCGACGAGGGATCTCAGATCGATTCCTTATTCCTAGATTTCCAGAAGGCTTTTGATACCGTTCCTGACAAGCGACTGTTAATCTAATTGCGTGCATGCGGAGTATCGTGTCAGTTGTGTGATTGGATTCGTGATTTTCTCTGAGAGGTCACAGTTCGTAGTGATGGGCGGTAAATCATCGAGTAGAACAGAAGCGATATCTGGCGTTCCGAAAGGTAGTGTCATAGCTCCTCTGCTGGTCCTGATTTACATATATGATCTAGATGATAATCTGAGCAGCCTCCACAGATTGTTTGCAGATGACGCTGTAATTTACCGTATCGCAAAATCATCAGACGATCAATTCTAACTACAAAATTATCTTGAGAGAATTTCTGTATGGTGCGGAAACTGGCAATTGGAACTAAACAAAGAAACGTGCGAGGTAATCGACATGGATACTAAAGGAAATCCGATAAAATGTTGGGTATACGATAAATCACACTATTTTAAGGGCTGTCAATTCGACTAAAAACCTATGAATTACAGTTACGAGCAACTTAAATTGGAAAGACCACATAGATAATTTTGTGAGGATGGCGAAACAAAGACTGTGCTTTATTGGCAGAACACTTAGCAGATGCGACAAACGCACTAAAGAGACAGCACTTGCCCGTCCTCTGCTGGAATATTCCTGCGCGGTGTGGGATCCTTACCAGGTAGGATTGACGGAGGACATCGAAAAAGTGCAAAGATGGGCAGCTCGTTTCTTGTTACCGCGCAATAGAGGTGAGAGTGTCACTGATATGATACGCGAGTTGGAATGGCAGTCACTGAAACAAAGGCGGTTTTCTTTGCCGCTAGATCTATTTACGAAATTTCAATAACCAACTTTCTCTTCCTAATGCGAAAGTATTTTGTTGACTCCCACCTAAGTAGGGAGAAATGATCATCATAATAAAATAAGAGAAATCAGAGCTCGAACGGAAAGATTTAGATGTTCCTTTTTCCCATGCGCCATTCGAGAGTAGGATGGCAGAGAAGTAGTATGAAAATGGTTCGACCAACCCTTTGCCAGGCACGTAAGTGTGGATTGCAGAGTAACCATGTAGATGTAGATGTAGAACTTGCACACCATGCATGTTTGGGAGGACGAAAATCTGCGTGTGCAGGTGATTCAAAATCGCGTCACAGGGTCGGTATTGATATCTGGACCGGGATAATTGGTAACAATATCGTTGGGCCACATCTACTGCCAAAGAGACTGCCGGTCGCTGTGGCCGAGCGGTTCTAGGCGCTTCAAAAAATGTCTCTGAGCAATATGGGACTCAACATCTGAGGTCATCAGTCCCCTAGAATTTAGAACTACTTAAACCTAAATAACCTGAGGACATTACACACATCCATGCCCAAGGCAGGATTCGAACCTGCGACCGTAGCGGTCACGCGGTTCCCAACTGAAGCGCCTAGAACGACACTGCCACACCGGCCGGCCTCTAGGCGCTTCAGTCCGGAACCGCGCTGCTACTACGGTCGCAGGTTCGAATCCTGGCTTGGGCATGGATGTGTGATGTCCTCAGGTTAGTTAGGTTTAAGTAGTTTGATGAACTCAGAAGTCCCATAGTGCTTAGAGCCATTTGAACCAAAGAGACTAACACGACCGTTCTACCTCACATTTATTTGAGGTGCATGGCCTACGCTATTGGATGTAGGGCCACTGGATGTTAGAATCGGCATGTGCCTGCAACACGACGAAGCTCCAGCACACTTTGATGTCGACGTGAGCAATAACCTCAATGTCGCATGTCCCAGTTAACTGAATGATAGCGGTGGCCAAGCTCCATTGCCTATAGAGTTGCAGATCTGGTGCCTCTCGACTATTTTCTGAGGGGTAGTATGAAGTATGAAGAGTACGACAACCGTAACCTCAGCGGAGGACCTAACTGCTCGTGTCCTCGGATCGATTAAGACACTTCAAAGTGAACTGTGCCTCTTGGCTCATGTGCGTGAATTTCAGCTTTGACGTTGGGGGACGCAGATTGAAGTCAGTTTATAGTGCAGACGCGCGATATACTCTTCATGCAGCGGTTATTGATGTAATATGGAATGTACGCTCATCTCAGACATCGGCTCTCTCCAGCGCCCTAGCCGTGCGCTTCCGGATATGGGTTCTGAAATCTGACTTTTCAGAGTACGGCGTAACCGAAATCAAACACGTGAAAGAACTGGGCCAGGGTTCTAAGAACACATCATTCACCATCTGACAAACATTTTTACAATTTTTTAGAATCACTACATGTACTAAGTGAAACGGTTTCTGAGATCAGTAACAAATGCATTAAACAGCAAATAAAAAAAGAGAAATAACAGATTGGGTATTAGTAACAGTTATAAAATGAAACAGGGCCTTTTATCAAGTAATAACTCGTTATACACAGTCGAATAAAACTGGTGGCCCCTAATGTCAAAATCACGACATAATATTGTAATAATTTAAAGCATAGACTATATATACGGGGTGTATCGAAAAGAATGATCCAATTTAAAAAAAATTATAACTATTACGTTGTTTGAGATATGTGCGCGAACAACGTACTGCTGGAACGAGGGAACCCTCGAGGCCGGCCGCTGTGGCCGAATGGTTCTAGGCGCTTCAGTCCGGAACCACTCTGCTGTTACGGTCCCATGTTCGAATCCTCCCTCGGGCACGGATGTGTGTGATGTCCTTAGGGTAGTTAGGTTTACGTAGTTGTATGTCTAGAGGACTGATGACTTCAGATGTTAATTCCCATAGTGCTTAGAGCCATTTGAACCATGTGAACCGTCGAGTTTTACGTTGTATCCACTTTAGCAGCAGTGTGCACCGTGTTCTACGTTTTTCACAGTGCGGGTCAGTAATAACTGATGAGCGTGACTTTCGTACTGTGTGGAGCCTCCTGCAGCACAGAGCATTAGACGATGGCATGGAGAATACCGAGAAACCTGTTGTCTGTGTAAAGGCAAATCCCCTAGCCGTCCCCAATGAAACCATACTAAATTCAGCTACTGCAAGCTCTTCGTGAAGGTGAGAAACAACAACGTGTTGTTGGAGTTCTGTAATTTCGTTCTTGGCAAGATGGAGGTTGACAGTTTTCTTCCACTCTTAGTGTTTAGTGACGAGGCAACATTCCATTTAAATAGAAAGGTGAGAAAATGGAGTACGGAACAACCACATGAAGTCGTACAAGATGAGATGAACTCCCCAAAATTTAATGTGTTTTGCTCAATTTCGGAAAAGGTGGATGGTCCACCTTCTTTACCGAAATCAGTGTTACAGAAAGTAGGAGACTGATTCGAAATACTTCATTTAGCTACAGGATGGGGCACCACTTCACTGACATCTGGAAGTGCGGGAAATTTAAAATCAAAGGGTTACTGAAAGATGATTCGCTCGCACTGGGCCAAATGATTACATTAGTGGCTTGTAAGGTCACCAGACCTGACTCTATGCAATTATTTCTCGTGGGGATTTGTAAAACACCCTTATTATGTGCCTCCGTTACCAACAACAATGAATGAACTGAGACATCGCATAACAGCAGCTGTGGAAGCTGTAACTGAAGACACGCTCGCTGCTGCGTGGGAACAATCTGAATGTCGCACTGACATTTGCCGTGCATCTCAGTGGGAGCTGATTACCTAGTAAACGGTATGAAATAAAAAGTTTTAGAGTTCCCAATCATCGAAAAACAATAATCATTGCGTATGTTTATTAGTTTGAGAAATACAGACATGCCAAATCTGATGACTCTTTCTGATGCAGCCTGTATTTTAACAGATGGCACAGCTTGGGAGAACAGTAATGGCGCAGATAAGTGTGTTTTCCATAACCTTTGACAAGAACATACAAACTGGCACCACTGGGCTGTCTCAACATTTAAACAGCCATGAAACTGAGGCGCAACGGTCTGAAATTTAGAATTAATAGAAAAATAACAAATACGAAATGTCAGGACTAGCCTCTGCCTTTATATATGCAGCAAGAAACAAATTCCGGCGCCGTAGCTAACTTTAGAATTCAATGAGTGGAAAAACAAATTTAATATTTGGAGCTGCGGCCTTTCCTCCCCCCCCCCCCCCTCTCCCCCTTTAATATGTTCAGTATCAAGGAACTCTACCGCGATCGGTCACAGTTAAAAATGCGCGGCCAGAATATTCGGCAGAGACAAATTACTTAAGGGGGGTAGGACGTCAAACGGGCCGACTTGGAGCAGGAGAGGCACCACAGGACATTTTAATTTCTGCTGTCTATACTTTTACAAATAATTTCATAAAACTTTGTCTGCATGACCAAGAAGGATTCAGAATTCACACTCATAGCAGTGCAAGTTCGAAAACATAACGAAATGATTTTTTTTACATGTGAAATTTCATCGTTTTTTTCACTTACTAATGGCAGTATTTGTTGCTTTAGGTACACTTTTCTTCATAAGTAAGAGAGATTCTTCTATGAATTTTGCACAGCATGCAAACCACACTTAAAAGTGTATGAAACTCTAGAGTTTCCCAAAAAAACTATCGTAAAACTTGAGGTAATTAAGTATACAATTTGTGTTTTTTTCTGAACATAAAGTTTAAAATGTTACAGTTCATTCGTTTATTCATAAATTCAATAAATTCTAGAGATTCATACACTTATGAGTATGGTATGTACGCTCTGCAAAATTTATCCAAGAATCTCTCTAACTCATGAAGAAAAGTGTACCTATAACAACAAATGCAACCAATAGTAAGTGGAAAAATGATGAAATTTCACACGCAAAAAAATTTATTTGTTTTATCTTTTCGAACTTTCACTCCAATGAGTGTGAATTCTGAATCTTTCCTGCTGATGCTGACAAAGTTGTAAGAACTTATTTGTAAAAGTATAGGCACTGGAAATTAAAATGTCCTGTGGTGCCTCTCCTGCTCCAAGTCGGCCCCTTCGACGTCCTACCCCCCTTAAGCACTAGGCTGAACCCACACAATATAGATTAAGTGCTTATTCTCTTACAGAATGTGACTGGTAACTTCAACACACAATAAACAGAACCCATCAGGGCGACGACTTGACAAGACAAGGAATAACTAAAGACAATCTGTCTGCATCTAGGCACCGCGCCTACGAAATTATACTGTGAACTTTGACTATACCAAGTGGAGATGCCCGAAGCGAGTGCCATTACAGCACCTGACATTAAAAGAAAACAGATGAGGGATTTCTCCGTTAAATAAACTGCTAAACCAAGAGAATGAGCACTTTCGAACAAGAAGTACCAAACTAGCGTTGTAGAACTGGCAGCTCAGGCTCTTACAATAAGAAGAACGGCAGTTTCGTGAAGGACATACTAGATTGCGTAACTTAGCGAGCGGTGACCTTCACTGACTCCTTAGGCCTTTACAATGAGGAAAACAGCAGTTACAAGAAACAGTTAGTTAGGTTATTGCAACATAACTTAGCGAGCCGCGACCCCCAAAGCGGACATGGTGCAGGCCGGCGTTGCGTGTAGAAGCACAGCTGCAAAGACACTTCGGTCCAAGAGTCCTATCGGTGTCTCTAAGTCTGGGCCACCATTGCATGCTCAATACTGCCGCAGTTACACCGCTCAGCGTGGCGGCGAAAGCTGAGTAAAGGTGGTACAGTACACTCGCACTGAGGGTGTCACAAAACAAAATGCTACAAGAGAAAAATAATTCCTGAAGTACTGTCGAGCATGGACGAAGAAACTTAAACAGACAGAAATTTACAACTCGGCTCATCTCCGGCTTACAAAGGTACCGGAAAAGAGGCAAACGGGGCAGTGAGAGTCTTACACTGCCGGAATAATAGTGCTCACTTGCAAAAGTTCGCTCCACGCCTTCAGAGAAGAATGGTTCTCGGGGCCAAAATTGACAGTAGGGGTACAAGCAGCAAGGAGGCTTAATTCCTCGTCCCGGAGCCAGCTAGCATGCGCAACTCAATTACCACACGGCGAATTAATGAACTGAGGAAGATTTTAGTGAGCTCTACACTAAGAACGTGCCTGACCCCAAGAAGCCGTTGGATACATACGAACTTCCGAATGCCCAAAGTAAGCATGCCTCGCCACGTGGCCTCCCCTCAGATCGAGAGAGGAAGAGGTCGCCCTCCAAGCGCGACTACCGTTAGCCCTCTATTCCCCGTTGTAATGCCTCGCTTCCACCATCGCGACTGGTGAAAGTCCTGGACAGTATGGCGCGACGGACTCACGGTCGCAGGAAAGGCTGGACATGGAGCAGCGACGTACAGTCGCGGGAAACACTTAGATAGTGGAGCAGTTTGCACGTGGTCACGGGAGAAAGAAATACACTCCTGGAAATTGAAATAAGAACACCGTGAATTCATTGCCCCAGGAAGGGGAAACTTTATTGACACATTCCTGGGGTGAGATACATCACATGATCACACTGACAGAACCACAGGCACATAGACACAGGCAACAGAGCATGCACAATGTCGGCACTAGTACAGTGTATATCCACCTTTCGCAGCAATGCAAGCTGCTGTTCTCCCATGGAGACGATAGTAGAGATGCTGGATGTAGTCCTGTGGAACGGCTTGCCATGCCATTTCCACCTGGCGCCTCAGTTGGACCAGCGTTCGTGCTGGACGTGCAGAACGCGTGAAACGACGCTTCATCCAGTCCCAAACATGCTCAATGGGGGACAGATCCGGAGATCTTGCTGGCCAGGGTAGTTGACTTACACCTTCTAGAGCACGTTGGGTGGCACGGGATACATGCGGACGTGCATTGTCCTGTTGGAACAGCAAGTTCCCTTGCCGGTCTAGGAATGGTAGAACGATGGGCTCGATGACGGTTTGGATGTACCGTGCACTATTCAGTGTCCTCTCGACGATCACCAGAGGTGTACGGCCAGTGTAGGAGATCGCTCCCCACACCATGATGCCAGGTGCTGGCCCTGTGTGCCTCGGTCGTATGCAGTCCTGATTGTGGCGCTCACCTGCACGGCGCCAAACACGCTTACGACCATCATTGGCACCAAGGCAGAAGCGACTCTCATCGCTGAAGACGACACGTCTCCATTCGTCCCTCCATTCACGCCTGTCGCGACACCACTGGAGGCGGGCTGCTTGATGTTGGGGCGTGAGCGGAAGACGGCCTAACGATGTGCGGCACCGTAGCCCAGCTTCATGGAGACGGTTGCGAATGGTCCTCGCCGATACCCCAGGAGCAACAGTGTCCCTAATTTGCTGGGAAGTGGCGGTGTGGTCCCCTACGGCACTGCGTAGGATCCTACGGTCTTGGCGTGCATCCGTGCGTCGCTGCGGTCCGGTCCCAGGTCGACGGGCACGTGCACCTTCCGCCGACCACTGGCGACCACATCGATGTACTGTGGAGACCTTACGCCCCACGTGTTGAGCAATTCGGCGGTACGTCCACCCGGCCTCCCGCATGCCCACTATACGCCCTCGCTCAAAGTCCGTCAACTGCACATACGGTTCACGTCCACGCTGTCGCGGCATGCTACCAGTGTTAAAGACTGCGATGGAGCTCCGTATGCCACGGCAAACTGGCTGACACTGACGGCGGCGGTGCACAAATGCTGCGCAGCTAGCGCCATTCGACGGCCAACACCGCGGTTGCTGGTGTGTCCGCTGTGCCGTGCGTGTGATCATTGCTTGTACAGCCCTCTCGCAGTGTCCGGAGCAAGTATGGTGGGTCTGACACACCGGTTTCAATGTGTTCTTTTTTCCATTTCCAGGAGTGTATTTTCTGGTGCCGACTTCTGCACTTGTGAGATCTCCATGGCTTCTGCAGTGAAGACGTAGTATGCATTTAGAAGTGAATCTATGTTGTTCTTCATAAGTAATTATGTGAAGGAGGAGTCTATTGTTTACCTGTTATTCAAGTTATATTTTATTTAATTTCTGGACCATCGAAACCAACAAGTGTTTTGCAGTAATAAAGAGCATCCTTAAAGAAACTTCTGCCCTCGTACTCATCAGTTAAAGTCTTTAAAATAGTAGCTGCAGAATTTAATTGCAATCTTTCATGTATAAATGTCTATTTTACGTTCAAAATTCGCAATTGTCGAGTGATAGGAACCTTCGACCATTCGATTCATGTGTAGATTCATATTGTATACTGTAGATTTAGCAGTATTTGGCTTGTAATGCGGTAGGTGCGTATCCCAGGCCCTAGACAACGCAACCAGCCAAAATCTTTCATATTTCAACTCTGAGTCAGAGGGCCACTCACCACTCATCTTTCTTTTTGAAAGCCCTTACGGATGATGTTGATGTCGGTAGTCGCGAGTGGATACGACTGTCGTTTGCCCTCTAAGGCAACGACAGTCGTCCATGTAAGCAGTACCGATGAGTTTCGTCGCCGCGTTGCAATCCTGCCAGAGTCGTCTTGCACGTCGTCAACTTACGAGTCCCTGGAGAGAGGATTCCATCTCCAAAAGGATGTCCACGAGACGAAGAATCCTTCTTCTCATTTCCGAAAGGGAAAGCGGTGTGGGTTGACACCTCCACAGCACTTTTGTCCACGGTACGACACGGCCGAGATCTGTACGATCGTATGTATATACCTGTCCGCTAGAGACAGGCGTCAGGCGTTTCTGGTGCTTGCAAAGCGAACGTTGCCACTGCCCGTGAGTCTCAATATCAGAATATGTATGTAGGTCCGACTCCTCCGATCCGTCCGAGAGGAAATTTTGGATTGGCACGACTCGCAATCAACATCCATTCGCTCGTTGTGTGCGGAGCCGTCTCCCTGCAGTGTCAGTTGCTGTTAGGGCATATCTGTCGACTACCTCTGCGGTGGCAACCTATCCCGATACCAAAACCAGCCGTCGTATGGCGTCGTCACTTGTGCGTAAGTGATTACCAAAGAAGGACGAACATGTTCTACCGCTTCGTCCGCTGCTCCAAACAGAGTGGACGTAACCCTCCTGTCCACGTCCTATGCAAGTGCGCGGTTGTCAACCGTACATGTGAACTGCACGACGACTGACGGTGTTTAAGTATGAAGAAGTTTGCTTTGTGAAGTCGAGTTTGACCTTAGTCCGCTGAGTGCAGGATACATTGTAAAAGTCTGCCACATATCAGACACATGGCTAATAGTAGTACCGTACAGCTTCAGAGAAGAGGGAATGACGGATGTAGCTCTCGTAGGATACGGGGGCCGATAGCAGTGACCAGATTACGCCCAAAACACTGTGCGAGTTTATTCGTTTGTTCGGAATGGGAAGCCGATAAGTGTCTTCCACCTTTCAGCCGGTCAGCGATGATAGAACCGAGATGCGCAGCGTGCAGTCTTTCTCAAACGGTTTTACAGAAACTTTTCAGTACAAAAAAAAAAGAATAATTTTTGCTTTAATTACACCTTTGTATGTCAGAATCGTGATGATCTGCCCATCATTTCTTAGTTATTGTGATATTTGTGTGAAAGTAAGACACCGTGTGACATTCTGAAAAGTGTGCTACGGAATTTTTATTTATTTATTTATTTATTTATTTATTTAACCTTGCAAGATTAGGGCCATCAGGCCCTCTCTTACATCTAACCAGGTATTCTACTTATTTTACATTCATATGTTTTAGTAGGCATGTTAAACTACATCTAGTACAAAAAGTGAAATAAACAATTACAGAGGCACACCTAGAAAAATACATACATATAGAGTTTATATTCGTGGATCATAAGTACTGTTATAATTAGACATTACTGAAGAGACAGATTTTAGATAAGAGTGCTAGCAGTAGGGAGTATAAGTGAGACTGATGGTGAAGGGAGGAGAAGAATAGAGAGACTTGATGAAACATAATTAAGGAAAGATAAAGGAAAAGAAGATTGCGTGGCTAATAGAGATAGATGAAGAGGAAGGCGCCTCAGGAGCAAGATAGGAGACGCTAGCTTTGCTATTTGACAGGACTGGCCTTGTACATAAATTTTGTGGAGAACGTTATGAGGTTGATAGTAGGAAATGCTTCAGCTCCTTCTCAAAAGCAGCAAGAGATAGAGGTCGCTATGATTTTGCATTTGGTGCATATTACATAATATCCTTTGCGTATGAAATTTAGCTAAAATTTTGCATTTTTCTTTAAAGTTGGGTAGAGGTATCAATCTGTCGGCAATCTCGAAAAAATTGATTTGTTGTAGCACACTCATTTGTGATCGCACCGCGCCAGCGGTATCTACAACCTTCCCAATATTTCATAAACGGTTTCTGATTTCGAAAAGAGATTTTGGCAGATGATAGGATACAAAGAGGAGAGTATTTTACCATATCTTTATTATGTAAAACTTCACTATGTTGTTGTTGTTGCCTTTTCAGTCCTGAGACTGGTTTGATGCAGCTCTCCATGCTACTCTATCCTGTGCAAGCTTCTTCATCTCTCAGTACCTACTGCAACCTACATCCTTCTGAATCTGCTTAGTGTATTCATCTCTTGGTCTCCCTCTACGATTTTTACCCTCCACGCTGCCCTCCAATACCAAATTGGTGATCCCTTGATGCCTCAGAACATGCCCTACCAGCCGATCCCTTCTTCTGGTCAAGTTGTGCCACAAACTTCTCCCCAATCCTATTCAATACTTCCTCATTAGTTATGCGATCTACCCATCTAATCTTCAGCATTCTTCTGCAGCACCACATTTCGAAAGCTTCTATTCTCTTCTTTTTCACGCTATTTATCGTCCATGTTTCACTTCCATACATGGCTACACTCCATACAAATACTTTCAGAAATGACTTCCTGACACTTAAATCTATACTCGATGTTAAGAAAGTTCTCTTCTTCAGAAACGCTTTCCTTGCCATTGCCAGTCTACATTTTATATTCTCTCTACTTCGACCATCAGCTGTTATTTTGCTCCCCAAATAGCAAAACTCCTTTACTATTTTAAGTGTCTCATTTCCTAATCTAATTCCCTCAGCATCACCCGACTAAATTCGACTACATTCCATTATCCTCGTTTTGCTTTTGTTGATGTTCATCTTATATCTTCCTTTCAAGACACTGTCAATTCCATTCAACTGCTCTTCCAAGTCCTTTGCTGTCTCTGACAGAATTACAATGTCATCGGCAAACCTCAGAGTTTTTATTTCTTCTCCGTGGATTTTAATCCTACTCCGAATTTTTCTTTTGGTTCCTTCACTGCTTGCTCAATATACAGATTGAATAACATCGGGGAGAGGCTACAACCCTGTCTTACTCCCTTCCCGACCACTGCTTCCCTTTCATGTCCCTCGACTCTTATCACTGCCATCTGGTTTCTGTACAAATTGTAAACAGCCTTTCGCTCGCTGTATTTTACCCCTGCCACCTTTAGAATTTGAAAGAGAGTAATCCAGTCAACATTGTCAAAAGCTTTCTCTAAGTCTACAAATGCTAGGAACGTAAGTTTGTCTTTCCTTAATCTTTCTTCTAAGATACGTCGTAGGGTCAGTATTGTCTCACGTGTTCCAGTGTTTCTACAGAATCCAAACTGATCTTCCCCGACGTCGGCTTCTACTGGTTTTTCCATTCGTCTGTAAGGAATTCGTGTTAGTATTTTGCAGCTGTGGATTATTAAACTGATTGTTCGGTAATTTTCACATCTGTCAACACCTGCTTTCTTTGGGATTGGAATTATTATATTCTTCTTGTAGTCTGAGGTTATTTCGCCTGTTTCATGCATCTTGCTCACCAGATGGTAGAGTTTTGTCAGGACTGGCTCTCCCAAAGCCGTCAGTAGTTCCAATGGAATGTTGTCTACTCCGGGGGCCTTGTTTCGACTCAGGTCTTTCAGTGCTCTGCCGATCTCTTCACGCAATATCATATCTCCCATTTCATCTTCATCTACATCCTCTTCCATTTCCATAATATTGTCCTCAAGTGCATCGCCCTTGTATAGACCCTCTATATACTCCTTCCAACTTTCTGCTTTCCCTTCTTTGCTTAAACCTGGGTTTCCATCTGAGCTCTTGATGTTCATACAAGTGGTTCTCTTGTCTCCAAAGGTCTCTTTAATTTTCCTATAGGCAGTATCTATCTTACCCCTATATAACGTATTAGACCGTATTATTCCAACAAGTACAGACTTCTTCGGTGAAATAATGTAATTTTTTGGGCCATCGATAGCTCATGAAACGAGAAGAGCAATGGGTTTTGGAACAACATTGTGAAGACATTACACTTTTTTTTTTTTTTTTTAACGAGGATGTGGTTTTTCATAAGCTACTGACTTTAACTTTCCTCAGCTTCTCTCTTCCACAACATTTTAGTGGGATGATACGGTGTAAACTCCTCTGTATTTTGGCAAAAGAAGCAAATTTTGACATGGCAACTACAGAAATGTTTTACTCAAAATTCGGCACTGATAACGCTTCTCTGAAAGATATAAATGCTTAACAAGCCAAGCAAAAACAAATCGCTGCATTTTCGGAGGAATTCTTTTTAGGTACCAACGAAAGCATAGGTGATGAAAGATCTTTTTGAATGATCGCCATGCAAGTGTGGGCGCGGAGGGGCCCGCTTAACATTTGGAAAACATGTGAGCGCCGGCCTCAGTTCAGAACGGCACTCCCCTCCAGCGGTCGACACTTCCCCTCCAGCGCTCTGAGCGTCCGCCCTTCACAGCTGCTCTTCACACTCGTCAGCAGCCGACTGCACATTTAGCGGCCACGGCATTTTGCCCGCACACGGTCCTGGGGCCTAGGCCTGCAAGTGTCCATCTGAGTGCCTGAACTGGAGCTTGCCGGCAGCGCCGGTAACCACCTTCGTGGGAAGTAAACAAGCTCGCGCACGCCACTGGATTTGAGGGCCGCTAAGCACACGTCCTTGCCATTCCGTCGCTGACGGCCAAATGACTGAAATGCCCCAGCACGAACGACGACCCGTCCTTGCACTTCTTCTTCCTAATCTCCCACCTTCACCGAACCTTCAGGAATAGCACCCTTGGAAGAAAGGATATTTCAGTGTGCTGTGAAGGCAGGTACTCACTTGGTACAGTGCTTGCCCGTGAAATAATAAGGTCCTACGTTAGATTCTCGATCCGGTACACAGTTTTAATTTACCAGAAAGTTTCATACCAGCGCACAATCCGCGTTAGGGTGAGAGTTTTATTCTGGAAATATCTGGGAATCTATTAAATTTTGTTGTCTGTACAACGGGAGAGTGTTGTGTGAAACGTCCCCTTAGAAGAATTTATGAATGACTGTGCTTAAACTGACACACAATATTTTTAGCGCAACGAAATGTGACTTTTAATAATTTCTACAAGAGAATGGCACTGACTAACAATAACCTATAACTTTCATGAATCACTTACCTCACAAAAATCTTCGTTACTCGAACCACTGCAATACAGCGAGCGCCAATACTGCCAGCTAAACAAAAGATTCAAACTACTGAAGGCACTAACTACTCATAAGCAGAGTCAGCAAATGAAAGATTTTAATAGAGAACAAACAATGTATTTATCTTAATAGTGTTCAAAAGTCATAATATATATATATTAGTTCATCACATCCAGTCTTACAAATTTACTGTCTCTGATGCACACACGTCCAGATCATCCGCTCTCAAAACTCCGCCATGTCTTTCCCCACATCCACCACTGCTGGCGGCTCACCTCCAACTGCGCAACGCTACGCGCTGTTCACATCCAGCTGCCCAACACTACAATAGCGACTATTTCAACAATGCCCACCATCCACAGACTGCACACAGCACAGCCAGTGATTTTATACAGAGTTCTAGGTGACGTTACCAACATAAAAACCTAAACAGCCTACTTACATGTGCTGCTTATCCATAGTCGTGACTTTAATACACTTTCAGTAAATCTGACCCTGGTGCGACTTGCATGGGATGTTATCTGAACGTGATGAGCACATTTATTGGGGAAAAATTTAACTTCATTCAGAACTTTTTGCTTGTTAATTAGCCTATGCAGTGAAACTGATTCGACTTCCATGCTAGACCACTAACTTAGCGCAACGGACATTCTGTTCGCCTGTCTCGCATCTCTATACTCTTACAACGACGAACTTGCCTAACATGAAGAAAGGAGAAAGAAGATGGACACACACATTTATTTACCAGTACATGGAACGTAAACAGAGCAAAAGGACAAGAATTCGAAAATGCGACCTTGCTCAAGATGTGCAGGTGCATAATCAACTTTTCTTACTGTACATATATTAAGTTGAAAAGATTAGTAGAGATCTTGTACGTTTTTTTCCCACACTTTAATTTTTGAACATGTGGTCAATAGCTGGGGACACGGCATGCATGAAAACATGTTACAGAGGTACAGGCTATACAGACTCATATATAAATCATGAACACAGTAACTCGGAGAAATCTCATGAAAAGAGAATGCAACACATTCTAAAGAAAGCACTCGAGAAAGAAAAGAATGTCCGTATGGATTTGAGCACACGTTGAGCTACAAGTCGGGCGCTACTTTTGTACGTTCTGGCCACTGTGGCCGAGCGGTTCTAGACGCTTCAGTCCGGAACCGCGCTGCTGCTACGTCCGCAGGTTCGAATCCTACCTCGGGCGTGGATGTCTGTGATGTCCTTAGGTGAGTTAGGTTTAAGTAGTTCTAAGTCTAGGGTACTGATGGCCTCAGATGTTAAGTCCCATAGTGCTTAAAGCCATTTGATCCATTCTACCATCGTATGTCGGTATATCTAGCACACACTCCTCTGTCCCATAGCTGCAGCTTGCGCATTCTTTGCTCACTAGTAAAATTTTTGTTTTGTTTTAGCTTATAGTCTATAAGTAAAGACGATTAGGATCCAATAGAGTGTCTTAAACAATGGACTGAAATTTTATTTTCAGGCAATTTGAGATCTTTTCTATACAAAATATTTTAGAACACGTGGAGCTACACAGAGACGAGCCTCAGAATTAGCAGTACAATAACATATGTCTTGTTGAAGGTCTCGCCTCGTGCCAACTACATACCTACTTGTTGATTTTACCTTTTTTGCGTTGGAAAGCGCCTGCCTATAAGAAGAGGTAAGCCTCCAATTCTTGTGCAGAACATTCCTCCACTTACCCCTGAGACTTTTTCGGAATACCGATCTGCTTGGTTCGCCATTATGCTTATTGCGTAGAAAGTATGCACTGACGCATGCAATGTCCATTAAACGCTCAAAAATCTCATAAATTTTCAGTTTGTTCCTTGACATTTGGTAACTTTGAAAGTGCAATCTCTCATATCTACCTCTCTCATATTCTTCTTGGAACCCATGACAACTTGTGGCAATTGCATGATGCCATGAATTTACTTCTGAAAATGCTTCGTCATGGAACGCGCTGGCCATGACGTCTCTCTTGTCTTCCATTTCATCAACATCTGCTTGTTTCAGTATGCCGTTGCTTGTTTGTCATTTTTCAGCTTTTCTTTTCTCATAAAGTCAGGTAAATATCTTATGCTTTGCCGCAAATTGCCGATTACGTCGATCTTCTTGCTGATTAGTATGGCAGACCAGTCTACCAGATTTCGAGGTAAATAAAATACTTTCGAAGTTAATCTAGAACAAGCTTCAAAATAATTCGAGAATTGTTTTTCTTTTCAGGCTGATGACTACCATAAATGAAGTCCTTGTCAATGTAAACAAGACAAAACGTGATCACTGGCCGAGAATACGTTTTCTTGACTGATGAGAGGTACAGTCGTGGACAAACCGAGTGAGACCCCTCACCTTTTCGTAATGCTGATCCGCGTAGCTTGACAGTATGCTACACAGCATAACAGGCAAGGAGACGAAGTGCTACCAACATACTATGCACAGGCGTGAAATTTAAAAACTATCCGAACTATGTCAGACTGTTTTCAATCATGTGTAAGACTATGTTAATGCTGATTTGTATTAAATACGACACATAAATATAAGATATAAATGAAAGAAGAAACGCTTATTAGTATGAACTGTACTAACAAAAATGAATTTCAGCTTATCGAGATAACATAACTCTTTTAGTAATAGAAAGTACCCCAGATCGTTACGAATTAGGAAAATAATATGCACATTCGGCCGTGAAACGGTCTGTCTCAACGTTCAGACCAGTCATACTGGATTACCGTTGCTGATCTACCATAAAAGTGTGCAAATTTAGCAATGGGTGCAGATTCATAACAAAATTCAGTTAAAAATCATTCAGTGCCACACTTAATTCATATTGATATCCACAGCGCGCCGGTACAGAAAAAAGGTAGCAATAAAACGTATTTGGGGCGCGATAATTTCTAAAAATTGCTTTACTGGTAGTTTATCTGCCTCCATCGAAGTTAGAACCGAAAACAAACCAGACCTCCCTTGCAGTAGCATACACCTTTCACTACGCTACCAGACAACCCAGGCAAACAGCCCTCTATTATTAACCCAGACAAGAGTAAGTCTGCAATTTCACAATGAAAATGACGAAATGATCTGCAGTCTCTGTTGAAAAAGCTTTCTGGACGCAAAATCATGAATTTTCCACCTTTATGTCACCGCTTATGTCACAATCATTCGGGATGTTTATCGAAGTAACAAAAATACTGTTATTAGCGATTAAATTTTGTAGGTTAATTCTGCACCACCCCAGGAAATAAACGGCTACAAAGCTGCCAAACGTGTTATACAAGGTTTCGAATTCTCCATTAGACTCGCCACAGCGGGAAAACGTTCATTAGCCGAAGTGTTTCTTAAGCTAGCTAGCAATGGCAATGCTCGCACTTCTAAAACGCGTTGGCATTAACATTGGGATCTGAATTACCACGCGTGTAGGCAAATGGATTTTATTTGCATTAATGTAAACTTGATTTGGATCGAGAGCGTAGCTACGAGTAATATGCTGATATATCGACTGCAACTAGAACATTTAGAATAAAGATTAGGGGTAATTATTTATGTGGCCCTCATCTTCAGTAACTGTCGTAGCTATTTTTGTCACCTAAATCGGTAAAAATGGACCGCGAAACGGTCTGTGTCAATGTTCAGACTAGTCATACTGGATTACCGTTGCTGACCTACCATGAAAGTAGGCAAATTTAGCAATGCTTGAAGATTCATAACGAAATTTGGTTCAAAATCATTCAGTGCCACACTTAATTCATATTGATAGTGGAAGGATCAACAAACGAACTTTAACGGATGTCTTGTGACGTCCGCGACGACGAAACACAACGAACAAGATGGAAAAAAAAAGAACCGCTCGGCCACCGCACCCGGGTAAACCCTTTTCGCCTCATGTATGAAGATAATATATACTGTCTACTGAGGATAAACTGTATACGCCAGCAACTCAGATCGTTTGATCAGCAGACTTTTACGAAGCTACCTTTAAATTTTGTTCGAAGTCTTCTGCAATAGCTACTTATAAACCAACTAGGAACATCGTATGCGATATCCACTTCTGAAGACGCTGACAGATACTGCAGTACTATATCAAGTAGTTAAAAATTCATTGTTATTGTTCCACGCATGACACTTTATTTCAGTATCAATTTAACGCACCTAGTTGTTTGTCTATGGCTGAAAATAATGAACAAAAAATAAATAAACAGCAAACACCTTCGATATTCAAATCAAATGTAGCTCACATGTCGCAATTACAACATAATTGAGTTGTTACATCTACATGACTACATCTACAGGATTCCTTCGCAATCGAGACTTACGTGCCTGGCAGAGAGTTCATCGAACCAACTTCGGACTACCCTCTACTGTCCCACCCTTAGACGATGAGTAAAGCAATTTTAAGAAATTCTCGAGCCCCAACACGTTTTATTGCTACCTTTGTTCTGTACCGGCGCCCTGTGGATGTCATTATGAAACTGTCATAGAATATAATACTTTATACAGCCTACTTTTTCCCCTTCTGTCAGTAGCTGAATTGTCTTAAGTGTGACACTGAATGATTTTTAACTGAATTTCGTTATGAATCTTCACTAAATCATTGCTAAATTTACGCACTTTCATGGTAGGTCAGCAACGGTAATCCAGTATGACTGGTCTGAACGTACACACAGACTGTTCCACGGCCTAATGCGCATATTATTTTCCTCATTGGTAACGATGTGGGGTACTTTGTATTAGTGAAACAGTTATGTTGTTTCGATAAGCTGAAATTCATTTTTATTAGTACAGTTCATACTAATGAGCGTTTCTTCTTTCATTTAAATCTTATATTTACGTGTTGTGATTAACACACTAATGAGCATTAATGTAGTCTTACACATGATTGAAAACAGTCTGACATAGTTCGGACGGTTTTTAAATTTCACGCCTGTAAAATATGTTGGTAGCACTTCGTCTCCATGCCAGTTATGCTGTGTAGAAGACGCTAAAGCTGTGCGGATCAGCATAACGAAAAGGCGAGGCGTCTTGCTCGTTTTGTCCACGACTGTACAATGCACTGGTGGCAGCATTAAGGGAGGTAGGACACCAAACGGGCCGACTTGGAGCAGGAGAGGCACCACAGGACATTTTAGTTTCCACTGTCTATACTTCGACAAATAAATTCATAAAACATTGTCAGCATCACAAGGAAGGATATAGAATTCGCACTCATTGCAGTGGAAGTTCGAAAACATAACGAAATAAATTTTTTTACTTGTTAAATTTCATCTTTTTTCAGCTACTAATGGCTGCATTTGTTGATATACGTACACTTTTCTTCATGAGTCAGAGAGGTTCTTCGATGAATTTTGCACAGCATACATACCATACTCACAGGTGCATAGAACTCTTGAATTTATTTAATTTGTGAAAAACGAATGAATTGTCATATTTTAAACTTCATGTTCACAAAAAAACACAAATTTTATGGTTAATAACATGATTTTTTATCACAGTTTTTAATACATTTGGAAAATTCTAGTGTTTCATACACCTCTAAGTATGGTTTGTATGCTGTGAAAAATTCATCGAAGAGTCTCTCTTACTTATGAAGAAATGTGTACCTATAGCAACAAATGCTGCCATTAGTAAGTGAAAAAAATGATGCTATTTCACACATAAAAAATTACTTCATTATGTTTTAGAACTTCCACTGCTGTGAGTGTAAATTCTGAATCCTTCCTGGTCATGCTGTCAACGTTTTATGAGTTTATTTGTAAAATTATAGACAGTGAAAAATGAAATGTCCTGTGGTGCCTCTCCTGCTTCAAGTCGGCCCGTTTGACGTCCTAATTCCCCTTAAGAAATGACATTGTAACACCTTGTAAGGTGTCAGGCAAATGCAACACCTTCAATGAAAACATTGACATTTAAGGCAAATCCAGTAGTATGTCACATAGCTCCGAATAAATCGTGACATTAAATGAACCAAAGTAATGCGAGTAACGAGTGAGCAAATGGAATACCACAGACTAACACAAGAATGCCTAAATGCATGTCGTACCTTCCCACCGTGAGACCGACGCAGTTCCGAGGGGAGAAACGAGAACAGAAGCCGAGAGCATAACCATGTTAAGCTACAAGGCCCTACAATAAAGGATTAACTGGACACCCACGTCACCAGCTAACCACTAGGGCCACACAACCCGCACGTTTTAGCGTGAGACTTTTTCGCGTCTCTGTTACGTCAAGGACCACCCGCCAGCCCATGTTAAAAGCTAGAGTCCTCCAGAAAAACAGTATAGATCTTACGATAACACAAAAAGGGCCACTACCACCCGCAAGTTTTAGCGTGAGACTTTTTCACGTGCCTGTTACATTAGGACCCCCCCCCCCCCCCCCCTCCCTCCAGCCCATGTTAAAAGATAGAGCCCTCCAGAAGAACAGTATAGATCTTACGATAACGCTAAAAGGACCACACCAGCTGCAAGTTTTAGCGTGAGACTTTTTCGCGTCTCTGTTACGTTGCAAACTTTAAAAACATTGCCCCACCACGAAAAGTATAACGTTTCTCATTGGATAGACAGAATTTTTGTAGGCGGAGCTTAAGGATAACATTGAGAAACTGATTGGTCAGATGAAAACGCAGACAGATAGTTTTTTTAAACCAACAGCGGTAAATTGTGGTAAGGAGAAGTTAGGAGAAGAGAGTAGCTTCCGAGATGGCGAGGTGAGCATAGCTGTGCTGCCCGCCGCTGTTCTGACGCTACCTAACCACCGACAAGGTAATGAACGCACGCGATGCCGCATTTTTGAGCGCATAAGGCTTCACTCAGAACTGCAGAAGACTCATCTGTTGCTTCTCCTTTTTGCGTAATACTAGTGTCGATCGTCAATTAAAGCTCATGGTGTTACGTTTGCCACTTGAAGTAAAAATCTGAAACGCGATGATGTTTCTGTTATATACACTCCTGGAAATTGAAATAAGAACACCGTGAATTCATTGTCCCAGGAAGGGGAAACTTTATTGACACATTCCTGGGGTCAGATACATCACATGATCACACTGACAGAACCACATGCACATAGACACAGGCAACAGAGCACGCACAATTTCGGCACTAGTACAGTGTATATCCACCTTTCGCAGCAATGCAGGCTGCTATTCTCCCATGGAGACGATCGTAGAGATGCTGGATGTAGTCCTGTGGAACGGCTTGCCATGCCATTTCCACCTGGCGCCTCAGTTGGACCAGCGTTCGTGCTGGACGTGCAGACCGCGTGAGACGACGCTTCATCCAGTCCCAAACATGCTCAATGGGGGACAGATCCGGAGATCTTGCTGACCAGGGTAGTTGACTTACACCTTCTAGAGCACGTTGGGTGGCACGAGATACATGCGGACGTGCATTGTCCTGTTGGAACAGCAAGTTCCCTTGCCGGTCTAGGAATGGTAGAACGATGGGTTCGATGACGGTTTGGATGTACCGTGCACTATTCAGTGTCCCCTCGACGATCACCAGAGGTGTACGGCCAGTGTAGGAGATCGCTCCCCACACCATGATGCCGGGTGTTGGCCCTGTGTGCCTCGGTCGTATGCAGTCCTGATTGTGGCGCTCTCCTGCACGGCGCCAAACACGCATACGACCATCACTGGCACCAAGGCAGAAGCGACTCTCATCGCTGAAGACGACACGTCTCCATTCGTCCCTCCATTCACGCCTGTCGCGACACCACTGGAGTCGGGCTGCACGATGTTGGGGCGTGAGCGGAAGACGGCCTAACGGTGTGCGGGACTGTAGCCCAGCTTCATGGAGACGGTTGCTAATGGTCCTCGCCGATACCCTAGGAGCAACAGTGTCCCTAATTTGCTGGGAAGTGGCGGTGCGGTCCCCTACGGCACTGCGTAGGATCCTACGGTCTTGGCGTGCATCCGTGCGTCGCTGCTGTCCGGTCCCAGGTCGACGGGCACGTCCACCTTCCGCCAACCACTGGCGACAACATCGATGTACTGTGGAGACCTCACGCTCCACGTGTTGAGCAATTCGGCAGTACGTCCACCCGGCCTCCCGCATGCCCACTATACGCCCTCGCTCAAAGTCCGTCAACTGCACATACGGTTAACGTCCACGCTGTCGCGGCATGCTACCAGTGTTAAAGACTGCGATGGAGCTCCGTATGCCACGGCAAACTGGCTGACACTGACGGCGGTGGTGCACAAATGCTGCGCAGCTAGCGCCATTCGACGGCCAACACCGCGGTTCCTGGTGTGTCCGCTGTGCCGTGCGTGTGATCATTGCTTGTACAGCCCTCTCGCAGTGTCCGGAGCAAGTATGGTGGGTCTGACACACCGGTGTCAATGTGTTCTTTTTTCCATTTCCAGGAGTGTAGTTATTGAGAAGCCACGTCATCCACTGTAATTTTTAAGTTAGGTAAGTTATTAAAGATAACTGAGGGTCACTGTATACCATTTTGATAGTTTTTCTCTTTTGTGAAACTTAATTTAAACCTAGATTATAGATGTGATATGGCATAGGTCATACTTCGATCCATTGTAGAACTTGGAAACCCATTCAGGGAATATTCGTTCACATTTTTGTTGAACGCACTTGTTTTTTACCATCCTGTATTAAAACACTTCCTTTTATCAATAGTGCATTTTATAAACAATATTTTGTTAGTAGAATAAAATTTCCAATGGTAAACTTAACTGCTTTTTCGACGTTATTTTACCAGCTAACTAAAAATAGGAAAGCCTTGAACCCCTTCCACTAAATTTAGTTAGTATTAAGATTCTTTTACAGGGAGTGCAGTGGAGCTGACGCTGAGATCATTTCGTATTTGGTTATATCATCGCTAGTCTCACTGAACTCTTCTGAATTTTACATGTCATGTGTGGTCTGGCGTCTCCTTATCAGCAACAGGTCCCAGGTTCAAACTAGTCAATTCCCTAAAAAAACACGCTCAGAGCGTCGTTGCGTGAAAGTGGTAGGGAGACACGATATAGAACAAACAGACACCACCATGGATGTTTAGAAAATAACTAACCCTCCAGGATGGTAAAATACCATGATTGAAGGTCGACCACATGCCTAACTAGGTCAGAAAAATTCCTGCTGAAAAATTTTCGTAGTAAAAAATTTTTTTCCTTAAATTATAAATAGTCGAAAACAGTAGCTGCAGCGATAGATAGTAAAAGTATTCAAGAAATAGTGAGACAGTCTAGCACAAACAATAGTATAATTAAGTTATGAATTTTGAAAATTGTTAGAATTAAGTTTTCTCTCCAATGCAAGCACACAGGTGGCGGATACATCGTTGACAAGTTGGTTCTGACCCAACAAGTAAGTGAATGGATTGTCAGTCTTGGTAGTGTCAAGTAGTGTGAACAAAAAGTTTATGAAACGCGTGAGATCGTATGAGCACATGCTGACGCGAAGTAGGGTGCGTGAATTGCTTTTAAAACAGAAAATAAGGGATTAAAACTGTGTGCCCGACCGAGACTCGAACTCGGGACCTTGGCCTTTCGCGGGCAAGAGCACTTGACCGCGAAAGGCAAAGGTCCCGAGTTCGAGTCTCGGTCGGGCACACAGTTTTAATCTGCCAGGAAGTTTCATATCAGCGCACACTCCGCTGCAGAGTGAAAATCTCATTCTGGAAACATCCCCCAGGCTGTGGCTAAGCCATGTCTCCGCAGTATCCTTTCTTTCAGGAGTGCTAGTTCTGCAAGGTTCGCAGAAGAGCTTCTGTAAAGTTTGGAAGGTAGGAGACGGATACTGGCAGAAGTGAGTCGTGCTTCGGTAGCTCAGTTGGTAGAGAACTGCCCGCGAAAGGCAAAGGTCCCGAGTTCGAGTCTCGGTCGGGCACACAGTTTTAATCTGCCAGGAAGATTCATATCAGCGCACACTCCGCTGCAGAGTGAAAATCTCATTCTAGAAAAAAAGGGATTTGGAAAGATTAGCAATGGCAGATCGAGACCTTGGCCGAATTGAGTTAGAGACCCAGCGTGAAAATGGACAGAGAATAGAGGTCAGTACAACAGACGATGCAGTATCGCGAGAAATAGGACAGATAACGCACCATAACGAGGATAATGTACGCCAAGGCACAGAAAACCTAGGTCAGCATACGACAGAGGAGCAGGAAAGTAGACGGGCGATGAGGATTCTAACTTGCGTCTTGAATACGTAGAACCCATAGTACAAGTAATCAGAGTTCCCTCACCACAGAGTACAAGGAATGCGAGCAGAAACGTGTCACAGCACAGTTCAATGCAATCAGTTGCGAACCAACACTTGGGCGAAAACACAGAGCGTAGGACGTCGGAAGAAAACGCAATAGGACCCACCAATCTGACAGAATTATTACAAAAAATTACGGAAACCATGACAAGGCAAAATAAAGACATAGCGAACCAAATTCAGAATGCAGAAACCATGAGACAAATGCGTGAGATTAAAGAACAAAACAAAAAAATTCAGGATTTTTGCGTAAGGTCGAACGTGAGTGGCTCTTCTGAAAACATTTCTTTATCGGACTTCATAGACTGAATAATTCCAATGCATTGACTCATGCTGGACCATTCATAAGATTTCTTACACGGAACATTTATCCATGCCAAGTTGTCGTTTGATTGGAATATAGCGTGCAACATGAATGAAACACAAGATTAAGTAATATCATTGTATTAACAAAAATTACACTAAATTAAATTACACAGACACTTGTTTTAATTCTGTTGCTGTATGTAACTACGAGTACGCCTAGTAAGACTGCGTCTCAATAAAGTAGTAATAAAGGCGGTTTGCTAAATAATTATCTGCAGCGATGGATGATACGCGTCCGATCTGGATGTCTGCAAGAACAAAGAAGGTTCCATCTTCTCGGCAAGACAACCGAACTGCGTAATTATTCTAATGTTTCAGCGGCTAACACCACAGTAGATACAACCTTTTATACTAATAAATATCTTAAGTAATTCTTTATTTATATTCTCAACACACACAATATATATATACACTCCTGGAAATGGAAAACAGAACACATTGACACCGGTGTGTCAGACCCACCATACTTGCTCCGGACACTGCGAGAGGGCTGTACAAGCAATGATCACACGCACGGCACAGCGGACACACCAGGAACCGCCGTGTTGGCCGTCGAATGGCGCTAGATGCGCAGCATTTGTGCACCGCCGCCGTCAGTGTTAGCCAGTTTGCCGTGGCATACGGAGCTCCATCGCAGTCTTTAACACTGGTAGCATGCCGCGACAGCGTGGACGTGAACCGTATGTGCAGTTGAAGGACTTTGAGCGAGGGCGTATAGTGGGCATGCGGGAGGCCGGGTGGACGTACCGCCGAATTGCTCAACACGTGGGGCGTGAGGTCTCCACAGTACATCGATGTTGTCGCAGTGGTCGGCGGAAGGTGCACGTGCCCGTCTACCTGAGACCAGACCGCAGCGACGCATGGATGCACGCCAAGACCGTAGGATCCTACGCAGTGCCGTAGGGGACCGCACCGCCACTTCCCAGCAAATTAGGGACACTGTTGCTCCTGGGGTATCGGCGAGGACCATTCGCAACCGTCTCCATGAAGCTGGGCTACGGTCCCGCACACCGTTAGGCCGTCTTCCGCTCACGCCCCAACATCGTGCAGCCCGCCTCCAGTGGTGTCGCGACAGGCGTGAACGGAGGGACGAATGGAGACGTGTCGTCTTCAGCGATGAGAGTCGCTTCTGCCTTGGTGCCAATGATGGTCGTATGCGTGTTTGGCGCCGTGCAGGTGAGCGCCACAATCAGGACTGCATACGACGGAGGTACATAGGGCCAACACCCGGCATCATGGTGTGGGGAGCGATCTCCTGCACTGACCGTAAACCTCTGGTGATCGTCGAGGGGACACTGAATAGTGCACGATACATCCAAACCGTCATCGAACCCACCGTTCTACCATTCCTAGACCGGCAAGGGAACTTGCTGTTCCAACAGGACAATACACGTCCGCATGTATCTCGTGCCACCCAACGTGCTCTAGAAGGTGTAAGTCAACTACCCTGGCCAGCAAGATTTCCGGATCCGTCCCCCATTGAGCATGTTTGGGACTGGATGAAGCGTCGTCTCACGCGGTCTGCACGTCCAGCACGAACGCTGGTCCAACTGAGGCGCCAGGTGGAAATGGCACGGCAAACTGTTCCACAGGACTACATCCAGCATCTCTACGATCGTCTCCATGGGAGAATAGTAGCCTGCATTGCTGCGAAAGGTGGATATACTCTGTACTAGTGCCGACATTGTGCATGCTCTGTTGCCTGTGTCTATGTGCCTGTGGTTCTGTCAGTGTGATCATGTGATGTATCTGACCTCCAGGAATGTGTCATTAAAGTTTCCCCTTCCTGGGACAATGAATTCATGGTGTTCAATTTCCAGGAGTTTATATACAGGGTGTTACAAAAAGGTATTGCCGAACTTTCAGGAAACATTCCTGACATACAAAGAAAGAAAATATGTTTCGTGGACATGTGTGCGGAAACGCTTACTTTCCACGTTAGAGCTTATTTTATTACTTCTCCTCAAATCACATTAATCATGGAATGGAAACCTACAGCAACAGAACCTATCGGCGTGACTTCAAACACTTCCTTACAGGAAATATTCAAAATGTCCCCCGTTAGCGAGGATACACGAATCTACCCTCCGTCGCGTGGAATCCCTGATGCGCTGATGCAGCCCTGGAGAATAGCGTATTGTATCACAGCCGTGTATAATACCAGCAAGAAGAGTCTCTACATTTGGTACCGGGGTTGCGTACACAAGAGCTTTCAAATGCCCCCATAAATGAAAGTCAAGAGGGTTGAGGTCAGGACAGCGTCGAGACTGTGGAATTGGTCCGTCTCTACCAATCCATCGGTCACCGAATCTGTTGTTGAGAAGCGTACGAACACTTCGACTGAAATGTGCAGGAGCTCCATCGTGCATGAACGACATGTTGTGTCGTACTTGTAAAGGCACATGTTCTAGCAGCACAGGTAGAGTATCCCAAATGAAATCATAATAGCGTGCTCCATTGAGCTTAGGTGGAAGAACATGGGGCCCAATCATGACATCACCAACAATGCCTGCCCAAACGTTCACAGAAAATCTGTGATGATGACGTGATGCCACAATTGCGTGCGGATTCTCGTCAGCCCACACATGTTCTTCTGCTATCATATAGTAAAGGATCCTTCTTTGTATGTATTCGCAGTACATTACATTTGTCTATGTTAAGGGTCAGTTGCCACTCCCTACACCAAGTGCCTATCCGCTGCAGATCTTCCTGCATTTCGGTGCAATTTTCTAATGCTGCAACTTCTCTGTATACTACAGCATCATCCGCGAAAAGCCGCATGGAACTTCCGACACTATCTTCTAGGTCATTTATATATATTGTGAAAAGCAATAGTCCCATAACACTCCCCTGTGGCACGCCAGAGGTTACTTTAACGTCTGTAGACGTCTCTCCATTGATAACAACATGCTGCGTTCTGTTTGCTAAAAACTCTTCAATCCAGCCACACAGTTGGTCTGATATTCCGTCGGCTCTTACTTTGTTTATCAGGCGACAGTGCGGAACTGTATCGAACGCCTTCCGGAAGTGAAGAAAAATAGCATCTACCTGCGATCCTGTATCTAATATTTTCTGTGTCTCACGAACAAATAAAGCGAGTTGGGTCTCACACGATCGCTGTTTCCGGAATCCTTGTTGATTCCTACAGAGTAGATTCTGGGTTTCAAAAAACGAGATGATACTCGAGCAAAAAACATGTTCTAAAAGTTTACAACAGATCGACGTCAGAGATATAGGTCTATAGTTTTGCGATTCTGCTCGACTACCCTTCTTGAAGACTGGGACTACCTGTGCTCTTTTCCAGTCATTTGGAACCTTCCGTTTCTCTAGAAACTTGCGGTACACGGCTGTTAGAAGGGGTTCAAGTTCTTTCGCGTACTGTGTGTAGAATCGAACTGGTATTCCGTCAGGTCCAGTGGACTTCCCTCTGTTGAATGATTCCAGTTGATTTTCTATTCCTTGGACATTTATTTCGATGTCAGCCATTTTTTCGTTTGTGGGAGGATTTAGAGAAGGAACTGCAGTGATGTCTTCCTCTGTGAAACAGCTTTGGAAAAAGGTGTTTATTATTTCAGCTTTACGCGTGTCATCCTCTGTTTCAATGCCATCATCATCCCGGAGTGTCTGGATATGCTGTTTCAAGCCACTTACTGATTTAGCGTAAGACCAGTACTTCCTAGGATTTTCTGTCAAGTTGGTACATAGAATTTTACTTTCGAATTCACTGAACGATTCACGCATAGCCCTCCTTACATCGTTTAGCTTCTGTTTGTCTGAGAGGTTTTGGCTGCGTTTAAACTTGGAGTGAAGCTCTCTTTGCTTTCGCAGTAGTTTCCTAACTCTGTTGTTGTACCACAGTGGGTTTTTCCCGTCCCTCACAGCTTTACTCGGCACGTTCCTGTCTAAAACGCATTTTACGATTGCCTTGAACTTTTTCCATAAACACTCAACATTGTCAGTGTGGGAACAGAAATTTTCGTTTTGATCTGTTAGGTAGTCTGAAATCTGCCTTCTATTACTCTTGCTAAACAGATAAACCTTCCTCCCTTTTTTATATTACTATTAACTTCCACATTCAGGGATGCTGCAACGGCCTTATGATCACTGATTCCCTGTTCTGCACATACAGAGTCGGACAGTTCGGGCCTGTTTGTTATCAGTAGGTCCAAGATGTTATCTCCACGAGTCAGTTCTCTGTTTAATTGCTCGAGGTAATTTTCGGATAGTGCACTCAGTATAATGTCACTCGATGCTCTGTCCCTACCACCTGTCCTAAACATCTGAGTGTCTCAGTCTATATCTGGTAAATTGAAATCTGCACATAAGACTATAACATGCTGAGAAAATTTATGTGAAATGTATTCCAAATGTTCTCTCAGTTGTTCTGCCACTAATGCTGCTGAGTCGGGAGGTCGGTAAAAGGAGTCAATTATTAACCTAGCTCGGTAGTTGAGTGTAACCTCCACCTATAATAATTCACAGGAACTATCCACTTCTACTTCACTACAGGATAAACTACTACTAACAGCGACGAACAGTCCACCACCGGTTCCATGCAATGTGTCCTTCTAAAACACCGTCTGTACCTTTGTAAAAATTTCGGCAGAATTTATCTCTGGCTTCAGCCACCTTTCTGTACCTACAACGATTTCAGCTTCGGTGCTTTCTATCAGCGCTTGAAGTTCCGGTACTTTACCAATGCAGCTTCGACAGTTTACATTTACAATACCGATTGCTGCTTGGTTCCCGCATGTCCTGACTTTGCCCCGCACCCTTTGAGGCTGTTGCCCACTCTGTACTTGCCCGAGGCCATCAAACCTAAAAAAATCGCCCAGCCCACGCCACACAACCCTTGCTACCCGTGTAGCCGCTTGCTGCGTGTAGTGGACTCCTGACCTATCCAGCGGAACCCGAAACCCCACCACCCTATGGCGCAAGTCGAGGAATCTGCAGCCCACACGGTCGCAGAACCGTCTCAGCCTCTGATTCAGACCCTCCACTCGGCTCCGCTGTCAGTCCTGTCGACGATTCTGCAGATGGTGAGCTCTGCTTCCATCCCGCTAGCGAGACTGGCAGTCTCCACCAGATCAGATAGCCGCCGGAAGCCAGAGAGGATATCCTCCGATCCATAGCGACACATATCATTGGTGCCGACATGAGCGACCACTTGCAGATGGGTGCACCCTGTGCCCCTCATGGAATCCGGAAGGACCCTTTCCACATCTGGAATGACTCCCTGCGGTATGCACACGGAGTGCACATTGGTTTTCTTCCCCTGTCTTGCTGCCTTATCCCTAAGGGGCCCCATTCCGCGCCTGACGTTGAAGCTCCCAACTACCAGTAAGCCCTCCCTCTGCGATCGCCCGTATCTTTCAGACTAAGGGACAACCTCGGGAACAGGACAAATCAGCCATGTCAGGCCGACGATCAGTATCAGCCTGAGACAGAGCTTGAAACCGGTTCGTCAGACAAACTGGAGAGGCCTTCTTTTCAGCCCTCCGGAATGTCTTTCGCCTCCTGCCACACCTTGAGACGACCTCCCACTCTACCACAGGTGTGGGGTCAGCCTCAATGCGGGCAGTATCCCGGGCAGCCACAGTCGTAGTCCGATCGGGGGATGCATGGGACGAGCTGGCCGTCCCCGACAAAACCCCCATCCGGGCCCCCACAGTGATGTTCATTGGCAACAGCCTCAAGCTGTGTGACCGAAGCAAACACTGCCTGCTTTCTAGGTCTTCCCCAGTCGCGAGTCATGGGCTGGAATGTTCCGTGCTCCCTAAGACGCCGATCAATTGCTTTGAACGTCTTCCTGTCGGTACACCGTCGTTCTGGAAATCTGTCTACATACAAACGTACCGCGCCACGGCTATTGCCCCGTGCTAATCCATACATCACGTGGGCATCTGCCAACTCCGCATTTGTAAACATTGCACTCACTGCAAAGCCACGTTCGTGATGAATACTAACCTGTTGATGCTACGTACTGATGTGCTTGATGCTGGTACTGTAGAGCAATGAGACGCATGTCAACACAAGCACTAACTGGCGGTGAATCGAGGAAGTACAGTACATACTGACGAAACTAAAATGAGCTCTAACATGCAAATTAAGCGTTTCCGGACACATGTCCACATAACATCTTTTCTTTATTTGTGTGTGAGGAATGTTTCCTGAAAGTTTGGCCGTACCTTTTTGCCCTATATATCAACACCCAGCGTGCAAATGTTCCTTTAAATTGCCCCCCGGAATTGAGAGCCGAAAGGACGCACCTGCAGGCGAGCAATTTACCCTAAAGCACATTCAGTACGATATCGAAATACATGGTAGACAGTATCTGAATGAGGCATGTGAATGTTGGTATTACGTCTGCCACGCATGCGCAGTCGCGTGTATTTCAGTCTGGCAGTAGCCGTTAGTTGAATTTGCAACACGGTGAGCACAGTGTATATACAGTTCGTTATGTGTGTGAGAGCCAGACATCAATGTACGGGAAATTCCATAGCGTTACTAAAAAAAAACACTAACTGATAAAAAAGGTAAAATAACCTTAAAACTACTGCATATGTTAAAGCAAAATATATTTCATTATTGGTTTATTGTCTGTCACGGACAGTATTGCATTTAAAATGTCTTTCTGTATCAGATTAGCTGTCTTTGCATGACGTGTCGTCGTTTGCAGTTCATTTTCATAATGCATACAGTAATAACGCAAAGGTAAGTATTGCCTTTGTAGTTTGCATATAGTCGTTACTGTTCATAGATTTGACGAGAGATATATGGACATGTCCACTCGTTGCGCTGTTTACTTACACTGATAACATGGTTTTTCCTAGGTCATGCGTCGCGTGATTGAAGACCAGTGGATTCCCATTCCGACACGTAAGTTCCGTGTTGGAGTGGATGCAAGACCTCGGATGGCAAAATGTTGGCATCGATCCTTGCTTTGTACAGGTGAGAGTGGCCGTCGTATTCCGAGAACATTACATTCCCTGAAGTCCCATCCAATGTTCCACCACCCGTGGAGTTGGCTTCAATGCTTTTGTGCGTCGCGAACGTAGGTCCAGTGGTTTACCAGTACCTCATTTTGCACAGTTGTATCGCTGTGAATGTCTTTAGGCGATGCACTATAAATGTTATTGCATTTCACATGTACAGTTCCATCGCGCTCACAGTTTATCTGCCGATGCACATAGAATGTTTGTTAAGAAGTTTTCATATAAATGTTTCATCATTTTTCAAACAACTTACGGGAATTCAGCCACTTACTATTAACAGTGTCCGCTGTTAATACTACCTGGCTGAAGTTCTTTGAAAGTTATATACGCCAGGAGAAACTCAGGTCTCACACACTTCATCACGATCATTGTCATAGCAATGTATGAAGAATAGTTTTTAACAATTTTCGCACACATACTTCATAGCGATTACAGGCATAGCGATGTATGTAGAATTTCTATAAAGCAGTCTCTTCCACATAAATCTCGTGGTTTTACTCATTTTGATACATATTACAGATTCTGATCACATTTAGGTAAGAATATATTAGAATTTGCTTTTCATCAGTATATATAATTACAAATGAAAATTTTACATTTTGGCTTTACATAATCTTACAAACATTACAGATATTTTAGTCAAATTTTACGTTCCTATGATTTCACCTAAAATGGAGAAGATTAGACAACCAATGGATACTTGAGCCAACAAGCCCAAGCGCACATATACTGATGGACAAATATCTAAAACAACACACTAAAATCAAACCTACAGAATTCTCGCGTTACAAGTGTGTGTAGAGAGTTTAAATGGGCCTGGCTTCACATATAACATGTGTCATATAGTACGAAGTACATCTAATCCATTCCTAGTTGATAGTGTTTGGTTGTCGTGTGGTTTTTGTGTACACGTCAATTAGTCATGAATAGACCTTGATCGACGTCACAGTTAGTCAATCATGTCTCAAAAATATTTTCATCACACTTTCGTAAATGTTATCATAGAATTTGCGTTAACATTTATGCTGATGTTGTTTATGTACGTTTGACGAAGACGATTTTCTTTTTTATTCATCTGCTGCTGGCTGGATCAGGTGAAATAAAATTTCTTATGCTACCTGATTTCCCTGCAGTAGTACTTGTGTTTAATGAATATACAGTTTACTTCCTCATTACTTATAGATACACCCTTTACTGCTTAGAATGAAAAATTTGTTTCAAATGGCTCTGAGCACTATGGTGCTTAACTTCTGAGGTCATCAGTCCCCTAGAACTTAGAACTACTAAAATGTAACTAACCTAACGACATCAAAAACACCCACGCCCGAAGCAGGATTCGAACCTGCGACCGTAACGGTAGCGCGTTTCCAGACTGTATCGCCTAGAACCGCACGGCCACTCCGGCCGGCTGCTTAGTATGAAATAATGTTAAGTCTCAACGTGCGTAAAGCCCAATGACTATTTGTTTCTGGGCTCTGAGACAGGTATGTACCAAGATGCGGTATGTTGACAACTAAATATGGACCGTAGTGCAGCAGACGCCACTTCGCGTTGCGCCACTTTAGTGCAGAAGATTAGTGGTGATTACGCAATAGTGCTTGCATGCTTGAATTCCTGACTTTCTTTAATAGCACTAGAGTAGTATCAGCGCCTTGCATTAGCATTTTGCGTCAGTGTGGTCAGTACTTCTCTATGATGCAACGGTTTGCTCCACTCATTTGATTCTTTGCGGTTGAATGTAAGCTCGTTAGGTGTATAGACTGTGTCATATACGTATATTCAGGTTGTTGTGAATGTCTTCAAGTAGTGACAAACTACTTACCCAATTAGAATGCTGTGTAGGTGTTTTTGTCCTTATGAATCTGTTCAATTATCTGAAAACTTGTTCAGTGGGATTAGATTATGCGCTTAACTTCTAGATAAATATGCTGTTAACACTATTGTCTTTTAATAATTAAGCCATTTGTACTCTGCGTTATACGTGGTGTTATCAGATAAAACTGCATTGGGTTTTCCTACGTGAGGAATGTAGTCACGTAAGAATTATCTGATGATTGAGTTAGCAGTCGGAGATTTTATGGCGTGCAGCTTAACAAGTTTAGAAAATATGTCATCAAATGCTAAAATACTCTTCACTCCACCACTACTTGTTGGATGTGGACCACTTATATACGTACTTACAGTCTATATGGTTCAAATGGCTCTGACCACTGTGAGACTTAACTTCTAAGGTCATCAGTCCCCTAGAACTTACAACTACTTAAACCTAACGAACCTAAGGACACCACACACACATCCATGGCCGAGGCAGGATTCGAACCTACTACCGTAGCGGTCGCGCGTTTCCATACTGAAGCGCCTAGAACCACTCGGCCACTCCGGCCGGCACTTACAGTCTCCAGAGGTTTGCTGGGTAGAATGTAATGTAGATCCGTCTTTCCTGACCAGATATGCATGTTTTAAGTACATTGTGAGTCAGTTGTCTCATATTAGTGAGCTAACAGTAATTGCTAAGTTTTGCAAGGCACTTCTTCATTTCATAATGTCCCCAAACTAAGTGTATGTGCCGGATTAAGTTGTGTTCATAGCCCTTATACACATCAGTTAGGCCCATCAGGACGACGAGGATAGAACAAAATATCATTACATATCAGATAACGGCTAGACTATGGATGGTCAGGTTGATCTTAGACTGAAGTTTTTACCTTGTTCCAGTGCAGATCAGTTTTGTAGAGCTGTCTTATTTCTACAAAAATCAATTTAATGTTGGTAATACTGTATACCCTGCATTAGGAGTATACTGTAGCCCCTCGCGTTTTCAAAATCAATGTTACAATCGAGACGAGACAAAGCATCGGCCATGATGGTGTCATTACCTTTAATACATACAGTCTCAAATGAGTGATTCTGCAGAGATAAGTCCCAGTGTGATAATCCAGGTTGGACTAACTTACATGTTAGCAAAAATGTCAGAGCTTGGTTATCTGTATAAATTATCGTGTGTTTAGCATACAAATAATAGTTCAACTTTTTGAAAACCCAGACAATAGAAAGAGTATTTCTTTCAGTGGTTCAATAAATACGTTCACGTTCACTTAAAGTACGGCTTGACAATCCAATGATTTTTACCTTTTCCTCTTCTCCGTTCTTAACTACTTGAAATAGGCAACAAATCAAGCCTATGCATGACGTGTCACACGCCAAACAAAATTACCTTGGGTTTTCCTAAGTGAGGAATGTAGTCACGTGAGAATTATCTGATGATTGAGTTATCAGTTGGAGATTTTATAGCGTACAGCTTAACAACGTTAGAAAATATGTCATCAAATACTAAAATATGCTTCACACCACCACTTAAATCTGGATGGTCTAAAATGTTTGCATTCACCAATGCGTGCTTAATGCATCAAAATCTTGGTGGCACTGCACAGATCAGATCCTTACCTGATTCTTCTTAAGTAAATGTAGGGGATGCTTACTGTTCAATACTTGTTGTGACAGGAAACTTCGAAAGAAAGAATCCGAGAAATGTCTTCAGTTGCTTTTTAGTGTATGGACCAGGAAAATTCCTAATACCGTCCAACTTACATGGATCAGGGCATATTCCTTGTGCATTTATTATGTGTCCAAGATACCTAATCTCATACCATCAGACTTTCGGAAAAGCATCATCCACACAATTCCGAAGACGGCAAGAGCTGACAAGTGCGAAAATTATCGCCCAATCAGCTTAACAGCTCATAGATCGAAGCTGCTTACAATAATAATATACAGAAGAATGGAAAAGAAAATTGAGAATGCACAAGGTGACGATCAGTTTGGCTTTAGGAAAAGTAAAGGGACGAGAGTGGCAATTCTGACGTTACGGCTAATAATGGAAGCAAGGCTAAAGAAAAATCAAGACACGTTCATTGGTTTGTCGACCTGGAAAAAGCGTTCGACAATGTAAACTGGTGCAAGCTGTTCGAGATTCTGAAAAAAGTAGGGGTAAGCTATAGGGAGAGACGGGTCATATATAATATGTACAACAACCAAGAGGGAATGATAAGAGTGGACGATCAAGAACGAAGTGCTCGTATTAAGAAGGGTGTAAGACAAGGCTGTAGCCTTTCGCCCCTACTCTTCAATCTGTACATCGAGAAAGCAATGATGGAAATAAAAGAAAGTTTCAGGTGTGGAATTAAAATACAAGGTGAAAGGATATCAATGATACGATTCGCTGATGACATTGCTATCCTGAGTGAAAGTGAAGAAGAATTAAATGATCTGCTGAACGGAATGAACAGCCTAATGAGTACACAGTATGGTTTGAGAGTAAATCGGAGAAAGACGAAGGTAATGAGAAGTAGTAGAAATGAGAACAGCGAGAAACTTAACATCAGGATTGATGGTCACGAAGTCAGTGAAGTTAAGGAATTCTGCTACCTAGGCAGTAAAATAACCAATGACGGACGGAGCAAGGAGGACATCAAAAGCAGACTCGCTATGGCAAAAAAGGCATTTCTGGCCAAGAGAAGTCAACTAATATCAAATACCGGCCTTAATTTGAGGAAGAAATTTCTGAGGATGCACGTCTGGAGTACAGCATTGTATGGTAGTGAAACATGGACTGTGGGAATACCGGAACAGAAGAGGATAGAAGCATTTGAGATGTGCTGTTATAGACAAATGTTGAAAATTAGGTGGACTGATAAGGAATGAGGAGGTTCTACGCAGAATCGGAGAGGAAAGGAATATGAGGAAAACACTGATAAGGAGAAGGGACAGGATGATAGGACATCTGCTAAGACATGAGGGAATGACTTACATGGTACTAGAGAGAGCTGTAGAGGGCAAAAACTGTAGAGGAAGACAGATATTGGAATACGTCAAGCAAATAATTGACGACGTAGGTTGCAAGTGCTACTCTGAGATGAAGAGGTTAGGACAGGAAAGGAATTTTACACCAACTTGTGCAAATTTATCCAGAATCTTTTCAAGGGTGTCAAGATGTTCATTCCAAGTCTCAGTGGCTATCGAAAGATTATCGACATAATGTCTAACAGTCTCAATTAACTCGTTACCAAGCACAGCATCCAAAGCAGTAATAAATGCGCCTGACCTGACGCTCAATCCGAAAGGAAGAATATAGAATTAATATGTTCGCCCCCCGAATATCAAAGCATTGAATTTTCTGGAACCAGGAGTGATTGCCACATGCCAAAACGAATTTGCGAAGTCGGTAGTGGAAAAGTACTTAGCATCTAAAAATGTCTGTAATTGTTCCTCTAAATTTTCTGTTTTCGTGCGTACAGATAGCATAATTTCATTTATGGCACGTGCGTCCAACACCATTGTAATATTTGCGTTAGGTTTCTTGACAATAAATTATGGACCTCAGTAGAGAGACGTGGAACGTTCGATGATCTTTCACTCTAACATATGTTTAAGTTCTTGCCACACCTGAGGTTCTGTGATAGAAAATTTGGTGAGGCTTGACTTTAATTTTATAAACGTATGACCAAGACCTAATATACATAGACAGTACTTGAAAAAGCTCATACCGTTCATCACCAGTAACAGCAGTGGTTTCACTGAACTTACGGCTAATCAGTATTTTCAGATCATCATGTTCTGCATCAGGTACGAGTGTCTGTGTGTTTGTTCCGTCGCTCTCCTGCCAAAATTTAATTTTGTACCCATTACAATATTTGTCATGTTTGAAAGTCCTGGTATCCACGTCAGTCATGATTTCACTGCCCTTATGTTTAAGGGAACATTACATTTCTAGAAGTGAATAATACTGTCCTTCTCACATAATATATCTAAACTTAATACAATTAGTAACTAGATTCTGGACCATGAGGAATGGCCAATGTACATTTCCATTACCTATCTGAATGGTCACAAAAACCTAGCAACAGTACTTCACTTATTACCTACGGCAGTTAAAATCATACACTTTTGAACAGGAAACTCTGACACAGGTTCAAATTCAGTCGTTTTCTTATAGAAAGTATACGACAAAACACTCACAACCGCTTCTGTGTCCAAAACGATACTGGTTGGAATACCTCTTACTATACCAGTAGCTGTAGCTAAACATACTTCATTGTTAGATGAACGACATTGTATGTTTTCCTGCAACAGTTCATCGGATATGCTCTCATCATGATTGTAGAATATAAATAACAATGGTTGCTGCTTATAACTATTTACTACATAATCACTGTGTTGTTCATCAGTGGGTGTATGAAACAGTCATTTCATATTGAAGTCGCTCCAACCCCCCCCCCCCCAACCTTCTTCAGCCATGGCCTTGGTGTACAGTAGTGACTGACTTTAGTCTGACGTCGTCGTAATTGGTGCAGGTGTTGATACAGGTGGTGGTGGAGTTTCAATGGACGCTTCCATTACCTTTACATTAGGGTATTGCATATTCCACTCTCCAAGCTGTTGTGGCTTATATAGTTGAGCTCCTTGACTTTCCTACTTTTGTGGGTCAAGTCCAGTTTTGATTTCGTACAGGCTGTGGCAGCATTTGCCACGGATATGTGTTGATGTTGTCCTGAGGTGGTGAACCAGTATTTTGATATGCATTACCGCTGTTATTGTTTCAGTTTTGCTGTTGTTTTTTTTGTTTTTGTTTCAGTTCTTGTTGTTTCCGTTTCTGTTATTTCCATTATTGTTGTTGCGGTGCCTATTGTTTGGATTGTCGCCTGTTGTGTATGATATGATTATTGTTCATATTAGGGTGTGTCTGCTGAGTTTGGTACATGTATTTGTTTGCGGAAGGAAGCTGTTGATTCTGCTGCGCTACGTAACCGACAGCGGCCGGAGCGCAAGGATAAAGTTGGCTAGCCTGCGCATTTTGCATACCATTGCCGTAAACTTTGTGGCAGCTGTTTTACCGTATAACATATAGCATATCAACATATAACATATCAACAGAATCAAAGACAGTCAGAGAATACTCTGCATCATTGTCTGGAATGTGCAGCAACTTCTTTTTAACGTTGAAAGGCCATCTGGCTTTCAGTGCCCGCAGTATATCGCGCGTAGATACAAGTTGGTCAAGAAAGTGACCCATACTGAAATATGTCTCAAAATCCCAGCGCAAATTGCCATGTTTACTACTGAAAGGCTCTGGTTCCAAAATCTGTTTCTTAAGCCGTTACTGTACCGATTGCGAACAAAATTTGCCCAAGGAAGCTCTTCCAAACTGTTCTTAAGTCACACATCGGGTGACTTCATTATATGCCCGAAAAGATGCTTCGCCCTGGATGTAACCTACAACGTGAGACATTCTCTTTCGGACGCTCCATGCGCTTGGGAACTAATTTCTAAATGCTTTCAGAAAAGTTACAGGATGTACAGTACGTTTTTCTGGGATGAAAGGTTGAAAATGCCGATCTTTAATCAGACTTTCTTATTCTTAGTCAGTGTAATGTCGATTGCTTTCAGTGTAATTATTGTAGTGATCGACTGGTGAATTGAATGGAATGTACTGCCCATAAATGTTACGATTGTAATTAGGTGTCATGCGTACGGGTGTGTACTGTTGTTGTTGTTGTCTGTATTCGGTACGGAGGATACGTGTCATACATGAGTCTGTTTTTATTACGAAATCAAACACTTTGACTATTAGTATTACTACACTATGGTAGTATATCATCGTTCAGTTGTTTCTGTTGTGCTGCGTTACATTGAGCTTCCTCACCTATGACATATTTATTATTTTTGACAAATTCAGCTATAGTGCCGTGCAAAACCGTCGGTAATTTTTCCTCTATGCGCTGGTCAAAATATTTATTTTTCTGATCAACCCTGTCATGGAATCCTTTATTTATGTTGGCCTAATGTTTGTCAGTGTGTAATTGCAGTTTGTCTGTAAGTTGTTTATCCATAGTGCTAACTTTGCCCCCAATTACAGTCATGTGTGTTTTAATGAGTTATGAACTGACGGATACGTTTTGACTTGAGTGGTACAGCTTCGCATGTAGCGTTTAAATGTTTGACTTCAGTTTGAATATCTTTTACTTCGTTTGAGTTTTATTCCCGCTGTAAGTTTAATTCGGAAAATTCGGACACTTTTCCGCTCAGTCTGGTGTTAATCTCGTCTACTCTTTCACACAAATTGTCATTACAACTTTTTAGTGCTATTAATTCAGCCGCATTTTTAAAACTGCCATGTGTTCGTTAATGTCCTTTTTGTTTGCGGTCATCCGATTTTTGTTATCAGTCGAACATACTGACAACATACTGGCGGACACTTTTCCGCTCAGTCTGGTGTTAATCTCGTCTACTCTTTCACACAAATTGTCATTACAAGTTTGTAGTGCTATTAATTCAGCCTTAGCATTTTTAAAACCGCCATGTGTTCGTTAATGTCTTTTTTGTTTGCGGTGATCCAATTTTTGTTATCAGTCAAACATACTGGCAATATTTGTCAAATGAAACTGCTCTGCCCCTGCCACGTCGTTTGACACGACGTCACGGACAAGAATGGGCTCTGAGCTGGATTTAGCTTTTTGACTAGTGGTCGTCATATTTACCAAATTTCCGTCACTGGGCATGTTAACTGCTGACTGATCATTACTGTTAGCGTCAACTCTGGTATAATTGTCCATGTGTAGTCCAATGTCCAAGTCGGATTCGGTTTGCGTCTGTCATGTGTTGTGTTCCATTTTTGCTGATTGTTTACGTGTTACCACCATGTGCTACAAGTAATGTATATTAAAAAAAACCTTTAAACTTGTTTTAGTACGGATGCATGAAGTTATTTTCGTATGGCAAAAATGTTGTCTCAACACAGCAAGAATTGCAATTAATGGTGTAATAATTAACGTTATTGGCTACTTGCCATTTTACATTGCAGACGACACATTTTGGACATTTTTTGGATTGGTATGACAGTATTGTTGTTATAAACTGTATGATAAAAATAACTTGGAATGCGCGATCTTGCGCAAAAATGCCTGCTATCGTTACGGAAAATTTTGACAAAGCTAGAAAGCAAGCTACAATTAATTACTGAAAGCACTTGGACCAGCGTGCTAATGTACAACTGCAATGCCTTACCTCGGATATAAGTATGCAGTGTAGATACAAGGTTTCATCAACAATTCCATTGGTTCGCCTTTTTGTTTGGTCTTTACAAATATTCAAGGGCAACGGCTCGTCAGACCTGATCCTATTATCCATGCAACAAAGAAAAACAACGCAGCAAATACAATAAAAGGTCCAGACACGAGGTCCCAGTTTAATTTATCGGCTTTTACGTTCTAACATGTTTCTTGTAATGGCCATTTTCGCAGTTGATGTATATAAACTGGAATTGTTTCAAAGAAAGAAATCAGTTACAGTGATGTCTAACATAAACAGTGAACTGAAAGTGAACTGTAAGATGTCCACCAGGTTGCCAGATGAGGAAAAGCAGTTAGCTTAGATGCAGTAAATTAGAAGTTACCCTTCAATTTCATAAAAAAATTAAGGAATTGCTTTTAAATCCATAACCTAGATGTTAAACAATAACCCATGAGTAAAAATGGACAAATCTTGTAATATTTCAGGACACCCACTGATGATGCCTTGTAAAAATGGCGGTACACGTCTGGGAGTAAAAAAAAAAAAAATCGATTTGCAGCAAGCAAAGAAAGGCATTTTCCTTGAAACAACTGCAATTTATTTTTACGATCTACTTTGAGTACATCAGACAACAGACAAATAACAATACACAATGATAATAGCATGTGATCAGAGTATAAGTTTATAATGGTGTTTAATACAAACTTTGGGCGCTTGACAACGGATTTTTCCGTAAGGTCCGTTCATTGTGAGTTTGACCGCGAGTGACTCTCCTGAAAATATTTCATTACTGGACTTCGTAGAATGAATAATTCCATAGCATTGCCTTGCACTGGACCATTCGTAAGGTCTGTAACACGGAACCTTCAGACATGTCAAGATGTCTTTCTATTGGAATAATACTTTGCAACATAAATGAAACTTAAAATGTGCCAAATCAAATCTGCAGTGATGGCTGATATGCGTCCGATCTGGACCGCTAATAGAGCAAAAAAGGTGCCGTCTTCTCTGGAAGACAACTGAACTGCGTAATTATTCTAATGTGTCAGTGATTTCACGCCACAATCGACACAACCGCTCATACTAATTAATATCTTAAGTAATTCTTTATTTATATTCTCAACTTACACGTACGTTTTCGCAATATATAATAAATCGAAGCCCATTCTGCAGTTGTGTCTTTAAACAAGTTAGAGACAGGTACATCTGTGAGAAGGGAGGGTACCTACGTTCTCTCTAAGGTGGGTCAGGTATATATTATAAAACTAGTTAAAAGATAGGTATCACAATCGAATAACTTGTCATCCTGCCTCGTGATGACTGAGTGTTGTGTGCTGTCCATAGTTAGTTAGGTTTAAGCAGTTCTAAGTTCTAGGGGACTGATGACCAAAGTTGTTAAGTCCCATAGCGCTCAGAGCCATTTGAACCATTTTTGAATTTGTCATCATATCTCAACGAGTAATGGGGATATTAAAGAAAGAAGTATCATTAGGAGTGTGTCAGAACTCTACATGACATTGAAAACAATATAGTCAATTTAGCGCTATTCTTTGCTTTGCGTAAGCAGATATTGATAGTAACAATTTGAGGGCGAACCATGGGAGCGTGATTCTAAGCAGTGTTGTGAGTCGAGGTCTGTCTACGAGAGTGCAAGTAGTAGTGTCGGTCGAGAGCTCGGAGACAGAAGGCGTGTCGCGCTGCCCTCACGGCGATGATGGCAGACCTTACCACTCTCAAGGCCTGATTAGATTTATACAGCCAGGAGAGATTTAGACTGCTTAACTACGCTTTAAGATGGAATTCAAGGTAAAATTCCCAATCATACTACAAAAGCAACTGCAGGGTTAGGCTCATGATTGTTAGTCCGAGTTTGCAATAAGCTTATGTTTTGCTTGTTGTTGTGGTCTTCAGTCCTGAGACTGATTTGATGCAGCTCTCCATGCTACTCTATCCTGTGCAAGCTTCGTCATCTCCCAGTACCTAGTGCAACCTACATCCTTCTGAATCTGCTTAGTGTATTCAGCTGTTGGTCTCTCTCAACGATTTTTACCCTCCACGCTGCCCTCCAGTACTAAATTGGTGATCCCTTGATGCCTCAGAATATGACCTACCAACCGATCCCTTCTTCTGGTCAAGTTGTGCCACAAACTCCTCTTCTCCCCAATTCTATTCAATACCTCCTCATTAGTTACGTGATCTACCCATCTAATCTTCAGCATTCTTCTGTAGCACCACTTTTCGAAAGCTTCTATTCTCTTCTTGTCCAAATTATTTATCGTCCATATTTCACTTCCATACATGGCTACACTGCATACAAATGCTTTCAGAAAGAACTTCCTAACAAATCTATACTCGATGTTAACAAATTTCTCTTCTTCAGAATCGTCTTCTTTGCCATTGCCAGTCTACATTTTATATCTTCTCGACTTCGACCATCGTCAGTTATTTTCTTCTCCAAATAGCAAAACTTTACTATTTTAAGTGTGTCATTTCCTAATCTAATTCCCTCAGCGTCACCCGACTTAATTCGACTACATTCCATTATCCTCGTTTTGTTTTTGTTGATGTTCATCTTATATCTTCCTTTCAAGACACTGTCCATTCCATTCAACTGCTCTTCCAAGTCTCTTGCTGTCTCTGACAGAATTACAATGTCATCGGCGAACCTCAAAGTTTTTATTTCTTCTCCATGGATTTTAATACTTACTCCGAATTTTTCTTTTGTTTCCTTTACTAATTGCTCAATATACACATTAAATAACATCGGGGAGAGGCTACAACCCTGTCTTATTCCCTTCCCAACCACTGCTTCCCTTCATGTCCCTCGACTCTTATAACTGCCATCTGGATTCTGTACAAATTGTAAATAGCCTTTCGCTCCCTGTATTTTACCCCTGCCACCTTCAGAATTTGAAAGAGAGTATTCCAGTCAACATTGTGTAAATCTCTTTTGCTTATCGGTTAAAAAAGCCTCTTTATCCTCCAAATAATAATAATTATTTTCCACATCTAAATAATATGCTGTGGCTATTAATGTTAATCTAACTCTGAAATTTAAATAATTTGTTAATCCGGCACTCTGCCATTATTGATGTCTATTTCATTGTAATTGTCACTGTCTATTATTGGTCATGATTATTCTGAAGTTTGAAATAGTCTTAATTTATGAAATCCCTTCTCACAAGTTATTTAGTATCCAACCGGAGGCAGAGAAATTTATTTCTATTGATTTCATTCTTAGTAACAATAAGCTATAGCCGCTCCTGTTGCATGTTGCTTGAGAATTGCCGTAAACTACATGGAGAAAGGCAGTCATCTAAAGAGGTGAGTGCAAAATTTGGGCGAAAACAGAGACACTGACACACAACAACACGTCGGGCATTCTTATGCAGAAATTCCGTTGCACTAGTCAGATTCTGTATCACTTGTAAATTCTTATTCAAAGACGAAGTCAGGTTGCTTAGGTATTCATTGTTACAGGTTCATTTGTTCCCGTAGTTTTTCATATTCAAATACGCAGTCAGGTAACTTATCCGAATGTCAATTTGAAATTTTTCGCTGGCTGGTGTGGCCGAGCAGTTCTACGCGCTTCAGTCTGGAACCGGGTGACAGCTACATTCGCAGGTTCGAATCCTTGCTCGGGCATGGATGTGTGTGATGTCCTTAGGTTAGTTAGGTTTAAGTAGTTCTAAGTTCTAGGGGACTGATGACCTCAGATGTTAAGTCCATAGTGCTCAGAGACATTTGAACAATTTTTTTGAAATTTTTCATTGACAATCTGTTAAGGGCTTAAATGAGAGTGGAACTGACACTCATACTACACGCACAAAGTGTTATGCAGGTTGTATTTCGATTACTGATAACTCAGGTTGCTTATCGAGTCCATTTCCACTGACGAACATAGGCATATTTGTTGTAGTTACGTTGCATATTGGCTTTATATATCCGTTGATTAAAAAATAAGTATAAATTTGAAAACTTAATAAACCACAGAATAATGCAGATGGAGAGGTAAAAATTGACACATTTGCTTGGAATGACATGTGGGTTTTATTAGAACAAAAAAAAGTTCACAAAATGTGCGACAGATGGCGCTGGACAGCAAAACGTCAGTGACTGCGCAAGAAAATCGTGTATAAAAGGAGCTGTAATGACAGAGAGAACCAAAACTAGCATCTCCGGCGGTATTCCGCAAGGTTAACGCCCTTCTATTGTGCCATTTCCGGACTAATCGAAGCGCTATGGTTTCAGGTGCCAGCCAGCCAGTCAGCCAGCCAGCCACCCCTCCAGCAGCAGCAGTCCAGCCAGCCAACCAGCCCTCCAGCAGCAGCAGTAGCGGCCCCGGTCCCCGCCCCGGCCCCGTCTGCGGCAGCAGCAGCAGCTTCGGCGGCCTTACTGCCTGCCAGCCCTCGTCGGCGTCAGCGCCAGCGCCAGCCCCAGCGCCAGCAGCTTGGGACTCTGGTCCTCGTCCGTCTTCGTCTTCTTCCGTCTACGTCTTCGTCTCCGTCTGTTCCCAGTGTTCTTTTTGTTTATCCTTGTCGTCATGTCAGCCCCTACCACCACTAAAACCACTACCACCACAGCCATAGTTTACACTTCCCCCTCCGCCGCCACCACGACCATTCCATGGTGTGCCCAGTCACACCCCCCTCTTTCCATCGCTCCTCTTCTTACTCTCTCTTCGCCCTCGCTCTTTGTCGCCCCCTCTCCAGCTTCTTCCAAGCTCCTCTCCCTCTGATCCTTTCCCCCCACTCCCCCAGTCTGTCACTGCAGCTCCAGCTAGGCTGGTGGCCCGTCGGGCCAGTGCCCATGACCCGCTCTCCCCATCGCCTTCGCCATCACCTCCGCCGCCGTCGCCGTCGCCGCCGCCGTCGCCTTCACCGTCACCGCCACCATCTCCAGCGCTGACTACTGCGTCCACGCCGGGACCTGCCTCTTCCCGCCACCTCCCTATAGCTCCCGTCCCTTATATCACAACCCTCCCTTCTGTCGCCGTTAAGCGCCCTAGTGGCACCACCACCTCCTCTGCTCTCAAAAAAGTCCCGCCCCATCCTCCTTCACCCGCCCCCTCCAGGATGCCATGGACGTTTCCCCGCCTGACCCTGCTCCCTCCACCTCCTCCTCCACCCCCCCCCCCTCTGTATACAAATACCTCCTCTCCCATACCGATCCATCCCTTCTTGAGGCTCGGAATCTCTCCCTTCTCCCTGGTGCTCCCATCTCTCTCCTCACTCCCAGATGGGATTCTGTTCTCATTTCCTCCACCAGCGCTACCCTCCATACTGACATCCTCTCCCGCCTCCCCATCACCCGTTTTGGCCCCAATGCTTCCCTCACCCCTGCTCCTTCTCCAACCCGCCAACCCAAACCCCCGCGTCGCCCGCCGCCCCTCACTGCCGTGATCACTCGGCTCAGTCTATCGATCATGGAGGAGGAGGTGTTGGCGGAGCTCAAGGCGCATCCCACACTGGAGGTGCGGGCAGTCTACCGCATATTCAACTCGGACGGCCCCACCCGACTTATGCAGGTTTTCTCTGAGGACGCCCCCTCCGTTGTCCATCTCCCAAAGGAGGGTGCTCTCCTCTTCAACCAGCGCTATAACGTAGACCCCTCCCATTCCCCTCCTCAATCCCTGCGCTGCCAGAGGTGTCTGTGCTATAATGCACACCCAACAGCCGAGTGCTGCGAGGCCCCCACCTGCCTGCATTATAGACAAGCGCACTTCCTCCGGCAGTGCCCTAACCTCCAATCCCCTCCCTCCTGCAATACCTGCAATCTCCCCCATCCCACCTACTCCCAAAGGTGTAAGGCCTGACCCCCGTCCGACCACTCCTGAACTCACCATACCTCTCCATCCTCAGGACGACCCCACCCCTCCTGTCAATTCCCTTCGTCCCCCCCCCCCCCCCCGCTGAGGACATCATCAGGTTCCTCACCATTGTCTTACATAACGTCAACCCTTTCCAGCGCCCTCACACCATCCAACATGTCTCCCTCACCGCCCGTTCCACTTTCCACATGAAAATGTATGCCACCTACTCCAAGAACCAGGCCCATTTCACCTTTTCCCGTCTTGACACCCTTGTCTAAATCCCTGTCATGGCCTGACAGCCCCGTATCCTTTTCAACAACATCCGCTCCCTTCCCGCCAACAAGAACCTCTTCTTGCACACCCTTGCACCCACCGTGTGGATGCCTTCCTCCTGAATGAAACTTTCCTCCAACATCACCACACAATCCACACGTCGCCCTACCTCCTTCACTGCTCCAATAATCCCCTCCCGATTGCGTGTGGTGGAGTTGCCATTGGTCACCACCACTGGATCCCAGTTCGGCTCCAACCTCTCCTTCCTGACCCCACCGAACACCTGATCCTTAGTCTCTTCTTCCCCGGCCTTACCGTCACATGCGCCACCATCTACCTCCGCCCTAACATCTCCACCCTAACATCGATATTCCCTTCGACTTCCTCTCCCACATTGACCGTACCTTCTCTTCCTACATCATCGACGCCGACCTCAACATCCATAGTCGTTCCGCCACCCAGTTACAGCGGTGGAATCGGTTCTTCTCCTCCCTTCAAGGAGATCTCGTTCCCATCCCCCAACACACCTGTCCTAATCCAACTCCACTCCTGATGTTATCCTTTCCTCTCCTAACATCCTTGGCTGCGTAACCATGGATGTCCTAGAGCCTATTGGTAGCGACCATCTCCCTATCCACCTCACCGTTTCAGACGGTCGTCGCCCCCGCCCCAACCCTCGTAATGACCCTCCCCCAAAGTATATCCATGACTATTCCCATGCCAACTGGAATGCCTACCGGGATACCCTTTCTATTTAGGTCGATAGCCACCCCTTCACCTACTACCACCCTGATGATGTAACCCATGCTGCGTCCTTTCTCCAGCAGACGTTGTCTGAGGCTGTAGAGGCCCACGTCCCTACTGTCGCCATCGACCCCTACCGCCCTACCTTAACCCCACAGGCTGTCCTCCTCCTCCCGACTCCAAGCTTCTTTTTGGCTGTACGTGGGGTCTGGACCGCTCCACCATACTCCACACCTATAAATCCCTCATCCTCCCGATCCTTTGTTATCCCCATCCAGCCTGAATCTCCACACCCTACCTTTTATAAATCCATCCAAATCCTTGAACCCATCCTACCTTTTTTATAAAAGCCTCAAATCCTTGAACACCATGCTCTCCGCCTCGCCTATCGCATTCAACTCCCCTCCCCCATGCGGATCCTGAACGATCTCATACCATTTCCCCACCTCCTCTTTTCCTTGAGAGGATACCGAGCCTGTACACCTCCTGCAAACTCGATCCTCCTCACCCACTTGTCTCACCCATCCTCTCCCGCCGCGTCTGTATTCCCACGTCCCATCCGGTCTCCATCTCTCCACCCTCCTTATCCTCTCCCAAGGTGGCTTCCGCCAGCTCCCCCTCCCTGATGATGCCCTCCTCCCATCCATCAACGTGTTTTCAGTGTCGTTATCGTCGAGTGTGAACGGGCCCATGTTTTTTGTGTATCTGTGACCACTATTTTTTGCTCGTCACTATGTTCATTCTGTTTCTCCAATCTGTGTTCTGTTATTGTCGACACTATGGCTGAAGAGCGGCGTAGCATGCCGCTAACAGCCTACCTGATTGTCGCAGTATGTTGACGTTATCTGAAAAGCAGCTTTTAGTGAAGCTGTATTATGAGAATGGGGAATGTGCTAGTTCAGCGTTACGATCCTATAGCTGTAGGAAGGGGATTCGAATGGGTGAAGGTCCGTTGACTAATGCAGCTGTGGCGAGAATGATTTCGAAGTTCGACGACGCGGGTTGTTTAGACGATAGACCCCCGTAGTGGCCGACCGAGCACAAGGCGTAATGCTGCTGAGACAGTTCAGGAAGATATGGAGACTGTAGGGGCTTCGTCTATGCACGGGGACGTCAGCGCTCGTGCAGTCCCACGTCTCACCGGCGTTCCATACACTACTGTTTTGTTGGCACAGAGGCGTACCCTCAGATGCTATCCGTACAAAATGCATCGACATCATAAACTGTTACCTGGCGATTTAGTGAAGCGGAGGGCATTTGCGGTGTGGGCGTTTCAAAAGATGGAAGAAGATGAGGATTGGTTGAGTAACGTGTAGTGGACCGACGAAGCTCATTTCATGCTCCGAAGGTCTGTCAACGTCCACAACTGCAGAATTTGAGCTACCGAAAATCCTAGAACTGTCATGGAAACTCAATTGTATAACGAGAAAGTCACGGTATTGGTTGGATGTACCACATCTACCGTTATCGGACCTTTTTTCTTTGAGGAAATGCGTGATTGTGGTTTTGTAGCTGTTACCGTGACGGGTGAGAGGTACACCGATATGTTACAGAATCGCATCATCCCCAGCCTGACTGGAACGAACGATGTTTATACACGATGGCGCACCAGCCATACTGCTAGACGCGTGAAAGATCTCTTGCGCGCATCGTTTGGTGATGATCGTGTGCTCAGCCGCCACTTTCGTCATGCTTGGCCTCCCAAGTCCCCAGACCTCAGTCCGTGCGATTATTGGCTTTGGGGTTACCTGAAGTCGAAAGTGTATCGTGAATGGACGACATCTCTAGAGATGATGAAAGACAACATCCGACGCCAATGCTTACCACAACTCCAGACATGCTTTACAGTGCTGTTCACAACATTATTCCTCGACTACAGCTATTGTTGAGGAATGATGGTGGACATATTCAGAATTTCCTGTAAAGAACATCATCCGAGCTTTGTTTTACTTTGTTATGCTAACTATTGCTCTTCTGATCAGATGTGGGACATTTTTTGAACTTTTGTATTTTTTTGATAACAGTATGATGGTGGACAGACGCGACAGACAGAATGATGGTGGACATATTCAGAATTTCCTGTAAAGAACATCATCCGAGCTTTGTTTTACTTTGTTATGCTAACTATTGCTCTTCTGATCAGATGTGGGACATTTTTTGAACTTTTGTATTTTTTTGATAACAGTAAAGCCCCATGTCATTTCAAGCATGTGTGTCAATTTGTACCTTCCTATCTACATTATCTACATCTACATCTACATTTATACTGCGCAAGCACCCAACGGTGTGTGGCGGAGGGCACTTTACGTACCACTGTCATTACCTCCCTTTCCTGTTCCAGTCGCGTATGGTTCGCGGGAAGAACGACTGCCGGAAAGCCTCCGTACGCGCTCGAATCTCTCTAATTTTACATTCGTGATCTAATCGGGAGGTATAAGTAGAGGGAAGCAATATATTCGATACCTCATAGAGAAACGCACCCTTTCGAAACCTGGACAGTAAGCTACACCGCGATGCAGAGTGCCTTTCTTGCAGAGTCTGCCAGTTGAATTTGTTAAACACTTCGTAACGCTATCACGCTTACCAAATAACCCTGTGACGAAACGCGCCGCTCTTCTTTGGATCTTCTCTATTTCCTCCGTCAACCCGACCTGGTACGTATCACACACTGATGAGCAATACTCAAGTATAGGTCAAACAAATGTCTTGGGACTACATTTTCTAAGGACTCTCCCAATGAATCTCAATCTGGTACCCGCCATACCAACAATTAATTTTATTTGATCGTCCCACTTCAAATTGTTCCGCACGCATACTCCCAGATATTTTACAGAAGTAACTGCTACCAGTGTTTGTTCCGCTATCATATAATCATACAATAAAGGATCCTTCTTCCTATGTATTCGCAATATATTACATTTGCCTATGTTAAGGGTCAATTGCCACTCCCTGCAACAAGTGCCTATCCGCTGCAAATCTTCCTGCAATTCGCTGCAATTTTCTAATGCTGCAACTTCTCTGTTCACCACAGCATCATCCGCGAAAAGCCGCATGGAACTTCTGACACTATCTACTAGGTCATTTATATATATTGTGAAAAGCAATGGTCCCATAACACTCCCCTGTGGCACGCCAGAGGTTACTTTAACGTCTGTAGACGTCTCTCCATTGATAACAACATGCTGTTTTATGTTTGCTAAAAACTCTTCAATCCAGCCACACAGCTGGTCTGACATTCCGTAGGCTCTTACTTTGTTTATCAGGCGACAGTGCGGAACTGTATCGAACGGCTTCCGCAAGTCAAGGAAAATAGCATCTACCTGGGAGCCTGTATCTAATATGTTCTGGGTCTCATGAACAAATAAAGCGAGTCGGGTCTCACACGATCGCTGTTTCCGGAATCCATGCAGACTCCTACAAAGTAGATTCAGGGTTTCCAGAAACATGATACGGGAGCAAAAAACATATTCTAAAAGTTTACAACAGATCGACGTCAAAGATATAGGTCTATAGTTTTGCACTTCTGCTCGACGACCCCTGTTGAAGACTGGGACTACCTGTGCTCTTTTCCAATCATTTGGAACCTTCCGTTCCTCTAGAGTCTTGCGGTAAACGGCTGTTAGAAGGGGGGCATGCACATTCGCATACTCTGTGTAGAATCGATTGGGTATCCCGTCAGGTCCAGTGGACTTTCCTCTGTTGAGTGATTCCAGTTGCTTTTCTATTCCTTGGACACTTCTTTCGATGTCAGCCATTTTTTCGTTTGTGGGAGGATTTAGAGATGGAACTGCAGTGTGGTCTTCCTCTGTGAAACAGCTTTGGAAAAAGGTGTTTACTGTTTGAACTTTACGCGTGTCATCCTCTGTTTCAATGCCATCATTCCATGATTTATTCAGTTTTCAAATTTATACTAACATTTTGATCACCCGGTACTTTACAATATGCTTAAATGTCATCTGTCAACACACAGTGTAAACAATGACTGCTGTAAAAGCGATGTTTCATTGCACATCCACATAGGCTCTAACTTCTACCCACTGTGCACATTTAATATGCTTTAATCGTCTTTCAGGCTACACCCAGTTACCCTTTGAGCACAGCAGAGAAAAGCCGAAAGAAATACGACCTTATGGAGAAGGAATGCTGTCGGAACTGTCGTAGTGTCGTCGCATTGACCCATCTTTCTCTAACAAGGAGACGGCACGACCGTGGTGTCGGGGATTTTTCCGAAATTTTGTGTGGTGAAAGAGGACCCGAACAGCTCAGGTGGTTAAAATATTCGGACGCACTACTCGGAAAATGCCGGGAAAAATCGATCCAAAGTTTCTTAGATGCCTTATGAGTATAATATGTTAGTCAATTGCCGACACGCCGTCTGGCCTACATGGTTAGCGCTTGGACCCTTACGTCAGAGGTCTCGGGTTAGATTCCTCCTCAGGCACGTTTTTTTCTTCTGTTGCTTGAAAAATTGCAGCGCATTGTTACAGAAGAATCGTGACATTAATTCCCAGGAAGACTGTATAAAAATTCATTCTATAACTCACCGTCAATTATCGTCATCAATATTCCGAGACATGCTTCAATAAACGTGGTTTGCCTCAAAATTATAAGAAACTCAAAACATTTTCGTAAATATTGATGGGCCATGTTTTTGTACAGATTTGTTGCAAACGTCCCTGTGATTGAAAAATCCGCTTTTATATGTCGCGCCAGATGTCGCAAAACTATTGCTTTGTTTGCTTTTCGATAATTACCACTGCAGTTCTTGTTTATAATTATTATATGTATAAAAACTAAATGTTTCCCAATCGACGCTGTTATTATGATTAAAAACCCAATGTTTCCTCTCATATAATTTACAGTTTAAAAAGGAAAACCCACCCCCATGAACTGTCTTGTTGGACAAAAAGAAAATAATTTTTATTCAATAATGTAACTAATTTGTTATAGATAACTTTGTGACGAATTGGTGGAATAACAAAAGAAAATGAAACAGATGAAGAAAAACTGCCGGAGAAGGAATCGAACCCGAGACCTATGGTGTAAAACTCCAAAGCGTAAACATCCAGGCCAGACGGCGGCTCATCAATGAACTAATGTTTTATACTCATAAGGCACCAAAGAAACTTTGGATCGATTTTTCCCCGGATTTTCCGAGTAGTGCGTCCGAAAATTTTAACCACGCAAGGTGTTGGGGGTCCTGTTTCACCACACAAAACTTCGCACAAATCCCCGACCCCACGGCCGTGCCGTCTCCTTCCAAGTTGGTAGAGATGGGGACTCACGCGCACGGGAGGCGAGGGTGGAGGTGCGGTCAGCCGCAGCGGCGAGTGGCCGTGGCTGGTCCACAGAGGACGCGCCAGCCACCCACGCTCAATTATTCAGAGTGGCCGACGTGTGCAGCGCGGGAACCCCCTCGGCGCGCAATCACCTCGCCCCCTGGCCCGTGTGTGTGTGTGTGTGTTTGTGGGCGCGCGCGTGCGTGCAAGTGGAGCCAAATGAAATAAACAACTGCGACCAGCAAACACTCCGCCACGAGGAGAAAAGGGGAAACTGTTCCGGGTAATTCTCCTGCCCGCGTTTTCCGCTTCCGCATTCACGTCAAACTCCGCACGATGCCCTCGCCGCAGGTGCCTCGCGAAACGGTCTATGTGGGAATGCGTAACACTTGTTTCGAGAAGACCACTCAACAGGCAAGGCTGTTTATTTCGTGGCGAGGAGAGGAGAATACGCTAGCGGATTTGTTCGCACTGCACATAAAACCAAGCTGCTGCGCTAAATACTGGAGTACACACCTCGTGTTAGGCCACACACAACAGTACGAATTATTTACTAGTACTGCAGAATGATCCGAATATCTGCAGTGATTTTTTTTTTTTTTTCGTTAGACTGAGGTAATGCGATACTGCGGCTGCAGTCCTACGGATCGTGAGTGTTAGTGTGGCAGTCCACTAGGAGGCTGAATTTAGTGAATACCACAAAAAGTAGACTGCCGTTCATTTTGCGAACGACTCAGGATATCGCTACGAGGTTTTCAGAAAAATGTAAGAGACAGATAGGTATTTTATTCGTTTCGTGTTTAATCCTCTTAATTCACATATCAATCGAGATATCGAATTAAGTGTTGTTTCTTCAACTGGAACAATGTTTCGACCTAAGAGGAAGTGGTGGCAATGGGTTGAGTGGAGAGCGATCATAAATTTAATACTTTTATTTCAGAACATAGTAGATGCTTTTTATTACAACCAATCTTAAAAACTTGTCAGGATAATACCCTAAAATCCGAAAACAGGCGGCTGAATAACAGCAGATATTCTGTAACAGAGTAAAACGTAAACTCCGTCCACAGAGCCTGCCAGGCCCAGCGGTACCGACCGGCCGCCGTGTCATCCTCAGCCCACAGGCGTCACTGGATGTGAATATGGAGGGGCATCTGGTCAGCACACCACCCTCCCGGCCGTAAGTCAGTTTCCGAGGCCGGAGCCGCTACTTCTCAATCAAATAGCACCTCAGTTTGCCTCACAAGGGCCGAGTGCACCGCGCTTGCCAAAAGCGCTCTGCAGACTGGATGGTCACCCATCCAAGTGCTAGCCTAGCCCGACAACGCTTAACTTCGGTGATCTGACTAGAGCCGATGTTACCACTGCGGCAAGGCAGTTAGCTTCTGTAATAGAGTAGTCTAATATTGATCAGAGCGAAAGGGAAGACTTCTACAATTAATTTACATCGTTATCCCGGTAACAGACCCCAGAAAATAAAAATATTAAAGAGAACGATAGATAGATAGATAGATATTCAGCGACTACAGGCCCTGAAGGCCACCCGCTGCTTCCGAAAACTGCCTCTAATCCTTCCTTTGTTGTGCCAGGTTCCACCAGACGTCTTCAAAATGGTTCAAATGGGCCTGAGCACTATGCGACTTAACTTCTGAGGTCAGTCTAGAACTCAGAACTACTTAAACCTAACTAACCTAAGGACATCAGACACATCCATTCCCGAGGCAGGATTCGAACCTGCGACCGTAGCGGTCGCGCGGTTCCAGACTGTAGCGCCTAGAACCGCTCAGCTACTCCGGCCGGCTGTCTTCAATTCCAAGGGCTGCTAGGTCGCCTTCGTAGTCCAATGGGCCGTTTGGTTTTTGGTTCCCCACGACTGCCATCGTCGCCTGTCTTCCATTTGGACGGGCTACATGGCCCACCCATTGTGTTCTTTTGCTCTTTATCTTCTGTAGGATAGTTGGTTGTCGCATCAGAAGGTAGATTTCCTCGTTTTTCCTCTTCCGCAATTTTCCATTTTCTAAAACTGGTGCCCGTATCTTCCTCATTACTCTTCTTTCAAATATTAATAGTTCTTCCCTTTCTCGCTTAGTCATGCTTCATGTTTGGGAGCCGTACATTACTACTGGGCATACAACTGTGTTGCCGATTTTCAATTTAGTGTTCACTGAGATCGATTTAGAGCCAAGCGTCTCTCTGAGGGAACGCATGCATTTCGTTCCCACTGCTATTCTTTCCTTGATGTCCATTTTTATCTTGTTTTCCGTGGTAAACGACGAGCCCAAGTATTGGAACTGGTCTACTCTCTTTAACATCTTGCCATCTATCTGCTCTTGTCTTTTTCCTAATTGCATGAACTCTGTTTTGTCTCGATTCACTTTGAGCCCTAACTTCTGTGCACAATTGTCCGTTTTCTGTTACATTTCTTTCAACTCGTGCTTTGATTCACTTAATAGTACTATGTCATGTGCATATGCGAGACAATTGAAGTCACCATCCATCTCTGCTCCAGCCCTCTCCTGTTGCCAACACTCTTTTATTACTTTCTCTAAGATGTCATTGAACAGAACACATTAGAGAGAATCCCCTTGTCTGAGGCCTGTCTCAGTCCCGAAAGTTTCTGATGTGGCTCTGTTAAATCTCTTAAAAAAATAATGTAACTATTTATTTTTAGGAAACACTCTGCTAGTAAATTTGTTTATTCTTTGATTTATCGTATTCTGTTACTGATTTTTAGTGGAGTTAGTTTTTACTATTAACTTAAAAAAAGAGATATAATATGCAAAATAATGAATTACGTAGGTTGCCAATTACTTAATATATCTGGTTTTATCGAGCGCCAGGCTTCCTACAAATTACTGTAAATGCAATAGCGTAGTATTACTCAGCTCCACATTACTATCACAGAAAATAGACAAGTTTTAATAAAATTATTTCACTGGATTCCGCACTGAATATTTTTACATAATTTCTTCCGCTCCGGCTATCAGACATTGTGCTGTGGAAAAATGTTTTTAAATGTACCGCGTAATGGCGGCTGATTGTTAACAGTCAGAGGTCATTGTTACTCGCTGCGCAGCAGCTGAAAACATGCTAAATAATTTTCATTAAATATTCTTTTCATAAGATAAATGTGGCGTAGGTTCTTGAAGTAACACACGGAGATCACTTTATACTAAAAATATTCTTACTAGGACACAGTTTACACCATTAAATATTTACAATTGCGTTACGACAGAAACAAATGCTAGCGCAGCACAATAGCTTGCGTACCATATTCTAGCTAACACCAGAACGAACAGCACAAAACAGACTAGACAGAAGAATGAACATTTCATTGTGTTTTATACTCTTACAAAGATGATAATACTTATTTTAATTATTTACACATTATAATCTCATACAATAAAAATAATGTCTTTTCTGCATCTATCGATCTATATTGTATATTTTTACAGTTAGTGTTATTACCTTTCGCACATAAATCGATGTTTGCAATTCATTTTGAGTCACATACAGTTATTTTTATTTATGTTTCACCTCTCTAATGGTGAATATTGCTCCTGGGACACGTACTGCTGCCTTTGACCCTTCCATACAAGCTTGCACCATTCTCTCTAGCTTCTCAGGGATTCTGAAGTCACGCATTGCATTATGTAGGCCATTCCTGGGGATGCTGTCAAACGCACGTTGAAAATCGACGAACAGGCTGTAGATATCGCTATCATATTCCCAATGTTTTTCAAACAATTGTATTAGTGTAAAAATGTGGTCTATTGTCGATCGGATTGGTCGCAAGCCACCTTGCTACTCCTGTATGTTGTTCCCTTTGAATGACTGCAATTTCACCTGATACGTTACATTCAACAAGCTGATTCCTCTGTAATTACCGCATTCGATTTTGCTTTCCTTCTTGTATATTGGGCATATTATAGCCAGTTTCCATTCTTCTGGCAGTGTCTCCTTCTCCCATATCAATTGGATCAGTTTATATATCTCTAAGTGTAAGCTCTCATCTCCGTCCTTGATTAATTCTGATGTTAAAGACAAATAAGAAAATAAAAATTACTCGTACACGTGAGTGTACACCAGATTCAAAAACGAACTGAATGCAAATGAGCCAGAGCCCAAATGCATTCTTACAGTAACAGTGAGAACACATACATGCCTCGTGGAGTAGCCGCGTGGTTAGAGGCGCCATGTCAATACTCGTGCGACCCCCCCCCCCCCACCCTCACCGGAGATTCGAATCCTCCCTCAGGCATGGGTGTGAGTGTTGAAGAAGTTAGTTTAAGTAGTGTGTAAGTCTAAAGACCGATGACCTCAGCGGTTTGGTCCCTTAGGAATTCATACACATTTGAACATTTTGAACACATAAAAGAACGATTGCCTGAAATATTGTGCCCACGGTCTCTGGTAAATAACACAGTGACACGAAATCAGAATCATAATAAAGCGTACGGAATTACGTTGTAATTCAAAATTACAACATTACAAGAGAACGTTTCCAAATAACTTCCCAAAATAGCTTTAGCAATTATACTCAACACCGGGAAACAACACTAACAAGATTATGGAAGGTCCATAGCTCAATCGTTGCAAAAGGGACCAGAGCAGTAATTATAGCAACACTAGATCGGAGGCATCATAATGCTCCAAGCGATCGCATTTACATAGACATACTTCCATCATCTGGCAATAGATTCAATCACGTAGCTCTGTGGTTCATTGAGTACTACTGAGCAACTGACAGAAATGACTAGAGTGAAGCAGGGGTGATCTATAACACAAATACTTAACAAGCGCGCAGTATTAGTCACACTTGCTCTGACCAGAAACCTATGTACACACCATTAACACTACTTTTTCGTATAAGACTGATACCACTCACATAAGGGAGAAAATTCGCACAGCTTGCAACAGAAATGAGAGAAGCACTATATAACAACACACTTACACAGCTTACGACGTTGCCCCAATTCGTTCTTTCCAGGAACCACAAGGAACAGACTGCTCTATAGCAGAAAGCACCGAGGGTGCTGTACTTTCGCCGGCCCCAGTGGCCGGGTGGTTCTCGGCGCTTCAGTCCGGAATCGCGCGACTGCTACGGTCGCAGGTTCGAATCCTGCCTCGGGCATGGATGTGTGTGATGTCCTTAGGTTAGTTACGTTTAAGTAGTTCTAAGTTTCTAGGGGCTGATGACCTCAGATGTTGAGTCCCATAGTGCTCAGAGCCATTTGAACCATTTTTGATGCTGTGCTTCCACTGTTGTGACAGGACGCTTGTTTATTTCCTTCCCTCTTTTTATTATTTAGTTTATTTTACTTTATTTTATTTTATTTCTTTTCGTGCCATCAGTCCTGACTGGTTTAATTCGGCCCACCACGAATTTCTCTCCTGTGCCAGACTCTACATTCAGAATAGCACTAGTAAGCTACGTCCTTCATTATTTTCTGGATGTATTCCAGGCTCTGTCCTTACTTCTAGTACCATTGAAGTCATTCCCTGATGTCTTAACAGATGCCCTATCATCCTCTCCCGTCTCCTTATCACTGTTTTCCACATATTCCATCCCTCTCCGATTCTGCGCAGAACTTCCTCCTTCTTACCTTATCAGTCCACCAAATTTTCGACATTAGTCTGTGGCACCACACCTGAAGTGCTTCGATTCTCTTCTGTTCTGGTTTTCCCACAGTCCATATTTCACAACCATACAATGATGTAAACCAGACTTACATTCTCAGAATTTCTTTCCTCAACAAAGGCCTATGTTCGATACTAATAGACTTCTCTTTGCGTGGAATCCCCTTTTTGTCAGTTTTAGTCTGCTTTTTAAGTCCTCCATGCTCCGTCAATCACTGGTTCCTTAACTTCAGCCACTTCGTGACCATAAATCCTGATGTTAAGTATCTCGCTATTTTTATATCTGCTATTTCTCGTTACTTTCGTCTTTCTGCGATTTACTCTCAGTCCGTATTCTGTACTCTTTAGATTGTTCATCCCATTCAGCATATCATGTATTTCTTCATGACTTTCACTCAGGATAGCAATGTTATCAACGGATCGTATCATTGATATCCTTTTGCTTGAATTTTAAGTCCACCATCATTGCTTCTTCGATCAACAGATAGAAGAGTTGGGGCGAATGACTGCATCCCTGTCTTACACCCTTTTTACTCCGAGCACTTCGTTCTTGTCTGTCGTCTCTTATTACATCTACATCTACATCTACATCCATACTCCGCAAGCCACCTGACGGTGTGTGGCGGAGGGTACCCTGAGTACCTCCATCGGTTCTCCCTTCTATTCCAGTCTCTTGGCTCTTTCCTCTTGTACAGTATTAGACATAAAAACTGGCCGCCGGCCGGCCGCCACAGAGACTAAGTCCGAGTCGTTCACTTAAGGTGGCCAATAAAACTGACCGCCACTCACAACTCTAAGTCAGGATATCTGCACAATCTGGCAACACTGTAAGATGCGGAAGTGTTAGGAGGAAGTGCTGTCTACTTAGAGTTGTTCTCGAACTCCATCAGCCCGTGTCCTAGTGGTAATCGTCGTGCATTCTAAACTTGCAGCAGCATGTTCGCCTGCAGTGTATTTTTTATTTTTATAAACCACATGTAGATCTAAAGTTATGAGTCGGATTGAACGTGGAAGATAATTCGCTTAACATTCTAACCACCAGCAATAACAAGTATTCGAGAAACAATTCCGCAACACAGCTCGTGGCTGTGTCGCGATCATAACAGCTTAAGCTCGAGCGTTTCCTCGCGCTGCACCGGCTACCGGCCACCAGTAATACGCCACCCGCCGCCTGAAATCCGGCGCCGTCCATGTGAAGGCGGCGCCACGCTGTCAGTGTACGTATAAACTGAACGTATAACGCAGAGGAGGCAGCTAGAAAGATTTGAACTGTGTTTGGAGCAAGTGCTTTTGGGGAAAATACATGAAAGACCAGTTGTGGCATGAATGATTTTCCAAATTAAGGAAATCCCGACTACTGATATATGTGATAGATTACCATTGTACCATCTTGCGACACTTGCATTCAACAGGCAAAGTTCAGAAGTCTGGTGTAGGAGTACTGCATGCTCTAATTCGAAACAACAAAAATCAACGGAGTGACTATTATTGAACGTCATCAGACCGCTCATTGAGCATTCTATGCAGTACTGTTAGTGGTGACGTGTTATGATGCCTTTATCGTTAACTTCCTAAGAAAAAAATGAAAAGCTGAGCCCCACCAAAAGACGTGAACTCGAGCAAAGAGTAGTGTGAACATAATATTTTACATCTGATAGCTCCAAAAGAGGGTTTTGGGCTACGAATTCTGCCCCAAGGGCTGTGTGCAAAACAGCTGGATTTTTTTGGCATCAACTGAGATACCTTTCGGTCGCAGTGTAAGAAAATCGAACAACAAAACTACATCACCTGTGCTACTGCATGATAACGCACTAGCTTTAGTTGAGAAACAAAACTATCCAGGAGATTGATAGGAAAGTCATCTCTTAGACACTTGTATTGACAAGGAAGTCCTCTCTCAAGCACTTGTTTCTCTCAACATATATTAGTAAAATTTTACCTCTCCTGCTCCTGGTCGATCAACCATCAAGGCAATTCATTTCTAGACAATAATACAGTTAAATTTACTCTGGTTTAATGACATCGTTAGAACCAGTGGAATTCTCTGAGGACTATGAGACCTAACTTCTAAGGTCATCAGTCGCCTAGAACTTAGAACTAATTAAACCTAACCAACCTAAGGACATCACACACATCCATGCCCGAGGCAGGATTCGAACGTGCGACCGTAGTGGTCGCTCGGCTCCAGACTGTAGCGCCTAGAACCGCACGGCCACTCCGCCCGGCTAAACTAATGGAGAAGGCAATTAAAATATTGACTGTACTATACAAATTAAAATCAGCTTACTACAGGAACATCATGACAGCAGTCTATCTTAATAAAGCGTTAAGTGTCTGTAATATGATTGAGCCTATTTTAACAGGAATTAGTAGGATGTTACCGACTTTTGACTTCGTAAATATTTGTATTTACTTTATATCCTGTATCATTCGCAAGTATTATGCAAATGTGGCATTTCATAGATAAATTATGTATTCACAACAACAAAAAATATGATAGCAGAAAACAAATATGACATTATGAGCCGGACGGAGTGGCCGAGCGGTTCTAGGCGCTACAGTCTGGAAATACGCGACCACTACGGACGCCGGTTCGAATCCTGCCTCTGGCTTGGATGTGCGTGATTTCCTTAGGTTAGTTAGGTTTAAGTAGTTCTACGTTTTGTGGGCTGAAGTCCCATAGTGCTCAGAGCCATTGGAACCAGTTTTTTGACATTATGAATTTGGCAGTTGCGTACGGTTTTCGCACTGACACTAAGGGTTACTGAAAGTAGCAACACGAATTTTGCTCGAGCGTTTTCTTATGATTCCCTTATTGACTTTGTAGCTGCCTGCTTCTAGCTCTGCTACAAAAGAAGTAAAAATCTAGCCTTCAGCGAGTCTCCAAAGGCGAACGAAAGCAACTGGCACCTGGCAGCCACGCATGTTAGCTGGGAAATGGTTTTTTCCTAATGTGGGAAGACATCGTTTTGTGATTGAATTGTTGGCAGATGTCAGTCAGACGTGTGCAGTTGGACTAAGCGTCTCGGCGTGTTGAATTTGTACCAATGATTTATCTACAGGTTTTTTCTGTCCCAAATAGAGAGTTGAGGCCTCCCATTAGTATTATCACGTCAACTTAGTGAATTTTCCTCATAGTATTTTCGAGTGTGTTCCCGAATGTTTCGACATTCCCGGTGTTTTTCTTATTTTCGATGTTGGTGGGGGCACGTTTATTGATGAGTGTATATTTTTTACTCTGAATGAGCATAGTCATAAGTCGAATGTTGATGGGTGTGATTTCTTTGACAGAGATGATGATAGATCTGTTTTTGAGAAAGGATGAGAATTTTTTGTCGGTCGATTTCTTTTGTGAGATTATTTAGTTTTCGTGTTTGGGACAATGTATCGATGTTTAGTTTTCAAATGCATGTTTTCTGCTTGTAGGGCAAGTTACAAGAGGTCTTCAATATTCTCTGCCTTGCTAACCTGGACTCCCCAGAATCCGAAATGCCAAATGCCGCCTGTCGACCGCTGGGTTGAGTACCACCTAAGGTAAAGCTGACTTTGCTTGCATAGTTGTTGTTTGCTTGTGTTCCATTGGTTTGGCTTCGGTGATACGAGGACCGGACAGGACAAGAGGGTGTTGAAGCCTTTGGAAGCAAATATTTCCAGCCCAGATGATGGAACTAACAGGCGGTGACCAGAGTAGCAGTAATTTTCACACTGACATTTCTGGATTTTGGATTCAAAGGATTTAGTAGCCGTTCAGGATTGTATTTGGTTCACACCAAGTATTTGATTTCCTCGGTACCACCCATTTGGTAGAGGGTTTCCCCTATCCGCGACACATGATTGTTATTAATATTATTATTGTTATTATTATTATTATTATTGTCATTATGTCGTCAGAAAATCCGATATGGTGTATCATCCTACCACTGAAATAGATGTGTATTGTTCGATTCAGTATTTCCATCACATACATAACGGTTGTAATTACGTCACATTGCTGCTAGTAGACATATTTCTCACCTTTTCTTAGACAATTGGTACCTGTTACTCCATCATAGGAATTTATGTGCGCAGCATTGTTGCAATACAGACGTTTAAATTATCCGATTTCTGTAATTTCATTTTGATACTAGACCGTTCTAATCGGATTCAACAATCAGTCTTCATGTTGATATACGGCTACGTCTCTCATCATATCATAAGCAGGGTAAACCACAGTCTTAATCGGAATGCTGAATCTAGATCACTTATCTATGACCCGGCCTTACTTCTTAAATACCGTGGAAAATAATAATCCAATATGCTTAATACAAACACGTTATTTAAATATAAATACACTCCAGGAAATTGAAATAAGAACACCGTGAATTAATTGTCCCAGGAAGGGGAAACTTTATTGACACATTCCTGGGGTCAGATACATCACATGATCACACTGACAGAACCACAGGCACATAGACACAGGCAACAGAGCCTGCACAATGTCGGCACTAGTACAGTGTATATCCACCTATCGCAGCAATGCAGGCTGCTATTATCCAATGGAGACGATCGTAGAGATGCTGGATGTAGTCCTGTGGAACGGCTTGCCATCCCATTTCCCCCTAGCGCCTCAGTTGGACCTGCGTTCGTGCTGGACGTGCAGACCGCGTGAGACGACGCTTCATCCAGTCCCAAACATGCTCAATGGGGGACAGATCCGGAGATCTTGCTGGCCAGGGTAGTTGACTTACACCTTCTAGAGCACGTTGGGTGGCACGGGATACATGCGGACGTGCATTGTCCTGTTGGAACAGCATGTTCCCTTGCCGGTCTAGGAATGGTAGAACGATGGGTTCGATGACGCTTTGGATGTACCGTGCAATATTCAGTGTCCCCTCGACGATCACCAGAGGTGTACGGCCAGTGTAGGAGATCGCTCCCCACACCATGATGCCGGGAGTTGGCCCTGTGTGCCTCGGTCGTATGCAGTCCTGATTGTGGCTCTCACCTGCACGCCGCCAAACACGCATACGACCATCATTGGCACCAAGGCAGAAGCGACTCTCATCGCTGAAGACGACACGTCTCCATTCGTCCCTCCATTCACGCCTGTCGCGACACCACTGGAGGCGGGCTGCACGATGTTGGGGCGTGAGCGGAAGACGGCCTAACGGTGTGCGGGACCGTAGCCCAGCTTCATGGAGACGGTTGCGAATGGTCCTCGCCGATACCCTAGGAGCAACAGTGTCACTAATTTGCTGGGAAGTGGCGGTGCGGTTCCCTACGGCACTGCGTAGGATCCTACGGTCTTTGCGTGCATCCGTGCGTCGCTGCGGTCCGGTCCCAGGTCGACGGGCACGTGCACCTTCCGCCGACCACTGACGACAACATCGATGTACTGTGGAGACTTCACGCCCCACGTGTTGAGCAATTCGGCGGTACGTCCACCCGGCCTCCCGCATGCCCACTATACGCCCTCGCTCAAAGTCCGTCAACTGCACATACGGTTCACGTCCACGCTGTCGCGGCATGCTACCAGTGTTAAAGACTGCGATGGAGCTCCGTATGCCACGGCAAATTGGCTGACACTGACGGCGGCGGTGCACAAATGCTGCGCAGCTAGCGCCATTCGACGGCCAACACCGCGGTTCCTGGTGTGTCCGCTGTGCCGTGCGTGTGATCATTGCTTGTACAGCCCTCTCGCAGTGTCCGGAGCAAGTATAGTGGTCTGACACACCGTTGTCAATGTGTTCTTTTTTCCATTTCCAAGAGTGTATATGAACTAACGAGATAACACTTTATTTACAGAGCCCCATCCATCAAAGCAGAGCAGTGCGAGATTGGTTTCAGGGCCAAGAGAGGATAAAGAGGTTGCCGTTTGTTCCACAATCACCAAACATCAACCAGATAGAAAAAATAAGGGCAGAGGTTACAAGGTCATTGCCATGTGGACCTTCGAATGCAAGCGACCTTTGGACGAATACAGAAAATGTATTGTGGGAAGTAAACATCACGCTATACTGTCAACGACTTAATGAAATCAATGGCCCTATTCCTTCGAGAAATTTCACGCAATGATCGTGGGTGGGTTGGTTACTAAAAGTATACTCGTCCACAAAACCCATGTGGACAATTATCTGATAATCGGTCATGCTTAGCTTCGTCGCAGTTCTTTACATTACAAGTCCATTTACTTTCAGTCTCCTCCTTACAATTCTTGCAGTGCAAGGTAATTGAAAAATCTCATCCACTCAACGCCAGCTGAGGAATTGACTGGCGCATGTGTTGTTCAAAACACAGTAGTTGTCTCCCTCACTGGAATCAATGACTGTTTGTGTGTGTGTGTGTGTGTGTGTGTGTGTGTGTGTGTGTGTGTGTGTGTGTGTGTGTGTTTTCGTGTTCACGCACAGTCTGAATCAATACTATTAACATTAGAGTCACAATCAACAATAAATATTGCATCAAATATGACTGTAAAGTATTTGAATGCGATGGGAAGTTACAAAGTGAATTCTTACCCAACCCACGTCCTGAATATTACGTTACGTAAGATGTACTAACTCCACAGTATCATTAGCAGAGACAGTGCGCTCTTGTTTTCGAGGCTCACGACAAGTGCAGCGATCAGCTGTGCCCAATGCCGCCGCGATTTATTTATGTTGGCTGAGCGTGGACACGTTGCAGATTCTTTGCCATTAACAGAAATAAACCACCTTGGCTCTGACTGCAGTGAGCGGATGTCACTGCCTGCTTGTTCTTATAGTAACCAACGTGAGACTCTACTCACAGGTGCCACGGAGGAATTGCAACTGGTATCATGGCATTAGTCATCTGAATACTAACCAGTGATGAAATGTCCACTTTATTTAAATCCTAAGAATATAGGAACCTTCTCACAAAGTAATGGGTTGTGAAGCATAATATGACACCAGATTCATATCGTAAGCGCTATCGGAAACGAAGAAAGCTCGGAGCTGTCCATTCTTTTGTCCAACAGTCTGTTTCCTTTCATGCATTATTCCCGCTAGGAGATTCTTATTTAAGGACTTGTGGGCATCTTCAGTAGAATAAGCCTTGAGTTATTGTGCTAAATAACGGTACGCAAAAATGCAGCAAAGGCTAGTTCCCCTAGAACATCGAGTATATTTGCACATGTCTGTATTCAGCAATGACTGACAGCTGCCACAACACTTCGCAGAAGCCATGCGGCAGGCACTGAGCGAGGTGGCGCGGTGGTTAGACACTGGACTCGCATTCGAGAGGACGACGGTTCAATCCCGCGTCCGGCCATCCTGATTTAGGTTTTCAGTGATTTCCCTAAATCGCTCCAGGCAAATGACGGGATGGTTCCTCCGAAAGGGCGCGGCAGACTTCCATCCCTAATCCGACGAGACCGATGACCACGCTGTCTGGTCTCCTTCCCCAAACAACCAAACCAACCATGCGGCAGGCAACACAACCGTGCGTGCACTTCATACTTCATTCAGTAAGACGAGATGTGATGGAAAGAAATGTCAAATTTGCGTCGTTTTCCCAGTCGTATTCAATCCCGAATGAGGTGTTATTAAGGTAGTTGAGCGTTCTAGCAATTACACTTTTATAATTCACATATGAGTGTTTCGATGGTCAAAAGAACCAGTTTGTGTGAAACCATGGGAACTTCATTACTATCAAACTACAAGAAATTGAGACAATACGTGGACTCTTCTCTTCGCTGGGTGACCTATTACTGTTATTTAGGATTCTCTCCTTCCTAGCCGTAATGCAAATGGAACTTCACAGGCGCTTTCCGCTGTTCTTGACAAACGTCAGCAACTTGTAATCACTGCGAGTCACAACTGCGTGATGATAATGGTTCAGGTTGTCAGTAGTTGTGGTGGTGTGATTCTGTCAAACTGCGCTCAGTAACGTTAATGATGGCGCATATAATTTAGCACTGACTGCCTACTTACGTAAAGATAGTGCTGTGGCGTCGTCGCCTCTCTTTATTTGGCCTCAGCTTGAGTAATCCGATTTATCGAACATTGAAATACAGCAAATGACGGCAGATGAAAATTTGTGACCGACTGGGGTTCGAACCTGGACCTCCTGCTTACTAGACACACGTACTGATCACTGCACTATTATTTTTTTTAATTTGTGAGGACTTTCAGCATCAGGTAGGCGGAGGCAAAGAAGTGAGTGTTCGAAGATCCGAGACCTACTCACAATGCCTCCCCCATACCTATCACTGAGTGCGCAGAATTATTCCCATGTATTCCATGTTTGCACCCATATATTACTTTAAATTGTAGAACAAAACTAATGCAGCTATTAAGGTAAAATAAATTACAGATTGAGTCCTCCAGTGGCGTACGTTCCTTGTAGAACATAACTTATAACAGCGAAAATGGTGACGGAAAAATACATAGGAAACATTCATGCACAAATATGTTCACAGTGTAAGTTATTATGCACTGGATGCATATGAGGTATGTAACGAAGCCATTTATTTTTCAACAAATGAAAGAAATTTCGGAGCCGGCGGTGTTTTGCCAAATTAGAACAGTTCTGATTTTACAATCAACGTAAAAGAATATTCCAGGGATACAAAAAGTAAAAGAATAGTATTCTTCTTAAGAATATTCCAGGAATAAAAAAGTGAAAGAATAGTATTCTGCTTCTAATTAATAAAACTGTCAACCTCTTTGTAGCCCACCTAAGGCAACAGATAAAAAAAATTTGAAACCATTCCTTATATTTGTTATTCTTCTTCATCTAAAAATGTACTTCTGTGATATAAAACATGTACTCTTCTAAGTTTTGTTTGTTACGACGTAAAACAGAAACTGTCCTAGAAGCCACGAGTAACTGTTATTCTTTGGGGACTGGTAACAGCTACAGTCTGGTTGTAAAGCTTCAGTTATCTGTTCTTTCAGATATGCCCGAAAGAAAATGCTTCATGGGAGTCTGCAACGACCTTCGATCTAGTTGCAGGCGCTGATAGAGATTTCAGAGCTGCTTGGTTGTGTGAATAAAAGTAGAGGCTACGAGTTTTGTAGGGTCTACTCTAATTGTTATCAGCTTTCCTGACGGATACTCTGCCTTTGCTCGAAACGTGAAGACTTAAGGTGAACTCGAACATTCCATATGGCGAAAATTTCACATTAAAATAACAGTTACAATAAGCGGCAGAAAAGCACCTGTGAACCAACGGTTAATAACGCAATCATAATTAGTGGAATATGACAAATTCCATCTGTCATCTGATCAATGTGAAAAAGTTCTTTTTTCATCTTCACATCACCGCAGTATGAACTCAAGAGTGTCATAGGACACCTATAGTTAATTTCGTTGTGATCGTTTTCAATGACAGAAAGACCATCTGACTTGAAACGTACTTTTCCAGTGGGATTTGAATCTTTGGCTACAGTTGCAGTAGCACGTCCAGTGAGGTATGAATAATTTGAGCAATCACTCATTGCTGCAGTATAGGCTAGGGCAGAAAGAAGCAGGTTTCCGACAAAGTAAACGGTAGCATACACTGTCGCTGTCACTTACCAAACAGGAATTGTTCAGAAAATTACAGCTATATCTAGTGAAATGAGTATGTTGATGGAGCTGCAGTCCGGCACTATCACTGAGTAGCCAAACATTTTCCGAATAGCGCTTAAGATAAAAATGTGTGTGTGTGTGTGTGTGTGTGTGTGTGTGTGTGTGTGTGTGTGTGTGTGTGTCTGTCCTTTCGGACATTTCCGAAATAACAGACACTACGAATCTAAATAGACAGCCTTGTTAATCAGTTAAAGATTGAAGGACAGATGTCTAGGCTGTCATGGGAATTAAAACAGAACAACGGTGTCAGATGACAATTTGTGCCTGACCAAGTTCGAACCCGGATTCGTAGTGTCTTTTCTTTCGGAGATTTCCGAAAGAACAGACACCACACATATATCCATATACAGCGTGTTATATGCCATTTTTTCTGCAATTTGTCAATACTAACACCTCCTACAATATTTACTATTCCTCCTGAAAAATCCTGTATAATTATTTGGGTCACGACGGATCGTCGAAAATTTTCAGTGCTAGACGCACGACATCGTCCGAACGCTCGCAGGAATACAATGTGGCAGCAAACGAGTGGAATGATGGCCGGGTAGGGGAGGGGGGGGGGGGGGGGGGGGTACCACGCATGTTGTATGCAGCAAAGATGGGAATTCGTGTCTGACGACGAGCGTGCGTAGATAGGTGCTGCAGAGAGGTTCGCTTCTGTGTCCCGACGGTGCCCACCGTCGGAGGTTCGAGTCTTCCCTCCGGCATCGGTGTGCCTGTTGTCCAGAGGGTAAGTCAGTTTAAGTTAGATTAAGTAGTATCTAAGCTTAGGGACCGATGACCTAAGCAGCTAGGCCTCATAAGTTTTTACTACAAATTTACAATAGAAAATTCTGCATCTCGGTACTTACAATAGTGCAATTGGCGCGCACTGGTTACATGTAACTGATGAGAGACTCCAACTCGGATTGTGGTTAAGGGCGAATCCAAGGGCATGGCCACGAACAACTGGGAACGGAAACTTAATGTCTTCGGAACGTTATTGAAGGACCATGACATGTTATCGTTAGACCGACTGCAAAAAGTTTAGTTTATAAATACATACATACTTAGAAAAATATATCATGCCGCAGCATTTTTACCGATACCGCAGGCCATTTAACAGAAAATATTAGCTGTAGCCTCTTGGTATGTGTGGAAACAAAATACCTTCAAATTATCCTCCCACACGGCGACTTTACGGAGGCTAAACGGAGGACCTGGAATCAAAGACGTACTTTTAAACTAATACGTGCCACTAACACAGGCATTACGAAACTTCTATTCCACTCTTTAAATCCTGGAGATAGGAACGCTCCTGTTAGTGTAGCATGCCAGCCTAGATTACGTCCGAAAGTACTATGGCGATTGGAGCTATATACGACTTCCACCAGCACAAACCAACACTAGAAACGACTATGATTATATTACCAGACATCGTCTTCACAAACCAATTCCGGTAAATTAACCGACAAAAAAATGGAGGAACGTCTGGAAAAATATTAACAGTAAAATTCTACCAACTAGAGCCAGTGCCGACGTTGTAAACGAAACCGTACCCACAGCGAAACGGTTATGGAAAATAAAATTGAGACCATCTCCATAAGGAATGGTTTCAAATTTTTTTATCTATTGCCTTAGGTGGGCTACAAAGACGTGGACAGTTTTATTAATTAGAAGCAGAATACTATACTTTCAATTTTTTATTCCTAGAATAATCTTTTACGTTGGTTCTAAAATCAGAACTGTTCTAATTTGGCAAAACCCCTCCGACTCCGAAATTTCTTTCATTTGTTGAAAACTAAATGGCTTTGTTACAGACCTCATATGCATCCAGTACATAATAATCTTAAACTGTGAATATATTTCTGAATGAATGTTGGTTATGTATTTTTCCATCACCGTTTTCACTGTTATAAGTTATGTTCTACAAGGAACGCACGCCATTGGTGGCTGCAATCTGTACTTTATTTTACCTTAATAACTACATCAATTTTGTTCTACAATTTAAAGTAATATATAGGTGCAAACATGGAATACATGCCAATAATGCAGCTGCTCGTGACAGGTATGGGGGTGGCATTAAGACCAGGCCTCGGATCTTTGACCCCACCCCTCTTTGCCTCCGCCTTACTGGTGCTGAAAGGGGAAACCCTACCCCATATGGGTGGTACAGCGGAAATCAAATACTGGCGGCCGGGGTGGCCGAGCGGTTCTAGGCGCTACAGTCTGGAACCGCGCGACGGCTACGGTCGCAGGTTCGAATCCAGTTTCGGGCATGGATGTGTCTGACGTCCTTAGGTTAGTAATGTTTAAGCAGTTGTAAGTTCCAGCGGACTGATGACCTCCGAAGTTAAGTTCAAAAATGGTTCAAATGGCTCTGAGCACTATGGGACTTAACATCTTAGGTCATCAGTCCCCTAGAACATAGAACTACTTAAACCTAACTAACCTAAGGACATCACACAACACCCAGCCATCACGAGGCAGAGAAAATTCCTGACACCGCCGGGAATCGAACCCGGTAGGGTAGGGCGTGGAAAGCGAGAACCGAAGTTAAGTCCCATAGTGCTCAGAGCCATTTAAACCATATTTGAATTATACAGGTATTTAAGAACAGTAGAAGGAGCATTGCAGCGAACTGATCACTTAACCAAGTGCAACATCGAGTACCTGTGTAATGAATCATTCCAGCTGTATAGCTGAAGGTAATATTTTTAAGCATTCATTGCACAGTTAATGTAATACTCGCATGATTATCTCTGTATCATTAGCAGCACTCAAATGAAGTACTATGTTCGTTAAATTGGATCACTCAAGCTGAGGCCAAATAAAGAGAGGCGAAGATACCACAACACGATCTTTACTTAAGTAGGCAGCCAGTGTTAAATTACGAGCGAAACCATTAACGTTACTCTAAGCAGTTTGGCAGCATAACACAACTACGGAACCATTATCATCTCGCAGTTGTGACTCGCAGTGATTACAGGTTGCTGATATTTGTCAAGAACAGCGGAAAGCGCCTCTGAAGTTCCATTTGCATTACGACTAGGACGGAGAGAATCCTAAATAACAGTAATAGGGTCACCCAGCGGAGAAAAGGGACCATGTATTGTCTCAAGTTCTTGCAGTTTGACATTAATGCAGTTCCCGAAGTTTCACACAAACGGGTTCTTTTAGCTATCGAAATGCTCATATGGGATTTATAAAAGTGTATTGCTAGAACGCTCAACTGCCTTAGTAACACCTCGAAAGCGACGTTAATTTGACGTTTCCATCCATCGCCTGGCTTCTTACTGAATGAAGTCTGAAGTGCAAGCACAGTTGTTGATTACCGCATGGATTCTGTGAAGTGTTGTGGCAGCTCGCAGTCATTGCTGAACACAGACATGTGCAAATATCCTCGATGCGCTAGGGGAACTAGTTTTGCTGCATTTTTGCATACCGTAATTAGCACAATAACACAAGGCTTATTCTGCTGAAGAACTTGATGCCCGCAAGTCCTTAAATAACAATCTCCTAGAAGGAGTAATGCATGAAAGGAAGCAGACTCTTGGACAAAAGAATGGACAACTCCCTACTTTATGCGTTTCCGTTAGCGCCTACGATATGAATCTAGTGTCATATTATGCTTCACAACCCATTACTTTGTGATAAGGTTCCTATATTCTTAGGATTTATATAAAGTGGACATTTCATCACTGGTTAATATTCTGATGACTAATGCTATGATACCCGTTGCAGTTGCTCCATGACACCTGTGAGTAGAGTCTCACGTTGGTTACTATAAGAACAAGCAGGCAGTGACATCCGCTCACTGCAGTCAGAGCCAAGGTGGTTTCTTTCTGTTTATGGCAAAGAATCTGCAACGTGTCCACGCTCAGCCAACATAAATAAATCGCGGCGGCATTGGGCGCTCCTAATCGCTACACTTGTCGCGAGCCTCGACAACAAGAGCGCACTGTCTCTGCTAAAGATACTGTGGAGTTAGTACATCTTACTTAACGTAATATGCAGGACGTGGGTTGGGTAAAAATTCACTTTGTAACTTCCCATCGCATTCAAATACTTTAGAGTCATATTTGATGCAATATTTATTGTTGATTGTGACTCTAATGTTAATAGTATCGATTCAGACTGTGCGTCAACACGAAAACACACACACACACACAAACACACACACAAACAGTCATTGATTCCAGTGAGGGTGACAGGTACTGTGCTTTGAACAACACATGCGCCAGTCAATTCCTCAGCTGGCGTTGAGTGGATGAGATTTTTCAATTACCTTGCACTGCAAGAATTGCAAGGAGGAGACTGAAAGTAAATGGACTTGTATGCTAAAGAACTGCGACGAAACTAAGCTTGACCGATTATCAGATAATTGTCCACATGGGTTTTGTGGACGAGTATACTTTTAGTAACCACCCCACCCACGATCATTGCGTGACATTTCTCGAAGGAGTAGGGCCATTGATTTCATTAAGTCGTTGACAGTATAGCGCGATGTTTACTTCCCACAATACATTTGCTGTATTCGTCCAAAGGTCGCTTGCATTTGTAGGTCCACATTTCAGTGACCTTGTTACCTCTGCTCGCATATTCTCTATCTGGTTGATGTTTGGTGATTGTGGAACAAACGGCAACAGCTTTTTCCTTTCTTGGCCCTGAAACCAATCTAGCACAGCTCTGCTATGGTGGATGGCGCTCTGCTATTGTAAACAAACTGTTATCTCGTTAGTTCATATATTTACATAACGTGTCTGTAATAAGCAAATTGGATTATTCAGTTCCACAATATTTAAGAACTCAGGCCGGGCCATAGATAAGTGATCTAGATTCAACATTTCTATTAAGAATGTGGTTTTCCCAGCATATGATATGATGAGATTCGTAGCCGTATACCCATATTAAGACTGACTGGCTGAATCCGATTAGATCGATCTAGTGTCAAAATGAAATTAAAGAAATCGGATAATTTAAATGTCTGAATTGCAACAATGATGCGCACATAAATTCCTATGATACAGTAACAGGTAGCAACTGTCTAAGAAAAGGTGAGAAATATGTCTACTAGCAGCAATGTGACGTAATTACAACCGTTATGTATGTGATGGAAATACTGAATCGAACAATACACATCTATTTCAGTGGTGGGATGATACACCATATCGGATTTTCTGACGACATAATGACAATAATAATAATAATAATAATAATAATAGTTCCGTGTGGTGGATAGGGGAAACCCTCTACAATATGGGTGTTACCGAGGAAATCAAATACTTGGTGTGAACCAAATACTAACACAATCCTGAACGGCTACTCAATCCGTTGAACCCAAAATCCAGACACGTCAGTGTAAAAATCACCGCTACTCTAGTCACCGTCTGTTAGCTCAATATCTCGGCTGAAAATATTTGCTTCCAAAGGCTTCAACACCCTCTTGTCCTGTCCGGTCCTCGTATCACCGAAGCCAAACAATGGAACACAAGCAAACATCAACTATGCAAGCAAAGTCAGCTTTACCTTAAGGTGGTACACAACCCGGCTGTCGACAGGCGGCATTTGGTATTTCGGATTCTGGGGAGTCCAGGTTAGCAAGGCAGAGAATATTGAAGACCTCTTGTAAATTGCCCTACAAGCAGAAAACATGCATTTGAAAACTAAACATCGATACATTAACCCAAACACGAAAACTAAATAATCTCACAAAAGAAATCGACCGACAAAGAAATTCTCAACCGTGCTCTTCAATAATCACGACTAACAGACAATGAAACATTGCATTATGTAAACCATTGTATCTTCAAGAGCAAAATACAACAAAAGGTAGCGAAAGGCATACCAATCCTCGGCATTGCATTTCTTGAAAACAGATCTATCATCATCTCTGTCAAAGAAATCACACCCATCAACAATCGACTTATGACTATGCTCATTCAGAGTAAAAAATATACACTCATCAATAAACGTGCCCCCACCAACATCGAAAATAAGAAAAACACCGGAAATGTCGAAAAATTCAGGAACACACTCGAAAATACTATGAGAAAAATTCACTACGATGACGTGATAATACTAATGGGAGACTTGAACTCTCTATTTGGGACAGACAAAACCTATAAAAAAATCATTGGTATAAATTAAACACACCGAAAAGCTTAGACCAACGCCACACGTCTGACTGACATTTGCCAACAATTCAACCTCAAAAGGTTGTCTTCCCACTTCAGGAAAAAAACATTTCTCAGGTAATATTCTTGGCTACCAGGTTCACGCAGCTTTCGTTCGCATTTCGAGACTCGATGAAAGCCAGATTTTTAATTCTTTCTAGCAGAGCTACAAGCAGGCATAAAAAATTCAATAAGGAAATCGAAAGACAACGCTAGAGCAAAATTCGTCTTGGTACTTTCAGTAATCCTTAGTGTCAGAGCGAAAAACATACGGTACTGCCAATTTCATAATTCCACTTTTGTTTTCTGCCGACATATATTTTGTTGTAGTGAATACATAATTTTATCTATGAATTGCCACATTTTCATAATACTGATACAGGAAATGAAGTAAATACAGATCTTTTCGAAGTCAAAAGTCGGTAATATCCTACTATTCTTGTTAAAATAGCATCAGTCGTCTTACAGACACTTTATGCTTCGCTATAGTCTGGGGTGCGTGACCACTACGGTCGCAGGTTCAAATCCTGCTTCGGGCATGGATGTGTGTGATGTCCTTAGGTTAGTTACGTTTAACTAGTTCTACGTTCTACGGGACTGATGACCTCAGAAGCTAGGTGCCATAGTGGTCAGACCCATTTGAAACAATCTTGAACTTAATGCTTTATTAAGATAGACTGCCGTCGTGATGTTTCTGTAGTAAACTGAATTTAATTTGTATTAGTACAGTGAATATTTTATTTGCCTTCTCCATTAGTTTACTAAACGCGACAGTAATCATCAAAGAGAAATTAATCAGCAGCAGAATTTTCTTTCACAATATCTAAAACTATCTCACAATGATAAAGTTGTTTACAAATTCTACGCCCGAAGAATTCCACTGGTTCTAACAATGTCATTAAACCAGAGTCAATTTAAGTGTATTATCGTCTAGAAATGAATTGCCTTGACGGTTGATCGACCAGGAGCAGGAAAGTTAAAATTTTACTAATATATGACGAGAGAGACAAGTGCTTGAGAGAGGACTTCCTTGTCATTACAAGTGCCTGACAGATGACTTTCCTATCAATCTCCTGGATTTTTTTGTTTCTCAAATCAACCTAGTGCGTTATCATGCAGTAGCACAGGTGATGTACGTTTGTTGCTCGATTTTCTTACACTGCAACCGAAAGGTATCTCAGTTGATGCCAAAAAAATCCAGCTGTTTTGCACACAGCCCTTGGGGCAGAATTCGTAGCCCAAAACCCTCTTTTGGAGCTATCAGATGTAAAATATTATGTTCACACTACTCTTTGCCCGAGTTCACGTCTTTTGGTGGGGCTCAGCTTTTCATTTTTTTCTTAGGAAGTTAACGATAAAGGCATCATAACACGTCACCACTAACAGTACTGCATAGAATGCTCAATGAGCGGTCTGATGACGTTCAATAATAGTCACTCCGTTGATTTTTGTTGTTTCGAATTAGAGCATGCAGTACTCCTACACCAGACTTCTGAACTTTGCCTGTTGAATGCAAGTGTCGCAAGATGGTACAATGGTAATCTATCACATATATCAGTAGTCGGGATTTCCTTAATTTGGAAAATCATTCATGCCACAACTGGTCTTTCATGTATTTTCCCCAAAAGCACTGGCTCCAAACACAGTTCAAATCTTTCTAGCTGCCTCCTCTGCGTTATACGTTCAGTTTATACGTACACTGACAGCGTGGCGCCGCCTTCACATGGACGGCGCCGGATTTCAGGCGGCGGGTGGCGTCTTACTGGTGGCCGGTAGCCGGTGCAGCGCGAGGAAACGCTCGAGCTTAAGCTGTTATGATCGCGACACAGCCACGAGCTGTGTTGCGGAATTGTTTCTCGAATACTTGTTATTGCTGGTGGTTAGAATGTTAAGCGAATTATCTTCCACGTTCAATCCGACTCATAACTTTAGATCTACATGTGGTTTAAAAAAATAAAAAATACACTGCAGGCGAACATGCTGCTGCAAGTTTAGAATGCACGACGATTACCACTAGGACACGGGCTGATGGAGTTCGAGAACAACTCTAAGTAGACAGCACTTCCTCCTAACACTTCCGCATCTTACAGTGTTGCCAGATTGTGCAGATATCCTGACTTAGAGTTGTGAGTGGCGGTCAGTTTTATTGGCCACCTTAAGTGAACGACTCGGACTTAAGTCTCTGTGGCGGCCGGCCGGTGGCCAGTTTTTATGTCTAAGACTGTACATACGTATTGCATATTACCCGTCTCTCCCTATAGCTTATCCAAATTTTTCTCAGATTTTCAGACATTTTGCACCATTTCACATTGTCGAACGCTTTTTCCAGGTCTACAAGTACAACAACCTATCTTGATTTTTCTTTAGTCTTGCTTCCATTCTCAACCGCAAAGCCCAGATTGCCTCTCTGGTGCCTTTACCTTTTCTAAAGCCACACTGATAATCATCTGACGCATCCTCAGTTTTCTTTTCCATTATTGTGTATATTATTCTAGTTGGCAACTTGGGTGCATGAGATGTTAAGCTGATAGTGCGTTAATTCACGTAGTTGTCAACTCTTGCAGTCTTCAGAATTTTTTTGATGGTATTTTTTCGAATGTCAGATGGTATGTCGTCAGACTCAAACTCTCTACACACCAGCTGAATAGTCGTTTTGGTGCCACGTACCCCCATGTCCATAGAGACTTTCAACGTATTCTTTCCACCTATCCGCTCTCTCCTCTGCATTTAACAGTGAAATTCCCGTCGCACTCTTAATGTTGCCACCCGTGCTTTTAATGTCACCGAAGGTTGTTTCGAGTTTACTATATGCTGAGTCTATCCTTCCGACAAACATTTTTTTCGATTTTTCACATTTTTCATGCAGCCATTTCGTCTTAGCTTTCCTGCACATCCTATTTATTTCATTCCTCAGTGGCTTGTATTTAGGAATCTCTTTGCCAATGTAGAGATCATGATAACACTTTCTCAATTAGACGCCGCATGTCCTGTGGATACAGGTTACGTGTCTTTAATGCAGTGGTTTCCATTGAGTTCTGCATCTTCACGTCGTTGATCATTGTTGATTCTTCCGACTTTAGTGGTAGTTTCCCACCCCTAGGACGAGAGAGTGCCCTGAACCTCTCTCCCCTCCTCTGGCCTCTTTCGCAAGGCTGCTGACAGAATGAGGGTGACTTTTTACCCCAGTAGTCCTCGGCCACCAATGGTGATTATTAATTAAAATTTAAGCAGTTTCGTGTTTTGAACCAAGGACCAAGGTTGTTATGATTAATAATCAAAGACGCGACCCCTAGACCGCAGGTTATTCAGCGTTTATTTATTTCCTGTTCATAGTTACCTTTGCGTTCCTTTCCCGGGGACCTGAATCGAGAGATCATCATGACACTTTGCAATTACAGAACACATTTCTTATGGGTACAAATTACGTGTCCATAATGAGGAGGTTTCCATTGTATTCCGCATCGTCAAGCTGCTTGTTATGGCTGAGCCTTCCGTCCTTATGGGAATTACCCACCCCCAAGAGCAAGAGAGTCCCCTAAACCTATGTCTATCCTATCTTTGACAAGGCCATTGGAAAAATGAGGGTGACTTCTTATACCGGTAATCTTCGGCTGCCACTACTGATGAATTTTATCGACAATTTAAGCGGTGGCAGGGTTCGAACCCATGACCGAGGACGTTTAGATTACTGAACAAAGACGCTATTTCTTATTGGACGGCTACCAGGCCACCGCTGCCCAAGTGTCCTATTTAGAAGCTTGGTCGTATCCTATGGTTCCCTCGCTCTGTCGGGCTCCCAGTCTTCCCGATGTGTCAGCTGATGCTGGTGTCCATGCCCTCTTATAGACAACGCCCTCGTGTGTGTCGCACAGCACCAGCTGTTGGTGACGCTTTTCATACTTTCATGGCTGAGTGACGTCTAAGACGGTAAAGATGTACTTTTATTAACGACAGTATAAGTCTGTTGAGAACGAGTACATAGATAAAAAGCTTGGAGCGTTGAGACGAAGATACGTAAATATTTTAATATGTTACTCTGCAAGTAAAACTAAACAAAAAGTTCATATAAACATAGGTCCGCAAATGTTTCGTTACGGAGTTACGGCTAATAAAAGATGTTACCTGAAATTTAGCCACTTCGCTAATATAAAACCAATGCGAAACTGTACGAGGTTAAAGTAAAGCACGATTTCCATTTATTTTATTGTTATTGGTCTCGTGAATCTAATAAAACATGTACCAGACGTGTATCTGCAGTAGTTTTCCAGAACAGCCAGAGAAGCAAAATTATTACACAAGTAAATTTGTTTAATTTCCATTGAGAATGTAGAAACGTTTATGTCATCGTTAGTAACCGTTAACCTTGAAACGAGTTAGTTGTCTGTATTGTTCAGTGGAAGAGCGTAATAACAATAGCGTATTTAGGTGCAACCACGTAGTAACTGTTGTAATTTGCAGATTATTTATCAGACAGGTATGCCTTTAAAATTTACGACAGAGGAATATAAGGCGTTTATTTATGGCCAAAATGATAGTAAAGCTACGGCTGCAGGGAACGAATATCGGGTACGTTGTCCCACTCGTAGGATTCCGAATACACGAACTGTTAATGGTGTGTTTCGAATGTTACAGGAGACAGGTTCTCTACCTATCGTTCATAATCAGTACGAGCGCTCGATACCTGAAAACGATAATGAGGATATTATGGATGTTGTGCAACGTAGCCCGCGTACCAGTACACGTCGTATCTCTCAACGGTTAGGCATTTCACAATCTAAGGCATGGCGTACACTGAAGTTTAATAATCTGTATCCTTACCAAAAAAAAGGTGCATCATTTATATCCGGCAGATCCTGCCCTTCGCTTGGAGCTGTGCAACTGGTTAAATACTATTCGGCAGTTACATTTTACTTACTGAAGTGGCACATTTTATTCATGATGGTATACATTTTACTTACTGAAGAGGCACATTTTATTCATGATGGTATAAACAATTTACATAACGAGCACGCATGGTCTGAAGCAAACCCACATCCAAGAATGCAGTGCAATTCCAGCAACGATTTAGTATATATGTGTGGTGTGGTATAATCAACACAAAATTTATTGGATCATTCATTTTCCCAGGACGTCTAAGTGACGAAACGTACTTACAATTCCTTTAAGAACAAATGCCTCACTTGCTCGAAGATGTTTCATTTGCTACGCGATGGGAAACGTAATTTCAATATGACGGCGCACCTCCACGTTACACCGACGCCATTACTACACACATAAATTAACATTTTCCTCAGAAATGGATTGGTCGCAGTGTTACACATCAGTATACACCCAGATCGCCCGATTTAGCACCAATGGATTTTTGTGTATGTGGATCGAAGAAGGACATAGTTTATGAGGACAAAGTCAATAACCTGAGGCATTACTTGATCTCGGTGGAGACATTTTTGAACAGTTATTGTGAACGTATTATCTACACGGTACAAATTCCTTAACATTGTGCTTTGTTTTCTGGTTTAACACGAATTCACGTGTGCTATGGTATTAATAAAATCTGATTATCAGATACATTAATACAATTTCAGCTAACGTTAGTACCATCATTTTTCCAAAATTGAATTGTCTACATCTTCTGCTGAAAGCTTTGTGCAATTTTCTGGAATTTGAGGAACAAATTGTCCCAATTTGTTAATAAATAAAAAATTTTACAAAATTACTTCTTTGCTTCTCCGAATGTTCCGGAAAACCACTGCAGGTAGACATCTTGGCCACGTTTTATTAGTTTCACCAGATCAGTAACAACAAGATAAATGGAAATTGGACTTTAACCTCGTATAGTTTTGTGATGGTTTCATATTAGCGAAGTTGCTAAATATCAGGCAACATCTTTTATTAGCCGTAACTAAACGTTTGCTAACCTATGTTCACATGAAGGTTTTTCTTTAGTTTTGCTTTTAAAATAACATATTAAAATATTTGCATACTTTCGTGAATCGCTCTGTATATTCGTTAAATGCACTAAAATTGAAAGATGGCCAAACCAAGCCATTGTGACTGAAATCTCGCCATGTGAGGCTCTCATACCAGGCTCCGTCGTTCTATCCAGGCTATCGACTGTTTACCTTTTTTGACAAACATCGTTCACTTAAAGATGAACGTATAGACACATATGAAGTAGATTGCTTGCACCTTATCTGATACGATAGAAGTCAGTATGTAGTAGTATTTACGAAAGTCGTATAAATTAGGGCCAAGAGGAAACACGTTTTATTTCACTAGCTTACGTCTATGTTCTGGTTACAAACAGGGTGTTTCAACATTCCTCTTACAGACTTCTACTGGTTGCTGAAGGGAATCATCAGATTTTTTTATGAGGAAGTATCGTACGGAAACGTACCGTTTGGATACAAAATAAGTTTGGAGATCAAATCATTCCCGAATCTCCCACTTGCGTCACGCCCACGTACTGAGAATATGGCGTCATCGTGAGTTCTTGCTGTAGTTACGACGTCATATACCTGCTACATGCAGGACTGACTGTCGTGCTCCACGGACGCACCACAATCTCGACCTTAAAGAGGACTTCCTTCGTGACGTAGAAGAAAACCCGGCGACGAATACTCGAAATATAGCCCATGCCATGGTCTCCTATGGAGAGCAGAAGACAGAATAAATTGGCTCCGCTGCGTCCGTACCGTGAGGCGAAGATTTGAAAGGAGTCCGATCTTCAAAGTTATTTTTCATGAAAGTAGTACATTTTTAGACATAGGTTCTTCATCGAACTTTTATTACTAAATCCCCTTCAGAGCCCCCAGAAGCGTGTAATAGGAATTGTACAACACACTGTGTAACGACGCATGCGGGGTAACAACCACACTCCACGTTACTAATACCACTACTGCCAACTTTGCGTATTTTGCTTACAAATGGTTCTAATGGCTCTGAGCACTATGGGACTTAACTTCTGAGGTCATCAGTCCCCTAGAACTTAGAACTACTTAAACCTAACTAACCTAAGGACATCTCACACATCCATTCCCTAGGCAGGATTCGAACCTGTGACCGTAGCGGTCACGCGGTTCCAGAATGTAGCGCCTACAACCGCTCGGCCATCTCGGACGGCTTTGCTTACAAATTTTAGGATATTTAACAGATGGTTTTGAACGTCAGTATCAGTAATCGTTATACCACTGTACTCATCCTCTGCCTCGAAAGCCGTCAGAAAAAGCACATCGTCCCACACCATCGACAGCCTGGTGGAAAGGTTTATAGAGTCGACTAATGCCTGCTTCAATAATTCCTTGCTCTCTTGTATAACACAAAAGCATTTCCTTCACGAAATCTGAAAGGTTATGAGGATTTGAACCGATGGTTTGCGTTCGAATCTAAGTAGTGCCTCGTGTCTGTCCCTGATGGAGCGACATTTGGCACTTCATCACGAAACACTCTGTGTCTTCTTAATTGTACTGTTTCAAGAACAGATAAATTAACGACGTTGTGGATCACTCTGGTGACCTTTCCCACTAACTTCTGTACGCTCTATGCTCAAATACAGCCAGCTTGCTATAAAGCGTCCAATTACCTCGCTGAGCACCACCTTGGCAACTACTCTTGCAAGCAGGTGTATCCAGATAGTTAGATGGTCACTGAAATGTAAATCATTGGCCACTTCCGAAACAGCAGTGTTTACAAGAGCTGACAGGGGACAGCCTGTAGCAATGCTAATGTGCATGATAAAGATCAAGTGCGAAAAAATGTACCTCATCAACTCGTCCCCTTGGACAGGTGGTACTGTAACACCGTAACACATACTGTGCAGTACAGTCCACACAGAGGAGTGAAGGACAGGACAGTTGTTTGATAATTCTGGTATGAGACTTCTGGTCAATTCACTCATGAGGGCATACATACTACCGACACACTGAGTTCTGGCTGTAATAGGAAGTGCCTCGAGGCTGGTGGTTTTCTCTCTAGATGGCAACGGGATTTAAAAAAATGATACAAATGAGCCCTCGGTCACAATTTTTAGTCTTATTAACCAGGTTTCAACATTTCTAAGAGTGCCTACATCCGAATTTAAACGTTTAAAGTGGCGTATAACGTAATTACAAATTTATGGGAAAAGAAATTTTTTATATGGAAGTGTAAGTACTGACTAACAATACAAGACAGAGACAGTAGTTACATGTTACGTATAAAATAAATAACAGGCCACAAGGCCTTAGTCACAAATTTTTAAAAAATAATTTGTGTTTTAGGCATTCTGGCCTGTTATTTGTTTTATACGTGACAAGTAAGCACTGTCTCTGTCTTGTTTTGTTAGTCAGTACTTACACTTTTATGTACAAAAATTCTTTTCCCATTAATTTGTGATTATGTTATAGGGCACTTTAAACGTTTAAATTCTGATGAAGGCACTCCTAGAACTGTTGAAACCTGGTTCATAAGAGTAAAAATTGTGACCGAGGGTTCTTTTGTATCAATTTCAATTTATAAATGGTCACTGAACCAAGCAGTCATGTTCAAAACTTTGGAAAGGGGTTAGTTTAGTGGACTGTGGACGCAGGCCAGCTTTGCTCTGTTTTTCTGTAGTAACAAATTTGGAGCTTGAAGATATCATTTGTCTGTGGTCTTCGCTGGTTGCGGGGGGAGCCAATGCCACCATTCAAAGAACATTTGCATTTGCTTCATTGGCAGATCATCCATTGGGAATTTGTTTCAAATCTTCGTGACTTTCATCTTATAGATCTTTTAAAAGCAGGTCACGGTTCGAAACAAGATGGGTGCCTTTGCACTTCACACAGAACAGGGCGCTGAACAAGTGTTCCCACCTTCGACTGCAGCTTGGCGCCATTGTCACAGACTGCCCATAAGTTCATGGACGTCCGGTCTCACCTTCAGGCGGATGAACCCTGCTGTAAAGAGCGCAGTCAACACCAGGGCACTGAAGGTCGGAATGAATGCAGCCGTCTCATTGCACCATTCTCTGTCTTCATTGGGTTTTGACGTCTTTGACGCCGTCATCTTCCCACTCTTTCTTCAGATATGTAGAATTAACTGAATTAGGTCCCCGCATTTTACAATCGCTTTGTTACAGTTTAAAGTGTTGCGCAACGAAATGACAATAGAATGTTCACTTCCTGTAGCAGCTAAGTTTGATGTGATGTAGCATTTTCCACCGCTGGTGTGCCATTCCTCAAGATCTTAATAGATTCCAGTCTGCAATACATTTCACTCTACAATTTAAATAGAAATTAAAAATGTTCTTTGCATCCTTTGTCTGAAATACACATTTTGAGGCACAGTGTGCGTCCTGTTAATTAGAAGCATTCTTTTATTTTTTGATGCTCTCCTAGGACAATCGGGAGTTTTCGCGTTGAGTGGGTGTTATTGCTCCCAGATGGTACATTCATTACGCCGAGACTGGTTTTTCTTATTAGATTATCCGTAGTTCAGCCGTAAAGAGCGCGGGAAACCATAGTCATCCCATTGGAATGTAGCATCATCAAGATTCAGATGTCTGTAAACAGGTTTCTACGAGCCTTGCATCCCGGCAGTTTAGGTAATGTGGAACAGCTGCTCAGTGGAATAACCAACTTACAATAAAAAACTCACTTCACTTTAGAAACAGACAACACACTAAATTTTCTGGATTTCACCGTACGAAAAACAAAAAAAAAAAAAAAAAAACACCCGTTACTTCACGATATTCAGGAAACCAACAGCCATGTGCCCCACCATGACAATCTACCTAACCTACCGGTGGCACATAAGCAAGCAAGCTTCAGATTCATGCTCCACAGATTGAACAGAACACCCTTAAGCACACAGAACAATGGTTACAAGCCCCATACGATACAGAAATTAAATCAACAAGTTTTTGAATGGAAAAGGAAAAAACGCACCGCACACACACACAACCTTACACAGCATAGAACAACACAACACACAAACAAGCGCACAACAGTTCAGGACACACACACAAAACTATATGGCACATACTCACCTACAACAACAAAATTTGCCACAGAATAGGCAACACATCGAAGAAACAGTGAGTTCAAACATTACACAGGACAGACAATCCTACACAGAAAAAGCTCAGGAAACAGGACATACCCACAGATAAATTCAACAGATCAGTAATATATAAACTCATGCGCAACACTTGCCAACCAGTCTGAATAGAAAATCGTGGGTATAGGATACGCAGAACACCTCAGAGACCTAAAGAATAACGCCATCCATAGCACATTTGCTGACCACCTAGTAGCCCATAACCACTATCCAACTACAGCAGCAACAGATTTAAAAACACGAAAATCCATAGCGCAAGAACAAGAAAACCTCCACATAAAGAAGGCAATAGCAGAAGGCAAACAAGTTTTAAATCAATACACTACACTCTGTAAAGGGACATTATTTAATACATTAAAGGAACTTTACAGACAAGGCAACATAAACAGGTAAGGGAGCTTACACTCTCTCTCTCTCTCTCTCTCTCTCTCTCTCTCTCTCTCTCACTCACTCACTCACACACACACACACACACACACACACACACACACAAACACGAACATGCACAAACATACAGGAAAAAAAGAGAAAAAGTAATACAAAATTCAAATTCAGCGCCAAACTCAGACTGTAACAAACGAATACCGAGGGGGTTACTACACACAACAACATCGACTACACCGCGTTTTGCGAAGTAAAAAGGCGTTGGCATACCAAAATTACACGAAGAGCAAGTAATATGTGTGTGCAGTGGCTACAAAAAGCGAAAGAAGAACAATCAACCACAACAAAACGTAGCAACAAATATATATGCAAAACATTTTGTCACACCAAAACCACGTTTTCAAAAATCAAGTGCTGTGTTAACTCTCGGATAAAGTTTACAATTGCATTGTTTGGGTTGCTGATGACAAGTTATCAGAGCAAGGCGGTAGGACTCCCTATATAATGTAGAATCCTGATAAAACAAATATGAACGAAATCTATCTTTAGATCTCATTTTATTAGATGATAACCCCTAAAATATGTTCGTCTTTTACAGTTTTAAAATAACAACAACCCGCTGATGATGGCACAGAGGTACCGAAACATATTTGCGTAACAAGGAGAAACAGTGTTTCGCATAAAACGCGGAACCTATATTCAATAATATCCTCTCCCCCGGCGTTGCAGAACGACGCGCTATTGAGCTGCACGGTGATCGGTGCGACATGCCCGGAGCTTGCTGTTGTACTGGGATGGCGTCGTTCACCAATCCCTAGTTCAGGAAAAAGGTATTCACCAGCCTGCGCCCAGTCAACGGAGATAGAGCTCCCTGAGGTACTTGGCGTTTGGCATGAAACGTTAGGCTCGTTTGGCTTGTAGAACTCCATAAATGAGGCGAATTTTATCCCATTTGTCATTGTGGGCACACTGGTCATCTTTGATCTCTCTCAGTAGTTTGGAAGTACCCTGACAACTCAATATGGCTACCGATTATACACTCCTGGAAATTGAAATAAGAACACCGTGAATTCATTGTCCCAGGAAGGGGAAACTTTATTGACACATTCCTCGGGTCAGATACATCACATGATCACACTGACAGAACCACAGGCACATAGACACAGGCAACAGAGCATGCACAATGTCGGCACTAGTACAGTGTATATCCACCTTTCGCAGCAATGCAGGCTGCTATTCTCCAATGGAGACGATTGTAGAGATGCTGCATGTAGTCCTGTGGAACGGCTTGCCATGCCATTTCCACCTGGCGCCTCAGTTGGACCAGCGTTCCTGCTGGACGTGCAGACCGCGTGAGACGACGCTTCAACCAGTCCCAAACACGCTCAATGGGGGACAGATCCGGAGATCTTGCTGGCCAGGGTAGTTGACCTACACCTTCTAGAGCACGTTGGGTGGCACGGGATACATGCGGACGTGCATTGTCCTGTTTGAACAGCAAGTTCCCTTGCCGGTCTAGGAATGGTAGAACGATTGGTTCGATGACGGTTTGGATGTACCGTGCACTATTCAGTGTCCCCTCGACGATCACTGGAGGTGTACGGCCAGTGTAGGAGATCGCTACCCACACCATGATGCCGGGTGTTGGCCATGTGCGCAACGGTCGTATGCAGTCCTTATTGTGGCGCTCACCTGCACGGCGCCAAACACGCATACGACCATCATTGGCACCAAGGCAGAAGCGACTCTCATCGCTGAAGACGACACGTCTCCATTCGTCCCTCCATTCACGCCTGTCGCGACACCACTGGAGGCGGGCTTCACGATGTTGGGGCGTGAGCGGAAGACGGCCTAACGGTGTGCGGGACCGTAGCCCAGCTTTATGGAGACGGTTGCGAATGGTCCTCGCCGATACCCCAGGAGCAACAGTGTCCCTAATTTGCTGGGAAGTGGCGGTGCGGTCCCCTAAGGCACTGCGTAGGATCCTACGGTCTTGGTGTGCAACCGTGCGTCGCTGCGGTCCGGTCCCAGGTCGACGGGCACGTGCACCTTCCGCCGACCACTGGCGACAACATCGATGTACTGTGGAGACCTCACGCCCCACGTGTTGAGCAATTCGGCGGTACGTCCACCCGGCCTCCCGCATGCCCACTATACGCCCTCGCTCAAAGTCCGTCAACTGCACATACGGTTCACGTCCACGCTGTCGCGGCATGCTACCAGTGTTAAAGACTGCGATGGAGCTCCGTATGCCACGGCAAACTGGCTGACACTGACGGCGGCGGTGCACAAATGCTGCGCAGCTAGCGCCATTCGACGGCCAACACCGCGTTTCCTGGTATGTCCGTTGTGCCGTGCGTGTGATCATTGCTTGTACAGCCCTCTTGCAGTGTCCGGAGCAAGTATGGTGGGTCTGACACACCGGTGTGAATGTGTTCTTTTTTCCATTTCCAGGAGTGTACAATACTCAATGTCATAAGTGAATAAAAACAAGAAACGTAGACTACTTTTCGTGTCGAGCTACCACTTACTTCAGATACCATTCGAATAGTAAAAATGGCAGCATTAAATCTTCGAACAATATCCTGAATGTGGGCTTTCCACAACAGAAACACCTGGAAACTTGAACTGTTCAGTTTCACTAACCATATGACCATTCTGTGAAATTAATACGTCGGGTTATGTTCAACTGTGTGTTAGACGTTCAAAAAACTTCGTATTACTCTAATTTAGCGTTAGTTTATTTTCTACAAGCCATAAACCATTGTGATGAACTGCACTATTTGAAACAGAGGCAATGCTGAACATAACATCCTTTACTACCAGCTAGCGTCACCAGCAAGCAGAAATATTTTAGAGTTACCTGTGATACTAGAGGGCGTATCATTTATATAAATAAGGAACAGGACTGGCCCCAGCACCGATCCCAGGGGCACCCCACATTTGACCGCACCCCACTCAGACCATCCTCAACACTGTGAATAATGACCTTTTTCTGTATGTTGTTAATGTAAGAGGTGAACCAATTATGAGCTACCCCCTGTATTCCGTAATGGTCCAACTTCTACCGAAATGTCTTGTGATCATCACACTCAAATGAATTAGCTAAATAAAAAAAAGGTGCCTAGCGTTCGAAACCTATTGTTTAATATATCCAGTACCCCACAAAGAAAAGAGAATAGCTGCGCGGAGTGGCCGAATGGTTTAAGGCGTCATGTCATGGACTGCGCGGCCCCTCCCGCCGGTAGTTCGAGTCTTCCCTCGGGCATGTGTGTGTGTGTTGTTCTTAGCATAAGTTAGTTTAAATAGTGTGTAAGTCTAGGGATCGATGACCTCAGCATTATGGTCCCTTAGGAATTCACACACATTTGAACATTTGAAAAGAGAATACAGCATTTTCAATTGTTAAACCACTTCTAAAACGGAACCATACATTTGGTAGAAAATTATGTGAAATAATATGATCAATTATACTTACATACACAGCCTTTTCAATAGCTTTAGCAAACACTGATGTCATGGAAATAGGTATAAAATTTTGAACGTTATCCCTTTCTCCATTTTTAAAGCGGCTTTACTATTGAGTGCTGTAATCATTCAGGGAACTGACCATTCTTAAGGAAAAATGACAAATATGGCTTAATACAGGGCTAACATGTGCAGCATAGCAGTTTAATATTCAGCTAGGGACTGTATCATATTCATGAGAATCCTTAGCTTCAGAGATTTAGTTACTGACTCAATCTCCCTCTTATCAGTACCACAGAGGCTCTTCCAGCCTCATGTTAACACGCCTAACAGCAGCATTAACACAAAGCCAATCATGACGCTGAAACAGTTGCATGGAGTGCACATTAGTGCCACCAGTTTGTGTAGCTAACTTTAGCAGGTCACTCCCTATAGCATATCCACACACTCCGGGATGATGATGGAATTGAAACAGAGGATGACAAGCGTAAACAAAGCTGTTTCACAGAGGAAGACCTCACTGCAGTTCCTTCTCTAAATCCTCGCACAAACGAAAAATGGCTGACATCGAAATAAGTGTCCAAGGAATAGAAAAGCAACTGGAATCAGTCCACTGGACCTGACGGGATACCATTTCGATTCTACACAGAGTACTCGAAAGAACTTGCCCCCCTTCTAACAGCCGTGTACCGCAAGTCTCTAGAGGAACGGAAGGTTCCAAATGATTGGAAAAGAGCACAGATAGTCCCAGTCTCCAAGAAGGGTCGTCGAGCAGATGCGCAAAACTGTAGACCTATATCTCTGACTTCGATCTGTTGTAGAATTTTAGAACATGTTTTTTGCTCGAGTATCATGTCGTTTTTGGAAACCTAGAATCTACTCTGTAGGAATCAACATGGATTCCGGAAACAGCGATCGTGTGAGACCCAACTTGCTTTATTTGTTCATGAGAACCAGAAAATATTCGATACAGACTCCCAGGTAGATGCTATTTTTCTTGACTTCCGGAAGGCGTTCGATACAGTTCCGCACTGTCGCCTGATAAACAAAGTAAGAGCCTACGGAATATCAGACCAGCTGTGTGGCTGGATTGAAGAGATTTAGCAAACAGAACACAGCATCATACAATGTAAGCTTTCACGACCGGGAGACTGCGGGAGACATCCTCGGAGGAAGTTTTAAGTGAAGAGAACACAGCATGTTGTTATCAATGGAGAGACGTCTACAGACGTTAAAGTAAGGTCTGGTGTGCCACAGGGGAGTGTTACGGGACCATTGCTTTTCACAATATATATAAATGACCTAGTAAATAGTGTCGGTAGTTCCATGCGGCTTTTCGCGGATGATACTGTAGTATACAGAGAAGTCGCAGCATTAGAAAATTGTAGCGAAATGCAGGAAGATCTGCAGCGGATAGGCACTTGGTGCAGGGAGTGGCAACTGACCCTTAACATAGACAAATGTAATGTATTGCGAATACATAGAAAGAAGGATCCTTTATTCTATGGTTATATGTTAGCGGAACAAACACTGGTAGCAGTTACATCTGTAAAATATCTGGGAGTATGCGTGCGGAACGATTTGAAGTGGAACGATGATATAAAATTAATTGTTGATAAGGCGGGTACCAGGTTGAGATTCATTGGGAGAGCCCTTAGAAAATGTAGTCCATCAACAAAGGAGGTGGCTCACAAAACACTCGTTCGACCTATACCTGAGTATTGCTCATCAGTGTGGGATCCATACTAGATCGGGGTAACGGAGGAGATAGAGAAGATCCAAAGAAGAGCGGCGCGTTTCGTTACAGGGTTATTTGGTAACCGTGATAGCGTTACGGAGTTGTTTAACAAACTCAAGTGGCAAACTCTGCAAGAGAGGCGCTGTGCATCGTGGTGTAGCTTGCTCGCCAGGTTTCGAGAGGGTGTGTTTCTGGATGAGGTATCGAATATATTGCTTCCCCCTACTTATACCTCCCGAGGAGATCACGAATGTAAAATTAGAGAGATTAGAGCACGCACGGAGGCTTTCAGACAGTCGTTCTTCCCGCGAACCATACGAGACTGGAGCAGGAAAGAGAGGTAATGACAGTGGCACGTAAAGTGCCCTCCGCCACACATCATTGGGTGGCTTGCGGAGTAAAAATGTAGATGTAGATGTAGACATATTACCTGGTCCTATCAAGACTATTTCCTGCTCCATCCACAGTCAGTACCTGATCCTCTTTCGTAAAATACCTTCATAGCTTCCCTATGTTAACAGTTACCTGAGCCAACTGTGCACTAGGTTTCACAATGCTGGTGACCCGGTACTCACTCCTCAAGACTTTCTGCAGCTACCTACCCTCACCTCTGCTATCGAACTACCTAGCAGCAGAACCTTCTCCTCTCTGTTACAATTTGCATCTGACTTAGGCTCCCTCACTGCTGAGGACTGCTGCATTTTTCCTATACCTGAAGCTACACGACGCTTCTTTCCACTAAACTCTGACCGTTTGTCAAATCTTTTGGTTTTACGCAACCTACAACTGTCTCAATATCTCTTCCTCCTAGCTGTCTTCTTACCAATTCCCCAGTGTGCTTCACCCTCTTCAACTCATCTAGTTCCTCTTTACCTGAAGGGCACAGATCTTACGCTCCTGCTCCTCTATCAAATTATAACTGCTACATATTCTGCATTTCCAGGAGAGGATCTCACTAGAACGCTTTCCCACTGCATTCCCCCAGTGAAAATATTTTGAACAAACCTCACACCGTAACCCACTACTCACAAACCTACGACAACCTTGTACTGAGATATATTTTCCCTAAGGGCCGTAGTTTTCGAATTAATCGAGAAAAATGTACAAAGCTGACCTTCAAAAGCGTTTTTCTTCAGTGACTCGAAAACCGAGGCCTGTGGTGAAAATGCATTCAGTACAGAATTTAACCACATTAAATTTCCCATACAAAGCCCGCGTGGATTTTTTCTGAAGGTCTAATAATTTGCGCATAATAAGCGAGACAATATGAATACCTTGTGCGCTGTATTTGAGGGCTTTTGCGGTTTGCATGAAACCTGTCGTTAGAGACAGCTGAATCACTGTGGGTATAGAGGGATATTCTGCGGCCTCTCCCGATAAGTTTTATGCAACCCGCAACGGTTCAAATACCACATGCAGGATTTTCACACTCTCTCGTTCACTACGTGGCCTACTGATAAAATTGGAAGCTCGATGAAGCTGTTCGCAAATGATAGCGCAGCATCACCAGAAGACTGTATAAAAGAATAAGATGGCATGCAGACGATCGATTGATTAGTGCAGGGACATTGGTGAAGAAGTCCACTACATGTTGATTACGCTGTTGGTGACAAAAGCAACTTCCATTAAACACAAAGGGGTAATCATCTTTCATGATCGAAAATGAAATGACAGCATAAAACAAATAATACGAAAAACAGAATCCAGGTCGTAAGTTATGGGAAGAATCTTAAGCAACTGTAATACATCCACAAAAGAAGTGGCTCACCATACACATGTTCGACCGAATCGTTACTATTTACTTAACTGTTTCGCACCCTTAACGGATAGATTAACAGGAAACAATTCGAAGAAGAACGGTACGTTTCGTCAAGGAATCGTTTAGTAGTTGCTAGAGCATTATGAGAGGTGTTGTGCAATACAGATAGGTTTACTATTGAAATTACGAGTGAGTGTGTTCTAGAAGGGATCAGGCAAGATGTTGATTCCTGCAACATATGTGTAGGCACGTGTCCACAAGACGAAATTCCGGGGAAATGAGCTAATATGGATGCTTACCGACAATCATTCTTCTTATGCGCCATTCGCATGCGTAACAGTGGATCAGGCGGCGGCACCAGAAACAGCCTCCGCTGCACACCATAAGATGGTTGTGGAGTGTATATACAGCTATACATGCAGATGGTGTTTGGTCTACCTATGATGTTAAAAAGGCTTTAAAATTCTGTAGCAACTAGTTGAAACAAATGAGTACACACAGTCTTCGGTGTCGCACTCTCTCTCTCTCTCTCTCTCTCTCTCTCTCACACACACACACACACACACACACACACACACACACACACACACACAATAACGAAAGGAAATGGAAAACACAAAGGATTACAAAAAATCATATTTTAGGAGAAATTTAGGGTCTATTAAAGTTAAAGATATATAAGTATTATAGAATGAAGGCTTTCACGACCGGATGACATAGCTGCCGGTAAACATTTCTGGATATGAGGTCGTGTCCAAGAAACTCTTCCGTTCCTGACATTTCGTCCAGGACTGCGCTGGACATCTGCAGAGTCTCTCCTCCGCTGAGTCTTGCCGACTGACTGGTCGGACTTCCGAGATCGACATACATACTTCGACCACGCCCCCTTTCCTAAAGTATATATGTCGCTCTCGGACGTCCTACCAGTCAGTCGGCAAGACTCAGCGGAGGAGCGCCTCTGAAGATGTCCAACGCAGTACTGGATGAAACGTCAGGAACGGAAGAATTTCTTGGACCACGACCTCACATCCAGAAAGGTTTACCAGCAGCTATGTATAAATATTGCCTGTAAAACTACCACCGCTTTGAAAAATCGAATGCAGCACGTCGTTTCTCAAAGTAAGAACAAATATTTGTAGGCAGCCGTTTACGAAATGAAGTGCACCCACAGCCAACAACAGCAGTGCCACAAACTGTCCGTGAGTTAATAAATGGTGCAGTGAACACTGCTACATGTAGAACAAATCTGGTTTACTTAAGCATTCGCTTACGCACGATCACTTCGTTGCAGTTGTTTTGTGGATGTACCTGAAGAATCAGAAATACAGTACTGTTTGAAAAAACTGAAACACTCAGGCGTAATGGCCTGCGATGCACCACGATGAGAGGACGTGTAGAACAGTGGAACCATAATTTTTTTTTTGTCATCAGTCTACTGACTGGTTTGATGCGGCCCGCCACGAATTCCTTTCCTGTGCTAACCTCTTCATCTCAGAGTAGCACTTGCAACCTACGTCCTCAATTATTTGCTTGACGTATTCCAATCTCTGTCTTCCTCTACAGCTTTTGCCCTCTACAGCTCCCTCTAGTACCATGGAAGTCATTCCCTCATGTCGTAGCAGATGTCCTTTCATCGTGTCCCTTCTCCTTATCAGTGTTTTCCACATATTCCTTTCCTCTCCGACTCTGCGAAGAACCTCCTCATTCCTTACTTTATCAGTCCACCTAATTTTCAACATTCGTCTATAGCACCACATCTCAAATGCTTCGATTCTCTTCTGTTCCGGTATTCCCACAGTCCATGTTTCACTACCATACAATGCTGTACTCCAGACGTACATCCTCAGAAATTTCTTCCTCAAATTAAGGCCGGTATTTGATATTAGTAGACTTCTCATGGCCAGAAACGCCTTTTTTGCCAGAGCGAGTCCGCTTTTGATGTCCTCCTTGCTCCGTCCGTCATTGGTTATTTTACTGCCTAGGTAGCAGAATTCCTTAACTTCATAGACTTCGTTACCATCAATCTTGATGTTACGTTTCTCGCTGTTCTCATTTCTACTACTTCTCATTACCTTCGTCTTTCTCCGATTTACTCTCAAACCATACTGTGTACTCATTAGACTGTTCATTCCGTTCAGAAGATCATTTAATTCTTCTTCACTTTCACTCAGGATAGCAATGTCATCAGCGAATCGTATCATTGATATCCTTTCACCTTGTATTTTAATTCCACTCCTGAACCTTTCTTTTATTTCCCTCATTACTTCCTCGATGTACAGATTGAAGAGTAGGGGCGAAAGGCTACAGCCTTGCCTTACTCCCTTCTTAATACGAGCACTTCGTTCTTGATCGTTCACTCTTATTATTCCCTCTTGGTTGTTGTACATATTGTATAAGACCCGTCTCGCCCTATAATACATGGCTTCAATGGCAGGGAGGTAGCGTGCACGTAGTCGCAACAGCGCCCCGCCCTCTTTTGTGTGACTGGGCAGGTCAGCGTTACGCAACGACCAGTCGGTGAGGGGCCAGCGTACGAAGTGGAAAAGCGTAACCGAGTGCCTCTACGCCTCGCCGACCTCACAAGGTGAAATATCGGCAAGTGAGTGCGTTCGAACGGTCCAGAACGATTGAACTGCAATAGGCGGGTCGGTAGTTATGTGACACCACTGCTCGTATAAGACACGCCGCTTCAACAGTGAGGCGTAAGCGGAACCAGTGGAGAGAAGATGCCCATACACTGCACCAACTGGATGCTGGACAACACGATGTGGCCAAAGCACTTGTCCGTAACGGACAGAACGGCTTAGTCCACAGTTTTGGCGCGGCGTTGGAGCACTGTAACAGGTGTGGACATCTCTGCGTCGACAATTCGGCGCCGTCTTCTGCGGCATGGGCTGGTGGCACGCATGCCATTGCGTCGGCTTCCACTGATCAAAACCCACCATCGTAGCAGACTGCAATGGACACGTGGAAGCCGACATTAGCCTGCTGAGTGCCAAAACGTAGTGTTTTTGGACGAGTTTCGCTTCACGTTGTCTTATAGTGATGACCGGATACCCGTTCGACGCCACCTTGGTGAACGCAGTCGGACAGTAAACCGCTTCAGCTGTATGTAAACCTTTATTGCTAGATCACTACCTGCTTCGTGGCACTAAAAGCCACATCTTCAGGAAATTATATCACTAACACAATAGCGATGTTTCATTCTGCAACTTCCTGGCACATTAAAACTGTGTGCCCGACCGAGACTCGAACTCGGGACCTTTTGCCTTTCGCGGGCAAGTGCTCTACCATCTGAGCTACCGAAGCACGACTAACGCCCGGTATTCACAGCTTTACTTCTGCCAGTACCTCGTCTCCTACCTTCCAAACTTTACAGAAGTTCTTCTGCGAACCTTGCAGAACTAGCACTCCTGAAAGAATGGACACTGCGGCGACATGGGTTAGCCACTGCCTAGCCAGGCTAGCTCAGATGGTAGAGTACTTGACCGCGAAAGGCAAAAGTCACGAGTTTGAGTCTCGGTCGGGCACACAGTTTTAATCTGCCAGGAGGTTTCATATCAGCGCACACTCCGCTGCAGAGTGAAAATCTCATTCTGATGTTTCCTTCTGACGGACAACGAATGTTGTATACAAAGTTACGAGCTTTTCAGCTCTAATATTTTAGTTATATGTCCACCTGAAGAGGTGGCTTTTAGTGCGACGAAAACGGTAGTGATCCAATAATAAAGTACTAAATACAGTTGAAGCGGTTCATTAATACCGTAGATGACTACTCATAGCTGACTATGTTGATCCACTGTGGACATGGGACACCGGTTGGTGAAATATTTAACAATGAGAAGTTATTTTATTTTCGCTACCAGTTTGGGCAGTTCATTATACTGTCTTGAGGACTCATGCGCACCTCTCAAAAATAATTGATATTAGCATACTGGGGCCATTTGTTTCTGGATGTCGTGAAGTCTCAAGTGCTTCCTTCGAAGACTTCAAGTTGCAGTCTAGTCTCTGCAGGACGCATTTGAGAATTGAAGACATTCAGAAACATATGGCCCGTGTATGCTAAATTCGATTGTTTCTGAGAGGTTCATATGGGGCCTGGAGATGGGATAATTAATTGCCAAAACTCGTAGCAAAAATAAAATAACTTCTCAATTCCACGGCTGTTTGGTTGATTTCATTGTTGAACGGAAAGCTTTGGTTGCTCTGCCTACAAGTTTGTCTGCAATCGTACAGTCCGTATTGTTGAACGCGTAGCGGACAAAGGCCAAGTGTGATGATTTTGGACGCCATTGCCTATAATACGCGATCCCACCTTCTACATTCTCAAGGCAAGCTGAATGGCCACTGCTACCTTGGGGGAGGGGGGGGGGGCGTTATTACAGCCCGAGGCACTGTCCCTCCTGCAGGGCGTTCACAAGCCCAGCCGAATGTGGCGAGGAATAGGCAAGGCTTATTCGAAGAAAGAAGGAAGCCCCGCTGCTTCCCTGACCTGCCCATTCACTTGACGTGTCGCCTGTCGAACGAGCAGTCGACAACTTGTTCGTTCAGGTCCTCCTTCAGCCACAGTTGATACTTTGTGGACCCGCTAACAAACCGTGTACAGCATTCCCCAGCAGCATATTCAGGCGATGTTTGATTCCATGCCACGACGTCCAGCGGATGTGATTTCAGCACGTGATGACACTACTCGGTACTGAATTGCCACAGTCACAGTGTCTCTTGAGCTCTGTAAATGTATTGATTTGTGTACTGTCATGTTCCTAATCGGTGGAATAAATTTCATTGCGATCACATATCTCGGTCTTGGAGATTCACTTTCTTCACACGGCAGTGTACATTTCACGAAAAGGAAAGAACCAGATAACATAATGGACAAAGCGACTTCTCCGCTTAATACATATCACAATATTGCTGACAATACTCCCAAGCGATTGTCTGATGGCTTCCTGTATACGTCCTCAGTGCAATTTTTCTGTAGTAGTTGAGTTTGGCAGGAGGTATTTGTAACAGCCTTCAACCCTGATAGTACATGCCACAATAACTTCCACTACGAAACACATCTAGTCGAGTTACGATCAGCGCACCCAAATGGCCTCATCAGGAAATTGGCTCACGATCCTTCATTCATCTTTTATATGTTCCCTCTCCTGTTTTCATTTTATTTTTGTTACTGATATCATGTGCATGTTAACATCCACAAGCCAAGCCATAGGCATCACATATGTGGACAGCGATTGGTCGATGTCTCGTAAACACCGGAGCACTGAGCTACGACAGACAGTTCTCTTCAATGCGTCCAGTCGTGTACAGTCTCTGGTTACTGCAGAGTCTACAAGCTGCAGAGTTCATGCGTGGTCTCCGAGACTTAGGCATTATAAGCCTGCTCTATACTCTACGAAAGTATCGCTCTGTGGCACAGTGAATAGTTAATATTTGACACGGCGTTTAAGAATTGTGCTGGACGTTCCACAAGAAGACTCCTTTGAGTATTTCTTCATATTGTGATACTTATGACCTCGGCTGCCTTTGCAAACTCGCAGCGCCAGCGGCCGAGGAGGAGGATGGAGCCAGACACGCTGCGGCCAGTGCCCGAGGAGAGGACGCTGCAGCCGTGCTGCAAGATCAGAGCAGGAAGCTGGACGGACGCAAGCACCTCGCTCAAGAAGAGACACGTCGCGAAGAGCCTGACTGACAATAAGAAGCGTGCCGAGAACTGACAGGCACCTGCAGCCATTAGGATTGAGCGTCAAGAATGTACGCGCGAAAGCATGTGTGTTCATCTGGTCTGGAGGCAGACATTTTACCTGCCTTAGAAAGCAGAGCTGTGCCGACAATTCCAGCATCCCACGGGCACAGGCAGGAGCGCACACAAAGCGTGGAGAATTTGCGCAGCGAGGCATGTGAAATATGTCAGCTTTCCTAAGAAGTAAGGACGTTCCTTATCAATCACGAACACCAGCAGAATTTGAGATGGAGCCCCAACCTGAGTCTGCCCGAGCCTCACACAAAGGCAGCACTTACAAAGAAGTACTGTGTAGCACATCTTATAACAGCATCGGAACGCAGAAATACATTGTAAGAATGTGAGAAAGAAGCCAGTTCCCGAGGTACACACAAGCCCACGCAAGATAAGGTATTTCCACCCTCCATTGGGGGAGGCGTGGCCATGAAACGGCGATCCGCCACTGGCCTTCACTGCAAATGGAGACCGCCAATGACAACACGGCGAGAGGAGAACTTTTTCACAAGTTGAAGCGGGAAGTTCATGAAGAGCCGACTCGTGCCGCAAATCTCCGAGGCGATGCACTGTACTGACGCAACGCCTGCAGCCGACAGCAATACACGACGAATGATGACAAATATTGGAGGAAGATTCATCCCCTCTTCCCTTCAATAACTAAGTAGTGTCTACGATCAGCCAAATCGGTCCTGAGAGTTATAATTTTCTTTCGGTTCATTTAAGCACCACTGAAATAAATACATTCCCTTCATGGTTCTATCATCAAAGCTACCTTTTACATTCAGACATCAAGCAATTAATTTCGTGCCCTTTCTGTTTCGTTTCATTTAATTAGTGATGGTCATTAATTTTTGGCTCACAGTTTGGAGCGATTTCATCCGTAATTTTCATGTTACACGACATCAGTACCAGTTTCTCGAATTCACTTCACTTATGGTGCCCAGTGTGGAGCAATCTCGTCATTTCATGTCTAGCCACAGAGAAGAATTCTCAGTTCACAACATTTTGCCGCTCAGCATGGGGCAATCACGCTAGCCATCTACTCGACTCTCAAGCTGTGACATGGTCGCAAATGGAACAGTGACCCCAAAATGTACAAAAGCTTTCTTTTATTTCACGTCTATGGTCACAAACGTGTAGGTCCTTACTCTACCGGTTTCGGTCAGCAGTGGCCAGCTTCAGATCTGATTTGTAAAAACATGCCCTAATATACGAGAGACACAGGGGCCTCGTCAATTGTTAAACACAAGATTATATATATATATATATATATATATATATATATATATATATATATATATATATATATATATATAAGAGTTATCCTGTCAGCAGCGCAACTGTTCAAAAGAAACTTTGTTTTGAACAAAACCAACAGATGTGAAGGTAGCCATTGCTGATCGAAACCGGTAGTCTGAGGGCCTCAAGTTTGTGACAACAGACGTGAAATAAAAGAAATTCACATATAATCTACATTTCATGTCCGGCAGCACAGAAGAATTCTCAGTGCACCACAATATTTAATAAATATCATTTTATTACTGATTGTTGGAAAGCTTTCTGATCGAAGATAGCCCACGCCAACCTCCTGCATTCCCCAACATTTCCTTCACACACTTCTTTCCACTGATATTTTGGCAGAGCCATCATGTGTCCCAATTCTCATCACTTTACCTTTTCCTCACTTATCTTCGTATTTTCCCATTTTTACTATCCTCAGCACCGTAAATTGTAGTTCTTTCTCCGATTCTGCGCTCTCTGGTTGATCGTCGCTACAGATGTTTTTGTCTCTCTATACTGTTACGCCATACCATTAACTAAAGAATATATTTCAGCTAGAGTAAAATTAATTAGACAATTTTGCTCTGTGGCAGCTTTTTATATTTTGTTCGGACGTTCCGCAGTTCGGTGTGACTCTCCAGCTTCGGATATTACCTTGTAGCTTTGCGATTCGGGCGAGACTGCACAGAGATGAAGCCACACCGATATTAGAGTTCCAGCATTTCGCATGACATGTTTCATAAGCCGTCAAAGGGCATTCCGGTCCACTGCTGTGGAACGGATTGCCGAACGCGACGAGCTGTGTTCCTCCGGTCACCGTATGTTCCGCATCGGACACAGCGTCAGCATCACATTCAGCACAGGCGGTGCGGGTGACTGGCTCGGACACGATTAATGCCAATAATCGAAATCCTGAACTCTAATTTGTTGACGTTCGCTGCACAGTAAATACGGATTATCTAATTTAGTTTAAACGCAACGGGAGGACCTTCATTAAAGAAGGCGATATTGCTTAGTTTAATTCAGATATTTTCAGTGAATACATAGTTTTGGTAATACATTATGAGCAGAAAGCATGAAAAAATTGATGTTCTGAATGGTAAATGCCTTAACAGTTTCGCGTCATAACGGTATAGTGTGCGAACCGAACCGATACTTAAATTCCAATTTCCGATTATTGCTAAAGAGGTTAGCCGGCTCTACACATCTTGCTACTGTAGAGTTTTTATACATACGACAAACTAAGCAGTGTGACAGAAATACGATAACCTCTTTCAGTACAATAGAATAAGCAAGCACAGAAAACTTGACACAATTCAGGATTATGGTTTAGAAATGGTAAATAGTAAACGCGTGGCTGATTGCTAGACATTAATTAGTATCATAAAGTGTCCAGCCTAAAGCACCAGTTTGTACTGGAATCGAGGACTTTCCCCGTTTGGAATAAGTATGTGTGGTCTTACAATCATAACTGGTATGACCATAAGTCGAACTCGTTACGCATCGCTAGTTCTCTGGAACATTAAGGGATGAGGTGCATTTCCCAGCTAGAGGCACTGTGTTACTTTCCGCTGAACAACGAGCAAGAGCCTTGTACAAGAGGCAAAGACAGTTGTGGTCCAGCTTTCACGTTGAACGGTGTCTGCTATCAAGTCGCACCTAAGTAAATACATGAACAGTTAGTAGACGTTGATAAAAGTCTGGAAATGCTGTGGCGAATGGTAGAGCAGCGATGACTGATTAACTGGTTTATGCAAAACCATACGCATTTGCAAGGACGGGGAAGGAGGAGTTAGGGGCAAGAAGGGTACGTGACTCCTGACCCCCCCCCCCTTTCCCCGGAATATGAGTACGGTGGGATGGGGGATAAGGAGGGCATGTGCCTCCCCCTATGGACATGTTATTCATTCCAAGGGTTCTCTCGGATTTCTAATAGACGTTGTCTGTGCCTCCAATGAACTGCTGCCTTAACACTGTCTACTGCGACGAGAAATACGGCACTATCTATCTTCTTGGGTTTTCTTGGTTGTCACTATGTATACACGAAATTATGCCCATGGCGTTCCCATCCTTTGAGTGGCTGCGGTTTCGACACTGATGCACAGTCAAGACAGATACGAATCTACGAGTGTATAAAACCGTGTCGAAATAACGCCTTCCATCTGGCGTTTCCTCGTTCAGCTATTACTGACTTGCAGATGGGATCCGTCCAAACACCTTGGCGCACAGATTCTATCTTTGATTCCCAACACTTGCTCATGACAGTGGTATATGATCAAGCCATTCCATTGATGCATGACGAGATCACAACAGTATTAACCATATGGGTGCGGAAAAGGAAATCTCGTGATGGCTGTCAGTGTCTGTAATCAGGTTTACACGACAGAGATGTTGTAGCAGTCACTGAAGAAAAAAGTCTGAGCGCTAGAAGAGATGAAAAAATTAAGAAATTAAAAGGCAGTAAAATTGTGCACTGGCTGGGTCCCTCGCAAAGTTATCTTCAACATTTATACTGAGTGGGTGCATAAATTCGTAGTGTTTTTCGGTAACCTTAATAAATACAACATATACACATAACAGTGACTGTAGTCATCAATAATATATTCTTCTGAATGAGATTTTCACTCAGCAGGGGAGTGTGCGCTGATACGAAACTTCCTGGCAGATTAAAACTGTGTGCCCGACCGAGACTCGAACTAGGGACATTTGCCTTTCGCGGGCAAGTGCTCTACCATCTGAGCTACCGAAGCACGACTCACGACCGGTACTCATAGCTTCACTTCTGCCATTACCTCGTCTCCTACCTTCCAAACTTTACAGAAGCTCTCCTGCGAAACTTGCAGAACTAGCACTCCTGAAAGAAAGGATATTGCGGAGACATGGCTTAGCCACAGCCTGGGGGATGTTTCCAGAATGAGATTTTTACTCTGCAGCGGAGTGTGCGCTGATACGAAACTTCCTGGCAGATTAAAACTGTTGGAAGGTAGGAGACGAGGTACTGGCAGAAGTGAAGCTGTGAGTACCGGGCGTGAGTAGTGCTTCGGTAGCTCAGATGATAGAGCACTTGCCCGCGAAAGGCAAAGGTCCCGAGTTCGAGTCTCTGTCGGGCACACAGTTTTAATCTGCCAGGAAGTTTCATATCAGCGCAAACTCAGCTGCAGAGTGAAAATCTCATTCTGGAAACATCCCCAGGCTGTGGCTAAGCCATGTCTCCACAACATCCTTTCTTTCAGGAGTGCTAGTTTTGCAAGTTTCGCAGGGGAGCTTCTGTAAAGTTTGGAAGGTAGGAGACGAGGTACTGGCAGAAGTGAAGCTGTGAGTACCGGGCGTGAGTCGTGCTTCGGTAGCTCAGATGGTAGAGCACTTGCCCGCGAAGGGCAAAGGTTCCGAGTTCGATTCTCGGTCGGGCACACAGTTTTAATCTGCCAAGAAGTTTCATATCAGCGCACACTCCCCTGCAGAGTGAAAATCTCATTCTGGAAACATCCCCCAGGCTGTGGCTAAGCCATGTCTCCGCAACATCCTTTCTTTCAGGAGTGCTAGTTCTGCAAGTTTCGCAGGAGAGCTTCTGTAAAGTTTGGAAGGTAGGAGACGAGGTACTGGCAGAAGTGAAGCTGTGAGTACGGGGCGAGAGTCGTGCTTCGGTAGCTCAGATGGTAGAGCACTTGCCCGCGAAGGGCAAAGGTTCCGAGTTCGATTCTCGGTCGGGCACACAGTTTTAATCTGCCAAGAAGTTTCATATCAGCGCACACTCCCCTGCAGAGTGAAAATCTCATTCTGGAAACATCCCCCAGGCTGTGGCTAAGCCATGTCTCCGCAACATCCTTTCTTTCAGGAGTGCTAGTTCTGCAAGTTTCGCAGGAGAGCTTCTGTAAAGTTTGGAAGGTAGGAGACGAGGTACTGGCAGAAGTGAAGCTGTGAGTACTGGGCGTGAGTCGTGCTTCGGTAGCTCAGATGGTAGAGCACTTGCCCGCGAAGGGCAAAGGTTCCGAGTTCGATTCTCGGTCGGGCACACAGTTTTAATCTGCCAAGAAGTTTCATATCAGCGCACACTCCCCTGCAGAGTGAAAATCTCATTCTGGAAACATCCCCCAGGCTATGGCTAAGCCATGTCTCCGCAACATCCTTTCTTTCAGGAGTGCTAGTTCTGCAAGTTTCGCAGGAGTGCTTCTGTAAAGTTTGGAAGGTAGGAGACGAGGTACTGGCAGAAGTGAAGCTGTGAGTACCGGGCGTGAGTCGTGATTCGGTAGCTCAGATGGTAGAGCACTTGCCCGCAAAAGGCAAAGGTCCCGAGTTCGAGTCTCGGTCGGGCACAGTTTTAATCTGCCAGGAAGTTTTAATATATTCTCCTTCTATATTTACAGCAGTCTGCTAAAGCTGGGGTAAACTTTTCATTCTGCAACTGTAGAAACCACATTGTTTTGAGGCGAGGAATTAGACGAGCCATGATGGAGCTCATTTTCATCGAGAAAGGAAATTCTTTGAAGACTGGTCAATATAAATTGGGAAAGTTGAAAATCTTAGGTGCAGGACCAAGGGCAATAAGCTGGGTGTGAAATGACTTCAAATTAAGCTCCTGTATAGTGATTTTTTTTCAGTCTATCAGAATGCTAACTGATATTTCGGTTTTTTTATTGGTGAAGAGCAAAAATTAAAAATTTCCTGTAATACTTCATGCTTTCCCGGCGATCTGTCGACACCTTGGATATTCGGGAATCCTTGGATTCCCGAATATACAAGATGTCAACAGATCGCCGGGAAAGCATGAAGAATTACATCAGAAGACTCTACGGGGAGGAGAAGTACCGTAACATCAAGAAGCTGGAAAAGCTTCGACAAAGGAAAGGGAGGATGCTGTGTTATCTCAGTTTCCTGCTGAGATGCCGAGAGGGTGAAGTAGTTCCAGTTTTCGCCAGGATCAAGCATCACATTAAGTCGAGAGCGGCAAACAGAATCAAACACCGAGCTAGTCTCGCTCTGGTTAGAGAGAGAGTGCGCGACCTGCGCCACCGATTGGATTTGACATCCAGGGAACTGCTGTATCTTCACCTAACTATAGCAGCTTCCTTAACCACTCAAGACTGGGACCAGGTTGATGGTGTCTCCTGGTCTCTAGCAGAATGCACCAGCAAGAAGCCAATGGCACGCCAGCTAGCCAAGTTTGAGCGCCTCAACAACAAGGTGCAACAGACTGTGGACACACGCACAGTGGTCAATCTAACTGACAAGAAGCTCGATGAGACCACCTTAACAGTACTTAGCAAGGGCCTCAATTTCGCAGTGACCCCTAGAAACGTTCCTGTCACAGCCTTTGTCAGTGCAGTTGAGCAAGTGGCCATCACGCTTCCTTCTAGTGTGGCCGAAGAGATCCGAAGAGAAACCTGCAGGGCGCTCACCAAGACCAAGCCACCCAAATCCAACATTTCAGGTGATGAAAGGGTGGCACTGAGGCGACTCCGGGAGGATGACAGCATTGTGGTGTTGCCCGCAGACAAGGGGAACTCCACAGTCATCCTACAAAAAACAGAATATGAGAGAAAGGTGCAACAACTTCTGGAGGATCCTGCATACAGGTCAATAGCCAGCGACCCTACAGAGAAAGTGGACAAAAAGACCAGGGCTCTGTTGAAGGAGACAGGCCTGCCTGAACAAGTCATCAAGAAGCTGCGTCCCAAAGCGCCAACACCCCCTAGACTTTATGGACTCCCCAAGATTCACAAGGATGGAGTTCCACTGCGACCTATTGTCAGCAATATTGGTGCAGCAACTTACCCTACTGCGAAATACCTGAAGAAGATGTTGACACCACATGTGGGTAAATGTGCACATCACATCCGGAACTCAGAGGATTTCCTACATCGACTGGGCCAGCAACACATCACAGACACAGACATCACGGTTAGTTTCGATGTGGTGTCTATCTTTACACATGTACCACTGAAGGAGTCACTTGAGCTTATTGGAGAGAAGTTGGATGGGGCTCTCCTTGACCTGTTCAGGCATTTACTGACATCGACATACTTCCTATATGGGGGTCAATTTTATGAACAAACAGAAGGGGTGGCGATGGGTAGCCCTCTATCACCAGTGGTGGCCAACCTATTTATGGAAAGGTTTGAAGAGGAAGCACTCTCTTCAGCCAGATATCAACCCAAGTGCTTTTTTAGGTATGTGGATGATACCTTTGTCATCTGGCCCCATGGTAGAAGGAAGTTAGATGAGTTCCTGCTAAATCTGAACTCTTGCCATCCGAACATTAAGTTCACAATGGAAATGGAGAAGGAATACTTCCATTCTTGGATGTTCTGGTGAAGAGAAAGGGAGATGGCACATTTGGACACAGTGTGTACCGCAAACCTACGCACACTGACTTATACCTTCAAGCCAGCAGTTGCCACCATCTGGCACAGAAGAATGGAGTGCTCAAAACACTGGTCCACAGAGCACAAACTCTATCAGATCCTGATAGTCTGGCCACAGAAATAGAACACTTACAATCAGTGTTCAGCAGGAATGGGTACTCCTCTAGAGATATCCAGAAGGCACTTCAACCTGCCAACCGGCCAAAGGATCCAGAAGAAGAACCAGAAGAGGCAAAGAAGATGGCATACTTGCCATATGCCGGAAATATCTCTACCAAGATCAGCAGGATTCTCCAGAAATATGACATCAGGAGCATATTTTGCCCACCCACAAGAATTGGGGCTATGCTGGGGACTGTAAAAGATGACCTGGGGCTACGCAAGCCAGGTATTTACAACATACCATGCCAGTGTGGGATGTCATACATTGGCCAGACCACCAGAACTGTGGACATCAGGTGTAAAGAACACCAGAGACATACCAGACTCAGGCAGGCAACTAAATCAGCCATAACAGAGCATTGTCTGGAACTTGGTCATTCAATGGATTACAATGACACCAAGATTGTGACACAGACCTCAAGATATTGGGACAGTGTCATTAAAGAAGCAATTGAGATTAAGGTCACAGACAATCTAATCAACCGTGACTCGGGATACCAAATCAGCACTGCCTGGAATCCTGCGCTTGAGCTTGTGAAAACTCAACGCAGGACACTCCAGGATTCAGCAAGAAATGTAAGTGGAGACCGAGGGAACAGCCGTGAGACAAGGTGTTGGACATTAGAGACCAGATCTGACACACCCCAGGTCATGAACTCGACTTCAGAAGACGGCCAGGCCGGGCGCGGACGGCGGAGGGAACACCGGCCACCAGAGAGGGACAATGTAGCCGCGTCTGGCGGGCGCGGACCTCAGATGGAACACACGACGCGGCGCGGACCGATTAGGGAGCGCCCAGCACGCAACAGAAGTGGAAACCGTAGTAACAGTCATGAGATAGAGTACCTAACATCTCAGATCGGGTCTGACACACCTCAAATGACAACCACAACCGTTGAGGACGGCCAAAACCGGCGCCGACGGCAGTCGGAACATCCGCGACTGGAGGGGTCCGTTGAAGCCGAATCTGGCGGGCGCGGACCACAGATGGAACACTCGACTCGGCGCGGACCGATTAGGGAACGCCCAGCTCCTCCCAGGCATAAATACTGGACTCGATCGGCCCAAGGACCAGTCTCAGGTAGCACCTGAAGAAGACAGCGAGGCACGCTGTTGAAATATCGTGCGAGAACGACGCGAACATCCGGCTAGATTCCCGAATATCCAGGTAAAAATTTCCTGTTACAAGCTAAATCAAATAAATACCGAAAAATATCTGTTGTTCATAACTTAATATTGGTGTCGGTTTTAACAGGTCGGTTTTCCCGTCCTTGCATGCACAACTCTAATGTGGTCGTGTGGGGATGAGAGTCCGATTACACTTTGGGGAAATATTGTTTTTTGTAGTGGTACGGCGGTTCTGCAGCATCACAGAGAACCTAATCTGATGAGTTTGCAACAAATATACTCTTTGTTTAACACTAACTTCATTATTTACTGTTTTCTTTCACTTGTCATACATACGTATCAGAAGTCTGCTGAGCACAGATGGCGATGCTTCACTAAGCACGAGACTATCGCGTCACCGGATGCAATATCACGGCCCTCCAAAAGATGCCTGAAACTATACCACATCTCCTGTGGCGATTCCGATCTTACATTGAGATAACTGAATAAACACTGAATGATACGTAAGAATAATAACCAAAAATAGTAGAGAAGCTCATTGTAAGGATCTGTTCAAAACACTGCGGATTTTAACTCCTCCATGTGAATACAATTACCAGTCAGTTGCCTGCCAAAGTGGCCGAGCGGTTCTAGGCGCTACATTCTGGAACCACGCGACCGGTACGGTCGCATGTTCGAATCCTCCATCGACCATGAATGTGTGTGATGTCCTTAGGTTAGTTAGGCTTAAGTAGTTCTAAGTTCTAGGGGACTAATGACCTCAGAAGTTAAGTCCCATAGTGCTCAGAGCCATTTGAACCAGTCACTTGTACACATACAAAATAACTGCACAGACAGCACTGTCCATGACCATGCAACAAGAGATAGACTTAACTTACATTTATCAAGAAAAAAAATGAACATAAAAGTCGAAACAGCTTTTTCTACCAAGGAATAAAACAGTACAATAAATTACTAAAAGAGATTTCAAAAATTGCAAAAATACACGTATTTAAAAAGGCAGCTAAAAATACCTGTTATGCAATACATTTTATAGATTGAAGGATTGCTTGGATAAAGGGGAGTAGGGGTTTGATAAAAATATTAATAATAATAATAATGACTATAATACATCCTCTTAATAATAATAATAATGACTATAAAACATCCAACATACCACATAACACCTTCAATTTATGGTTTTTTATTTCTTTTCTCCTTTACAGAAACACTCTCGACTCAAGCTATGCATAGCACAACACTAACATCTCTTCCTTTTTCTGAGCTCAACATCTCACTCATTACGAAAGGGTGCTGACTCAGTTTTTCAGGATAGCAAATGGGAAGTTGCGGTACAGAAAATGGCCCAGAGATCACCAGTGTGTGTCTGTATGTGTGTGTGTGTGTGTGTGTGTGTGTGTGTGTGTGTGTGAAGTGCTATGAAACAATGTGTGTATAGTGTTTGCAGTGACTGATAGTGAGATATGGGTGAACGGTGTGGCATTACATTATTTAATAAGTTATTTGTAAAAAAAGTATTGTATAAAAGGAGTAACTAGAAGTCTGTAAATATATGTGTATACGAATTAGCTTATTTGAAATTGGTCTAAACTTATAAATACTTTGACATGTCCTGTATCCTTGTAAAAAGACATCTACGGATTCACAAAGCTGCTACTACTAAAACTACTACCTTTTAAAAATGTATTCAGTCTGTTCTTGGCCGCTCTCGAATGATGGAAAGAGTTCAATAACGTATCCTTTACGTGGGCTTGGCCTGCCTATTTACATCGTCGGTGGAAATAATGTTTACGAAAAATAACAGATACTCACTGAATGCTCTGAGAAGCGGATGAGGAATTGCCCCTTACACAATACATCTTTGGCGATTTGTTCCATCCAGACATGTTTCGGTACTTTTTGTGCTTCCTTCAGTGGGTTACTTTATTTCCTTCCAGCAAAACTGTTATTACGTGTTAACGTTTAGAGAAAACATTTGGTACAAAATATTCTCGTTTGTGAATGAAGTGACTGCTGTCAAATATTACACGTGGTTTGTTTTCTGTTCACAGTTGAGATCGGCATTACTGGCCTGATGCATTGTGTGTGTTTATTACAATATGTCTAAATTTATAAGCTATAGCTTATTTGAAAAAAAAAGAGTGTATGCATTATTTTAAATAACTTACAACAAGCTATTGAATGTTAATATTGGTAGTATGTCTGCAACACAGACTATAACCTTTCATCTGCAAACAGCAACACGTAATTTTTATTTTTGTTTGTTAATCATTTTCGAACGAAAAAGAGTATGTATCGCGTTACTTTGAAAGTTACTTCCGGCTCTTATGCTGCTGTGGTTGTCACCCTTATTTGTGTTGAAGTAACATGCTTTTTTCTACCACTTTTGTTGTGTCACAGGCATTTCCTGCGATTTTTCTAACGTGTTGCTATGGCAGTGTAGTATTCATTTGTTCCGTGGCATGTTTGTCTGCTGTGCTGCAAATGCCATGTTGTTTTATTGGTCAACCGTAATTTGCTGAATCATATGTTCATTATGATTTTTGTGATGGTTGTGTTCTAAATCTGTTGAAGAACTACGAAGAAAATACTTGGATTTGTGTACAAAATGCCTGTGAAACGATAAAAGTGGTAGAAATTAACGTGTTACCACAGCACAAACAAAGGAAACAAACACCACAACATCAAAGCCGTAAGTAACACTCAAAATAACTATATACATTTTCGTTTTGATGACAAAATACATAATAAACAAAAATAAAAATTACATTTTGTTGTTTGCAGATGAAAAGTTGCAGATTGTGTGGCGGACTCACAGCTATCAACATGAACATTCAATAGCTTGTTGTCAGGTATGTAAACTAACTTATACATCCATCCTTTCTAATAGTAATCTATAAAACCAAATCCGGAGACAGAGTGGAGTAAACAACATATGATGCATCAGCCTAGTAATACATATCTCAACTGTGAACTGTAAACAAACCATGTATAATATTTGACAACACTCACTTCATTCACAAATGTAAATATTTTGTGCCAAATGTTTTTCCTAAACGTTAATATCTAATGACAATTTTACAGAAAGGAAATGAAGTAACCCACTGAAGATAACGCAGAATATGCTGAAACATGTCTGGGCAAAACAAAACTCCAAAGGTGTCTTCCATAAGGCGGAATTCCTCATCCAGCAGAAGAGTATCTCATGAAAACAGAATTTAAAATCTCCAGAGAGCTAGTATCTCTTTTGTAGAGCACTGATTTAGAATAAAAATGCCCTAAAATAACGATGGTAACTGCCTAAAGTTTTTTATTTCTGTTTTCGTATTAATCCACATCACTCCAAAATAGGAACAATGCCAAATGGATAGAAGAGTATTTCAGTTGTGGCTGTTACGAAATTTTAATGAACTGGTTAGATTCATATGAAAAGGTTATGTTATTTTGGGAAGTGTTAGAAGTGCATCTTTGGTTTTGTAATACCTCGATGACGTGCATTAACGGAAGATTATTGCGAGGTTTCAAAGATCGGTAACGGCTATAAACTATATGGTGCTGAAGAGTACTCCTTCTGATCACCTTGAGAATAATCCTAAAGTAGATTAATGATGGGATATATTAATTTCAAGTGTTACGACTGAGGTATAATAAAGGGACGTGTCACTGTAAGTGGCTCTGAAATGCATGCTTTAGTGTTGTATGCCCAAGAACATTAACAGACTAATAGTTACAATTCATTCTTTTTCTTTTAAATTTCTGTCGTGTGCATGTAACAGTTGTTTTAAATAGAAAATGTTACAGTGCTTTCGTGAATAACACAGTGTCAGGAAACAATTTCCGACGTTTTTCTTATCTTAATTAGATGTTTGATGCAGTAATATGACACATTTTGCCTCGACAGTGTAATTTCCAATTTGTTATGTCTTTCCAATAACCAAGGTGAGAGTTAACTGATGTCAAAAGGATGCTTTCGAAGTCCAGTTTGTTCCGGAATACGGACTGGAGAAACTGATTTTCGAACGATATCTTCTTCATGAAAATGCTGAGAATATATGTTACTGTTTTTGATCGGTTTCCAATCTTTTATTCTCACAGCGATTACCCAGATAGCTTTACGAAGAGGGTTGGTAGCAAATCGAAAGCTACATGACAGAAATAAAACGGATATAAAAAGAGAATAAAATAAAATATCACATTAACAAGTAGACTTAAGAATGAAATGTGAATCCTTTATACGTTTAACTACATTCAGAATGGTATGACCGAAAATGACACAAGCTGGAACTCTTTATCAAAACACTTACGCAAGAAGATAGTGCATGGGACACATGACACGGTGGTCGTCATCTTCAAGTCTGTGGCGCCGTAACAATCCCATTATTGTACCTCCATGATCGTAACTGCTAGCGTACAAATCGACCATTCATGGATATTGTTTTCTTTCTATCGCTAGTTGTCTGGACAATGAAGAAAATCGATAAATGTCTTTCACAGCAATTTCTGAAAGGGACCATAGAGGAGAATTTTCTTTTCTGTATTTTAGTCTTCCTAAAACGCGGCGAAGTTGTACATAAATTAGCAACACTCAAATAGATTCAAGTATCAGACGAAGATGCGGTGCATCATAAGCAATAAAAATTTGGAGTATTTGATACTGACAAGGGATCCCTTTCGCACATGATTTGCGATTACGTCATACTTATCAAATATTAATGTGCAACTAATATTTAAGGTTTTGTCGAGTTTTACTGGACTTTATCGAAATTCTCATGTAGTAGTTCGCGCTAATAAAATCCATACTGTGATTGTTGAACAAACGTAAATTTACAACAAATTTCTCAATGTGATTTGAGCTGCGTACTGATCTCACTTTAAACTAATTTCGAGAGGGCTGATATTGTCATATGTTAACTAATGGACCACCCAAAGAAAAGAAGGCAGAATTGTGATATCTTCACTGTATGAGGACAAGATCACTTTTTTTTTTCAAATCAGATCAGAACAATAGTACAGCTAAACACTATGCTTTCAGGTTTTTCAGTCATTGATAATATCCTGCGATAATACAAAGGTTATTCGGAAAGTAAGGTCTGATAGATAGCGAAACGGAAACCACGGTAAAAATTCTATGAAGCTCTGTGTAGATGTGTAGGACAGTGTCTCTACTTTGCTCGTATATCACATTACGTTGCTCTTTTCAGTTCTGAGCGCACAGAGAGCACATCACGATGCCTGCCAAACATTTTCTCCCACTAAGTATGAGTGTCTGTGACAGATTTCGCCTTATTTCATGTAGCTCACACAAAGTAACTGTCAAGGATCCTTGATCGTGGCAATTGTCATCCGCGAGACGCTCCTGCAGCGTTTTCAGTAGGAAGTGTTTTATCATCCATCATAGACTCCCTCTAACTTTCATCTCTATTCACAAGAACCGCTGGCTATGAAAACAACATTTTGGCATAGACAACAAGCTGCACACCAGCATACAAAATTGACAGGTAGCACATGCGGCTGCCTTCGATGACGATGGTGTTTGAAACTTGGTACAGCGTTACGGCAGGTGTATCAATCGGAGCGGTGACTGTGTAGAGATTGAAATGGCTCTGAGCACTTTGGGACTTAACATCTGATGTCATCAGTCTCCTAGACTTAGAACTACTTAAATCTAACTAACCTAAGGACATCACACACATCCATACCCGAGGCAGGATTCGAACCTGTGACCGCAGCAGTCTCGCGGTTCCGGGCTGAAGTGCCTAGAACCGCTCGACCACAGCGGCCGGCGACTGTATAGAGAAGTATCTGGATGGTGTAGCTAACTGCTGCAAATAAAACACTTTTGAATACCACTGTGGTTTCCGGTTTGGGACCTATTGGACGTTACATTCCTAAAACCGCTTGTAATTAAAATGCAGCTTCTAATGCGTTATTTCAGAACCGATCACGACGGAAAAAAAATAGTTCCGAATTTGTCCACCAGGTGAATATCTGGTTCTGTACAGCATCACGTCGATGCCTCTGGTGCTCATATTGAAAAAATTGTGTAAGCGGCGGTAAATAATAAAACGAACATTATGGCTTTGTCGCTCATTTTCCCTTTTCTGTGTACCTCACGTTCCTAATCCAGTACGCATGGAAGCATTTCTATACGACCTTCCTGCATTCACAGCGCCAGATTTACACCTGGTGGTGAACACTAGAACTAATTTTTTACCAGCGTAAATCGTTTCCGCATTGACGCATTACACTATACTAAGTTTCGCTGCCATACGATAGTTGCAGCCTATAATGGACCTCTGCGAGCAGCTGCAGTCAATTATAACCGCCACGTATTTAACTTGGGCAAGGAATCTAACTTGATTTGTATGTGTTTAGATACACGTTGATGTTTAACAAGATATGCTATATACAGATGTGAGCACCACCATTATTCAGTGTGATGCCTGACATTTTGACGAATTATAACAGCAGCGACTGGTAGGGAACTCACAAACGTCCTCCACGATTCACGAATTGAATGGCGTGTTTGGGACCATTTGCAATTTCTTGTAGAAATCCTTCGATGCCCTTGTGAACCTTGGGAGAGCCACCATCCGTGAGTGAGAAAGGATTGATCAGCAACGTTTCGGTCATCTAGTGGAAATCATTTCAAAGGACGATGCAAACATCGTGTGATGAAACGCTGTAAGAATGTTACCTAGCATTAGATTTTGATTTTACACATGTACCAAGCTAAGCACCCTTGAACATATAGCCTTTATATTGTTTTTCTTTTTTTCGACAGTTGAGGATCATACTGTTTACCTTTTCAATTCCTGCTCGTCATGTATCAAAGCCGAAACACTTTCGCAGATGCGGTGGTGGTGTGAAACAGTTTTGGAACAGGTTATTTGGTCGTGACGTGGATGATTGTTTAACAAAGGTGAAAGCCTTGGTGTCCGAGGCAGAGTGTAACGCGGCCAGCAAAGCCGTGTGCGGGGGAAAGAGTGGTGGGTGGAGGGGTGGCTGCGCTTTCGCGCGGCATAATGAGAAAAGGGCGCCCTGATAGGGCCGACAAGGGGTGGTTGGAAGTGGGGGCGGTAATCGAGCGGCCACAAAGGACGGAGAGGGTGGCAAGACAATCGCCGGACACTCTGCTTCGGGAGAGAGAAGGCGGCAGCGCGTGTGTGTGTGTGTGTGTGTGTGTGTGTGTGTGTGCGTGTGCGTGTGTGTGTGAGCGTGAGAGAGAGAGAGAGAGAGAGAGAGAGATGAGAAGAGAATGGGTCAGTGGAGCCTGGATACGTTGTAGGAAAGACAGCGTTACGGCGAAACCGAACACCTGCCCTGAATGGAGAGAAGTGGTAGGTGCGGCGAAGGAGGTGGATCCGGCTCCATTCACTCCACGCCACACGTCGGCGTATAAAACATTATTTCCTCTCTATTTCGCTGGCCGCCGTGGCGGAGCGGTTCTAGGCCCTTCATTCCGGGACTGCGCTGCTGCTACAGTCGCAGGTTTGAATCCTGCCTCGGGCACGGATGTGTGTTGATGTCCTTAGGTTAGTTAGGTTTAAGGAGTTCTAAGTCTAGGGGACTGATGACCTCAGTCCCATAGACCCATTTGAACCATTTGGGCCTCTCTCTTTCCCTCTCTGCTTGCGTCTCACACTAGGTGTGGGCAAATGCTTCTGGGATATAAGCCTTGCATGAGTGAATATATTTGAATGTCCTGCTGAAAATCGTGTATCGGTGAAAGGATGAACAACAGGTTAATGCCACACCGAAACAAAAGTACCGTTTATAAGGAACAGGATCACATCACACCTCATAGTCGCCTATGTAGGAGTTAAATAATATTTATTTAACATTAGCTACTGTCTCTGTCGTTATTGTTAGCCTGGTTACAGTTCTACATACATATTCCAAGAGCCACCGTATGGTGAGAATCGGAGGGTACCCTGTCCCGCTACTGATCATTTCCCTTCCTGTTCTCTTCGCAAATAGAGCCTATAGGTCCCATTACGATCCCTGATTTCCCATAACTTGCGTTCGTTTTACTTGCCGCCGAAATGTACTAATGTTGGGGGTAGGAGAATCGTTCTGCAGTCAGCTTCAGATGCCAAAACTCTATATTTTCAAAGCAGTTTCCTCGGAAAGAACGTCGCCTCCCCTCGAGGGAATTCCATTTGAGTTCCAGAAGCATCATCGTAACACTTGCCTTTTGTTCGAACCATCCGTTAACAAATATAGCAGGCGCCTCTGAATTGCTTCGAATTCTTGCTTTAATCCGACCTGGTGAGGATTCCGAACATTCGAGTAGTGCTCAAGAAGAGGTCGCAGTAACGTTCTATATGCAGGCCCCTTTACAGATGAACCACACATTCCTATAACTTTCATCATTTCCCAAAATTTCATCAACTATTTTCGAGCAGTGGTATTCTACTGTCGTCATCGCGTTCACGTGCCACGAAAGAATACTGTATAGACATAAACAGTCTTGCAGGGTATCATCAAATTCCAAACAAACCTACTCTGATGCCAGCAATATTTAGCTGGCATATGGAGTAAGCACAGGAATAATTGATAATCTATGCTACAGAATGAAACCAGTTACAAAGATTATAACTACAGATCTTCTTCCCGCCATTTCGTAGTTTGTAGCTCCTATCTGGATGATTTAATCAATACTGAAATATCACGCATCGGAGATGTTTTCTATCGAAGTTAAGAAATGATAATCTGGCAACTTTGATGGGACTGGCTCGTGGTTAATCAAAAACGTTACGTGTCAAAGAGCAGACGGAACACAATATACCAGACATTTCTCTCTGTGAAGACAGGTAAATCTTAAGGTTTGGGCGATATTTAAATGCCATGATTGATGAAACGACTACATGGGCCGTATCACAAACTATTCTTCTAAATGATTTTCTAATCTTTTTTTATCCGAATCCTTGTCTTTGTACTTTAAACAGAAGCTTTATGGCATAATAATGAGGACATGACGAATATATTGATGATGAGTGATGCGTTGACGAAGATGGGTATGGATTTAAACAGAATAACTGGTACTTATGATGAAGTACATCACCCAAAAATTTTCTATAATTTTAGACAGGTCAAATGTGCATAGTGTAGAGATTGCGTATTTCTACAAAATTTCCAAGAATCCCAAAACCCTACTGCTTTGAGCTGGTTGACAACGCTGCAGAGTGGACTACTGAATTTTGTCTGCTATCACCGTTTCATGGACTAGCCAAACCTGAAAGCTCAGTGGGACAGCATAGAAAGTCATATGAGTGTGAGCGGGCTAGATATAAGGAGGACCTAGACACGCACAAGCGGACAAAAGTAAGCGTTGGAGTACATATCTCTGTCAGCTATCCTAGTGTCTGTTCACAGCATATGTACACAATTTTCGAAACCAGATAGTGACTAGAACTATACACAGAGAGAATTGTTACTCCGAAATGTATTTGATTGTCTGTTCTAACTAGCTTCAGTCGGAGCACCGCATTGCTACATTCGGGGTACGAGTATCTCCAAAAAGGAAAGGTATGTTACAGTGCAGACGTGATGTCGGATTGCCAAGGCATTTCGGGACCATTATCCTCTTGCCATTCCAAAGGCACGTGGAAGACGACAAAGCCAGTCTGCAAACCACCCACATGTCACGTCAACAAGTGACATGATCTGCTACTTCAGTTACCAATTAGTGCACAAGTGCACGTGTATATATAACTACTCGTCAAGAACACTTGCTCAACAATTGGTAAGTGACCCTAGCAAATCATGTAGCTTGTTGTATCGTGTATTTAATATGACTTGGCAATCTATTTTAAACAGCTCCAAAAGGGGACACCATAATGACCAAAGTATTTGGACGATAAAATAGTAACATAGCCTTCTCCGAACAAATCTTGAAAAAGTAAGGTCATATTTCTGAATGGTCTTTGGCCTGCCAGGAAAGTTTCATGTAACTTAACAGTGTAACAAATCAGTTCCATGTCTAGCACATTTAATATCAGGCAAAAGCAATTACACTAGTAACGGATAGTTCGCAAAGTGACATCGGTTCAGTTTTTCACAAAAGGAGTGCGATTTCATCAAGTAATTGATTTTGTAAGTCACTAAAACCTCATTTTTCCAATTCTGACAAAATAATCTCAATAGGAGTCACAAATTACGAAATGATAGTAAGAAGATTTCTAGTTACTCTCTTTGTAATTGGTTTAAGTTGTAGCACTGTTTATCGTTTAAGCCTCTGCTTATTCAATGTGCTGGCTAAACACTGCAGGCATCACTATAGGTTTATTAGAAAAGTTAACCAGATCCTGCGAGAAAGAGTTATAGTCGGCTGTCGAAAATGAGGCGTTGGTTATTATTAATGGGATAGTAAGTTTCATGTATACGTCAATGATAAGTATGCTACACTTTATAATTGGTCGAAGCCATTGATTCCTTTCCAGATCGCAAGACAGGCCCACAGGATCTCTAGCATTCGGATTCACTACGTTTTATCGCATAAACTATCCCCCACCAACTCGTGAGGCTCGCCAACTGCTTTGACGTACTTCTATTTCCAAATCGGTGACAACATGCCACAAAAATTACAGTAATTTCCAGTTACATCTGTCAAAATAGTTTAATCCTTGAAGATATGCGTGCTGTTATTTGTGGTATGGTTGTATGTTGGGGTAGCAGAAATTTTTTCCAAAAGGGGGAGAATCGGCATACCAGATATGTCTTACTTAAGTAAAATGGCAGACTGCAAGATGTGTGGTACAGTTGTAGATATTGAACAAGTCAATTTTTGGTCTTCATTCCAACACAAATTAGCCATGACTTATCCATTTCCATTAACCAAATTGTCACACTGGAGAATGTCAACGAATGTCAGTGGAGAATCGTGTTTCGTATAATGACGAAACACCAGCTCTGAGTTCGATAGGACTTTCCATTTTTCCAACACCTGCACCTAAAACTATACAGCTCTGCCATATAGCCTTTCTGCAGAGAGTAAACCTGAGCATCAATGGAAATGGGAGTGCACACATTAAACCAAACCATTGTCGGTGGCTATGTTGCTGTTTTTGATGGATACTTCGTTCATGGCTTCTCTGTAAAAGAGTATGTGCCCCTAATGACTTCAGTGGTTCCCATCATGGCCTCTCTAACATCTCTGCAATAAATAAAATAATAAATGTCGTGTGACGAGGGCCTCCTGTCGGGTAGACCGCTCGCCTGGTGCACGTCTTTCGATTTGACGCCACGTCGGCGACTTACCCGTCGATGGGGATGAATTGATGATGATCAGGACAACACAACACCCAGTTTCTGAGAGGGAAAACTCTCCTACAGAGCCGGGAATCGAACCCGGGCAATTAGGATTGACAGTCTGTAGCGCTGACCACTCAGCTACCGGGGGCGGATATCTTTGCAATTGGAGAAGCCCTCCAGACTGCAGTGTCTCATAATGGTCCTCAGTTCATGTGAGTTCGATCGGTTTCGTCTGTGAACACAACAATTGAGCACCACACTATTCCAACTGGTGCCCATTTTAGAGGTGGAGATGCTGATCAGAAAAAGGCAATTGTATTGAATAATCATACGAAAACACAGAAAAGTTCTTTTGTGAGCTTACACTTATCATCAGATTCAGTAATCAGAGCAGTTGTATGAATGCAAACTCTTCAGGAAGATCGGAGATCCCAGCCACCACGGATAGGCTCTTACCATCTTTTAGGCTGACAGTATGGGCTCGCACACTTGGTTGTACCACAGGGTCGACCCAGGGTCGCTGTGGTCGGCAAATGGAGGCGTCAGATACTCTAGAGCATCACTGATCCACTGCGATTAGCACTGCGTGCAGTACCGTACACATATTAAAGTATTAAACACTTCCCTCAGCGCCGATCCCAGACTCATATATCCTCACCGTGTCATGTCAAACGAGACTAAGGTCCCACCCGATTGTTTTTATGACCTCCATTCAAGTAGCATTCTCAGTCGTAGGTCCTAACAGTATTCACACTTGCAGACGATAATGAGACTGTTTGGTGACCGTTTGGTGGAGATAAAAATACCTCCCGGCCACTAGCATGGTCGGTCGAGGCCGATGAAATGATATGCTTGTGAGTGATTTAGAAGGGACTGGAGGAAGAGGATAATCTCTTATCCACGTTAGAAGATGACATCGATGCCAGCGGTGTTGATACCTAAGTTGTTCGCGGGATTCGTGATAAATACTTTCGATGGGCAGAGAGACACTTTTGCACAAACTAAGTAAATACAACTGCTTATTGACGGTCTGGCTGTTAGTGACATGTATGATGCTATTTATCACGCGCCAAGTAACTCTATCGTTTACGACCCCGCCGTATTCTAGGTTTCTTCAATTGAAGCACTCGGGTGCACAGTCATTTTGTTAAGAGTATGTTATTGTGGAAACTAACGTTTCGACCACTTCCTAAGGGCAACGTATTGTTTGGATTTATTTCGATTTTACTTACTAGCCGCACGATAACTTTTGTTACTGACTTGGTAATTGATTGGACTCGCAGGTAAGATATTGAAGTGTATAGTGCTGCACCTACATCTGATCTCAGATACACTGCACTCAGCAACGGATATCCCCTCGAACTGGATCACCGAGTAACGAGAGGATTGGAAGTTTTTATAAAACGTTGTAACAGATATAACGCATCATTTGTCATCTATTACAGAAAAGATATACCTAAAAGTACTTCATTATTTTGTACGTACTTAAATAATTTCAAACAGCCCTCATGAGAGTGAAAAACGTCTGAAAAGCTTACATAATCGAGAGCTATCATTGATGTCCGGACGAGGGCTGCATATGATCTCTCTCGAAATGCTTCACTACACTCGATGTTTTTGGCATTTCACATTGTGAATTACGCACCTCTAGTACGTAGAATGACCAATGAAACAGCATGTTTCTACAAAATTTGCATCCAACGATGGTACACGCCCATATGCGAATTGTGGTACACAAATATCACTTCTTCCGTTACTGAACACTTCTCCGGAGGCTTTTTCGACAGCATGTAAAATCTGCTACTTCTTCCACATTTCAGTTGCAGAAGTCTCTAGTCACATTGCCAAGTAATAACTGATGTCTATTTGCGTGAGTGAAATCTTATGGGACTTAACTGCTAAAGTCATCAGTCCCTAAGCTTATACACTACTTAACCTAAACCATCCTAAGGACCATGCCCGAGGGAGGACTCGAACCTCCGACGGGACCAGCCGCACAGTCCATGACTGCAGCGCCCAAGACCGCTCGGGTAATCCCGCGCGGTGATGTCTATTTCAAATTTTTAAGTGGTGTTTGGCAACACTTAGATAAAGGGTTTTAGAGATTCTTTTGAGCATATATAAAATCTGCTAATAGCTCTAAGCGTCTTTATTTAACAGTCGGTTTCTACTATTAATCCCCAGTGACGCGTTATGTTTACTTCAACACTTTGAATGGCGTAATCACCTGAATATAAACCACATAGGTTCTTGAATGATAGCTAAATGGTCAGTAAACAATTCTAAAAGACAAGCAGCCGAATAAATATTACTTCCTCCAAGGCCGCTTACTGTCCACCCATCTTCAGAGTGAGTCGCTGGACGGTGGAAGAAGTAATATTTCCGTGCCTGCATGCGTGAAATTGAATGGACTACTCATTTCGTTGCGAGAAATTAAAAAGGCACAACACAAAAATGCCTGGTAGGATATGATTTTTACAATACAACCTGTAACAAGATTTAACGTGACCTGGTTTCAACACCGAGAATGGATCACTTCATAAGAAAAAATTAAAAACTATTACAAATTGTGACAGTTGAAAACAGATTTACGACCTAGCTACTCTCGTCATATAAAATAGGTTCTTAAAAACTTATTTAAAACCATATAAAAATTACAGGTATTGGAATTCACATGACAATGGTACTTGTCACTAAAAATTGTAGCTACATGGCTTAGCACGCTGTTCGTCGCTGCGTCATGTAGCTTTAATTTTTGCTAACAGGTACCATTGTTATGTCAGTTCCAATACTTGTAATTCTTATATGGTTTTAAGTAAGCCGATGTAAGGCGCTGCAGTCATGGACTGTGCGGCTGGTCCCGGCGGAGTTTCGAGTCTTCCCTCGGGCATGGGTGTGTGTGTTTATCGTTGGCATAATTTAGGTTAAGTAGCGTGTAAGCTTAGGGACTGATGACCTCAGCAGTTTAGTCCCATAAGATCTGACACACATTTGAACTTTTTTTTAAATAAGCTTGTAAGAAGTTATTTTATATATCGAGAGCATTTTTCTGGTAAATCCGTTTTCAACTGTCACAACGTGTAATTGATTTTGTTTTTTTCTCATAAAGACATCCATAGTAGGTGTCGAAACCACGTCAAGTTAAATCTTGCTGCAACCGGTTGCCTTTATAATATAAATCATTTTATTGTACGGATCCTGGATCTCAGTCATGTTCATAATTGTATGACTGGTAGGCCTTAATTTCACATGCTACTGTTTATTAACAACATTTGCGGAGCCATGAGCTGTTGCGAAGCATCACTTTTCATCTCTAACTCGGAAATGTGATTCCTTGGAATAAAGAGTGGCCACGAAATGAGTCGAATACGTTGCAATGGAACTGGCGACAAAAGTATTCTGGCTGATATGCATGCCCGCATCTCGTGGTCGTGCAGTAGCGTTCTCGCTTCCCACGCCCGGGTTCCCGGGTTCGATTCCCGGCGGGGTCAGGGATTTTCTCTGCCTCGTGATGACTGGGTGTTGTGTGATGTCCTTAGGTTAGTTAGGTTTAAGTAGTTCTAAGTTCTAGGCGACTGATGACTATCGATGTTAAGACCCATAGTGCTCAGAGCCTTCTTTAAAGAGAGAGAGCCTTCTTCTGACATGCATTTGGCGCAATAACACGGAATGCTTTCGGGTAGCCTCCAACAATTTCTGACTCTAGACGCAGCCTGGATCCCGAAGGACAGCCAACACTGCACTCCTGTATCATGATTCACCTTCACCTCACCCCTCCACCCCGTGCCTCCAGCGATCCCTCCCAAATAACTCGCGTCGCTGGAGAGCACAGCGGTACGTTTCGTTTCCCTTCCATCAGTGCACTGCCTCCCCTGTAAGTGATACTTCTCGCTTCACTCCCCAATCCGTACCACCATCCCCCATACCGCCCTGCAGCTCCCTTCGTACCTACCTTTCCTTTTCATCTGGCACGAAGCTGCTTCCTGCCTGAAAATTAAAATTTCCCTTCTCGCAATATCACGTGTCTAAACCCGCTATCGAATTTTTATTTTCAGCACGTTTCATTTTATAAAAAAAAGGGAGAAAATAAGAACGTAAAATAAAAAATTGTGCCGATGTCAAAGGAGACGGAGAAAACAAGAATAGAATGAGAGGGGAAAAAAAGCAAGGACAGAACAGGCGAGAAGAGAAGTATGAAGCGGAAAAATTGCGTCTGGCAGCAGTTACTCACTTGCACCACTGCAGCGGTTACTCCTTCTATTACACAAAGCGAGCGTCTTCGCTTTAAAGCCGTTCCTCTTTTCATTTCCAGAAATATTACCTGAAGCGGGGTTTCTCCATCAAGGCTTTCATTACAGCTTGTTTACCCTGTAAATTGAGCTGTAAGGCGTTTCATTTCTTGCTTTTGTCGATCAGTTTGCAGTCTGAAGTTACGCGCGCTTCACGGCTCCTGCCAGCGTAATACTCAATTATGAGAATCGCAAAATTAATTCTAATTACGTAACTAAAGATTAGGTAGTACATCACCGAAGCGAATTGTTCTGTCTCGAGGCACGTCTGAGTAGTGAATGTACTTGCGAGTAATTCAGATTTATTCATGAGGAAGAAGGCGGAAGGTGGCGCTTAAAATCTTATTTGGATCTAGATTGCCCGAGCTAGCTCCGTTGGAGGAGAGCGTGGAAAAATAAGTAGCCATGACGTTTCTAGGCAGAAGAGGAAGAAGGAATGAAAGAGGAAGACAAGATTAGGGTTTTGCCTCCTGAAGACGAAGAAGCCCTTAGAATCGTAGCACAGACCCAGGCTGGGTAAGGATGGGAAACGGAATAGCTAGTGTCCTGCTAAAAATAAATCTTAAGCGCTTTAGGAAAACCACGAGAGGTTGAGATGTGGATGGCAAGATATAGATTAGAACCGGAGCTCTCCAGAATTCACAGCCACGCCTAGTCCATTGCAGTGCCACAATATAGGCGTTCGTCTGAAGTGATTAAGGGACGAATTATAATTTATACATCAGAGCACTCTCACGAAGGTATCAGTCCTAACATTGTAGAGTACAAATACACTACTTGCCATTAAAATTGCTCCACCAAGAAGAAATGCATTGGACAAATATATTATACTAGAACTGACATGTGATGACAATTTCACGCAGTTTGGATGCATAGATCCTGAGAAATCAGTACCCAGAACAACCACCTCTGGCCGTAATAACGGTCTTGATACGCCTGAGCATTGAATCAAACAAAGATTGGATGGCGTGTACAGGTACAGCAGGTCACGGAGCTTCAACACGATACCATCAAGAGTAGTGACTGGCGTATTGTGACGACGCAGTTGCTCGGTCACCATTAACCAGACGTTTTCAGTTGGTGAGAGATCTGGAGAATATGCTGACCAGGGCAGCAGTCGAACATTTTCTGTATCCAGAAAGGCCCGTACAGGACGTGCAACATGCGGTCGTGCATTATCCTGCTGAAATGTAGAGTTTCGTAGGTATCGAATGAAGGGTGAAGGCACGGGTCGTAACACATCTGAAATGTAACGTCCACTGTTCAAAGTGCCGTCCATGCGAACATGAGGTGACCGAGACGTGTAACGAATGACACCCCATACCAACACGCCGGGTGATACGCCAGTATGACACAGACGAATACACGCTTGCAATGTGCGTTCACCGCGATGTCGCCAAACACGGATGCGACCATCATGATGCTGTAAACAGAACCTGGATTCATCCGAAAAATGACGTTTTGCCATTCGTGCACCCAGGTTCGTCGCTGAGTACACCATTGCAGGCGCTCCTGTCTGTGATGCAGCATCAAGGGTAACCACAGCCATGGTCTCCGACATGATAGTCCATGCAGCTGCAAACGTCGTCGAACTGTTCGTGCAGATGGTTGTTGTCTTGCAATCGTCTCCATCTGTTGACTCAGGGATCGAGGTGTGTCTGCACGATCCGTTACAGCCATGCGGATAAGATGCCTGTCAGCTCGATTGCTAATGATGCGAGGCCGTTGGGACCCAGCACGGTGTTCCGTATTACCCTCCTGAACCCACGGATTCCGTATTCTGCTAACAGTTATTGGATCTCGACCAACGCGAACAGCAGTGTCACGATACGATAAACCGAAATCGCGATAAGCTACAATCCGACTTTATCAAAGTGGGAAACATGATGGTACCCTTTTCTCCTCCTTACACGAGGCATCACAACAACGTTTCACCAGGCAACGCCGTCAACTGCTGTTTGTGTATGAGAAATCGGTTGGAAACTTTCCTCATGTCAGCACGTTGTAGGTGTCGCCACCGTCGCTAACCTTGTGTGAATGCTCTGAAAAGCTGATCATTTGCATATCACAGCACCTTCTTCCTATCGGTTAAATTTCGCGTCTGTAGCACGTCATCTTCGTGGTGTAGCAATTTTAATGGCCAGTAGTGTACACTGTATTGAACCACTAGTCAGCAATGAATGGCATTCATTTATAAAGAACGATAACACCACAGTCTGTCACATGTGGTCGCGACATTCTCGCTCACATCTGTTATACACTGTGATACCAGCGTTGAAAGCCAACGGTACCAGTAAGATGTCAGCTAATTGTCAATATTATCGTTTCATTTCTAGCGTAGTTTCTACAAAATGGGGAGTGTTTAATGCAAAAAGTTACATAAAGATAACATTTGATTTTTCTTTCTTCCGTAAGGACCTCGAGATGTAGGAATTCGTGTATTAGACGACAATATTTACGATTCGTTTGTACAATACAGACTTTCAGTGAAGAATGTATTTCCCTGTTCGTAACAGCAAATGGTTAGTAAACAGCAGAAGATATGACCTTTTGCAGAAATTGGGGCTACGTGCAAACAACAACGTGAAATTCTGTACATTTCACTTCCAGCCAAGATAGACTATGAATGCAGAAAGTGGAAAACTTGTGTAGAACTCAGTATGGCATAATATTGTACATTGGAACACTTCTCAGACTATGTCAACCCTCAGTCCCGTAATTCAAATGGACAACGTTAGAGTCCTACTCAGGAGCACATTCAGACCTCTCGAAATATAAAACCGTTCAAAAGTAGTGATCGTTCACTGCCTGGAGCCTATCATGACACGGCGGAATATCACACATTCTCACACGTATGTCTGCTTCTTCCAGAGCGACCATTCAAGTGTCCAGAACGGCTCCAATGTGATCTTCGTTCGAATAGTCTCAGTTGCCACTTTACTCTTATGGTGTTCCGTTACTGTCTGCTTTTTTACATCGCCACTAAAAATATGTTGTTCTTAAGTACTACAGACAGGATTGACTTATCTTCACCTCTTCACAGACTAAATTAATACATTGCAACGATATTTAAATAAAGAAATACTATAAACATTCGGCCACACACAGAACATTCACAATAAATATAAATATAAATTTTTCATACATAAACAAGCCAGTATTCTTGCGCAACTGCACTTACAATAAATGGCAACAGACTCTTAAATGTTGTTTAACCAATTATTTATGCTTCCTTGTCAGAAGCGTGTTTTGGTACTCTTTTACGAAGGGGATGTCAGCTAACACATGTTACTGACCACAAATTACCATAATTTTATATTATCAATTGTAATTAATATTTAAATAAAGTTACTAGCCAAATAGTGAACTGTTCATTAAATAAACGCACACGTATGCCAAAACGTGAGGTATTCATATGCATTCATTTGCTATGTAATTGTAGAAGATACAATGTTCTTACAAACATTTGCATAATGAACAGATAAAGAATTGTGATACATCCAGAAATAAAATAAATACAGATATGTTTCTTTCAAGGATGATACCTGTAGTGCAATGATATCATCTGACGTACCGAATGTTCAAATCACACGAAGCATCTAAAAGGTGTTAATTCAGGGGTTCAATGTGGAAAAGTTTATTCACTGTGAAGTATTAACGTCCGTAGTTTTAAAGAAATATTGTTGTGGTGTTGGATGCACCTCATTTATCTGGGGCTGCTGATGTATTCGGATTTGCCTTATTAGTTGACTGAGAATTATTGTACACTTTCAAAGAATTGTAATAAGTTGTAAGAAGCCACCTTCCAGCTTTTCTGACACTCCACCATTTTTGCTGTGTCTCCTGCACAAAGGTCACAGCCATCCGAATTCCCCGTGCTGGTGGTTTCCCTGTTTCCAGCTACACTGCTCATCTTTGTACCTGGATTCGCCCGTACTGGTCACTCATCTGTACCTGCCACAGCGTGCCCTGAGCCAATTCCAGCTAGATTCAGAAGGCCTGTGCGCTGTTAGCGAACAGCATGATTGGTATACCAGGAGTAGTCATAACAAAAGGATGCGTCTCGTGTTGAGCTGCGCATAAGGAGTGCGTGCATGCTACACAGTATAACTATTTTGTAATGTTTTCAACTTTATTTCTGTGCTACACAGTGTTAATTTGTGTTAGTGAGTGACAAAGTTCCGTAAGACGTGGTGTAACCAGGTGTAAAGGTAGTTACCTCAAAGGCCGGAAAGTGCAAGTTTTTTCGTTTCCGAAGGAAGAAAAATTGTTGGAAAAATGGAAGCGGTCCATCCCCAGAGAAAATATAATAATTAACAAAACGACAAAACTATGTCAATGAAGTTCTTTTGTGATTATACTATAGTACAAGCAAACGAGATACTATTATCAGTAATGTATATAATCATCTCCCTGTTACAATATTTCTCTATCACACACCCGTAATCACTAATCAGTAAGTGAAATCAAACTAACTGTAAGTGTTATCAAAGAACACTTCCAGGATAAAATATTCTGAACTAGAAGCTATTAGCGACTAACATACATTTCTATTTTCAAGGCATGTGAAATTGTTATAAAATTAAGAAATCAGTTAATCTGCAAATATCATATGTTCCATGATAAAATACGTTCTTCTGTTTCAAGGAAAAGATGGTGCACAACCGAAAAAAATATTTCTTAACGCCCACATGGTATACAACTAGTTTTGGAAATATAGAACTGTAATTTCCATAGAAATATGGAATCGAAGAATTAATAACACATTTAAAATATGTTTGATATCTTACATAGCACAGCGCTTTAAAAAGGCGGTAGGAAATGATGCAGTTTTTCGCCCCTACTGTTCAGTGTATACATCCAAGAAGAAATGAAAGAAGGCATCAAAAGCGGGTTGAAAGTACAGGGTAAATGGATATCAATGACAAGATTCCGTGATGAGGTTGCTATCCTTAATGAAAGCAAAGAAGAATAACAGAATCTGTTGAATGAAATGATCAGTCTTAACAGTGTATTGAGTACAGAATGTCGACTGCGGGTAAACTAAAAAAAGGAAAAAAAAAGGGAACCACATGAAAAGTAGCACAATGAGAGGAGCTATAAACGTAACATCAAAATTGGTGCCTAGAAAGTAGACAAAGATAAGAAAATGTACTACCTCGGAAGCAAAATGACCCCATGGCGACTGAAACAAGAAGGCCATAGGAAGCCGACTAGGACAGGCAAAAAGGGCATTTCTGGTCAAGATAAGTCGACTAAAATCAAACATAGGCCATAATTTGAGGAATAAATTTCTGCAGGTATACATTTGGAACAAGGCTTGCGTGGTAGTGACTGACGGACAGTGGGAAAACCGGAACAGAAGAGAATTTCAGCTTTGGAAATATGAAGTTGCAGATGAACGTTGAGAATTAGGTGTACTGATAAGGTGAAAAATGTGGAGGGGAAGAAGGTATGGAAAACACTGACAAGAAGAAGGGACACGATGGTAGGACACTCGTTAAGCCATCGTGGGATAACTTCTACGGTACTAGAAGGAGGTAACCAAACTGTTGGAGGAAGAAAGAGAGAGAGAGAGAGAGAGAGGGTGGAATACATAAAACAAATCATTAACTACGTAGGTTGCAAACGCTACTCCGAGATGAAAGAATTCACGGTAGAGCAAATCAAACCAGTCGTAAGGCTGAAGACTAAAAAAATAAGTTAATAAATAAAACAGGGTACTCAACTGTGTTGAGCTTGAAACATTTAGAACTATTGCATGAAATACTACCGTGTCTAGGTATGCTATCCTCTAGGTAGAACACTCCCAAATGTGCGTTGTTTAACGTACCACCACCACCACAATTGAAACTGAAGACAAAACCACACGCAACTAATAATAAAACACGAAAATAATAAAACTGTTCCCGAACGCAAAAGAAACCTATTTCAGAACTGTTTGTACGTAACAATCTCAAACGGCGTAATCTTGAACACTGTCGTCCATTGAAGAAAAATCGTTACATTCAATACATACTTTTACGACAGGAAAATCGAGTGAAGATGGAAATGGTTCAAATGGCTCTGAGCACTATGGGACTCAACATCTGAGGTCATCAGTCCCCTAGAGCTTAGAACTACTTAAACCTAACTAACCTAAGGACATCACACACATCCATGCCCGAGGCAGGATTCGAACCTACGACCGTAGCAGTCACGCGATTCCGGACTGAAGTGCCTAGAACCGTACGGCCACCACGGCCGACTGAGTGAAGATGAAGAACGTGCGAATCATTACACGCCATGCAAAAGTTTTACGTGTCGAGCAAAATGTCTATCATAATGAGAACAGACAGCTACAGAAATAAGCTGTGTTTACATTCTCTCGCTTTCAATGGAGTCAGCTACAATTATCCTTCATTCCGGAATTATTTCTCTAGAATTTTTTGTAGCTTGTGTCAATAAATCAGTGAGATTTAACCCGTCCTAGATTTATTACTAGACAATTAATATATCATGGTAATTTAATATTGCCCGGAACGTGAAAGTGACTATTTCATAAATTACATAGGAACATAATAAAGACAAGCATTAATGTTACACCTTTCTCGCAGCTGGAAGGGCTAGTATCTTCCAAATATCAGGTGAGAACAACTTGGACAACAGAGAGTCACGCGAATGTGTATTATACACTGCGGTAATTCTATGCGGAAAGAACCAACAGAAGAAATTATATTTTAAATCCTAATTGTTCTTGACATACAGACTGAAACCGAAATCTGCGGAGAGAATTTCAGAGGCTGTTCGAGGTTTATTTTTGAAGTATTTTTGTTTCAGGCAATTGTGATCTCAGGTGGCGCATTACAGACTAATCATGTAACCTTTGTTACGCCAGTTCTTCTTTTTACGTGTGAAAATACCTTCAATATAACGAAAAAGCTCGTAGTGTGCAATCTCCATAACACAGAGACATCCGGTTTCCTGTGAAATGTAAAAGCTCTGTAATGTGGTTGCACAGCATAGGAACAGCACAGCATAGGGACATTATACCGCTCTTGTTGCTTCATTAAGTGTACAGCTACACGAGATGCATGTCGGCAAACTCTTCACCACAAAGGCTATTTATTCTAGTGTGTATCAGTGTTGACATATGACTAATGTAGTAATAGAGATACAAATACATGAAAGTATTCTATAACGAATCAAAGGAGTCTGCAGGTGCCTTTTTCTTCTTTTCTTTAAAGAAAAGGAATAAATGATTTCTGAACGAACTCCTAAATGTTTTTGTGTTCGGGTTGACCTCATACGATAAAGGGTTATCATTCAACGAACCCATTACATGTAATGTGAGTAAGGGCTCATAATAATACCGAGTATCAACATATTAATGTCATACGCCATATACCCCCCCCCCCCCCCCATGAACCATGGACCTTGCCATTAAAGGGGAGGCTTGCGTGCGTCAATGATACAAATAGCCGTACCGTAGGTGCAACCACAACGGAGGGGTATCTGTTGAGAGGCCAGACGAACGTGTGGTTCCTTAAGAGGGGCAGCAGCCTTTTCAGTAGTTGCAGGGGCAACAGTCTGTATGATTGACTGATCTGGCCCTGAAACACTAAAAAAAAACGGCCTTGCTGTTGTGGTACTGCGTACGGCTGAAACCAAGGGGAAGCTACAGCCGTAATTTTTCCCGAGAGCATGCATCTTTACTGTATGGTTAACTGATAAAGCCGTCCTCTTGGGTAAAATATTCCGGAGGTAAAATAATGCCCCCATTCGGATTTCCGGGCGGTGACTACTCAGGAGTACCACGTTATCAGGAGATAGAAAACTGGCGTTCTACAGATCGAAGCGTGGAATGTCAGATCCCTTAATCGCGTAGGTAGGTCAGAAAATTGAAAAAGAGAAATTGATAGGTTAAGGTTAGATATAGTGGGAATTAGTGAAGTTTGGTGGCAGAAGGAATAAGACTTTTGTCAGGTGAATACAGGGATATAAATACAAAATGAAATAGGGGTAATGCAGGAGTAGGTTTAATAATGAATGAAAAAATAGGAGTGCGGGTAAGCTACTACAAACAGAATAGTGAACACATTATTCTGACCAAGATAGACACGAGGCCTACGCCTACTAAAGTAATACAAGTTTATATGCCAACTAGCTCTGCATGTGAAGAAATTGAGGAAATGTATGATGAGACAAAAGAAATTATTCAGGTAGTGAAGGGACACATTATTGTGACCAAGATAGACACGAAGCCCACGCCTACTAAAGTAATACAAGTTTATTTGCCAACTAGCTCTGCATATGAAGAAATTGAGGAAATGTATGATGAGGTAAAAGAAATTATTCAGGTAGTGAAGGGAGATGAAAATTTAATAGTTATGGGTGACTGGAATTCGACAGTAGGAAAAGAAAGAGAAGGAAACGTAGTAGGTGAATATAGATTGAGGCTAAGATATGAAAGAGGAAGCCGCCTTGTATAATTTTGCACAGAGCATAACATAATCATAGCTAACATTTGGTTCAAGAATCATGAAAGAAGTTTGTATACATGGAAGTACCCTGGAGATACTAGAAGGTTTGAGATGGTTTATATAATGGTAAGACAGATATTTAGAAACAAGGTTTTAAATTATAAGACATTTCCAGGGGCAGATGTGAACTCTGACCACAATCTATTTGTTATCACCTGCAGATTAAAAACCTGCAGATTAAAACTGAAGAAACTGCAAAAAGTTGGGAATTTAAGGAGATGGGACCTAGATAAACTGAACCTTGATAAACTGAAAGAACCAAAGGTTGTACATCATTTCAGGAAGAGCATAAGGGAACAATTGACTGGAATGGGGGAAACAAATACAGTAGAAGAAGAATGGGTAGCTTTGAGGAAGGAAATAGTGAAGCCAGCAGAGGATCAAATAGATAAAAAGACGAGGCCTAGAAGAAATCCTTGGGTCACAGTCGAGATACTGAATTTAATTCATGAAAGGAGAAAATACAAAAATGCATTAAACGGGCAAAAAGGAATACAAACGTCTCAGAAATGAGATCGACAGGAAGTGCAAAATGGCTAAGCAGGGATGACTAGAGGACAAATGTAAGGATGTAGAGGCTTATCTCACGAGCGGTAAGATAGATACTGCCAACAGGAAAATTAAAGAGACCTTTGGAGAAAAGAGAGCCGCTTGTATGAATATCAAGAGCTCAGATGGAAACCCAGTTCTAAGCAAAGAAGGGAAAGGAGAAAGGTGGAAGGAGTATATAGAGGGTCTATACAAGGGCGATGTACTTGAGGACAATATTATGGAAATGGAAGAGGATCAAGATGAGGATGAAATGGGAGACACGATACTGTGTGAAGAGTCTGACAGAGCACTGAAAGACCTGTCGAAACAAGGCCCCGGGAGTAGACAACATTCCATTAGTTACTGACAGCATTGGAAGAGCCAGGCCTAACAAAACTCTACAATCTGGTGAGCAAGATGTATGAGACAGGCAAAATACCCTCAGACATCAAGAATAATGTAATAAATCCAATCCCAAAGAAACCAGGTGTTGACAGATGTGAAAATTACCGAACTATCAGTATAGCAAGTCACAGCTGCAAAAACTAACGCGAAATCTTTACAGACGAACGGAAAATCTGGTAGAAGCCGACCTCAGGGAAGGTCAGTTTGGATTCCGTAGAAATGTTGGAACACGTGAGGCAATACTGACCCTACGACTTATCTTAGAAAAAAGATTAAGGAAAGGCAAACCTACAATTCTAGCATTTGTAGAGATTAGAGATTAGATTAGATTAATACTTGTTCCATAGATCATGAATACGACACAACGTAATGATGTGGAACGTGTCAGGTTAATAAAAGGTGTCTGTACAAGATATTACATTACACAAAATATTGAACGACACTAAAGTTTAAGTTTTTTTTCCCCTCCCCATTAATTTATATCTAAAAATTCAGCCAATGAGTATAAGGAGTTGTCATCTAGAAATTCTTTCAATTTATTTTTAAATATTTGTTGGCTATCTGTCAGGCTTTTGATGCTGTTTGGTAGGTGACCAAAGACTTTTGTGGCAGCATAATTTACCCCTTTCTAGACTTAGAGAAAATGTAGAATGGAATACTCTCTTTCAAATTCTGAAGGTGGCAGGGGTAAAATACAGGGAGCGAAAGTCTATTTACAATTTGTACAGAAAGCAGATGGCAATTATAAGAGTCGAGCAGTGGTTGGGATGGCAGTGAGACAGGATTGTAGCCTCTCCGCGATGCTATTCAATCTGTATATTGAGCAAGCAGTAGAGGAAACAAAAGAAAAGTTCGGAGTAGGTGTTAAAATCCATGGAGAAGGAACGAAAACATTGAGGTTCGCCGATGACAGTTTAATTCTCTCAGAGACAGCAAAGGACTTGGAAGAGCAGTTCAACGGAACGGACAGTATCTTGAAAGGAGGGTGTAAGATGAACATCAACAAAAGCAAAACGAGGATAACGGAATTTAGTCGAACTAAGTCGGGTGATGCTGAGGGAATTAAATTATGAAATGAGACACTTAAAGTAGTAAAGCAGTTTTTTCTATTTGGGGAGCAAAATAGCTGATGATGGTCGAAGTAGAGGGGATATAAAATGTAGACTGGGAATGGCAAGGAAAGCGTTCCTAAAGAAGAGAAATTTGTTAACATCGAGTATTGATTTAAGTGTCAGGAAATGGCTTCTGAAAGTATTTGTATGGAGTGTGGCCATGTAAGGAAGTGAAAAATGGACGATAAATAGTTTAGACAAGAAGAGAATAGAAGCTTTCGAAATGTGGTGCTACAGAAGAATGCTGAAGTATAGGTGGGTAGATCACATAACTAATGAGGAGGTTTTGAATAGAATTGGGAAGGAGTTTGTGGCCCAACTTGACTAGAAGAAGGGATCGGTTGGTAGGACATGTTCTGAGGCATCAAGGCATCGCCAATTCAGTACTGGAGGGCAGTGTGGATGGTAAAAATCGTAGAGGGAGACCAAGAGATGAATACAGTAAGCAGATTCAGAAGGATGTAGGTTGCAGAAGTACTGGGAGATGAAGAAGCTTGCACAGGATAGTGCAGAATGGAGAGCTGCATCAAATCAGTCTCAGGTCTGGAGACGACAACAACAACATGCAGTAAACGAAGATGATCTAAGAGGAAAATATTTTTCACTATACTAATCATTCACAGCCGCAAGACGAAAGAATAAGAGATGCTATCATGAATATTTTAGGAGTCATATTGGTTGTAGATTGATCGTTAGCTCTAGCATCCGGAGTTTTCTAGTGCACGATGGTAGAATACATCAAGGGAATGACTTAGATTGTATTCAGTGCTAGGTTAAAGCCACGTCTCGAATAATAGAAAAACTACAGAAAGGTAAAAAATACACGCGGCTTGTTTCAGAATGATTTTTTTGCAGTTGATATACACCCTGCCAGATTATAAGCATGTGTTCCGCAGGAACTTGAACGTGAACGTATCCCTCAAGAGGTTAAAACACAAAAAATTGAATCATTTTGAGGAAGATGTGCTTGATAGGTTGGTTGTTTGGTTGTTTGGTTGCTTCGGTTGAGGGGACCAAAGAGGGAGGTCATGGGTCATATCGGATTTGGAAAGGAAGGGGAAGGAAATCGGCTGTTCCCTTTCAGAGGAACCCTGACAGCATTTGCATGAAGCGATTTAGGGAAATCACGGAAAATCCAAATCAGGATGGCCGGACGCCGGTTTGAACCGTCGTCGTCCTGAACGCGACGGCAGTGTGGGATCCTATACGCCCCCTCACTCAGTCATGCTTGACATAAATGTAAATGCGCGCTGCAGATAGAAAAACAAGCTGTTGTGTAGACCATGCCTCCACAATATCCTTTCTTCCTGGAATGTTAGCCCTGTGAATTGTGAGTTCAAGTCTCGGCCCGACACACACTTTTAATCTGCTAGTAAGTTAACTAAAAGGAGTGTCTGTAAAGTCCAAGAATGGGAATCTTAATCGTTCTGTTGCCTGGGGATCGCTTCTTGGTTCCCTTACTCTTGCCCCGATGCGCAGTCAGTCCCAGAATAATATGGACTGTCATAGAATGCCTTACAGTATGGTAGCGTTTCCAGAAGGACTGGCAAACATTTACGTTGTAAAAACATAAATCTGGCCTACTTCATTCCTAGTCCAGATTTGTAGGTTATAAATCTCCTGGAGTGTGCTGCATTACATGTAATCGGTGTCACAATGAGTCAAAATGGATAAAAATATTCAGACATGCTTTAAGGAGCACATTAACAACCCAGGCTCCAAATAAGCCTTAAGTACCCACCTACGGCGAGATGGGAATCAAATCATGGATCTCCCTTAATCATCAGACACTGCATTGGAAAAGTAAGGTCACTAGCCTTAATATTTTGGAAGAATTGGAAAATGAAAAAAATTCCTCATAAAACACTTAATGCACAGAGAGATTTACACCGTAGAAACTGTAAGTAGGCTGTTTAGGTTTTTTATATTGGTAACGCCAAGTAGCGCTCTGTATGAAAAATCACTGGCTGTGCCGTGTGCAGTCTGTGGCTGGTTTGCATTGTTGTCTGCCATTGTAGTGTTGGGCAGCGGCAGCTGAATGCTAACAGCGGGTAGCGTTGCGCAGTTGGAGGTGAGCCGCCAGCAGTGGTGGACGTGGGGAGAGAGATGGCGGAGTTTTGAACTTTGAAAAACTGGATGTCATACATACACTCCTGGAAATGGAAAAAAGAACACATTGACACCGGTGTGTCAGACCCACCATACTTGCTCCGGATACTGCGAGAGGGCTGTACAAGCAATGATCACACGCACTGCACACCGGACACACAAGGAACCGCGGTGTTGGCCGTCGAATGGCGCTACCTGCGCAGCATTTGTGCACCGCCGCCGTCAGTGTCAGCCAGTTTGCCATGGCATACGGAGCTCCATCGCAGTCTTTAACACTGGTAGCATGCCGCGACAGCGTGGACGTGAACCATATGTGCAGTTGACGGACTTTGAGCGAGGGCGTATAGTGGACATGCCGGAGGCCGGGTGGACGTACCGCCGAATTGCTCAACACGTGGGGCGTGAGGTCTCCACAGTACATCCATGTTGTCGCCAGTGGTCGGCGGAAGGTGCACGTGCCCGTCGACCTGGGACCGGACCGCAGCGACGCACGGATGCACGCCAAGACCGTAGGATCCTACGCAGTGCCGTAGGGGACCGCACCGCCACTTCCCAGCAAATTAGGGACACTGTTGCTCCTGGGGTATCAGCGAGGACCATTCGCAACCCTCTCCATGAAGCTGGGCTACGGTCCCGCACACCGTTAGGCCGTCTTCAGCTCTCGCCCCAACATCGTGCAGCCCGCCTCCAGTGGTGTCGCGACAGGCGTGAATGGAGGGACGAATGGAGACGTGTCGTCTTCAGCGATGAGAGTCGCTTCTGCCTTGGTGCCAATGATGGTCGTATGCGTGTTTGGCGCCGAGCAGGTGAGCGCCACAATCAGGACTGCATACAACCGAAGCACACAGGGCCAACACCCGGCATCATGGTGTGGGTAGCGATCTCCTACACTGGCTGTACACCTCTGGTGATCGTCGAGGGGACACTGAATAGTGCTCGGTACATCCAAACCGTCATCGAACCCATCGTTCTACCATTCCTAGGCCGGCAAGGGAAATTGCTGTTCCAACAGGACAATGCACGTCCGCATGTATCCCGTGCCACCCAACGTGCTCTAGAAGGTGTAAGTCAACTACCCTGGCCAGCAAGATCTCCGGATGTGTCCCCCATTGAGCATGTTTGGGACTGGATGAAGCGTCGTCTCACGCGGTCTGCACGTCCAGCACGAACGCTGGTCCAACTAAGGAGCCAGGTGGAAATGGCATGACAAGCCATTCCACAGGACTACATCCAGCATCTCTACGATCGTCTCCATGGGAGAATAGCAGCCTGCATTGCTGCGAAATGTGGATATACACTGTACTAGTGCCGACATTGTGCATGCTCTGTTGCCTGTGTCTATGTGCCTGTGGTTCTGTCAGTGTGATCATGTGATGTATCTGACCCCAGGAATGTGTCAATAAAGTTTCCCCTTTCTGGGACAATGAATTCACGGTGTTCTTATTTCAATATCCAGGAGTGTATATTATGACTCTTAAGGTAAATACATTGTCTTTCTGTATTAAAATCTTCCATTCGCAAACTATGCCTATCAGTAGTTAGTGCCTTCCGTAGTTCGAATCTTTTATTTAGCTGGCAGTAGTGGCGCTCGCTGTATTGCAGTAGTTTGAGTAACGAAGATTTTTGTGAGGTAAGTGATTTGTGAAACATATAGGTTAATTTAGTGAGGGCCATTCTCTTGTAGGGATTATTGAAAGTCAGATTGCGTTTGCCAAAAATATTGTGTGTCAGTTTAAGCACAGTTATGTATAAATTTTTCGAAGGGAACGTTTCATATATCGACCCTTAGCCGAGGATACCTCACTGGAATCCCCTGATTTTTTTCTTGTAGTTTGTGTAATTAGTGTAGGCTTTGTTTATTGCTAGCGCGTAATCATAGAGAGATTTCCTTTGTAGTTGCAGTCTTTCATTGTTGTACAGTGAAACAGTTGTGGCATGCATGTAGTTTTGCACGAAGTATTTCGCAGCTACACTTGCAATTAACTAGATATTATTTTCAGTGCTGCGTTAATGTGTTCTCTTCTTTTGCTCTTCAAATTGTGGTTTTCTGTGTTGTCGTGTGAAATATTGTGACAATAATGGCGTGTGAAAAACGTAACACTAGGCTCCAAACTAAACTGAGAAATAATAGTGACGACGAGCATAGCTTACCAGCACCACTGTGTAATGAATTAACAGACATTCAAACTAGTAATTTGGTAACTATGTATAGGGAAATGGAGCGGGCGTCAAATAATGGTGTAGACAGTGAAACAGGTAGTTAACAGGGAAGCATTATCGATCGATCGGTGGGCAACAGCTCGCCTCAGGAATCTGAAATGACAGAACACAACATTGCAAATACTGTAGACTTAGGTTTTGGGTCCTCGCCGTTTTCTCAAATGAGTCAAGACACATTTTCTGCCTGTCAAAATGTGAATGTTGCCGATGAAAATGCACTGACAAAAAGCATAGAGAAACAGATTCCAGACACTAATACATTATTATTGCAATTAATGCAACAAATGGAACAGAATCAGAAACAAATGGGTCAAAATCTTCAAAAGTTAGACACAATGGAACAAAATCTTCAAAAGTTAGACACAATGGAACAAAATCAGAGACAAACACAGCAAAAGCTTCTAACGTTAGACACAATGGAACAAAATCAGAGACAAACACAGCAAAAGCTTCAAAAGTTAGACACAATGGAACAAAATCAGAGACAAACACAGCAAAAGGTAGACGCAATGGAACAAAAGCTTCAAAAGTTAGACTCAGTGGAACATACGCTTGAACAAAAACGTGAAGATTTAACTACTGAATTACATAAAATCGAATCGAAATGTCAAAAAGTCTGTAATGACGTAAAAACACAAATTTGTGAGCATTTTCATCCTATTTTTTCGCGGCATGAAAATGCATTACAGAATCACGAAGCAGCCATAAAAGAACTGAAAACTATTTTTCATGAAAATCATGAGACCTTGCAAGCTAAAATTGACTCAGTTGCATCTACCGATTCGGTTACGCAACTTGCAAAAACTCAAGAAAACTTAAAGGACACAGTAGATACTCTGAAAATTGGTTCAGAAAGACACATGGAGGACATTAGTTCATTATCAGAGAAAGTAGTTGAACTTTCGGATCAGCTAAATAATTTATCTACGAAGGTAGATGATAATCTGAATGACACAAAACCGTTAGTCTTTAATGACACAGAAGAGTTCCAACAAATTAGGATATTCAAACAAAATCAGAATCAAATTAATACGCAACACCAAAGAGAAATCCGGGAAGTACACGATCAGCTGACACAGGTAATACAAGAATTACGTATTTCTGAGGACACTCGCACTCCAATACGGGAAGAGGGACATAAAAATACGAAACTGCCACAAAATAATAACACAGGGCACTTCCGAGATTATGAAAGAAATTGGCAAAGTACACCGAATTTTGAGATGGAACCGCTGAAACGACGTAACAATGACCGACATGCGACTCGCCGACATGATGATTTTGACAATAAGCTGTTCATTACCACACGTAAATTCAAAACATTTAAAAATTCTGGCAACGACATTCATCCACAAGCGTGTTTTCATCAATTCTCTCATTGCCCCCCCCCCCCCACATCTGGTCATTAGAGCACGGATTAGAATTTATGTGTGGCTACTTAGAGAATGAACCAGCTGTAAGAATGCGATCGGTCATTCAGGATTGCCACAGTGAAGGAGAATTTTACCATGCCTTCCTCTCAGCATATTGGTCTCAAGCTACACAAGACCGAGTAAAACATGGCATCATAATGATGAAACATTTCGAACAATCTGAATTTTCCAGTCTTGTGAAATATTTTGAAAACATGTTGCACAAGAATCCGTACCTGTCAAACCCATACAGCCCTTCAGAACTCATCCGCATTTGCTTAATCAATTACCGGAACATTTACGGCATATTATTTTGGCAGGACGTTGCAAAGACGACATTGAAGCTTTTCAGGGGTTCTTACAAGAATTAGAAATTGACACTGACAATCGCGGAACGCGAAAACAGGAACTCAACAATTACAGGTCAAATCCGTCGCAATTCCGCGATGAAAGAAATAATAACTGGACACGACAAGGCTATTCTCACAACACAAATCGTGACCAAAACAGACACCACCCGTATGACAACTGTTGGCAGAGTAGTAATAATTACAGGGAAAGGTCACCTCTCCGCGGTAGTGACTATCACTGTGACAATCAGAGAAACAGGCAATATGGGAACCAAAATAATTACTATCAAGGGAGACGAATAACTTTAGACGCAACGGTCCAACGCGCAGTTACGATTCAGAGAGTAATTCTCCACCATGTGACCGACAAGAAAGAAACTATGGAATCTACCGATATGACGACAGACGATATGATCGTAACGACAGACCTGAATTGCAGCAGAACTGGCGGGATTCAAACAGAGCAGGGCCCTCTCGACAAGGTGAATTTGTAGTAGTTAGGTCTCCAAATCCCAATAACGACGCGCGCCAACAAAGACACAAAGGCAATGACTCATACCGCTGGCAGCCACGAAACGTACTTCTGAAATTGACGACGCAGCTGCCGTAGCTAGTAATTACGTAAAAATGGAAGACATTAGGGACATCTTACTCCAGGACCACGACGTAAAACATAACAACATTGCATATCCTTTGATGCACATTACAGTAAATGACGTAAAATGTACGGCAGTACTTGACTCTGGCAGTCCCATTTCAGTCATTAGTGAAACAGCCTTTAGCAAATGCAACAAATCGAACGATTGCCCCACACTTCTGTTACTTAAGATTAAATTAGTAGGTGCAATCTTTGGGAAAAGTGTAGATGTACGCCAACAAACCAACTTAGAATTCTCTTGTCAAAGCCACAGCTTCTCTATGAACTTTCTTATTGTTCCATTGTTGTCGACGGAAATTATATTGGGAGTAGACTTTTTCAATGAATACAAAGCAATCTTAAAGTTTCACGATGCTGAAATAAGTTTAGAGAAAGAAGGTAAGTCAATAGCTTTGAAATTTGAAGGTTGGCTCTCAAACCATGACGAGGAAATTAATCGGCTTTACTTTCTGTTAGACAACAGTTCGGAATTTTCTACGGAACTAGACACTAACAATCACTCTGCAAGTACTGACAGGGATGATATCGACGGCATATTTAAAACTATTGAGTTTATTCAGAATATAATTCAAACAATTGAGAATTGTAATGACAGTGATAGGTATGACCTTTTTGAGTTTTTGCAAGCCCATTCCACAGTTTTTACTCACAAAACAGGAACAATCAAGGGATTTCAGTACCAATTTCGTGTTCGTGAGCATACTAAATTTTGTGTTAGACCATACGTAATTCCATCACATTATAGGGACCGTGTTAGAACAGAAATACAATCTATGCTTGACGAGGGCATTATTGAGCCTGCAGTAAGCTCATACAAAAATCCATTACACGTTGTTGAGAAGAAAAATGGATCGATCAGGCTTGTCTTAGATTCGAGACAAATCAATAGTATCATTATTCCTGAAACAGACAGGCCGCAAACGTTGGACGAACTACTTCAAAATTTTAATGGTGTAAAAGTGTTGTCTTCCATTGATCTCAGATCCAGCTTTTATCAGATCGAACTTCATCCAAAATGTAGAAAATATACAGCTTTCCTACGATTCGGCGTTTGTTATCAGTTTCGGAAACTTCCTTTTGGTCTGAACATTTCTTCGGCAGCATTCATTCGCGGGCTAAATTACGTATTACCTGAGCTCTTAAAACGTCACATCACCTTATATGTGGACGATATTATGATAGCAGAAGCCTCATGGGAACAACATAATCGCATCCTCAACAGCGTGTTACATATTTTTGCAGAATCTGGAATTACAGTTAACTTGGAAAAGTCTGAATTCGGTAGGATAAAGGTGAAGTTTTTGGGACATATTATTTCTTCTGAAGGCTTTCAGCCAGATCCTGAAAAGTTAGAAGCAATCAGAGCCATTCCAGTTCCATCCACAAAAAAACGAGTCCGCAGTTTTCTAGGTCTCGTAAATTTTTATCGTCGGTTTCTGAATATGCAAATTCTAGTTACACCAAAACTTTGTTCTCTCACTGGAAAAAATACTATTTGGAACTGGGACGAACAAGCACAGTTGGAATTCAATTCTTTGAAAGAATCGCTACTTAACGCGCCAATACTAGCTCATCCAGAGCACAAGATTTTTGCCTTAGCACAGATTCTTCTAAAGTCGGTCTTGGTGCCCATTTATTTCAAGAAGCCATAGAACATGACACTACCATTCAGAAAACCATTGCTTTTGCTAGCCGAGTACTAACAAAATCTGAAAAAAATTATTCCGTTACTGAATTAGAAGCTTTAGCTATCGTTTGGGCGTTTAACAAATTCCGTTTCTTTCTTTATGGTAAGGACGTAGAAGTATACAGTGATCATTGTGGATTACAATTTCTTATGTCTTCAAAATTAAATAATGTCAGTTTAAAACGTTGGGCATTGTTTCTCCTAGAATTCCACTTCACAATAGTCTACATTCCCGGCAAGGAGAACATTGTTGCGGACGCACTGTCACGCGCACCGGCTGGGCTTGAGAAAAGTAACACAGAAAGCAACCTCGAGAAAAATTTCAGTATTCTTTACATTCAGAAAGTCGCCTTTGAAAACTTCATCACCACATCTTTAAAGGACATTGCTCATGAACAAGATAAAGATCCGATTTGGAAAGACATCAAAAGTAAATGGCATGAAAAGACACACACACAGATTCGGCATTATTATCTGGTTAGAAACAACATACTGTTCAAACGATGCACCGTTGATGACAAGCTATGGGCTATGGGTACTTTGCATTCCAGACGATTTTGTTAATAAGCTCATTTGGTACATTCATTTCAGCTATGCACATTTTGGTCCACGAAAATGTTATCATATTCTTCGAACGACTTGTTATTTTAACAATATAGAAAAGAGAATTCGAAGAGTCTTGTCTATTTGTAAACTTTGTCAAAAGGCGAAACCATCTAATGTCTCGCATCGTGCTAAATTGTTTCCTATCATTCCTACTAAATTAAAATAATTTGTTCCTGTTGATCTCTTGGGACCGCTTGTTAGAACATCTAATGGATTTTCGTACGTTCTAGTCGCTGTTGAACTTACTTGAAAATTTGTTTCTTTCACTCCGTTACGTAAAGCCACTGGTCGGTCTGTATCCAACGCCTTTGTAAAAAATTTCTTACGTGAAGTTGGACACGTTAGTAAAGTCATTTCAGATAACGGACCGCAATTCAGATCTGCTGTTTGGTCACGCATGCTTCGTAACCATAAAATCAAATCTGTTTTTATTTCATAGTACTCACCACATTGGAACCCGTCTGAACGGATTATGAAAGAAATCAATAAGCTTTGCAGACTTTATTGTCACAGAAAGCATCAGCATTGGCACAGATATTTACACTTATTTCAAAACGTGCTGAATGAAATGCTTAATGACTCCACTGCTTTACCACCTGTTCATGTACTGAAGAATAAAGAACCACTGAACAGAATCAGAGAGCTTGTACCTTTTCCGAATACGCGTAAACTTCGACACAAAGACATAATTGATTTGGCTATTAAAAATATAAATTCTGCTGCAGACAAAAGAAGAAAATTACACGGTAAAGCAAATGCAAAGAAATTATATATTGGTCAGAAAGTTCTCATTAAAGCTCATTCATTGTCACATAAGAAGAAACACTTGAGTCACAAATTCTTTCTAGTTTACAATGGACCTTACAGAATCCGACGCATACCACATGATAATTGCGTTGAAGTTTTATATCTGCGCAGTTTTCTCAATTCTTCTGGAAAGGAAAAAATGTTTTAGTAGTAACTTTGTGGTATAGCTACAATGAGACAGCCTTTTCTGTAGCACAACAATACGTTACAGTACAGTACTTACTTCATCACAGCAATAAGCGTAGTAACTACGATATCTATACGCAAAGCATTTCACTTTTGTTTATCATGAGGTTAAGTACATTGACTTCTGCAGAACTTACTTTCGGAGGACGATAACTACGACACTTCCACAGAGATTAACTTACAACAAGACGCACAGTTTAGCGTTACAGTACACGTATTTGAGTGATTAATTTTGTACTTAAAAAATTTATTTTTAAAGATATTTGAAGTACAATGATACAAAGGTTTTCCGTGATACATTTCATTCCATAGCTGTAATCTGTAACACCTGAGGATATAATTACATTAATCCTCAGGGGGGTACACGCTCACTTTGTGTACCATGTGTATGGCAAGCACAAGGAGCCCTAGCTAATATGGTATTTGCTTATACAACTTTACACATCGGTACCGTATTTCTCTAACACATAAATTACACAGCTATCTGATCATATAACTGGGAGAGTCAAACATTTATTATAATACATCAGTGACAGATGTTTACGTAATTACACAGTTAGATAACTTCACATTTATGAAACTGTATTTTGTCTGTACTTTATGAACTGTTCATATTTTTTCGGAACCATTGTGATACTATGAGAGGTTTGAATGATGTATTTGGTATGTGATCATGATTTTTAAAGTACGTTTGAGGCAGATGACACTTTTGACATGAGCAGAGAATTTTTTTTAGGTTTTGAAATTTTTGGAGGAAGCTACGACGATTTTGAGAGTTGACTGAGGTGTTACGATGTTATTATTGCGATGACTATGTGTATTATGCTGTTGAGGTATGTTTATCATCAATAAGCTGATGCTATATGAGGAATTTGATTATGCTACTATTTCTTATGATGAAATATTTAAGAAGTGTCTATGAATATGTATATGTGTAATAAGGTAAGGAATAATTAGTAGTGGTTAGGGACTCTGATTTGTGAAAAAGGATGTTGGAAACCGAGAATCGTACTTTAAGAGTTATGAAATGTGTGTATATGCGTGAATGTATCACTATGCAGGCGAAAATTTTTTGGACACTATTATATTTAAATGATTTTATTTCTACAGATTTGTAACGCAATTCTTGACCTGTGAACTTTTTTTATATGAGACAGCCACTGTAGCGGAAACTGGTGTCGTAAATATTTCGATAAGACAGTTAAGTGACCACCTGCACGTAATGCGTCGTGGGCACCCAGCTGCGCGACAACCACCAGCCAAAAGAAAGCCATTAGTGTGTGCCTGTCAGAGGCAGAGGTGGAGAAAAAAAAAAAAAAAGAGGCCATTATCCTCGCTATTGACATTCCTTTATATAAAGCATCGTAAATACGACACCCTCAAACTTGAAAACATGATTACACTGTAGAGTTCTTAATTTATGATATTTACTGAAATGAAATGATGAGAAACATTTTATATCTATTGTCTTTCTAGCTGAGAGATTGCTCATTTTGTTTAATATCCAGTTTCTATCTGCACTACAGCATTTGTTAAAATAAAATTTAATAGATGTACTAATATCGCTATTTTCTGTCTACAGACCCAGTAAAGAATCATTTTATGATGTACTTTCTTGGAAAAGAGAGCACAAATAGACATTTCCCTTCACAGGAATTGCAAAAATATTTTTTTAAAGATTTGGTAACTTATCTGCTAGCGTATGTTCTCGTGATGCATCACTCTAGTGTTAAGATGTGACATAGGTATTAAACATTTTTACTGTAATATTTTTTCTGCTTCAGCTTTGTCATGTTTAGATATAAGTTATTGCATTTGCTGCTGCTTGCTTCCACAATTTCCATTTATGTCATTGCTGTTTGTGTTAATTGTTTTGCGCTGCTGCATTGCCTCGTCCCATAGTATAGCATCTGAGCTCAGTAGATTTTTAGTTAGCTTAAGAGGGGGTAGACTATGTAAGAAAATAGCTATGATGAATTGGAAGAAATGCATTGACAAGCTATAAGAAAATGGTTTGGCCAAAAAAGTAGTGTATAGTGGAGAAAAACTATTTTTGAAAGAGGATGTGAGCATAATACAGAAAGCAGGCTTCGATATTACTTTTTGGAAATAATGAAGAATGAAGGGAGATCTCCGAGAAGTAAAGAAAGTTTTGTTTGCAAAATACTGCAGTAAAACAAACCCTGTCCTTTCTTTGTGTTATCGCACTATGTGTTTGTGTACCCTTGTGTATTTGTTTTCTTCCTGTCACTGTGTACTGTTTCATAGAATTTTTTCTCTTCTAATACTAAGCTACATTCACTATGATGAGGAATACTGTTATCCTCAAATATAATTTGCATTAATAACATGTTATTTACTTCGTAAAGATGTTTACACATTATTTATTCTGTTTTATTCTAATGCTCATGTGTGAAGTTGATGTTTCAAAAGTTATTCTGATCTTTATGTGTATACTTATGTCACAATTTTTGTAACACTGATGTATTTCGATTCTTTTGTAAAGCCCATATTACTACAAATATTATCTTTATTGTTATGTTCTTTTATAATGTATTTTGTACCTTTGTTATTGCATTCTTATGTTATGAAATTTATAATTGTATAGACACCAGATCTTCAAATTAAGTATCATTTCACTGCACACATTCATGTTGGTCATAGTGTATGGACAATATGTGAGAAGTAGGGACTGTTAGTGTTTGCACATGTCTTGATAATTCAGCAAGGGACTGGTTAACAGCATTGCTGGTTCTAAGGGCAATTCCAAAAACTTTTTGCTTGCGCAAGTGGTGGTTTATGGACTTGCTATATTGTCCACAACACTCTTCGATGGTGATAGTGCACCTGCACAGTCACAACAGTTGGCTGCTAGCCATCTCTACAAGGACTACAGTGGGTCTACACCTTTGATGACTCACCAATATCATTATTTCTACAAGGACTGCAGTGGGTCGGCACCTCTGGTGGCCCATCAATACCGTAATCTCTACCAGGACTACAAGGGGTCTACTCTGTGACGACCTACCTACCAATATTCTTTAAAACTTCAACTGACTCTGCTGTGGGTTTGCTCTGTTGTGGCCCATTACCTGTCTGCATGTCAAGAGTCAGCACTGTCTTTCCGTTGGAAGGACAACACTACTTCTTCAAGACTGCATGTAAATGCACTACTTCCATGTGCATTCTCTTTTACTGCTCAGACTTTGAGAAAAACACTGTTATTTTACTTTGATGAATGATCAGGACTGTCTTTATGGACTGTGAGAAAATTTTAGCTTTTGACCAACATTGTATCGATAAGCGTGTGCCTTTCATATTTTTGTTATTGTGATTATGAAAAATTTTATCAAATCATTATTGGCCACTGCCCAAAACAATTTGTAAAATTTTTTGTGGGGAGCATGGGGGCTATGTAAGTAGGCTGTTTAGGTTTTTTATATTGGTAACGCCAAGCAGAGCTCTGTATGAAAAATCACTGGCTGTGCCGTGTGCAGTTTGTAGCTGGTTTGCATTGTTGTCTGCCATTGTAGTGTTGGGCAGCGGCAGCTGAATGCTAACAGCACGTAGCATTGCGCAGTTAGAGGTGAGCCGCCAGCAGTGGTGGACGTGGGGAGAGAGATGGCGGAGTTTTGAAATTTGTTCGACTGGATGTCATGAACTGATGACTCTATGACTCTTAAGGTATGTACATTGTTTGTTCTGTATTAAAATCTTTCATTCGCAAACTATGCCTATCAGTAGTTAGTGCCTTCCATAGTTCGAATCTTTTATTTAGCTGGCAGTAGTGGCGCTCGCTGTATTGCAGTAGTTTGAGTAACGAAGATTTTTGTGAGGTAAGTGATTTGTGAAACGTATAGGTTAATTTAGTCAGGGCCATTCTCTTGTAGGGGTTATTGAAAGTCAAATTGCGTTGCGCCAAAAATATTGTGTGTCAGTTTAAGCACAGTTATGTATAAATTTTAGTAAGGGGACGTTTCAAAACCTCTTGGTTAATTTTGATTGTTCGAAGTACTGCGTAGCCTCTACGGCCGGAGGTTCGAGTCCTCCCTTGGGCATGGGTGTATGTGTTGCACTTAGCATAGTATATTTAGTGCGTAAGTCTAAGGATCGATGACCGCAGCAGTTTGGTCCCTTAGTCATTCAGACACACATCTGATTGTTCCCAGAAGCATAATCTTTACGCATTGCCTATAGATGTCAATATATTCGTCAAAGGGAAGACTACAAGTATCAAACGTAGGCCGCAATTTGAGGAAGAAATTTCTGAGAATGAGCGCCTGGATCACAGCATTGCATAGTAGAGAAAGGGAACAGAACAGTATCGAAGCATTTGAGGAGCGGTGCTCCAGGCGAATGTTGAAAATCAAGTTGACTGATAAGGTAAGGAATGAGGAGGTCCTGCGCTGAATTGGAGAGGAAAGGAATCTGTAGAAAACTCTGCCAAGAGGAAGGGACAGGATGATAGAACGTCTGTTAAGACATCAGGGCACTAGAGGGAGCTATGGAGGGTAGAAACTGTAGGGAAAGAAGGAAATTGGAATAGACCCAGCAAATACTTGAGGATGTAGGTTGCAATTGCTACTCTGGGATGAAATGGTTGTCACTGGAGAGGAATTCCTGGCGGGCCGAGCCAAACCAGTCAGAAGACTGACGACTAAAGAAAAAGTTTCGTGGAGGATTATTTTAGTAACACTGTGAGCCATGGTGCTCAATAAGAGGGGACGCTTTCATTTGGCAAGAGATCTTCCCGGGAATTTCGAGAGGTCGCGTAGCGAAACTAGTCGGGAAAGGTAGGGGTTGTGGGGCGAACGGTCAGACATGTGAGGACGGCGGTCGCGAGACGAAGTTCAGAGAAGTGAGGTGTCCCGGACTGGGTGTCGAGACCTACCCGTAGTAGGTCGGCTACTGATGCCTTGTTTGGTTACGATTGTCTCTCTATGAGGTGGTCCATGGAGCAGTGAAGTGGTGGTCTCATGTCCATTAATACCACTGCGTACGATGCCCGATGAGACCAATTCCAACTTCTGCGCTTCGGAAAAATCTGAGTGTAACGAATGGTCGTGAAGGGCGAGTTGGATCACAAGCTGCCTGTGAATGTTTCACCCCAGTCGAGCTTAATGCTTCGAGCTGTGTACACTGGTGAGAGGTGTCAGAATTGTACTAACTAAGCATAGGTTTGTATGTAACTGTGGTACAGCTGAATTACATGGGTTGCTCTATTAAGATTCACAGTTGTAAACGCTGTCTTGACGTGTCGTGCTTGTTGCAATTCAAATGGTGTAAATGGCTCTGAGCACTATTTGAAGTCATCAGTCGCCTAGAACTTAGAACTACTTAAACGTAATAACCTAAGGACATGACATACATACATGCCCCAGGCGGGATTCAAACCTGCTACCGTAGCGGTCTCGCGGTACCAGACTGAAGCGCCTACAACCGCTCGGCCACCGAGGCCTGCTTGTCGTACTTACATACGTTGAACATTATTAGTGCGGAATGGCGGCAACTTGGTACATTCAGCTTTCATTCTTGTCAGATAACGGAGTAATTTTGTGTCAATGATCATATGCCACGCTCCTGTTTAAGCAGTATAAGCTTTCTATGTGGCCAACTATACTCCTTAGTAATGCTATAAACTTTGCTTTAGCGCACTTCTCCCCGTGTTCTGTAACTGGTCGTCTTTCCCGTTAGTGGCCAAGCAATTCAAGTTGTTTATGGCGATCCAAGTGGTGCTGGCCGATCAGTTGATGGAGGAAGAAAATTACCCAATACGGTAACCAAATTTGTATTATTGTGTGACAAAAGAGTTCTTCGGCGCCTTGGTCTTGGATTAAGACTAAGATACGTACGCAACAGTTGTGTTAAAATTCTTATGTTTATAGGTTTCTCTTAAAGACTGTCGCTTAATTTGCTTGCCACTTGGCAACTGAACTGTCTTTAAGTGTGTGGCTAACAGTATTTTCTTACATTCTGTGCGGGTGCACGAAATTCATATAATGACGTTTTAATTTCTGTAAAATATTACTAGCCAGTAATTGGAAGTTTGTTGTACGACTGTAGCCGGTTGTGTGTCTTCAGATACGATTGTTTCCGAAATGAAATGACTAAAGGTCTTATTTGTGTTGATATTCTTGATTTTATAAATTCAATCAATCATTTTCTTAAGTTTTGGCGCGAATTCAGTGAGTTCCTAATACACTCCTGGAAATGGAAAAAAGAACACATTGACACCGGTGTGTCAGACCCACCATACTTGCTCCGGACACTGCGAGAGGGCTGTACAAGCAATGATCACACGCACGGCACAGCGGACACACCAGGAACCGCGGTGTTGGCCGTCGAATGGCGCTAGCTGCGCAGCATTTGTGCACCGCCGCCGTCAGTGTCAGCCAGTTTGCCGTGGCATACGGAGCTCCATCGCAGTCTTTAACACTGGTAGCATGCCGCGACAGCGTGGACGTGAACCGTATGTGCAGTTGACGGACTTTGAGCGAGGGCGTATAGTGGGCATGCGGGAGGCCGGGTGGACGTACCGCCGAATTGCTCAACACGTGGGGCGTGAGGTCTCCATAGTACATCGATGTTGTCGCCAGTGGTCGGCGGAAGGTGCACGTGCCCGTCGACTTGGGACAGGACCGTAGCGACGCACGGATGCACGCCAAGACCGTTGGATCCTACGCAGTGCCGTAGGGGACCGCACCGCCACTTCCCAGCAAATTAGGGACACTGTTGCTCCTGGGGTATCGGCGAGGACCATTCGCAACCGTCTCCATGAAGCTGGGCTACGGTCCCGCACACCGAGACGCCGTCTTCCGCTCACGCCCCAACATCGTGCAGCCCGCCTCCAGTGGTGTCGCGACAGGCGTGAATGGAGGGACGAAGGGAGACGTGTCGTCTTTAGCGATGAGAGTCGCTTCTGACTTGGTGCCAATGATGCTCGTATGAGTGTTTGGCGCCGTGCAGGTGAGCGCCACAATCAGGACTGCATACGACCGAGGCACACAGGGCCAACACCCGGCATCATGGTGTGGGGAGCGATCTCCTACACTGGCCGTACACCTCTGGTGATCGTCGAGGGGACACTGAATAGTGCACGGTACATCCAAACCGTCATCGAACCCATCGTTCTACCATTCCTAGACCGGCAAGGGAACTTGCTGTTCCAACAGGACAATGGACGTCCGCATGTATCCCGTGCCACCCAACGTGCTCTAAAAGGTGTAAGTCAACTACCCTGGCCAGCAAGATCTCCGGATCTGTCCCCCATTGAGCATGTTTGGGACTGGATGAAGCGTTGTCTCACGCGGTCTGCACGTCCAGCACGAACGCTGGTCCAACTGAGGCGCCAGGTGGAAATGGCATGGCAAGCCGTTCCACAGGACTACATCCAGCATCTCTACGATCGTCTCCATGGGAGAATAGCAGCCTGCATTGCTGCGAAAGGTGGATATACACTGCACTAGTGCCGACATTGTGCATGCTCTGTTGCCTGTGTCTATGTGCCTGTGGTTCTATCAGTGTGATCATGTGATGTATCTGACCCCAGGAATGAGTCAATAAAGTTTCCCCTTCCTGGGACAATGAATTCACGGTGTTCTTATTTCAATTTCCAGGAGTGTAGATGTTCATTGCCTTAACAATTACTAAATAATTAAATCAAACATCTCACTTAACGTTATTCTTCATTTTCTTGGTATTTGTTAAAGCTGTTTATGACACAGTTTTTTAAATTCTATCCTTTTTTAAGAGGTAATTATTTTAAATCCATCTGAGACTGCGCAGGCTGAGCGAGATATGGAAAAACATTCTCCTTAAGATCTCATTATCGTAAAATACAGGCAATTATTTAACGTTGCTACATTAAATTGAGCATGCAAACTGTTAAATAAATTTTCTGTTAAAATTATACTGTGAGTCGTACTGCTGTTGTGTTAACCGTGGGTTTATCTTCGACACCACATCCCTCCCCCTGGCAAAACCCTTTTCACACTATACAGCCACTTTCCACGCTTATCGTCGTTAAACACGAATCAGATCTTCTGTAACTTGGCATATGCAGCCTTTGCATATGATCCCTGGCGTGAAGATGAAGCTTGGTTTTATCCGCGTATCTCTTGTGTCTAAAAGTCGAAAAGTCAGTCTTCGTGAAAGAACTGCGAGCAAACAGCACGTTATCATTCTTGGAGAAAGCAGGCAAGATATTTATGTAATCGCTTAATGTTATAACACATTCTTACGAAACAATGACATTAATACGTGCCATATGAGTTGGTTACTGTTTTTACAGCGTTATAACCATCTTCTGGAAGCTGAATGTATGTGATCACCAAATTCAGCAAATGGATTGTTTAGCGGCAAAAATCGTGAAATCGACCGATAAAACCCTGGAAATATAGGAAAGACTACGTTTTAACATTTCATTCGACACGGTTTCTAGCCATTTGCAGAAATTAATTCACTGCTTTTGTAGGATTCTTGGTTTGGACATACCGTTACCTCTGTATTTCAGGAGGACTATCAGAGACTGTTGATATGATTCAGATTCCACCAGGAAAAACCAATGTGCCTCTCCGTAAGCCATTTTGTTCGAATATAGAAAACATTTTTATGAAAATTGTCGTACAATATAACTCCCGGTAGCTCCGGGCCATATGACCATATGAGGTTTATCAGAAGAAGGATATTCTTAAACTGGAGTCCTTTGGGCATTGTCAGTTGGATTCGGCAAGTTTAACGATTTGCCTTGAGTGTGTACGGTATGCAGCACACTAAAGAGAGCAACGGCAGGGAGCACATCTTACTCCACTGGAATCCTGTTCAAATAAAAATTGCATTTACTGTGAAGTGCCTGAAAGGATTAACTTGTATTTCATCAGGTATGGCTGGTGTAACGAAAATGTCTGTTTCAGTCATTCCAATGACGCTTCGCTTTACTGTGACGAATTTGGGGAATGAACAAGTAAGTTACTCAAAAAGTCTCATAAGAACTGTGCTACAGGAGTGGTTGTAAAATCGTATACGTGCAATAAATGCTTAATTTCGATCATTTAAAATCTCGATTAATAAAACTCGTCTGTAATGTAACATGAAACAATGTTCTGAATTATTTTCGTCTGCAAGTCACCTTTGAAAGAATTAAGCACTGAACAGTTTAACCGTCGATGTGAATTTCCTCTTATTCAAAAATTAACAATACGTGACATTTACTGTATGACTGAGGTGCTTCAAATTTGCCTGTGTCACTCCTGATATTTGCACGACACTCTCTTGTCACGCCTACTTCGACCCAGGCAGGAAGGACTGTAGAAACCGCTGTCATAAGCAGTTCTTCTTGCCACAATAACGAGTAACTTCAGCAGTTTAAAAAAATACTTGCGTGCGTCATAGCAGCTACATTTTTGACGTCGTATGTTGTCCGTTATGTTCTTACCGAAAGAAAAAAAAAACGTTTTTCTTATATGTTTGATAGGACCATTTTCTTGGCATTTTAATCCCTCCCTGAGCAGTCCATAGTTTAGGTATGTGCTCAGTCTTGTTTCATTGTAATTGATTCGTATTTGAAGTTAGGTTAAGTTTATTTCACTTTGTTTATTCCGATGTTCTTACGGCGCCTATCGTTTTCCGATTTCTTCCGTTTTTCATATTTCATAGTGACTGAGGTATGCCCTTATTTTATATGTTACTTTTCGAGCACAGTTATTTTAACTTAGATCAACACTTTACATCTAATTATTTATTTCTATTTCTATGATGATAACGATGGGATTTGGCAATAACTGTTTTTAGGTACACTAGAACGGTTTAAAGGATGATGTGAGTATCATATTCTTAGCAACTTAATGTTATTACGCTCACTTATTTTAACAATTGTTTATTCAGAAGAATAAATTCGTTATTTCTCCAGTGTGCAGATGATATGATGATGCATTTTAAGAATGCGAAAGCTGTTGTGACCTTTCTATAAATGACTTCAACAGCCTGCAAGAAAGAAAATTTATTCGAACAGTTCTTGCAAGTACCTTAAGTAGAGATTTATGCGCGTAAACTGAATGAGGCTCCACGGGCGAAATTCAAGCGCATACAGACAGATCTTAAACTATGGTGGCAACCAATATAAAGTTAACCAAAACGCTCAGTTCTGACTTCTTCGTACCTGGAAATGTCTCTCGTCGTTTGACCTGCGGAGAGGATTACTAGCATGCTTTGAATACTTTCACTAAATATTCTATTATGGCTTAATCTCGTGGGGCAACTAGCCATATAAAGTTGTAAGTAAGCTGTTTAGGTTTTTTTATTGGTAACGCCACGTTGCGCTCTGTATGAAAATCACTGGCTGTGCTGTGTGCACTCTGTGGCTGATTTGTATTGTTGTTTGCTATTGTATTGTTGGGCAGCTGGATGTTAACAGCGCGTAGCGTTGCGCAGTTGGAGGTGAGCCGCCAGCAGCGGTGGATGTGGGGAGAGAGATGGCGGAATTTTGAGAGCGGACGATCTGGACTTCTGTCCATCAGAAAGAGAAAATTTTGTAATATCATGGAATGATATATACAGGGTGATTCAGAAATGCATGTAAATATTTTAAGGGTGTATTTGTGAGGTAAATATAAGACAAAAATGTTCTATAAATGTTTTTCCATAAACGTTTAATTCCAGAGTTATCGTTAAAATACGAAAGTCATGTTCGTATCAAAACGACGTCAGTGCAAGCAGCAGGATGCCATATTCTGGTACGTAATGCACATACGTATCTCCCAACAGTTGATTCGAAACTGCATGAATAGTGTTTTTTTGTGTTTGCAATTGCTGTTTACTCCTACTGTACAGAAGATGGCGCTGATGTTGTTGGTAACGGAAACGTACTTCCTGTCGTTCATTCATCGTCGGAAGGCTACAGGTTTCGTGCACATCATGTATTCAAACAGTGAGTATGCTGATATGCACCTTGTGTATGGTGCAGCAGATGGAAACGCACTTGCAGCAAGACGAAGGTACAGTGAGCTGTTTCCAAGACGACGGTTACCAAGTCATCAGACGTTTGTATCTGTGGACAGACGTATGCGGGAGTATGGCATTCGTCCTGGGCCACATTCAGGTCGACCACTTGAGCATGCAGTGAACGTCGAGGAACATGTTTTGGACCTGGTAGACCAAGATCCAGCCATCAGTACGAGACAAATTAGTGCAGCTGTACGACTTCCACAATCTACTGTATGGCGGCTGCTTCGGAGACAACAGTTGCATCCATTTCACCTTCACAAAGTGCACGAATTGACACCTGCAGACTATCCTCGCCGTCAGCAATTCTGCCAGTGGTTACAAGAGCGTCATTTGAATGATCCAATGTTCATTCGGCGGATATTATTCACAGATGAGGCCATGTTTACTCGTGCTGGTGTAATCAATTCGCATAATATGCACCAGTGGGCTGTCGAGAATCCTGGCGCGAGAATTGTGCGTGGATATCAACATCAATTCTCCATAAACATTTGGTGTGGTATTGTGGGGAATGACTTACTCGGACCTCATGTTCTACCTCCAAGGCTGACTGGGCACGCTTACCGCGAATTTTTGGAGGGGGAATTGCCTGAATTGTTACAGGATGTCCCTCTTGCAACACGAGCCACCTTGTGGTTTATGCACGATGGTGCTCCTGCCCATTACAGCCGCAACGTAAGGGCGTACCTCAATGATGCGTATCCACAACGATGGATAGGTCGCGGAGGACCAATTGCTTGGGCAGCCAGATCACCTGACCTGAACCCTTTAGACTTTTATTTATGGGGCCGACTAAAGACATTGGTGTATTCTTCTGCAGTACCGAACAGAGAAGTGCTACAACAAAGAATTGAAGGTGGTTGTGAAATTATTCGTGGAGAGTTGAACGGACTGTGTAATGTGCAGAGATCATTGCGGCGACGAGCACGGGTCTGTCTGCAAGTTCAGGGACAGCATTTTGAACATGCATTGCATTAAGATTTGTGCAAATACAGTACAGTACAGTCTGTAAATTCTTCACGTATTTTCCTTAGTTATTTTGCATTGATTTAGTTCAATCAACAGGAACTAAAGTAATACATTATTCGCGAGGAATTGTTTCAGTTTGTTACGTCACGTTTATTTACCAGTTTGCGTTTTTAGTCCAAATGCACTGTAATTAAACTGTGAACTCTGGGAAGTAAATACTTTACGTTGTATTGAATGTATTATCATGTTTTGTTCATAACTCTGTAATAAGCCAAGTATAGCAAAAATTGTATAGAACATTTTTGTCTTATATTTACCTCACAAATACACCCTTAAAATATTTACATGCATTTTTTGAATCACCCTGTATATATATATATATATATATATATATATATATATATATATATATATATATATATATATATAACTTTTCAACACTATTAAGGTAAATACATTGTTTGTTCTCTATCAAAATCTTTCCTTTGCTAACTATGCCTATCAGTAGTTAGTGCCTTCCGTAGTTTGAATCTTTTATTTACCTGGCAGTAGTGGCGCTCGCTGTATTGCAGTAGTTCGAGTAACGAAGATTTTTGTGAGGTAAGTGGTTTGTGAAACGTATAGGTTAATGTTAGTCAGGGCCATTCTCTTGTAGGGATTATTGAAAGTCAGATTGCGTTGCGCTAAAAAATATTGTGTGTCAGCTAAAGCACAGTCATGTATAATTTTCCTAAGGGGACGTTTCAAAGTCTGTTCTACAGAAGTGTGGAATACGTTTAATGTAAAAACCTGTACCAGGTTGTCATGGGGCTTCAGTCAGATTAGACTAGTTTTTCGTTCCATAGATCTGTACTAAGGAGATCCTCGTGGATGTGGAACATGTCACTTTTCTTAAGCTTAAATAACAATACTAATAGTATGTATACAATACATCATTTCTAAGCTGAAAAAACAATACTAATAGTATGAGTATATACATCATTTGTTTCTATTAAAAAATTCGTCACTGGAGTAGGAGTTGTCCACTAGTAAGTCTTTCAGGCTTCTTTTAAACTGATCTTTATTTGTATATAAATTTTTTATGTTTGCTGGCAAATTATTGAAGATGAGTGTTCCTGAGTAGTGGACCCCTTTTTGAACAAAAGTAAGTGCTTTTAAGTCCTTGTGCAGATCATTCTTGTTCCCGGTTTTGTATATATGAACTGAGCTGTTTGTTAGAAAAAGACATACAATATTATTAAGGACAAATTTTGTTAAGGAGTAAATATACTGAGAGGCAGTAGTTAGTATATCCAGTTCTTTGAAGAGGTTTCTACAGGACGTCCGTGAATTTACTCCACAAATAATACGTATTACACGCTTTTAGACACTGAAAACGTTTGTTTGACTTGAAGAGTTACCCCAAAATATTATACCATGTGACATTATGGAATGAAAGTAGGCAAAGTATGCAAGCTTTCTCATTTTTATGACGCCTATGTCTGTTAACACTCGAATTGCAAATACAGATTTGTTAAGGCGTTTCTGCAGTTCTGTGGTGTGCTGCTCCCAACTGAATTTTTTATCAAGTTGTAATCACAGGAATTTAAGACTGTCAACCTCTTCCATCTGCTCTCCTTCATACTTCATGCGTATGGTGGATGGAAACCTCTTACAGATTCTGAATTGCATGCAGTGAGTATTTTCGAAGTTTAATGTCAGTGAGTTGGCTTTAAACCATTTATTAATATCAGAACCTTTGAAAACCCTTAAGTGTTATAAACAGAGTAATTGAACAGTTCATTTGCCCCTACAATTTATATATATGAGTCAAATATAGTACAGGGTTGTTTTACATCTGCACCTTTACCAGCATCTACATACACATTCCGCAATGTATCGCATGGTGCGTGACAAAGGGTACCTTCTACCGCTTCTAATCACTTCCTTTCCTGTTCCACTCGCAAACAGAGAGAGGGGAAGACGGCTGCCTATATGCCTCCGTGCGAGTTGTATTTTTTCTTGTCTTCGTATTCCTTATGCAGAAGGTTCTGTAGTCAGCTATTCATTACCAGAGGATGACTGGGCCAAAAACGAAAAGACGCAGAGAAAATAGACAGGATAGCAACAGATAGAGTGCGTCACCAGGTTCTCAATTAAGGTACCGTTTGCGGCATGGTGTAATTTAATACGAGCGTAGACCTTAGAGAAACCAGTGTTACACCTTTCCAGCAAGAAGCAACGAGCGTATCTCGCTTTGAAAATCTGTTGCCGTGGTTGCATATCTGCAGGCGCGATCTAATTCGATGCAACAATGCAGCGAATGATTTGTCTACGTGTTCTGCGACGTACGCCCGTTTCTGTGCGCTCTGCAACTACGCCACAACGTGTATTACCCACCGAAACTTGGAAAGCTGCTGCATCCACTGATACGATATTTTTTCTATGTCTTGTGGTTTTCCTCCTGCAGTGGTCTGCTGAAACCACGGATGTGTGAGACAGATCCTGATTTTGCTAGTACACACTGCTGACTGCGGTTTGTACGTAGTTAGATAAATGTAAGGATCACTTCACTTGACCGACGAAAGAAGGAAGAGGAAAGTTCAGGAAAACAGAAATAAAATCCAATTAGGAAAGAAATAAAAAGTGCATGGAAGCTAAGGCGAAATGGCTACAACAGAAATGTGAAGAAATCCACAAAAACAAAAAAGGAAAAAATAAATAAAAATCATTAGAAGGACAGACTCAGCATACAGAAAAGTCAAATAACTTTGGGAGAAATTAAAAGCTAAAAAGGTGACATTAAGAGTGATGAATGGAGAGGAAAGAGTAGATTGGTGGAAAGAGTGGATTGGTGGAAAGAGTACATTGAGGGCAGCAATGAGCGGGATGGCTTATCTGACGACCTGGTAGAAGAAGAAACAGGATACAGAAGAGATAGGGGATCCAGAATTACAATCAGAATTTGAAAGAACTTTGGAAGACTTAAAATCAGTTAAGGTAGAATGTACAGTTAACATTGCATCAGAATTTCTAAGAAAACGGTTATTCACTATGGAGTATAGAATCTATGAGACTGGTGATATACCACCAGACTTCTTGAAAATCATCATCCACACAACTCAGAGGCAATAAGAGGGAACAATAATAGTGGAAGATTGGTTCAAATAGCTCTGAGTACTATGGGACTTAACATCTGTGGTCATCAGTCCCCTAGAACTTAGAACTACTTAAACCTGACTAACCTAAGGGCAGCACACACATCCATTCCCGAGGTAGGATTCGAAACTGCGACCGTAGCGGTCGCGCGGTTCCAGACTGAAGTGCCTAGAACCGCTAGGCCACACCGGCCGGCAAGAGTGGAAGACCAAGAACGAAGTACTCAGGTTAAAAAAGGTGCAAGAAATGGATGTAGCCTTTCGACCCTGCTGTTCTGTAGAAGAAGCAATGACAGAAATAAAAGGAAGGTTCAGTAGTGGGATTGAAACTCGAGCTGAAAGGATACCAAAGTTAAGATTCACTGATGACAATGCTATTCTCAGCGAGAATGAAAAGGAATTACAGGACCTGGTGCATAGGATGAACAGTGTAATTAAAACACAATTTGGATTGAGAGTAAATCGCACACAGACGAAAGTATTGAAAAGTAGCGGAATGAGAACAGCGAGGAAGCTAACATCAGGGCTGACGATCACGTAATAGGTGAAGTAAAGGAATTCTGCTACCAAGGCAACAGAATAATCCATGACGCATGGAGCAAGGAGGACGTAAAAACCATACTAGCACTAGCAGAAGGGGCATTCCTGGCCAAGACCAGTTTACTAGTCTCAAACACACGTCTTCATTTGAGGAAGCAGTTTCTGATAATGTACGTTTGGGGCACACCATAGTATGACAGTGAGGCATGGAATGTAGGAGAACGAAACAGAAGAGTATAGAGGCATTTGAGACGTTGTGTAACGGAAGAATGTGAAGTGGTAAGATATGCAATGAGGAGGCTCTCCGCAGAATCGACGAGGAATGAAATATTTGGAAAACACTGACGAGAAGAAGGGACGGGACAACTGAACATCTGTGAAGATATCAGCGAATAATTTCCTTGCTTCTAGCTTCTAGAGGGAACCGTAGAAGGTAAAAACTGTAAAAGGAGAGAGAGACTGGTATACATATGGAATACAAACAGCAAACAATTGAGGACGTAGTTTCTGAGACAAAAATGTTGGCACAGGGGAGGAATTGGTGGTGTGTGGTGGGCCGCATTAAACCAGTCAGAAGACATGACAAAGACACTGTTTCTCTCATAGTACAGAAACATGAAGTACTCTTTTTAACGTCAGTAGAATAGCATTAGTCGTAATTCATTGACAGCATAATTTACAGAAGTGGCCATCAACGGTTGGTACTGTCTGTTGACGTACGGCATGACTCGTCCCACATTGCTGAAGTGTCTCTTCATCACGGTATACACAAGTGTGACGGAATGAATGAGTCTGCGTTGTGTGCAGTGAATGCTGGACAGTCGAAGAAGTGAAAAAGTAGAAAGTCAAAAAGTCTTAGACGTGGTGCTATTGAAGAATGTTGAATGTTTAATTGGTTGCTAAGATAAGAGATTAGAATGTTCTCCTTAGAATTCACAGGAGAAGAATCGTCAAGAATAGCGAGTGGGATTATAGGACATATGTTCAGACATTACGGAACAACTTCCGTTCCTTGAGGGAAATGTAGAGGATAGAAAACCGTAGGGAAAGACAGAGATTCGAATATATTCAATGAATAGTACAAGACGCTGGTAGCGAATGTAACACCTAAGATGAGGAGGTTGGCACATATAACTGCCCACGTCGTGTTGTGCCGACTACGCTGTAGCTTGAATGGATTTTTAAGTTTGTTTTATATGCCCGACTTCTAATTTCACGACACAAGTCTCCAGGGTTGAGCAGTTATTGTCCGATGACGACACGCAATACAGTTTGTTAAAGCGGAGTTCGTCGTTATTCATTATGTTTTTAGATTTAATTTTAGTACTCGTACAAGGACTCAACATTCCCGTGTTTAACAGCGCGTCGTCAAAATGAGTATGAAATGCTAATGTCTTTGCAGTACATAATGTCGATTATGGAGTTAAAGTTCGTACCTATTTTGCCATTTCAGAGAAGAGAAACCTTAAGCGCTTCTGTTTCTATAGTCTCAGTATCAAATGTTCACTAATTTCAATTTACTTCCTATCTCAGTTCAGTATTTAATACAGATTATATATCAACGTAATTTCAGAGATATTACATCGGTTCCAAACTAACGGAATAACACGTAATTGTCATTTAACATCAATTTTATTGATAATCCTTTTTCTTATGACGTAAATGTTAATGAATGATCACTATCTAGAAGAAAAGAGGGATTGATCCTAATCATGAGCTAATAGCTTTTAATTAGCCCGCAATCGTTAATTAAATAAAAAGTAACGATCAAGGATGATACGCGAACAACTTCCTTTACGTCCGTTTTCACGTATCTCTCAAAACTGATCCTGTCGCCCACAATTCAAATTAACACTGACGTTAACCCCTTTTGTCGGAACATTGAATCGTAACTATTATGTGAAAGTTTATTATAGTCTCCGAATTAATTCCCTTCAGATACGCGCATGACCGAACAGCAGAACGGAACACAAACGACTTGTTTTAACAACAGAACAACGCAATGACGTTACATTACTATAATGTCTGCCCACTGAACCTCTCTTTGGCTTTATCTTTTCTACTCTGCTTAATTAAATTATTCCTAATTACAATTTATTCAGCTATTTAACGAAAACTACTAACAAAAAATAAAATACATTTATCCCAACGTAAAAGATCCGTTATACACACAAGGTAGACCGGACGGCACCAAACCAGTCAGATGAGTGAAAAGATAGAGTTCGGGTATTATAAGGTACAATTTACTTTCGCACTTCCAGACTGAGCTCTTAATACACTTCTCATAAATTTCACATATTTGGCAAGAGGTATTTGAATTTCTCTTAATAAAATGAAAGAAAATAACACACACACCGCCGGAAATAGTTTTAAAAAATGTAGCCGTTGTAGGCTACAAAGAAGATCAGATTAGATTTCAGTTTTCGTTCCACAGACCAAAAAAATGAGATGATAAAAAAACAAAAACGTAAAACATTTGAATATAATACTTACTACCCTGATCATTTGTCAGGAGGTTGTCGAATTAGGTGAATAAAGTGCGGTAAACTGAAACAGCTAATACACTCCTGGAAATTGAAATAAGAACACCGTTAATTCATTGTCCCAGGAAGGGGAAACTTTATTGACACATTCCTGGGGTCAGATACATCACATGATCACACTGACAGAACCACAGGCACATAGACACAGGCAACAGAGCATGCACAATGTCGGCACTAGTACAGTGTATATCCACATTTCGCAGCAATGCAGGCTGCTATTCTCCCATGAAGACGATCGTAGAGATGCTGGATGTAGTCCTGTGGAACGGCTTGCCATGCCATTTCCACCTGGCGCCTCAGTTGGACCAGCGTTCGTGCTGGACGTGCAGACCGCGTGAGACGACGCTTCATCCAGTCCCAAACATGCTCAATGGGGGACAGATCCGGAGATCTTGCTGGCCAGGGTAGTTGACTTACACCTTCTAGAGCACGTTGGGTGGCACGGGATACATGCGGACGTGCATTGTCCTGTTGAAACAGCAAGTTCCCTTGCCGGTCTAGGAATGGTAGAACGATGGGTTCGATGACGGTTTGGATGTACCGTGCACTATTCAGTGTCCCCTCGACATTCACCAGAGGGGTACGGCCAGTGTAGGAGATCGCTCCCCATACCATGATGCCGGGTGTTGGCCCTGTGTGCTTCGGTCGTATGCAGTCCTGATTGTGGCGCTCACCTGCACGGCGCCAAACACGCATACGACCATCATTGGCACCAAGGCAGAAGCGACTCTCATCGCTGAAGACGACACGTCTCCATTCGTCCCTCCATTCACGCCGGTCGCTACACCACTGGAGGCGGGCTGCACGATGTTGGGGCGTGAGCAGAAGACGGCCTAACGGTGTGCGGGACCGTAGCCCAGCTTCATGGAGACGGTTGCGAATGGTCCTCGCCGATACCCCAGGAGCAACAGCGTCCCTAATTTGCTGGGAAGTGGCGGTGCGGTCCCCTATGGCACTGCGTAGGATCCTACGGTCTTGGCGTGCATCCTTGAGTCGCTGCGGTCCGGTCCCAGGTCGACGGGCACGTGCACCTTCCGCCGACCACTGGCGACAACATGGATGTACTGTGGAGACCTCACGCCCCACGTGTTGAGCAATTCGGCGGTACGTCCATCCGGCCTCCCGCATGCCCACTATACGCCCTCGCTCAAAGTCCGTCAACTGCACATACGGTTCACGTCCACGCTGTCGCGGCATGCTACCAGTGTTAAAGACTGCGATGGAGCTCCGTATGCCACGGCAAACTGGCTGACACTGACGGCGGCGGTGCACAAATGCTGCGCAGCTAGCGCCATTCGACGGCCAACACCGCGGTTCCTGGTGTGTCCTCTGTGCCGTGCGTGTGATCATTGCTTGTACAACCCTCTCGCAGTGTCCGGAGCAAGTATGGTGGGTCTGACACACCGGTGTCAATGTGTTCTTTTTTCCATTTCCAGGAGTGTATTTACAGAATTAACACTTTGTCAGAATCAAACATGGTTATGCACTATTAATAAATTTATCATATCCAAAATACCTGATCTTGACTGTTGTTACCAAGTGCTGTCAAAACTGCTATCTAACAGACATTTTTACTTAAGTTTTCTTAACAGTCTCTGTTACGATATTTACCTACAGAGTAGAAGGAGTTGCCTATCAAAAATTCTTTCAAACTCTGTTTAAACTGTGCCTTATCTGAAACCAAGTTTTTAGTGGTGGCTGGCAATTTGTTGAATATGTGTGTTCCTGAATATTGGACCCCTTTTTGGATCAAGGTAACTAAAATACTGTTGCCGTTAACTGAACTCAGTATAATTTTGTTAATTCTATTTATTGATTGCAAAGCAAGGCTTGAGAGAATTCCGATTCTTGCCGTGGAGCGGCCAAGATAAGACTTCCTCACCTCATGGAATCTGTATAATTTAAAAACATGAACTTCAACGTAAATTAATTATCTGTTGCAGTTTAGAAAAGTTCTTACAACGAAATCTCTCGCATTTACATTTACTGTTAGATCTTTGAAAAATAAATTAATACTTCGGCGCGTAATGACCGACCAGAAGCTGTATCGGTAGATGAACATCCCCCAGCTCAAATTACAGAAAAAATGCTTATTAAAAATAATTAGCCACTGCGAGCATTTGAGGTCACAACTATTAGAAAGAAATTTATTTTGTGATAATAATACCAAGTTTATTTTAGCACAAATACGAATAACTTACATAAAATATGTGTAGCCGCTCATTGGCTGCGTTCCGTATAGCGAAACAAAACAATGTGTGTACCATAAAATACGTCCTTCATCCTCGGCCGTACAATCGCGTCTCTTTCGATCCTTTTTTATTTTCATAGACATTAAATAAAGACGCTACTCTTAAATTATCGCTGCATATCGGTTGTTTCAAGAACATTAACTATACCTTTTATACTAATTATATTTATAAAATACTTAACTACGGTTTACAACCGATAAAAATGTCAATATTTATGTGACGTACCGTCACAAAATGCCTTCTGCGACGAACTAAACAGCAAATTGTCGGTTCCGCACGACGAGACCGCGAGGACTCGTAAACACGGGCGACCGGGAAGTCGGGAAACAAAAGCAGCCGGCGTGTGGCGTCACAAAAGCGGGCGGGGCAAATTTGTCTTTCCGTCTGGTGTGCTCCGCCACGACGGCCACCCGCCGCACGTCAACAGCATCCTTCTTGCGGGCCTTCTGTCTCTGCGAAGAAGCGCCGCCGCCCGTTTACACTGCTGTCTGTGGAAAACATCTCCCGCGGCGGCAAACAGACGCGCAAGAACATCACAGGCAGCTCCAGTGGCCGTGGCGGTGATTCGGTTACGGTCGCTGTTAACGAGCAGTGGTCCCACAAGCCGGATTTCTGGTCACGGCGGGGAGACGGTGGGCGGAAATTACCTCCACAAACTGCAGGTGTAAGTATTTTCATCAAACGAACAAAGGACGACGAGATTTGCCAGGGTGTACACGTTCCGTCACAAAGGCCAACAGTGTGACGCCAAAAGCTGTAGGGATTCCGACTTAATTACGTGGCCCACATGGTAGGTCACTTACTGTTATTGAAATACAGTACTTTCTACAGAGTGGTCCGTTGATAGGGACCGGGCCAAATATCTCACGAAATAAGCGTCAAACGATAAAACTACAAAGATCGAAACTCGTCTAGCTTGATGGGGGAAACCAGATGGTGCTATGGTTGGCCCGCTAGATGGCGCTGCCATAGTTCAAACGGATATCAACTGTGTTTTTTTAAATAGGAACTCCCATGTTTTATTACATGTTCGTGTAGAAAGTAAAGAAATATGAATGTTTTACTTGGACCACTTTTTCCGCTTTTTGATGGACGGCGCTGTTATAGTCACAAACGTATACGTACGTGGTATCACGTAAAATTCCACCAGTGCGGGCGGTATATGCTTCGTGATACGTAACCCGTATTAAAATGCACCGTTTACGAATTGCGGAAAAGGTCGATATCGTGTTGATGTATGGCTCTTGTGATCAAAATGCCCAAAGGGCGTGTGCTATGTATGCTGTTCGGTATCTTGGACGACATCATCCAAGTGTCCGGACCATTCGCCGGATAGTTTAAGGAAACAGGAAGTGTTCAGCCACATGTGAAAAGTCAACCGCGACCTGCAACAAATAATGATGCCCACGTAGGTGTTTTAGCTGCTGTCGCGGCTAATCTGCACATCAGTAGCAGACAAATTGCGCGAGAATCGGGAATCTCAAAAACGTCGGTGTTTAGAATGCTACATCATAATCGATTGCTCCCGTACTTTATTTCTATGCACCAGGAATTGCATGGCGACGATTTTGAACGTCGTGTACAGTTCTGCCATTGGGCACAAGAGAAATTATGAGACGATGAGAGACTTTTTGCACGCATTCTATTTAGCGACGAAGCGTCATTCACCAACAGCAGTAAAGTGAACCGGCATAATATGCACTATTGGGCAACGGAAAATCCAGAGTGGCTGCGACAAGTGGAACATCAGCGACCTTGGCGGGTTAATGTATGGTGCGGCATTATGGGAGGAAGGATAAGTGACCCCCATTTTGATGATGATGATGGTGATGAGTCCCATACTCCGTTTACCGAGCGTAGGGGAGCGACGCGGGAGACCCGCGCCGCCATACTAGGCAAGGTCCTAGTGGAGGTGGTTTGCCATTGCCTTCCTCCGACCGTAATGGGGATGATTGATGATGATGATGAAGACGACACAAACACCCAGTCATCACGAGGCAGGTGAAAAATCCCTGACCCCGCCGGGAATCGAACCCGGGACCCCGTGCTCGGGAAGCGAGAACGCTACCGCGAGACCACGAGCTGCGGACATCCCCCCATTTTATCGATGGCAATCTAAATGGTGCAGTGTACGCTGATTTCCGACGTAATGTTCTACCGATGTTACTACAAGGTGTTCCACTGCATGAAAGAATGGCAATGTACTTCCAGTATGATGGATGTCCGAAACGTAGCTCACGTGTGGTGGAAGTGGTATTGAATAGCATATTTCATGACAGGTGGATTGGTCGTGGAAGCACCATACCACGGCCCTCACGTTCACCGGATTGACGTCCCCGGATTTCTTTCTGTGGGGAGAGTTGAAGGATATCTGCTATCGTGATCCACCGACTACACCTGACAACATGCGTCAGCGCATTGTCAATGCATGTGCGAACATTACGGAAGGCGAACTACTCGCTGTTAAGAGGGATGTCGTTACACGTATTACCAAATGCATTGAGGTTGATGGACATCATTTTGAGCATTTATTGCATTAATGTTTTATTTATAGGTAATCATTCAGTAACAGCATGCGTTCTCAGAAATGATAAGTTCACAAAGCTACATGTATCACATTGGAACAACCGAAATAAAATGTTTAAACGTACCTATTTTCTGCATTTTAATTTAAAAGAAAATGTAGCTGTTACCAACTGTTCGCCTAAAATTGTGAGCCATATGTTTGTGACTACTACAGCGCCATCTATCACAAAGGGAAAAAGTGGTCCAACTAAAACATTCATATTTCTTTACTTACTATACGAATATGTAGTAAAAAAAGCGGATTCTTATTTACAAAAACGCAGTTGATATCCGTTTGACCTATGGCAGCGCCATCTGGGGGGCCAACCATAGCGTCATCTGGTTTCCCCTTCAAGCTAGACAAGTTTCGTTCTTTGTAATTTTTTCGTTTGACTCTTATTTCGTGAGATGTTTGGCCCGGCCACGATCAATGGACCATCCTGTATAGTATATAAGGTCTTAGTAGGCACAGAATTTCAATACGGATTATCATTATCTGCATGAAAAGTAGGCAAAGAAGGTTAGAAGAATGAAAGTTCTCGCAACATTGTTATTTTATAGCGTAAATGAGTCCCTGTTGAATTTTAGATTATTTTGAGACTGCTGGTTAATTTCGACCTCATGTCACTTTCAAGTATCCTGTTAACAGTCTCTTACAGCAAGAAAGCTTTTTAGTGCTCTATTTACAAACAAAGATAAAAGCGGTGACCAAACGGTACGTAAGTAAATTTATGTGTAATAAGTTAAAACAAACACTCGTTCTTTGTGGGTTCATCAGTATATTGTGACTAAAGACATTTCTAGGCTCCAAGCTTCTTCTGGGGAAAGGGGGAAGGGGAGAGCTTGATCTTTGAAAACAGTGCGAACAGCGCTTTAGATGAGACTGGAGCAATCTCTGATTGTAGATTTGTGGTGTTATACGAATATCGTACTGTGAAGAGACAGTCTGTAGAGAGTTCCTTCCTGCAGGTACCAATGATAGTTCGGTTCACTGGTGAAAACGTCGAGATTGTTGCTGTACCTCAGTCGTCATTAGAGACTTATGATATAGTTAGTGATGCTGGATAACTGTGCTACACTGGTCTGTTGCTTTTTCTTTATTATTATTCTTCCCCTATCGTCGAGGTGAGCGGAAAATGGGCGCACAACATACTGCCAAAAGACTTCAAATACTCATAAAGGCAAAAAAAGGCGTGATTAAAGGTTCAGAATTTTAAAATATATGCAAAGATAGATTTTTTATGATATTTTTATAAACCTAAACTTTCTGTCTCTTTGTTTTTCGATTATTTCCTTATAGGAAGAAAAGTGAAGTTAATTATTTAAGAACACATTACAGGAACGGTGACTGTACTTTAAAAAGAGTACTGAGCTTTCACTATAGAGTTAGAGGACCTACACAGGACAATTTTTCATTTTGGGGTGGCGGGAGAGTGACATTAGATGTTCTGTTAGATTGATGGTTGTGATTGTGGATATACGAGTCTCTAATGTGGGTTTTGGCAGTGGGAAGACAGATGTTGAGGAGTTTGGACTTCGGACAGGGCCGTTGTGTGAAGAATAGAGAAAATATGAAAATATTGAGACGGTAGAGGGAAGGAAGAGTCCTTCTGTGGAGTTGGATAGGTCTGGGAGAGCTATTGTTAATTAAATAATGGGACAAATTTCATTAGCTGGAGGATGTGTCGGTTAAAGTTGTGTTAGGGTAGGGTGTGGAGTGTATCCAGATTAAGCAATCGTGGAATTTATTGGTACAGATCCGCAGCACACCAAGATTGCGCATGAGAGGGAAGTAACTGAGTTACTGAAATCAAGTTTGCGGATAGTGTAGGTTAGAAACAGGTTTTCATCACATTCAATAACGATGCTAGTTTCGTGAGGTGCTAGAGGATCCATATGAGGGAAGGGAAACATTCGTGGAAAACAAGTCATAACGCATGGCACCGAAGGACATGGAGGGAATGATAGAAGTTGGATGGAACCAATATCCAGGCACCACTGCCGTAGAAGAGAACAGGGTAGATCAACGTTTTGTTGATGTAGAGTACAGTGGAGGGACGCAGATTCATGTTTGGCTAGTTAATAATTTTAGTAAGTTCATCCTATTGAGGTCTTTCTGTGGGATTATTGGTAGGTGAACATCAATGTTCGTGGCTGGTCGAACGTTAGGCACGATCTATTGGTGTGTTGCGTTATTGTTGTAAACGGTTCGGTAAAAGGAAATGATGAGGCAAAAGGAAACTTCGAGTGGTTCGTCCTACGATTATTGCCTGTATTTTGTAGAGATTTATTTTCGGGAGCCACTGGAAAAAGCAGTAGGAAAACCGGCTAAGGTGTACTTTGAAGGATCGCTGGAACTTTTGCAAGGCTGAGTAGATGGCTAGGAAAGGAGCATCATCACTATACTGAAGGACGAGGGAGTGAAGGTGGGGTTTAGGCATATCAGGCGTGTACAGGATATGAAAGTGAGGAGAGAGAGCAGAACCTTGGGGTACGTCTGCATCAAGAATTTATATTGTCAGTAAGGATGGACGGCTGCATAGGTAATAATGAACTAATTAGGAGGGAATAGTTCATATGTCCATATGTCCGGAATCGGAAAGGCAGCTGGAACGCCCTATCTATACATGAGCTTTCCAGAGATTAAGGGTTATAAAAATAGAGAACTTTCTGTTGTTTGGCTGATGGAATCGGAGGTGTATGATTTGGTTATTGGAGACGAACTTTCAACATAACCAACACTAGTTAACAAGGAGGGGTGCTAGTCATCTACTTGTGGTTCGAAAGGGAGAAACCGGATTTGAAGACCTAAGGTGAGGCTCATGGATCAATGATAAAAAGTGTCGCTAGGGGAGTTCGTTAGATCTAGTTTGAAGAAATTTAGGATTAGAATTCAGTGAAGAGTATCATGTTGTATATGACAGCAAGTGGCACCAGAATGGAGTAAGGGCGTTTTTTTAGGTGTCTGCATGTATAGCCGTCACGACTGTGAACAGTGTTATGTTTTTCGTGTAATACTTGTTTTATATTTTTCTCTATGACGGATGACATCATATTTGTCTGTGGTGTATTCGCCAAGCAGTTGAATCTGGCAGCATGTGATGGAACAGTAATGTGTGTACATTTATGGTCTCAAGGGTAAGGGAGTAGTCGAAATAAAGGTCGTCAGGAGTTGTGAAGATGTCGGGGAGATAGAACGAAAATGGTTGCGAATCTTGTCAGTTAATGGTTGATTATTGTGCAGGAGTGGGTAGTGAGAAATGGAGTGCTGCCTGTGAGTCGGTGGAAAGCTTCCAATATAGGTACTCGGAAGAGTTAATGGAGAATGTAACGTTCAGTCTGGTGCAAGTTTGGTGACAATAGCACCGTACTTTAGCATTTATTTACTGACAATTCACTATAATTACCACTTGTGTATGGCTATATCCAGGTCCCAAGTCTGCAGCAATGAGCGGTATAAGCAATGGGACGCATCGATGAGTGGAGCTTGTGCTGAAAGATTGAAATTGTTAGGATAATTGGCCTTGTTTGTTATGGGGATGGATATGACATTTCTGGTGACGTCGTTGGTCTGAGGAGTCAACATGAGGGATACTATTAGTTTTCTAGCTGACTTCCAATATGGGTGTCTGTGAATCCCCCTGGAACAGATTTTAATCTACCAATTACATTCAGTTAATGAAGTACGTGATATAGCTTTACATCCATTTATAAAAACAACATCATAGAATAGAGGTATCTTTATAATCGTCTGCGTTAAGCGTGCTTCAGTTTTATCACCATGACAACGTTTGTGAGCGCTCAAGAGATGAAAAGATTCATCGTAGAACTCATTCAAAATTGTTTGGGAACGACTTGCTTCGTTTGTCTTTCTGTTCGTTTAAAATGCAGTCGGACTAGTCTCTAAGACCGTTATTAGATTTCACTTCTTCCAGTTCGTTCGTAAGTTTCACGTAATTTGTGCTTGGCCTGCATCGAGTCGTTAGTCCTTGGTGTTTTAGACCTCGCTAGATGTGCTGCAAAAGTGTGTGGATGATTGTATGTTCTTTAAAACGATTGTGAACATTTTTCTAGTTCCGCCAATGATAAATTTTTGGCAATTTCGGCAACCAATTATGTGTATGTATGATTCTGAATTAGGCTTAGCTTGATGGCGTATATGTCACAATCATGAGTGTAAATTATTATTGGTCCTTCGAGTTGCCCTCAGCTTTTTGTTCTTGGGGTCGCGTAATTTTCTATCAGAAACAAATAATCCGTTGCGTAACTTCTCATTAACCACCAGTGGTCTTGGGGTAATCAAAACGTTCTCGGTTCCGGGTTCGAACCCCGCCGCTGCTTAAATTATGATCAATAGTCAGCACTGGCGGCCGAAGAATTCCGGCATAAGAAGTCACCCTCATTCTGCTAACGGTCTTGTCAAAGACGGTGGAGGAGCGAGCAGAGGTTCTGGGAACTCTCTTGTCCTAGGGGTGGGTAGGAAAGTGCTCCTAAAGGGGGAAGAATCAACGAAGATCAACGCCATGTGGATGCAGAAGGAAATGGAAACCGCTGGTTTAAAGACACGTAATCATTATCCACAGGACATGTGGCCTGTAATTAAAGAAGTGTCATGACGATCTCTCCTTTGGCTAAAGATTCCGGAGTAGTTCCCCATTCGGATCCAGGGAGGAGGCTGCCAGGGGGGGGGGGGGGGTGTTACCATGGGAAAAAGATTGAATAATCAACGAAATCATTACATTCTACGAGTAGGCGCGTAGAATGTCAGAAGCTTGAACACGGTATGGAAACTATAAAATATGAAAAAGAAAATGAAAAGGCTGAATCTAAATATAGTAGTGGTCAGTGAAGCTAAGTGGAAAGAAGAGGATTTCTGGTCAGATGAGTGTAGTGTAATACCAACAGCGGGAGAAAAGGATATAACGGGATGACGATTCGTTATGAACAAAAGGTAAAGTAGAGAGTGTGTTACTGTGAACAGTTCAGTGATAGGGTTGTTCTTATCAGAATTGACAGCAAACCAACACCGACAACGATAGTTCAGGTATACATGCCAACTACCCAAGCTGAAGAGATAAAGTAAGTGTACGATGATAATGATAGTGTGTTACAGTACGTAAAGCAAGATGAAAATGCAATAGTCATGGGGGACTGGAATGCAGTTCTAAGGGAAGAAGTAGAAGAAACGGTTACCGGAGAGGAAAATTGACACCAATAGACAGGAGAAAGAATAATTGAGTACTGTAATAAATTTCAGTTGGTACTTTCGAATACTCTGTTCAGGAATCACAAGAGGAAGAGGCATGCTTGGAAAACGCCGGGTGATACGAGAAGATTTCAGTTAGATTACATCATCGTCAGACAGAGATTCCGAAATCAGATACTGAGACGTTAGTCAGAAAGAATCAATTCGCAAAGAAGTGGGTTACGGAAGAACTAAGGAATGACGAAATATGCTTGAAGATCTCTAAGGATATACACTCCTGGAAATGGAAAAAAGAACACATTGACACCGGTGTGTCAGACCCACCATACTTGCTCCAGACACTGCGAGAGGGCTGTACAAGCAATGATCACACGCACGGCACAGCGGACACACCAGGAACCCCGGTGCTGGCCGTCGAATGGCGCTAGCTGCGCAGCATTTGTGCACCGCCGCCGTCAGTGTCAGCCAGTTTGCCGTGGCATACGGAGCTCCATCGCAGTCTTTAACACTGGTAGCATGCCGCGACAGCGTGGACGTGAACCGTATGTGCAGTTGACGGACTTTGAGCGAGGGCGTATAGTGGGCATGCGGGAGGCCGGGTGGACGTACCGCCGAACTGTTGAACACGTGGGGCGTGAGGTCTCCACAGTACATCGATAATGTCGCAGTGGTTGGCGGAAGGTGCACGTGCCCGTCGACCTGGGACCGTACCGCAGCGACGCACGGATGCACGCCAAGACCGTACGATCCTACGCAGTGCCGTAGGAGACCGCACCGCCACTTCCCAGCAAATTAGGGACACTGTTGCTCCTGGGGTATCGGCGAGGACCATTCGCAACCGTCTCCATGAAGCTGGGCTACGGCCCCGCACACCGTTAGGCCGTCTTCTGCTCACGCTCCAACATCGTGCAGCCCGCCTCCAGTGGTGTCGCGACAGGCGTGAATGGAGGGACGAATGGAGACGTATCGTCTTCAGCGATGAGAGTCGCTTCTGCCTTGGTGCCAATGATGGTCGTATGCGTGTTTGGCGCCGTGCAGGTGAGCGCCACAATCAGGACTGCATACGACCGAAGCACACAGGGCCAACACCCGGCATCATGGTGTGGGGAGCGATCTCCTACACTGGCCGTACACCTCTGGTGATCGTCGAGGAGACACTGAATAGTGCACGGTACATCCAAACCGTCATCGAACCCATCGTTCTACCATTCCTAGACCGGCAAGGGAACTTGCTGTTCCAACAGGACAATGCACGTCCGCCTGTATCCCGTGCCACCCAACGTGCTCTAGAAGATGTAAGTCAACTACCCTGGCCAGCAATATCTCCGGATCTGTCCCCCATTAAGCATGTTTGGGACTGGATGAAGCGTCGTCTCACGCGGTCTGCACGTCCAGCACGAACGCTGGTCCAACTGAGGCGCCAGGTGGAAATGGCATGGCAAGCCGTTCCACAGGACTACATCCAGCATCTCTACGATCGTCTCCATGGGAGAATAGCAGCCTGCATTGCTGCGAAAGGTGGATATACACTATACTAGTGGCGACATTGTGCATGCTCTGTTGCCTGTGTCTATGTGCCTGTGGTTCTGTCAGTGTGATCATGTGATGTATCTGACCCCAGGAATGTGTCAATAAAGTTTCCCCTTCCTGGGACAATGAATTCACGGTGTTCTTATTTCAATTTCCAGCAGTGTAGATACGGCAGTAAGAAATAGCTCAGTAGGCAGTACAGTTGAAGAGGAATGGACATCCCTAAAAAGGGCGATAACAAAAGTTCGGAAGGAAAACATAGAAACAAGGGAGGTAACTGTGAAGAAATCGTCGGCTCCTCCCGCCGTTACTGGAGTCCTCTCTCGGGATGAGTGTGTGTGTTGTTCTTAGCATAAGTTACTTTAAGTACTGTGTAAGTCTAGGGACCGATGATCTAAGCAGTTTGGTCCCTTACGAATTCACACAAATTTGAACATTTTTTTGAAGAAACCATGGGTACAAGAGAAGTAGTTATATTGATCGACGAAAGCAGAAAGTACAAAAATGTTCTGGGAGACTGGGGAATAGAGGAATACAAGTCCCGGATAAATGAAATCAATTGGATGTGCAGGGAAGATGAGACGAAATGGCTGCATGAAAAATATGAAGAAATCGAAAAAGAAATGATTGTCGGTAGGGCTGACCCAGCGTACAGGAAAGTCAAAACAACCTTCGTTTACCTTAAAAGCAGAGGGAATTCCACTGTTAAATGCAGAGGAGAGTTCGGATACGTGAAAAGAACACATTGAAAGGCACTATGAGGGAAATATTTGTCTGATGTGATAGAAGAAGAAACAGGGGTCGATTTGGGAGAGATAGACGACCCAGTATTAGAGTCACAATTTAAAAGAGCTTTGGAAGACTTAAGATCAAATAAGGCAGAAGGGATGGAAAACAATCCATTGGATTTTTTAAAATCGCAGGGGGAATGGCAATAAAACGAGTATTGACGCTGGTGTGAAGAAATTGTGAGCCTGGCGACATACAATTTGACTTTCGGAAAATACGTCATTCACACAATTACGAAGACGGAAAGAGCTGACAAGTGCGAGAATTACTGCAAAATCATCTTAACAGCTCATGCATGCAAATAGCTTACAAGAATAATACACAGACGAATGGAAAAGAAAGTTGACAATTCGTTAGATGACGATCAGTTTGGCTATAGGAAAGGTAAAGAAAGGCAAGTAAGAGGCAATTCTGATGTTGCGGTTAATAATGGAAGCAAGACTAAAGAAAAATCAAGACACGTTCATAGTATTTGTCGACCTTGAAAAATCATTCGACAATGTGAGAATGGTGCAAGATGTTGGAAATTTTGAGAAAAATAGGGGTAAGCTATTGAGGATACGGGTCATATACGATATGTACTACAGCCAAGAGGGAATGATTAGAGTGGAGGATCGAGAACGATGTGCTCGGATTGAAAAGGGTGTAAGACAGGAATGTAGTCTTTCGCACCTACTGTTCAATCTGTACATCGAGGAAGCAATGATGGAAATAAGAGAAATGTTCGGGAGTGGAATTAAAATTCATTGTCAAATGATATCAATGACGTAATTCGCTGATGATTTCCTATCCTGAGTGAAAGTGAAGAAAAATTACATGATCTGCTGAATGGAATGAACAGTCAAAAGCGTACCGAGTATGGTCTGAGATTAAATCGGAGAAAGACGAAGGTAATGAGAAATAGTAGATATGAGAGCAGTGAGAAACTTAATATCACGATCGGTGGTCACGAAGTAGACGTAATTATGGAATTCAGATAAGTAGGCAAAAAATAACTAGTGGCGGACAGAGCAAGGAGTACATAAAAAGCAGGCTAGCATTGGCAAAAGGGCATTCCTGGTCAAGAGAAGTCTGCTAATATCAAATATCGGCCTTAAATTGAGGAATAAATTTCTGAGAATGTACGTCTGGAGTACAGCATTGTATGGTAGTAAAACATGGACCGTGGGAAAACTGGAATAGAATAGAATCGAAGCATTGGAGATATAGTACTATAGACGAATGTTCAAAATTAGGTGGAATGATAAGGTAAGCAATGAGGGGGTTCTGTGCAGAATCGGAGAGGAAAGTAATATGTGGAAAACACTGATAAGGAGAAGGAACAGGACAATAGGACATCTGTTTAGACACGAGGGAATGACTTCCATGGTACTAGAGGGAGCTGTAGAAGGCAAAAACTGTAGAGGAAGACAGACATGGAATACATCCAGTAAGTAATTGAGGACGTAGGTTGCAAGTGCTACTCTGACAGGAAAAGGTTAACACAGGAGAGGAATTCGAGGCGGGCTTGCGTCAAACCAGTCAGAAGACTGATGACGCTTCCCTACCCATCTTATCTTCGGCATTCTTCTGTAGTACCTCATTTCAAAATATTCTGTTGTTTTATTTTCGGAACTGGTTACTATTCACGTCTCACCTCTGTAGAGGGCTAAGCTCCAGACTCATAGCTTCAGAAACGGCTTCCTTACAAATTAAATTTATATTAAATGTTAAATACCTTTTCTTTTTAGCACACTGGACTCGCATCCGGGAGGACGACGGTTCAATCCCGTCTCCAGCAATCCTGATTTAGGTTTCCCCGTGATTTCCCTAAATCGTTTCAGGCAAATGCCGGGATGGTTCCTTTGAAAGGGCACGGCCGATTTCCTTCCCAATCGTTCCCTAACCCGAGATTGCGCTCCGTCTCTAATGACCTCCTTGTCGACGGGACGTTAAACACTAACCACCACCACCACCACCTTTTCTTTTTCAGAAACTCTCTTCTGTCTATTGCTAATCTGCACATTGTATTGTCTCTACCTCCTGCGTCATGATTTACGTTGCTGCCCGAATAGCAAAACTCACCCACTACTTTCTATATCTCATTTCCTGATTTCCTTAGCGTCACCTGATTTTATTAGATACATTCCATTACCCTTTCTTTACTTTTTTTGACGCTAAATTTGTAGCTTCCTTTCAAGACCATATCTGTTGGTTGAACTGCTCTGCCAAGTACTTTGCTGCCTTTCAGAATTGCAAATGTCGTTGAAAAAATGAGTATAAGTTTTTATTTTATCTCACTGAATTTTAAGTACCTTTCGAAACTGCTCATTGGCTTTCTTTACTGCTCACTCGCTGTGCAGGTTGAATAATATCGCGGATGTGCTGCAGCCAACACTCACTCCCTTTCCAATCACTGCTCTACTTCTGTATTCTGAATGTTTGTCCCGGCCTCTACAACGGACAGAGATCAGGGCCTCAAACACGGAGCGTAGGGTCACGTAAGGTATAATTTGAGCTAGATAAACATTTTGATTTACAGTAAGCGCATTCGACCGTAGTAACAACAGTAAGTTACAATTCCAGGCGACAATGTCAAATAAGTTTGTCGTTTTGGAAAGTATATTCGTTTAGGTTTTGAGTTGAGAACCAATACATACCATAGATTACTAAGCTGTTGATATATTAGATCTCTAGATTTTATTGATTCATTGTGTAAGCTATTTGGTTCTTTTTATTGCAGTATATGTTTCCTCTGTCTTTCTTTTTTTGGACAAGATATAAATAACCTTTCACTTCCTGTATTTCATCCCTGCTACCTTCACAATTTTGGTGGTTTCCTGTAATTGTCGAAACTTTTATTTAAATTTACAAATGCTATAAACGTGGGTTTGCTTTTCTTAATATGCATTCTAACGAGAGATGCCTATAATTATGTGCTAAACTGAAGTTCAAGTAACCGCAAACACTGTTAGATAATGACATATTAACGACCGGTTCGGCATCTTCAGGTTGTTCTACACAGGAAAGGAAACGTCCTTGTAATCTAAATATTGAAAAATTGATTAAGGACAGCCAATAAAAGTGAACCTAAATAAAACTACTTACAGTAATGTCGTACAGCTAAGGACACGGAGACGCCCAAACTTTGGTTCTCACATAATCAAATCGCGAGAAGAGGGAAAGCCCTAACAAATAATAAGTGGCAGAAGATGGGGCGAACAGTGTATGGGATGGGGTGCTATGTAAGGATAACCGTAGTAGAAGTAATGAATAGGTTTAATATGTGGTAGGAGAAGCGTCTGAAAACCGTAACGCATTCACCAGTCCCGTTACTTCGAAGACAAAAATAAAAGCTGCAGAAGGACAAAATGATGCAACATTAAAAGCCGGGAAGCAGGACGTTAATTAATGTACTGGGTCTACAAGTTCATCCATGTGCAAATTGAATGTACGAGGCCTATTCGGAAGGTAATGTCCGATTGGTCGCAAAATGGAAACCACTGTGAAAATCAAAATTGTTTCATTTGAAAAAGATTGTTGCATCTTCCAGGTACTTCTCTACATAGTCGCCGCTCAGATTTAGACATTTGTAGTAGCGATGTACCAACTTTCCAAAAAAAGAGCGACGTGACGGGATCGACGGACTTACTAGAGACACTGACCTACAAAACTGTGCACAGCTTTATCGGATTTTCACTGCTGTTTCCATTTCGCACCCCATCTCATCTTACTTTCCAAACGGCCCTCATAGATGAAGAATTAGCTGTAATTAAAATCTGGTGAAATTAACTCCTTAGATCCCATGACTTTTGTATTCACTTTTGGTACTGTAATATTTCTGGATTTGTAGTCATGATATTCAGGTACGAGAAGCTCTTTTCAGAGCAGCTGAGATGGCAGCAGTAACAAGGTGATGTAATGTCGTGGGATGTACCGATGACAGATGGTTTGTTCGGTACGGATATCGTAAGAAAGGCTGCCTAAGTTGTAGTCCGCCTCCGCTATTGGCTGCTACGTTCGGAAGTTGTGCGCCAAATTGATGTGTATATATATATTATTAACATTAGAAAAACTAAACAGTGTATTTAGCTGCATTATATATTAAAGCATCTCTCAATAGCGTGTTATTATTCCATTATTTCACAAGCATTAGTAACGAGCAGATTATTAATCTGATGATATGGCCCTGAAAGGAAACTACAAATTTGGCACTGAAAAGAGTACCGAAAGGGTAATGGAATGTATCTAATTAAATCAGGTGACGCTAAGGGTATTAGGAAAGGAGACATCGAAAGTAGTGGATACTTTTTTCTATTTGGGCAGTTACGTAACTGGTGATGCAGGAGGTAGAGACAACACAAGGTACAGATCAGCAATAGACAGAAGAGCGTTTCTGAAAAAGAAAAATTATTTAACATTTAACATAAATTTAATTTGTAAGGAAACCGTTTCTGAATCTATGAGTCTGGAGCGTAGCCGTCTACAGAAGTGACACGTAGATAAAAGGAATAGAGAGACGAAGCACTTCAGTGATCTTCGGATCGCGCCCAAATTGGCTGGCGGGTGTAGTCGTTCGGCTGTAAGATCAGAGCTGTCTCGGCAGTCTCAGAGGACGGACATGTTGTCCGCTGCGGTATCAGTTAAAGACTTTGTCCGCCCCCGGAAGCTGAGTCGCCGGCAAGGAAGCTCAGCGTGTTCGGTCAGAGGGGTAGCTGCCCTCTGTAATAAAAAAAACTGAGTTAATCGATTAACAACGAACTTAAAAGCGTGTCTTACGACGTCCGCCTCGAGCAGTTGCGACGAACAAAAGCGAACAAAATGAAATAAAAGAAAGAGTGGTCAGCACGACAGACTGTCAGTCCCAAGGGCCTGGGCTCGATTCCCGGCTGGGTCCCCTCAGGGACTTGGTGTTGTGCTGGCCTCATCATCATCATTTCATCCCCATTGACGCCGAAGTGGCGTCATATCGAAAGACCTGCAACAGGCGAGCGGTATACCTGATGGGAGGCCCTAGCCACACGACATTTCATTTCAGTTAAGACTTCGCACGCAATTTCTGGTTACTTGGACATGTAGTTGAGAGTAGTGTGACAGTAATTACGGAAATAAATAGTTCTTTATTTTATTGCAGAATGGAAATAATTTGTGACTCTAAAGTGGAATGTAATTACGTAGTTTCTCGTGTTTTGCTAAGAGAAAGCGAGTGGCATCCCACATAAAAGAAGTAATTGGAAATTTAATTACTTCTAAAATATTTTTTCCTCGCTAAGAGTTTGTTGCAGCCTTAAGATAATGGATTTACGACCTACGTGCTGTTTTCTGCGTAAGGGACAACAAATATTGAAGACCGCAGGTTGATGAACATTAATTAGAACATATGCATTGCACCCATGGTGCTTGAACGAACTAGGCACGTCGTGTGTGCGACAATCTTAGTACAAATGAGATCAGTGACACGTCATCTGTGATAGCACAGAGGTGGAATGAAGGAGTATCTAAATTCTCTCTATATATAATATAAAAAAATGGCTCTGAGCGTTATGGGACTTAACATCTGAGGTCATCAGTCCCCTAGAACTTAGAAGTACTTAAACCTAACAAACCGAAGGACATCACACGCATCCATGCCCAAGGCAGGATGCGAACCTGCGACCGTAGCAGTCTCGCGGTTCCGGACTGAAGCGCCTAGAACGATGATAGCCACGTCTTGTTTGTATGTGATCTATGGTTCCTAGATATAGTATTGTACAGATAAGACGCTACCCAGCCTTTCGAGTTCAGAATGTCTTATCACGTATCATGTGTCGTACCTCCAATCATATGGCCACCTTCGTAGACAGCAGACGCCCCCAGGGCCTTACCCTTTCGATAACCAGTTACAGGGTACATAAATTTCGTGTATTGGTATGTATGGACATTCGGGTTACGCTAGAAGGGTCATTAATGAGCTGTTCTGCTTGGTAGGTTTAATTTTATATGTGGTGTCCCCTATTATCTGACGTTTATTCTCGGTTCTTACGAGTTTCTGGTAAAAGTCATAAATAATTTTTAACTTTAGAATATTTTTAATACGGTTAGTCTTTCACCTACATTCAGTTTGCAGATGGATGTACATGTAGCCACCACAGCTTAATTAACAATTTCCTTCCCTATGTTTAATGTTGCATAATTTTATCCTTCTGGGGGCATTTGTTGATATTTTTGCCATAAAAAGGCTGTTTAATGGGTTACGGTTCTTATTGACCCTTCTTGAATTAAATTTTAACGCCGACCGATGTGGCCAAGCGGTTCTAGGCGCTTCAGTCACGAACCCTGTTGCTGCTACGGTCTCAGGTTCGAATCCTGTCTCGGGCATAGATGTGTGACATGTCCTTAGGTTAGTTAGGTTTAAGTAGTTCTAAGTCTAGGGGACTGATGACCCCAGATGTTAAGTCCTATAGTGCTCAGAGCCATTTGAACCATTTTTATTTTAAATGTAATGGACCTGATCGTGGCAAGAATAATAGTTCCTACTAATCCGAGGGATCGTAGGGGGAGGATACACACAAAATCGTTAGCGATCTTGTAGATGCGGTGGTGGGAAAAATTTCGCGTCCACGACGTGCAAAAGGCTTCTTTAAAAGGTAACCGGTGAAAACGATTGTACTTCCATTTCTGTGTTCGGAGCATGTATGTGCAAATGTTTTGCAGAAGACCCACTGCAATCACTGTATGACGATTAAGACACCGGATACCGTACCACGCACATTACATTTAACTGCTAAAGACAACTTCTCCTCGACCCAGAATCGTACCAATGACCTGCTGCATGCTAACCCAAATCGAGATCCCCTACGCCAACTATACAGCGCTACCACTACCTGTTAACAGAGATACTTGCCGTACATGTGATTACAGCGTTGCCAACTTGCCACTTTTTAACGTCCATTGTCTGCCAGAAATATGTGAAAGACGAGATATTGTGAGAGGCGTTTTTGTGCTGATAGAAATCGCACTGCGAGGTTCGACTGCGCCAATTTTTCATCGCCGTGTGCGAATGACACTACTGCCCAGTAAAATTGCCACACCATTAAAATTACTACACTACGAAGATGGCGTGCTACAGACGCGAAATTTAACCGACAGGAAGAAGATGCTGTGATATGCAAATGATTAGCTTTTCAGAGCATTCACACAAGGTTGGCGCCGGTGGCGACACCTACAAAGTGCTGACATGAGGAAAGTGTCCAACCGATTTCTCATACACAAACAGCAGTAACCCGGTGAAACGTTGTTGTGATGCCTCGTGTAAGGAGCAGAAATGCGTACCATCACATGTCCGACTTTGATAAAGGTCGGATTGTAGCCTATCGCGATTGCAGTTTGTCGTATCGCGACATTGCTGCTCGGGTTGGTCGACATCTTATGACTGTTACCAGAATATGGAATCGGTGGGTTCAGGAGGGTAATAGGGAACGCCGTGATGGATCCCAACGGCCTCGTATCACTAGCAGTCGAGGTGACAGGCATCTTATCTGCACGGCTGTAACGGATCGTGCAGCCACGTCTCGATCCCTGAATCGGCAGATGGGGACATTTGGAAGACAACAACTATCTGCACGAACAGTTCGACGACGTTTGCAGCAGCATGGACTATCAGCTCGGAGACCATGGCTGCGGTTACCCTTGACGCTGAATCACTCAACGACGAACCTGGGTGCACGATTGGCAAAACGTCATTTTTTCGGATGAATCCAGGTTCTGTTTACAGCATCATGAGGGTCACATCCGTGTTTGGCGACATCGCCGTGAACGCACATTGGTAGCGTGAATTCGTCTGTGCTATACTGGCGTATCAACCGGCGAGAAGGAATGGGGTGCCATTGGTTACACGTCTCGGTCACCTCTTGTTCGCATTGACGGCACTTTGAACAGTGGACTTTACTCGTGTTACGACCCGTGGCTCTATCCTTCATTCGATCCCTGCGAAACCCTACATTTCAGCAGGATAATGCACGACCGCATGTTACTGGTCCTGTACGGGCCTTTCCGGATACAGAAAATGTTCGACTGTTGCCGTGGCGAGCACATTTTCCAGATCCCTCACCAACTGAAAACGTCTGGTCAATGGTGGCCGACCCACTGGCTCATCACAATACGCCAGTCACTGCTCTTGATGAGTTGCGGTATTGTGTTGAAGCTGCATGGGCAGCTGTACCTGTACGTGCCATCCAAGCTCAGTTTCACTCAATGCCCAGGCGTATCAAGGCCGTTATTACGGCCAGAAGTTGTCGTTCTGGGTACTGATTTCTCAGGATCTATGCGCCCAAATTGCGTGAAAATGTTATCACAGCCGGCCGCTGGTGGCCGAGTGGTTCTAGGAGCTTCAGTCCAGAACCGCGCTACCGCTACGGTCGTAGGTTCGAATCCTGCATCGTGCATATATGAGTGTGATGTGCTTAGGTTAGTTAAGTTTAAGTAGTTCTAAGTTCTAGGGGAATTATGAGCTCAGATGTTAAGTCTCATAGTGCTCAGAGCCATTTGAACCATGTAATCACATGTCAGCTCTTCTTGGTGCAGCAATTGTAATGGCCAGTAGTGCACAAGTATGTTTTCTTTGCTATTTAGAACTACCTGAAGACGCTACTTTAATGGAGCAGAAGCGACCGTTAGTAAATCATCAGTTAACAGCTGTTTGCGGTTTATTCAGGTTCAGTTTCGCCATGAATATCAATGGCTGCGGTTGTCCATATCATAAAATTGTGTGCTATAATTATGTGCATCCATCCGCCAGCGGCTTCCGAAAATGGGAAAACACCGAGACCGCTATAAGCGAGGCCGGGTCGGAAGAAGACCTCCTGGCTCCGCAGGTGCGTCTCCGGTGCGTCGCTGACGCGGGGCGCGGACGGCCATCCGTACGCGGGCTCGTTACCTGGAAGTGTTACTGCGCGACGCCGCACCCCATCCGGCCTAATTGCGGGCGCTATTTTTTACGACCGCTCGCCGGCTTTTCCGTCCCGTTTGGCCGTCGCCGGCAGCACATCGCCGCGCAACCTGCCGGGGGGCGGAGAGCCACGCGCCAGTATAGGACGGCGGCTCGCATCGGCGCATGCGCGAAATACCGCCCCACGGCACGCCGTTAGGTTTTACGGCGCGCTCGTCGCGTTCCGAAGCGCAGCGGCTGTCCGTTGTGTGTCCACACGCGGCCGACGCCGTAATTCATCCCAGGTAATTCCCACGCTTTTGTGAAAGTACCTCGGGCTGAAATCAAGTCAAATGCAGATCGAAGTAGAAGAGTCGTTTCGGGCAATTCGCACGGGTTTAATTTGCCAGCAACAAAACGTTACTGCTTCCATTTCATACTGTGTATATTGTCGAAGGCACGTAACTATTTGTCCTGCGATTGAGAAAACAGCATTCGATATGTGATATTATAGTTTGAATACTGCAGGATGTATGACTACGAGTAATGGAGAAAAATGGCACCGGTCAAATAGTGAAGCAAAAACGTTCGAGTAAATAGGTCGCTGCAAACTACCTGTTTCCGAGACAACGGCAAATGTTTACTTACGAGCCACCATGAAATGTCGCCCTAGTACAGCCCTCACCAAACCGTAGTCAGAGAACGAGCGCGTTCCGGCCACGCACCTCACTAGCTCTGCCAGCCCAGACGGAGTTGGGCCCCAAGCATTTATCTGAGAGTGCTCTCTCCATTAAATTACATGTACATCTACATTTCTGTTCCACAAGCCACTCAACGGTGTGTGGCGGAGAGCACTTTACGTGCCACCGTCATTAGCTCTCTTTGCTGTTCCAGTCGCGTATGGTTCGCGGGAAGAACGACTGCCGGAAAGCCTCCGTGCGCGCTCGAATCTAATTTTACATTCGTGATCTCCTCGGGAGGTATAAGTAGGGGGAAACAATATGTTCGATACCTCATCCAGAAACGCACCCTTTCGAAAAATGGGCAGCTAGCTACACCGCGATGCAGAGCGCCTCTCTTGCAGAGTCTGTCACTGAGTTTGTTAAACATTCCGCAACGCTATCACGCTTACCTGTGACGAATCGCGGCGCTCTTCTTTGGATCTTCTCTATCTCCTCTGTCAACCCGACCTGGTACGGATCTCGCACTGATGAGCAATACTCAAGTATAGGTCGAACGAGTGATTTGTAACCCACCTCCTTTGTTGATGATTAATACAAAGAACAATAAATATATAAAGTCACTCGCTTCTGAGTTAATGATGTCACTGACCTAAACGTTGCATAATATTCACTTATAATAAACACTTCCTATCTAAAGTTTAACCTAACAGTCACTCAATCAATCTGATCCAAAAAATATTCAAAGTCCTCCGATAGACATTTAAATAGTTATTCTAACTACACATATTTATATTGAAAATGTCTGTCACTACTCAAGTATTAAAATTTCTATCTACAAAAATTTAATTGTATATTGTCTGGCCTGAACGACGTTCTCGTAGCTTGTGGTGAAATTGTGACTTGTGGAACAGGCCTCGTCTTTTTTTGTCTCGTGCACATGCAACATAAAATTCACACTATGTTTAAGTAATGTTCAAAAATGTGTTCTGTCACAGTGAAGCCAAATTTAATGTTTTTGTGGGGTCTGAAAGTTAAAAACTCCTGTCACATCGGCTTAGTTTAGCTTCACTGATCAGGATTTTTTTTTAAAAAAAAACATGAGTATATTAAGGGAATTTTCATTCACAAAACAGGCTTATCAAATTCACACAGTTCAAAACTGTTCTATCCTGATTGAATTGAGCTTAACTTAAATTCCATAAGGCAGTGAAGCAATTTCGAAGTGTCGGTGCGACGGAAATTGTCAGGCGATCTCCTGAAAACATTTGTAATAATTATTAACTTTCGGTGATCACATGGGGAAGACCAGAGATCTGCTGGTAAGACCGTGTTAGTCCATTTAATGAAAGTAATAAACTGGTTATCTTGAGTGTACAAAACGGCGGGTTCGTCCAGCGCAAATCAGACTATCCCCACAGACCCCGTGCAACACAGCGTAGTGAGCAGACACTGTCAATAATAATCAGGTAAATAATACGCGAACACACTTACCTTAGTTTAGTTCATGTATTATATTCCTTCTCTTACAGAATCTCATCAAGATGCCGACTAGCTCAACAATACATACATATACATCTTCGTTCTTTCACGGCTAATCGGCAAGATCTCAATCATTATTTCCATAAGAGAAAAAGAGATAGCAGAGAAGCCCTTACATGGAGTAAATGCACGCTCCGAGGAATAATAGGGCGTGAAACTACTTTGCATTGATGATCATCGTATATTAAAGTTTAGGAATCGGTAAGATGAGATATTTCGAGATATGTACTGAGTTAAAATTTCTGAAAATATGACCGCTGCAAGAGACATCACAGATGGACTACATTTTCTAAGGACTCTCCCAATGAATCTCAACCTGGCACCCGCCTTACCAACAATTAATTTTATATGATCATTCCACTTCAGGTCGTTCCGCAAGCATACTCCCAGATATTTTACTGAAGTAACTGCTACGAGTGCCTGTTCTGCTATCATATAATCATGCAATAAAGGCTCCTTCTTTCTATGTATTCGCAATGCATTACATTTGCTATGTTAAGGGTCAGTTGCCACTCCCTGCACCAGATCTTCCTGCATTTCGCTGCAATTTTCTAATGCTGCAAATTCTCTGTATACTACAGCATCATCCGCTAAAAGCCGCATGATGGAACTTCCGCCCCAATCTAATAGCTCATTTATATATATTGTGAGGAGCAGTTGTCCCATAACACTCCCCTGTGGTCCGCCAGAGGTTACTTTAACGTCTGTAGACATGTCTCCATTGTGAACAATATGGTGTGTTCTGTTTGCTAAAGTCTCTTCAGTCCAGCCACACAGCTGGTCTGATATTCCGTAGGCTCTTACTTTGTTTATCAGGCGACTGTGCGGAACTGTATCGAACGCCTTCCGGATGTCAAGGAAAGTGGCATCTACCTGGGAGCCTGTATCTAATATTTTCTGGGTCTCATGAACAAATAAAGCGAGTTGGGTCTCACACGATCGCTGTTCCGGAATCCATGTTGATTCCTACAGAGTAGATTCTGGCTTTCCTGAAATGACATGATACGCGAGCAAAAAACATGTTCTAAAATTCTACAACATATCGATGTCAGACATATAGGTCCATAGTTTCGAGCGACTGCTCAACGACCCTTCTTGAAAACTGGAACTACCTGTTCTCTTTTCCAATCATTTAGAACCTTCGCTCCTGTAGAAACTTGCGGTACACGGCTGTTAGAAGGGGGCAAGTTCTTTCGCGTAATCTGTGTAGAATCGATTAGGTATCGTATCAGGTCTAGTGGACTCCGCTGTGCGCTTACTAAAAAAAAGTTTAAATAGTTTAGTCACATTGTTCGAGGCCGAAAGGAAATTGCCTTACTTCTCCAATCGTCTGAAGGCGCTTAATTTGCCTTCGCACTATTATGAGCACGAAAAACACTTACTGGAACGTCCTTACAACACCAACCACAGAGACGGTATGAATCCTTTTCTTTTGTGACTAACGATGGTGAATGTTAGCTGAACTGAAGGCGGTCATTAGGAAAAAGGTGAGTGAAGGCTTAGGTGAGAGGTGATACAATATTTTACTGTTGACATCACCAAATGTTTGAATTGATTAAGTGGCTTGATGCATCGTCATAATCCTTCGTAGCAGATAGGGCAGATAAAAGCGATGATGTCAAAAAATATTCGTAGGAAAATCAGTTTCAAGTTCATGTCATGGAACATTTCCTTGAAATAAAGCCAATCGTTTGTGGACCAGACATGCCTAAATTCAGTAGCTCAAAGATTTCATCGTGAGTTCTCAAAGACACTCCAAGACGTTCGACTGAAGTAGGATTTCGATTTATTTGTCAGATAGATCTCGTTTTCGACTGCTGATGTACCTTATTATGTCCACTTTGAGCTGATAGTCGTTCAGTGATGTGTCCATCCAATCCTGGAATTTACAAGACATCCATAAAGTGTCAACCCAAGAACAAAATCCTCGACTGCACAGTCAAGCCGCTAGAGTTATTTCGGTGTGGGATTTGACACACTTGTGGAAATATTTTTGTTAAATTAAGCCTAGTCGTCTGGGAAACCTGCCTACTCGGACTGCTAGACAACATTGAAAAGAAAATCGCCGTTAATGAGTTTAATTAAAAAATCGGAGGATTACAATACTTAACTTTGACGATTACACAGAAGTGTCGCAAGCAAAGGGCGACCTACGTAATAAACAAGCTTCTTCAGTACAACAGTTTCCAAGTCCGTGTTACATTGTACAACCAAAGTAACTAATGTCGATGCTGGTATAGAACTAGCTAATCTTGGAGCTACTCTTCAAACGGGCCGTGACAAGTTGGGTGCGGCGCTTATGTCCTCACAGGGGCCACTGCTGTCGCGTTGTCGCCCTGGAGAGGACTCGGTCAGCGTGCGATTGGCTGACATCCTATTACAGCCATCTCTTCTCTATCGCTCCTCGTTCCGCAATGGCGTGCCGGCGCTTGACTTTATGGCGTAACAGTTTTCTTTTTTCTTTCTGAGGAAACTGAGAAAGTCCTCTGAGTTCAGGTTTAACGTATTTTGACCTCCGTAACTCCATGTGTTTGACAGAATCACGAACTGTAGTTCCAGACATGTTACACACGGTGAACATTAATAATAACGACAAGCTGTAGGGATGCTTTCCTGACTGAAATGGGGGAAGAAAGATCCTATACAATATGTGTGTTGAAATGGACTGCGTACCTGCACCGACAACAAATCGTTCCGGAACACAGTGGGTCGCAACGACATCACAACCGATGTTCGCAGTGGCCTCCATGGGATGCGATTGTCGTGGCTTACGCCATGTTGGCGGGCCAGTTGCCTGGAGCTCGTACCAGGGACCGCCTCTGTATTTTGTAGAACCCGGTTCTCCAGATCTGGTGGACGCACAGACCGCCACCTCCCTCCAGGTTCGTCTTTCTGATAGGACCCATGATCACAGAAACACCAAAAAAGAGCATGAAATGTTGTGTTAGGTGTTTGGTTTCTGCGAGGGTACCGCCTCTCCACATTTTCCTTGTCCGTATACAAACACGATCTTAGCTTGTTGCCGACATGAATACCGGACAATTCTCCTGCTTAAGAGTACGCTGCGTCTATCATACAGCTTGCAACACACACGAAACACACGGCACGCGGACAGAGCAACATTTATTAGTCGGTGCCATGTATCGTGACAGCGATGCACTTCCGACCATGTACTCAAAGGACGTCTTTTGCTCCACTTGTCCTTTTTCCTCCATTTCCAGTCAGGAAGCCGTCTTTGCAATTTGTTGATAGTTCAAATGGCTCTGAGCACTATGGGACTTAACATCTGAATTCATCAGTCCTCTAGACTCAGAACTACTTAAACCAAACTAACCTAAGGGCATCACACACATCCATGCCCGACCGAGGCAGTATTCGAACCTGCGACCATAGCAGCAGCGCGGCTCCGGACGGAAGCGCCTAGAACCGCATGGCCATAACTGCCGGCTGATGGACAACGTATTAAAGAATTATAAGAAGAGCGTGTAACCTTGCCAGGAGCAACTTTGGATACCGCCTCCGGAACACGAGGACAGAGAAGTACAGGAACTGTTACAACAGGATTTATCGAAGTTGCAATTAGCATGAAAATAATGTGAGACGAAGCGGCTATTTGAGTACACTTTAATAACTTTTAGACGTATGGACCACACATCCCATTTTTTCCAAAATCTACTTATGCTTTACGACGTGCCGTCATTTTCAAAACCAATCCTAGGACCTCGGCTGATGGTGTCGCACTACGGTTCGCTGCTACACAGTATTCTTTTTGTGATAAGTACTGTACCTTTGCGAATTTTACTCCCATGAACCATGGACCTAGCCGTTGGTTGGGAGGCTTCCGTGCCTCAGCGATGCAGATAGTCGTACCGTAGGTGCAACCACAACGGAGGGGTATCTGTTGAGAGGCCAGAGAAACGTGTGGTTCCTGAAGAGGAGCAGCAGCCTTTTCAGTAGTTGCAGGGGCAACAGTCTGGATGATTGACTGACCTGGCCTTATACCCCAAACCAAAATGGCCTACTGTGCAGGTACTGCGAACGACTGTGAGCAAGGGGAAACTAGAGCCGTAATTTTTCCCGAGGAAATGCAGCTTAAGTGTGATTAAATGATGATGGCGTCCTCTTGCTTAAAATATTCCGGAGGTAAAATAGTCCCCCCTTCGGATCTCCGGGCGGAGACTACTCAGGGGGACTTTGTTATCAAGAGAAAGAAAACTGACATTCTAAGGATCGGAGCGTAGAATGTCAGATCCCTTAATCTGGCAGGTAGGTTAGAAAATTTAAAAAGGAAAATGGATACGTTAAAGTTAGATATAGAGGGAATTAGTGAAGTTCAGTGGCAGTAGGAACAAGACTTCTGGTCACGTGACTACATACAAAATCAAATAGGGGTAATGCAGGAGTATGTTTAATAAAGAATAGGAAAATAGGAATGCGGGTAAGCTACTACAAACAGCATAATGAACGCATTATTGTGGCCAAGATAGATACGAAGCCCACGCCTACCACATTAGTACAAGTTTATATGCCAACTAGTTCCGCAGATGTCGAAGAGATTGATGAAACGTTTGATTAGATAAAAGAAATTATTCACATAGTGAAAGGAGACGAAAATTTAATAGTCTTGGGTGACTGGAACTCTATAGTTGGGAAAGAAAGAGAAGGAAACTAGTAGGTGAATATGGAATGGGACTAAGGAATGAAAGAGGAAGCAGCCTGGTAGAATTTTGCTCATAGCTAACATCTGGTTCAAGAATCATAATAGAAGGTTGTATACATGGAAGAAGCCTGGAGATACTGGAAGGACTCAGATAATATAATAGTAAGACAGAGATTCAGGAATCAGGTTTTAAACTGTAACACATTTCCAGGGGCAGATGTGGACACTGACAACAATCTATTGGTTATGAATTGTAGATTCAAACTGAAGAAACGGCAAAAAGGTGTGAATTTATGGAGATGGGTCCTGGATAAACTGACTAAACCAGAGGTTGTACAGAGTTTCATGGACAGCATTAGGGAACGATTGACAAGAATGGGGGAAAGAAATACAGTAAAAAAAGAACGGGTATCTTTGAGAGATGAAATAATGAAGGTAGCAGAGTATCAAGTAGGTAAAACGACGAGGGCTAGTAGAAATCCTTGGGTATCAGTATAGATATTGAATTCAATTGATGAAAGGAAAAGATATAAAAATGCAGTAAATGAAGCAGGCAAAAAGGAATACAAACGTCTGAAAAATGAGATCGATCGGAAGTACAAAGTGGCTAAGCAGGGATGGCTAGAGGACAAATGTAAGGATGTAGAGGCTTATCTCGCTAAGGGTAAGATAGATACTGCCTACAGGAATATTAAAGAGACATTTGGAGAAAAGAGAACTACTTGTATGTATATTAAGAGCTCAGGTGTAAACCCAGTTCTAAGCAAAGAAGGGAAAGTAGGAAGGTTTAAGGAGTATATAGACGGTCTAAACAAGGGCGATGTTCTTGATGACAATATTATAGAAATGGAAAAGAATGTAGATGAACATGAAATAGGACATATGGCACTGCGTGAAGAGTTTGACAGAGCACTGAAAGACCTAAGTCGAAACAAGACCACGGGAGTAGACAACATTCCATTAGAACTACTGACAGCCTTGGGAGAGCCAGGCTTAACAAAATTCTACCATCTAGTGAGCGAGATGTGTGAGACAGGCGAAATATCCTCAGACCTCAGGAAGAATATAATAATTCCAATCCCAAAGAAAGCAGGTGTTGACAAATGTGAAAATTACTGCACTGTCAGTTTAACAGGCCACGGCTGCAAAATACAAACACGAATTCTTTACAGACGAATGGAAAACTGGTAGAGGCCGACTTTGGGAAAGATTAGTTTGGATCCCGTAGAAATGTTGGAACACGTCAGGCAATATCCATCATACGACTTATCTTAGAAAATAGATTAAGGAAAGGCAAACCTACGTTTCTAGCATTTGTAGACTTAGAGAAAGCTTTTGACAACGTTGACTGGAATACTCTCTTTCAAATTCTTAAGGTGGCAGCGGTATAATGCAGGGAACGAAAGACTATTTACAATTTGTACAGAAACCAGATGGCAGTTATAAGAGTTGAGGGACATGAATGGGAAGCACTGTTTGGGAAGGAAGTGAGACAGGGTTGTAGCCTATCCCCGATCTTATTCAATCTGTATATTGACCAAGCACTAAAGGATACAAAAGAAAAATTCGTTGTAGGAATTATAATCCATGGAGAGGAAATAAAAACTTTGACTTTCACCGATGACATTGTAATTCTGTCAGAGACAGCAAAGGACCTGGAAGTGCAGCTGAATGGAATGGACAGTCTCTTTAAAGGAGGATATACGATGAACAGCAACAACAGCCAAACGAGGATAAAGGGATGTACTCGAATTAAATCGAGTGAAGGTGCGGGAATTAGAACAGGAAATTTGAGGCTTAAAGTAGTAAATGAGTTTTGCTATTTTGGGGGCAAAATAACTTATGATGGTCGAAGTAGAGAGGAGATAATATGTAGACTGTCAATGGTAAGGACAGCGTTTCTGAAGAAGAGAAATTTGTTAACATCGAGTATGGATTTAAGAGTCAGGAAGTCGTTTCTGAAAGTATTTCTATGGAGTGTAGTCATGTGTGGAAGTGAAACGTGGAACATAAGTAGTTTAGACAAGAAGAAAATAGAAGCTTTCGAAATGTGGAGCTACAGAAGAATGCTGAAGATTAGATGGGTAAATTATATAACTAAGGAGGAGGTATTGAATAGAATTGGAGAGAAGAGAAATTTATGGCACAACTTGACTAGAAGAAGGGATCCGTTGGTAGGACATGTTCTGAGGCATCAAGGGATCACCAATTTAGTATTGGAGGGCAGCATGGAAGGTAAAAATCGTAGAGGGAGACCAACAAATGCATACACTAAACAGATTCAGAAGGACGTAGGTTGAAGTAGGTACTGGGAGATGAAGAAGCTTGCACAAGAAGAGTAGCATGGAGAGTTGCATCAAACCAGCCCCTGGACTGAAGACCACAACAACAACAACCCCTAAGTCTGTGCATCTTTGTGTGGCTTGCTCCTGTCTTCTGCTTTTGAGACAAGATAAGTAAAAGTTAAATTATTCACTACGTACATGGGCTCATTCGCTCGTATTGGTCATTGACCGATTGAGTATTCGTAGGTGGCTACTCAGTGCTTGACGGTGCATGGAACAAATTGAAAACTCTCCACAACAGTGTTACTATAACTGTTCCACAACACTTTCACGTTGTTTTCATCAAATTTGTCACTTTATACAACTTTTGCAGTCACAAAATTACACTTTTAAGGGATATTTGCAATACAAAATCTGTGAAAAACAGTGTATTTGCTGATGGTAGTTTATTAAAACGACTGGTTTCTGCTCATACTAAGTACAGGCCATCTTGAGACAGCACTATCAGCTGAAGTTGATGATGCATTCAACAGCCACTTTTCTAGTTTGTCAAGATTAATTTTGCTTTTTCACATCACCCCTTTTTCATTGCTTCATCGAATTATACAGCTGTTATGGTTGAAAGATCAGGATTTATTGTCATAGAGCGGCAGAAGATCTTATGTATACGATTTTAACTGTGCAAATTCCAATCTTGCTCCCTTCTGGCCCCCTACTAATCACATTAACTTTTAATTTTTATTAATTTATATCAGTTGTCAAACATACAGTTACTGCTTACAGTTACTTATAGTTATACCTATTTCTGTAAGAGTAATCTTTGATTCTTCGAAAAGAATTGCGATGCTTAAATAAACGGGAACAAGTTTGTAAGATAGCGCAATCGCCAATGTATCATTAGCAGTAATATTGCACTGGTATTGACATGATTGTATTTTGGATACTACCTTAGTTAAACTAATGTTTAGTGGTTAAGGAGTTTTTAATATGTAAGACAATCTGGGGTGGTTGCCATGTACTATTGACAGAACTGATGTATGGAGTTCCAAGATTGCTCCTTCTCTAATTGTTGCTGTGCATCACTTGTGCATTTGCTCCCGTCGGTGTAAATGTCAATGTATGGGCGCCACCTGTTCTTCATAAGTGAGTGCTACGTGCCTCAGCTGGTACTGGCATTTCTAAAGTTTGTAAATTCTTATAAAATAGTACTTATGACTTTACTAATGTTCGTAATTTTAAGCTGTAAGTTGACAAAAACTGATTGTTTACGCACAGTAGGCTCTTGTACCATAGCTCTAGATCTGTTAGATACTCTAAATAAATAAATAGATTTTTTTTAAAAGAATGTAAACTGATTTAGGCGGCTGCGTTGGCCGAGCGGTTCTAGGCACTTCAGTCCGGAACTGCGTCACTGCTGCAGGTTCGAATCCTGCCTCGGGCATGGATGTGTGATGTTCTTAGCTTAGTTAGGTTTAAGTTGTAGGGAACTGATGACCTCAGATGTTTAAGTCTCATAGCGCTCAGAGAAATTTGAACCATTTTAAACTGATTTCCATGAATTGCTTACTGATGTGACGATGAAAATGTAGTAGCGAAGAAACAAATGCTGCGTACATCACGTAGCCAGTTCCACCTAGCGGTTTCGTCCATTTGGTTTCCAATTTGTCCCTTGGTAATAGTTCGCACTTGTGAAAGAGAATGTTGGCGAGACAGAATGCATTTATGTGGCAATTCTGTATGACTGACATAACACTGGTAAGCTAGAAACCCATGTTCTATTCATTAAATTATGTCTCTAAACAAGGGTGTAATGTAACACACTTTCATATCATTTGACACCAGGTATGAGTCTTTGAAACTGACGGAATGCATAAGTTAATTTTAGAGACAATAAAAAGTGTGGTCAAGTCTGAAAGTTAATAAATTTATCTCAGTCATGATTCATTGTATAGAGATACAATGAGGTGATGCATTTGGTCTCATGATGATGATGGAATACGTCTAAGTGGTCTGCGTTTGTAACTACTACAGGGAGAATCCGGATTTAGTTCCAATTACTGCCAGGTCTTTTCCTTTATTGTAGGGACTATAATTTGGTTGCAGTTATCTTCGTGATGACAACAGAGAAGTTATTTGGGTGAGACGTAGAAGCTCCTAGGTTCAAAAACAAAAATACTTAACAGTGAGCAAATCAAAAATGTTGTGTGATTAAGCCCTCCCGTCGGGTACACCGTTCACCGAGTGTACGTCTTCATATTTGACGCCACGTCAGTGACCAGCGCGTCGGTGGGGGTGAAACTATGAGGATTAGGACAACAAAACACCCAGTCCCTAAGCGAAGAAAATCTCCGACGCAGCCGGGAATCGAACCCAGGCTCTTAGGGTTCACATTCTGTGGCGATGACCACTCAGCTTACGGGGGAGGACTTTGAGGAACTTAAAAGACACAAAAACTGGACCGAAATTGAATTTTCCAAATTTCGTGAATTAAGGACAGGGTGGTATGTGACCATACGCACAGATGGTTCACAATCAGTTTGTGTCTGCACAATACATCAAAATGTGAAACTAATGTTGGCACATAGCCCCATAAAAGACGATTACAAAATATTACTGAGCAAAATTGTCTGTGATTTGGAAACTAAGGATTGCATGCTTCATCGGTGCGAAGTATGTCCAGGAACAAAAGCTCTAAAGGAATATTAGGAAAGAACTTTTCCAGATATTGATCCTGAAAATACAATTTATTTCTGACAACGGACTCACACTGACAGAGATACACTTGAAAGCAGAGAAATGACAGTTGAAGAATTCATTGAACTATTAGTTACAAAACCTTTGGCCATTTCTCCTCACCACTACATTTCACTAAAGAGGTCACAAACCAGGAGAATTAATTATATTTATGGATTTCGCTGAAAAGTACTCCTTTATTGTCCAAGACGCAGTTCACGGATGCCATTGGGAAGATAGTCAAGCTACAAAACATCCATTTGTCATTTACTACAAAAATAATAAAGACCTAAAGAGCGTCAGCTACTGCGTAATCAGTGATTGCCTTCGACATGTCACACTTGAAGTGCACGTGTTTTTAACGTATTTGATCAAATCCTTGAGTTGCATTTTTAAAGAAATTAGGGATATTCATTATTTTAGTAACGGTTCCCCGCATAGCACAAAAATTTTGAGAGATTCCTAAATTTTCGCCATCATAAAAAAGATTTTGGCATTAGTGCAGAATGGTTTTTTTTTAACAAGCCATGGGAAATCACCATGTTATGGAATTTGGAGAGCAGTTAAGCGTTTAGCAGCAAGAGCTACACTTCAGCGCCCAGTTTTAATGTCGCCAGAAAAATGTGATGGCATTGAATTAACCTATATTAAAAAAGAAATTATTGAGGATGCAAAAATTGATAAAGAAAAACGTTTAGAGGATGGATGTACAGTGTCTGGTACAAGAGACTCTAACATTCTGCGTGGTGTCTGTTGTTCTATATCGTGTCTCCCTACCACTTTCGCGCAACGATGCTCTGAGAGTGTTTTTTAGAGAATTGACTAGTTTGAAACTGGGACCTGTTGCTAGTAAGGAGACGTCAGACCACACATGACATGCAGAGTTCAGAAGAGTTCAGTGAGACTAGCGATGATACAACCAAATACTTAATGATTTCAGCGTCAGCTCCACTGAACTCCCTGTAAAAGAATCTTAATACTAACTAAATTTAGTGGAAGGGGTTCAGGGCTTTCCTATTTTTAGTTAGCTGGTAAAATAACGTCGAAAAAGCAGTTAAGTTTACCATCGGAAATTTTATTCTACTCACAAAACATTGTTTATAAATTGCACTATTGATAAAAGGAAATGTTTTAATACATGTTCGTAAAAACCAACTGCGTTGAACAAAAATGTGAACGAATATTCCCTGAATGGGTTTCCAAGTCCTACAATGGATCAAAGGATGACCTACACCATGTCACATCTATAATCTAGGTTTAAATTACGTTTCACAAAAGAGAAAACTATCAAAATGGTCTACAGTGACCCTCAATTATCTTTAATTACTTATATAAATTGTCGTAAATTACAGAGGCTGATGTGGCTACTCAATAAGTATATAACAGAAAAATCATCGCTTTTCAGATTTTTACTTCAAGTGGCAAATGTGAACACCATGAGTTTTAATTGACGATCGACACTAGTAGTACGCAAAAAGGACATGTAACAGATGAGACTTCGGCAGTTCTGACTGAAGCTTTATGCGCTGTTATGCGGCATCGCGTGCGTTCATTACCTTGTCGGTGTTTGTCATTGGGGCGGCGGACATCACAGCTCTGCTCACCTCGCCGTCTCGGAAGCAAGTCTCTCCTAACTTCACCATAGTACAAATTACCGAAGTTGGTTTACAAAAATTATCTGGCTGTGTTTTCATCTGACCAATCAGGGTCTCAATGTTAACCTTAAGCTCCGCCTACAAAAATTCTGTCTTTCCAATGGGAAACGTTATACTTTTCGTGGTGGGGCAATGTTTTTAAAGTATGCAACCTAACAAAGACACGAAAAAGTATCACGCTAAAACTTACAGCTGGTGTGGTCCTTTTAGTGTTACCGTAAGATCTATACTGTTCTTCTGGAGGGCTCTAGCTTTTAACATGGGCCTGGGGGGGGGGGGGGGGTGGTCCTAGCGGTTAGCTGGTGTCTTATGTGTCTGTGCCTTATTGTAGGGCCTTCCAGCTTAACACAGTTCTGCTCTCGGTTTCTGTTCTCGTTTCTCCCCTCGGAACTGCGTCTGTCTTATGGTGGGAAGGTATGACATGCATTTAGGCATTCTTGTGTTAGTGTGTGGTATTCCATTTCCTCACTCATTACTCATATTACTTTGGTTAATTTAATGTCACGATTTATTCGGAGCTATGTGACATACAGTAGTACAAGTTTATATGCCAACTAGCTCTGCAGATGATGAAGAAATTGAAGAAATGTACGATGAAATAAAAGAAATTATTCAGATAGTGAAGAGAGACGAAAATTTAATAGTAATGGGTGACTGGAATTCGAGTGTAGGAAAAGGGAGAGAAGGAAACATAGTAGGTGAATATGGATTGGGGTAAGAAATGAAAGAGGAAGCCGCCTAATGGAATTTTGCACAGAGCACAACTTAATCATAGCTAACACTTGGTTTAAGAATCATGAAAGAAGTTTGTATACGTGGAAGAACCCTGGAGATACTAAAAGGTATCAGATAGATTGTATAATGGTAAGACAGAGATTTAGGAACCAGGTTTTAAGTTGTAAGACATTTCCAGGGGCAGATGTGGACTCTGACCACAATCTATTGGTTATGACCTGTAGATTAAAACTGAAGAAACTGCAAAAATGTGGGAAATTAAGGAGATGGGACCTGGATAAACTGAAAGAACCAGAGGTTGTACAGAGTTTGAGGGAGAGCATAAGGGAACAATTGATAGGAATAGGGGAAAGAAATACAGTAGAAGAAGAATGGGTAGCTCTGAGGGATGAAGTAGTGAAGGCAGCAGAGGATAAAGTAGGTAAAAAGACGAGGGCTGCTAGAAATCCTTGGGTAACAGAAGAAATATTGAATTTAATTGATGAAAGGAGAAAATATAAAAATGCAGTAAATGAAGCAGGCAAAAAGGAATACAAACGTCTCAAAAATGAGATCGACAGGAAGTGCAAAATGGCTAAAAAGGGATGGCTAGAGGACAAATGTAAGGATGTAGAAGCTTATCTCACTAGGGGTAAGATAGATACTGCCTACAGGAAAATTAAAGAGACCTTTGGAGAGAAGAGAACCACGTGTATGAATATCAAGAGCTCAGATGGCAGCCCAGTTCTAAGCAAAGAAGGGAAGGCAGAAAGGTGGAAGGAGTATATAGAAGGTTTATACAAGGGCGATGTACTTGAGGACAATATTATGGAAATAGAAGAGGATGTAGATGAAGACGAAATGGGAGATACAATACTGCGTGAAGAGTTTGACAGAGCACTGAAAGACCTGAGTCGAAACAAGGCCCCCGAAGTAGACAACATTCCATTAGAACTACTGACGGCCTTGGGAGAGCCAGTCATGACAAAACTCTACCAGCTGGTGAGCAAGATGTATGAGACAGGCGAAATACCCTCAGACCTTAAGAAGAATATAATAATTCCAATCCCAAAGAAAGCAGGTGCTGACAGATGTGAAAATTACCGAACTATCAGTTTAACAAGCCACGGCTGCAAAATACTAACGCGAATTCTTATAGACGAATGGAAAAACTGGTAGATGCAGACCTCGGGGAGGATCAGTTTGGATTCAGTCGAAATGTAGGAACACGTGAGGCAATACTGATCTTACGACTTATCTTAGAAGAAAGATTAAGAAAAGGCAAACCTACGTTTCTAGCATTTGTAGACTTAGAGAAAGCTTTTGACAATGTTGACTGGAATACTCTTTTTCAAATTCTAAAGGTGGCAGGGGTAAAATACAGGGAGCGAAAGGCTATTTATAATTTGTACAGAAACCAGATGGCAGTAATAAGAGTCGAGGGGCATGAAAGGGAAGCAGTGGTTGGGAAAGGAGTGAGACACGGTTGTAGCCTCTCCCCGATGTTATTCAATCTGTATATTGAGCAAGCAGTAAAGGAAACAAAAGGAAAATTTGGAGTAGGTATTAAAATTCATGGAGACGAAGTAAAAACCTTGAGGTTCGCCGATGACATTGTAATTCTGTCAGACGGCAAAGGACTTGGAAGAGCAGTTGAACGGAATGGACAGTGTCTTGAAAGGAGGATATAAGATGAACATTAACAAAAGCAAAACGAGGATAATGGAATGTAATCGAATTAAGTCGGGTAGTGCTGAGGGAATTAGATTAGGAAATGAGACACTTAAAGTAGTAAAGGAGTTTTGCTATTTGGGGAGCAAAATAACTGATGATGGTCGAAGTAGAGAGGATATAAAATGTAGACTTGCAATGGCAAGGAAAGCGTTTCTGAAGAAGAGAAATTTGTTAACATCGAATATAGATTTATGTATCAGGAAGTCGTTTCTGAAAGTATTTGTTTGGAGTGTAGCCATGTATGGAAGTGAAACATGGACGATAACTAGTTTGGACAAGAAGAGAATAGAAGCTTTCGAAATGTGGTGCTACTGAAGAATACTGAAGATAAGGTGGATAGATCACGTAACTAATGAGGAGGTATTGAATAGGATTGGGGAGAAGAGAAGTTTGTGGCACAACTTGACTAGAAGAAGGGATCGGTTGGTAGGACATGTTTTGAAGCATCAAGGGATCACAAATTTAGCATTGGAGGGCAGCGTGGAGGGTAAAAATCGTAGAGGGAGACCGAGAGATGAGTACACTAAGCAGATTCAGAAGGATGTAGGTTGTAGTAGGTACTGGGAGATGAAGCAGCTTGCACAGGATAGAGTAGCATGGAGAGCTGCATCAAACCAGTCTCAGGACTGAAGACAACAACAACATGTGACATACTACTGGATTTGCTTAACATGTCAGGGTTTTCATGGAAGGTGTTGGATTTGCCTGACACCTTAAATACCACCACCCTTCGAACTTAATTTTTGCACTGAATTTAGGCAATGATTGAATCGTTGTCTAAGTCAGTCAAAAATTATTCTGTTATCTAAATTTTGTTGCCTACTGTTCAGCCACATTATTCTGTTCTATGCTGATTTGTATTACTGATTTATATTTTTATATTCTTCCTCATTATTATCAAAAATATGTTTATATTGAGAAGGGAAGAATATTTTTATTCTCTTATAATTGCTGTTTTTAAATTATTTTCTTTCTGTATTTAATGTGAAGTTTGTTTTGTGAGAAGTTTCTTATCGAAAGTGAGGAGTCTCTCACATCGATTTTCTTAGAAATATTGTTTTTATACATGTAGTAATTGAGTAAAATCTATTCCTAACAATTTTCTAAATATCCTGTACAAGTAAAATGTTTTTGTGTCTAGACACTCAATTCAACATTGTTACACTAACAAATAAGAATTATTTCCAAAAATTGCTTTGACAAAAAAAATATACATACATAAGTATTGAGATATTGTCCTAACAAATGGTAGAAATGTCAAAAAATGGAAAACATCCAACAAGATAATTTTTTTATTCTTTGTTTTTATTAGGAGAAAATAAGTAAAATATAGTTATTGTTTTATTTTTATGAGGAGAAAATAAGTGCTTTATCCCTTCAACTTAATCTATGGTACTATTGGTGTTTATTATTGAAACTACTTTCTTTTTCCCACCTTCCTCTTTCTTCATTCTTCTTTCTCCTGACGATCTTATCTGCAACATAATCTTGAAATATTGTACTGATTATTTACCAGTAAAAAAATCAATCTTCAAACTTTTTGATATGGCTCACATGGTGAAGTCCTAAGGTTTTGCCTGTTTTTGGGTTCATTAGTTCCACAGCATTATCATGAGCAATTCGGCTAATTATGACAGGTACTTTGTATGCAGCGAAAAACTTATGTATTTTGTGTTTCTGTTTGCTGGCGAGATGGTGTGTTTTTACAAATACTTTCTGGCCTACTGAGAATGTTCTTTTAATTGCTGTTCTATGTCATCTTTCTTTTCTTTTAATGGCTGCCTTTCTGATGTTGGAGAATGCTGTTGCTATGACTTGTTTGTGCTGTCTACGTGGTACAATAGGAAATCTAACATTTTTCCTGGTTATGTTTGGGGGTTCAATATTTTTAAGTACAGCAACTGGAGGTAGCAGTGTAGTGCTATGCGGCATTTCATTTATTACTTCTTGAAAATCTTTAAGGTATATATCCATAGTGTTGTGTCTTTTGCCTGCATATAATGGGCATAAAGTGCCTATGCCCTTCGTGGAATGTTCTACTGGATTTGCGCTAGGTTTGTACTTAGATATGTAGATAGGTTTTATTTTGTGTTGTTTTAATGTGTTCTGCCATTGCACTGATTTGTATTGTGGGCCATTATCCGAAATTATTCGTTCCACTCGACCTACTTGTCTCAGAAAATCTTGTCTAAATGCTTTACTTATAGCAAGACCTGTTGCCAGTTTTAATGGTGTCGAGGTAACATATTTAGAATTAAGTTCCATTTTTTGTGCGTGGGAGGGGCCCCATCAAATCTGTTGCAACTATTTGTTTTAATCTTTTAGGGATTACTGGAAACATAGGTGGTTTGGTTTGGAAAGTGACATGTTTAGCCCTCATACATTTTTTGCATTTGACTAATACATTTCTAATTCGTCTTTCCATATTAGGAAAATGGCTTATTCCTTTTATTTTTAAGAAGACTTTCTTTTGTCCAAAGTGGCCATTACTTAAATATGTATACCATATGTACTTATTAACTAGTTCATCTGGGATATAAATTAACCATTCATTCGTTGCAACATTTCATCTAAAAAATAAAACATTGTTTTTTACGAGAAAGTGATGTCGAATGTGTGGAAAATCCTTATTTCTCCACTTGTGTTTGCTTCCTAGTATTTCGGGAGCCTTCTCCTGTTTTTCGCCTATGATTTTCAATGCTGTCGTAATGTTGTTTTCGAAAGGTACTTGTGTCATACAGTACATTGTAAAATGGTCTTCTGCTGCTTCCAAACCTATGTTATTCGATCCACCCTTTGCACATCGTGATGAAGCATCTGCTAATACATTCGCTGGTCCTGGCATGTGTGTAATAGTGAAGTCAAATTCTTTTAATATTAACATCCATCTGGCTAACCTCCCATGAGTTAGTTTGGCGGATAACAGAAATTCTAATGCTCTGTGGTCAGTGTATACTTTTGTATCGAAAGCGTTGGAAGCCCCGTACAATGGCCAATGCTTCCAGCCCCGTGACTGAATAGTTTTTCTCGCTTTTTGTGAGTACCCGACTGGCAAATGCAATTGTTCTATATGATCTTAGCCTTGCCTTTTAGTATTATTGGAATAAAACAACTCCTATACCTGTTTTCGCGCTATCAGAGGCCATACAAAAATTTTGTGTAGGATCAGGATGTGCTAAAATCGGTGCTGTTGTTAGTTCGTTTTTCACTTTTAAAAATTCTTCATTGGCTTGTTGATCCCATACCCATGCCGTGTTTTTTTCCAGTCAATGCACATAGGCGTGGCGTTGCGAGAGAGTCGATCCAAATAAATTTTACATAGAATCCGGTGAGACCTAGAAATCCTGTGAGAGTTTTCTTATTATATGGAGTAAAGAATTCTTTGACTGCCGTTAGTTTTTCTGGGTCGGGCACTACCCCTTTCTCGGAAATTATGTGTCCTAAAAATTCGACCTCTCGCCTTCCAAATTTGGATTTTGTTATATTTACTGTGACACCATGCTCTTTCATGATCTGTAAAAACTGATTTAATGTGTCGTTGTGATGTTCCCAAGAGGGTTCTGCTATAATCACATCATCAACGTAACAAGTAATTTTTTGTAAAATTTCACGACTGTGTATAGTATTAAATCTCCTAATAAACGCTGCTGATGATATGTTTAAACCAAATGGCAGTCGTTTAAACTGGTAACATCTACCGAATACGATAAATGCTGTAAATTTTCTACATTCTAGGACCAATTCTATTTACCAGAAACTACTCCGTAAATCAGTTGATGAAAATATCTTAGCACCGTGGATGATTTGTATCAATTCCTCTAATTTTTATGGGCGATCTGTCTCAGTGATTATGATTGTGTTGATCTGCCTGGAATCAAGCACTAACCTGATGCTCCCATCTCGCTTTTATACAATATGGAACGGGCTGTTATATGTGGAAGTAGCTGGTTCAATAATATCGTCATCTAACATTTTAGATATCTCCTGGAATACTTTATTCCTGTAGCTTAATGGGATTGTATAGGGTGGCACTCTAAACGGTTTGTGCTGTTTTACTTCAAACTTGTACTGAAAGTGTTTAATACTGCTAATCTCGGGTAAAAATAATTCTGCTTTATCTCGTAAAATACCCTCTAATTCTCTTTTACTGTGTTCCGAAATACCTTGAACTTCTTGCAATTTTACGTCGATTTCTTTATGGACTTCTAACATGAGTTGAGGCGATTCCCCCTTTTGTGCATACTATTCTAATTCTTCATCCTCTTTATCTCGCGTTATTCTTCTTTATAACTGGTATTTCTTCTAATTTCAGCTTTTCCTCAAAGAGAAGTGTGACATTCCCGAATGTTACGCTACCTTTCCCCACATCTATTATCGCTCGTCTCTCATTTAAAAAATCTGCACCTATAATCAAATCTACAGTTAGTTCAGGTATAATCACGAAGTTGGCTGCGATCTTTTGACCTTGATACGAAAGAGTTATCCTTGTTTGTCTCGTAACTTCCGCAGCATTGTTTCTAATAGGACCTCTTACTTTAATCTTAAGTGTTTTCAGAACTAGCAATTCCTTATTGGCAATACACTGCATGAATAAATTTTCTGAGATCGCAATCAGTTCACTTCCGCTATCAATTACAATATTGGATATGCTTAACCATGGCCTTCACAATTGGTTGAATTTTAAAGGTTTGGTTCTGTTCTTCTTCTTCTTGCATCAACGAATCCTCCGCTGAATCATACATGAGTCTTTTTAGGAATTTACCTTGTGAATTCGAACGTTCTGTAGGATAAGCTTCGACTGCTACTTCTCTCTCTTTTATTTCCTCTTCTCTATTTCTTCCCTCATTTACGCTTTCTTCAACATCCTCTACTTTTTCCTCATCCTCGTCTATCTTCTCCTTCTTCGTCGCTACTTCCACATAATCGCATCTAAATGCTGTAATTATCGCTCCATAACTTCCTTCATTATATACGTTGGGTTGTGTGCCCACTCGTAACTTATTTTCAACTTTTGTCGACTATGCATTATCCTCATTGAATTCGCTTTCCCTGGTTTCCATCTCAAATAGCTCCGAAATACTCATTACTTCGTCCTGTCCTCCTACATTCGTTGTGCATGCCTCTGGTAATTCATCTTCCTCGTCAGTATTCTCCCAATTAATTTCGTCCCAACACGATATTGTTATTTTCTTGTCTTCGTTTTCATCTGGTCCCTGCAGATTTGTTTCCTCCTTCTTCTCTTCACGTGATAAGATTTTTACTTCTCTGTTCAAGGTGCTGCAATTGTCCTGGGTCGGTGCGTCATTCTCTTTGGCATTGGGCGCTTAGCTGTCAAGTCGAACGTTTTTTGGGGTTTGGTGGTCTTACCTCCACCTCTTCTATCTGTATTCTCTTTTCTTGTTCAGCATGTTGAAAGTGGTTCCTTTGTTGATAAATTGTCGGCCTTGTTGAAATCTATTGTCGTTTCTTGGTTCGAAGTTATCAAATGGTTCCTAATTATTGTTTCTTCGTACTGTGTCTTGTGGATTCTACTTCTTTTTGCTTTCGTTTTCACGTGCGCTTCGTCTTTTTCTTGCGTCATCTTCCGAAAATATGAACTCTAGTTCCCTTAGAATACCTTTAAATGCTTCGACATCATTGCCTCCGCGACCTACTAATGCTTGCTGCTGTTTCAATAGTAGCTTCATCGCACGTAATTTAATCAACTCTCCGTCACTGTATGGTACATCTAAGCATTGATTTATCTTTGGTATTAATTAGAAAAATTTCATGGGACTCTTCCATCCTGAATTTTCAAAATATGGGTTCTGTAATAATTCGTACTTAACTCTGTTCTGCGATTCGCTGGACCAGTATCTTGAGTGAAACTTCTCTCTGAAATCTTCGTACGATCGGCATGTCGCTGCAACATTCTGCATGGTTTCTGTGACTGTTCCTGACATGTGTGCACATATAAAGTGTAAATTGTGTGCTAGCGTCCAGTGTCCTGGTAATCCTACTCGGAATTGATCAATAAAAGTTCGTGGATGTAATGAGTTTCCTTCCCGAAAGTGTTGAAATTTTCTGACTGTGAGGAAATGATCGTTGCCAAACTTTGTCATAGTTCCATATGAAATTCGCGATTCTTCGACACTTTTGTTTCTGATCATTTCTCCCGTCGTTCTTTCCGGTTGTGGTAGTTCCATTGGATATTGTCACTGTAACTTTCGCCTACCCTTGCGTAGTATCGTTGGAGTGGTACGCAATAATTTTCTTCCATCGGTTGTGAACGTGTAGCTGAATGTATTGAACTGTACTCTTCGCGACCAGGCTTTCCATTGTCAGGTATTGGTTGAGTATCTTGTCTGGCTAACCTTACCGCTTCATTGCACGATACAAACTGTCTTGAAACATACATTTGTGGTTCCGCATGTGTTTGTGATGACGTTTGTTCATCAAGAATTTCGAAACGTGTTTGTTGCTGTGCAGGCTGTCTCATTTCACGTAAGTTACTTTCCGCCTGTGATTGCTTGTTTTACCGGTGCTGTTACAAATACGTATGTGGTTGCAGACTCTGTGCTTGTTCGATCCTGTTCACTACGCTCTTTAATGGCTTTCAACAACTCTGTTCGCAATTTCTGAAATTGTCGCTTCGTTTGCGCTTGCTTTTTTACAATGCGGTTATCATATCTTTTCAGCGCTGCTTTTGTGATACGTTTGTGTAACAAACTGTTTTCAACAACTTCACGCGCTGTACTTGCTGCTTGTCTAGTAATTTCGTTTACCTGTTTCTCTAGTTTCTTGACTTCTACGTGGGTGTTGTTAGGTAATGTTTTGATCTCGTCCTGAATGTCATTACGCAATGTTTGTACGTCCGCTTGTACCTTGTCAGTGTCTGTTCTCAATTGATTGTGAACTGTTATTAAGTTTCCTGTCACTTCTCGAGATTCTTTTGGCTCATCTTCAATATGACTTAGGTGTAACTGAGTTTTGTTGTTTTGTTCTTTAATTGCAGGAATTTTTCTCGTGGTTTCAGCATTCTGAATTTGAATTTGCTTCGCTATGTCTTTATTTTGCCTTGTCATGGTTACCATAATTTGTTGTAATAATTCTGCCAGATTGTTGGGTCCTATTGCATTTTCTTCCGACGTCCTACCCTCTGTGTTTTCGCCCAAGTGTTGGTTCGCAACCGATTGCATTGAACTGTGCTGTGACACGTTTCTGGTCGCATTCCTTGTACTCTGTGGTGAGGTAGGTGTGATTACTTGTACTATGGGTTCTACGTATTCAAGACGCAAGTTAGAATTTTCATCGACTGTGTCTCTACTTTCCTGTTCCTCTGTCGTATGCTGACTTACGTTTTCTATGCCTTGACGTACATTATCCTCGTTTTGGTGCGTTATTTGTCGCGATACTGCATCGTCTGTTGTACTGTCCTTTATTCTCTGTCCATTTTCATGCTGTGTCTCTACCTCAATTCCGTCAAGGTCTCGATCTGCCATTGCTAATGTTTCCGAATCCCTTAATTTCTGTTTTAAAAGCAATTCACACGCCCTACTTCGAGTCAACATGCGCTCATACGATCTCACGCGTTTCATAAACTTTTTGTTCACACGACCTGACACTTATATACCCAAGACTGACAATCCATTCACTTACTCGTTGGGTCAGAACCAACTTGTCAACGATGTATCCGCCACCTGTGCGCTTGCATTGAGGAGAAAACTTAATTCTAACATTATTAAAATTCATAACTTAATTATGCTATTTTCTCTGCTAGAACGTCTCACTATCTATCGCTGCAGCTACTGTTTTCAACTATTTATGCCTTTCCACAAAATTTTTTGTTGTAACGAAAAAATTTTAACAGGATTTTTTTCTGACCTATTTAGGCATGTGGTCGACCTTCAATCATGGTATTTTACCATCCTGGCAGGGTCGCCATTTTCTAACATTTTGTGTGGTGTCTGTTGTTCTATATCGTGTCTCCCTGCCACATTCGCACAACTACGCTCTGAGCGTGTTTTTTAGGGAATTCACTAGTTTGAACCTGGGACCTGTTGCTGGTAAGGAGACGTCAGACCACACAAAACATTGTTTATAAATTGCACTATTGATAAAAGGAAATGTATTAGTACAGGATGGTAAAAACCAACTGCGCTCGACAAAAATGTCTACAGTGACCCTCAATTATCTTTAATTACTTATGTAACTTGTCGTAAATTACAGTGGCTGATGTGCCTTCCTAAAAGACAATTTCCATCCCTTCCGAACTGACTATGCAAATGTAGATGAGATGTGGCTCAAATTCAAAGATATAGTAGCAACAGCAATTGAGAGATTCATACCTCATAAATTGGTAAGAGATGGAACGGATCCCCCGTGGTACACAAAAAAGGTCCGAACGCTGTTGCAGAAGAACGCGAAATCCCGAAGATGGGCTAAAATTTACAGACGCGCGAAATTTGGCACGGACTTCGATGCGAGATGCCTTTAATAGGTTCTACAACGAAACATTGTCTCGAAATTTGGTAGAAAATCCGAAGAAATTCTGGTCGTATGTAAAGTACACAAGCGGCAAGACGCAGTCAATATCTTCGCTGCGCAGTGCCGATGGTACTGTTATGGACGACTGTGCCGCTAAAGCGGATTTATTGAACGCAGTTTTCCGAAATTCCTTCACCAGGGAAGACGAACGGAATATTCCAGAATTTTAAACACGAACATCTGCTAGCATAAGTTTCTTAGAAGTAGATACCTTAGGGGTTGCGAAGCAACTCAAATCGCTTGATACGGGCAAGTCTTCAGGTCCAGATTGTATACCGATTAGGATCCTTTCAGATTACGCTGATACTATAGCTCCCTACTTAGCACTCATATACAACCGCTCGCTCACCTATAGATCTGTACCTACAGATAGGAAAATTGCGCAGGTCGCACCAGTGTTTAAGAAGGTTAGTAGGAGTAACCCATTTAACTACAGACCTATATCATTGACGTCAGTTTGCAGTAGGGTTTTGGAGCATATACTCTATTCAAACATTATGAATCACCTCGAAGGGAACGATCTATTGACACGTAATCAGCATGGCTTCAGAAAACATCGCTCTTGTGCAACGCAGCAAGCTCTTTATTCGCACGAAGTAATGGCCGCTATCGACAGGGGATCTCAAGTTGATTCCGTATTTCTAGATTTCCGGAAAGCTTTTGACACTTTTCCTCACAAGCGACTTCTAATCAAGCTGCGGACCTATGGGGTATCGTCTCAGTTGTGCGACTGGATTCGTGATTTCCTGTCAGGAAGATCGCAGTTCGTAGTAATAGACGGCAAATAATCGAGTAAAACTGAAGTGATATCAGGTGTTCCCCAGGGAAGCCTACTGGGACCTCTGCTGTTCCTGATCTATATAAATGACCTGGGTGACAATCTGAGCAGTTCTCTTAGATTGTTCGCAGATGATGCTGTAATTTACCGTCTAGTAAGGTCACTCGAAGACCAGTATCAGTTGCAAAGCGATTTAGAAAAGATTGCTGTATGGGGTGTCAGGTGGCAGTTGACGCTAAATAACGAAAAGTGTGAGATGATCCACATGAGTTCCAAAAGAAATCCGTTGGAATTCGATTACTCGATAAATAGTACAATTCTCAAGGCTGTCAATTCAACTAAGTACCTGGGTGTTAAAATTACGAACAACTTCAGTTGGAAGGACAACATAGATAATATTGTGGGGAAGGCGAGTCAAAGGTTGCGTTTCATTGGCAGGACACTTAGAAGATGCAACAAGTCCACTAAAGAGACAGCTTACACTGCACTCGTTCGTCTTCTGTTAGAATATTGCTGCGCGGTGTGGGATCCTTACCAGGTGGGATTGACGGAGGACATCGAAAGGGTGCAAAAAAGGGCAGCTCGTTTTGTATTATCACGTAATAGGGGAGAGAGTGTGGCAGATATGATACACGAGTTGGGATGGAAGTCATTACAGCAAAGACGTTTATCGTCGCGGCGAGACCTTTTTACGAAATTTCAGTCACCAATTTTCTCTTCCGAATGCGGAAACATTTTGTTGAGCCCAACCTACATAGGTAGGAATGATCATCAAAATAAAATAAGAGAAATCAGAGCTCGAACAGAAAGATTTAGGTGTTCGTTTTTCCCGCGCGCTGTTCAGGAGTGGAATAGTAGAGAGATAGTATGATTGTGGTTCGATGAACCCGCTGCCAAGCACTTAAATGTGAATTGCAGAGTAGTCATGTAGATGTAGATGAATAACTATACAACAAGACAAAACATCGCGTTTCAGATTTTTACTTGAAGTGGCAAATGTGAACACCATGGGCTTCAATTGACGATCGACACTAGTATTACGCAAAAAGTGGGTGTAAAAGATGAGACTTCTGCAGTTCTCAGTGAAGCTTTATGCGCTGTTATGCGGCATCGCATGCTTTCATTACCTTGTTGGTGTTTGTCAGGGGGCGGCGGGCATCACAGCTCTGCTCACCTCGCCATCTCGGGAGCCACTCTCGCCTAACTTCTCCTTACTACAATTTACCGAAGTTGGTTTAAAAAAAGTATCTGGCTGCGTTTTCATCTGACCAATCTCAAAGTTAACCTTAAGCTCCGCCTACAAAAATTCTGTCTATCCAATTGGAAACGTTATACTTTTCGTGGTGGGGCAATGTTTTTAAAGTTTACAACATTACAGAGACGCGAAAAAGTATCACCCTAAAACTTGCAGCTGTTGTGGTCCTTTTAGTGTTACCGTAAGATCTATACTGCTCTTCTGGAGAGCTCTATCTTTTAACATGGGCTGGAGGGTGGTCCTTGCAGTTAGCTGGCAACGTGGGTGTCCGTCTCTTATCGTAAGGCCTTCCATCTTAACACGGTCCTGCTCTCGGCTTCTGTTCTACTTTCTGCCCTCGGAACTGCGTCTGTCTCACGGTGGGAACGTATGACATGCATTTAGGCATTCTTGTGTTAGTCTGTGGTATTCCTTTTGCTCACTCGTTACTCGTATTGCTTTGGTTAATTTAATGTCACGATTTATTCGGAGCTATGTGATGTACTACTGGATTTGCATATCATGTCAGGGTTTTCATGGAAGGTGTTGGATTTGCCTGACACCTTATAAGACCATCAAAATTTTGTGCCAACTGATGAAAAGAGACCTGACATACATAGAGTTTCAAGTGATACATTGTCCTCTATAGCAAATGTTAAGCGATATGCTAAAGTCGCTACTAAACATGTTACCATTACTGAACTACAGCATGGCCTTTTGTTCAAATGGTTCAAATGGCTCTGAGCACTATGGGACTCAACTGCTGTGGTCATTAGTCCCCTAGAACTTAGAACTACTTAAACCTAACTAACCTAAGGACATCACACACACCCATGCCCGAGGCAGGATTCGAACCTGCGACCGTAGCAGTCGCACGGTTCCGGACTGCGCGCCTAGAACCGCGAGACCACTGCGGCCGGCTGGCCTTTTGTGCCAACTGATGAAAAGAGACGTGACATACATAGAGTTTCAAGTGATACATTGTCCTCTATAGCAAATGTTAAGCGATATGCTAAAGTCGCTACTAAACACGTTACCATTACTGAAGTACAGCATGGCCAGTATGTCGCTTGGCACGTTAGTTACACATGTCGTAGCGCGCTAAGACCACTGCGCTACGAGTGCGGCGCCCTGGCGGAAAAGAGTAAAGGTTCTGGATTTCCTGCAGACCTAGTTCTATTGCGGTACGTGTAACAGGTGAATCAGTTAGAAACTCAAATGACGCGCCAAACGGAATACACTCGGAAGTTGAAGTACCTCGGGAAAAACGTCTTAAGCTGCAAACGAACTCACCTTAAAAATCTAGCGATATTTGGTCCAAACGCAATGTCGCATCCAACCATTGTGAAATGGTACGGGCCATTGGACTAGCGCGGCATAGATATATATGAAAATATGTCGTATGAGTAGAGCCTTCCGTCGGGTAGACCGCCGGGTGCAAGTCTTTCGATTTGTCGCCACTTCGGCGACTTGCGCGTCGATGGGGATGAAATGATGATGATTAGGACAACACAACACCCAGTCTCTGAGCAGAGAAAATCTCCGACCCAGCCGGGAATCGAACTTGGGCCCGTTGGTTTGACATGTTGTCAGGTCGACCACTCAGCTACCGGGGCGGACCGATATGTTCGATGATGACACAGAAGTCCACATTTTACATTATGCTGTTCCACGCAAGCTGGAAGAACATCTGGTAAGGGTGAAAGAGACTTTCCAGCGATGAGGAGTTTCGCACAGCAGTTCTCGAATACTCCGTGAGCGAACAGTTGATTTCTGTCTCGCAGGAATTGAACGATTGGTACAACTTGAGGAAACATATGCCACAACTGAACAGGTCTCTAGAATAGATGGTAGTTTGCTGTTAAGAAATTCGTGTTTATTGATGCGTTTCGGGTGCAAACCATCATCATAATATCAGAAGGAAAAGTCTTCATGCCAAATATGGAGTCGCACGAATTGAGTAGAATACTGATTCCGATAGCTGATGCATGTGACTCCATACTTTGTGGAAAGAGAGCTCTTTTGACGTTCTGATTAAGGGCGGTTCCCAGAATGTGTCAGGAAACAACAATTTCTGAACAAGTAACCAGTTATTCTAGCCTATTCAGCAGTAGCATAAGTGCCCTCCCCATCTTGGTTGCAAGCCTCCTGTGCGATTTTATGTCGCACCATAAGGGACATTCCGATAAGTGTTTACAGAGAATTGACGACTATGTTGCAAAAGAGTGTTAGCCTCTGTGTCACTTTCAAGCGTAGTGGAGAGTGCAATAAAAATTACTTTACCTGCCATAGCAACGCGTAACTTACTTTTTGAAGTTGTCTCGCTGAGCTAAGCTCGTACCACGATAAATAGATGCAGCCAGCAGCTGTCAGTGTGTATTATAAAGTGAACCACATAATAAAATTTGTTACAGCTGTGGAACTCCTCCTATTGAAAATGTTTCTGTTTTTGCCAGGAAAAAAAAAAATTCAGCTCGCGCTGTATTTTCCGCCACAGAGGCGAGAGGACGACAATAACAGATGCAGCACACCGCCTCCCCGAGCCTTTCTCGGAGCGCGCCCACTCCCTCCGTCCCTTGGCAGGTTGGCAACCAAGCGGCTGACGTCTCGAGATAAACTGCAACGCCGAGCTCTGGTGGCGCTTCCCGGAAGCAGCACAATTACTACCACAGCGGCGACGTCGTAAATCATCACAGCAGCCCAGAGCTACACACCGCTGTACTGCTAGATGGGGGAGGGGGGAGTTGTAGGAGGGAGGTGGCGGTGCAGAACAGAAGGAGAACGAGCGCCAGCTACGGAAAACACCGCCCAGACGCGCCGGTATAATTCGCGAGATAAACGCCTTAGGCCCAAGTTTCTGGCCGGCGTCGGCTCGGCTCCGATTTAAAGCCAGCTCAGAGGCGGGGGGAAGAGGCCGGAGACTGCGAGAGGTGGATATTATTGTGCGGTGCGGACGAGGAGGCGATGAGACGGGAAGGAAATTTGCGCCGGGCTTCTTTGGCCAATCAGTGTAACAATGAGAGGTGAGTCTGGAGTTCCACCCTCTCCCCAATCCCGAGAAGCTGTAGTCGTTATGAGCGGCTCTTCGCAGTCTCTTGTCCTCCGCTCTTTAATGATATTGTCTCTTGTTCTCCTTAGAATACAAAACACTTTGGATGAGTAACGGATTCATTAATTCCGAGGATCTGTAGGAGATCTTTTAAGGGCCCGAACACGAGAAGAGTAGCATCGAATTTCGTGATTCCCAGTTTCCACCATATTCGCGCCAGAAAGAAAAGAAATTGTACACCTGAAAAGACGACTCCAATTTTGATCCGATAGCGGCATAAGCCGCCTGTGTGACAATAGATGTACTGATTATGGTTTCAGTGTCGTCCGCCAACATAGCTAACAGAGCGTCACCTGTCTCTACCCTTCAATAAGGGATTGCTTATAAGCAGAAAGCTCTGTGTGATGCAGACATGTGGAGCAAACAGGCAACCATGCCACGGCGACGCTATTGTGCTTTCTACCGCTAACTGGGCGAGTTTCAAAGTGGTCAAATTGTGGCCTTCTAAGGGCTGGAAGGTGCTTCCTGAGAATTGCCACGCAAGTTGGACATGCTACGGCAGTTGTGCAATGACACCGACATCAGTGTCATTCTTATACCCGCAGACGAGGATCTGGGCGTCCATGCAGCGCAGGTGCCCACCAAGATCGTCATATTGTAAGGGCAGCAGTGGAAACTCGTACAGCTACCACACCGCAGATAAGAGCGCTTGTGAGCGCAGACGTGTAAACATGAAATCTTGAGAACCGGTTATTAGGAGTGGCACTACGGATACCAGCTACTCTTTTCTGTATTTCACTCGACGTGCATGACTTGGTTGGTGGCGTCATACAATCACCTAGCCGACAGAATGGTGCACCATGGTCCTCCATGGTCCTCACCAATGAAAGCAGATTTTGCCTGAAACCAAGTGATGGTCGTTTCGCGTATAGTGCACACCTAAGACGGTAGAGCACTTGCCCGCTAAAGGCAAAGATCCCAAGTTCGAGTCTCGCTCCGGCACACAGTGTTTATCTGCCACGAAGTTTCATATCAGTGCAGGGTGAAAATCTCATTCTGGAAACACCCCTCAGGCTGTGGCTAAGCCATGTGTCCGCAATATCCTTTCTTTCAGAAGTGCTAGTTTTGCAAGGTTCTCAGGAGATGTTCTGTAATGTTTGGAAAGTAGGAGACGAGGTACTGGCAGAAGTGAAGCTGTGAGGACTGGGCGTGAGTCGTGCTTGGGTAGCTCAGATGGTAGAGCACTTGCCGGCGAAAGGCAAAGGTTCCGAGTTCGAGTCTCGGTCTGGCACGCAGTTTTAATCTGCCAGGAAGTTTCATATCAGCGCACACTACACTGCAGAGTGAAAGTCTCATTCTGTAGTGTACACTTAATTATCGCTGCCTCGTAGAGAGCATTCGTCTAAGACACTGTCCCCACCCCAGTCGTTAAGGTCTCGGGTACAATACGCTGCAACTCTCGTACACCATTGGCGTGTCTGAAGGGGACGCTAACCAGCTCTCTTTACGTGCAGAATGTTGTTGGACCTTTTCATTCGGCGTTCTTGCAGCAGGATGGTGATGCGTTGTACCAACAAGACAATGCTCGCCCACACACTGCCCATGAAGCTCAGCGCACTCTGCGAGACGTGCAGCCACTTCCCTGATCTGATCTCTGGACTTGTCTCCAATTGAGTACGTGTTGGACATGAAGCGACGAGATGTGCGACTCGTCAACCAACAACTCTTACAAAACTACGTGAACGGGTCGAGCAGGTGTGGCATAACGTAACCCAGGACAGTATTTGCCATGTAGATGCCAGAGTCAGCCCCTGCATTGCCACCTCTGGAAGCTGCACCACGTAATAACACGGGTGCTGCAGTATGTGTCGATACCTGGTATATCTGAAACCGCTTGTGCTAGTTATCTGTAAATGTAATCATTTTATGTATTCCTTACTGAGCCTGCTGCAGCTCGCGCTGGTGCCGTTGCTAGGTTGGCATCGTTTAGTTGGTATAGTTACGGTTGTCGTCTTCTTCTTGTGTTCATTGTCTCCACTCCGTTTGCCAGCGTTGTCTGTCCGCTAGTGGCGGCAGCGGCGGTTATTGATATCTAGTAACGGTGGTACTATCTTTGGGGTGACGTTTAGGTGTTTCGGTGTTGTTGGGGACGGACGAGCAGCCAGGTCAGCGCAGCGCGACAACATGCCAGGACCACTGGCGACACACATCCACTGCCGGATGGACGGGCTATAGTCGCGAGGGGTACAGCCTCGTTGTCAACCGGACCCAGAAAGTTTATTTTGAATGGGCCGTAATTCAAGTACTGAAACCTCCACCATTGTGAGATCTTCCCATTTGCTTGCGTGTTGCTGCTTGCAGTATCGCTGAGATGAAGAGCAGCGAGTGGAGCATTTCTGGAATGCGAACGTAATTATCCTTCCTCCACTTCTTATTTTTAAATGTTGCATTCTATATGTTATTATATGTGAAGTTCAACCAGTGGTATTTTTCCTGCCTAGTGGCCGCTGACGCCGCAGTTAACCGCCCTAGAACTTAGTGCATGTTACGGCAGTGTACTTTTCCTCACCTTGCCGCTGCTGTCCGGTAAGGCGTGTAGTTCGACAGCTTCCTTGATTTGTGGGCCTTTGTGCCTCCGGATGCTCTAAACAAGGTGTCTGAAGATGTAGCGTTGACTGTAAATTCCAGCTTGGGTGTGTTATTCCATCGTAGCATTGGTCATCTCACTTTAGGTAGATTCACTAAATGATTATTGGTCAAGCGTTTAAACTGCCACTGGTCTGAGTTGCCATCTCGTGAAGTGAATGCAACTTTTGGCTGCCTGTCACTTCGCTTGCACAGTTAGGAGGGACTTTCCCAGGTTGATTCTTGGACCAACGTCCGCGCCCCTCCCACCCTCACCCTCCCTCCTCTCTTGGTTTTGTCACATTGGATGATTGTTCTTTTCAAAACACAATATTTTTTATATGACTGCAATTTCAAGTTTGAAGATGTGTAACTGGTTCTTAAAAGATTGCTATTCAGGCCTTCAGCCTTGAAAAGGTGTTTAAATTACTACTATTGGGGCCTTCAGCCGATCAATAGCTTGAATTTGTTGTCATTAAGGCCTTTAACCGTGGACCACTTATTAATTTATCGTCACCACTTATTTGATGTTGTTTCCAAATAAAGTGTACGTGACTGAAGAGTAAACAAACCACTACAAAGTAGTATAGGACCCATGAAGTAAAAAGTGGTTACGTAATAACAGAAATACTTCTCTAAGTTCTAGCAACTTCCCGCATGCCAACTCCCCCAGGATAGGGGATTAATTTAGCACCTCTACGATTACGGCCCCGTCCACAATCGCAACCCAATCCTGCCTTCCTTGGTACCAGGTCTCACTTATGTACCGTTGGCAGAATAACTTTTGAGTGACCTGGAATCCGCCAACAGGGTGTACTATTATTCTTTCCTGCAATGTATTAGCGAAAGCTACTTTGTTTCAACTTCCAATCCATCGCGAAATTAAAACCGCAGTGAAAATCGGGTGAAATTTTGTGAATATGTTTTGCACCGTGTTTCTCATATGCCCATCGATCGAATAAGTCGTGACATTAAATTAACCAAAGTAATACGAGTAAAAAGTGAGCAAATGGAATACCACAGACTAACACAAGAATGCTTAAATGCATGTCATACCTTCCCACCGTCAGACAGAAGCAGTTCAGAGGGCAGAAACGAGACCAGAAGCCGAGATCAGAACCATGCTAAGCTAAAAAGCCCTACGATAAGGGACGGACACCCATGTCTCCAGCTAACCGACAGGACTACCCCGCCCCCCCCCCCCCCCACACACACACACACTAAAAGGGCCACACCAGCTGTAAGTTTTAGCGTGAGACTTTTTCACGTCTCTGTTATGTTGCTAACTTTAAAAACATTGCCCCACCACGAAAAGTATAACGTTTCTCATTGGATAGACAAAATTTTTGTACGCGAAGCTTAAGGTTAACATTGAGACCCTGACTGGTCAGATGAAAACACAGCCAGACAGTTTTTTTTTTTAAACCAACTTCGGTACATTGTGGTGAGGAGAAGTTAGGAGAGAGTTGCTTCGGAGACGGCGAGCTGGGTGGAGCTGTGCCGGCCGCCGCCCCCTAATGAACACCGACAAGGTAATGAACACACGCGATGACGCATTTTTGAGCGCATAAGGCTTCACTCAGAACTGCAGAAGACTCATCTGTCACATCCCCTTTTTACGTAATACTAGTGTCGATCGTCAATTGAAGCTCATGGTATTAACATTTGCTATGTAAGTTAAAATCTGATACGCGATGATTTTTCTATTATATAATGATTGAGAAGCCACATCAGCCACTGTAATTTACGACAAGTTAGATAAGTAATTAAAGATACTTGAGGGTCACGGTAGACCATTTTGATAGTATCCTCTTTTGTGAAACTTAATTTAAACCTAGATTATAGATGTGATATGGCATAGGTCATCCTTCGATCCATTGTAGAACTTGGAAACCAATTCAGGGAATATTCGCTAACACTTTTGTTGAGCGCAGTTGGTTTTTATCATCCTGTATTAAAACATTTCCTTTTATCAGTAGTGAAATTTATAAAAAATGTTTTGTGAGTAGAATAAAATTTCCAATGTTAAACTTAACTGCTGTTTCGATGTTATTTTACCAGCTAACTAAAAATACGACAGCCTTGAACCCCTTCCACTAAATTTAGTTAGTATTAAGATTCTTTTACAGGGAGTGCAGTGGAGCTGACGCTGAAATCATTAAGTGTTTGGTTATATCATCGCTAGTCTCACTGAACTCTTCTGAATTCTACATGTCATGTGTGGTCTGGCGTCTCCTTACCAGCAACAGGTCCCAGGTTCAAACTAGTCAATTCCCTAAAAAACACGCTCAGAGGGTCATTGCGCGAATGTTGTAGGGAGACACGATTTAGAACAGACAGTCACCACGCAGAATGTTAGAATGTCATCAGCGAATCTTATCATTGATATTCTTTCACGTTGATGTGAATCCCACTTTTGAGGCTTTCTTTTTTCCATAATTCATTCACTGATGCAAAGACTGACAAATGAGGTCAAAAGACTACATCTCTGTCTGACACTCTTTTTAATCTGAGCACTTCGTCCTTGGTCTTCCACTCTTGCTGTTCTTTTTTTCTTTCTTGGATCTTGAACATTCTGTATATTACTCGCCTTTCACTACAGCTTACTGCTATTTTTCTCAAAATGTCGAAGATAGGCTCCAACTGAAGCCTACCTTTTTGAGTACGTCAACGGCCTTCACCAGCCCTCGTGATTCAAGATTGGCTTTCCAGGCTGAAACTTGTTACCTTTCCACCATATCAGCAGGCTGATAGGTGTTCTTGAGACACTTTCTCTTGCAAAATCTAGCCGCGTTGTAGGAATGACTTTATGTCTTCTTCCTTGCTAAGGTTACGTAGCTAAGTTTACGGTTGTGACGTGTCGCTCGTGTGCGACGAGCAGTATCTTCTCGGCTTGTTGTGATATTCGCAGTGTCGGCTTTCTGCCTGTCTGTAATTCTGATTTGCGACATGGAGTGACATGAAGTATTGGCCTATCTTACCTTGGCTGGATGCTGGCTGGCGGCGACATGGAGAAAATTTTACATTTGTTCATAATACATCCCGCTGTGTAGCAATAGCTTACTTGCATTCCTATTTCCTCATTAATTAGTAGGACTACTGATATTTTAACCCTATTTGATCTTGTCTAGATAACAGTGCATTGATGTAACCAGAAGTCTTGTTACTTCTGCCACCAAACATCATATAATTTCAACCAATCCATTATCTTTCTTTAATTGTCTAACCTACTTACTCAATTAAGGGATTTAATATTCTGTACTCCCACCCATAGACTGCCAGAGTGGCCTCCCAGAGATTCGAATTGGGGCCTATTTTATCCCAAGAATATCTTACTAAGAAAACGCTATTATCATTAATTCATACAATAGGGCCTTTACTTTCAGCCGTTGAGGTTACCAGCTCAGTAAGACCATGTCCTTTAATATTACACGGTCAGACCAGTCAATCACCCAGGCTATTTCCTCTGCAGCCACTAAAAAGGGTGCTTCTTGTATTCAAGAAACAGACGTTAATCTAGCCCCTTCACAGACAATACTCTATTGCGGTAGCATCTACTTTACGACAAATCGTGTTGTTGAAGTCATGCAAGCTACCTCACCTCGGCAGTGTCTGTGGTTCGTGTGGGATATGTGTAGATGAAACCATAAGCGTAGTTCATTAAGCTTATAACACACAGGAAATTGAATGGAGACTGTTTAGGCCTGTGGGGCATATGTTCTAGTGAAAATATTATTTGCCTCCATCAAGGAAATATCAACATAAATGTCGCGCGTTTCGCTCTTCATGACAGTTCTCGGTTGCCCTCTGAAGTAACAGTGAAGATGATTCTGCAGCGTTTCCGATGGGAAGCGCTTGATTATCCACAACACAGCCTGTAATTGTTTCGTCCTGAGTTTCATCTCTGCCCACACGAACCACTGGCTTTGAAGACAACATTTTGGCACAAACAACGAGCTGTAGACAGCGTATAGAATTTGCGGAATTGCGAAGCTGGTATAACGCCACGACGAGTGTCGGAGCGCCGAATATGTAGAGAAGTAGCTGGAAGGTGTAGCTCACTATTACAAATAAAACATTTTTGATTTTCACAGCCTTTTCCATTTCACGATTGATCACAACTTACATTCCACATAACCCTAGTATAAACTTGACATTACACCAGTATGTTAAAGCATTAGTTTGTACGTTAAAGCATTAGTTTGCCGCGCGGGATTAGCCGAGCGGTCTTAGGCGCTGCAGTCATGGACTGTGCGGCAGGTCCCGGCGGGGGTTCGTGTCCTCCCTCGGGCATGTGTGTGTGTGTTTGTCCTTAGGATGATTTAGGTTAAGTAGTTTGTAAGCTTAGGGACTCATGACCTTAGCAGTTAAGTCCCGAAAGATTCCACACACATTTGAACATTTTTGAACAAAGTATTAATTTACGAATAGCACTTTAAACAGAGTCGCAGTTAATATACAGGGTGGTTACAAATAAAGTGCATCTTCTCACAGAGGTCTGGCGAGGCTATAGTCGTGTGGCAGTGGAGCTTGGCTGATATTCTAAGGCATTAATGCAGAAAAGTTTTACGCTGGAAAAATGTTAAATCCAGTTGTGGCCATCGGGTATAAATCTGGCGGTGTGAATGCAAGAAAGGCGTACAGAAATGTTTCAATATGCAATGAACTAGAAACGTGATTTGAGCAGAAATGGTCAAACTTGATGAAGGCACAATGTTGATTTTATTACAAACCGCCGCTTAAGCAGTTTGTTAAGTATGCGTGTCGGAGGCGTTGACAAGATGTTACATCCGTAAAACAACGCGATCAACGCTGCCCGCAGCAGTTCCGGTGAAATCTGAGCCACTTGTTTCTGCACATTGTCCTTCAGACAGGTAGAAACCGAACGAGTGCTTGGTAAAGGCGCTCTTTATCCTCAGAGCATAAATCAAGTGGATTCAGATCAGATAATCTTGCACGCCATGCGTCTTGTGAACCTATGGAGATAAAAGGTTCGTGGGAGGTTGCATTAATCAGATCTTTCACTGTGCGATGGAGATGAGTTGTTGCCGCATTTTGCATCAAAACAATGGTTTCCAAACAGCTGGAACCACATACTGTACAAGGAGGTGTCTGTAGCGCGCAGACGTCACAGTACACCTGATAAGCGCTTTAGTGTACAGTCATGGACTGTGCGGCTGGTCCCAGCGGAGGTTCGAGTCCTCCCTCGGGCTTGGGTGTGCGTGTTGGTCCTTAGGATAATTTAGGTTACGTAGTGTGTAAGCTGAGGGACTGATGACCTTAGCAGTTAAGTCCCATAAGATTTCACATACATTTGAACATTTTTTTTTTTTGAGAACGGACCGAGGTGCTTGTGAATCGTCACCGCATCGTTTCTTAAGGTAAGTCTAAAGATTTAACAGAATCCAGATAAGCCAATTTTGTGTAGTCACTGCACCCTGTAGTGTAATGTAGGCTTATCACTCCATGGAATATTGCTCAGCCATATGTCATCAAATCGAAGAGCAAATTCATAACGCTACCGCCGATGACGAGGTTTCATTTGCTGCGTCTTCTGGATCTTCTACGGGTGCCAGTGTAAACTAGATCGTAATATTGTCCATACTGTTGACAATGGGAAGTACGTTTCTATTGACACTGCATGAGCATCAACAGTAAACGGGATGGGTTAGAGCATGAGCATGAGCTACCTCGTCAATAACTTCCTCTGGGATAGGGCGTCTTCCTCTACCAGACGTCACCCCAAGCTCACCCATGTTATCGAATTTCATTATCATCTTCACTAAACCACTTAATGACATCGGACCTCTCATCAGACCTTTCAGTAGGCGCCATTTGTTCAGTCCAGCACTTAATTTCTGCCGTTCACATAAAACAGTTGCAACGTCAGCCATACTGTTCACTTGTCAGATGACATTGTGGACGCCATACCGTGAGACAACTAGTGTACAGTCCCGGATTTGCACCTGGTGGACAAAACTGAAACTATATGTTTTTCTGATTAAATAGTTTCGCTGCCTTACGATGATTTCAACCCCATTGAACCTCCGTGAGTACATTCACACCAATTACACCCACCCGGTTTTAAGTGAATTCTCTTATTTATTTATTGTTAATTTTTCTGTATCAGAAATCGCTAATGTAGTTTATGTATGTCTTTTTGATCTACATCTACATCTACATGGATACTCTGCAAATCAGATTAAAGTGCCTTGCACAGGGTTCATCGAATCACCTTCACAGTTCTCTATTATTCCAATTTCGTATAGCGAGAGGAGAGAACAAACACCTATATCATTCGTACTAACTGTGATTTCCGTTATTTTATCATAGTGGTCGTTTCTCCCTATGTAGGTCGCTGTCAGCAAAATATTTTCTTAGCTGGAGGAGAAAGCTGGTGATTGGAATTTCGTGAGAAGGTTCCACCGCACAGAAAAACGCCTTTGTTTTAAAGATGTCCACCCGAAATCCTGTATCACTTCAGTGGCACTCTCTCTTGTATTTCGCGATAATACAAAACTTGCTGCCTTTCGTTAAACGTTTTTCTAAGCACTCCGTCAATCCTATCTGGTAAGGATACCACACCGCGCAGCAGTTTTCTAAAAGAGGACAGACAAGCTTAGTGTAGGAAGTCTCCTTAGTATTTTATAAGTGCCCCGCCAATAAAACGCAATCTTTGGTTAGGTTTCCCCACAACATTTTCTACGTGTTCCTTCCAATTTAAGTTGTTTGTAATTGTAATTCTTAGGTATTTAGTGGAATTTACGGCCTTTAGATTTGACTGATTTATCCTGTAACCGAAGTTTAACCGATTCCTTTTAGCACTTATGTGGATATCACACTTTTCGTTATTTAGGGTCAACTGCCAATTTTCACACCACTAAATAGTTTTGCAATTCCTTTTATCTGCTGATGACTTAATTGGTCGATAAACGACAGCGTCATCTGCAAACAACCTTTGCCGTTTTTAGCTTAGAAGCTACTTAGAAAGCACTACAGTCAATAAAGCCCCATGTCATTTCAGACATATGTGTGAATGTTTACTTCTCCAACTATATTATTCCGTGAATTAGTGTATTTTCTTGAATGAATAAAAACAAACTTCATCCGTTTGTAAATAACATGTTCCTGTACATCCTGACAACTGAAATATATAACTATAAAATAGAATGTGTGTGAGTGTTAGAATAAATTCGAACAACATTTTTGTTCCAAAAATTTATTCTGCGTAATGTAACACCCGCTATATACAATGTGAACAGATGAAAACTTACTGAAAATATTTCTGATCCAAAAATGTCCGAAATCGGACTGAATAATTACCAAGTCACGGTTTGACATCATGTAAGACGCGCGAGACATCTGTGGGAGAGAGAATTACTTTAAAATATTCATAAAAGTTAGTTTAGAATGAAATAACTTTCTCTCATGCTTGTTTATCAGTAGACTGAGCACAAAACACTTTCTTTCGAGTTACCAGGCTTGGTTAAATGAATGATTTCAAATTGGAACTGCGCTAATTTCTGTTCGTACTGGGTCATCGGACTTCCTCAGATAAAAGTATATGGATTCTATATGACAGATGTAGGCATTATCTCATTGGTGGCTGAAAATATCGGGACCAAGCCAGCTAATTCTGTTCACCAGTAGCTAGCCAATAGTCCCTTGAGATGACCCATTCAAACATGGTAATAAGCTTAAAATGATGCACCCCAAACAATACACTGCCTTCATCACAATTCGTTATTAGATGTAACTTGCATGGACGACACTGCATGTCCGCTCAAGTAAAGATGAGAACCGATTATAAGAGAGATCTAAAAAAAAAGGGATACAAAAACGACAGAATCTACCTTCTTATTCATGAAACTACTAAACTAAATTCAGCCCGAAGAGGGCACGAAGGCCCAATGGCACCGACCGGCCGCCGTCTCATCCTCAGTCCACAGGCGTCACTGGATGCGGATATGGAGGGGCATGTGGCCAGCACAAGGCTCTCCCGGCCGTATGTCTGTTTACGAGACCGACTCTCATATTGGCGGAGACGATAAATCAGTGTTATAACGATTTAAGTGCAGATAGCATACCATTCCTTTGCCCGTGATAACGGTATCATTTCCACTTCAATAAAACATCACTTTCATATCAGATTACGTTTTGCTGACTAAGAAGGCAAAGAAAAACAAGTATAAGCTATACAACTATATATCAAAGAACAGTACACGAATTATGTGTCCTCGTACCTGAAGGCGTCGACAGTTATCCTTACGGGTAGAGCAACATCAAGACTATTTTCGGTTGTGTACTGATCACCCAGTACTATCCAAATAAATTTTCCCGGGCGATAGCATCGGCGAATGGCGAGGAATGACTGCTAGTCAGACAAACGCACGTCACATGTATTCTAACATTCATGGTGGTGTCTGTTTGTTCTATTTCGTGTCTCCCTACCACTAGTTGGAACCTGGGACCTGTTGCTGGTAAGGAGACGCCAGACCACACATGACATGTAGTATTCAGAAGAGTTCAGTGAGACTAGCGATGATGTAACCAAATACTTAATGATTTCAGCGTCAGCTCCACTGCACTCCCTGTAAAAGAATCTTAATACTAACTAAATTTAGTGGAAAGGGTTCAAGGCTTTCCTATTTTTAGTTAGCTACTAAAATAACGCCGAAAAAGCAGTTAAGTTTAACATTGGAAATTTTATTCTACTCACAAAACATCTTTTATAAATTGACTATTGATAAAAGGAAGTGTTTTAATACATGATGGTACAAACCAACTGCGTTCAACAAAAATGTGAACGAATATTCCATGAATGGGTTTCCAAGTTCTACAATGAAGCGAAGGATGACCTATGCCATATCACATCTATAATCTAGGTTTTAAGTTAAGTTTCACAAAAGAGGATACTATCAAAATGGTCTACAGTGACCCTCAATTATATTTAATTACTTATCTAACTTGTTGTAAATTACAGTGGCTGATGTGGCTTCTCAATGATTATATAATAGAGAAAACATCGCGTTTCATATTTTTACTTCAAGTGGCAAATGTGAACACTATGAGCTTTAATTCACGATCGACACTAGTATTACGCAAAGAAAAGGGGGTGTAACAGATGAGACTTCTTCAATTCTGAGTGAAGCCTTATGCGCTCAAAAATGCGGCATCGCGTGCGTTCATTACCTTGTCAGTCTTTAGGCAGCGTCAGGGGGGCGGGCAGCCCAGCTCCGCTCACCTCGCCATCTCGGAACTAACTCTTTAACTTCTCCTTACTACAAGTTGGTTTAAAAAAACTCTCTGGCTGTTTTTTCATCTGTCCAATCAGTGACTCAATGTTAACCTTAAGCCCCCCCTACAAAAATTCTGCCTATCCAATGAGAAACGTTATACTTTTCTTGGTGGGGCAATATTTTTAAAGTTTACAATGTAACAGAGATGCGAAAAAGTCTCACACTAAAACCTGCAGCTGGTGTGGTCCTTATCGTAAGATTTATACTGTTCTTCTGGAGGGCTCTATCTCGTAACATGGGCTGCAGGGTGGTCCTAATGTAACAGAGACGCGAAAAAGTCTCACACTAAAACGTGCAGGTGGTGTGGTCTTAGCGGTAGGCTGGCGACGTGGGTGTCCAGTCCGTCCCTTATCGTAGGGCCTTCTAGCTTAACACTGTTCTGCTCTCGGCTTCTGTTCTCGCTTGTCCCCTCGGAACTGCGTCGGTCTCATGGTGGGAAGGTACGACATGCACTTAGGCATTCTTGTGTTAGTCTGTGGTATTCCATTTCCTCACTCGTTACTCGTATTACTTTGGTTAATTTAATGCCACGATTTATTAGGAGCTATGTGACATACTACTGGATTTGCTTATCATGTCACGGTTTTCATGGAAGTTGTTGGATTTGCCTGGCTCCTTACATATCACCACCCTTCGAACTTAATTTTTGCACTGAATTTACACAATGTTTGAATCGTTGTCTAAGTCAGTCAAAAATTCTCTAATTTATCTCAATTTTGTTCAGCCGCATTATTCTGTTCTATGTTAGTTTGTATTACTAATTTATATTTTTATATTCTTCCACATTGTAATTAAAAATGACAAGAGAAGAATTTTTTAATGCTATTATGAATTTTTAATTATTTTCTTTCTATATTTAAGTGTGAAGTTTGTTTTTTAAGAAGTTTGTTATCGAAAGTGAGGAGTCTTTCACATCGATTTTCTTAGAAATATTGTTTTTATAAATGTAGTAATTAAGTAAAATCTATTCCTAACACATTTTCTAAATATCATGTACAAGTAAAATGTTTGACACTCATTTCAAAATTGTTACACTAACAAATAAGAATTTATTCCAAGAATTGCTTTGACAAAGAAACATACATACGCAAGTATATTATCCTAATAAATGGTACAAATGTTAAAAAAAGGCAAAACATCCAACAAGAACTTTTGTTCTTTATATACTGTCCATTTCAGAACTAAAGACTTATTTTTATCGACAGTCTATTTTTTATTTAAGTCCATACTCAATGACTGTTATTTTTTAGTTTATTATCTGTCTGGTGTGCTTAACTTATTTAGTTTTTCACACGTTTCTTTTGCACAATTCCTACATCACATAATTTGATCTCACACATTCACACAATCCTTTGAATGTTTAAACTTGAGGTTGGCGAATGTTTTTGCACGAAAGTGATGGACTTGAGCAAGATGGATGTGGGCAAGTATTTGATGTACAGCTTCGTTCGTCGTTCCTTGTTGGCTTCTCAAGTGTGTGTTGATGTTGTGGAGGTCCCATAATGGAATGGAGCTGTGAGTGCAGAATCTCGTGGTTTACTGGCTTTGTATGCGTGAAAAGCATCGTTATGTGTCGCTGAAAGCAGGCGTTTTTCGTTGTAATACTTCGCAGACGACTAGTTAACAACAGGATAGGGATTTGGGAAGGTATGTCGTCTATTCTTCACCCATTCTTCTTTCATGGTCTCAGTCTTGTGAATCTTCAACTTCTGTTCTTCCTCCATTTTCTCTGCTTTGTACTTGCTTCTTGGTTCTTCTCTGGGCAGGATATGGAAATATTTATTGATAACTAGTCGCTCTGAAGTTCTCCTCCTAGTAACAGTTTTATAAATGTTTTGGGTGCATCAGTTTTTACTTTGTGGAAGTTTTATTCACTTTCATGCATCAGCGTGCTGTTTAATATCAGTGTGTGACTTTCACTCATATTTTTTGCCAGCGGTGGCTTGCCCAAGTGGTGTTCTCGTCGGGCCATTTTTTGCTCCCTCCACTGAGCCGGGGGCGCACCGGGGTTTACAAGTGGCGAAAGTCAGGTGTCTGCTTGTCTGTCCGTGCACCAGTCTGTTCTGACGTTCGGCGTCCTGTCACGTCTCAGCAGGGCAACGGCTCTCTGTGGTTCTGCTTGGCAGATATACAGCAGCCCATTTCAGCTACTAGGGCCATCTGTTGGTCTCGCTGTCCTTTCCCTTCCCTCGACACTCCTGCTTTTTAGGAACTGTGTCTTGCTAATTACGTCCTTTTCTTTCTTGATAAATCTTGCGTTGCAACTTGTGGGTCGTTGCATCTCTTCATTGCTGGAGTTTTCACAATGGTTCTTACAAAAAGTTTTACTTATAATCATCTAACATATGTCTAGTACGTACATTGTTTTGCGCCTTCTTAAAAAGCTTTAAAAATTTCGGCGCTCTTTACATGTTACAATTCTAAGATATTTGGAGTCTTAACGTCTACTCAAGAATACTCAAATTGTTTTTTTGTTTTTTTGTAGTGTCGTGGTGTATAGCATTTTAGTATTTCATGCTGTTAGACTATCTATGCTTTATCCCTTCATCTTAATCTATGGTACTATTGGTGTTATTATTAAAACTACTTTCTTTTTCCCACCTTCCTCTCTCTTCTTTCTTCTTTCTCCTGATGATATTATCTGCAACATAATCTTGAAATATTGTGCTGATTATTTACCAGTAATAAAAATGAATCTTCAAACTTGTACTGAAAGTGTTTAGTACTGCCAGTCTTAGGTAAAAATACCTCTGTTTTATCTCGTAAAATACCCTCTAATTCTCTTTTACTGTGTTCCGAAATACCTTGAACGTCTGCAATTTAATGTCGATTTCTTTATGGACTTCTAACATGAGTTGAGGCGATTCCTTCTTTTGTGCATACCATTCTAATTCTTCATCTTCTTTATCTCACATCATTCTTCATTCTTCATTGTCGTAACCTCTGCAGCATTGTTTCTAATAGGACCTCTTACTTTAATCTTACGTGTTTTCAGAACTGGCAATTCCTCATTGGCATTACACTGCATGAATAAATTTTCTGAGATCGCAGTCAGTTGTGACATACTACTGGATTTGCTTATCATGTCAGGGTTTTCATGGAAGGTGTTGGATTTGCCTGACACCTTACTGTGTCAGTGAGCGTGTTGTCCGCGAGTAGAGTGGGGAAGGCGAGTATTTTGGAAACTGTACGACTTCTCGGATGTTCAAGGAGTGCAGTGGTGAGTGTCTTCAACATGTGGTGAACCAAGGCAAAAGCACATCCAGACATAGTGGGATTAACATCAGACTTTAATGCTGGGCAAAGTACAAGTGAGTGAACACACAGTGTACCAAATGCTCATAACGATGGGCCTCCTCAGCCGACGACCCATCCATGTGCCGAAGTTAACACCACGGCATCGGCAGCTACGACAGAAATAGTCACGTGGGCATCAGCAGTGGACATTCGTGCAGTGGCAGAACGCTGCATGGTCTGATGAAACCCGATACCTTCTTCATCATGCCTATTGGAGGGCGCGAATTCGTCGTCTTCCAGGGTAACAGCTCCTTGACACCTGTATTATTGGACGGAGACAAACTGGTGGTGGCTCTACTGTGCTCTGCCGGCCGAAGTGGCCGAGAGGTTCTAGGCGCTACAGTCTGGAGCCGCGCGACCGGTACTGCCACAGGTTCGAATCCTGCCTCGGCCATGGATGTGTGTGATGTCCTTAGTTTAGTTAGGTTTAAGTAGTTCTAAGTTTTAGGGGACTGATGACCTCAGAAGTTAAGTCCCATAGCGCTCAGAGCCATTTGAACCATTTGTTAAACCGTTTTTCTACTGTGCTCTGGGAAACACTCACTCGGGCATCTATGGGTCCAGTGGAGTTCCTGAAAGGTCCGATGACCGCCGAGAACTATCATACATTAACTGCAGATCCGTAACCCCTTCATAACGATCATTCTTACTGAAAGCAGTGGTATTTTTCAGCACCATGTCACAGGGCCAGGAGTGTGATGGTGTGATGGGATTATTATTCTCCCAAGGAATTATTACTCTCAGAAATTTCGAACATCTTGAACCATTTTACATTGTCGAACGCTTCTTACAGATCGACAAATCGTATGATAGTTTCTGGATTCTTCTTTAGTCTTGCTTCCAATATCCACCGCAACGTCATAATTGCCTCTCTGGTGCCTTTATCTGTTCTTATACCAAACTGATCGTCATGTATCACATTCTCAATTTTCTATTCCATTCTTTTGCATATTAGTATTGTGAGAAACTTGGATGTATGAGCTGTTAAGCAGATTGTATGATAATTCTCGCAATTGTGAGCTCTTACAGTCTTCGGAATAATGTGGATGAAATTTTTCCGAAATTCAGTTGGTATGTTACCGGACTCACACATTCTACCCACCAAGGTGAATAGTCGTTATGTTGCCATTTCCCCTAATGATTTTAGAAGTTCTGATGCCATGTGACCTAGCCCTTCTGCCTTATTTGATCTCAACTTCTCCAAAGCTCTCTCAAACTCTGATTCTGACAGTGGATTCCCTAGCCCTTCTAAAACGGTTCCTCTTTCTTCTTCTATCACATTGCCTCGTAGAGGACTTCATTGTACTCTTTGCAACTATCTACTCTGTTGCTTGCATTTAAGAGATTAATTAACGTTCCACTCTTAATGTTACCGCCATTTCTTTTATTTTAGATTAGTTTGGTGTTCCTAAATGATGAGTCTGTCCTACCGACCATTTCTTTTTTTCTGTCTTCACATTTTTCATGCCCCCAATTCGACTTAGCTCCTCTGCACTTCCTATTTATCTAATTCTTCAGCGACTTATATTTCTGTATTCCTGATTTACCCTGAACAATTTTGTACTTCCTTCTTTCTTCGATCAGCTGAAGAATTTCATCTATAATTCAAGTTTTCTTCACAGTTGCCTTTTCTGGACATACAGTTTACTTCCCAACTGTTGTGATTGACTTTTGTATAAAGGTCTATTCTTCTACAACTGCCTTGCTTTCAGAGTTACTGATTGTCACAGTATCTACATCTTCAGACAGTTTCAATACTGTTTCTTAATTAGTTTTTAGTATTTTCGTATCCCACTTCTTTGCCCATTGATAATTCGTGAGTAGTCTGTTGAACTTCAACCTATTCTTCATCTTTACCAAATGGTGATATGAGTCTATATCTGCCCGTGGGTACGCCTTACAATCTAATATCTGGTTTCAGAATCTCTGCCTGACCATGATGTAATCTGTATCAAATTTTCCTGTATACCCCGGCCATTTCCAATTATAGATCTTCCACTTACGATTCTTGAACGGAGTATTCACTATTACGAGAAGTAATTTATTGCAGGACGCAATTAGCCTTCTTCCTCTCTCATTCCTAGTCCCAAGTCCATATTCTCTAGTGGCGTTTTCTTCTGCTCCTACTCGTACAGCTGCATTCCAGTCCTCCTCGACTATTAGATTTTCACCTCACTTTACGAACTATATTACCCTTTCAATCATCCTCACATACTTTCTCTGTCTCTTCACCGTCAGATAGCAGCATCGGCATGTACACCTGATTATCATTGTCGGTTTCGGTTTGCTGTCGATTCTAATAACAACAACGATATCAATGAACTGTTCACAGTAACACTCTCTCTGCTCTGTCTTCCTATTCGTAATGAATCCTACTCCTGTTATACCATTATCTGTTGTTGTTGATATTACCCTACACTCATCTGACGGGAAATCCTTGTCTTCTTTCATTTCGCTTCACTGACCCCAACAATATCTATATTGAGAGTTTGCATTTGCTTTTTCTACATCTACATCCACATCTACATTCATACTCCGCAAGTTACACAACGGTGTGTGGCGGAGGGCACATTACGTGCCACTGTCATTACCTCCCTTTTCTGTTCTAGTCGCGTATGGTTCGCGTCACGAACGACTGCCGGAAAGCCTCCATGCGCGCTCGAATCTCTCTAATTTTACATTCGTGATCTCCTCGGGAGGTATAAGTAGGGGGAAGCAATATATTCGATACATCCAAAAACGCACCCTCTCGAAACCTAGACAGCAAGCTACTCAGTGACGCAGAGCGCCTCTCTTGCAGAGTCTGCTACTTGAGTTTGCTAAACATCTCCGTAACGCTTACCAAATAACTCTGTGACGAAACGCGCCTCTCTTCGTTGGATCTTCTCTATCTCCTCCGTCAATCCGATCTGGTACGGATCCCACACTGATGAGCAATACTCAAGTATAGGTGGAACGAGTGTTTTGTAAGCCACCTCTTTGTTGATGGACTACATTTTCTAAGGACTCTCCCAATGAATCTAAACCTGGTACCCGCCTTACCAACAATAAATTCTGTATGATCAGTCCACTTCAAATCAAATAACAGCTATTGGAAAATGACTTTCACCGGTGTCAATGTAGGGCTGGGGCCCATAAATGTACATTTTGGAAACATTCTAAAACGAAAGTATACGTGTTTTTTAAAACAAACTTATGTTTTTTTTAAATAGACCTCCTATATTTTTTCTTCAGCAATCCATAGCATGACAAAGCACATACACAATGGCGTTGATTACATCGCAATATTCTCATTAAATCCCGAGATATTAAGACGCGAAGTTGACGCTTGAAACACCTGACATGCGCTGCTATCGCACGTCCTGAGGCTCAGTCGTGAACCCCATGCTGCCCGCAGTCGCGTTGTGATTGACATGCGTAATCACACTTCCACACTTATCAAGAGGTCCGAAACGAATAATACGGTCTGCTGCCATCCTGCATTAACGTCGTACATTCCAGCAGGTATTTATCCCATAGACTAGAGGTGATGCGGTTCTGTAACATATGTCTGTACCCAACGTTAGTCACAAAGTTAACTTCGCTTATCGTTAATCCGTTACTAAAAACGTAATGCCGTTCAACGTTAAAACTTTACTTTACTGTAGATCTATTGCAAGTGACAGTTAATCATTAACTTGTAATAGTAAAATTCATGTTGATGGTTTCAGTGAAACAAGCAAGTGGACTAAAAGTTTTACCGCTGTTTAAGTAAAAATGTTTTGATTTGCGAAGTTCAGGTAAGACATAGAAGATGAATGTAAACATGATTAACCAATTAGTTTTATCATCACATAATTATCAATGTTATCTTTATCTAATGCTTTAAATGAAAATTGTTGCAAACAAATGTTTCTTAACATCACAGGGTAAAATGGCCCTTTGTAGAAACTTCCACTGTTATACTAGCACTGCATACTAACCATAGCGTTCACATCTCATGCTCAAAGTGATGCCCATTGGCTTGCATTCATAGGGTCACTCTGCGGATGAAGGATGCCCTACTTCGTGCTACTATTTCCTCTTTGATGGCTGTACAAGCATCAATAATGCGTTGCTTCATTTCCTCTGGTGTTGTTGGTTTATGTTGGTAAACAGCATCCTTCACTGATCCCCAAAGAAAATAATCCAGCGGTGTAACGTCCGGAGATCGGGCAGGCCACCTAACTGGGCCACCTCGTCCAATCCACCTACCAGGGTACTTACGGTTCAGAAGTCGTCGTGCTCGTAAGGCGTTATGTGCAGGGCATCCGTCATGCTGATACCACATGACCATTATCCGGTTCAGAAGTACGATGTCCAAGAGAACAGGAAGATTGTGTCGTATAAATCTGGAGTATTGTCTGCCATTTTGGATGCCATTTATAAAGAATGGTCCGATAATGGTACCTCCAATAATCCCACAACAAACATTAACTTTCCACTGACGTTGATGATCTACCTGACGGAGCCATTTTGGATTTCTGCAGACCAATAATGCATATTCCTCATATTGACAATTCCTTTGTTGGAGAATGATGCCTCGTCGTTTCGGACCTCTTGATAAGTATGGACGCGTGATTACACATGTCATTCACATCGTGATTAAGGGCAGCATGGGGTTCACACCTGAGCCTCAGGACGTGAGCTAGCAGCGCATGTCGGGTGTTTAAAGCGTCAACTTCGCGTCTTAATATCTCGGGATGTAATGGGAATATTGCGATGCAATCAACGCAATTGTGTATGTGCTTCGTCATGCTATGGATTGCTGAAGAAATAGGAGGTCTATTTAAAAAAAACATAAGTTTGTGTTAAGAAACACATATGCTTTCGTTTTAGAATGATTCCAAAAATGTCATTCATGGGCCCCAGCCCTACATTGATGACGGTGAAAGTCGTTTTCCAACAGCTGTTATCGTTCCACAGATATTTTGGGTGGACAAGATAGCCGGGACACCCTGTATATTGTAAGAAGCAATGGTCCCATAGCACTCCCCTGTGGCACGCCAGAGGCTACTTTAATGTCTGTAGACGTCTCTCCATTGAGAACAACATTCTGTGTTCTGTTTGCTAAAAACTCTTCAATCCAGCCACACAGCTGGTTTGATATTGCGTAGTCTCTTACTTTGAGTATCAGGCGACAGTGCGGAACTATATCGAACGCCTTCCGGAAGTCAAGGAAAATGGCATCTACATAGGAGCCTGTATCTAATATTTTCTGGGTCTCATGAACAAATAAAGAGAGTTTCCGGAATCCATGTTGATTCCTACGGAGTATATTCTGGCTTTCCAGAAACGACATTATACGCAAGCATAAAACATGTTCTACAATTCTACAACAGATCGACGTCAGAGATATAGATCTATAGTTTTGCGCATCTGCTCGTCAACCCTTCTTGAATACTGAGACTACCTGTGCTCTTTTCCAACCACTTGGAACCTTCAGTTCCTCTAGAGACTTGCGGTACACGGCTGTTAGAAGGGCGTTAAGTTCTTTCGCGTACTCTGTGTAGAATCGAATTGGTATCCCGTTAGGTCCAGTGGACTTCCCTCTGTTGAGTGATTCCACTTCCTTTTCTATTCCTTGGACACTTATTTCGATACCACCCACTTTTTCCGTTTGTGCGAGGATTTAGAGAAGGAACTGCAGTGCAGTCTTCCTCTGTGAAAGAGCGTTGGAAAAATGTGTTTGTTATTTCAGCTTAAAGCGTGTCATCCTCTGTGTCAAAGCCATCATCATCCCAGAGTGTCTCGATATGCTGTTTCGAGCCACTTACTGGTTTAACGTAAGACCAGAACTTCGTAGTATTTTCTGTGAAGTCGGTACATAGAATTTTTCTTTCGAATTCACTGAACGCTTCATGCAAAGCCCTCCTTACGCTAACTTTGACATCGTTTAGCTTCTGTTTGTCAGAGAGATTTTTGCTTCGTTTAAACTTGCAGTGAAGCTCTCTTTGCTTTCGTAGTAGTTTCCTAACTTTGTTGTTGATCCACGGTGGGTTTTCCTCGTCCCTCACAGTTTTACTCGGCGCGTACCTGTCTAAATCACATTTTACGACTGCCTTGAACTTTTTCCGTAAACACTCATATTGTCAGTGTTGGAACAGAAATTTTCGTTTTGATCTGTTAGGTAGTCTAAAATACACCTTCTACTTCTCTTGCTAAACAGATAAACCTTCCTCCCTTTTTCTATATTCCTATTTACTTCCATATTCAGGGATGGTGCAACGGCCTTATGATCACTTATTCCCTGTTCTCCGCTTACAGAGTTGAAAAGTTTGGGTTTGTCTGTTTACAGTAGGTGTAAGATGTTATCTCCACGGGTCAGTTCTCTGTTTAATTGCTCAAGGTAATTTTTCGGATAGTGCACACAATATAATGTCACTCGATATTTTGTCCCTACCACACGTCCTAAACATCTGAGTGTTCCAGTCTATATCTGGTAAATTGAAATCTCCACTTAAGACTATAACATTCTGAGAAAATTGATGCCAAATGTATTCCAGATTTTCTCTCAGTTGTTATGCCACTATTGCTGCTGAGTCGGGTGGTCGGTAAAAGGAGCCAATTATTAACCTTTGCAAAAACAGACATAATGTCTCATGGGATAACAGCAATCAGTGATTCTATAATGTTACTTAAAAACCGTCTCGATTGCAAATTTTTTATTCATATGACCGGTTTCGGTTCTTTCAGAACCATCTTCAGAACTGTAAAAATAATGATACTAATTTACTATTTCACGGAAGCAGATCTTTTTCATCCTATCTAATCAACATCAAATGTACCAGAGCGTACCTGATATTTCAGTTTCAGGAGTAACCCGTCCAAATCCAGCAATTTTCACATGCTACGTCACATAAAATTGGTTGTCATAGTGCACGTCATTTATATTAATTATAACACTATTACCGACAGGTGGCGTGTGGTACATTTGTTACATTCCATTTGCACATACTATATTCAGTAGATCTTTTTTTATTAATTAAAATTACTTAATTAAAATATGTAGATGTCAAGGTTAAATTCTGTACTTGTCAGCATTAACAAAAAACAGTAAAATTTTCATTTTTATACGATCTAAAAAACATAGGGTGATTTATATATGTATGGTGATGGTGTGAACTTGATTTTCCTCTACGGTCTGCTTCCGTATTTCCCACCATTTTGGTGTTGTGCCGCGGTCCGCTCAGTCATCTGATGTCCATCGCTGCGGGCAAGAGGGCCGCACAGGAGGGCCCCGTCAACGACGCCAGGCACTGCACGCGTCTTCCGGCTTCTCCACCGCGCACCATCTCTCACCCCTCGGCCTGGATCTCCACACGCAACAGTTGTCATCTTAGTAGGACGTCATAAATGCTTTACTTTTAATGGTAAAATTTATCAGCAGAAAGACGGACTGGCAATGGGGAAGAGTTTAGCTGGGACGCTGGCTGACATATTTGTAAATCACTTAGAAAACAAATTCTTTGATGAAAATCCTAATATCGCTGAGAAACTTGTATATTACAGGAGATATGTTGACGACTCCATTTTACTATACAAAGGAGATAAAATTGATATCGAAAACTTTGCACAAAAAATGAGCTCTGAACACCCGAAAATTAGATTCACCATGGAATTTGAAGAAAACAACCGTATAGATTACTTAGATTTAACACTAATAAAGAATGATGGCAAGCATGAATTTAGCATATTCAGAAAACCTACGTGTACAGATCTCGTTATCAATGAGTGCTCTTGTCACCCACTGCAATACAAATGGGCATATTTTACTTCGATGGTATACAGGCTACTAAGATTGCCACTAAGCCAACAGGAAGTAGAAAAGGAGTTAAGCGTTTTAAAACAAGTGGCCGTAGCGAACGGATATATATGTAAACAGGTGATGAATATTAATAGGAACATAAAGAAGAGGCAAATGGAACAAATAAAAGGAAAGCAAGTAGCAGTTAAGAGGAACAACAAGAAAAAAATATGTAGCTCTCACTTACAATGGAAGAATTACAGATAAAATTGAACGATGCTTTCGTAAATCCGACGTTAAAATAGGGTTCCGAACAAATAACACGTTAAAATTGAAGCTCGGGCATAGAATATGTAATAGTAGGAATAAATTTCAGGATTCAGGTGTATATAAGATCAAATGTAATGACTGCTGTAAACAATATATAGGGCAGACTGGTAGGAACTTTGAAATCAGATTCAGGGAGCACACCTACTCTCAACACAAAACAGCTTTTGGGGCGCATATGGCTGCGACAAAGCATTCAGTCACGAACATTGAACACAATTTAGACATCCTGCCTAGAGCTCATAAGGGACGGTTTCTTAACATTTTGGAAGAAATTGAAATATACACCCACAAAAATAAAGATCCGGATTTAATCCTCAACGAGCAAAGCGAATTTAATCATAACGCCTATTTTAGCATTTATGACGACCTACTAAGATGACAACTGTTGCGTGTGGAGATCCAGGCCGAGGGATGAGAGATGGTGCGCGCTGGAGAAGCCGGAAGACGCGTGCAGTGCCTGGCGTCGTTGACGGGGCCCTCTTGCCCGCGGCGATGGACATCAGACGACTGAGCGGACCGCGACACAACACCGAAATAGCAGGAACCACGGAAGCAGACAGTAGAGAAAAACAAGTTCACACCAGCACCATAGATATATAAATCGCCCTATGTTTTTTAGATCGTATAAAACTGAAAATTTTACTGTTTTTTTATTAATGCTGACAGGTACAGAATTTAACATTGACATCTACATATTTTAATTAAGTATTTTTAACTAATAAAAAAAGATCTACTGAATACAGTATGTGCAAATGGAATGTAACAAATGTACCAGACGCCACCTGTAGGTAATAGTGTTATAATTAATATAAATGACGTGCACTCTGCCAAACAATTTTATGTGACGTAGCATGTGAAAATTGCTGGATTTGGACGCGTTACTCCTGTAACTGAAATATCAGGTACGCTCTGGTACATTTGATGTTGATTAGATAGGATGAAAGAGATTTGCTTCCGTGAAATAGTAAATTAGTATCATTATTTTTACAGATCTGAAGATGGTTCTGAATGAATCGAAACCGGTCATATGAATAAAAAATTTGCAATCAAGACGGTTTTTAAGTAACATTAATTATTAACCTAGGTCGGTTGTTGAATGTAACCTCCACCCATTATATTTCACAGGAACTATCCACTTCTACTTCACTACAGGATAAACTACGTACTAACAGCGACAAACACGCCAGCACCGGTTGCATGCAATGTATCCGTTCTAAACACTGTCTGTGCCTTTGTAAAAATTTCGGCAGACTTTATCTGTGGCTTCAGACAGATAACGATTTCATCTTCGGTGCTTTCTATCAGCGCTTGCAGTTCCTGTACTTTACCAATGCAGCTTCGACAGTTTACTGTTACAATACCGATTGCATCTTGGTCCCCGCATTGTCTGACTTTGCCCCACACCCTTTGAGGCTGTTGCCCTTTCTGTACTTTCCCGATGCCATCTAACCTATAAAAGCGCCCAGTCCACGTCACACAACCCCTGTTACCCATGTAGCCACCTGCTTTGTGTAGTGGACTCCTGACCTATCAAGTGGAACCTGAAACACCACGACCCTATGGCGCAAGTCGAGGAATCTGTAGCCCTGAATCAGACCCTCCACTCGGCTCTGTACCAAAGGTCCTCAGTCAGTGCTGTCAACGATGCTGCAGATGGTGAGCTCTGCTTTCATCCCACTAGCGAGACTGCCAGTCTTCACCAAAGCAGATAGCCGCCGGAAGCCAGAGAGGATTTCCTCCGATCCATTGCGTCACACATCATTGGTGTCGACATGAGCAACCACCTACAGACGCGTGCAGATTTCCAAGCTTTCCTACCACGTCCAAGATTCTTAATTCCACTCCCCGACTCGTAGAAAATTAACATTTCGTTGGTTATTCAGTATTTCCTCATTGTCATGTCACCTTTGGCAATTCCCTTCCGGAGATCCGAATGGCGGCCTATTCCGGAATGTTTTGCCAACGGAGAGATCATCATGACACTTTTTACTATATACAAGGGGATGTATCATCATCTTCAATGCTAAACGTGTGAAATTTATATTTTATTTACTAAAAAATTGAATATGAAGTTTTGCTGTTAAATCTACTTCTCTATAACTCGTATACATTGTTGTTGTTCTCATGAAAAATTAAAATTGTGTTAGTTTTTTCTCTTTTTGCACTGTAGTAACCACTAATGTCGGTAATGGTGTACATACGTGCAATGTCAAAAGTCTGTTAATTCCGCGGTGCGGTCATAATTATGTCAGAGACCTTTCCACGTCAATCGTCTGAGTATAAATGACAGCTCCGCCGATGCACTGCGCCTCTATACCTTGTGTACGTGAAACTGCCACCAACTTTATGTGTTCACATCGCTATCCCATGAGTTTTGTCACCTCAGTGTATCCACTGAACAGTGGATCTTACACACAAACTAAAACGATAGCGCCAGTTTATACCTGTTTAGTGATTTATTTAACCTGGCGACGTGATAGATATCATGCCTCTTTCTTATTGCCAACTTTATACAAACTTTGTATTACGTTTCGTATGCTAAGTACGTTATTCCACCACGCTTCTAATATGTCTTAGACAAAACTATTCAGTTTTTCAACGCTAAATAAGCTGACGGTTTTATTCAGGGCGATACATTCCATTGGATGAAGAATTTCGAGAAGTGGTTCTCAATTTCATGAATGTAACGACTATATCTATCGTGGAAAGCTGTGACCATATCGTTCACTGATCACCTTTCGCTAGCCTCTAAATTTTCAGATAATGTTACTGCCGTTTCGCAGCAGATGTTAAAACTCTTCCCGAGATTCTGGCTTCTAATCTGTAGAATAACATGGTCGGATTGTCTGCAGCTTCAGTTACAGTTCCTTTTTCTTTTTCAGTGCACAGAATACTTTGAAAGAAGTAATTCAGCTGCCAGAAAGGAGATGAAGTGTGATGAAGAGGATCGGAATTTCGATAGAAAGATAACACACTTCTCAAGCAACAGGAAGCAAGAAGCTAACTTTTGGGAAAGATCAACGAATTTCAATTGCTGGTAGCAGAGAGAATCCTCTGGTTTCACTATGACCTACAAGATTTTTGTATTGTGAACCAGCAAACACAGGGAATCATTTGAGTTCCTTAACACGTGTATCGTATTTCCATACATATTATAAAAATGTGTGTTTGTGTATGTTCGACATCTCTTAAACTAATGTCTCGATTACAACCAATCTAGGTACACGTATAGCTTGCTGCCAGGCAGCTGTGGGTAAGACTCCCGCAATTAACATAGATCATGAGCTGTAACGTAATAAACAATGAGATAGGTGAAAACCTGCCGCATCATGCATAACAGTTACATGTGTTACTTCTCTACTGCAAAAGTATCTCTTCGTACCATATTTAGTTCCAGAGATAGGACGTCAACACTGAGATGCTTGAAAAATCATAGCTTCGTGCGTGAAATATTAATACATTTATTCTTTACTACTGAGATACTACTACAGTCGAGTCATCTTAAAGAAATCTCTGACACTGGCAGCACTTTTGACAGTTCTCGACTGCGAAGCGCAAAGGGCTGCAGGCGAAGTATCCGTGTAGCGAACTGTGAAGAAGCATTGCGATAAAGACGTTTACAAAAGAGCGTTGTAGAAACGCGAAGCAGCTGCTCCCAGCATACAGAAACTAGGCTGGATCATGTTTCTTAATTTTGAAGGCTGTTTCATAATTTCAAAGGTGTTTTCAGCAACATATGGAAATGGAATTTTTGCGTTAGATCACTACAAACACATTCAGTTTTTGTTCTCGTTTCTAATAGAAAACTGGAAAAATGAATACTCGGGCAATGCTCGCTTTGTCAGCTAGTATGGAAATATCGGTTATTTTACCAAGTGTGCAGCGTACATACACTGAAGAGCCAAGGAAACAGGTACACCTGCATAATATCGTGTTGAGCCCCTGCAGGAGCGAAGAAGTTCCGCAACACGACGTGGCGTGAACTCAAATAATGTCTGAAGTAGTTCCGGAGGGAATTAACGACATGAAACCTGCAGGGCTGTCGATAAATCCGTAAGAATACGAGGGGGGTGGAGATCTTTTCTAAACAGCTTGTTGCAAGGCACCCCAAATAGTCTCAATAATTTACATGTCTGTGGAGTTTGGTGGCCAGCGGAAGTGTTTTAACTCAGAAGAGCGACCCTAGCGCCACTTGTAGCAATTCTGGACGTGTGGGGTGGTCGCATTGTCGAAATGCACAATGGACACGAATGGATGCACCCAACGGTGTGTGGCGGAGGACACCTTACGTGCCACTGTCATTATCTCCCTTCCCTGCTCCAGTCGCGTATGGTTCGCGGGAAGAACGACTTCCGGAAAGCCACCATGCGCGCTCGAATCTATGTAATTTTACATTCGTGATCTCCTCGGGAGGTATAAGTAGGGCGAAGCAATATATTCGATACCTCATCCAGAAACGCACCCTCTCGAAACCTGGACAGCAAGCTACACCGTGATGCATAGCGCCTCTCTTACAGAGTCTGCCACTTGAGTTTGCTAAACATCTCCGTAAAGCTATCACGATTACCAAATAACCCTGTGACGAAACACGTCGATCTTCTTTGGATCTTATCTATCTTTTCCGTCAACCCGACCTGGTACGGATACCACACTGATGAGCAATACTCAAGTATAGGTCGAACGAGTGTTTTGTAAACCACCTCCATTGTTGATGGACTACATTTTCTAAGGACTCTCCCAATAAACCTCAATCAGGCACCCGCTATACCAACAATTAATTTTCTATTATCATTCCACTTCAGATCGTTCCGTACACATACTACCACATATTTCACAGAAACAACTGCTACCAGTGTTTGTTCCGCTATCATATAATCAATACATTATATTTGTCCATGTTAAGGCTCAGTTGCCACTCCCTGCACCGAGCACCTATCCGCTGCAGATCTTCCTGCATTCGCTACATGCGAAAAGCCGCATGGAACTTCCGACACTATCTACTAGGTCACATATATATATATGCAATGGTCCCGGAAAACTCCCCTGTGGCATGCCAGAGGCTACTTTAATGTCTGTAGACGTCTCTCCATTGAGAACAACATGCTGTGTTCTGTTTGCTAAGAACTCTTCAATCGAGCCACACAGCAGGTCTGACATTCCGTAGGCTCTTACTTTGTTTATCAGGCGACAGTGGGGGACTGTATCGAACGCCTTCCGGAAGTCAAGGAAAATGGCATCTACGAGGGTCCCTGTATCTAATGTTTTCTGGGTCTCGTGATCAAATAAAGCGAGTTGGGTCCCACACGATCGCCGTTTCCGGAATCCATGTAGATTCCCACAGAGTAGATTCTGGCTTTCCAGAAAAGACATGACACGCGAGCAAAAAACATGTTCTAAAATTCTACAACAGATCGATGTGCGAGGTATAGGTCTATAATTTTGCGCATCTGCTCGACGACCATTCTTGAAGACTGGGGAAATCTGTACTCTTTTCCAATCATTTGGAACCTTCCGTTCCTCTAGAGACTTGCGGTACACGGCTGTTAGAAGGGCTGCAAGTTCTTTTGCGTACTCTGTGTAGAATCGAATTGGTATCCCGTCAGGTCCAGTGGACTTTCCTCTGTTAAGTGAATTCAGTTGCTTTTCTATTGCTTGGACACTTATTTCCATGACAGCCTTATTTTTTCGTTTGTGCGAGAACTTAGAGAAGGAACTGCATTGCGGTTTTCCTCTGAGAAACAACTTTGGAAAAAAAGGTGTTTAGATTTTCAGCTTTACTCGTATCATCCTCTGTTTCAATGCCATAGTCATCCCAGAGTGTCTGGATATGCTGTTTCGAGCCACTTACTGATTTAACGTAAGACCAGAACTTCCTAGGATTTTCTGTCAATTCGGTACATAGAAGTTTACTTTAGAGTTCACTGAACGCTTCACGCATAGCCCTCCTTACGCTAACTTTGACATCGTTTAGCTTCTGTTTGTCTGAGAGGTTTTGGTTACGTTTAAACTTGCAGTGAAGCTCTCTATGCTTTCACAGTAGTTTCCTAACTTCGTTGTTGTATCACGGTGGGTTTTCCCCGTCCCTCACAGTTTTACTCGGCGCGTACCTGTCTTCAACGCATCTTACGATTGCCTTGAACTTTTCCATAAACTGTTTTCCATAAACTGTTTAGCAAGAGTAGTAGAAGGTAGATTTCAGATTACCTAACAGATCAAAACGAAAATTTCTGTTCTGGCACTGACAATGTTGAGTGTTTCTGGAAACATCCCCCAGGCTGTGCCTAAGCCGTGTCTCCGCAATATCCTTTCTTTCAGGAGTGCTAGTTCTGCAAGTTTCGCAGAAGAGCTTCTGTAAAGTTTGGAAGGTAGGAGACGAGGTACTGGCAGAAGTAAAGCTGTGAGTACCGGACGTGAGTCGTGATTCGGTAGCTCAGTTGGTAGAGCACTTGCCCGCGAAAGGCAAAGGTCCCGAGTTCGAGTCTCGGTCGGGCACACAGTTTTTAATCCGCCAGGAAGTTTCATATCAGCGCACACTCCGCTGCAGAGTGAAAATCTCACTCTGGATTTTAGAAATTCTGATGGAATGTTATATATCCCTTCTGCCTTATTTGACCGTAAGTCCTCCAAAGCTCTTTGAAATTCCGATTTTAATACTGGATCCCCTATCTCTTCTAAATCGACTCCTGTTTCTTCTATCACATCAGACAAATCTTCATCCTCATAGAGGCTTTCAATGTATGCTTTCCACCAATCTGCTCTCTACTCTGCATTTAACAGTGGAATTCCCGTTGCACTCTTGATGTTACCACCATTGCTTTTAATGTCACCAAAGGTTGTTTTGACTTTCCTGTATGCTGAGTCTGTCCTTCCGACAATCATATCATTTTCGATGTCTTCACATTTTTCCTGCAGCCATTTCGTCTTAGCTTCCCTGCACTTCCTATTTATTTCTTTCCTCAGCGACATGTATATCTGTATTCCTGATTTTCCCGTAACATGTTTGTACTTCCTCCTTTCATCAATCAACTAAAGTATTTCTTCTGTTACCCATGGTTTCTTCGCAGCTACCTTCTTTGTACCTATGTTTTCCTTCCCAACTTCTGTGATGACCCTTTTTAGAGATGTCCATTCCTCTTCAATTGTACTGCCTACTGCGCTATTCCTTATTGCTGTATCTATAGCGTTAGAGAACTTCAAACGTATCTCATCATACCTTACTACTTCTGTATCCCACTTCTTTGCGTATTGATTCTTCCTGACTAATGTCTTGAACTTCAGCCTACTCTTCATCACTACTATATTGTGAACTGAGTCTATATCTGCTCCTGGGTACGCCTTACAATCCAGTATCTGATTTCGGAATCTCTGTCTGACCATTATGTAATCTAATTGAAATCTTTTCGTATCTCCCGGCCTTTTCCAAGTACACCTACTCCTCTGGTGATTCTTGAACAAGGTGTTCGCTATTACTAGCTGAAACTTGTTACAGAACTAAATTAGTCTTTCTCCTCTTTCATTCTTTGTCCCAATCCCATATTCTCCTGTAACCTTTTGTTCTACTCCTTCCCCTACAACTGCATTCCAGTCGCCCATGACTATTAGATTTTCGTTCCCCTTTACATACTGCATTACCCTTTCAATTTCCTCATACACTTTCTCTATCTGTTCATGTTCAGCTTGCGACGTCGGCGTATATACCTGAACTATCGTTGTCGGTGTTGGTCTGCTCGATTCTGATTAGAACAACCCGGTCACTGAACTGTTCACAGTAACACACCCTCTGCCCTACCTTCCTATTCATAACGAATCCTACACCTGTTATGCCATTTTCTGCTGCTGTTAATATTACCCGATACTCATCTGACCAAAAATCCTTGTCTTCCTTCCACTTCACTTCACTGACCCCTACTATATCTAGATTAAGCCTTTGCATTTCCCTTTTCAGATTTTCTAGTTTCCCTACCACCTTCAAGCTTCTGACATTCCACGCCCCGACTCGTAGAACGTTATCATTTCGTTGATTATTCAATCTTTTTCTCATGGTAACCTCCCACTTGGCAGTCCCCTCCCGGAGATCCGAACGGGGGACTATTATGGAATCCTTTGCCAATGGAGAGATCATCATGACACTTCTTCAGTTACAGGCCACATGTCCTGTGGATACACGTTACGTGTCTTTAATGCAGTGGTTTCCATTGCCTTCTGCACCTCATGTCGCTTACCATTGCTGATTCTTCCGCCTTTAGGGGCAATTTCCCACCCCTAGGACAAGAGAGTGCCCTGAACCTCTATCCGCTCCTCCGCCCTCTTTGACAAGGCCGTTTTCAGACTGAGGCTGACTTCTTATGCCGGAAGTCTTCGGCCGCCAATGCTGATTATTTATCAAAATTTAGGCAGTGATGGGGATCGAACCCGGGACCAAAGACGTTTTGATTATGAATCAAAGACGCTACCCCTAGACCACGGGTAAAATGCAAATTCTACTGAGATGCAGGAGGATCTGCATAGTGCAGGGAATGGCAATTGAATCTTTGTGTAGACAAGTATAATGTGCTGCGAGTACATAGAAAGATAGATTCCTTATCATTTAGCTACAAAATAGCAGGTCAGCAACTGGAAGCAGTTAATTCCATAAATTATCTGGGAGTACGCATTAGGAGTGATTTAAAATGGAATGATCATATAAAGTTAATCGTCGGTAAAGCAGATGCTAGACTAAGATTCATTGGAAGAGTGCTAAGGAAATGCAATCCGAAAACAAAGGAAGTAGGTTACAGTACACTTGTTCGCCCACTGCTTGAATACTGCTCAGCAGTGTGGGATCCGTACCAGATGGGGTTGATAGAAGATATAGAGAAGATCCAACGGAGAGCAGCGCGCTTCGTTACAGGATCATTTAGCAACCGCGAAAGCGTTACGGAGATGATAGATACACTCTAGTGGAAGACTCTGCAGGAGAGACGCTCTGTAGTTTCGAGAACATACCTTCACCGAAGAGTCAAGCAGTATATTGCTTCCCTCCAAAGTATATCTCGCGAAGAGACCATGAGGATAAAATCAGAGAGATTAGAGCCCACACAGAAGCATACCGACAATCCTTCTTTCCACGAACATTACGAGACTGGAGTAGGAGGGAGAACCGATAGAGATACTGAAGGTACTCTCCGCCACACACCGTCAGGTGACTTGCGGAGTATGGATGTAGATGTAGACGTAGACTTGTTGCTGGCAGCGGCTTATTCAACGGCTGCAGGGGCACACTGGCTGTGACCAAACGACACTGGTCGTTACAAACAAAAACAACTTGAAAGGACACTCGTCTGTCCAGGCAATATGTTTCCAGTCATCAACAGTCGAATGAGGGTACTGACTGGTCCAGGCGAGGCGCAACGCTTTGCGTCGTACTGTCGTCAAAGGTACACGAGCGGGCCTTCTGCTCCACTTACCAATATTGATAGTGTTTCGTTGAATAGTTCGTACGCCAACAGTTGTTGATGGCCCAGCACTGAAATCTGCAGCACTTTGCGGAAGGGTTGCACTTTGTGAAGTTGAACGATTCTATTTAGTCGTCGGTGGTCCCGTTCTTGCAGGACCTGTTTCCGGACGGATTTTTACCGGATTCCTGATATTCACGGTACACTCGTGAAATGACGTTGCGGGAAAATCCCAACTTTATCACTACCGCGGAGATGCTGTGTCCCATTGCTGCTGCGCAGACTACAGTACCACGTTCAAATAAACTTGAATCTTGTTAACCTGCCACTGAAGCACCAGTAACCGATCTAATAACTGCGTCAGACACTTTTTATCTTATATAGGCTTTGCCAACTGCAGCGCCGTCTTCTGCTTGTTTACATCTACATCTACATCTACATGACTACTCTGCAATTCACATTTAAGTGCTTGGCAGAGGGTTCATCGAACCACAATCATACTATCTCTCTACTATTCCACTCCCGAACAGCGAGCGGGAAAAACGAACACCTAAACCTTTCTGTTCGAGCTCAGATTTCTCTTATTTTAATCTGATGATCATTCCTACCTATGTAGGTTGGGCTCAACAAATTATTTTCGCATTCGGAAGAGAAAGTTGGTGACTGAAATTTCGTAAATAGATCTCGCCGCGACGAAAATCGTCTTTGCTTTAATGACTTCCATCCCAACTCGCGTATCATATCTGCCACGCTCTCTCCCCTATTACGTGATAATACAAAACGAGCTGCCCTTTTTTGCACCCTTTCGATGTCCTCCGTCAATTCCACCTGGTAAGGATCCCACACCGCGCTGCAATATTCTAACAGAGGAGTGTAGTGTAAGCTGTCTCTTTAGTGGACTTGCTGCACCTTCTAAGTGTTCTGCGAATGAAACGCAACCTTTGGCTCGCCTTCCCGACAATATTATCTATGTGGTCCTTCCAACTGAAGTTGTTCGTAATTTTAACACTCAAGTACTTAACTGAATTGACAGCCTTGAGAATTGTACCATTTATCGAGTAATCGAATTCCAACGGATTTCTTTTGGAACTCATGTGGATCATTTCACACTTTTCGCTATTTAGACTCAACTTCCACCTGCTACACCATACAGCAATCTTTTCTAAATCGCTTTGCAACTGATACTGGTCTTCGGGTGACCTTACTAGACGGTAAATTACAGCATCATCTGCGAACAACGTAAGAGAACTGCTCAGATTGTTACCCAGGTCATTTATATAGATGTCTCTGTATTAGAATATGTTTTGTTTGTTTGCCGCTTCAGTGCTCAGGGGTAAGCCCTATGCGCCAGTTTGATATGTCACACAATACGAACATGCCTTCATACAAGTGTTATATTATGTTCACTCTTTCCTAGCAATATAAAATTGTTGTTTGCCTTTCTTTTTCTTTCCTTCACAATCAGTATTCATGTAGCTAATCGAAATTACTACAAACTTTTCTTAAGCGCCTTGCTATCAACTGTCGTAGTGCACAGCTATGGTAGCATAGTATGTTAGTCACCAGTTACCTAGATCCCAGACAAGTAATGCTGGGTTTGTCAGCTAGTATGGAAAGACACGTAAATTTTACCAAGTGTAAAGTCACGTATTTGGGTAAGCCGTCTTCATCAGTTGATGTTTTGCGCAGTACGAACAGAACATTTGTCAAGTATTAAACTATGTTCACCCTTTTCTAGCAACATAAAATTGTTGTGTTAGCTCTCCTTTTCTTTCCTTCACAGTTGGTATTCATGTTGTTAATCGAAATTACTACAAAGATTTCTTAAGCGCCTTACCATCAACAGTCGTAGCACACCTCCATGCAGGGTGTTACAAAAAGTTACGGCCAAACTTTCAGAAAACATTATTCACACACAAATAAAGAAAAGATGATATGTGGACATGTGTCCGGAAATGCTTAATTTCCATGTTAGAGCTCATTTTAGTTTCGTCAGTATGTACTCTACTACCTCGACTCACCGCCAGTTTGTCCGAAGCTCGTGGTCATTTGTTAGCGTTCTCGCTTCCCGCGAAAGGGTTCCCGGGTTCGATTCCCGGCGGCGTCAGGGATTTTCTCTGCCTCGTGATGACTAGGTGTTGTGTGATGTCCTTAGGTTAGTTAGGTTTAAGTAGTTATAAGTTCTAGGGGACTGATGACCATAGATGTTAAGTCCCATAGTGCTCAGAGCCATTTGAACCATTTGAACCGCCAGTTGGCCCAATTGAAGAAAGGTAATGTTGACTTCGGGGCTTGTGTTGACATGCGACTCATAGCTCTACAGTTAGTGTTCATCATGAACGTGGTTTTGCAGTCAGTGCAATGTTTACAAATGCGGAGTTGGTAGATGCCCATTTGATGTATGGATTAGCACGGGGCAATAGCCGTGGCGCGGTACGTTTGTATCGAGACAGATTTCCAGAACGAAGGTGTCCCGTTCGAAGCAATTGATCGGCGTCTGAGAGAGCACGGAACATTCCAGCCTATGACTCGTAACTGGGGAAGACCTAGAACGACGAGGGCACCTGCAATGGAGGAGGCAATTCTTCTTGCAGTTGACGATAACCCTAGTGTCAGCGTTAGAGAAGTTGCTGCTGTACAAGGTATCGTATACCACGTCTCTGTATGGAGAGTGCTAGGGAGAACCAGTCGTTTCCGTACCATGTACAGCGTGTGCAGGCACTATTATAAGCTGATTGGCCTCCACGGGTACACTTGTGCTAATGGTTCATCCAACAATGTGTCAATCCTCATTTCAGTGCAAATGTTCTCTTTACGGATGAGGCTTCATTCCAACGTGATCAAATTCTAAATTTTCACAATCAACATGTGTGGGCTGACGAGAAACCGCACGCAATTGTGCTATCACCTCAGCAACACAGATTATCTGTGAACGTTTGGGCAGGCATTGTTGGTGATGTCTCGCTTGGGCCCCATGTCCTTCCACCTACTCTCAATGGAGCACGTTATCATGATTTCATCTCCTGACCGCAACTCTCTTGACTTTCGTTTATGGGGACATTTGAAAGCTCTTGTCTACGCAATCCCGGTACCAAATGTAGAGACTCTTCGTGCTCGTATTGTGGACGGCTGTGATACAATACTCCATTCCACAGGGCTGCATCAGCGCATCAGGGATTCCATGCGACGGAGGGTAGATGCATGTATCCTCGCTAACAGAGGACATTTTGAACATTTCCTGTAACAAAGTGTTTGAAGTCACGCTGGTACGTTCTGTTGCTGTGTGTTTCCATTCAGTGATTAATGTGATTTGAAGAGAAGTAATAAAATGAGCTCTAACATAGAAAGTAAGCGTTTCCGGACACATGTCCACATAACATATTTTCTTTCTTTGTGTGTGAGGAATGTTTCCAGAAAGTTCGGCCGTACCTTTTTGTAACACCCTGTAGAAGCATAGTAGGTTAGTTTTCAGCTACCGATATCAAAGCCAAGTAATCCAATTCTTTGAGATTAATTTCAGTCTTTGGGCTAATATGCTGCGGAAAGAGGGAGCCGAAACGTAGCTACACCGTAGGTGTTGTTGTTCTGAGTGGCCCGCTATTCCCTATGGTACTTCCCGCTTAACGCATGACCGGCACTGCGGACGGCTAGGGCGCGGGTGAGCCGTCCATCTGGGCTCTGGGAGACGCTGTCTCCGGAATGGCTGCCCTCAGTCAGCGTTAGCGGCAGCGGACACGGTTGCCGACCAGCGCTCGCCCCGCAATAACTCACTGCGACCGCCGCAACAGGTACCGAGCTCTGCTGCGGGCGCGCGAGGCGGCCCGTCCAGCTCTACAACACGCGGCGTCCCACAGGGTTCAGCACTGGGTCCCCTCCTTTCACTGTTACGTCTAAGTAACTATTGTTGTTGTTGTTGTGGTATTCAGTCCTGAGACTGGTTTGATGCATCTCTGCATGCTACTCTATCCTATGCAAACTTCTTCATCTCCCAGTACCTACTGCAACCTACATCCTACTGAATCTGCTTAGTGTATTCATTTCTTGGTTTCCCTCTACGATTTTCACCCTCCACGCTGTCCTCCAATACTAAATTGGTGATCCCTTGATGCCTTAGAACATGTCCTACCAACCGATCCCTTCTTCTAGTCAAGTTGTGCCACAAACTTCTCTTCTCGCAAATCCTATTCAATACTTCCTCATTAGTTATGTGATCTAGCCATCTAATCTTCAGCATTATTTTGTGGCACCACATTTCAAAAGCTTCTGTTTTCTTCTTGTCCAAACTATTTATCGTCCATGTTTCACTTCCATACATGGCTACACTCCATACAAATACTTTCAGAAATGATTTCCTGACACTTAAATCTATACTCGATGTTAACAAGTTTCTCTTCTTGAGAAACGCTTTCCTTGCCATTCCCAGTCTACATTATATCCTCTCTACTTCGACAATCATCAGTTATTTTGCTCCCCAAGTAGCAAAACTATTTTACTACTTTAAGTGTCTCATTTCCTAATTAAATATTCTCAGCCTCACCCGACTTAATTCGGCTACATTCCATTATCCTCGTTTTGCTTTTGTTGATGATCATCTTATATCCTCCTTTCAAGACACTATCCATTCCGTTCAACTGCTCTTCCAAGTCCATTGCTCTCTCTGACAGAATTACAATGTCATTGGTGAACCTCAAAGTTTTTATTTCTACTCCATGTATTTTAATACCTACTGTGAATTTTTGTTTTGTTACCTGATCTTCCCCGGGGTCGGCTTCTACTAGTTTTTCCATTCGTCTGTAAAGAATTCGCGTTAGTATTTAGAAGCTGTGACTTATTAAACTGATAGTTCAGTAATTTTCACATCTGTCAACACCTGCTTTCTTTGGTATTGTAATTATTATATTATTCTTGAAGTCTGAGGGTATTTCGCCTGTTTCATTCATCTTGCTCACCAGATGGTACAGTTTTGTCAGGACTGGCTCTCCCAAAGCCGTCAGTACTTCCAATGGAATCTTGTCTATTCGCTTCTAAGCATTGAAAGTTCTTTTTTCAGTATATTTGCTTATTAACAATTGGTTTGAGGTTTATTAGGATTTCATGAGGTAACAACCGACCATCGTTCTCAAAAGCAGTAGGGAGCAAGCAGCAAGACCTTTAAAACTGCGCAGAATGTTCATTAGACATGGCAGCAAACAGGAAACCACATCGAGTGAAATCATAAATTCACGCTTCGGAGTCTTCTTAAAATTGCGCTTTATTGCAATAAGGTGTACAACACGATAAAAATGTTAGTTTACATGACTTTTCAGCTAGTGACAATGTCGAAGTAATTATCTGACAATACTTTTAAAATTTTTAATGACCAATTAAAAATGTCTTGACTTTAAACTGTGTTTGAGCATATACTCGCATTTGACCCTGATGCATGGCATGAAACCACCTAATTTTCTCTTACACCAAGGCTAAATATGTGTACGGTTAAAAACGTTATGGGCCAAACTTTAAAATTGCAGATGTGTGTTATCCACCACGAAAAAAATGTAATAGTTGTGCCAGGTGATGATTTCAAGATTGAAAGTAGGCGATGAACAACAACAAGTGTTCATCACTAGTATTATGTATCCAGTATGTCACAGCTGTTTAATTGTATTTTACGTAATGTAGCGCCATAGTATCCACTGGAGTCAAATTTATTGGTGCGAACAAGAAATCTGTTTACATTGACAGGTAGTCTTGAGGACGTACACCGCATAAGCCATCCACGTTTGACAAGTGCACAGGATGAAAGATACATACGGCTTTTGCGGCACGGAACCCGTGGACTGAGTGTTATTATACTGAATTCGGCGGTCGAAGATACTAGGGGTTGGCATGTATCGTCAAACTACTAGAGAGACTAGAATGAAATTTTTCACTCTACAGCGGAGTGTGCGCTGATATGAAACTTCCTGGCAGATTAGAACTGTGTGCCGGACCGTGACTCGAACTCGGGACCTTTGCCTTTCGCGGGCAAGTGCAACTTCTGCAAGGTTCGCAGGAGAGCTTCTGTAAAGTTTGGAAGGTAGGAGACGAGGTACTGGCAGAAGAGAAGCTGTGAGGACGGGACGTGAGTCGTGCTTGGGTAGCTCAGTCGGTAGAGCAGTTGCCCACGAAAGGCAAAGGTCCCGAGTTCGAGTCTCGGTCCAGCACACAGGTTTAATCTGCCAGGAAGTTTCATACTAGAGAGACGATTGCACGATACGAGTTTCCATTCCCGTCGACGATGGTGAGCACCACGTCATACCACGTCGGTAGAGCAGTTGCCCACGAAAGGCAAAGGTCCCGAGTTCGAGTCTCGGTCCGGCACACAGGTTTAATCTGCCAGGAAGTTTCATACTAGAGAGACGATTGCACGATACGAATTTCCATTCCCGTCGACGATGGTGAGCACCACGTCATACACCAGAACACCATGGACTTCGTAATAGATGAGCAAGAAAACATGCAGAACGGACACCACAGGAATGGCGTTGGATATTTTTTATGGGTGAAACTTGGATCTATTTGTGTCCTTATATATACAACGTATTTGGAGTCAACTTGGTAATATCGAACGCCTGAAGAACAATGATTCAGTAGCGGGATTAATATTCATGATTAAAGGATATCAGTGATTTGATTTTGTTATGCTCTTCCATCTTCTATGGAACTGAGATAGAATTAGACGACCCATTGCATTTAGCGAATTCTGCTAAGAACACACGCTGTTTGTGAACAAACAACGGAGATAATAAAGAGGGATTATTGCAATTAAATTAATCGCTAACTTAACACCCAAAGGGGAGATCATGCTGTAGGCGAAGACAAGGAATTCTGCTAGCCTTGAACCAAAATAAGTCGTGATGGAAAAAGCAAGTTCAACTAAGATGTAAATTTTCATTCTAAGACAAAAAACGTCCTTCATTCTTTAACGTAGTGATGAAAATGGCTTTAAATTAACGGGTTAGTCGCATAATTATAGTCACCCCATGTTTCTGGACCGATTTATTATTCATTACTTGTTTGGGACTCTGCTCATCTTCAGATGTCTTGGTGATAATTTGACTACAGAATTTTTTTAAAAATTATATATTTACACAAATGTCCTAAAAGACGACCTATGCCAAAACATTATTGAGCAATAAAGAGTTCCAAAACAAAAGACATGCCATTTACTACAGAATGAAAATACAGATTTGACAAGAATGTCACTTAACATCGAAAGAAACATAAGGTTTACTAGTCAGTACAGCAAATAACTTTATGACCAAACATATGTGCTGCTTACAGCGGAGAGATGTGGCAGCCAGACAGACCCATATAAGAGAGCTTGTTGGCACCAGATGGCGTAAGTGCTGTGGTGCTACCATAAAAAGCGATATATAATTGCAAGTGCTAACAGCATTGCCTATTACAAAATTTACTCAGGTATATTAAAGTTGATGTCAACCTTAGGCAAAGACAAATTTAAAATACATACAGGGCTTTAATTACACGTAAGAGAGCTTGTTGGCTCTGGATAGCGTAAGTTTTGTGACGCTACCGTATATGACTGGCATGTAATTACAAGTTGTAATTTCAAAACATTTTATAATATTTGGCATTAAATTTAATATGTCTTGAAATTACCATTTATAATTACGCCTTGGTCAGATACAGTAGCGCCATACAACTCCTGTCATCCAGCATCAATAAGCTTTCTTAAGTGTGTCTAAAGCCCTGTATGTCTTTCAAATTTGTCTTTGCCTACGGTTTGCAACAGCTTTTATTTGCAGTGTAAGAAAAATCTCTATAAAGTTTGTACCAGATAACGTTATTACCACTTGCAGTGATGTGTCGGGGACACAGCGCTTACGCCATCCAGCGTCAACGAGCTCTCTTGTGCAAGACTATCTGTCACCAATATCTTTTGGCTGTAAGCAGCACACATGTTAGGCCATAAAGTAACTTGCTGAGTGGACTGGTAAACTTTATGTTTCTCTCGACGTTAACTGACATTCTTGTCAATGTTGTACGTTCCTTCTACGCTAAATGATATGTATCTTACTTTAAACGTACTTTTTTCAGTCGTGTAAAGCATGGACCCTCTTTAAACAGGCTTAAGCAAATTTGTAAGAGCGTAAAAAAAAGAAAGGTCTGTTACCAATTTTGTCACTAGGTTATTTGAATATGAGTAGAACCGAAAACGCGTAATGAATATTAAATAGGTTGAAAAATATCCTGTGACTCTTATTTTGCAACCACCCAGCCATTTTAAAACAATTTTCATCTTTGGGATTGTATTGGTCGCACACCTCTTCCACATCTCTCAGTTACGTCATAACTTGAAAAATAAGTGAACTGAAATCACCGACAATGTGCGGGTGGAATACAACAGAATTAGTTTCAAATGAATCAAGGACCATGGTAAAACCTCAAAGGAAATGAATCGATACGTTTGCGAGAAAGAAATGAATTGGCCGCCATGCAAGTAGTTTGCCAAAAGTGGTTTGCCAGCTTTGGCTGAACTTCATGCGTCTATTAAATGCATTTCTCTTATCACGGTTCCTTGTAGCGATCCGCTTAAGGGGGCGTTTACTAATTAACACCGAACGGTTACTTTCTTTGATGTTTCCGAGACTGTAAAGTTCACCCTCAAGCGATTTTTGTTAAGTCTTTTTGATCGGCGGTTGCTTAATTGAAAAAATTCATTATAACAGCAGTTCTGCAACGAACAGGATATTGAATGTGTCAGAGGTGGTGACGGAAGAGACTCTGGTTTGAAGCTAAGAGAAGCTGTGAGTATACGTAAATTTACTACCGACTTATCGGGCTACGGAATTCAGAAGCATAGTACAGCAACATATATTAAAATTTGTCCAAATAATATAATATGACTGATACGTCACTACTATTAAGTGTACCATGAACGGTTATGACAGAAATGCTTATCCAGTTAGGTAACCATCGTTACATAATGTATCATTTCCTGGAGATTTCCAGTGTGCAGTATCATGAAAACACTGCTTTGAATGGTCCGAATTTGCTGATCGTTGGTCACTGAGAGTATGACAGCAGACTCCGCTCACGTATGCGCAATATAATACCAAGAGCTAGCTTTAGGGGGAGATTTCCGTTGTTTACTTAGAGGTCATAAGGACTCTTTCTTGACTTTCGTATGATGGTTATGTATTGCATTTCGGAAGTGTTATTACAGTCGTGTCTATATTCGTTTCACATGCGTGAGGAATAAGTAAAATAAATCATCCTACACATATTGCGTACTAGACTAATGATACATCACATTGTGACCAGATGAAGCCTAGTATTTGTTAGGTGAAGACAGTGTTTCGCTAGTGCTTGTTGATCCTAAGTAACAAAACTAATTCTTCCGTATGTCACAATGGAAGAATACCCAACAATCTCCCAGAAATAGTTAAGAATGAGCACCCATGGTGGAAACTGAGATTAAGAGGCATCTTGTTGGTACGGAATTAAGAAGCATAGTATAGCAAAGAATAGTTTAAAATTTACCGGAATAAAGTGATATGACACAAAATTCATTACTATTACGTGTACTATTAACATTTTTGACAGAAATGCTCACCAAGCTTCGGTAACCATCGTGCATTATCGTATTCGCGCTGATTTGATCAGAACGAGGCGAGAGACTATACGAGGTTCATTCAAGTTCGAAGGCCTCCGATTTTTTTTCTCCGGACTGGAAAGAGATAGAAACATGTTGTTTTAAAATGAGGCCACGTTCGTTGCCAATACGTCCCAGAGATGGCAGCACCGTACGGAAGATGGAATTTTACCATAAGCGGCGAGAATGAGAACTGTCTTAAATACTTAAAATGACGACATTTTCCTTACTTGAACAGCGTGCAATCATTCGTTTTCGGAATTTTCGTGGTGTGAAACCAATTGAAATTCATCGGCAGTTGAAGAAGACAGGTGGTGATGGAGTTATGGATGTGTCGAAAGTGCGTTCGTGGGTGCGACAGTTTAATGAAGGCAGAACGTTGTGTGACAACAAACCGAAACAACCTGGCACAAGCCGGTCTGACTACATGATCGAGGATGTGGAGAAAATTGTTTTGGGGGATCGACGAATGATTGTTGAACAGATCGCCTCCAGACTTGGCATTTCTGTGGGTTCTGTGCACACAATCCTGCATGACGACCTGAAAATGCGAAAAGTGTCATCCAGGTGGGTGCCACGAATGCTGACGGAAGACTACATGGCTGGCCGTGTGGCATGTTGCCAAGCAATGTTGACGCGCAACGACAGCATGAATTGGGCTTCCTTTTCGTCGGTTGTGACAATGGATGAGACGTGGATGCCATTTTTCAATCCAGAAACAAAGCGCTAGTCAGCTCAATGGAAGCACACAGATTCACCGCCACCAAAAAAATTTAGGGTAACCGCCAGTTTTGAAAAAATTATGGTGTCCATGTTCTGGGACAGTGAGGGCGTAATCCTTACCCACTGCGTTCCAAAGGGCACTACGGTAACAGGTGTATCCTATGAAAATGTTTTGAAGAACAAATTTCTTCCTGCACTGCAACAGAAACGTCCGGGAAGGGCTGCGCGTGTGCTGTTTCACCAAGACAAAGCACCCGCACATCGAGCTAACGTTACGCAAGAGTTTCTGCGTGATAACAACTTTGAAGTGATTCCTCATACTCCCTACTCACGTGACATGGCTCCTAGTGACTTTTGGCTTTTTCCAACAATGAAAGACACTCTCCGTGACCGCACATTCACCAGCCGTGCTGCTATTGCCTCAGCGATTTTTCAGTGGTCAAAACAGACTCCTAAAGAAGCCTTCGCCGCTGCATGGAATCATGGCGTCAGCGTTGTGAAAAATGTGTACGTCTGCAGGGCGATTACGTCGAGAAGTAACGCCAGTTTCATCGATTTCGGGTGAGTAGCTAATTAGAAAAAAACTCGGAGGCCTTAGAACTTGAATGCACCTCGTAGAGTGACACCTAAAACAAAATAGCTACCAATAGGCGACGCTGTGACAGTACCTACAAGGGAAAAACCTATAGTTTTTGGTATTTCAGATTTATTCTTCTTCTTGATTGCAATGGAAAGGATATAAAGAGAAACTGAATTGAAGCGTCAAAACAATGCAAAGTTTATGAAAAGAAATGCGCTAAGGGTATGTGAAAGCTAAAGAATTTTGTGGAACTACTTGTGATAATGAATGCGATTGCACGCTTTCTCGTCGTATTCTAGTGATGAACTCTTCTCGGGTAATCAAGCGAATGGTGGCGTCGTCTTGTTGCAACGCTTCGACGAATTTCGTATCCATCATCCTCAAGCAAGTACTACGTCATCGAAACTTTACGAGAAGACGACGCCAGCGCTCGGCTGACCACCGTAGAAGAGTTCATTACTTGTGACAATCACCCACGAACGCCCATCCCCCCCCCCCCCCCTCCCGCGCCAAGCTTTCGAAACCAATGGCACAAATGTAAAGAACTAAAGAAAATATGTCCAGTCGACCAGCGACACACAAATAAAGGTGTAATAGCTGTGATTCCAGACATATTGAGATGGTAGTAAGGTTTCTGACACTGGATACAAACAAGACAAGAAGGTGTATAGGACTGAACACACTTATTCCACAAATGCAGTTCCAATCACACAAGAAAATTATTACCGCAATTTTGATAATAACGTAGGTAATAATCTTATAAGAAATGCAACCTCACTCTTCTACAACACTATTAGATAGGAACATAAAAAAGCTACGCAAAGTGTTTCAACAACCTTTTTTGTTTGCTGACCCTTTCTGATGGCACTAGTAATCCTTTACTATTCTTATATCCCGTGAGAGGCAGCACAGCAAAGGCACTGTGCAGTATTTGAGTACACTGTGTACTCATACTGCCTATAACACATATATCTGCTCTGTGTGAAAGGAGTAGGCCCAGCTTCTAAAATACCTTTCGGCGCTGAGAGACACTCGTTGTCAGGAAATTTCTTTTTAAATACCTTTGAGTCACTTTACTGGGGCAGTTAGCAGGCAGGCGCGGCCCATATTGTTAGTAGATCTTGTCAGTTCGTCGCAAATATTACCAGATTGCTTCAACGACATCATCTATCCCCCCTGTTCAATATTCCCCACCGAAAATACTCCTGACTACGATGTTTGATTTAGCTATCGAAATTAAGTGTGTTATTCGAAATGACGGTGCTTGAAAACTGGGCAGATTTTATTGAATCTACAGTGCTGTCGCCCTCCGAGGATTACATTATTCCTCAGTTAACATAACAGTAGGTTAAAGAAGCGTACACAGAAAGCAGGACTACGTGCAGTGTAATGCATAATTGTGACACCTACTTGGCCGAAAACTTCTACTGTGTTGATCTAATGGTAACACAAGAGTCACGCAAGTACAGGGTGTTTCAAAAATGACCGGTATATTTGAAACGGCAATAAAAACTAAACGAGCAGCGATAGAAATACACCGTTTGTTGCAATATGCTTGGGACAACAGTACATTTTCAGGCGGACAAACTTTCGAAATTACAGTAGTTACAATTTTCAACAACAGATGGCGCTGCAAGTGATGTGAAAGATATAGAAGACAACGCAGTCTGTGGGTGCGCCATTCTGTACGTCGTCTTTCTGCTGTAAGCGTGTGCTGTTCACAATGTGCAAGTGTACTGTGGACAACATGGTTTATTCCTTAGAACAGAGGATTTTTCTGGTGTTGGAATTCCACCGCCTAGAACACAGTGTCGTTGCAACAAGACGAAGTTTTCAACGGAGGTTTAATGCAACCAAAGGACCGAAAAGCGATACAATAAAGGATCTGTTTGAAAAATTTCAACGGACTGGGAACGTGACGGATGAACGTGCTGGAAAGGTAGGGCGACCACGTACGGCAACCACAGAGGGCAACGCGCAGCTAGTGCAGCAGGTGATCCAACAGCGGCCTCGGGTTTCCGTTTGCCGTGTTGCAGCTGCGGTCCAAATGACGCCAACGTCCACGTATTGTCTCATTTGCTAGAAATTACACCTCTATCCTTACAAAATTCAAACGCGGCAACCCCTCAGCGCCGCTACCATTGCTCCACGAGAGACATTCGCTAACGGTATAGTGCACAGGATTGATGATGGCGATATGCATGTGGGCAGCATTTGGTTTACTGACGAAGCTTATTTTTACCTGGACGGCTTCGTCAATAAACAGAACTGGCGCATATGGGCAACCGAAAAGCCCTATGTTGCAGTCCCATCGTCCTTGCATCCTCAAAAAGTACTGGTCTGGGCCGCCATTTCTTCCAAAGGAATCATTGGCCCATTTTTCAGATCCGAAACGATTACTGCAACACGCTATCTGGACATTCTTCGTGAATTTGTGGCGGTACAAACTGCCTTAGACGACACTGCGAACACCTCGTGGTTTATGCAAGATGGTGCCCGGCCACATCGCACGGCCGACGTCTTTAATTTCCTGAATGAATATTTCTATGATCGTGTGATTGCTTTGGGCTATCCGAAACATACAGGAGTCGGCGTGGATTGGCCTCCCCATTCGCCAGACATGAACCCCTGTAACTTCTTTCTGTGGGGACACTTGAAACACCAGGTATACCGCCAAAATCCAGAAACAATTGAACAGCTGAAGCAGTACATCTCATCTGCATTTGAAGCCATTCCGCCAGACACGTTGTCAAAGGTTTCGGGTAATTTCATTCAGAGACTACGCCGTATTATTGCTACGCATGGTGGATATGTGGAAAATATCGTACTATAGAGTTTCCCAGACCGCAGTGCCATCTGTTGTTGACAATTGTAACTGCTGTAATTTCGAAAGTTTGTCTGCCTGAAAATGTACTGTTGTGCCAAGCATATTGCAACAAACGGTGTATTTCTATCGCTGCTCGTTTAGTTTGTATTGCCGTTTCAAATATACCAGTCATTTTTGAAACACCCTTTACATGTAACATACGAGTCCTAAATGTAAATGTTAAATCACACTCTAGTAAATTTATTTGTAAAACATTATTTATGTCAAGTAACCTTATATTAATACTTGCTCCATAGATCATGAATACAACATTTCGTAATGATGTAACTTTGCACTTTGCTATTATTTTTGAACTGGGATGGTTATTACAATAAATTTCAGAAGTGAATATACGTATTGCTAAGGTAATTGTTGTACCCTGAGTTCCTTAAATAAATGTCTGTAAGGTGATCTTGGGTGGGCTCTAGCTATTATTCTAATTACACTCTTTTGTGCCAAGAACACATTTCTCTTAATCATGATTTACCCCAAAATATGATGCCATATGAAAGCAGCGAATGAAAATAGGCGTAGTAGGCTAACTTATTGATACGTTTGTCACGAAAAGTTGCAATACCCCTAATAGCATTATTAGCCAAATGTAAGTGTTTCAAGCGATCATCAATGTGTTCCTTCCATTTCAATTTCTTATCAGAGCAAACACTCAGAAATTTTGGTGTCCTGCTTAGCAGCAGACTTCTGTGACAAGTCTATATTTATCAGTGGTGTTATGCCATTTACTGTACAGAACTGAATACACTGTCTTCTCAACTTGCAAAGAAAAACTTAATAATTTTCTAAAAGACAATGTTTACAATTTTCTTAGCTATTTTTTTGTTCTTGGGTATGATTAGTGTGCTTGTACTATTTGCAAAAAGAACTTACTTTGCATCTTCATGAACATAGAGTTGCGAGGCATTAATATGTATTAAGAACAACAAGGGAGCTATGACTGAACCCCGTGTAACCTACTCTTGATACCTCCCCAGTTAGAGGACTCTCCTGATTTTCGCAGACTATCTGCACTGTTATTTTCAACCTTTTGCATTTCTTGAATTAAATATTAATTAAAGTATTTGTGCACTGTCCCACTCATAACACGATACTTAAGCTTATCTAGAAAAGTTCAGTGATTCACACAGCCAAAAGCCTTTGAGAAATCACAAAAAATCTCAGTGAATGATGTTTGGTTATTTAAAGAATTTAATATTTGATCAGTGAAAGTATATATGGCATTTTCTGTTGAAAAGCCTTTCTGAAAACCTAGCTGACACTTTGTTAGAACTTAATTTTTACAAATATGTGAAACTACTCTTGAATACATTACTTTGCCAGGGATTTTGGATAAATCTGTTAGAAGTGTGACTGGTTGGTAGTTGTTAGTATGAGATGTATCCCCTTCTGTTTAACAATTGAGTATTTCAGTCCCTACAGAGAAATACCCTGTTTCAATGAGCTACTAAGGAACTCATCTGTTGGGAATAAACATTTAGTAGTCTGTTGGAAATGCCAGCAGTTCAATGTGAGCTATTACTTTTGAGTGAATTCATTATTTTCCTTATTTTAGTAGGAGAGGTGGATTGAATTTACATTTTATAAAATTGCATAGGTATTGTCTCTTGAATATAGAGCCTTGCATTTTTCACTAAACAGTTGGATCCTATTTTATCTACAAAACTTGAAAAACGATTGTTAAAAATACTTTCTATTTGTGACTTTTAGTTAACGAACTTTTCATTGAACTTGACAGAAATAAGATCTCAGTTTCCCTGTTTCCCTTTTAACAATATTCCAAATTGTTTTAATTGTGTTATCAGAGGTGCTAGTCTCAGACATAATGCACACACTTCTGGACATTTTAATAACTTTTCTTAGTACTATGCACATGCCTTTACAATGTTTGACTGTTTTGGGATCATTAGTCCTTGTAACTATAAGTTACATTTCCATTTTCTGTTTACAAGATGTTTTATTCCTTTTGTTAGCTATGGCTTTTTAGATATTTCTTACGATTAAGTTCCACTGTTTTCTTGGGGAAATTGTTTACAGGTTTACTCCCAAAGGTATCACGAAACAGCTTAAATTTTAAATTAGCACCAGGTTCCATGTGTACCTCGTCTAATTGTTGCCATCTTTCCCTAAAAGTGGCAATTGTTAAATCGTTAATTGAATGTATTATTTTTGACGGCTGTTTTGCATTATTGTATTGAGCTATGTTATATATTGTAACTAGCTCTTCATCATGATCAGAAGGATCATTCTTAACAGGAAATGTTTTTATTTGATAAAATTTATCTTCCTCTATAAGAACATTATCTATCAGGGCACTCCTTTTCTGTGATGCCTACTTAGGAAAATCAGTCACTGATGTCAAATTGACAGTCATGCTTTCTATCAGACTATGAGAAAATCTAGATTGAAATTAATCTAGTTCCCCCTGTCTGACAGATAGCACCACGAACAATCAAATTTTTTTCAGAAATAGCTGGGGAAGTTTACACAGCTACATTATAATAGCACCATACATGCACACATGCAAAAGTACGTGCTTCCATAAGCTGCTCTACACAAATAAAATGTTTTTAGTTTCTAGGCTTTTCACGCTATGATAAGCTTTAATGTAGTCTCAGTCTACATGTGCTGAAAGCTTTTATCCAGCTACATTTACCTTTCCCATATCTGTAACCATATGATACTCAGACAGCCATAATATTATTCCACCCTCAGTTTCTAAATTTTCTAAACAAACAAGAAGCTTACCTACTTTGTCTTTTAATACTCTGATATTCTGATGTAATATACCAACATTATGTTTCTTTGTACTTTTATGAGAATCTTGTGATATACTACCATTATTTTTTACTGTATTTTTATGAAAATTGAACATCTCTTGTACCAACCTGTCTGAAATTCTTAATTTCATTCAATCCTGAATCATATGACACTGATCTTAGCGTAAAAATACGAAGTACCGTGAGTTTCAGGGCCTTCCCCCCTTCCAAATAAAGGTTTTAGTATCACTCCAGGCAATGTATCGTTACCTTACTAATGAGATTCAAACCATACCTGGTGAAATCCCACCTGTGAATAGCATCAACTGAAACCAAACCTATCACTGACAAAGTAACTACCTGACACAGCTAATTTAACTCTATATTGACCCTCCAGACAGAGCTGTTCAACCACGGGTGATCATACTGCATGAAAGCAGGAACCAAGCCAGCATTTATATGATTCACTGCATCTGCTATTCTTATCTGGTCAAATTCAATATTATTGTGGCCATGACTCCTGTAAATACTGTTTCCTGTTCCACCTACTACTACAACATGAACCTGCTTTCTAAAACCCCTGCACAATGATCCTATCACTACTCGACTAAGACATGCAATGGGTTTGAAAAAACGTGTGACCTGGTATCTGTTAGTTAGTTTTTTTCCTACTAGATCTTACCCATCTCTCTTCCATGGGTACTACCTAACAACAGAACTTTCCTTCTGCTTTCTATATTTTTGAAACAATTGGTTTCCTGGTGAAAATCTGTTTAATATAAGTAAGTGAAGTTTTTCCTACCTGATCCTCTTCCTTAGGTAACTGAGGCAGCAAGGCAAACCTATAGTTTGTGCCAATGATGGAACTGTCAGACACGGTCCTCTTCCTGTAGCCTCTGTTCCTAGCTAAAACTTCCCACCTGTCTTCACACTCCATCCCTCCCTCCCCTTAACCGCATCAGCTCCTCCCTAGCACTATACAGTTAAGCCTTCAGGGCTCTAATCCTCCCCTCCTGTTCAGCTATTTTCTTATCATCCGAACATACTTTGCAATACCATGCAAGAGACCCAGTTACTTCTTCAATTCCCATGTATTACAACCTCCCCAATCTGCCGGTTTGTCACAACGGCTGCATATAATCTAAGAAACAGCTTTCCTAATGCAGTTCAAACACTTCTCACTCATCATTATTTACAAACTTTTCACAAAATTTATCTAGACAAAAACAGTAATATATTATTGACTACAAATCACAAGTTAATACGTTTATATGAAACACTTATATATATATATATATATATATATATATATATATATATATATATATATATAGGGTGAGTCACCTAACGTCACCGCTGGATATATTTCGTAAACAGCATCAAATACTGACGAATCGATTCCACAGTCCGAACGTGAGGAGAGGGGCTAGTGTAATTGTTTAACACAAACCATACAAAACTGTACAGAAGTATGTTTTTTAACACAAACCTACGTTGTTTTAAATGGAACCACGTTAGCTTTGTTAGCACATCTGAACATATAAACAAATACGTAATCAGTGCCGTTTGTTGCATTGTAAAATGTTAATTACATCGTGAGATATTGTAACATAAAGTTGACGCTTGAAACCTCCGACGTTCAGTTGCGTGTTGTAACAAACACGGGCCACGGTCGGCGAGCAGCATCTGCAGGGACATGTTTACGATGACGACCGTGTCTACGAGTGAGGCTGTAGTGCACTGTTGTGGTTTGGTCTAGCTGTCGCAGTGTCGGCATGTAGCGCTTGCTGCTATTGTTATTCTGCATTCGTCTCCTTACGCAGACCAACTGTAGTACACCGTGTTGACGTCTGTGTTAGTGTAGTGTTGTAGGAACTGTGCCATGGTGTATTCGAACTCTGAAAAGGCAGAGATGATACTCATCTATGGCGAGTGTCGACGAAATGCAGCTGAAGCCTGCAGGGTGTATGCAAAACGGTACCCGCACATAGAGCATCCAACGTGCCCCACATTGCAAAACATCTACCACCAACTCTATGCAACAGGTATGGTCGTAGCACGCAGACGGGTCCGTAACAGGCCCGTCACAGGAGAAGCGGGTGCAGTTGGTGTTGCCATGAACCCACTCATGAGTACACGGGACATTGCGAGAGCTGGTGGACTGAGTCAAAGTAGTGTCATGCGCATACTGCATCGTCACCGCTTTCACCCGTTTCACGTGTCGCTACATCAGCAGTTACATGGCGATGACTTTTTTTTTAGGTTAGAGAATTCCCTCCCTAGGCCCGACAAGACGCCTCCTGAGACGCGGCAAGGCAGGAGTAGGCAAAATGCAACAAGGAATAACAATATTAATGTGCTAATAGTAAACTGCAGAAGCATCTATAGAAAGGTCCCAGAACTGCTCTCATTAATAAACGGTCACAACGCCCATATAGTACTAGGAACAGAAAGTTGGCTGAAACCAGACGTAAACAGTAATGAAATCCTAAACTCTGATTGGAATGTATACCGCAGAGACAGGCTGGACAGTGAAGGGGGAGGCGTGTTTATAGCGATAAGAAGTGCAATAGTATCGAAGGAAATTGACGGAGATTCGAATTGTGAAATGATTTGGGTGAAGGTCACGGTTAAAGCAGGCTCAGACATGGTAATTGGATGTCTCTATAGGCCCCCGGGCTCAGCAGCTGTTGTGGCTCACCACCTGAAGAATAATTTGGAGAATATTTCGAGTAGATTTCCCCACCATGTTATAGTTCTGGGTGGAGATTTTAATTTGCCGGATATAGACTGGGAGACTCAAACGTTCATAACGGGTGGCAGGGACAAAGAATCCAGTGAAATATTTTTAAGTGCTTTATCTGAAAACTACCTTGAGCAGTTAAACAGAAAACCGACTCGTGGCGATAATATATTAGACCTTCTGGTGACAAACAGACCCGAACTATTTGAATCAGTTAATGCAGAACAGGGAATCAGCGATCATAAAGCGGTTACTGCGTCGATGATTTCAGCCGTAAATAGAAATATTAAAAAAGGTAGGAAGATTTTTCTGTTTAGCAAAAGTGACAAAAAGCAGATTACAGAGTACCTGACGGCTCAACACAAAAGTTTTGTCTCAAGTGCAGATAGTGTTGAGGATCAGTGGACAAAGTTCAAAACCATGGTACAATATGCGTTAGATGAGTATGTGCCAAGCAAGATCGTAAGAGATGGAAAAGAGCCACCGTGGTACAACAACCGAGTTAGAAAACTGCTGCGGAAGCAAAGGGAACTTCACAGCAAACATAAACATAGCCAAAGCCTTGCAGACAAACAAAAATTACGCGAAGCGAAATGTAGTGTGAGGAGGGCTATGCGAGAGGCTTTCAATGAATTCGAAAGTAACGTTCTATGTACTGACTTCGCAGAAAATCCTAAGAAATTTTGGTCCTATGTCAAAGCGGTAGGTGGATCAAAACAAAATGTCCAGACACTCTGTGACCAAAATGGTACTGAAACAGAGGATGACAGACTAAAGGCCGAATTACTAAATGTCTTCTTCCAAAGCTGTTTCACAGAGGAAGACTGCACTGTGCTTCCTTCTCTAGATTGTCGCACAGTTGACAAAATGGTAGATATCGAAGTAGACGACAGAGGGATAGAGAAACAATTAAAATCGCTCAAAAGAGGAAAGGCCGCTGGTCCTGATGGGATACCAGTTCGATTTTACACAGAGTACGCGAAGGAACTTGCCCCCTTCTTGCAGCGGTGTACCGTAGGTCTCTAGAAGAGCGAAGCGTTCCAAAGGATTGGAAAAGGGCACAGGTCATCCCCGTTCTCAAGAAGGGACGTCGAACAGATGTGCAGAACTATAGACCTATATCTCTAACGTCGATCAGTTGTAGAATTTTGGAACACGTATTATGTTCGAGTATAATGTCTTTTCTGGAGGCTAGAAATCTACTCTGTAGGAATCAGCATGGGTTTCGAAAAAGACGATCGTGTGAAACCCAGCTCGCGCTATTCGTCCACGAGACTCAGAGGGCCTTAGACACGGGTTCACAGGTAGATGCCGTGTTTCTTGACTTCCGCAAGGCGTTTGACACAGTTCCCCATAGTCGTTTAATGAACAAAGTAAGAGCATACGGACTATCAGATCAATTGTGTGATTGGATTGAGGAGTTCCTAGATAACAGAACGCAGCACGTCATTCTCAATGGAGAGAAGTCTTCCGAAGTAAGAGTGATTTCAGGTGTGCCGCAGGGGAGTGTCATAGGACCGTTGCTATTCACAATATACATAAATGACCTGGTGGATGACATCGGAAGTTCACTGAGGCTTTTTGCAGATGATGCTGTGGTGTATCGAGAGGTTGCAACAATGGAAAATTGTACTGAAATGCAGGAGGATCTGCAGCGAATTGACGCATGGTGCACGGAATGGCAATTGAATCTCAATGTAGCGAAGTGTAATGTGATGCGAATACATAGAAAGATAGGTCCCTTATCATTTAGCTACAAAATAGCAGGTCAGCAACTGGAAGCAGTTAATTCCATAAATTATCTGGGAGTACGCATTAGGAGTGATTTAAAATGGAATGATCATATAAAGTTCATCGTCGGTAAAGCAGATGCCAGACTGAGATTCATTGGAAGAATCCTAAGGAAATGCAATCCGACAACAAAGGAAGTAGGTTACAGTACGCTTGTTCGCCCAATGCTTGAATACTGCTCAGCAGTGTGGGATCCGCACCAGGTAGGGTTGATAGAAGAGATAGAGAAGATCCAACGGAGAGCAGCGCGCTTCGTTACAGGATCATTTAGTAATTGCGAAAGCGTTACGGAGATGATAGATAAACTCCAGTGGAAGACTCTGCAGGAGAGACGCTCAGTAGCTCGGTACGGGCTTTTGTTGAAGTTTCGAGAACATACCTTCACCGAAGAGTCAAGCAGTATATTGCTCCCTCCTACGTATATCTCGCGAAGAGACCATGAGGATAAAATCAGAGAGATTAGAGCCCACACAGAAGCATACCGACAATCCTTCTTTCCACGTACAATACGAGACTGGAATAGAAGGGAGAACCGATAGAGGTACTCAGGGTACCCTCCGCCACACACCGTCAGGTGGCTTGCGGAGTACGGATGTAGATGTAGATGTAGATCGTCCAGTGCAATTCTGTCAATGGGCATTAACAGAGAATGCGTTGCAGTTCTACCGTTTACCGATGAAGAGTGTTTCACAAACCACGGGGCAGTGAATCTACGGAACGTGCATTACTGGTCCGTGGACAATCCTCGCTGGCTCAGACAGGTAGAGCGACAGCGACCGTGGACTGTAAATGTATGGTGCGGAATCATTGGCGACCACCTCATTGGTCCTCACTTCATTGCAGGGGACCAAACAGCTGCAACATACATCGCGTTTCTACAGAATGATCTGCCAACTTTCTCGAAAATGTCCCACTGGAAACGCATCGAAGTATGTGGAATCAGCATGATGGTGCACCTGCACATTCCGCAATTAACACTAGGCTGACCCTTGACAGTATGTTCGACGGGGGTTTCATAGGACGTGGAGGACGCATAAATTGGCCAGCCCGTTCTCCTGATCTTACACCTCTGGACTTCTTTCTGTGGGGTACGTTAAAGGAGAATGTGTACCATGATGTGCCTACAACACCAGAGGATATGAAACAACGTATTGTGGCAGCCTGCGGCGACGTTACACCAGATGTACTGCGGCGTGTACGACATTTATTATGCCAGAGATTGCAATTGTAGGCAGCAAATGATGGCCACCACATTGAACATCTATTGGCCTGACATGTCGGGAGACACTCTATTCCACTCCGTAATTGGAAACGGAAACCACGTGTGTACGTGTACCTAACCCCTCATGGTAATGTACAAGGGCGTCAGTGAAAACGACCAATAGAAAGGTGTTAGCATGAGGACGTAATGTGCTGTTCCAATCTCTTCCGTACCTAAGGTCCATCACCGTTCCCTTTGGATCCCTACGTAATTCGCTGCTCTCCGATACACACGATCGAACAGCGGAGGAGTGGTACTCAAGCGTCAACTTTAGGTTACAATATTTCCGGATGTAATTAACATTTTACAATGCAACAAACGGCACTGATTACGTATTTGTTTATATGTTCAGATGTGCTAACAAAACTAACGGGGTTCCATTTAAAAATCGTAGGTTAGTGTTAAAAAATATACTTCCGTGCATTTTTTATGGTTTGTATTAACCAATTACACTAGCCCCTCTCCTCAGTTTCGGTCTGTGGAATCGATTCGTCAGTATTTGATGTTGCTTACGAAATATATCCAGCGGTAATGTTTGGTGACTCACCCTGAATATAACTATTAATATACAAACGTAGTGCACTTAAAATAACGTTAAAACTCAAAAACTCAATACCAGTATACCCGAAAAATTTGCCCTAAGATCACGTATGCGCATAATGAATTCTGGGAAGAAATAGAATATAAGACATAAAACCATTAATTCCCCGAGTAGATACGGCACTACTTTATATACATGTAACGAAAACAATCTAAATTCTCTTCTTAATACTGATGCAAACATCTTACATCTGTATGAAAATCTACGTCTAAAGCGCACAGAAACCGGCCCTTAAGATACCATTTCTTTTTTCCTAGAAATACTTTGAAAGAAGTGAAATCTTCAATAGATAAGTTGATGTAGGCTCTAATGAACTTCCTGTAACATTAACTTAATAGACAGTTGTTACAGAATTAACTGTTACTCTTCACGAGATCATTATTAAAGCCCATTGCCGTCTCCGCCAGGGATGCCAACCACCACTAAATATACTTCAAGAGAAAGAAAACGACTCACCACGCAGGAATCATCCGAATGGGACGGAAATCGTAAGATGTTAAGTACATGTACAGACAAACAAGTGATTATGATTTCATAAAAATAGATTTATTCAACAGTAAGGGCTTGACAAATTGAGAAATCGGGAACGCCCTGGCCAACCACTGGCTCATATGAAAGTAAACACACTGGCCAACCACTGGCTCCTATGAAAGTAGTAATTCGGCTTGGCATTAATTAATACAGTTGTTGATGTCCTTCTGCGGGATATCATGCCGAATTCTGCATAAATTGCGATTTAGGTCGTCAGAATTCCAAGCTGGTTGGAACCAGCACCAAACATTTTCTTCTGGGGGAGATTCCGCGACCTTGCTAGCCAAAGTAGGATTTGGCAAGCACGGAGACAAGGCTGTCTGCAGCTCGTGGTCTAGAGGCATACCTCTTCGCTAGCTCTGTGGTAACGTGCTGACCTCTGAAAGACCATGAGTTATGGTTCGCAGTTCCAGTCTCACTGACTCTAACATTTCGCCGGCACGGTAGCTCAGCATGTTCGGTCAGAGAGCGGGATGACCTCTGTAGTAAAACAACTGAGTGAAAGGATCAACAAGGAACTTGAACAGATGTCATGCGACGTCGGCAACTACAAATCACAACGATCAACAAAAATAAATAAAAAATAAAAAATAAATAAAAAATGAAAGGGGGTGGGGGTAGTCGTTTCTGCCTCGGGACCACGCGGACTGCCCGCGGACTGGGTGTTTCTGTTGTCCCCATCATCTCATCATCGTCATTAGTGACAGTGGCTAGGATTGGACTGTGTAAAAATTGGGATTTTGTACGGGCGCTGATTACCGCTCAGTTGTGCGCCCCACAGCCTAAACATCATCATCACGAAGACAAGCCGTAGAATATCTCGGGGTGTGCAACCAGGGCTATCTTGCTGAAATGTAAGCCCAGGATGATTTGCCATGAACGACGACAAAGCGGGACACAGAATATCGTCGACATACCACAGTCCTGTAATGATGCAGCGGATGACAACCAAAGAGGTCCTGCTATATATACACTCCAAAACAAGAAGAAGAAAGAACTGGTCAAAAAGTAATTATACGATTGGTTATCGGGGCCTGGAATCTCATTGACTGGAGCAGAACTGTAATCTTTGGAAATTTATGTTAAGTTGCTATGGCACCAAAATGCTGAAGTCATAGGTCCCTAGGCTTACACACTATTTAACCTAAACTAATTTACCCTATGGACAACACATGCACCCATACCCGCGGGAGGACTCGAACCTCCGACGGGAGGGAGCCGTGCGAAGTGTGGCAAGGCGCTCTGACCGCCCGGCTACCCTGCGAGGCAGGTAAAATTGTCTTCAGTGATAAGTCCAGCTTCGAACTGAACACCGCTGACCAGCAAAGACGTGTCTGGTGACGCACCCCACAGCCGTGGGGTACCAAGCTGACTGTCACCACCATACAGCGCAACAGCAACTCACGATCTGCGGTAACATTTCTGTTCTCAGTGGACCCCCTTTGTTTGTCATCCACGGCATACTTACAGCATAGCGGTTCATCGACGATATTCTAAGTGCCGTTTTGTTGCCCGTCATGACTAACCATCCTGGACTTACATTTCCGCCTGCACATGGCGAGACTTTCTACAGCTTGACGTCGTGCTTGCAAAGCCCTACATTGGGCATCAACGTCGCCGAATATGTCCCCAATTGAGACAATTTACAGCATTATGTGCAGCGTCCTCTTACAAACTCGGGAATTTGACGATCTAACTCGTCAACTGGAGAGAATTTGGCACGACACCCCTCAACAGGATATTCAACAATTTTCGGAGTCAATGTCAAGCCGAATAACTGGTTGCATAAAGGCCACAAGTCGACCAATGCTCCATTTGTGAAGCCGTTTTTCTTCAATAAATTATCCGATTCTTTCGAAACTTCAACCATTAGTTTCTCTCTCTCTCTCTTTCCTTGCACCTGTGCGCCGCTCTGCCGCAGGGTCCGCATGGTATATTTGATTTGGCAAGGTTAATATCAGAGGGGTAAAATACAGGGAGCGAAAGGCTATTTATAATTTGTACAGAAACCAGATGGCAGTCATAAGAGTCGAGGGGCATGAAAGGGAAGCAGTGGTTGGGAAAGGAGTGAGACAGGGTTGTAGCCTCTCCCCGATGTTATTCAATCTGTATATTGAGCAAGCAGTAAAGGAAACAAAAGAAAAATTTGGAGTAGGTATTAAAATTCATGGAGACGAAGTAAAAACTTTGAGGTTCGCCGATGACATTGTAATTCTGTCAGAGACGGCAAAGGACTTGGAAGAGCAGTTGAATGGAATGGACAGTGTCTTGAAAGGAGGATATAAGATGAACATTAACAAAAGCAAAACGAGAATAATGGAATGTAGTCAAATTAAATCGGGTGATGCTGAGGGAATTAGATTAGGAAATGAGACACTTAAAATAGTAAAGGAGTTTTGCTATTTAGGAAGTAAAATAACTGATGATGGTCGAAGTAGAGAGGGTATAAAATGTAGACTGGCAATGGCAAGGAAAGCGTTTCTGAAGAAGAGAAATTTGTTAACACCGAATATCGATTTATGTATCAGGAAGTCGTTTCTGAAAGTATTTGTTTGGAGTGTAGCCATGTATGGAAGTGAAACATGGACGATAACTAGTTTGGACAAGAAGAGAATAGAAGCTTTCGAAATGTGGTGCTACAGAAGAATACTGAAGATAAGGTGGATAGAGCACGTAACTAATGAGGAGGTATTGAATAGGATTGGGGAGAAGAGAAGTTTGTGGCACAACTTGACTAGAAGAAGGGATCGGTTGGTAGGACATGTTTTGAGGCATCAAGGGATCACAAATTTAGCATTGGAGGGCAGCGTGGAGGGTAAAAATCGTAGAGGGACACCGAGAGATGAGTACACTAAGCAGATTCTGAAGGATGTAGGTTGCAGTAGGTACTGGGAGATGAAGCAGGTTGCACAGGATAGAGTAGCATGGAGAGCTGCATCAAACCAGTCTCAGGACTGAAGACAACAACAACAACAATATCAGGGGTGGGCGGATGCTCTTCCTGTCACCACTCCGGTGGATGAGATGATGAAGAAGACAACGCAACACGATGGCGTGGATGGGGAGAAAACACCCAGTCCCTGAACGGAGATAAATCCCCGACACAGCAGGGAATCGAACTCGGGCCCCTGTGCCCGGCATTCTGTCGCCCTTACCATTCAGCCATCTGGCGAACTAAACTGCAGCCATTTATTTATCTTACATGAACATACCGATTTCCGTCCGATTCTGATAATTCCTGTCGTTTCATTTTATTTAATTTCGTCTTGGAGCGTATATACCTCCTTGTAGACCGCTGAAGTTATAACGGCTGCGGTTACCACAGTAGGGATGCTCAGCAGAGTATCTGCAAGCCTTCCAGTTAGGCGCCACTTGGGTAAAGTGTGCGCCTTTAAACTACCACAGTTATCCTATCGATGAGAGGCGAACGTGATCGTAAAGGCACACGGAAAAATTCCGCTGTCTGACGGCGATCTGATACCGCAACCTTACGGTTACCTTGCGACATCATGAGGATGCGATATAGAGGGCATCCGATCGACAAACCGCTCTCCGGCTGTTTGGAGTTTTTTCCAGACTTTAGAGCCGCTTCTCTCCGGTCAGGTAGATTCTCAATTGGCTCCACGAGCCTGAGTACACCCCATACCATTCCTCCTACTAATGAAAACTGAAACGTCCCCTTAGAAAAATTCTACAAGACTGTGCTTAAACTGACACACAATATATTTTTAGCGCAACGCAATCTGACTTTCAGTAATCCCTACAAGAGAATGGCCCTGACTAAATTAACCTATACGTTTCACAAATCACGTACCTCACAAAAATTTTCGTTACTCGAACTACTGCAATACAGCGAGCGCCACTACTGCCAGCTAAATAAAAGATTCAAACTACGGAAGGCACTAACTACTGATAGGCATAGTTAGCAAATGAAAGATTTTAATAGAGAACAATTTACCTTAATACTCATCAAAAGTCATAACATATATAGCAGTTCATGACATCCAGTCTTACAAATTTCAAAACTCCTCCATCTCTCTCCCCACATGCACCACTGCTAGCGGCTCACCTCCAACTGCGCAACGCTACGCGCTGTTAGCATCCAGCTGCCCAACACTACAATGGGACACAACAATGCAAACTAGCCACCTAGACAGCCAGTGATTTTCAACCAGAGCGCTACGTGGCGTTACCAATAAGAAAACCTAAACAGCCTACTTACAAAACTCTTTGGGAGTACCAGAATCAATCCCGAGTCCTCTGAATGGCAGCCATCTATGCTGACCACTCTAACTGAAGCTTGACCTAGCGTAGACGGGAAACTACTTACCGTATGGGCACGCAACTTAATAAAAATCATATTAATACTGTGCGCCGCAGTATTTAAGTCGTTAGTGTCATGAATTGCCGCTAGGTGCCGGTACCAATACGGGGACGTAGGGTTGGAACATAAGCATAAACGTGCATTGCATTTGCAGATAGTCAACATGGGTCTGGATAAGGTGAGAAGGGCTTTACTCATAAAGCTGTTTTATGAAAACAATAGCAATAGTGGTGCTGCTCTTCGCCAACACGATTCGGAAGTTCGAATTATCTGGTGAGCTGCGAATTGCACCTAAGGGGGGGGGGGGGGGGGGAGGGGGGTGACGGCAGTTGCGCTACAAATTTTTCAAGTCACTCTTTGCCGTGGCTAAGGATTATGAACGCAGTGTGTGACCTTCAAGGAGTGCAGGAACTGTGTCGCGACAGATGAACTACCCATGGTCCATCGTTGTCTAGGACGGCAGTAGAGCAGTATCTAGGGCGGTTCCAGGCTGTCGTGGATGCGGGTGGTCATCACATTTAGCAACGTTTGTAATGTGGAACGTAAATGTTCAAATGTGTGTGAATTCCTAAGGGACCAAACTACTGAGGTCATCGGACCCTAGGCTTACACAGTACTTAAACTAACTTACGGTTATAACACACCCATACCCGAGGGAGGACTCGAACTTCCAGCGGGAGGGGCTGCGCAGCCACTGAAATGGTGCCTCTAACCGCGCGGCCACTCCACGCGCTTTGTAACGTAAACATGGTACGTAATTAACAAATATCAGCACCTCATGTGCAAATTATTTCAATTGCTTATTCGTTACTTTTCCACACACGTCCGTGCAAATGTTTCCACAAAGTTCATTGTCCTACGACCACTCGTTTATCATTTCGGCTCTCTATAGTAGGGAATGTATAATTATAACCATCCTGTAGAATAGCCGGAAATATGAAGTAGTAAACAGAACATTTATCAGCAGTTTGTGAGTCACTTACCCGACAGAGGAGAGTGATTACAATCGTTGGCTTTCGATTTGAGAGTTAGGCAGTTACGTAAGATAGCGGAATTCAGAGTGGTATTTCCTCTGGTAGACTTACATGCGCATACTGCCCTTCGATACGTAATTCAAATACGTTGAGACAGTCACAACAGGCCGCTATGTGGCGTCTTAGGAATCACTACCGATGAGATAATAAGCGGCTGACAGCTTACAGACTGATCTCACTAGCGAGCCATGGAGGTCCAGTGTGAACTGTAATTCTCGTATGGCAGGGAAACTTGATAGATACGCTAGTGCGTTAATATTGAACCGGTTTCCACTGGGAAAAAAGTTAGTTCAAATTTAGGCCGCTACGTGCAAATCTGGCGCTGTACGGCATCTCGTCGATGTCTCCAGTGCTCTAATTGAACAAGCTGTGTTAGCGGCGGTTAACAATAAAATCAACATCATGTCTTTCTCACTTGTTTGACCTTTCGTGCCTGCATCCCATTTGTAATCAGTTTTTCTCGCTTTCAAGCCGCCAGATATGCATTTGGTTCCCAAAATTGGAAATATTTTTCTTTTCAGCATTATTCGGTTCCACGTTAATGCATTAGAATATATATCAAGTTTCGCTCCCATACGTTAATTACAGCTCACACTGAACGTCTGTGATTAGTCGCACTTTAAATAAGCAAACATAACATAACTGAAGACGTAATATCCAGAGCAAGGCGTGACCACTTTTCATTTACAGCAAGGCAAACACCGTCGTTGTCACGTTTTATTACACTGCTTAATTGGTTTTAAAACTTTTTGGGTTCTCATCGAATCCACTAATTACTAAAAGGGAAAGAAACAAGGGAAGAGGTATGGCAGACCAAAGGTAATTGTCAAGTGATATGAAAATGTAGACCATAGTCTACGTATGCCGAAAAAATTAAATATTAAGCAAGTCGTATCAAATTATTGCGAAGAGCAGGTCGTTAATTTGTAAATATTTTGTTAAAATTACTGAAGTTAAGGAAATTTAACAACAAAGTATACTACAGACATACCTCCACGTGTTGGACAACAAACTTCAGCGGCTTCATATGATAAGAGGAGCCACACTGATAATATGTTAACATTATAAAGTCAAAATAGACAGCAAAACCAACGTCAACAACAATAGTTAATTTACAAATGCGGAAGTCACAATCTGATGAATGGGTATTTCAGGACGTAAAGGGATATGATATTCTAATTACCGTGGGTGGTTGAAACGCGGTAGTCGAGGTAGGAATAAAGCGAAGAGTTATGATACAACACTGGAATGGTCACATGAATGACAAAAGAGAAAGACGTGTTCTACAATAAATTGCAGCTGGTAATAGAGAATATATTGTTAAACAATCACAAGAGGAGGAGATATACTTGGCAAAGGCCTGGAGGCACGGAAATACCCCAACTGTATTACATCATGGTCATACAGATTTCGATATTAGACATTGGATTGTAGGACTCAACCAGGAACATGTACGGGTTCGAAACACAATTTAGTAACGATAAAGGATACAATGATATTTAGGAGAATACTTCCAGAATATGTAGAAAGAAGTGGAATGCTGAGACGCTGAGGAATGATGATATGCCTTTACACTTCTCAAAGGCTGTAGATACAGCGATAATTTATACCACATTAGGCAGGTCAGTAGAAGAATCAAACTTGGCAGACAAACATAGTACAAGGAAGGCAACTGCGAAGAAACCTTGGGTAACAGAAAAAGATCTCGTTTGGACGACGAAAGAAGGATGTAAAAACATGTTCAGTGAAATACAAGTATACAGCAGTGTCCCTGCTTAAGGATGGTTTAAATAGGAAGTGCAGAGAAACTAATACCAATGAGTGACAAGAAAAATGTGAAGAAATCAAATACGTAAAGTCCGTTGAAGGTGCATTTAGCATTTCATAAAAAAAATACTGCCATCGGTGAAATTAAAAGCAGAGGTGTCAAAACTTAGAGTACAATAGGAATTGCACTGATAAACGGAGAGGTGTTGCGGGTGGATCGAAAGAGTACCATGGAGGACTGTACGAGAGCAAACAACTGTGTCATAACTTGATAGAAGTTGAAAAGTGTAGTTAATATGGTAGACAGAGCGGACAGCGTAATAGAGCCACATTTTAAGAGAACTCTGAAAGACTTGCAGTAAAGAAGGGAGAAGACAGATGAAAGTCCATCGAAGTTTCAAAAACCAATGGGCGAAGTGTGAACCAACCAACTGTTCAGTTTGATGTGTAGAGTCTATGAGACTGCATACATGTTAGCCACCTTTCGTCAAATATTATCCACAGAATATATTACGCAATCCGCTTAACAGCTCATGAGTCAAAACTGATGACAAGGATAATACACGAATTCGAAGAAAGCAAAAGAATGTTGAGAGTCTGTTTGATAACGGAATCAAGATTTACGAAAAATCAATACACCTTTCATACAATCCGTCGACCTCAAAAATGAGTTCTGCATTGTAATATGATGCAAGATATTCGAAATCCTGGAAAAATAGGTGCAAGCTGTAGCGAAAGGCGAATAATGTGCAATGTGTACAAGAACCAAGAAGGAACGATAAGAGAGGAAGAACAAGAACGAAGCGCCCGTATTAAAGGGCTATAAGACAGGAGTATGGTCTTTCGTCCCTACAGTACAATGTACACACATCATACAAGTTTTGCATCACGTCGGTTCCGAGAATTCCGGAAACCTGTACAGAAAATTAGAATAGAGATCAACATAAACATCATTTCCGCCCTTTTTATTGCTCATGAAAACCACACATTGAGTGTTTTACCACAATAAATTGAGCCCTTCAGATGTGGTGGTCCAGATTGCTGTACACACTGGTACCTCTAATACCCAGTAGCACGTCCTCTTGCACTGATGCTTGCCTGTATTCATCGGGGCATCAAGATTTACGAAAAATCAAGACACCTTTCATACAATCCGTCGACCTCAAAAATGAGTTCTGCAGTGTAATGTTGTTGTTTTTGTTGTCTTCAGTCCTGAGACTGGTTTGATGCAGCTCTCCATGCTACTCTATCCTGTGCAAGCTTCTTCATCACCCAGTACCTACTGCAACCAACATCCTTCTGAATCTGCTTAATGTATTCATCTCTTGGTCTCCCTCTACGATTTTTACCCTCCACACTGCCCTCTAATGCTAAATTTATGATCCCTTGATGCCTCAGAACATGTCCTACCAACCTGTCCCTTCTTCTTGTGAAGTTGTGCCACAAACTCCTCTTCTCCCCAATTCTGTTCAATACTTCCTCATTAGCTATGTGATATAGCCATCTAATCTTCAGCATTATTTTGTAGCACCACATTTGGAAAGCGTCTATTCTCTTCTTGTCCAAACTATTTATCAGCCATGTTTCACTTCCATACATGGATACACTCCATACAAATACTTTCAGAAACTACTTCCTAACACTTAAGTCAATACTCGATTATAACAAATTTCTCAACTTCAGAAACGCTTTCCTTGCCATAGCCAGTCTACATTTTATATCCTCTCTACTTTGAGCATCATCAGTTATTCTCTGACAGAAATACAATGTCATCGGAGAACCTCAAAGTTTTTATTGCTCAATATACAGATTGAATAACATCGGGGATAGGCTAGAAACCTGTCTCACTCCCTTCCCAACCACTGTTTCCCTTTCATGCCCCTCAACTCTTATAACTGCCATTTGGTTTCTATACAAATTGTAAATAGCCTTTCGATCCCTGTATTTTACCCCTGTCACCTTCAGAAGTCGAAAGAGAGTATTCCAGTCAACATTGTCAAAAGCTTTCTCTAAGTCTACAGATGCTAGAAACGCAGGTTTGCCTTTCCTTAATCTAGCTTCTAAGATAAGTCGTAGGATCAGTAATGCCTCACGTATTCCATTATTTCTACAGAATCCGAACTGATCTTCCCCTAGGTCGGCTTCTACTATTTTTTCCATTCGTCTGTAAGGAATTCGCGTTAGTATTTTGCAGCTATGACTTATTAATCTGATAGTTTGGTAATTTTCACATCTGTCAACACCTGCTTTCTTTGGGATTGGAATTATTATATTCTTCTTAAAGTCTGAGGGTATTTCACCTGACTCATACATCTTGCTCACCAGATGGTAGAGTTTTGTCAGGACTGTCTCTCCCAAGGCCGTCAGTAGTTCTAATGGAATAATGTCTACTCCCGGGGCCTTGTTTCGACTTAGGTCTTTCAGTGCTCTCTCAAACTCTTCACGCAGTATCATATCTCCCATTTCATCTTCATCTACATCCTCTTCCCTTTCCATAATATTGTCCTCAAGTACATCGCCCTTGCGTAGACCCTCTATATACTCCTTCCACCTTTCTGCTTTCCCTTCTTTGCTTAGAACTGGGTTTCCATCTGAGCTCTTAATATTCGTACAAGTGGTTCTCTTTTCTCCAAAGGTCTCTTTAATTTTACTGTAGGCAGTATCTTTCTTACCCCTAGTGAGATAGGCCTCTACATCCTTACATTTATCCTCTAGCCTTCCCTGTTTAGCCATTTTGCACTTCCTGTCCATCTCATTTTTGAGACGTTTGTATTCCTTTTTGCCTGCTTCATTTACTGCATTTCTATATTTTCCCCTTTCATCAATTAAATTCAATATTTCTTCTGTTATCCAAAGATTTCTACTAGCCCTTGTCTTTTTACCTACTTGATCCTCTGCTGCCTTCACTACTTCATCCCTCAAAGCTACCCACTCTTCTTCTACTGTATTTCTTTCCCCCATTCCTGCCATTTGTTCCCTTATGCTCTCCCTGAAACTCTGTACAACTTCTAGTTTAGTCAGTTTATCCAGGTCCCATCTCCTTAAATTCCCACCTTTTTGCAGTTTCTTCAGTTTTAATCTACACTTTACAACCAATAGATTGTGGTCAAAGTCCACATCTGCCCCTGGAAATGACTTACAATTTAAAACCTAGTTCCTAAATCTCTGTCTTACCATTTTATAATCTATCTGAAATCTGTCAGTATCTCCAGGCTTCTTCCATGTATACAACAAAAGTCAGAGGTAACTTTCATTACTTTTCCGCAAAATTATGAGTAACTTGACAGATTAGGAAAGATCAAAACGTGCAAATGTGAGTGAATTTCTAAGAGACCAAACTGCTGGGGTCATCAGTCCCTAGACTTGCAAAAGACTTAAACTACCTTAAACTACCTTATGTTAAGAGCAACACAAATACCCATGCCCTAGGGAGGACTGGAATTTCCGGAGGGAGAGGCTGCGCAATCCGTGACATGACGCCTGAATCTACGCGGCCACTGCGCGCGGCCAGGAAAGGTAATAAAATTTCATTAAAACAACATTTATAGTTACTAATAGAGACGATATTAAAATTCACCGCCTGGGCTCTGAGTCACAATGGTAGGTGAAGGGTTGAGAAATGTATTCCTATGCAAAAGGAGAGGGAAAATCTCTTACTAAAGAAATACCAAATAAGATTCATTTAGCCATATACTCTGCTGACATTCTACATGTACTTCTACATCGATACTCCGTAAGCCACCTGACGGTGTGAGGTGGAGGGTACCTTGAGAACCTCTAACGGTTCTTCCTTCTATTCCAGTCTCGTGTTGTTCGTGGAAAGAAGGATTGTCGGTATGCCTCTGTGTGGGCTCTAATCTTCCTGATTTTATCCTCATGGTCTCTTCGCGAGATATACGTAGGAGGGAGCAATATACTGCTTGACTCCTCGGTGAAGGTATGTCTTCCAAACTTCAACAAAAGCCCGTACCGAGCTACTGAGCGTCTCTCCTGCAGAGTCTTCCACTGGAGTTTATCTATCAACTCCGTACCGCTTTCGCGATTACCAAATGATCCTGTAACGAAGCGCGCTGCTCTCCGTTGAATCTTCTCTATCTCTTCTATCAACCCAGCCCCTTGCGGTAGCGTTCTCGCTTCCCACGCCCGGGTTCGATTCCCGGCGGGGTCAGGGATTTTCTCTGCCTGGGTGTTGTGTGATGTCCTGAGGTTAGTTAGGTTTAAGTAGTTCTAAGATCTAGGGGACTGATGACCAAAGATGTTCAGTCCCATAGTGCTCAGAACCATATATCAACCATATCTGGTAAGGATCCCACACTGCTGAGCAGTATTCAAGCAGTGGGCGAGCAAGCGTACTGTAACCTACTTCGTTTGTTTCCGGATTGCATTTCCTTAGGATTCTTCCAATGAATCTCAGTGTGGCATCTGCTATACCGACGATCAACTTTATATGATCATTCCATTTTAAGTCACTCCTAATGCCTACTCCCTGATAATTTATGGAATTAACTGCTTCCAGTTGCTGACCTGCTATATTGTAGCTAAATGATAAGGGATCTTTCTTTCTGTGTATTAGCAGCACATTACACTTGTCTACATTGAGATTCAATTGTCATTCCCTGTACCATGCGTCAGTTCGCTGCAGATTCTCCTGCATTTCAGTACAATTTTCCATTGTTACAACCTCTCGATATACCACAGCATCATCCGCAAAACGCCCCAGTGAACTTCCGATATCATCCACAAGGTCGTTTATGCATATTGTGAATATCAACGGTCCTACGACACTCCCCTGCGGTGCACCTAAAGTCACTCTTACTTCGGAAGACTTCTCTCCATTGAGAATGACATGCTGCATTCTGTTATCTAGAAACTCTTCAATCCAATCACACAACTGGTCTGATAGTCCACATGCCACTACTTTTTTCATTGAAAGACTGTGTGGAACTCTATCGAACGCCTTGCGGAAGTCAAGAAACACGGCATATACACTCCTGGAAATGGAAAAAAGAACACATTGACACCGGTGTGTCAGACCCACCATACTTGCTCCGGACACTGCGAGAGGGCTGTACAAGCAATGATCACACGCACGGCACAACGGACACACCAGGAACCGCGTTGTTGGCCATCGAATGGCGCTAGCTGCGCAGCATTTGTGCACCTCCGCCGTCAGTGTCAGCCAGTTTGCCGTGGCATACGGAGCTCCATCGCAGTCTTTAACACTGGTAGCATGCCGCGACAGCGTGGACGTGAACCGTATGTGCAGTTGACGGACTTTGAGCGAGGGCGTATAGTGGGCATGTGGGAGGCCGGGTGGACGTACCGCCGAATTGCTCAACACGTGGGGCGTGAGGTCTCTACAGTACATCGATGTTGTCGCCAGTGGTCGGCGGAAGGTGCACGTGCCCGTCGACCTGGGACCGGACCGCAGCGACACACAGATGCACGCCGAGACCGTAGGGTCCTACGCAGTGCCGTAGGGGACCGCACCGCCACTTCCCAGCAAATTAGGGACTCTTGTTGCTCCTGGGGTATCGGCGAGGACCATTCGCAAGCGTCTCCATGAAGCTGGGCTACTGTCCCGCACACCGTTAGGCCGTCATCCGCTCACGCCCCAAGATCGTGCAGCCTGTCTCCAGTGGTGTCGCGACAGGCGTGAATGGAGGGACGAATGGAGACGTGTCGTCTTGAGCGATGAGAGTCGCTTCTGCCTTGGTGCCAATGATGGTCGTATGCGTGTTTGGCGCCGTGCAGGTGAGCGCCACAACCAGGACTGCATACGACCGAGGCACACAGGGCCAACACCCGGCATCATGGTGTGGGGAGCGATCTCCAACACTGGCCGTACACCTCTGGTGATCGTCGAGGGGACACTGAATAGTGCACGGTACATGCAAACCGTCATCGAAGCCATCGTTCTACCATTCCTAGACCGGCAAGGGAACTTGCTGTTCCAAAAGGGCAACACACGTCCGCATGTATCCCGTGCCACCCAACGTGCTCTATAAGATGTAAGTCAACTACCCTGGCCAGCAAGATCTCCGGATCTGTCCCCCATTGAGCATGTTTGGGACTGGATGAAGCGTCGTCTCACGCGGTCTGCACGTCCAGCACGAACGCTGGTCCAACTGAGGCGCCAGGTGGAAATGGCATGGCAAGCCTTTCCACAGGACTACATCCAGCATCTCTACGATCGTCTCCATGGGAGAATTGCAGCCTGCATTGCTGCGAAAGGTGGACATACACTGTACTAGTGCCGACATTGTGCATGCTCTGTTGCCTGTGTCTATGTGCCTGTGGTTCTGTCAGTGTGATCATGTGATGTATCTGACCCCAGGAATGTGTCAGTAAAGTTTCCCCTTCCTGGGACAATGAATTCACGGTGTTCTTATTTCAATTTCCAGGAGTGTACCTGGGAACCCGTGTCTATGACCCCCTGAGTCTCGTGAACGAATAGCGCGAGCTGGGTTTCACACGATCGTCTTTTTCGAAACCCATGCTGATTCCTACAGAGTAGATTTATAGTATGCAGAGGAGTCATTACACTGGAACTTAATACGTGTTCCAAAATTCTACAACTGATGGACGTGAGAGATATAGGTCTATAGTTCTGCACATCTGTTCGACGTTCCTTCTTGATTCGATGGATCTACATCGTTTTCGATTTAGAAACTGCCGAGACCGCCGACAAGAAGAACAGAAAACAGGTGGCACCTTTTCTCTTGTTCTGGAAGAGCGTTTACTCGGAATTACGGCGGTAGCATTGAGAGGAATACTGGATCATAACCAGAATACCCTGGGGAGTGCTACGTTATTATCGTCAGCGAATGCCGGGAATTTGCGCGCCTGTTTGAATTACGGCAACACTGGCTGCGGTCGCGCCTTCATCAGGGCGGAAGCCTCCGGCTGATATACGTCTGCCGGTAGCGACCTTTTGTCTTTAATTAGCGCAGCTTCCCACCAGAAATTACCCGCCTTTCGTTGGAAAGCAGCGCTGCCAAAGGAGAGATGGGAATACTGAAGCTTCAGGGTACGTGGTAAGCAGAATGTGAAACAACGGGTTCTCGCTTGGTAACACGTTCCAACAGTTTGCATGAAATCCTGTTGTAACGTAGCAAATTATTTCCGAGTCTTTCCACTGTGCAGTGAAGTAAGTGATCATGAAAGGTGTGTGTTGTCATGTAGCATGTAGCCAGCAGTAGGAGAGCAGCTTTTTTCGAGATATATACAATTACCTGAGAGCCATAATAATTTATCTGGTATTACGAAACTGAGAATATTGAAACTGTAACTAAAAAGTATTAGCTCATAGACGCAATTTTTGTAGGATTTTCTTTCCTTTCATTACAATAATTGTTGATGTAATGGTACAAATGGCTCTAAGCACTATGGGACTTAACATCTGTGGTCGTCAGCTGACTAGACTTAGAAACTACTTAAACCTAACAAACCTAAGGACATCACACACATCCATGCCCGAGGTAGGACTCGAACCTGTGACCGTAGCAGCAGAGCATTTACGGACTGAAACGCCTAGAACTGCTCGCGCACAGAGGCCGGCTTGTTGATGTAATAGTAAGCACTTTAAAAATTATTGTTTAACTATGTTTTGTTGCTTGATTGTTGTGAAGAGACTGAGAGAGGGTATGGAGGAGATACCTTAAGTTTGAATGTTTTATATTATCAAGAAATATGTAAAATGTACGCGTGGCAAAATTCTTGAGCTCATGTGAGGCATGCTTTCGTATAGAAACTGCTACAAGATCTGTTGGCAATTAAATAAGATAGTATTTCATTTTTCAGGTTTTCTTTAATTTTTCGTAGCGACTTTCGCGAACATCTCAGAGCACTTTGACGAGCACTTAAGACACCCACAGAACGACTTGTGGCAGTAATTGGTAAAGATCTGTGTTTCAGCGACTGTACAGAACGTGAAAATTATTTGGGTCGGACTGGTAAGCTTCTGGCTACTTTAGTAGAGAACTTGTAGTAAAAACAGCCGTTGACTTACGCCAATATAAGTTTAATAGTAAACGCGGAGTTGATAATCATTTAGAATATTTTATGGGGCAATAAAACCAAACTAGTTCACCTTTAAACATTTTCAGGCATGTTCATTTTAGTATGCCAAACGCCCGAAAATTTATCAGCTTACAGACGCTACCTCCAATTTCGAATTATTCGGCCTTTTTTGGTGGGTGTTGAGCCGAATTTTCTTCAACGCTCCTTTTGTCGTCTAAGCCAGTACCTGTCAAATGGTTCAAACGGCTCTAAGCACAATGGGACTTAGCATCTAAGGTCATCAGTCCGCTACACTTAGAACTACTCAAACCTAACTAGCCTAAGGACATCACACACATCCATGCCCGAGGCAAGATTCAAATCTACCACCGTAGCAGCAGCGTGGTTCCGGACTGAAGGGCGTCGAACCGCTCGGTCACAGAGGCCGGCCAGTGCCTATCAATGCAGAGTGTAGGTGAAGGCAACAAGAAGTCTATTGAAGTAGGTGAATTATGGTTATAACCTGCCCCGCGACACTATTTTCTCTCTTTTGAAAATGAAGTCCCATGCTTCTTGACAGAACGTAGGGGAACGATGCAGGAGACACGCACCGCCGTACTAGGCAAGGTCCAAGGTGGTTTGACGTTCCTCCAACCGTAATGTGGATGAGTGATGATGATGAAGACGACCCAACAAGATCCAATTACCTCGGGGCAAGTGAAAATCCCTAACCCCACCGGGAATCGAACCCGGGCCCCAAACCTCGGGAAGCGAGAACTCTACCGCGAGACCACGAGCTGCGCATTTCTGGCTGTTTTAAATGTGCAAATCTGGTCTTAATGGAGAGGATCGATAACAGATACGAATGATGTTTCTGAAATAAACTGCTTTCAGCTGTATATGAACTTTTGCAGCAACACGACCGTTTCCGTGATTTCAGATCAATTCATCAAGTGAAAATCTACAAAATAGGAAATGTACAGTCGTCATTATGATAAAAATAAACAGATACGTATCCTAATAATCTATGCTCATGACAGGCAGTATGAAATATTCACACGTCAATAAAACATTTAAGCCCTGATAGGGATTGGATGGTGATTCAACTTTCTCAAAATAAAATGAGTCATAGACATATTTCACTACTGCACTACTTTGAGCTTGAGGATGAAGACACCCTGTGTTTCAAATGCTTACGTTTAGGCTTCTGGACTGAAAATGTTCATTGCTGAGTCTAAGAAACAGTTTGTACAAATAACTAACTGCAGGAATAACCGACACACCTGTCTTCAAGTTCACTCATTCCCAGTAAAGCTCGCTCAAAGTCGTACTGAGATCAAAGTGAATGACTACACAGTTCTGCCGCCGTTTTAATGAATGGTGTTTAGTCACTTTGGCAAGTGTGCCGTCGTAGTTGAAACAGTACCTGATAGTTTATGTAACATTACGAATATGCTTTCTGTCCATGTTTCGTGCCCTGGATATGATCAATTAACCTCACAGCATGAGTTCAGATTTTAAATTTCGGAGATGGAAGAACTAAGAGAAGGCACAAGGAAAGGGTATGGGTAAGGAGGTTGCTCGGAAATAACAGTTCTGAGTTCTGAATTGCTAAGAAGACTACAAATATCTTACTGTCCTGGCGCTAAATGAGATAGTAAAACTGGGCCTTACAGGCTCTGTAAGTGCAAAAAAAATGTTTACCATTTGTGCCCTACACTACCTAACACCTTCAAAACGAAGAGCTTTTCTGTAGCAATCAATAATTTACGAAGTCCCCATTTCTGCCACCTCTCTTACGCCTTGCATAATTTAGTGAAACGTTGTTACCCAAGTGCTGCCAACGTATGCAGTATAGCCCGTGAGCAGATGGTAACAAAAGTAGGTAATGATATTTTGCATGAAGCAAATCTTAATCACTCAAACGGGGAGATAACATAGACGTGATGGAATTTATGAACAAGGGAAAAGGTGGAAGGTAATAAATTAGCGAAGACCAAACACATGAATAGTCCCTTATAATGTATGAATATTCAGGTTATACAAAGTAGCCATCAAGGATGAACACAAGCATCCGAATAGAACGTTTAACATCCCCTCCTAATACCACAAAACAAGAATACGTAAAAATAAACATACAAACTTTTGACAAATGTCATTGGTAGTGAAAGAATTGAAGGATGATTAACTCAGAAATGAATGACGATCACCACGTCTGCTGATGAGATCAAAACTTCCACAGAAACTCCTTCGAACAGGCCTCGGAAGACCCAACGGTACCGACCGACCGCCGTGTCATCCTCAACCGATAAGCGTCACTCTATACGGATACGGAGGTGCATGTGATAGGCACAACACTCTCCCGGCTGTTGTCTGTATTCGTGACCGGAGCCGCTGCTTTTTAATCATGTAGCTACTCAATTGACCTCAGAAAAGCTGAGTGCAGTTTGATTACTAACCAGTACTCGGCAGACACGGACGTAGCACTGCAACGAGGTCGTTGGCCTTGCTGGCCTCCCACGCAAATGCCAAAAGCAAAATACAAGACGAAAAGCACACGTTTTTCAAAACTTCAACACTCTCGCGATTTCCAATAACGTGAATAAAACCCGAATAATCGCAAAATGCTGCAATTTCACCATTATGATGGAAGTTTCCGTTCGAATGCCACCATATCAAACACAGAAGACAAGGGAATAAATCACTTCCGCTTGATGTCCAGCACGGGAAGGGAGTGCTTTGTGCATGAAATACAACATGAGGCGTCCAACCGAAAAACACGCTCCCAGTAGCTGACCAAGACCATTGGAAGCTTTATTGTCTGCAAAAGAGGTAACTACCGGCGCCTGCGTGGTAAGACTTACGGTTGGACAGAATATTGTCGGGTGAAGGCGTGTTGTCTTCGACTTTACAAATGACTTATGCGTGCCGAATCTGGTGCGTGATTTATTAAAGAAGCTACCAACACAGCATGCGCCTTTTAGCGCTGTCAGCGCTACGTCACCTGATGCTTGGATCCGTAGATAAGGTTGTAAGAAAATTCTGTCTTAAATTCTCGTGACGTCCGATCCATATCAGAATTGCGTTTGAGATTATTTCGGGAAGTGTTATCTGTCATATTACTAAGAAAGAAGAACACATGTAACACCTCTATCGGTGGGACAGGTACCCTCGGTGAAAGTGCCATCGGAAGATTAATGGGGCTGTACTTTGGTTCACCTACTTCTGTGCCAAGGTGTCTCACATACACTACTGGCCATTAAAATTACTACACTACGAAGATGATGTGCTACGGACGCGGAATTTAACCGACAGGAAGAAGATGCGGTGATATGCAAATGATTACCTTTTCAGAGCATTCACACAAGGTTGGCGCCGGTGGCGACACCTACAACGTGCTGACATGAGAAAAGTTTCCGACCGATTTCTTATACACAAAGAGCAGTTGACCGGCGTTGCCTTGTGAAACGTTGTTGTGACGCCTCGTGTAAGGAGAAATGCGTACCATCATGTTTCCGAATTTGATAAAGGTCGGCTTGTAGCCTATCGCTCTTGCGGTTTATCATATGCGACATTGCTACTCGGGTTGGTCTCAATTGGCAGAATATGGAATCGGTGGGTTCAGGAGGGTAATAGGGAACGCCGTGCTGGCTACTAACGGCCTCGTATCACTAGCAGTCGAGATGACAGGCATCTTATCCGCATGGCTGTAACGGATCGTGCAGCCACGTCTTGATCCGTGAGGCAACAGATGGGGACGTCTGCAACACAGCAACCATCTGCACTAACAGTTCGACGACGTTTGCACCAACATGGACTATCAGCTCGGAGACCATGGCTGCGATTACCCTTGACGCTGCATCACAGACAGGAGCGCCTGGGGTGGCGTATTCAACGACGAACTTGGGTGCACGAATGGCAAAACGTCATTTTTTCGGATGAATCCAGATTCTGGTTACAGCATCTTGATGGCCGCACCCGTGTTTGGCGACATCGCGGTGAACGCACGTTGGAAGCGTGTATTCGTCATCGCCATTCTGGGGTATCACCCAGCGTGATGGTATGGGAGTCATTGGTTACACGTCTCGGTCACCTCTTGTTAGCATTGACGGCACACTGAACGGTGGACGTTACATTTCAGATGTGTTACGACCCGTGGCTCTACTCTTCATTCGATCCCAGCGAAACCCTACATTTCAGCAGGATAATTCACGACCGCGTGTTTCAGGTCCTGTACGGGCCTTTCTGGATACAGAAAATGTTCGACTGCGGACCTGGCCAACACATTCTCCAGATCTGTCACCAATTGAAAACGTCTGGTCAATGGTGGCCGAGCAACTGGCTCGTCACAATACGCCAGTCACTACTCTTGATGAACTGTGGTATCGTGTTGAAGCTGCATGTGCAGCTGTTCCTGTAGAAGCTATCCTAGCTCTGTTTGACTCAATGCTCAGGCGTGTCAAGGCCGTTATTACGGCCAGAGATGGCTGTTCTGGGTACTGATTTCTCAGGATCTATGCACCCAAATTGCGTGAAAATGTTATCACATGTCAGTTCTAGTATAATATATTTGTCCAGTGAATACCCGTTTATCACCATTTCTTCTTGGCAATTTTAATGGCTAGTAGTGTATGCTCCGTCTCAGGTGGCAGATAAACTATCTGACCAGTAGTATACTGTTATACCCTGGTCATGCTCAATTGCTCACAATATATCATGAGAGGCGGACTGGCCAGTGTAACAGGAGATGGAGAGTATTATCAGGAGAGAAGCAGTAACGGCAGAAATTATCAGTCGGGAGAGCTCAGTAATTCTAACGGGGACTATCCTCTGGATGTCACTTGAGTAACAGATCCGTCAGGGGTACTTAACCGTTTCTAAAGCCTCTCCATGTGACAGTTGTTATTGTGAAGTGGATGGTTCAAATGGCTCTATAGGATCTAACATCTGAGGTCATCAGTCCCCTAAACATAGAACTACTTATATCTATCTAATCTAAGGACATCAGACATCCATGCCCGAGACAGGATTAGAACCTGCGACCGTAGCAGCAGCGCGGTTCCGGACTGAAGCGCCTAGAACCGCTCGGCCACAGCAACCGGCTGTGAAGTGGAATGCGAAGGAACAGCCACAGCTAAACAAAGAACAGGTAGACTTCGTGTACTGACGAAGAGTGACCGTCGGTTATAAACTGTATGAAGTCAGTGGAAGGGATCCCTCGTGAGTTAAAAATTACTACTAGCAGTCCAGCTGGCACAACGACTACGCACAAGTAGTTCGAAAGAATGGAGAACAATGGAAAAGCAGTATCTCATAAACCACTCATTTCTGTAGGCAGTGCTAAGCGACGCTGATTATAAAGGTCATTAATACACTACTTACAACAACAAAAAATATTTATCAACTCTAGAAGTCAAGTAGATGAAGCATACTTGGGATAGTGGGCTGTAGTGTTACAAGTGGAATAAACTCTGGAAATAAAAGATTGGATCATCCGCGAAAAATCTGGGGAATACTGTCCATGCAGAAGCCGAGCTGATTTTCTTTTTCAGTTCTGTGAGGGCGCAGGCTGCTCGTAACAGTAAAAGATACCAGTGAAAATGTTTTGACTTCTACAATCAAATACAAATGCCAGGCAATTGTGTAAACTGATTCCAAAGCACAGAATTAAAGATATGGTGTAAACTTTATTGCATTTCACATGAGTGCTCGCCTGACAAAATTTCCTAGCAATCCACAATTAAGTCTAAATCTCCAATTTGCTTTATCTACAACTGAGACTTCTTGTTCGCTGTACACATGTTTACTCCTATATATTTGTTATGCTGAAAGGCCAAACGTAGTGACCACCTGTTTAATAGTGTGCTGGCATTTTGGAAGCAACACAGCCTCTCCTCTGAGTGACATGCATTCGATAAGCCCTCCGTACATTTCCGGGACTATGTGGCACCAGGCCACGCGGTTCCTGTAAATGACGGGCTTATGCTTTGTAGACGTGGAGCTGACGCGAAATGCCTCCCAGACGTGTTACATCGGGTTCAAATCCATCGAATTTGGCGACCAAGACTTCAAAGTGAATTCACTATAAAGAATCTCAAACCACTGGTGTACGATTATGATGGAGTAGCGTGGACTGTTATCCTGCTGGAAGACTTAAAGCATAAATAGATTCCAGTGGTCCACAATAATGTTCAAGTAGGGAACAGCTGTCATAGTCCCTTCGATAACTAATATACACTATGTGATCAGAAGCATCCGGACACCTGGTTGAAATCGACGTGAAGGTTCGGTGCTCCCTCCATTGGCAATGTTGGAATTCAGTACGGTGTTGGTCCACCCTTAACCACCCTTAGTTTCAACTCTCGCAGGCATACGTTCAATCAGGCGCTGGAAGGGTTCCTGGGGAGCTGCAGACCATCCTTCACGGATTTCTGCAGTGAGGAGAGGTATGTATGTTGGTCGGTGAGGCATGGCACGGTCAGCGTTCCAAAACATCCCAAAGGTGTTCTATAGGATTCAGGTCAGGGCTCTGTGCAAACCAGTCGATTACAGCAATGTTATTATGGTGAAACCACTCCGCCACAGCCCTTGGATTTCAACCAGGTGCTCGACCGTGTTGAAAGATGCAATCGCCATCCCAGAATTGTTCATCAAAGGTAGGAAGCAAGCATAGTGCCATGCAAAACCACGTGAGGTTGTTTTACATGAAGACGAGTGGTTCGCAAATATGCTGCCGATATTGTTGCATTGTCAGTCGGAGGATGGCATTCACGTGTTGCATGACCACCAGCGGCGTATGTCGGCCCCACATAATGCCACCCAAAAACAGCAGGGAACCTTCAGCCTGCTGCACTTGCTGGACAATGTGCCTAAGGAGTTCAGCCTGACCGGGTTGCCTCCAAGCACGTCTCGGACGATTGTCTGGTTGAAGGCATATGCGACACTCATCGGCGAAGAGAATGTGATGCCAATCCTGAGCGGACCATTCGACATGTTATTGGGCATATCAGTACCGCGCAACATCGTGTCACGGTTGCAAATATGGACCTCGCCAAGGACGTCGGGAGTGAAGTTCCTCATCATGCAGCCTATTGCGCACAGTATGAGTCGCAACACGACGTTCTGTGACTGCGCGAAAAGCATTGTTCTACATTATGGCCTTGCTGTCAGGGTTCCTCCGAGCCATAAACCGTTGGTAGAGGTCATCCACTGCAGTAGTAGCCCTTGGGTGGCCTGAGAGAGGCATGTCACCGACAGTTCTTGACTCTCTGTATGTTCTCCACGTCCAAACAACATCGCTTTGGTTCACTCCGAGCCACGTGGACACTTCCCTTGTTGAAAGCCCTTCCTAGCACAAAGTGACAATGCGGGCGCGATCGAACAACGGTATTGACTTTCTACGCATGGATGAACTACAGACAAAATGAGCCACGTACCTCCTTCCTGGTGGAATGATCGGCTGTCGGACCCCCTCCGTCTAACATGCACTGCTCATCCATGATTGTTAACATCTTTGGGCGGGTTTAGTGACATCTCTGAACAGTCAAAGAACTGTCTATGATACAATATCCACAGACAACTTCTATCTTAAAGAGTTCTGGGAACCTGGGTGATGCTATACTTTTTTTGATGTGTGTATTTTTTCTTTCGTAATGACTTCTTTTGCTTACACAAGAGTTGCGATTCTGGGTTTTGTTATTACGAAAATATGCACAAAAGTGTTCTTAAGGACCTGTACAATGTTACCCTTTCCATCTGGCAACGAGTAACAAACCGTGGCTTGCCGTCTGCTGTCATTGTGGTGTATCTACTGACCATGACGCCTTCGTTTCACACTTTTAGTGATCATTAAACGAATCAAATTAGATTTTTGTTTCACATAATGTTTGAGGGCATAAAAGTCTTGGAACAGAACTTTTCTTTGTTTGTATGGTTCACAAGCACACGAATGCTTGCACTTTTAGCTGGACTCAAATACTACGGGACACAGATTTATTTAGGCATCATACAAGCTAATAGTCTAACAGATAAGGCATTCTTTTGTAAAAATTCCGCAAAACGTGCAAATATTAAGTAATAACACTACATATTAGTAATTCGTAAGCCCTGCTCTTCACGCAATACAGGGCAGGTAGTTTAAACTGTGGAAATGGGCCAAAAAAAGAGGCTGTCAGTTACACTCGAACATACAACTTTATTATTTGATCAAACATTACAAGAACCCAAAAAAATATTTTTTAACACGCAGCTTTAATCTTTGGGACTTAATTACCTGCTGGAAGCTACTTTAATTTAAAAACGGATGAAGGCAAATAAAAGGCCAATAACTTAAAACGAAAGCATACTCAGAAATTTAAAAGCCAAGCCTTATACGATAACAGTTCTTTATTTAGGCTGAAGAACCAAAGTATCTGAGATTTTCAGAGCAAACAATTTGAATTCAAAATCGGCTGAAAGCCCACCACTTAAGGCTAAAGAACATCAATTTTTTTTTTTAAAAAAATGGCCTTGTATAAAACAGTTCTTAATTCGACAAAACTCAACCAAAACAGAAATTTAAAAGACAAAGGTTTATCTTAAAGCAGTTCTTGAGTTAGGCTGAAGGCCCAAAGTGTCAGACACTTCAAAAGCTAACAAGTTAAATTCAAATCGGCTGAAGGCCTAAGACTTAAAATTCAACAACATTAAAATTTTTAAAATACCAAAGGAATTACGTGAAACATTTCTTTGAACTAGGCTGAAGGCCTTAAGAGCAAAACAACTGAAACTCAAAATCGGCTGAAGGCCCAACACTTAAAATTCAACAACATTAATAACTTTAAAATGCCAAAGGTCTTACGTGTAACCTTTAAATTAGGCTAGAGGTCTAAGGAATTTTAAGCCTTAAGGGCCAAACAACCTTAATTTTTAAAAAATCGGCTAGAAACCATACAAGAACAAACAACAAGATGGAGAGAGATAGGCCAGATCAACGGTCAACACCCCGACACTTCGCTGCACAACAGGTTTAGCGCACTCGCAAAGGCCAAACTTCTCTCGAGGAAAGAATGTAAATAAAAAGGTGCGTCCGGAATAATCCAAGACCAAGCCCGTTTTATTGATTATATCATACCCCAAAATTAGATTAACGGGCAGTTCATTAACCAATGCTACAGACATAGGCCACGAAAAATCCCCGACCTATACCCTCCTCCGAACCCAAATGTACAGTGGCAAGACCTGGCCACTGGCCGCCCAACACATTTGCACCGACGAAGGAACCGACCGAAGTTTCGTGAGATGCCCAAATTCCAAAATCCACACGGAGCTCAATAATGAAAAGGAACTACCAGAATCCAAAAGAGCACAGACCTGCTCACCACCTACCCGAGAACAGTCGTAAGTCAAGGCGGGTGATGAGGGAGCGACAACCCGAGTACGCCAATGCCTGAAAGCTCGAATCCAACCCGGTGTCATCTATTGGCACTGGGTGCACCAGGCTGAACACAAGAGCGCACCAAATGAGCCGTACTGCCGCACCTGAAACAACACCGATGCTCCCTTTAGATAACTTCAGCGGATGTAGGTACTCCGGCATCAGAGGCGACGTCCCGCCCCTTAACCCGTGACGTACGCGGTTCTCAAGTGGTAATGCAGATACTGCTACAACCACGTCACGGAGCTCTTCCCAGGTTGACTGCTGATTACCAAGACAAAAGCCGACTTACCCGCAGCACGCATTCCCCTAAGAACGATACAGACCAATTTGTGTTCAGGTAAAGCTATCAGCCAGGCCTCAGAGGCTGAACTCTATCGACATACTGATGTAACTGCTCCTTAGCCCGCTACAGTTCCCAAATGTAGCGACGCTCAGGCTGTTTACGAACCCCGCCGATCAACATTTGCCTAATTACGAGTTCTCTTAATTGCCGCAAGGAAAGCCCTTCCGCCATGGCTCGCGAGAGGGGGTTCTGCAACTCGCCTCTAGCTAACGGGTACAACAACGACAAAATTACTTGGTGCGGAACTCGAAAAGCGGCAGCGTGTTGTTCTAAGCGAACCAATAACCACAATAATTGCCCTAAGTGATCAAGTCACTCCTCAACCAATTCAGTAATATCTCGAAAGGAATAGATCAGAGAATTAGGCACCTTAGCAAACACAGCATCTAACTTGACAGAGGCTGTCGCAGTACCACCTCCATGCTGGCTCTCACTTTCTTACTGACAGTGCAAGTCTATACCTTCAACCTTCCTCCCATCAAACTCCAAACACGTAAGCTTAAACAGTAATGCGCTTACCAGAGTTCTCAACTCAGTGGTTAATTATTTGTGATGATTTTCCAAATCTAACGTGCTCAAATAACCTCAAACAAAAACTCAGTTGCCGCTCCGGTCTCACCCACCACCGCCGGCGTGACGTCAACCGCCTGGAGAACGGCAGCGCACATACGGGTTACTAATTCCGGAACACTGCCCTCAATCTGTTGGAGCCTTATTGCCATCTCGTAAACAAGGTGGTCTTTACTGCGCAGGCCAATCCCCGAACACTGTCTGACTGCCATTACGGTAAGCACCTGAAAAAAAGTAACAGCCAAATCGATATGGTGCTACAGAACACAAACGAAAAAAGAGTGAAACTGACAGCAAACTACAATGGCAAGCACGAGCGCAAACCACGCTCTACTACCAGTGGTACGCCCAGCTCTTCTCGCAGGGCAGGACGGGTAATTTAAATTGCGGAAAGGTGTTTAAATTTATTATTTGATCAAACATTACAAGAGCCCAAAAAAAATCTTTTAACACACAGTTTGATCTTTGGGTCTTAATTACCGGATGGAAGCCACTTTAATTTAAAAACGGTTGAAGGCCAATGAAAGGCCAATAACTTAGAACGCAAGCATAATTAGAAATTTAAAAGCCAAGCCTTACCTTAGAACAGTTCTTTATTTAGGCAGAAGGCCCAAAGAATCTGAGATCTGCAGAGCAAATTCCAAATCGGCTTAAAGCCCAAAACTAAAGGCTAAAGATCATAATTTTTTTTTAAAAGAAAAAGGAAAAAACAAGGCCCTGTATAAGACAGTTCTTAATTCGGCAAAACTCAACCGAAACAGTAATTTAAAAGGCAAAGCTTTATCTTAAAACTTTTCTTTAGTTAGGGCGAAGGCCCAAAGAATCAGACACTTCAAAACCAAACAAGTTAAATTCAAAACGGCTGAAGTACTAACACTTAAAATTCAACAACATTAAAATTTTAAAATGCCAAAGGAATTACGTGAAACGTTTCTTTGAATTAGGCTGAAGGACTTAAGAGAAAAGAAACTCAAACGTAAAATCGGCTGAAGGCACAACACTTAAAATTCAACTACATTAAAACCTTTAAAATGCCAAATGTCTTACGTGAAACAGTTCTTTAAATTCGGCTGAAGGCCTAAAGAATCTTAAGCCGTAAGGGCAAAACAACTTTCATTTAAAAAAATCGGCTACAAGCCATACAAGTACAAACAAGAACGAATAAAAAAGGCAGTACACCCAATGGCGCTCAGATGTTTGATTGTCGGTCTGGAATTCGAACACTAATGCTCGTGTAGGTGAGGCAGGCAGTCGGGGCAACCATTCACGATCCGATGACAACCCAACCAACTGACAGTCAAGGCACCCACCGACAAGATAACTTACACTTCACCAAACCAGGGCACAACAGGGAGTTCAACGGAACAACGTAGAAGATATTGGCGCCCACAACCAATCACACATGGAGCTGTCAAACTACACACCGTGCTGGGCAGCAACACCACGATGAGTAAACTACACTGCCTGAAATTTACGTCAACGGCCAGGGCAGGTAACCGGAACGTCAACGGCCACAAGGCAGAAGATTCCGCTGGTGCACTTCAATTCAAATAACCAAATACAGTGAAACTCCACTGGAGCGTGGCTAGAATTTTCCAACTTGAAAACCACGTTGTTGCTCGCGGGAATATACCAAGAGCCGCAAAGAACTCCAAGCTACACAATGTGAACAGTTTTGACTTGCTGGTTGATTAAATCAAAACTCTACTTCCGTGTCCACGGTCGGTGAGCCACAGACCTCGTAGCAATGGGAACAGCGCAACACTCTCCGACACCGCGTAGAGGCCGCCTGCGGCCCCGGCCAAACTATAGTCTGTCTGTAAACTCAAGAGCAAGCAGCGCTTTTGGTGGGAGGAGTGGGTTTTCCCAGAGGAACGCTGCCACCGGCCTACAGGGGCACCCAAAATCTGTTGCCCGTTACCTATTTAGCGGTGTAGATCGGCGTGCAGTGACATACGTCGTTTCTGTTATTGGGATCTTAGTTGCCAGTGTCAGTCAGTCAACTTAGTATACTTACTGATGTACTTCGATATCCGGAAGTGATGGATAATCGTCTAGCACTGCATGAAAATGTGCAGAAGACGAAGAAGAGGAGGTATTTGCGGAGTAACGAGCTTTCGATCGTCTCTAATGTTATTACAGAGTGTATTAAAGAGGCAACCCAAAAAGAACTGTTGGCTGACATTACCAGTCCCAATAAATGACTGCAATTTATGCAAACGTCAGCCTCGTAGAATGGGACGCATAAGGAAGGAACGTGAAATTTAGCCGCATGGTTTACTGGAATCGCCGCGAAGGAAAACTATTAATCTTAGGAGGAAACCGATCGCTATAGACAGTTTCAAATCCACGTAAAACCTTTGATGCTTATGGAGCACAAAATCTCTGTCTCGGTCGCTATTCACCTGCTTCTAAGACATACTGCTTAAAACATATACGCAATAGCTATTCTAAACTTTGCTGAAACTTTATTCGAGACATGTACATCGATTCTGGACTTCTAAGCAAAAAGTTAGACATACGAGCAGCGTCACATATTGATTTTTAGTTTTGGGTAAGAACTTTATTTGTTAATCTACAGCAATATTATCCTCATAAAAATATTTCCCAATACATACTATATACTTGCGCTAGTGCTTTTTCCAATTTCCGAAATTCATTAGGAACTGTTTCTTCGGGATAGTTTATAGGTCTCTTAATAGTACATTTTAATCGCATCCATGCTTGTAAAACTGCTGTCCTTTAACGCCTGCTTTGAAATATTTATACCACTTGTATGCCTTTGGTTCAATGCCTCACCAAAAACAATATTTAACATTTCTAAAAATTTCATATACTTTCTTCCATAATTTTATCAAAATTTAATACAGGTTGTCGGATCTATTTTCATACAAAACAAATAATCATTGATGCTACCAAAACACACGTAACCTTTTAGACAGCTGACATCAGAGTAAATACCCAATATGCATAACATTGTACACATACTTTTGAGACAAGTTTAGGAAGACAGTGGCAAAAAAAGTAGTGCTAATCGGACTAATACAACACCCAAAATTATAAATTTCTGCTAAGTTTTTAAACACTCTTCGTGTTGCAAAATTTGTTAAGATTCAATGCAGTCCTTCGAAGAAAACTTCTGCCTTTTAATATAAGCACAAAGTAAGAGCAACCCTTAAATTATACAGATTGATTCCATTATATGGGGTTCGTTTCACGAATAGCAATAGAGGAACATCCAATACATTCACATGAACAAGCATTCGGTTCTATGTTTGTGGTATAGTCCTGACTTCCATTCTTATCTTAATATTAGTTGCTCTATAAAGTTGTTTTTAGAAAGAAGCTATCGTGTATTTTACTCCTTATTGTCCTAATGCATTTGTCTACAAATGAATGGGGTCAAGACGTATCTGTACTCGGCGTCGCCACAGATTTGAAGTGCGTCCTGGAGCAGGGCCGGTACTACGTTGTGAAACAGCCTGCAGAAGCGCCTTGTGACGTAGCAGGATAGGCAGATGGGGGACTAGCTCGCTCGCTCTTCAGACAGGCAGACTATACGTCCCGCGGAGAATTCTTCGCTGCTCCACGCCAAACGACCGACTGGTCGCACACCGCCCTGCAGGGAACAATAAGCACCAGGTCAAAGATAGTCCAAGGTACGAATATCGATACACACGGCAGCTGCCACCCGCTGAAGGAGAGGATAACAGCATAATCCCGATAACAGCGGGAGGCTAAACACAGAATTGCAACGCAGGTTTAATACAGCGCATAGCATGAACCAGCCACGGCTCAGTAATGAATATATAAAACACGCCTCTTCTGTAGGCGCAGTTTTTGCTTCTACTAACGAGGTGTTACAGGTCACGTAAGATTTTCCTTCACTTCGTAAAGGCTTTCTTTCATCACTAACTGATTCTCCCTATTTCTGCTTGTATCACTGTGTAAATTCATCATTTTCACAGAGTACTTTCGTGAGTTTAACAAACAAAACAAACTAACAGAATGTAGCTGCACAGTACTGTCGCAGACAATACTCGCAAACAATGGCAAAGCTTCGTGCCACTTAGTCCACTTACGCATCTCCTGTGGGCCGGCACAGACAGCTATTGCCATCTTTAGGGCCTTACACGCATTGTTAGAAATGATCGTAGCGAATAGCCCGCTTTCCAGGCAGTTGGCTATGGCACTTAGCACGGTTTCTTGGGTCTAATTCAAAAAAATTATTTTTGGCACTTAGTCCGTTATTCATTTCAACTCTACAGTCTATTGATTGTCGGGTTGCGTCAGGTGAGGAGAGATTATTATGACACCCATCCAAACTGAACTAGTGCATGCACTTCCTTCCAAATTTAACGCGATGTTCTAGCCACTAAATTAACGTCACATACTCTGCCAACCAGTGAAATTTGTTTCTTTCCTCCTTCCCTACATTGTGCTAAATATTTCCTTCGTCAGGCGTAAGCAGAACGTGAGTAAGGGCGTACAAATGCTCCCTGTGGAAGAAGAAAAAAAAATGATTCAAATGGCTCTGAGCACTATGGGACTTAACATCTGTGGTCATGAGACCCTTGAACTTAGAACTACTTAAACCTAACTAACCTAAAGACATCACAAACATCTACGCCCGAGGCAGCATTCGAACCGGCGACCGTAGCAGTCACGCGGTTCCGGACTGAGCGCCTAGAACAGCGAGACCACGCGGCCGGCGTGAAAGAAGATTTTTGGGTTATGTGTGGTTGCAAATATTTCGTGTTGGGATATTTCGTGTTGTCAGAACTGGTAAAAGAGACAGTAGCATTGTTTGTTTAGTCACTGCTTAGAATAAACATAATTATTTTGAATTTATTGCATATTGCATACACAATCCAATACGGTCACATACTTAAAGATACATGGCCTTGAAATTTCTGTAGATAGTCACACACATAAATATACTGAGAAAAATAAGCAGCATATGTGAGATAATACGAATACGATGTATGCACTGACAATGGCTATTCCATTGTCGAAATCAGTCTGTAACGAATTCAGATTATTCGTGACCGATCGCTGCATTCTTCCATTTGCATATCCAACGATCGTTATGCACTGGGTCCTATGTATTTCAACATTAATATAATCATTTTGATAATAAAACTTGGTTGTCACATAAATGAAATATCTTTTTTTGTAACAGGCCTACATGAATGCTTTTAAAAATTGCTGATACCACATTCGAGAGCACATTTTAAGTTACCAGATCCGTTAAGCCTGGAACGAGAAGTCAGGGGAAATAATTTTAGAAGCAGGCAAAATATAAATTATGTGAAACATCATACGTAGACGATTTATTTTGCAGTAGTTCTAGGCGCTAAAGCCTGGAACTGCGCGACCGCTACGGTCGCAGGTTTGAATCCTGCCTCGGGCGTGTACGTGTTAGGTTTAAGTATTTCTGAGTTATAGGGGACTGATGACCTCAGAAGTTAAGTCCCAGAGTGCTCTGAGCCATTTGAACCATTTTTTTGCAGTAGTTATGTCAAGATGAAGAGATTAAAGGCAAACGATGTGATAAAGAGGTAAACTGTACACTACAATATTATTAACTGATGACCTCAGAAGTTAAGTCCCAGAGTGCTCTGAGCCATTTGAACCATTTTTTTGCAGTAGTTATGTCAAGATGAAGAGATTAACGGCAAACGATGTGATAAAGAGGTAAACTCTACACTACAATATTATTAACTGTTCAGTGTGAGCAATAAAGACTTGATACTCGATAAGAGTCCTTTCTGCTACTGTTTCAGGGAGTAGAACGTTACTAGCTGTATCTTTTCCTAGAGAAGAGCTTTGTTAACGTGGAATTCTACCACACCGCGTCCACAATTTCAGTAATGTTCCTGAGACCGAGCTGGTGGTTTTTGCAAGTGAACGATGAGCAAAGGACTCAGCTCGTTACATTACAAAGCGCCCACAGCGAGCCGAGTTTCATCACGCTGAGGATCGGCTCGAGGGCGCAGCCCTTTGTGTTTAATTCCCGCAAACTGCTGCCACGGGCTGGCATCACACGAGCTCTGTTACACTGGTTGCACATTCCCCGGCGCCTTAGATGCAGGAATTCGTTACATACAGCAGCGCAACTAAAATGTGAGCGCTATGATCCCAGAACGTTCCTCGCTTGCTTCCCAGAAGCGCAGTCGCTTCAGCAACGTCGCTTCTTGTTTCCTGCGAGTCAGTAGTTCTCGGATTAATTAACCATATTGCACGGATGCAGTTTTTCTCCTACTCTGTTCAACCTGTATCCTGAAGAAGCTAGATTGACCGGCAAATAGAGTTTCAGAACCTGTACAGGCTGCAGAAGAATGAACTCCCGTGTTAGGGAAGCTCAGCCAAACGAAAGCAAGTAAGGTAGATCGTGTTTATTTTTATTACCTAAGAATGTACATACTGTCGTTTAAGATTATGCTGTATTAATGTGTTTTAAACAATACGTCACTCAAACAGCTGCCTCATTTGTTGATACATTGCTTGAGCCTCCGGCCGGGGTGGCCGAGCGTTTCTACGCGCTACAGTCTGGAACCGTGTGACTGCTACTGTCGCAGGTTCGAATCCTGCCTCGTCCATGGATGTGTGTGATGTCCGTAGATTAGTTAGGTTTAAGTAGTTAAGTTCTATGGGACTGATCACCTCAGATGTTAAGTCCCATAGTGCTCCGAGCCATTTGAACCATTGCTTGAGCTGTTCTCTGAAGCTGCTCACTACTGTACGAATCAAGTTAGACGTGATTACTGCAACTTCTTGAGTTATCATTTCCTTGAGGGTTTCTACAGTTTGACGGCGATGTTGGTACGCCCTGGACTTAGGGTAGTCCCACAGCACAAACTAAATAAAGAAGAAAAATAAGGAGTTCAAACCCGCCACCCCACAAAGTGCTCAAAATATTTAGGACGTTGCTACTGATTTTATCCTCAACACCTGTGTTGATATCCATGTCTCCACACAATATTAGGCTAGTTTTTGGCTGATACACTTTACAGGAGTTCAGTTAATTTGCGTAAGAAAATGTCCTCAGTACCACTTGATGGCCGGAACACATGCAGAGTGGTCAACCTCTTGTAGATGTCTAGCGCTCTTAGTTCACCAGCTCTCAATTACACTTGTTTATCTGCAGTAATTATGGTCCGATCTTATCTAGCTTTATAATGTGTGTCTCCTGTAATGTAAAATACTGATTCTCCAGCCTTGAAGAAACTTCTACACCAGCAACTTGAGCATTCAGTGACGATAACACTATACGCTTTTCTTTTATGATGCCTCTACCATTGTTCTGTAATGCGTACCATCGCACTGCCCCAAAACTGCAATTCAAATTGAAGCTGCTGTGATTTATTTTTAATAGACTGCCCGTTCTAATGAGAAATATATGATTTGTAGCAAATCTTTGTGACCTATAAGCACTCTTCTGCGATACATTCTGTCTTCTGTGTGCGCGATGAATACATCTCTAAACAGATTGAGACTTCTTTAACGTAGGGGAGCCTATTGTCGAGGTTTATCGCCAATAAGGTATTGTTCTCCTACCCACGAGAACAGGTATTCGACCATGTGTTGTCTCGTATCGACCTCTCACACTGTCTCTAAGTAACTCCACCAACCTTCCTTTTACATTCCAGTTAATGTGTAGTAGTCTTCACCTACACCAGTCCATTCGCACCTGGTCAGCAGTAATCAGTACCATCTCCAGCTTTCCATTGACTCGTCATAAAGCGCTGCCAAGACGAGCTCTACCATGTAGCCACAACCTCTCAGTTACGCTCACGATGGTGCCACCACCTACAGGAGTTACCTTACTGAGGTCATCAACGGTATAGTACACCCTGTCACTTGGCCAGGAATGCCCTTATTGCCAGTGATAATCTGCTTTTGATTTTTTCCATGGTTCGTCCATTATTGGTTATCTTGCTTCATAGGTAGCAGAATTTCTTAACTTCATTTACTTCTTCACCATCAATCCTGATGTTAAATTTTTCGCTGTTTTCGTTTCTACTACTTCTGATGACTTTCGTAGTTTTTGATTTTCTCCTAATTCATATTCTGTACTCATTAGACTGTCCATTTCATTCAAGAAGCCTTGCAAATCTCCTTCAATTCATTAAGGATAGGAACGTCATCAGCGAATGTTAACACTGATATTTGCACGCTGATTTTTAATCCTACTTTAGAACTCTTCTTTTATTTCTGGCATTGCTTCTTCAACCTATATATTGAACAGTAGCGGTGAAAGGCTGCCTTCCTCTCTTACACCCTTATACACCAATTTTAATCCGTGCGGTTCGTTCTTGCTCTTTCACAATTACTGTTACTCTTGGTTCTTGTACAGATTGTATATCAGCCGTCTTTCGCTACAATTTACCTACTTCCTTCTCAGGATTTCGAACATCTTGTGCGATTTCACATTGTCTAATGCTTTTTCCAGGTCTACAAATTCTATGAGCGTATCCGGAGTTTTCTTCAATTTTTCTTCCATTGTCAGCTGCAATGTCAGAACTGCCCCTTGATGCCCTAAAGCTACACTGATCGTTATCTAACAGATCGTCAATTTTCTTTTTGGCTCTTCTGTATACTACGACTATCCGAGCACGACTCACAGTCAAACCCAGATTTCCATACGCCGCTAACCACCTGTCAACAACTTGTACTCGGACACCGATTATGTACAGGATGTCCCACTCATACCTCCCTGATTTGAAGGACCCAGGACAAAAAAATCACACTAGATACGACAGTGAAAAATGCACCACATTATAGAGCATCTCAAAGAATTTATGATCCGACGTCAGAAGTGCCACGTATCGTCGCCAGAGTGCGCTCATTTGGCAGTTTCATGACGGGTTCTTTGTAACCCCTCCAAGCGTTCTTCCCACTTCATTGCCACTAGTGAAACAATTTGTGACAGCAGCTCCAAGTACCCCACTGCATACATTCCTATGACAACTCCAATTCTTTTCCACTCATGGTCAAAAGCTACTATGCGATTTATTTCTTAAACTTATTACACAGTAGAGTATCACACTTCCAAAATTTTAATGCGACTTCATTATGTCTGTCAGTGTAATATAAACCTAAATCGTTCAGCCATCAAGGAACTGGAGACCATTGATAGCATTAAGCGGGCGTGGGTGACAGTCATCCGGGGGTACGTCGACAGGTCTTAGACGACTTAAGAAATGGGATCTGTAAACTTCAACAGTATAGAAACGTTTTCATGAGGCGAGCTGCCTTGCAGCCAAACTATAAGACATTGTATAATATTGACGATATTCTCATCATAACAGTTCCACGGAGCGACACCGAGAGTCCAGAATATTAGTAGAGGAACTTGAAAACGAACTGTTAACTCTGCGTTGAACCGGAATTAATTTATCAGTGTACCAAACAACACAAAACAAAACATCTCAATCAAAACGTCATTTTAGAATCTAGGTAGTGAGCCAGTTACGAAAGAGGAGCATACTTCTACCTTGGACTTTCAACTTACAATAACGAGCTTTGGATAAGTGTTACTGATTGTGGGAAAACCCCCAGATGACTAAAGGGTCACATTTTGCCTAGATTTAAATTTCAATATTTACAACAAGATGGTATTCAAGTCAGGAGCACACGGTTCAGTTGATACGAAAAGAATAAACGTCTGTAATGATTTGGTCATTAACTGAGTATCAGTCACTTACATCTCATGATGAATCGTGTTAAACGTGCAAGTGTAATTCTCAGTGATAACTTGTAATGTTAGTGTTGTTTCGGAAGACTATGTGTGATTCAAAAACAGGGGAGAAATTTGTAGAAAACTCACTGTAAGCGTATCAGGTTATCATTTATTGTGGAAACATATTAAATAGCAATGCAGCTGTTGAAATATACGTGCAGCTAGGTGCTATGCAGGTGCACCCATACGAGGCTCGTCTACTGCCTGTGTCAACATTTGTTGTTTTCCACTCACACGGGAAGCAGCTGAAAAGAGCAGGATCGAAAGTCCAGTGAAATAACTCTAGTACAGCCGACAAATTACTGACATGTCACTGATTAAAAGACGCCTCAGCTATCAATTCAGAGAAGAGACATGTATCAACCTTCTTGATTAATTCATAGCTGACCTCTCATATCCTGAAAGAATGCCAGAAAGACACAGCTTATGTTCCGTAACGAGACAACTTACGTATTCCTTGTGTAAGGGAAAAAACATTCGTATGTTAATTTTCTGGCCCTCATGCATAATTTAAGCGACACTCTTCTTTCAAACTTGTCACGTAGCACGGTGGATAGAAAAAAGAAATGAAAAGCAACATCTCTGCTCGTGTACCATTACTGCTACATTTCGAGTGCCCTTTTACATTTTAATGTTGCAAACGAGAGCTTAAGTTAGCTAACCATTGCAATTAATTTGTAGCGGACATTTAGCGGCATCAGTAAGTGCAAGCGATGTACGGTTAGATCTTGTATAAACTTTCTAAGCAAATGCTCCATAAAATTTCTGTTAACGAGAAAAGTTAATGTATTTGTATAATCAGATGGTCTTTCCATTTCGGGCAAGTCAGGCAGGACACTAAAAGTATCAAATACCATACGGATATGAATGGAGGTAGTAGTTAAGACACGTTTGTAGCCTATCCCTCACGTTATTTAATCTGTACTCGCAAAGTAGTAAAAGAAACCAAGAATATATTTGTAGCAGAACAGGAAGCAGTTTTGTGTGTGTGATTTCACAAAGTTCAAATGGCTCTGAGCACTATGGGACTCAAGATCTGAGGTCATCAGTCCCCTAGAACTTTGAACAACTCAAACCTAACTAACCTAAGGACATCACACACATCCATGCCCGTGGCGCGATTCGAACCAGTGACCGTAGCAGTCGCTCGGTCCCGGACTAAAACGCCTAGAAGCGCTCGGCCACAGCGGCCAGCTGTGTGTGATTCATGAATATAAATTCCGAGATAGTGCTAACGGAGGACCATGCCATGTATAACTGTGTATAGCATTTCACATGAGTTTTATACTAATTATAGGCATTATTCGCCCTAATCCATTGTACACCTGAGGATGAGCACATCCTAAAAACTCGTTAGTGGTATTCATTTACCACTTACGTACTCCTTACATAAGAGAACACAATATTCGTGTGATAATTTTTGCCCTCATGCATAACTTAAGCCAAACTTTCCCCTCAAAACCAGCCTACTGAGACGAATGTGTGGAGTACAGACGACCACAGGGAAAAATGGAAATTTGTACTAAGTTCTGTGGGGCCAAAGTGCTGAGGTCATCGGTCCTCAGACTTACACACTACTTAATCTAACTTAAACTTACACTAAGGTCAACAAACACACCCATGTCCAAGGGAGGACTCGAACCTCCGACTGAGGGAGCAGCTCGAACCGTGGCAAGGCGATTACAGAGGGATCAGTGAAGGCACCAGCAAACGTGATTTTTTTTTCCGAGTCGACCAAGTCGAGGACTTTTCTTGTTTGCCACGGGCTGTTTACAGTCCCTGCTCCCGATCATGAACCATCTGCAACGTGCGGGAAACCTAAATCTCTACGTGGCATCAAAATTGAATCACGTGGGACAGGTCCTCCTCCTAACGCCGGCGATAGGTCGCAGAATTCAGGCGGCCTTCACTTATTTCCTATCCACAGGGATGCATATTTGAAGTACACAACTAGCCATTAAAATTGCTACACCACGAAGATGACGTGTTGCAGACGGGAAATTTAACCGACAGGAAGATGATGGTGTGATATGCAAATGATTAGCTTTTCAGAGCACTCACAAGAGGTTGGCGCCGGTGGCGACACCTACAACGTATTGACATGAAGAAAGTTTTCAACCGATTTCTCATACAAAAACAGCAGTTGACCGGCGTTTCCTGGTGAAACGTTGTTGTGATATCTCGTGTAAGCAGGAGAAATGCGTACCATCAAGTGTTCGACTTTGATAAAGGTCGGCTTGAACCTATCACGATTGCGGTTTATCGTATCGCGACATTGCTGTTCGGGTTGGTCGTGATCCAATGACTGTTAGCACAATATGGAATCGGTGGGTTCAGAAGGGCAATACGGAACGCCGTGCTGGATCCCAACGGCCTCGTATGACTAGCAGTCGAGATGACAGGCATCTTATCCGCATGGCAGTAACGGATCGTGCAGCCATGTCTCGATCCCTGAGTCAACAGATGTGGACGTTTGCAAGACAACAACCATGTGCACGAACAGTTCGACGACGTTTGCAGCAGCATGGACTATCAGCTCGGAGACCATGGCTGCGGTTACCCTTGACGGTGCATCACAGATAGGAGCGTCTGCGATGGTGTACTCAACGACGAACCTGTGTGCACGAATGGCAAAACGTCATTTGTTCGGATGAATTCAGTTTCTGTTTACAGCATCACGATGGTCGCATCCGTGGTTGGCAACATCGCGGTGAACGCACATTGGAAGCGTGTATTCGTCATAGCCATACTGGCGTATCAACCGGCGTGATGGTATGGGGTGCCAATGGTTACACATCTCGGTCACCTCTTGTTCGCATTGACGGCACACTGAACGGTGGACGTTACATTTAAGATGTGTTACGACCCGTGGCTCTACCCTTTATTAGATCCCTGCGAAACCCTACATTTCAGCAGGATAATGCACGACCGCATGTTGCACGTCCTAAACGAGCCTTTCTCGATACAGAATATGTTCGACTGCCGCCCTGGCAGGCACATCCTCCAGATCTCTCACTAATTGAAAACGTCTGGTCAATGGTGGCCGAGCAACTGGCTCGTCACAATACACCAGTTACTACTTTTGATGAATTGTGGTATCGTGTTGAAACTGTGTGGGGAGCTGGGCCTGTACGCGCCATCCAAGCACTGTTTGACTCAATGCCCAGGCATATCAAGGCCGTTATTACGGCCAGATGCGATTGTTCTGGGTACTGATTTATCAGCTCACGGCGGAGCTCTCCCATGCATCGACATTCATTGTATGTGGCCACAGATCTCCCCACAACGCAGCCGCCAAATGTGAAAGATTTTTTGCACCCTCCTGTGGACAGTTACGCATAATGTGGAAGAAACCAAGTACCCGACTGTCAACTGGCCATGAGTGTGGATAACGACACAGCAATACTTTCTGCCAAACACAGTGCTCCCGCCCAAGTCACCGACAAAATATTATTAAGAGACGCCGGCTCCACGCTGTCGGATTCATGGACTCCGCAATGCTCCCCTATAACCGCCTCCTGGACATCGACGAACATCGCTTCACACGAGTGTCGTCAAATACATGGTTCAAGGGAATGACAAACAACAAAATGTTCGGTGAAGGGGAGGAAGTGGAGCTTGATTACTGGTGGTACCTGCAAAATGCTCACAACGCTCTTGAATGCACACCGAGGTACCGCACGCTCTTTGCATATTATTTGCGCAATGTTTTCGTAGAACCCCGCTAGTAGGAGAATAGGAGGCTCAATGTAATGTACCGTGCAGCAACACATCGAAGAGAAAATGACCGAATTGCAAGTAACGTGAAAGAAAAGAGACTCGCTGATTCAAGGAAGGTAGCATTTATTGTGGTATTAGCAACGCAGCATGAGTCTGTAGTAAATGTTTCAGACGACATTGTTGGAAATAGAAAACGGCAATGGCGGTTCGCAAGAGACCACTAGTGGCACCATTTCTTGAAGAAAAATTATTTTAGCTAAAGTAGGGCAAGCAATATACAAAGCTATTTCAGTTTATGCTTTTAATCATGTTTTTATTATAGTATTATGTGTTACAGCTTTTTTACGTCTGCTCATATACTAATTACAAATGTTGTTGTTGTGGTCTTCAGTCATGAGACTGGATTGATGCAGCTCTCCATGCTACTCTATCCTGTGCAAGGTTCTTCATCTCCCAGTACCTACAGCAGCCTACATCCTTCTGAATCTGCTTAGTGTATTCATCTCTTGGTCTCCCTCTACGAATTTTACTCTCCACGCTGCCCTCCAGTACTAAATTTGTGATCTCTTGATGCCTCAGAACATGTCCTACCAACCGATACCTTCTTCTTGTCAAGTTGTGCCACAAACTCCTCTTCTCCCCAATTCTATTCAATACCTCCTCATTAGTTATGTTATATACCCATCTAATGTTCAGCATTCTCCTGTAGCACCACATTTCGAAAGCTTATGTTCTCTTCTTGTCTAACCTAATCACAAAGATTCAATTATATAAATAAATAAAAAACAAACTGGAGCCTACCGCCTTGGGAGAATTTCTGGGAATAGGCGCAACGCCTAAAGGGGGTTAATCCATTTCTCTCTCTCTTCTGGTATCTGTACGATTATTGATTGTTGTGACCCTAAAATACGGCTGTTGACTGCAGCGTTGTATATTTGTATTGGCAAATGGATAACCAAGTTCACGGTGTTCAATCCCAGTTGCAGGTAGCTCCCTACCAAGGGGCTTTGTGTCTCATATAATTAATGACCGAATTACTTTTAAAAAAAGAGGGTACCGTATTTGATTAGTAATTGTAACGTTCACGGTACCGCTTGAATTCTGATTCAACGTCATCAGCAATAGCGAAGACGTCCGGCGTAAGAAGTCACCCTCGTTCTGCCAACGGGTTTGTCAAAGACGACGAAGGAGCGGACAGAGGTTCAGGGCACTCTCTTGCCCTTGAGGTGGGAAACTTCCTCTAAAAGACGGAAGAATCACCAACGATTAAAGGCATGAGGAAACAAATGGCAATGGAAACCACTCCATTAAAGACACATAATATGTCTCCATAGGACATGTGGCCTGTAATTGAAAAAAAAAAAGTCATGATAGTTTCTCCACTGTCAAAACATTCCGGGCTAGCCCCTCATTCGGATCTTCTGGAGAGGACTGCCAAGGGGATATGACCATAAGGAAAAGACTGAATAACCAACGAAAGGATAACATTCTAAGAGTCGGGTCGTGGAATTTCAGAAGGGAATTGCTTAAGCTCAATCTAGATGTAGTGCGGGTGAGTGAAATGGAATGGAAAGAAGGTATGAGTTAAGCAGCATTTCGCACACATTTAAGTATATGACCGAATGACTTAGCATTCAAGAATTGTGAAACGAGCCCTGTCGTTTAGGACCGTGTGCCACAAAGAGTGCAGATTCATCAGGAGATGGGGATACTCATAGACATGTATTTTCCATTGAGGTCTACGTGCTGTAGTGTGCGAGTGAGACAGACGAGAAATTACGTCCTAGGGAAACACAGTAGAAGCCGTTTGTGGCCAAGGAGATGTTGCACTGTTAAATATGGCGAACCTAAAATCGGCCATAAAGAGAACTATTTATGGAAACTATTTAATTCTGTAGCAATACAGGGCATGAAGCCGCAGTAATTTTAGTGTACCACCCTAAATAAGTTTTCGTGGTAATCCACATAAAACTTGAATACTGATCATATCTATAATAGTTTAGGATTGACTGTTAAAGTGAAATTAACAAGTTTTGTAACAAAGACCTGAATGCGTTGGTCGACCTTAACGATCACCATTTCATACAGAAGCGCATCATTAAAATCACAAATATTGTAAATATCAACTCTGTGACTTTATTAGTGTAAAAGATATAGTAAATTTAAATTATCATAATTTTCAGTTAAGCATCAGATCATCATTTCCTCCACACAAAACACATTGAACGATTACAGCATGACACCGTATTGAATGATTACGTAATAGAATATTTGCTGTAAAGTTTGGTGCATAATAGTTACTTTCGTTCTTTATTTATTTATCGCAAAGCACATTGGTGCAAAGCTACTGGCCGTGACATTCAAAGTTAAACTGGAAAATGTACTGGTTTTATGTTAAAGAACTTAACGTTTATTATGTAATGGATATTATTGTAACTTTATTTAGAACGTGGAAGTGGACAAGCTTTGATTATTTAAATATGTTAAAATGTAAAATACTGTAGAATAAGCTGTAGCCAATCTGATGGTCGGCTTCAGGAAAGGGAACTGCCCTAGTCAGTTGAGCGAGGATGTTCGGCGCGTGGGAAACGCGGCCGGGGACAGGGAGAGGGACAGTGCTGGCTGGAGACACCAAGGGATACATTCGGACTGAGACGCGAAAGCGGACGGTCGGTCCTTAGGTAGCTAGGAAGTGAAACGACTTAGAAAATGTCGAGTTGTGTGGTATCGCGGGACTTGGTGTCTGAGCGGTGAGCAGCCGCGCGCCTGGTGTGAACTTTTCGCGTAGATAACTTGTATTTCGCGATGAGATTGTGAATGATGGAACTGTGTCAAATGGACATGCGCTAGAGTGCAACAGTAACTCTAAATGCGACCACTTGCGCTATTAGTTTGCTTTGTGGATCCAAATAATATAAATCTTAGTCATATAGGTAGGGCAATTGCAAATGTTAATGCTAAATGTCTTGTTCTAGTAAAAATATAAGGGAATAATCCTATAAAATTGTTAAATAATATTGTAATAAATATTGAGATGAAAATGAATGTTGTTCCATTAAATGATTTTGGTCCAAGTAGTGTTTTAAATTCATTATGTAAGGTTAAATTTAGTTTATTTCAGATAATGTTAATTCGTGATGGTGTAAGTCAAAATAATGATGGGATTAATAATAGTCCTAGAAATGTTCTAGTTAAATTTAATGATAAATTAAAGATGTTAGTTGATGGGTCAAATGTTGAGAATAAATTTGTTATCATTTTCAATTTAAGTTTTCTATTTCAATTGTTCCTTTTTCTGCTCTTTTAATAAGATTAGGCTTAAATGAGAAGAAGTTTATTTGATTAAACAAGATTAATGTAGCTGAAAATATGATGAATAGTGAGAATCATATAAGAGGGGATATTTGAGGGATTTGGATATAATTTCCCCATCAGAAGTAGTCGTTAATTTACTATTATTTGGTTTAAGAGACCATTACTTACTTTCAGTCATCTGATGAATTTCAAGGTGTACTAATCTTGTTTAGTTATTTTAGATTGACATTCTAATGTTATTTATTTTAACTAACTCCTTAAATTATCTTAGATAATCACTTAATAAATAAATTTACTGAAGTTCTTTCAATTACAATTGGTATAAATCTGTGGTTTGCTCCACAGATTTCTGAGCATTGTCCAAAGAATAATCCAGGTCGATTTATTGTAAATGTTCCTTGATTTAATCGCAACTGTGTGGCCTACGTCATCTATAGGTCGTTAATTTAGCTCCCGATTTTATTGTTACTGTTATTATATGTTATGTTAACTTTGTATTTCCCAAACTTGCCATCAGCGAGGCAATTTAACAAAAGGGTCACAAGTGGCTAATTTAGAGCGTTTAGTGCCAGCCCCTAGAGGAGTTTGGGCCAAGACATTTCGACGAAGGGGAACCGGATGTCAGCCCGAACATCTTTGGGCTGTCAGCTCGCAAAGACAAGGATTTCTGGTCATATGAGTGTAGGATAATATCAACAGCTACAGTAAATCACATATGGAGAGTAGGATTCGTTACTTGAGAGTGTTACTGTGAATAATTCAGTGACAGGGTTGCTCTCATCAGAATCGGCAACAATAGTTCCAGTATACTAGCTGACGGCGGAAGCGGAAGATGAAGAGGTAGAATAAGTATAGGACGATACGGGTGGGACTAGAGGGAAAGGTTACAGGAGAATGTAGTCTTGTCACCACGACTGAGGAAGGAGAAAGACTAATTGAGTTCTGATATAAACCTCACCTAGCAACAGCGAATACACTGTTCATGGATGAGGAGAGGAGGCGGTACACTTGGAACAGGCCGGGAGATCGAGGAAGATTTGAGTTAGATTGTATCTTCATCAGGTAATCAGATCAAAATTTAGAAATAATTAGGAGTAAGCTAAAGTTTAAGACACTAGCCAGGAGAAATAAATTCGCAAAGAAGTGGGATACGGAAGTACTATGGAATTAATACATCCTCTTGACGTTGTCTGAGGCTATAGATACTGAGACAATAAATAGCTAGGTAGGCAGAACAGTTGAAGAAAAATGGACATCTACACTCCTGGAAATGGAAAATAGAACACATTGACACCGGTGTGTCAGACCCACCATACTTGCTCCGGACACTGCGAGAGGGCTGTACAAGCAATGATCACACGCACGGCACAGCGGACACACCAGGAACCGCGGTGTTGGCCGTCGAATGGCGCTAGCTGCGCAGCATTTGTGCACCGCCGCCATCAGTGTCAGCCAGTTTGCCGTGGCATACGGAGCTTCATCGCAGTCTTTAACACTGGTAGCATGCCGCGACAGCGTGGACGTGAACCGTATGTGCAGTTGACGGACTTTGAGCGAGGGCGTATAGTGGGCAGGCGGGAGGCCGGGTGGACGTACCGCCGAATTGCTCAACACGTGGGGCGTGGGGTCTCTACAGTACATCGATGTTGTCGCCAGTGGTCGGCGGCAGGTGCACGTGCCCGTCGACCTGGGACCGGACCGCAGCGACGCAAGGATGCACGCCAAGCCGTAGGATCCTATGCAGTGCCGTAGGGGACCGCACCGCCACTTCCCAGCAAATTAGGGACACTGTTGCTCCTGGGGTATCGGTGAGGACCATTCGCAACCGTCTCCATGAAGCTGGGCTACGGTCCCGCACACCGTTAGGCCGTCTTCTGCTCACGCCCCAAGATCGTGCAGCCCGCCTCCAGTGGTGTCGCGACAGGCGTGAATGGCGGGACGAATGGAGACGTGTCGTCTTAAGCGATGAGAGTCGCTTCTGCCTTGGTGCCATTGATGGTCGTATGCGTGTTTGGCGCCTTGCAGGTGAGCGCCACAATCAGGACTGCATACGACCGAGGCACACAGGGCCAACACCCGGCATCATGGTGTGGGGAGCGATCTCCTACACTGGCCGTACACCTCTGGTGATCGTCGAGGGGACACTGAATAGTGCACGGTACATCCAAACCGTCATCGAACCCATCGTTCTACCATTCCTAGACCGGCAAGGGAACTTGTTGTTCCAACAGGACAATGCTCGTCCGCGTGTATCCCGTGCCACCCAACGTGCTCTAGAAGGTGCTAGTCAAATACCCTGGCCAGCAAGATCTCCGGATCTGTCCCCCATTGAGCATGTTTGGGACTGGATGAAGCGTCGTCTCACGCGGTCTGCACGTTCAGCACGAACGCTGGTCCAACTGAGGCGCCAGGTGGAAATGGCATAGCAAGCCGTTCTTTTGCCTGTGTCTATGTGCCTGTGGTTCTGTCAGTGTGATCATGTGATGTATCTGACCCCAGGAATGTGTCAATAAAGTTTCCCCTTCCTGGGACAATGAATTCACTGTGTTCTTATTTCAATTTCCAGGAGTGTATAAAAAGGGCTCTCACAGAAGCTGGAGAGAAACGTTGGTATAAGGAAGGTAGCTCCGAAGACATCAAGCGTAACAGAAAAAAATGCTTATGTTGCTCGACTAAAGAAGTGAGTTCAAAAACACCCTGCGAAATTCGGGAATACATAAATATAAGTCATTTAGGAATGAAATAATTAGTGATTTAAAGCTAAGCCAAACTGGTTGCGTGAAATTAAAACAAAGGGTGGTAAGATTAAGAGTGTGATGGGAATTTCACTGTTAAATGCAGAGAAGAAACTGGGTAGGTGGAAAGAGAACATTGAGGACCTCTATGTGCTGGAGAATTTATCTTATTACGTGGTAGCAGAAGACATTAGAGTCGATAGGGAAAATGGAAGTGATCCAGTATAAGAATTTAGTACAGACCTGGAAGGCTTAAAATCAAAAAATGAGAAGAGAAAGATATCATCGTAATTTCTAAAATCGTTAGGGAAGCGAAAACCAAACGATTATTCATGTTGATATAAAGAATGTATGAGAATGGAAATATACCATCAGACTTTCAGGATTGCAAGAGCCGACGAGTGCGAGAATTACTGCACTGTCAGTTTAACAGCTCATGCACCCAGTTTGCTACATGCTCGTTTCGAGCCTCCGGGCTATCACAATATAAGGGCCTTTCCCATTGCGCACGCAGACAGCAAGATCACTGATGCCACTTGCACCGTGCGTGTGTCTGACTAGCAGTCATTACTGGCCAGGTGATAGTGCTATCGCCTGGGCGGGTTGACATAGACAGCAGGTCGGTGGTCATAGTGTTCAGTGTGTACTAGCAGATTTTCTTGTCTAATTTGCCAGTTCTCGATGTTTATGGCAAACAATTAATAGTCCTGTACGACGGGAGTTCAATAAGTAATGCGACACATATTTGTTTTCATAGCAGGTTAGTTTCATTCAGAATTATTATTACCACTCTTTTGGTTTGAAAGCCCTATTTGTCAACATAATCTCCATTTAAAGCGACAGGCCTTTGCTGGGAAGATGCCAGCATGGTACCACTGTACTGGTCGATATAGGAACCAACATCTTTCTGCGTCAGTAACGTCCTAATTACCCACGCACTGCTTCTCGCGGAGTGCGTCCTTCACTGGGTCAAACAGATGGATGTCCGAAGTGCAACATCCTGTCTGTAAGGTGGTTGAGGAAGAAAGTTTCGTGACTTCATCTCGTGTATGAAGCCTTGAAGCCCTGCGTTGTCATAGAGAAGGAGAAGTTCCTTAACATTTTTGTGGCGGAAACACACTGAAGTTGTTATTTTTATGTTCTGAGGGTAGCACAAATACACTTCATACATGATCGTTGCACGATGAGGGAGGACATCAAACGGAATATCGACGACAGAAACCGAGAAGACGGCAGCCATTTCTTTACCTGCTGCGGGTGCGGCTTCGGTCTTTCTCTTCGATAGAGAAAGTGTGGCGCAACTCTATGAATTGCCGGTTACTTCATGTTAGTTGTGATGAACCCATGTTTCATCGCTTTTGACGATGTTCGACATAAAATTTTCACGATTAACATGGAGACGCCCAAGCAATTCCACACAGAATTTTGTTGGTCTTTCTACATCTACATCTACACCTACATTTATACTCCGCAAGCCACCCAACGGTGTGTGGCAGAGGGCACTTAACGCACCCACTGTCATTACCTCCCCTTCCTGTTCCAATCGCGCATGGTTCGCGGGAAGAACGACTGCCGGAAAGCCTCCGTGCGCGGTCGAATCTCTCTAATTTTACGTTCGTGATCTCCTCGGGAGGTATAAGTAGGGGGAAATAATATATTCGATACCTCATCCAGAAACGCACCCTCTCGAAACCTGGACAGCAAGCTACTCAGCGACGCAGAGTGCCTCTCTTGCAGAGTCTGCTACGTGAGTTTGCCAAACATCTTACCAAATAACCTTGTGACGAAACGCGCCGTTCTTCTTTGGATCTTCTCTATCTCCTCCGTCAACCCGATCTGGTACGGATCCCACACTGATGAGCAATACTCAAGTATAGGTCGAACGAGTGTTTTGTAAGCCACCTCCTTTGTTGATTGACTACATTTTCTAAGGACTCTCCCAATGAATCTCAACCTGGCAACCGCCTTACCAACAATTAACTTTATATGATAGTTCCACTTCAAATCGTTCCGTACACATACTCCCAGATATTTTACAGAAGTAACTACTACCATTGGTTTTCGTTCCGCTATCATGTTGTTGTTGTTGTCTTCAGTCCCGAGACTGGTTTGATGCAGCTCTCCATGCTACTCTATCCTGTGCAAGCTGCTTCATCTCCCAGTACCTACTGCAACCTACATCCTTCTGAATCTGCTTAGTGTACTCATCTCTCGGTCTCCCTCTACGATTTTTACCCTCCACGCTGCCCTCCAATGCTAAATTTGTGATCCCTTGATGCCTCAAAACATGTCCTACCAACCGATCCCTTCTTCTAGTCAAGTTGTGCCACAAACTTCTCTTCTCCCCAATCCTATTCAATACCTCCTCATTAGTTACGTGATCTATCCACCTTATCTTCAGTATTCTTCTGTAGCACCACATTTCAAAAGCTTCTATTCTCTTCTTGTCCAAACTAGTTATCGTCCATGTTTCACTTCCATACATGGCTACACTCCAAACAAATACTTTCAGAAACGACTTCCTGATACATAAATCTATATTCGATGTTAACAAATTTCTCTTCTTCAGAAACGCTTTCCTTGCCATTGCCAGTCTACATTTTATATCCTCTCTACTTCGACCATCATCAGTTATTTTACTTCCTAAATAGCAAAACTCCTTTACAACTTTAAGTGTCTCATTTCCTAATCTAATTCCCTCAGCATCACCCGATTTAATTTGACTACATTCCATTATCCTCGTTTTGCTTTTGTTAATGTTCATCTTATATCCTCCTTTCAAGACACTGTCCATTCCGTTCAACTGCTCTTCCAAGTCCTTTGCCGTCTCTGACAGAATTACAATGTCATCGGCGAACCTCAAAGTTTTTACTTCGTCTCCATGAATTTTAATACCTACTCCAAATTTTTCTTTTGTTTCCTTTACTGCTTGCTCAATATACAGATTGAATAACATCGGGGAGAGGCTACAACCCTGTCTCACTCCTTTCCCAACCACTGCTTCCCTTTCATGCCCCTCGACTCTTATTACTGCCATCTGGTTTCTGTACAAATTATAAATAGCCTTTCGCTCCCTGTATTTTACCCCTGCCACCTTTAGAATTTGAAAAAGAGTATTCCAGTCAACATTGTCAAAAGCTTTCTCTAAGTCTACAAATGCTAGAAACGTAGGTTTGCCTTTTCTTAATCTTTCTTCTAAGATAAGTCGTAAGGTCAGTATTGCCTCACGTGTTCCAACATTTCGACGGAATCCAAACTGATCCTCCCCGAGGTCTGCATCTACCAGTTTTTCCATTCGTCTGTAAAGAATTCGCGTTAGTATTTTGCAGCCGTGGCTTATTAAACTGATAGTTCGGTAATTTTCACATCTGTCAGCACCTGCTTTCTTTGGGATTGGAATTATTATATTCTTCTTGAAGTCTGAGGGTATTTCTCCTGTCTCATACATCTTGCTCACCAGCTGGTAGAGTTTTGTCATGACTGGCTCTCCCAAGGCCGTCAGTAGTTCTAATGGAATGTTGTCTACTCCGGGGGCCTTGTTTCGACTCAGGTCTTTCAGTGCTCTGTCAAACTCTTCACGCAGTATCGTATCTCCCATTTCGTCTTCATATACATCCTCTTCTATTTCCATAATATTGTCCTCAAGTACATCGCCCTTGTATAACCCTTCTATATACTCCTTCCACCTTTCTGCCTTCCCTTCTTTGCTTAGAACTGGGCTGCCATCTGACCTCTTGATATTCATACACGTGGTTCTCTTCTCTCCAAAGGTCTCTTTAATTTTCCTGTAGGCAGTATCTATCTTACCCCTAGTGAGATAAGCTTCTACATCCTTACATTTGTCCTCTAGCCATCCCTGTTTAGCCATTTTGCACTTCCTGTCGATCTCATTTTTGAGACGTTTGTATTCCTTTTTGCCTGCTTCATTTACTGCATTTTTATATTTTCTCCTTTCATCAATTAAATTCAATATTTCTTCTGTTACCCAAGGATTTCTAGCAGCCCTCGTCTTTGTACCTACTTTATCCTCTGCTGCCTTCACTACTACATCCCTCAGAGCTACCCATTCTTCTTCTACTGTATTTCTTTCCCCTATTCCTGTCAATTGTTCCCTTATGCTCTCTCTGAAACTCTGTACAACCTCTGGTTCTTTCAGTTTATCCAGGTCCCATCTCCTTAATTTCTCACATTTTTGCAGTTTCTTCAGTTTTAATCTACAGGTCATAACCAATAGATTGTGGTCAGAGTCCACATCTGCCCCTGGAAATGTCTTACAACTTAAAACCTGGTTCCTAAATCTCTGTCTTACCATTATATAATCTATCTGATACCTTTTAGTATCTCCAGGGTTCTTCCACGTATACAACCTTCTTTCATGATTCTTAAACCAAGTGTTAGCTATGATTAAGTTGTGCTCTGTGCAAAATTCTACTAGGCGGCTTCCTCTTTCATTTCTTAGCCCCAATCCATATTCACCTACTATGTTTCCTTCTCTCCCTTTTCCTACACTCGAATTCCAGTCACCCATTACTATTAAATTTTCGTCTCCCTTCACTATCTGAATAATTTCTTTTATTTCATCGTACATTTCTTCAATTTCTTCATCATCTGCAGAGCTAGTTGGCATATAAACTTGTACTACTGTAGTAGGTGTGGGCTTCGTATCTATCTTGGCCACAATAATGCGTTCACTATGCTGTTTGTAGTAGCTTACCCGCATTCCTATTTTCCTATTCATTATTAAACCTACTCCTGCATTACCCCTATTTGATTTTGTGTTTATAACCCTGTAGTCACCTGACCAGAAGTCTTGTTCCTCCTGCCACCGAACTTCACTAATTCCCACTATATCTAACTTTAACCTATCCATTTCCATTTTTAAATTTTCTAACCTACCTGCCCGATTAAGGGATCTGACATTCCACGCTCCGATCCGTAGAACGCCAGTTTTCTTTCTCCTGATAACGACATCCTCCTGAGTAGTCCCCGCCCGGAGATCCGAATGGGGGACTATTTTACCTCCGGAATATTTTACCCAAGAGGATGCCATCATCATTTAATCATACAGTAAAGCTGCATGTCCTCGGGAAAAATTACGGCTGTAGTTTCCCGTTGCTTTCAGCCGTTCGCAGTACCAGCACAGCAAGGCCGTTTTGGTTAATGTTGCAAGGCCAGATCAGTCAATCATCCAGACTGTTGCCCCTGCAACTACTGAAAAGGCTGCTGCCCCTCTTCAGGAACCACATGTTTGTCTGGCCTCTCAACAGATACCCCTCCGTTGTGGTTGCACCTACAGTACGGCCATCTGTATCGCTGAGGCACGCAAGCCTCCCCACCAACGGCAAGGTCCATGGTTCATGGATATCATATAATCATACAATAAAGGATTCTTCTTTCTATGTTTTCGCAATGCATTACATTTGTCTGTGTTAAGGGTCAGATGCCACTCCCTGTATCTAGTGCCTATCTGCTGCACATCTTCCTACATTTCGCTGCAATTTTCTAATGCTGCAACGTCTCTTTATACTACAGCATCATCCGCGAAAAGCCGCATGGAGCTTCCGACACTATCTACTAGGTCATTTATATATATTGTGAAAAGCAATGGTCCCATAACACTCCCCTGTGGTACGCCAGAGGTTACTTTAACGTCTGTAGACGTCTCTCCATTGAGAACAACATGCTGTGTTCTGTTTGCTAAAAACTCTTCAATCCAGCGACACAGGTGGTCTGATAATACGTAGGCTCTACCTGGGAGGCTGTATCTAATATTTTCTGTGTCTCATGAACAAATAAAGCGACTTGGGTGTCACACGATCGCTGTTTCCGGAATCCCTGTTGATTCCTACAGAGTAGATTGTGGGTCTCCAGAAATGACATGATACGTGAGCAAAAAACATCTAAAATTCTACAACAGATCGATGTCAGAGATACAGGCCTATAGTTTTGCGCATCTGCTCGACGATCCTTCTTGAACACTGGAACTACCTGTGCTCTTTTCCAATCATTTGGAACCTTTCGTTCCTCTAGATATTTGCGGTACACGGCTGTTAGAAAAGGGGCAAGTTCTTTCGCGTACTCTGTATAGAATCGAAATGGTATCCCATCAGGTCCAGTTGCTTTTCTATTCCTTGGACACTTATGCTCTTTATGCTCTTCCGTTGGGCTGCGAGAAACCCAGCGGGCACACACCTTTGTGTATACCAACAGGTGGACGGGTGTGTCAGACTAAAAACAGATATGTCTGTCAGTCACCTCGAATGAGAGTGTCAGCACGTTCCAATCATGCAGGCGTGTGCGGGCGTCTGGCACGCGGGATCGCAGACAGGATGGCGCGACCTGTGGGGGTGATGAGGGACCCTCGCTTCACAACTCATCACGCTCTTGTTCACTGTCAGGTGTTCGCAAACATTCTGCAAAGTTCTATGAATATCTGAGGTATTCTTCCGCCAAAAGAAACTTTAAGACAACTCTGCTTGGAACGATTCTGCGTTACAGGCGCCATTTTGAAGGGCACGTATAGCACCGACACACGTCGGAACTTCGTAATTCTATATGGGCTGGAAACGTGGTATTCAGTGACGCCAAACAACAAATTTCGCATTTTTCCAGGCGAAATTTGTCGATAAAAATTGTGTTACGTTACTTACTGAATGCCACTCGTATAATGCTGAATTTTTTCGTTTCTAGTCACCCACCACTATCACTGCCGATAGACAGGAATCAGAAGAATTTTAGTAACACTAGTACCTAATATAGGAATGAATCGTTACTTTGTAATATTTCAGCTTCTTAATTTGTGGTGAACTTGGTCAGTGATAACCACTTTATTGGATTTCCAGTTAACATCAACAATCCCCGCCCCGATACACCATCTGTAACATGCCCCACTCCACCCGTTCCTTGCAAGGCGAAGTCATTTTACGTCTTGTCTGGATTAACTGTACCAGTCCATCAAAAAATGGTTCAAATGGTTCTGAGCACTATGGGAGTTAACTTCTCAGGTCATTATTCCCCCAGAACGTAGAACTACTAAAACCTAACTAACCTAAGGACATCACACACGTCCATGCCCTAGGCAGGATTCGAACCTCCGACCGTAGCGGTCTTGCGGTTCCAGACTGTAGCGTCTAGAACCGCTCGATCACACCGGCCAGCTACCTGTCCATCCAAACGTAACATCACTCTGTCCAAACATCTCTCTATGTATCGCCTGTAAATAACTGCTCCCTTTAGTGATCGTATGTCCTCCAGTAAATCATACTTGTGTCCCAATCTGTACTGCATTTTAGTACCACCACTGCACTTTCTTAGAATCACCGCATTTTCTCACTTTCCTCTATCCCTGTTGAATACCACTCCTGTCCTATCCTATGTAGCACTTACTGCATCCATTCGTCATAACAAACACAGATAGATCCTGTTGTAGTCATCCGAGATAGTGTTCGCCAGGCAAAAGATTCTACAACCTCCATCTATCGCGTATAACTCGATCTACCTTACCACAGTACCATCCCATCCTACGAGTTATTCGCAATTAGCCATTAAGTCGACAACATCGACGTCCTCATAAATAAAGAACTGCCAATTCCATCAACATCAGACTCTTTCTTCACCTTATCAAGAACATTTACTATATCGTCATTTCTTTGTCCCTGATCAATCATAATTTTTATTATTACGAATAAATTGCTTTTATATCATACGGATTTCGCTTCTCTATTTATAAGGATGCTTCGTAAATAAATTGAAGTCAAACAACTTTTTTATATAGTTGCAAGGACAGGCCACATCTCTTCTAACTGACAATATTTGCAATGTTTAACTATTAAACTCTTAATTTTCAAATTTACAGCATTTAAAAATGCACTATTCACGAAATTAACTTGATGCATAATGGACGCTGAGACACGCAGTGATGGCCACACAGTTTGGTTTCTTGATAATCAATGGTGGCAGCACCTTCGACTGTGCTGATCCTCTACTCAAATCTGCCCTCTTTCTAAAGATTTGGAAACAAGCCATTTGTGCGACGTATTTCGCGACTACTGCCTTTAACTGCTGTTAAGCACACTGTACTTGTTGGATGCACTTACCAATCCTCTTATCTTTGGCATGTCGTCTCCAAAAATAGTTCAAATGGCTTTGACCACTATGGGACTTCACATCGGAGGTCATCAGTCCCCTAGAACTTAGAACTACTTAAACCTAACTAACCTAAGGACACCACGCACACCCATGCCCGAGGCAGGATTCGAACCTGCCACCGTAGCAGCCGCGCGGTGCCGGACTGAGGCGCCTAGAACCGCTCGGCCACCGCGGCCGGCGTTTGTCGTCTGCCCTAACGGATACATTCAGCCTATTTAGAAAAAAAATTGTTCAAATGGCTCTGAGCACTACGGGACTTAACATCAATGGTCATCAGTCCCCTAGAACTAAGAACTACTTAAACCTAAATAACCTAAGGACAACACACAACACCCAGCCATCAGGAGGCAGAGAAAATCCCTGACCCCGCCGGGAATCCAGCCTATTTAGACAGGTGACCTCGCCCCTTGGTAAATACAGACCTCTTACGTCATCCAGTTCCTAATGACAAGACCACCTGGCACTCAGGTTTTAGTTTTTTTTTCTATTTATGGTACTTGAAGGTCAGAACTCAAATACCAATCTTACAAAAAGAAAGCAAAGAGAAAAAGAAACCTAAGATTGAATGGCAATGACCATGTATGCAGATGAGACCAAAACCGAGAAATACCTCCACGGAAACTTCTCCAAACAGGCTTCTCAAAGCCAAATGGTGCCGAATGGTCGCAGTGCCATACTAAACCTTAAAACGTCACCGAATGTGGCTCTCCTGGCCGTTGTCAGTTCTCGTGACTGGTGCTGTTACTTCCCGATCAAGTAGCTGTTCAGCTGGCCTCGCAAGGGCTGAGTACACCTACCTGCCAGCAACACTCAACACACCCGGACTGTGAGTCATCCAAGTGGTAGCCAAACCTGTCACCGCTTAACTTCGATGATCTCACGGGAACCAGTGCTCATTACGTCAAGGTCATTGGCAAAGTGGTTCCACGCGGCCTCGATAAATTTCCGAGGAAATTAACTTTGTAGTTACCTGAGAAAATACTTGCATGCGTTGTCTGCAAAAAAGATCGTGGTGACTGTTTCTTGTCACAGATAAGGTCTTCTTCTTCTCGACATTCTCGAACGTGGCACAACAATAACTCTACGACGTACTGTAAAACTCTGGAAAACTTAAGTAGAGCAGTTCCGAATAAGCATAGAGGAAAGATGAACTGCAAAGTTTTGATCTCGCGGGACAACGCTCGATTACACACGATAAAACGCGCTAGGGAGGTACTCGATGCTCTCAAGTGGGAGCCGTTCCACAGTCCTGATCTTGCACCCAGTGAATATATACGTTTCCAGCGATGAACGCCTGGCTAGCAACGCAGCGCTATGACGACGACGTGGAACTGCGGGTTGGAACGATTAACTGGTTAAGATTCGGGCGGAAGAAAGCTTGTTCTGTAGTACGACAAGTGCCAAATTTCTGTGGAGCCTTTGCTGAAAAGTAGTATCTAAGTTTCACTTGCGAATGAATAAACTTTTATTTATTTATTAACTAAATTCCTAAACGTAATCTGCTCTCTGGATAGTCCTAATATGTCGTAGGAATGGACACCACATCTCCTTCAGCAAAGTTACGAAAGTTGTCTTTGACCGCGAGTGTTCATTGCAGGCAACACGGATATCATCAGGAGTGCCCCAGTGAAGTATGATAGGACCGCTTTTATTTTCTGTGTACATTAATGATCTGACGGACAAGTTAAGCAGCAGAATACGGCTATTTGCTGGCGTTCCTATCGTGTGTAGAAAAATGTAAGTTACTAGAGATGAGTTCGGAAAACAATCTGTAGTGTTCGAGTAATGTATTAGTAGCGTGCTACTTGAAACAGTCATGTCGATTAAATATCTAGTATCGTAGTAAGGCAATATGAAATTGAATGAGCGCCTAGGAGCTGTAGTAGGAAAGACGAATGGTCGACTTCAGTTTACTGGGAGAATTTTAAGAAAGTGTGTTTCACCTGTAGAGGATACCGCATATAGAACACCCATTGTTGAGCACTGTTGCAGTGTTTGAAATGCGCGCCATGTCGGATTTGAGGAAGAAATCGAAGCTGTTCAGAGGCGGGCTGCTAGATTTGTCACCTGTAGGTTCGAACAACATGCTAGTATTACGGAGATATTTCGGAATCTCAGCTGGAATTCATCGCATGAAAGCTGAGGATGTTTTCGAGACGCACAATTAAGAAAATTTAGAGAACCGCCATTTGGGATTGCTTGCGGAATATTTCTACTGCCACCAACGTATATTTCGCACAAGGACCGTGAAGAAAAAAAGTAGATTAGAACTCGTACTGAGGCATAAAGATATGGACTGCGTGTTAGCAGGAAGAGAAATTACTATTTGTGGTACCCTCCGCCACGTCCCATACGTGGGCTTTCGCAGTATATATATATATATATATATATATATATATATATATATATATATATATATATATATATATATATATATATGCATTTACTAGTGCAGATACTTTGCAATTGCAAGCTGATTGCATTAGAAGCTCTGTTGTTTCACAGTAACAAAATAATTTGATTGTATTCAGCATTTTGTAGGTCGTTCGTAATAGCAAAGAGATTTCAGCACAAGAACTGTGTTTCGCAGTATGGAAGGTGAACAAGCGCTTATAGCTCTTAAATTATGTATTTTAGAGCCCATATTTACCAGGTATTTTTGTCTTGTTTTACTCAATACAACAACCTCCAAAAATATGTAATGCCTTCTTTTGACATCCAATGTATTGATATTCATAGGGAAGGGAATGAGACAGGGTTGTAGCCCCGATGTTATTCACTCTGAATATTGAGCTAGCAGTGAAGAAAACAAAAGAAAAATTCGGAATAGGTATTAAAATCCATGGAGAAGAAATAAAAACTTTGAGGTCCGACGATGACGTTGTAGTTATATCAGAGACAGCAAAGGACTTAGCAGTTGAATGGAATGTATAGTGTCTTGAAAGTAGGATATAAGATGAACATCAACAAAATCTAAACGAGGATAATGGATTATAGTAGAACTATATAGGGTGAGGCTGAGGAAATTAGATTAGGAAATGAGACACTTAATGTAGTAAACGAGTTTTTCTATTTGGGGAGCAAAAGAACTGATGATGGTCGTAGTAGAGAGGATATAAAATGTCGACTGACAATGGCAAAGAAAGCGTTCCTGAAGAAGAGAAATTTGTTAACATCGAGTATAGATTTAAGTGTCAGGAAGTCGTTTCTGAAAGTATTTGTATGGAGTCTAGCCATTTATGGAAGTGAAACATGGACGATAAATAGTTTGGACAAGAAGAGAATATAAGCTCTCGAAATATGGTGCTACAGAAGGATGCTGAAGATTAGATGGGTTGATCACAGTACTAATGATGAGGTATTGAATAGGACTGGGGAGAAGTGAAGTTTGTGGGACAACTTGACTATAAGAAGGGATCGGTTGGTAGGACATGTTCTGAGGCATCAAGGGATCACCAATTTAGTATTGGGGGGGGGGGGGGGGGCAGCGTGGAGGGTAAAAATCGTAGAGGGAGATCAAGAGATGAATACACCAAGCAGATTCAGAAGGATGTAGGTTGCAGTACGTACTGGGAGATGAAGCAGCTTGCACAGGATAGAGTAGCATGAAGAGCTGTATCAAACCAGTCTTAAGAGTGAAGACCACAACAACAACAACATTGATAGTGTGACCTGTTTGTGTACAAATGCGAAGTTAGGGAACATTCTCCAACAGCTAGCCAATTTATCTACTCATTATTTGATACGAACTGTGACATAAAAATGTAATTTATTGTATTAGTTTAGTAACAATATGGCAAGTGGACCAAAGTTTGCTTACGTAGTCTTTACCTGCAGTTTTTTAGAAATATTGATTCAACTACCCGAATTTTCTGTCACGTTGTGTATGTGTTCAGGTCAGTTCCTACTACAGTAATGTAAAATTTGGCAGACTACTGGAGTTTGAAACAAAAATCTGTCAGAACCAAACAAAGCGCGCGCTAGCCAGCAGTGAGACATTAGCCGTGTGCCAGATTAGCTGCCAGGCACTTCGCTAAATAGCTCGTGCTTTAATCAAACGCCGTGTCTGGTGAGACGCACCGCTGCCTTAATGAGAACCTCTCCCCGGGACCCGGGCTAAGGCGCTTTAATCACACAGTCTTTAACGCTCCGCCAGCGCAAGAGCCGCTCTGCGGTGATCACAGGAGCAAGGCAGACCCAGCGCTACTGCTGCCGCCAAGTAATTGTGTGTTCAGCCCTGCCAACTTGGCCCCTGTACCGGAGTACCGAGTGACGTGCGCTTGCCTTGCAGTATGCTAGGGGCGTTCGCCAAGTTGCCAGCCCTACGTCTTAATGGCACACCTGGTCCGCTCCGTCTGTTGCCCAGCTAAGTGGCGGATACCCCCAATAAAATTAATCCTTGCTGACTGAGTCCGACGACACTCGGAGCTTTAATAAAGATCTTCTAAGACCATAGATGTGTTCGAATAGATAATTTACACTACTGGCCATTAAAATTGCAACAATATTAAGTGCTACAGTCGCGAAATTTAACCGACAGGAAGAAGATGCTGTGATATGCAAACGATTAGCTTTTCAGAGCATTCCCTACAACGTGCTCACATAAGAAAGTTTCCAGCCGATTGCTCATACACAAACAGCAGTTGACCGGCGTTGCCTGGTGAAACGTTGTTGTGATGCCTCGTGTAAGAAATATGTACCCTCACGTTTCCGACTTTGATAAAGGTCGGTTTGTAGCCTCTCGCGATTGCGGTTTATCGTATCGCGACATTGCTGCTCGCGTTGTTCCAGATCCAATGACTGTTAGCAGAATATGGAATCGGTGGGTTCAGGAGGGTAATACGGAACGCCGTGCTGGATCCCAACGGCCTCGTATCAGTAGCAGTCGAGATGACAGGCATCTTATGCGCACGGCTGTAACGGATCGTGCAACCACGTCTCGATCCCTGAGTCAACAGATGGGGACGTTTTCATGACAAAAACCATCTGCACGAACAGTTCGACGACATTTGCAGCAGCGTGGATTATCATTTCGGAGACCATGACTGCGGTTACCCTTGACGCTTCGTCACAGACAGGAGCGCCTGCGATGGTGAACTCAACGACGAACCTGGCTGCACGAATGGCAAAACGTCATTTTTTGGATGAATCGAGATTCTGGTTACAGCATCTTGATGGCTGCATCCGTGTTTGGCGACATCGCAGTGAACGCACGTTGGAAGCGTGTATTCGTCATCGCCATACAGGCGTATCACCCAGCGTGATGGTACGGGGTGCCATTGGTTAAACGTCTCGGTTACCTCTTGTTCGCATTGACGGCAATTTGAACAGTGGACGTTACATTTCCGATGTGTTACGACCCGTGGCTCTATCCTTCATTCGATCACTGTGAAACCCTACATTTCAGCAGGATAATGCACGACGGCATGTTGTATGTCCTGTCCGGGCCTTTCTGGATACAGAAAATTTTCGACTGGTGCCCTGGCCAGCACATTCCCGAGATCTCTCACCAACTGAAACGTTTGGTCAATGGTGGCCGAGCAACTGGCTCGTCACAATACGCCAGTCATTACTCTTGATGAACTGTGGTATCGTGTTGAAGCCGCATGGGCAGCTGTAGCTGTACACGCCATCCAAGCCCTGTTTGAGTCAATGGCCAGGCGTATCAAGACCATTGTTACGACCAGAGGTGGTTGTTGTGGGTACTATCTATGCACCCAAATTGTGTGAAATTGTGATCACATGTCAGTTCTAGTATAATATATTTTTCCAATGAATACCCGTTTATCAACTGCATTTCCTCTTGGTGTAGCAAATTTATTGAGCAGTAGTGTATTATTTTTTATTCTGATTTGGAAACTACTGTAGGAGCTTCTAATTAGTGTTTAATTGCTTGAGTACGTAAGGCATGTATCGAAGGATCTCGGTTCTCAGCGAGAGAGTAGTTTCGTCGTAGCTGTTGGTTTTTTTTGGGACCTTATCCAGGTGTCTGAGATCAGCTCTACTGTAAATCTGTTTTCTCTTCTGCGATTATCCCAGATAAGCGGACATTGCAACAGATGAGATCAGAATAGGGACTGATGGCGAAAGCCATTATTATTGCTTGTATTACAACGAAGAAAAATCCCTGTGAAATCATTGTCAGAACTGAGGTGTCAGAGCTTTTCTTTAATTTGTTTCGGCGCACTATATTTGAGACAAGAAACTGCAGAACTTTTATTGCAGTCTGTTGTTGCATTAGTTGTAGAATGGTTACCAGTTTTCTTCAATTTAGAACATCTTCAAACCTATTGTAGTTTCAGCGCAAATAATCTGTTACACAGTGCCCAGTTACAGTAATGTGACACCGTGTCAAAAGCTTGAATAATCACCTTTAGCAGGGAAGACTGCTGCGATACTTGGAGGAAGAGAACTCCAGAGCCGTGGCCACCGTTGCTAGGATTGGCGGTTGGGCAGCCATGGCGAGTACAGCGCTGTCGAGATGGTCCCACAGATGATCGACTGGGTTTAAACCCGGATAGTTTGGTGGAGGGGGAGTACATAGACCCATCATGGTGCCCTTCGAACCACTCACGTACAATATGAGCTGCGTGACGAGTTCCATTGCCTTGTTGGTAGATGTCGTTGAAACCTGGTAGTCAAGGGAAGGCGGATTCGGTTACGATCGTGGACGGGGCAGTAATCAATTACTATTGGTTGCCTTTTACAGTTACACACATTTATTTTTAAACCAGTAACTACAGACTCAAAAATAAATAAAAATACCACACATTATTAATGAAGGAATAAATAACTGTGTAAATAATAGTGTTTCCAGTGAGTTACAATGTAGCAAATCACCATTAAATACAGATACAGAAGATAACGTTTTAAAAGCAAGCCACTGTGACCTGGGCAGAAGACCTTACACAGTAGGAATGACAATAAATTACGAATTGTTTAAAACTCGCTGCAACTTACAAATTACAGCTATGGAGATATTAAAGGTAAGTCGTCACAAACACAGCAGAAGGCATCAGAGGCCAGGAATGGTAGTAAATAAGATTTTAAAGGCTTACTGCTTAAATACAAATACCAAATTAGAATTTTGAGGCAAGTGACCACTATCATGGCTGAAGGCCTTACACGCCAAGAATGGCAATAAATTAAGAACTGTTTAAGAACTCGCTGCAATTTACAACTTACAGGTATTGAAATATTAAAGTTACGCAACCAGAAACAAATCAGAAGGCATGAGCTGAAGGAGCATTACACTGAACTACTGACCATCACACCGCCTTTTAGAGCACACATGTCTTACAAGAACCAAAGGGCCACAGACGGTGCTCCAGGAATCGACCTCTGACACTTTCGCGAGCGACGAGATAGGCAGCCAAGAGTTGCGTTCACTTCTCAAGATGCAACACAGACTAGTGGCAGTCTAACGAATGACAAACTATAATCTTGCTGAAGCTACTTGACGTCCGATAAACCAAATGCAACGATGGAACAATATGTCAAAGCCGGAACTGGCGGTCTGCACTACGTGCCCAGAACACTGTGTTTAGAGCCCCCGGAACGAGAAAGGAGCCACTAACAACAGAGTAGAAAGCAGTCCACTCGCTGCTCTTCGTCTCGGCGATACTACGAGCAGTAGCACGAACCCAAGTCACAGGAGAATCGCGAGATATCACAATGGTGGAGGCTTCTCTACTTGGATTGAAATGCACTCATCGTAAAGCTTGCTGGATCCGGTTTACGCAGAGGTTGAGCACCGTCGTGACCACAGCCCTTCCATCCGGCAGCCTGTGGGTGCCGCCAGGGGTCCTGGCGTGTTCTTGCGTTGCGCCGACCTGGCTCCTCCTGAGTCCCCAACTGAACTGGCCCACTCACACGAGCCGGAAACACAGAGACGCGGCCCCAACAGGTACTACATATCGATAACTGCCGCTGCTGCCACTAGTGGACAGGCAAGACTTACGAAACGGGTGGCGCCAGTCAGCACGAGAAGAAGACAAACAACTGCCACCATGCCCACTAAACGATACTGTCTGGCCTCCGACAGAGGGGGAAACCTACAAACAGCATCATTGCGAGACACAGCACGGGACAGTCATTGTGCAGAGGAACAGAAAAAGGAATGCAGGAGTGGACATTGTACTCATGGGTGTATGCATACACGTTTTGATCGACTGTGCGTAGCAGAACGACGAGATCACACAGGGGATGCCGCAGAAACAGATCATTAATGCTCCCTCCTCCGTACTGCAACATTCCGACGGTTGCTGCAGAGTGTTTGCTTTCAGAAGCTTTACGCAGTATGCCCAATGGCCATCTGTCATAAAACGTGAATCATATGAAAACCCAACCCGTCGCCACTCCGTTCGTCCCACTGCGGAACTGGCCCCCAGATTCCGATGAGCAGCATGGGTACATGAACAGGGCGCCTCCTACGGAGGTCCATACGCAACATCGTTCGCTGAAGTTCTTCGACAAGGTCAGTTTTGTCGTCAATTGCACATCTAGTCAGTTTTGTCGTCAATTATCCGTCCAGTCAGTTTAGTCGCCAGTTGCCCGTCTATTTGCCTGTACACATCGTCGTTCATCCCTGTCGTCTCTGGCTCGTGATGCACCACTGCTGCCTCGGCTGCGGATTTGGATAGAGCCATTTTGTCATGCGCAGTGTACTTTAACCGCGGACCCGCCAGGTTAGCCGAGAGCGCTAATTCGCTGCTTCCTGGACGCGGGTGCGCTCGCCGGCCCCGGATCGAAACCGCCTGGCGGATTACGGACGTCGGCTGGTGTGCCGGCCAGCCTGGATGTGGTTTTTAGGCGGTTTTCCATATCCTGCTAGGTGAATACTGGACTGGCCCCCACTTTCCGCCTCAGTTACACGGGTCGCAGACATTTGAACACGTTCGCACTATTCCATGGATTACACTAGACGGAGACAGTTGGGGTACACTAATTCCGTCCTGGGGGGTACGGGTGGCGGCAGGAAGGGCATCCGGCCACCGCTTAAAAACTAACCTTGCCAAATCCGTTCCTAACCGTGCCGACGCCGCAAAGTTGTGGGACAGGACGCCAGCAAAAGAAAGAAAGAAAGTTTACTTTAACTGCTGCTTTATGTGAAAAGTTTCCAGGCAGAACCGATTCCGAAATGCTTCAACTCTTTGCCTGAAAGCCAGTGATCGTGCCACTCTGAACGCCAGATATATCGCTCTGTATCCGCATTACGACAACGACTGAACTGTTTCCATTTCCACCCGACACACTTCATATACTTTCCACTGATAGTGTTGCCACCTGTCATCTGTGAGTTGTTTATTGTGTGATGACGTAGAACAGAATCTGTGATCCCATTAATACGACGGGACACTGGGGTATAACGTATGCTGAGATACTAGAAGCGTTGCAACCAAGCTACAAGAAATGTAGTAGATTAAGGGTTTTATACCATTCAATTTTATAAGAAACTGAACAGATCCCACGAGATACAAACAAAACAGCTCAAGATGCTACTGTAGAAGCAACGAATAAAGTTTACTACGTTTACAGAAGAGCGAAATGTTCAGCGGAATCAGGACGAGATAGTTTTAGTAGTTCACAAAATACAGGGTGGTCCATTGATAGTGACCGGGCCAAATATCTCACGAAATACGCGTCAAACGAAAAAACTACTAAGAACGAAACTTGTCTAGCTTGAAGGGGGACACCAGATGGCGTTATTGTTGGCCCGCTAGGTGGCGCTGCTATAGGTCAAACGGATATCTACTGCGTTTTTTAAAATAGAGATCCCCATTTTTTATTACATATTCGTGTAGTACGTAAAGAAATATGAATGTTTTAGTTGGACCATTTTTTTCGCTTTGTGATAGATGGCGCTGTAATAGTCGCAAACATATGGTTCACAATTTTAGACGAACAGTTGCTAACAGGTAGGTTTTTTTAAAAATTAAAATACAGAATGTCTGTACGTATTAATATTTTATTTCGGTTGTTCCAATGTGATACTTGTACCTTTGTGAACTTATCATTTCTGAGAACAAATGCTGTTACAGCGTGATTACCTGTAAATACCACATTAATGCGATAGATGCTCAAAGTGGTGTCAGTCAACCTCAATGCTTCGGCAATACGTGTAACGACATTCATCTCAACAGCGAGTAGTTCGCCTTCCGTAATGTTCGCACCTATGCATTGACAATGCGCTGACGCATGTTGTCAGGCGTTGTTGGTAGATGACGATAGTAAATATCCTTCAACTTTTCCCACAGAAAGAAATCTGGGGACGTCAGATCCGGTGAACGTGCTGGCCATGATATGGTGCTTCGAAAACCAATCCACCTGTCATGAAATATGCAATTCAATACCGCTTCAACCTCATGCGAGCTATTTGCCGGACATCCATCATGTTGGAAAAACATCGCCATTCTGCATTCTGTCATACAGTGAAACTTCTTTTAGTAACATCAGCAGAACATCACGTAGGTCAGCATACATTGCACCATTTAGATTGCCATCGATAAACTGGGGGTCAATTATCCTTCCTCCCATAATGCCACGCCATATATTAACCCGCCAAGGTCGCTGATGTTCCACTTGTAACAGCCATCGTAGATTTTTCGTTGCCCAATTATGCATATTATGCCCGTTTACGTTACCGCTGTTGGTAAATGACGCTTCGTCGCTAAATAGAACGCGTGCAAAAAGTCTGTCATCGTCCCGTAATTTCTCTTGTGCCCAGTGGCAGAACTGTACACGAAGTCCAACGTCGTCGCCATGCAACTCCTGGTGCATAGAAATATGGTACGGGTGCAATCGATGTTGATGTAGCATTGTCAACACCAACGTTTTAGAGATTCCCGATTCTCGAGCAGTTCGTGTGCTACTGATGTGCGGATTATCCGCGACAGTAGCTAAAACACCTACTTGGGCATCATCATTTGTTGCAGGTCGTGGTTGACATTATACATGTGGCTGAACACTTCCGCTTTCCTTAAATAGCGTAACTATCCGGCGAATGGTCCGGACACTTGCATGATGTCGTCCAGGATAGCGAGCAGCATACATAGCACTCGCCCGTTGGGCATTTTGATCACAGTAGCCATACATCAACACGATATCTACCTTTTCCGCAATTGGTAAACGGTCCATTTTAACACGGGTTACGTATCACGAAGCAAATCCCGTCCGCACTGACGGAATTGTTACATGATACCATGTACTTATACGTTTGTGACTATTACAGCGCCATCTGTCAGAAAGCGAAAAAAGTGTTCCAAATTAAACATTCATATTTCTTTACATACTACACGAAAATGTATTAAAAATGGGGGTTCCTATTTTAAAAAATGCTGTTGATATCCGTTTGACCTATGGCAGCGCCATCTAGCGGGCCAACCATAGCGCCATCTGGGTTCGCCCTTCAAGCTAGACGAGTTTGTTTCTTTGTAGTTTTTTTTCGTTTGATGCTTATTTCGTCAGATATTTGGCCCGATCACTATCGATGGACCACCCTGTATAGCAGAAAACACAAACAGATTCTGGTCGCAAGTGGGTAAAGGGCGTGTTTATGCTGGCACCTCGGTGCTCACTGCTCACTGGCTTGGCCCGAAAATGACGAAACGAGCCCACCGATTATTACTAGGGCATTTGACATGCGCCCTGTTGCTCGCCACCTTTCTCGCCAGGTCGGGATACTAAGCTGGTTTGAGTTTCGCGCTGTGGCCACCGCGACGTACCTGCGATCGGGTTTTGGACAATGTTCTGTGATCATACGTGAAAGAGGAATCGTTTTTGTAAATTGTAGACTCGTGGGATCCTTTATGTGCCTTTACACATTGCTTGTGGTGTTCTGAATTTTTTTACTATGAAAGTTCTTATGATAAACATCACTCTGAGGAATGCTATGGTTCTCTTGCAGTGTAGAAGTAAAATTCAAAGCAAATGATGAACATTTAGGATTAATAACGGTTTTTCATTATCAGTTACTATGAATTATATAAGTTTATATATGGGTATGTAAGTAAAGTGCTGATAACCAATTTGTAGTATTTTAAATATATGTTTCTTTTAGCAGTAATACCATTGTATTTCACGTGTTACAAAAAACTGATGTCTTTGAACGTACATAACTCTGCTACAACAAAACAGGGGAATCTACAACTGGATTTTAACGCGAGGTGCAAATTTTCGAAACTGTGCGCTTAGCCACTACGCCACCACCTCACTTGGTGCAAATCCGTACGTGCAGTCTGATTAAAAAGCATCATAACTTTGACTGTCATTTTCTACTGAGAGTGGCACATACGACAAACTAGGTGATCCTTTACTTTTACCCTTATTTCAACAAAACAAAGTTGTTACTGTGTCAGAGAGCGATCTATGTCACGTTCTTCTTGTTAGCGGCGCCTTCCGATGACATGCATGTATGTCTGAAAGACATTGCATGCTAACCAGACACTGTAACATACAGACATCGCAAATTTGTATTCCTATCCTGTTACAGTCACGAATGCTGCGTGGGACGAACGGCTGTCGGTAAACCACCACGTGATCTCTTATATCTCAAATTTGCTCTTTCTGGTGACTTCTCGGTACACACGCTTCTTTTTGAAGGACCAGTTACCACAAGATCCAAATTTTCGGTAAACAAAGGAAAGCTGTTTATTTCGTTAACATATTTAACAAAATGAAATTTCAGTGTTTACCACGATTTCTGAAATTTCGTCTTTTAATGTTTGATCCTTTCTTCATTTTTTGAATTTCGATGTCATGAGGCATTTTCATAAATAAAATAAAGAAAAGTGAAATACACTCCTGGAAATTGAAATAAGAACACCGTGAATTCATTGTCCCAGGAAGGGGAAACTTTATTGACACATTCCTGGGGTCAGATACATCACATGATCACACTTACAGAACCACAGGCACATAGACACAGGCAAAAGAGCATGCACAATGTTGGCACTAGTACAGTGTATATCCACCTTTCGCAGCAATGCAGGCTGCTATTCTCCCATGGAGACGATCGTAGAGATGCTGGATGTAGTCCTGTGGAACGGCTTGCAATGCCATTTCCACATGGCGCCTCAGTTGGACCAGCGTTCGTGCTGGACGTGCAGACCGCGTGAGACGACGCTTCATCCAGTCCCAAACATGCTGAATTGGGGACAGATACGGAGATCTTGCTGGCCAGGGTAGTTAACTTACACCTTCTAGAGCACTTGGGTGGCACGGGATACATGCGGACGAGCATTGTCCTGTTGGATCAGCAAGTTCCCTTGCCGGTCTAGGAATGGTAGAATGATGGGTTCGATGACGGTTTGGATGTACCGTGCACTATTCAGTGTCCCCTCGACGATCACCAGAGGTGTACGGCCAGTGTAGGAGATCGCTCTCCACACCATGATGCCCGGTGTTGGCCCTGTGTGCCTCGGTCGTATGCAGTCCTGATTGTGGCGCTCACCTGCACGGCGCCAAACACGCATACGACCATCATTGGCACCAAGGCAGAAGCGACTCTCATCGCTGAAGACGACACGTCTCCATTCGTCCCTCCATTCACGCCTGTCGCGACACCACTGGAGGCGGGCTGCAAGTTGTTGGGGCGTGAGTGGAAGACGGCCTAACGGTGTGCGGGACCGTAGCCCAGCTTCATGAAGACGGTTGCGAATGGTCCTCGCCGATACCCCAGGAGCAACAGTGTCCCTAATTTGCTGGGAAGTGGCGGTGCGGTCCCCTACGGCACTGCGTAGGATCCTACGGTCTTGGCGTGCATCCGTGCGTCGCTGCGGTCCGGTCCCAGGTCGACGGGCACGTGCACCTTCCGCCAACCACTGGCGACAACATCGATGTACTGCGGAGACCTCACGCCCCACGTGTTGAGCAATTCGGCGGTACGTCCACCCGGCCTCCCGCATGCCCACTATACGCCCTCGCTCAAAGTCCGTCTACTGCACATACGGTTCACGTCCACGCTGTCGCGGCATGCTACCAGTGTTAAAGACTGCGATGGAGCTCCGTATGCCACGGCAAACTGGCTGACACTGACGCGGCGGTGCACAAATGCTGCGCAGCTAGCGCCATTCGACGGCCAACACCGCGGTTCCTGGTGTGTCCGCTGTGCCGTGCGTGTGATCATTGCTTGTACAGCCCTCTCACAGTGTCCGGAGCAAGTATGGTGGGTCTGACACACCGGTGTCAATGTGTTCTTTTTTCCATTTCCAGGAGTGTACATTTGTTTTCACAAAGTAAATTGGTAGTTCACGCTAAAAAGGAACTTGTTCCATTTGCATTATTTATTACTGAAACGAAATGTAAACTCATTTCTCATCATAAAAGTAGGATAACAATTATTTTTCTGGTACTTTACTTTTCGGTTTTGGAACTAACACTAATCCGACCGTTATCGTAACAAAGGTAATTACTCAGATTGGTATATCTGGTTTTATAACTGAAAAAAATATAATAATATGTAACGGGAACGATAAAAGTTACTTCTTGTGCTTTTTAAATTTTCTCTCATTCCTTCTTTATAGCCAGCAACTGCAATGTCTCATTTCAAAACCATCTATGATCACTTGGTTAGTAATGGAACACCTTTTTCAAGTCATTAAGCTTTTCTCTGCGGGTTACATTTTTTTTCCGTCGCATGCTCTTGGCGTTGGTAAACTGACCAAATTTAATTTATTGGAAGTGAGCTGGAACGTTTTCCCCAGGATTACATCGATGAAGTCAGATACTGAGGTTTCTCCTTCCGGTAACTTTTCAAAGATAAATTCATGGTATATTGATGCGGTAAAAAACTTTTTTCCTTTCGTTTCTTTGTTAGTTCCTTCATAAGCTGTAGTTTTTCTGTAAAATAGCAACCACCATTTTTGGAAATCCAAAAAAAAATCTTCCCTTTGAATGACATAAACCATGAATTTCGCTTGTTTTGTTGAGGACAAAATCACAGATACAACTTCTTTTACGTTGTAGTATCTGCCATAATCTCTCAACTTCCTTTTAACTACACCAAAATCTCTTTCACAGGGTAAATGAGGATGGCCTCTGATGGTAGCTTGTAGACTTTTTTTTTTAAACCCACCACTGTCTGTAAGGGATATTAAGAATGTTATCATAACTTGGTTCCTGCCCGCATCTCGTGGGCGTGCGGTAGCGTTCTCGCTTCCCACGCCCGTTTTCCCGGGTTCGATTCCCGGCGTTGTCAGGGATTTTCTCTGCCTCGTGATGGCTGGGTGTTGTGTGAGGTCCTTAGGTTACTTAGGTTTAAGTAGTTCTACGTTCTAGGGGACTGATGACCATAGATGTTAAGTCACATAGTGCTCAGAGTCATTTGAACCATTTAACTTGGTTCCTGTTCTGCCCGGTACAGCAATCAGTGTACACGTAGAGTTCATCAACAGCAGGGGGAACACTGTCAGTAAAGTTTCTCAATAAAACTGTGCAACCACCATTACAACCCCGTCGTGATACAAATAGGAAGCTGCATTCTCGTTCTATGCGTTATGTACACCAACAATAAGAACGGACAGTTGTCTTAGATAATACATGTGCTGGTAGCGAAATGTTTCGCATGTAGCCCAAACATAAAAGGAATGCGTTTCCATGGGTGGCACAGTACTTTTTAGTACTGCGGGAAGTGCTTCAAAATTTACAACTTGCCCTTTTATTGACAAGGAGCTGTGCTCCTGCTACTCTTCTTGCAGTATAATTGAGAAGTGGGTATTTAAGTCTGCTGCTCACACTCACAGCATTAGAATGTTCCTTGTAAATTTTACAATAGTACTTGTGATACTTCTGGGCAGACTGAAACTGTGTGCCGGACCGAGACCTGAACTCGGGACCTTTGCCTTTCACGAGCAAGTGCTCTTCCATCTGAGATACCCAAGCGCCACTCACGAGCCATCCTCACATCTTCAGTTCTGCCAGTACCTCGTCTCCTGCTTCCCAAACTTCACAGAAGCTCTCCTGCAAAACTTGCAGAACTGGCGCTTCTGAAACTTCCTGGCAGATTAAAACTCGCGGCCTTTGCCTTCGCAAGAAAGTGCTCTACCAAGTTTCGCTGGAGAGCTTCTGTGAAGTTTGGGAAGTATGAGACGAGGTACTGGCAGAAATGAAGGTGTGTAGACGGGTCGTGAGTCGTGGTTGGGTAGCTCAGATAGGTCTCGGTCCGGCACACAGTTTTAATCTGAAAGGAAATTTCATATCATCGCACACTCCGCTGCAGAGTAAAAATACCATTCTGCAGACATCTCCCAGGGTGTGGCAAGCCCTGTCTCCGCAATATTCTTTCTTCCAGGAGTGCTAGTTCAGCGAGTTTTGCAGATGAGCGTTTGTGATGTTTGGAAGGTAGGACACTAGGTGTTGGCAGAACTAAAGCTGTGAGAAGGAGCTGTGATTGGCGCTGGGGTAGCTTAGTAGGCGCCAGCATGGTAGCTCAGCGTGTTCGGTCAGAGGGTTATGTGGTCTTTGTAATAACAACACTGAGTTAATAGATCTACGATGAACTTCATCGAGCGTCATGGGACTCCCGCACGAACAAACAGAACGAAAAATAAAGAAAAAAATGAAATAAAAACAGAAGTTGGTCGGGCCCTAGCCCGTAAAAAGCAAAGGTCCCGCAATCGAGTCTCGGTCCGGCACACAGATTTAATCTGCCACGAAATTTCGTATCACTGCACACTCCGCTACATTCGGGATAATAATTATGTATTTTTCTTTGAACTAAGAACACATCATTTTAATGTCGAGCTTTTTGTGTAGCTACTTGATTTCCATGGAAGCATAGTAATAGCCTTCTCAGGAAATGAATTAATGTGATCCTTAATCACGCCTATAAAGTCATTTGGAAAGATCTTTCGACTTTTTTTCTTTCCCCTGTTATCTCTAGGTCTCTAGCCCATCAATAGCACTTTAACCTTCTCATTCTTTTTTCACCAATACAATGCAGACTTAAATACGCATTTTTACATACCTCAGTTCTTGATTATGCAAAGACACCCTATAATTATAATAATAATAAAATAATAATAATAACTAATAATAATAAATAAAAATAAAAAATAACATGAGCTTGTATGATCCTCGGATTGACTGGGCATGGTGGTCTGCATTTCAGCTTCCCCGTTTTCTTGTGTAGGGCTAACCCTAAAGCGTTTGGTCTTCACACGAGAAACTGATCTTGTTCGTCTGTGCTGTTAGAATCTTCATATATATGTAGGATTTCAATTTGGTCATATTCAATTATTTTATTGAGTCATTTCAGTCTGCATCTGAAAAAAAAACTAAAGCTTTGCTTTGATGTGAGTAAACTCGTGTCAAACATAGACTTTTTAAGTAGAGCATTAATCCATTTAGTGCGAGACATTCCTGTTTCCCTGCTTACAAGATGTTTCCTTTATAATTAACATACATTAACATAATTAACATAATTAACATAATTAACATACATCCACCAATGCTTGTTCTGTTCATGCGATCTGAGTTTGTAGTTCATAGACCTGCGAACACCTTCCTTACGCTTTTTACATGCTTCTCAATCAGCTCCATTAGCACTTTCATAACCTTTATTGATAATTTTCACATCAGTAAGAGAACAGAACATTTTAAAAACGACATTTCACGTAAAACCAAAATGGAACTTGCGTTACACAGTCACAGTGTACGTAAGAAGCGGATGTTCAGGAAACCGTGACAGAGGAGAAAATGTTATCAACAAAACCGAACTGACTAAAAAACAGCTATTTCTCAGTGCAGCCACTACGCTTTTAGTTATGAAAAGCCCCTTGTCCATGATAAGATTTGTTTCTTAAACATATGTGCGTATCTAACGTGATTTAAGGACTGTAAACCTTTCGTAAATAAGCGTAAACATGGTGGAGGGGGGGGGGGGGGGAGGAGGGACGTAATATGAAGCTCGACTTCTTCGTGCGTACACTCTCTGAATTTCAACAGCAATCTTCTACACAAGGCCCGTCCCGTAGGGACTGCTACTGGATTTTGTTGAAAATCACCGTAACGCTCCCAACGCACGGTATTAAACGACACTGTGACGAAACACCTGTCCTTCGTTGGAGCTCCTCTATCTCTTCTGTTAATCCTACTTGGTAATGGTCACAGGCTAATGAACTGCGCAAGAATCGGTCGACCTACCGTTTCGTGAGGATCTGCTTTTGTGTATGAATCCCATTTCTATAACGTGTTTCCAATGAATCTCAGCCTTATCACCTGCTTTTCCTTTTCATTGCTATTCCATTCTAGGTCGCTAAGGACTTTTTGCGTCTAGGTACCTTACGGCAAATACTATTTCTAGGGGTGTCTCTCCCATAGTGTAATCGAATAGTAATGCATCTCTGCGCCTATTTACGTGCAGCGCTTTAGATCTCTTACCTTCAGGGTCAATTACCAATCCCTGCACCAACCACTGTTTATATACAGGTCTTACTTTACTTCGCTACAACCTTCCAGCGTCGCAGTTTCTTTCTTTCTTTCTTTTGGTACTGCCTTTACCTTGCAACGTGCGCAGGGTTGACAGGGTTAAGGACGGATTGGGCAGGGTTATCTTTAAGGGGTGGCCGGATGCCCTCCCTGCCGCCACCTCATATCCCCCCGGGATATAATGTTTGTGTATTCTAGCTGTCTGCGTCGAGTGTCAATCGTGAAATAGTGCGAATGTGTTTCAAATGTCTGCGAGTCGTGTAACTGAGGCGGAACGTGGGGACCAGCCTGGTATTTACCTACCAGGATGTGGAAAAACGCCTAAAAACCGCACCCAGGCTGGCAGGCACTCTGGCCGTCGTCGTTAATTCGCCGGGTTCCGGCGTCGCAATGCTCCTACAGAAAACAGCATCGTCTAAAAGCATAATTGAAGTCCCAATGGTTTCCCATCGATCATTAATATACACTACCATAAAGAAATACATTAATCTCAAGGGCTGTTAGTACGTGCATACTGACAAGTTGTACTGTAAGTAATTTATTAGTGTAAGATGTCGTGTTCTCCTGACCTTCATTGCTTACATATTCCGCCCTCACAATCATATTCCACACATAAAGACGCTTCATTCGAACCCAAACACGATAAGATAAAGTCAATGTTGCATGAAGTCATGTAAACGATATGCAAATAACTGAGAAATCGCAAGTGGGCACCATGATTGAAATACTGGCGTACACACATACATTCCAGACACGACGGTCACACGAGCTTTTAGTTCGAGAAAGGCAACCGCACGCCAGGAGGCCAGTCCCAACCCATCTATGTCGGCCGGTGGACGCCAATGGAGCAGAGTTCGCCCGAGGGAAAGGAGGAACGACCCCATGTTCGGATTAAAAGCAAATTCCGCTACATTGTGTGGGAGCGGCTAGCCTACGCATTCTTTACACATAGCACGCACTTTCAGAGATTTTCACAGGGAGACAGCAAACGCCAAACGCCGATACTACAGATTTCGGGAATGGTTGCCTTAAACGAAACGTCATTCTGATGTTTTAGAGGAGCAATGCTGGTTGGCAGACGATATTTCTGACACCTTGAGCTGAAGCAGTAATGAAAGAGACTGAAATATATACCCTTTCACGTCTGGCGTGGAGAGGCGCCGTTCCGTTGTCGCTCTTGGAGCGAGGAACAAGTCTCTCCTCAGTACTTCACTGGGAGAGCACCTCTGTCGAGAGCAAATCGAAGTGCGACTCTCTTATATTGGGTCCTTGCGATGAAGCGTTGTTCACTGTGTTGGCCGACACACTTATTGTGTGGTGTGAACGGACAGAGTTATAGTTAAACGCCTGTGAGCGAATTTTTGAGTGGCATCGTGGTGGACTGGTTATCTGACCGGCGTATCAAACCAATAGTTAGCCTAGGGGCGAATAGGAATCCTTGACTTCATCCAGGTGTAGGGAGAGTTTGATTGGCGAAGGTCAATCCAGATAGAACGAGAGTTATCTTATTTGTCAGCAGTGAGCGGCGCAGACAGCAGTCATCGCAGCTTACGGGATTGTGCGCGACAGCTATTGCGAGTCCCACATTTCCTACACAACAGTACACATCACTGCATCTCACACGCAACAGCCTCGACCTTACCTAGCAACATTCTAAAGGATAATTATTCAAGTTCAGTAGGCGCCCCTCTCAGCCATTATGGAAAGTCAACAACAATGAATAAACTTTGTGTAGAAATTTCATTAGCGAATCCTTTTCTTCAGAGGTAATTTCACATTCCGAAAAGAACCAGGATATAACTTGTTCAATTCATAACTAAAAGTGCCATTGTGATTTCTCAGAATTTTTGCAAAATAAATAATAACTACCTTTAGTTTCATGTTTTTCTTACACTACTCCAGTACCCAAGTATCCCACTAGTTACGTAAGAAATTTTGTTAATTTTTGTGTCATTTCCTTACAGCGGACGACCCCAGAAGATACATATTGCTGAACGTTTTTCAGGCATTTCTCTTTAGAACGTTAGGGGCATCTGTCTGATTTCTGTAGTAGTGTAGGAGTGGAAATTGCATCATGCAGGAGCCACACAGTAAAGTGTACATCTCAGATTAATCCGTTGCGCAGAATAACAGAATCTCAGATGAGCTCCATGCTCACAATAGTCACGATCGTCGGCAAACAGATGAATCTCAGAAGACCTGTGTGTGCACCCTCTGTGCATTCAGTGCGCGTGCTAACTTTAGAGATGAACAGTATTTGCAAACAGTCGATCCAGGTACAGCCGCGCCCCTTCGGGAAGTACGTACTCCTGTCAGCTTCAGCCACTTTTACAGGGCCGCATTGTGTGCCTGTCGACAGCTGCATACAAGTCGCGCAATTGTTGCACATGTTGGGCACAGTGGCCTGTGGAAATTTTCCCCGTCTGTTGATCAGGTCCTGGACATCCGCATGGTACAGACAGACGTCAAGATTGACGCACCGTGAGAGCAGCAATACATTATCCAGCGACTAAAACCGGGGACACGTCGCAGCTGCCATGACATCACAAACCACTGCGGCCAGTCTGTTTGCAGATGCATTAACATGACGTGTGCATGTGGCCGAGCTACCACAGACGCCGTGGCATTGCCAAGCATAGCTATTCAGGTGTTGTGAAGAAGTTGACTGGAGAGTCGAACGGAGCTCTGCTATCGTCAGCGATGGGATGAGATCCTGTCTGCAAGCTAGTTATGGGCGTTCACGCGTGTGGCGTAGACTTGGTGAACTGCCTATTCTTCTAACAATACCACCACTTGCAAAGTAGGTTAGAAATCAGATTAATAATGTTGCTCACGCAGCATATGTTCGCTTTATCGGGCAACTACAAAGTTATCGACTGGATGGTATCGTCAGAATGGAAACAATGAAGTCACTGTAAAAAAGTCATTAATTTTGGCACTTATCTTGAATGTATTCCCACGCAGATTTCGTCGAAGTTGCTATGGCTCATCTTGTTGATTCTAGGGTGATTCCACTTTGACTGCTGGAAGGTCCAGATCTGTATTTTAGCAATATTTGAAGACCTAACAAATGCATGTTTCAGGAAATTCTTAATGATCAAACAATCCCACATCAGAACAACGGTATGGTAGAAATAATTTTTTACTTGGTGTTCACGATACACATTTTTATTAAAGCTCTTGTAAATTCACATATACTTCTTCTTAATTGTCACATCATCAAGAAAACCGTTTTGTATCAATCTTCATATATTTAATTTCCTTTTTAACCAAACACAAGACTTGACTGTTCTTTTACAAAGCGAAATAACAACTTAACTTCTGCAAAGTGAAACAAAGACTGCCCTGTGCGCATTCACGCCAAAACGGTTACAAGTAAGTCAAAGATTATGACAGTCTCACAGAAACGAATACATACAAGAATCATATCACTGTAATATTTCGATACATCGGAGTACCTATACATTAATAAAACCAAATGTGAATATTGTCACAAAAATATGTCTGTTACAGAAAAGTAGTACAGTATAACTGGTATCGAGATCTGGGGTTGGAGAGCCGTAATGGTCACGTAAATAAAGAACCATTACATTCTGAAGTGCATTCGCCGACTATAAACAGGTCGCATACCAGGCTTTACCGTGTGCAGACCATCAGTTGCACCTCGCCACGGCTGTATTTGGTGTTTCTGCTGTTTGAAGTAACCAGTGCACGCTACATGACACAGGCTGTTATTCTTGCGCTACTACCGTCTCTAAATGCGCAAGGCGATATGTGTTTCAAGCAGGACAGTACACGTCCACATATGGTTACAGCGACGCTTTATGCTTCTCGTGAGGTACGAAAAATGACCTGGCCATCAAGGTCGGTAGCTTACTCGTTCTCAAGGGCTTCCAAAAACCACTGGCGAACTGCAACGAAACGCGCAAGATGCTTCACGCAGCCTATCGCAGGATACCATTCGGCACCTTTGTGATCGTTGTATGCGACAAGACACGCATACATTGCTGCCACAGAAGGGTACGACCTAAACTACAAACCATCTGTGCTTTCTGATGGAAATTGAGAAAATATCTGCAAACAATTTTTGGAAATCAAGAATAAATTCCTATTATTATTATTATGAACTTCTTTTCCAACATTTAATAATGGAAACTGCACTTCAAACATATCCTCTACGTAAAGTGATAATATCCCGCTTCTAGGAATTATTATTTTGAGACCATAGCTTTATTTTACGGCTACGAAAAATTATCTCTAGTATGTATATTAAACATTTCTCTCTGTGTTTCGAAATAAATTGAAAATTCTTTTAATTCTGAAATATTATTTCGTCAGACTCAAGCCAAAGTTAGTGAAAGCTTTTCCTAGTGTGGTTTTATGGAGAGGTGAATTTTCAACAATTACACGTAACCGTGCTGTGTTAACTGAAAAACGGACTTCGTAAATAATTTCAAAATGCAGGTTTTTTCATTATGTGGAGAGTGAGGAATAAAAGACAACTAATTTTAAGTTACTTTTGGAGTTAAAATACCACACACGCTTCCACCCGCACAAGGCATAGGCCACATTTATGTAAATGTAAGGGAATGAAAATGTTAGCATTTCAACCATGAACAAATTTTAAAAATTCAACACTGATAATTATTATTTGATGGTAATTTAACTTATTTGAATAGGGAGCAAGTCTCCGTACATCGAATGGCGTACAGAACCACGGCCTAAGGAACGAGATCCAAAGGACAATCAATAAGAGAGAAATTCCATGGTATCCCTGCTTTTTGTAGTAGTTAATGGAATCCTGATATGTCACCGTGATATCTTGAGTTTCAATACAATCTTTGTGATAATTATTCTTTGCTAAGCGTATATCACTGCAATTACTTTTACAACTAGTTAGAGGCATCACAGAGTGTTTGCTCACCCTTTACCTTGTGATGTGTGTTTCATTTGGTCTGAATTTGTTATCATGCCCTTCTACAATGATGAGGTGCCTGTCACCTCATTTGTCAATAACATGACCTTGTCCTTGAGGATGTTCTGTTTTTCCATTAGTGTGGGTTTCAGACACTAATGACTCTATAACACTCGGTCGAGATATTCCAGAAGTCACATTCACATCTGTCGATCACATCCCTTTAATAATGTAAGCCTGCGTGTATTTTGCAACATGTTACCCACATGTGTAGAGGTGTCTGCTGTTGTGTTGTTCACTTTCTTATAATGAAAGAGCATATAATTATTTGATTAATAGTTTAATATTTATAATTAACGATTCATGCAGGAGGTAAAATTACAAGTACAATGACGCCAATCATGGACCGATTGAGTGATGTTTTATATGTCGGTAAGATAAATATGAATCCTTCTATTGCTATTTAATTTTATTCAGCTTTCTGGAACAACCAAATTATTGCGTGTAGTTCGTTTAAAATTACCTGATAATTGACGTTCGTCACTAGCAGCGACAGTGTTGCCACATCGGTTGCCCGCTGCAGCTCTGTTAAATACGACTCTTCACAAGTGTTCGTAACAGGCTTGCACACGTTCAGTATTTATTGACAGTACTAGTTTTACATATCGTCAAATTAATAAAGCGACTCTCACCCCATCAGTAATGTTGTCAGCATTGTCAGTGGGAAACACGATTTAACGATATTATATATGCTTGGCATTATTCCATTTTGTGGCGATCCACACTGAAATGAAAATGGAAGTAACAAGCATGAAACTGACACGCTCTCTTTTGTAGAGCTTTTATTCAGATTAGCGGTTTCAGCAAATTCTGTTGCCATAATATGAATAACTGTTCTACTAAAGCGGCCGTGACATTTTGATGTTTATCACCTCTATTTTCAACATTTTACAAGGTTAAGATGGCGATCACTCATTAGAACACGTGTGCCGCAATTATTTTAGCTTTAACTGGTAAACAAGAGAAAACAACGAAAGTGGCGCAAGACATCGGAGAATTGTACAAAAAGAAGCTACTTGTTGAATGTTAATATACTGACTAAAATCTTAATCACCGAAGTAAAATATGTCAAACCATTGTCGTATGAATCCTTCATCTTACGACAAATTAATTATTGTTGACATGACGTAAAATAGAAAAGCAAAATTCGTCAATGAGAGAGGCAATCGCAACAGGCAGGTCATTGGAATGCTTGAAATTTAGTGCTGTAATATCATCAAACACAATTAGCAAAAATGTTATTGAAACCTGTGAAATAATTATATCTATACTGTAATGATATATTCAAGTAATTGACGTATATAATGCGACGAGGGTGATGTGTATTACGTAGCCATTGCAGATCCAGTACATGGCGAGACCTACTACGTTTCCAAACTAAAGAAGAAAAGAATGCTTTAGAAAAGCTCGATTGATCACTGTAAAGTGATAAATTAGACTATTGGATTGTCCTTTAAAAACTGTTTTCTGTTAAAGACTACTACGAAAGTTGACTCTGAGAGATGTTATAATCAAATATGAACTGATAACATGAAGAGTGCACATTAGCACTGTGTTGCTGGTTCATGAAACTCTGTCAACAACCAAATGGCGAATAATGTCAAACGTCGATGCTCGAGTCGACATGCTCAGCACGCATTAAGAATATTTTTGGGGATATCAATACTTGCCGTCAATATTTCTGATATTGACAACACGCCAATACGCGATCTCAGGCCGTCAGTATGATGACGGATTGATAATATTATTGAACGTGTGAGGTCCTCTTTTCTTACGTGCAACGCGGAGCAATGTCGATAGTAACCATTATGAGGTATGACTGGAAATCGAGATGCTCTGTCAAAAGCTGATTTTAAGTGCCTGACCTGCTCACATAACCACAAACTGGAGTTCTGCAATGTATCCGAGAAGACTGCGGTCAACAAATTGTGGCAGATCTGTTCATCACGCTTGCTTTGTCCACGGTGATTAAAGCTGAGCTCTGCTGCGAGCAAACTCAAGAGAGTAGTCAGTGCCAAAAGCAAACAGTAATTCTTTGCTTTCATTGGTTACCTGGAACTACATTCACGCTGGCACCAGGAGCTGACACGTTACACGCTATAGGCCACACAAGGAAGGCGTATAGAAACAATATACTGTGTTTAAAAATCAGGAAACTTTTTTGTGTACGTACCTCCACCAATTGGTAGCTGCAGGCACCTGCGCTGTCCAAAAGAGGGTGGATACCACTCATGTCACCGAAGTGGATGAGCAGCTGGAAGTAATAGTAAGTTCCATAACACTATCTTCAAGAACACGTTTATTATTTCACGCTTCGTCAATTACAACAGCCCTCCAGTCCCTTTCGATGACATATTCCAGGCCCTGAACTTCACTCACAGAAATTTTTATTTTCACGAGCAACATATTCTTTCACTTTAGCCCAAATTAGTACAATAGAGTTGTACTGGCAGTGATAAGGTGGTAATCTTATGACTGTCTTCATATATAAGCTCCCTTTCCGATAACATAGTTTGGAAACTGTGACTTGTCTAGTGATACGTGTTCAAATAATTCTACCATTCTCAATAAACCGTTCTCAGTACTCTGTCTTGTCGTAAGTACTGAATAATGTCTTGCTTTCGAGAGGGCAAGGTTAGATTCTTATCCTATGACACTGAATGGAGCGTTGTCGATAATAATTACAGATGGCTTTTTTAAATTGGTGTCAACGTATTTTCCAACCAATTTAAAAATGTTCTATGATTAATTTCGTCGTGGTACTCTGATGTTTTGACAAACGGGAATAAGGCCATGGTAGATACCAGTATGTAAAAGATTAATGCCACAACCTTTTCCTGTGGGGAGTGCCATACCTTCTCCTGTGTCGTCACTCCAACCTTTCGCAACAGTAAGACCTGAGTCACTCATGTTTGTTCGATCCAGACAATGTCCTCGATAGTGATGTCTGTTATTTCGCGCAACAATATACATCGCCACTCAGCTATGTCCTCTCGTTCCACCAACATTGTACCGCCAGAAATCTTTTTGTATTTATAGCCGAGACTCTACAGAACCAGTCGCAAAAGCGATCTGCTGCCTTCAGAAGGTTCGGCCTCACGCAGTGTTGTACGAAGTGTATCTGATATACGTCAGTCTCTTATATGATAATAGTTGTATATGTGACGCCGGATCGCGTCTTCTGCGAAAGTATACAGATGTGTTACACGTTTGTGCATACTTCTTTTCTTGCCCAGCATATGGAGGCGAGAGGGTCCCACATTGCTCCCTTCATTCTCCTATTTCTCTTTACTAATACGCAATATTGTCGGTTCACTAACCTTAACCACGGCTGCTGTTAGTGTTAACTTTGGAAACCGGTAAGAGAGGTCCCCCATTTTCCTCCTCCCTGTCAAAGTGTTCCCGCACAACGCACGCGAGTTGTCGCGATTGTGCTTTAAACTCAATTCCTTGCGCGGATTTCTTTTCTGGTGTGTTTTTGCACTCCTGATCCTTTGTCTGCCTCTTTTCTTTCGGATTTCTTGAGATATAATGAATCACACGAAAAATACGCCCACTACGATGGTAACGGACCAAGCACAACACTAGCGAAATAATGGAAGACAACTGGGCATTTGTTGCGGCAGATTGACAACGGTGAAGGGTTCGGGCGTGACGCTGAGCGCTCTCGTAGGCGGAAGCCAGATCCAGCCCGTGATGTGCCAACTATCAAGTAATTTGAAACGAACTATAGTTACAGGACCATAAGATGGTTGGGCGAATAAATTTTTTATTAGACGAACAAATAAGTTGAGAGGCTCACAATTTAATGTAGACCGTTAAAAGTATAGCGTTGATGTATTAAAATTATAGACACAGACATGCTAGCGTAGGAGAAGACTCTGCTTTCTGGAGTCCCACTCGTGTTGCCACTGCAGAATAACTAGTTCAAACGCTAGGGAGTCCTCCCTACCACAACCAACCACAAAGCTGGAGGACAGGTCAGCGCTGCCTCTACATCTACATCTACGTGATTACTCTGCTATTCACAATAAGGTGCCTGGCATACGGTTCAATGAAACACCATCATGCAGTCTCTCCACCGTTCTACTCTCGAAAGGCACGCGGGAAAAAGGAGCACTTAAATTTTTCCGTGCGAGCCCTGATTTCTCTTATTTTATTGTGATGGTCTTTTCTCCCTATATAGGGGGGTGCCGACAGAATGTTTTCGCAATCGGGGGAGAAAGAAAATTTCAGGAGAAGATCCCGTCGCAACGAAAAACGCCTTTGTTTTAATCATTGCCACTCCAATTCACGTACCATGTCTGTCACACTATCTCCCCTATTTCATGATAATACAAAACGAGCTGTCCTTCTTTGTTCTTTTTCGATGTCATCCGTCATTCCCACCTGATGCGGATCCCACACCGCACAGCAGTACTCCAGAATACGGCGGACAAGCGTAGTGTAAGCAGTCTCTTTGGTAGACTTGTTGCACCTTCTAAGTATTCTGACAATGGTTCAAAATGGTTCAAATGGCTTTGAGCACTATGGGACTTAACGTCTAAGTTCATCAGTCCCCTAGAACTTAGAACGAATTAACTAACCTAAGGACATCACACACATCCATGCCCGAGGCAGGATTTGAATCTGCGACCGTTGCGGCCGCGCGGTTCCAGACTGTAGCGCCTAGAACCGCTCGGCTACTCCGGCCGGCGTTCTGACAATGAATCGCAGTCTTTGGTTTGCTCTACCCAAAATATTTTCTGTGTGATCGTTCCAATTTAGCTTATTTGTAATTGTAATCCCTAAGTATTTAGTTGAATTTACAGCTCTCAGATTTATGTCACTTTACACGTAATCGAAATTTAGCTGACTTCTTTTCGTATTCATGTGAATAAATTCACACTTTTCTTTATTCAGGACCAATTGCCACTTTTAGAACCATACAGATATCGTACCTAAATCATTTTGATCATCTGATGACTTTACAAGACGGTAAATGACAACATCATCTGCAAACAATTGAAGATGGCTAATCAGATTGTCTGCTATGTCGTTCATATAGATCAGGAACAATAGACGGCCTATAAGACTTCCTTGAGGAACGCCGGATATTACTTCTGTTTTACTAGATGACTTCTTCCCAGGAAGTTTGGCTATAGGAACTTCTCTTGCCGGCAGGAGTGGCCGAGAGGTTCTAGGCGCTACGGTCGCAGGTTCGAATCGTGCCTTGGGCATGGATGTGTGTGATGCCCTTAGGTTGGTTAGACCTGAGAAGTTAAGTCCCGTAGTACTCAGAGCCATTTGAACCATTTTCTTTAACTTCCCTTACAAAAACAAAAAATCAGATCACTTTAATCTGCCTTTAAATATTTCACAATGTAACTTATCGCGCGGAAATACATTACAGTACATAAAAACAAATACACAGAAAATACACAGATCTTCTATACAAAGAATATCAACTGCAGTACATTGGTTAAAATATTTGCAAATCAGAACCGCAGGAGTTTAACATTGTCACAGATAACATACTCTGTGAATAAGTTAATATTTACAGTGTTTATAAACCTGTACGTCTGTACAAAAAGCTTTATTTATTAGCCATTTCTTTGTAATATTTTAAAATATATATGATGCAACATACACTGCCTGTGAAGACAATAAATTAAAGAACTTAACTCGTAAACACTGGTAACTGTTAATTCTATTCTGAAGCGTAGTTGCACACTTGTCTATGTTTTCTTTCTGTTTTGGATAGCGCCATTTTCGAAGTGCTTCCACCGTTGGCCAGAAAGCCAATGATAATTCTCTTTTTACACGTCGAATAAATCGCTCCGTTTCCGTATTATGACAACGAATGTACTTCTAATAATTTCCGGGTATGCAACCGGATCCCGTCGACATTCTGCCACGATATTTCGGCCCAGAGACGTCCGGCCATCATCAGGTGAGTACACAACTACTGAAGAGCCCAGGTGCAGTCGCGGTATTTATACCGATTCTCGCGCACGTGTTGACATGCGCGGCATAGCCGAGTTGTACGTGCTGCCCTCGGTGGTGAAAGTAAAAGATCATCTAGTCATTGAGTATCGAGTGACGCTGTCTATTCCGCTGTGAATGTATAATTTTAATAACAGGATTCCAATTTTTATCCAGTTGAAAGCCGTTGTCACGATTTATAAGATTATCGGCAAGACGTATTTCCACTGATTCCTTGATTACGGAATCCCAAAATCCGGAAACCGGAGCTAAAATTTTTGTTCCATTGTATTCCATTGAATGTCCCAATGAAATACAGTGCTCTGCTACTGCCGATTTTGAGGGTTGCCGCAGACGGGTGTATCTTTCATGTTCTGTACATCGTTCATGGACAGTTCTTGTCGTCTGGCCAATATGTGCAGAGCCACATTCACAGGGAATTTTGTAGACGCCTGCTTTCTTCAGTTGTAAATCGTCTTTAACGGATCCAACCAGGGCCCGGTTCTTTGCTGGTGGACGGAAAATAACCTTGCTTTTATTCTTCTTCAGTAATCGGCCCATTTTCGACGACACATTCCCGGCGTATGGAAGAAACGCAGTTGATTTAAAGTCGTTATCAGCGTCCTCAGTGCGCTGCTTCTTGTTATGACAGTTGCGCATGGCTTTTCTTATTTGGCGTGAAGTGTAGCCATTCTCTTTAAAAACCTTCTCCAAGTGTTCTAATTCTGCGTGGAGGTTTTCATCGTCCGATATTAGATGCGCTCGATGTATTAAGGTACTGAGAACACCGGCTGTTTGTGCTGGGTGGTGGCAGCTTGACGCCTGGAGATACAGATCTGTGTGAGTCGGTTTCCTGTACACAGAATGTCCTAATGACCCATCATTTTTACGGCATATTAGCACGTCTAGAAATGGTAAAGTGCCATCTTTTTCAATCTCCATCGTGAATTTGATGTTCTCGTGAAAAGAGTTTAAATGATGAAGGAATTTCTCCAGATCCTGTCTGCCATGAGGCCATACAACAAAAGTATCATCTACGTACCGCCAGAAGACCGTAGGCTTTAAGACAGCAGACTCAAGTGCTTTCTCCTCAAAGTCCTCCATAAAGAGATTAGCTACCACAGGGGACAAAGGGCTCCCCATGGCGACGCCGTCTGTTTGTTCAAAGAATTCGTCATTGAATAGAAAGTACGTTGAGGAGAGTATATGTTCAAACAAGGCCGTCATTTCTGCACTGAATAAGTTACCAATAAGATGTAACGATTCCATTAAAGGCACTTTGGTAAATAGTGAGACCACATCAAAGCTGACTAATAAATCCGAGCTGCTAAGCTTAACTTCCTTCAAGCGACTGACAAAATCCTCGGAATTACGTATATGGTGGCAACACTTACCCACATACGGCTTTAGTAGTGAGGCCAGATATTTTGCTGTAGAATAGGTGGCAGCACCAATATTACTCACTATTAATCGTAGTGGGGCACCATCCTTGTGTATCTTGGGAAGACCGTAGAGTCTTGGTGGTACTGCATTGTGTGGTCTCAATAGAACTGTCCATGAACGATGTACAGAACATGAAAGATACACCCGTCTGCGGCAACCCTCAAAATCGGCAGTAGCAGAGCACTGTATTTCATTGGGACATTCAATGGAATACAATGGAACAAAAATTTTAGCTCTGGTTTCCGGATTTTGGGATTCCGTAATCAAGGAATCAGTGGAAATACGTCTTGCCGATAATCTTATAAATCGTGACAACGGCTTTCAACTGGATAAAACTTGGAATCCTGTTATTAAAATTATACATTCACAGCGGAATAGACAGCGTCATTCGATACTCAATGACTAGATGATCTTTTACTTTCACCAACGAGGGCAACACGTACAACTCGGCTATGCCGCGCATGTCAACACGTGCGCGAGGATCAGTATAAATACCGCGACTGCACCTGGGCTCTTCAGTAGTTGTGTACTCACCTGATGATGGCCAGACGTCTCTGGGCCGAAATATCGTGGCAGAATGTCGACGGGATCCGGCTGCATACCCGGAAATTATTAGAAGAACAAATACGCCGGGAAAATTTCAAAAGTCACAGCGAATGTACTGTTTTACTCGACCCCCGCGCCCTCAACACGTTTTCCATACCATCCGTCGCTAGTGCTGCCACTTCGTCTGTAAGTGGTTATTTGAACTTGGCGTCTAATGTGGGCAGAGATCACATTAATGTGACTGGGCGGTGTATATCTGATTGTGGTGGAAACACCTTATAACGGTACTTGCGGGCAGGCGTGTCAATTAGTGTCATATTAATTAAAGTTGGGGATAAATAGACTTTATTTTGGAAGAATTAATAAGGGCAAAGTAATACGAAACTTTAATAACTGCACAGTATTACTAAGAAGCAATATAATGAAAAGTAATAAAAAGCAAAGTAGCAAAGACTAAGCGGGACAGAAAGATACAGAGGCGCGTTTGTTTTTTAATACATACAATAGAACATGTAACACGTTATTGAGCTCTCTACCTTCAGTTATAGCGATCGGGCTAGTTGGTGAAAAAGTGGTACGCAAATGCGAAATTCGTTAATGAGATTATTTAAAGACTCTTCAAGCATGTTTAAGATACATTACGTGTGACTAAGTGATCACAGACCTTTATTGTTGGGTGGAGTGAAAATGAATCCGACAACATAATTCGAACTTTGTGTTAGCTGGGAAAAATACTCTTGGGAAACTATTATGGTTATAGAACCCAAGAAAGTTGTGGGCAACGGAAAGCTATAGTTTACGTACTTCTGCATTTTATAAAATGGTGAAACGCGTGTGCGCGGAACATTAATAGAATCTTATCCTTGGACGGTTGCGGGGGTAACTGATACAAACAACGCGCCAGCATAAAAAATAGTTTGCTTATTAACTACTAATTAACAGGGACCTAAAACACCAAACAAGAAGGATAGAATCATCACCTAAACCGATTCATATTTCATGTTTAATCAGCGAAAAGAGAAGTGTTAATAAGCAAACTACATTTCAATTTTATCCACCATTTTGGCTTCGGTACGTACTCTTGACTACATGATAAACGATATCTGTGGAAGTTGTATGCAACGTATCGTCATAACATTTAGCCTGTGGCGACGTCATTTATCCACTGCGCCGAAAACAGCGGGTGAAAGCTGCACCTCATAGATATTTATCTTTGCCGTAGTCGGCTTGGTTACGAGTTCTTTATTCTTGTTAGTTTTTGATCTGTGCTTAAAAAATAAAATGTTTTCTCATCTCATGAAAAAGCTGTTACTTCATAAAATATAAAAGCTCCCATAGTGGTGACCCTGAAAAATCGTAGCAGAAGCATAAAGAAAATATATATACCGACGAGAATAATGAATTCAGAGACAAAAGCATGGGGCAGTGAAATCAAGATTGAAGACTACAGTCTATTCGACCAAGGGTCTCGGTCCACGCCCTTTGATTCGCCACAAAATGGAACGACAGATGTTAACTCAAAAGATATGAGTACCTACGCGCGACACGGAAATGTTAAGCTTTCCGCTCTCTGGAGGACGCGCCCCCAGCTTTGGTTTACGCAGGCTGGATGCATATTTGGGCAGCGTGGGGTGTCTAACAACATTGACAAATTTAATATAGTGGTTTCACATCTAAATTTAGAAATGATAGAGCAAGTAGAAGAAACCTTGTCGCAACAAAATTACTTTGTGCTAAAGGAAGCTCTCATGCAGCATTATACGTTGTCACCAGATTTGCGACTACAAAAAATTTTCGCAAACGAAGATTTGGGCGGCAAGACTTGTCACAAAAACTCAAAGCCTTACTTACATTAGCCGGCCCGGAACTCCTACCTGAAGAGTCTTTACGTCTAATATGGCGTCGTAAACTTCCTGCCAACATCCGTGCCGTTATTGCAGCAGAAACAGACTTACCATAGCAAAAAAGGCAGACACCATCGCAAACACCTTAACCGAAGTTTCGGCATGTTCCGAATTCAACTACAGCCAGGATAGAGGCCCAAGAACGTGTAGTGTGATGGAATCTAACGCCAGTGAGCCAGGAACATGCAACAATACTTCCTAACAGCAGTGCTCATCGACCGAGCCCACCGCATAGCAACTGGCAGCACAACTCAACGTGCAAGTAACTTCACACCACCAGCAGCTACGTAGTCACGGTTGGAAAACACGAAGAAATGTTATCCAACAGGATTTGACAGATCATTTGTGCTGGTACCACAGACGATTCGGGAACACTGCCCGTCAATGTATTCAACCCTGCAGCTCCCCAAACTTAAAAGGCGGGCGTTAAAGGGCGCTAACGTTCGTCAACAACAACATAGGCGCCAGAGCCATAGCGTGATTCAAAGAGGTGAAAACGCCACGGTATCTGCAGTCAACCAATCACACCGATTGTTCGTGTTGGACCTCTCTTCAGGTTGAAACGTCCCCTTATAAAAATTGTGCAAGACTGTGCTTAAACTGGCACATATTATTTTTAGCGCAACGCAATCTGACTTTTAATAATACCTACAAAAGAATGGCCCTGACTAACATTAACCTATACCTTTCACAAATCACTTACCTCACCAAAAATCTTGGTTACTCGAACTACTGCAATACAGCGAGCGCCACTACTGCCAGCTAAATAAAAGATTCAAACTACGGAAGGCACTCACTACTGATAGGCATAGTTAGCGAATGAAAGATTTTAATAGGAAACAAACAACGTATTTACCTTAATAGTCATAATATATATAGCAGTTCATGACATCCAGTCTTACAAATTTCAAAACTCCGCCATCTCTCTCCCCACATCCACCACTGCTGGCAGCTCAACTCTAACTGCGCAACGCTACGCGCTGTTAACATCCAGCTGCCCAACACTACAATGGCGAGTATTACAACAATGCCAACCAGCCACTGACTGCACACAGCACAGCCAGTGATTTACGTACAGAGCGCTACATGGCGTTACCAATAAAAAAAACCTAAACAGCCTACTTACATAGCCCCCACGCTCCCCACAAAAAATTTTACAAATTGTTTTGGGCAGTGCCCAATACAGATTTGAAATTTTTTTTCATAATTACATATGAAATGAACACACTTATTAGTACAATGTTGGTCAAAAGCTACAATTTTCTCACAGCCCCATAAAGACAGTCCTGATCGTTCATCACAGTAAAATAGCAGTGTTTGTGCTCAATCTCTGAACAGTAAAAGAAAATGCACACTGAAGTAGTGGATTTCCATGCAGTCTTGAAGAAGTAGTGTTGTCCTTCCAACGGAAAGACAGTGCTAACTCTTGACATGCAGACAGGTAATGGGCCACAACAGAGCAAACCCACAGCAGAGTCAGTCAAAGTTTTGAAGAATATTGGTAGGTAGGTCGCCACAGAGTAGACCCACTGTAGTCCTAGGAGAGAGTATGGTAGTGGTGGGTCATCACAGGTGCAGACCCACTGCATTCCTTGTAGAAATAATGTATTGGTGGGCCATCGAAGGTGCAGACCCACTTCAGTCCTTGTAGAGATGGCTAGCAGCCTACTGTTGCGATTGTACAGGTGCACAATCACCATCGAAGAGTCTTGTGGACAATAGAGCAAGTCCATAAACCACCACTTGTCCACTCACAAAGATTTTGTTTGAAATGTCCTTAGAACCAGCAATGCTGTTATCCAGTCCCTTGCTGAATTATTAACACACGTGCAAACACTATCAGTCCCTACTTCTCACATATTGTCCATATTCTATGACCAACAGAAATGTGTGCAGTGAAATGTAACTTACAAATTATTTAATTTGATCAACTGGTGTCAATTACAATTTTATAACATAAGAATACAATAACAAAGGTACAAAATATATCATTAAAGAACATAATGGTACAGATAACATTTGCAGTAATACAGGCTTTACAAAAGAATCGAAATAGCAAATACATCAGTGTTACAAAAATTACGACATAAGTACATACATAAAAGATGAGAATAACTTTTGAAACATCAACTTCATACATGAGCATTAGAACAAAACAGAATAAATATGTGTAAACATCTTTACAAAGTAAATAACATGTTATTAATGCAAATTATATTTAAGGATGACAGTATTCCTCATCATAGTGAATGTACCTTAGTATTAGAAGAGAAAAAATTCTTTGAAACAGTACACAGAGACAGGAAAAAAATAAATACACAAAGGTACACAAACACATAGTGGGATAACAAAAAAGGAAAGGACAGAGTTTGTGCTCCAGCCAAAAAAAAATCTTATACAAGCATGCTTTCTGTATTCTGTTCACATCCTCTTTCAAAAATAGTTTTTCTTCACTGTACACTACTTTTTTCGCCAAACCATTTTCTTATAGCTTCTCAATGCTTTTCTTCCAATTCATCATAGTTAGTTTCTTATATAGTCTACCCCCTCTTAAGCTAACTTAAACCTACTGAGCTCGGATGCTAAGCTAAGGGACAACACAGTGCAGCAGCACAAAACAATTAACCTAGACAACAATGACAAAAAAATGTAAATTGGCAAAGTAAATCTAAATTACCAAGCAATGCAACATTACAACTAATATGAGCCAATGTGCAGCAACAAGAAAAATAAACCAGTAGTAAAACTGGCTTAACAGAGTAATACAAAGGGATATTTAGTAACACTATGCCTGGCAAACAGCAGCAGCACATGCAATAACTTATATCTAAACATGACAAAGCTCAAGCAGAAAAAATATTACAGTAAAGACAACAATGCAGAAAAGGGAAATGTCTATTCACATATTAATATCTATGTCATTAAAGTGGTGCACCACAAAACCAGTTCTACAAAATATATTACCAAGTAGTTGAAAAGAAAATTTAGTATGCAGTAACTGTTATTAATCCCTTCTTATTGTTCTTTCCTTTCCAAGTGCTTCTTCTTCGAAGAACGTGGATCATATAATGATTATTTAATAAATCTGTTGACAGAATGTGTTCACATTAGCAAATGCATTTAATTTTATAAAACCAATGCTGTAACACAGCTGGAAAACCAGATATCAAATGAAATAAGCAACTATGAAAGGCAAAGCATAAAAATATCATTCAATAGTCATGTGACATTTCATAAGTTAGTACAAATTCTCTCAACTCTCGTAGAAAGACGTTTGTTATTATCAGGTGTGCAGATGTAAGAAAGTATCTTTCCAAGTAATGAGCGTGTCATTTTTGCGATGCTTTGTAAAAAGGGATGTCAATAGTGAGGTTAATGGCCTCTTTATTTTTTTCTCCACCTGTGCCTCTGAAAGTCATACACTAATGGCTTGTTTCCAGGTGGCTGTCGCCCAGTTGGGTGCCCACGACACATTACGTGGAGGTAGTCACTTAACTTTCTTACGGAAATATTTACGACACCAATTTCCGCTACAGTGGCAGTCTCATATAAAAAATTTCACAGGTCAAGAATTTGTGTTACGCATCTGTAGAAACAAAATCCTATTGATATAACAGTGTCCAAAAAAATTTCGGCGGCATTGTCACACATTCACGCATTTACATACATTTCATAACTCTTAAAGTACGATTCTTGGTTTCCAACAACCTTTTTCACAAACCAGAGCCCCTAACCACTATTCATTATTCCTTATCTTATTCGTCGACACTTCTTCAATATTTCATCATAACATATACGTAGCATAATCAAATAACTCATATAGCATCAGCTTATTGATCATAAACATACCGCAACAGCATAATACACATAGTCATCGTAATACTAACATTATAACACCTCAGTCAACTCTCAAAAACGTCATAGCTTTCTGCAATAATTTCAGAACCTAAAAAAAAATATCTGCTCATGTCAAATGTGTCATCTACCTCAAACGTACTTTAAAAATCATGATCCCATAACAAATACATCATTCAAAGCTTTCATAGTATCACAATGGTTCTGAAAAAATATGAACATTTCACAAAGTACAGACAAAATACAATTTCATAAGTGTGAAGTTATCCAACCGTGTAATTACATAAACATCTGTGACTGACGTAGGAAAATAATGGTCTCTCTCAGTTAAATGATCAGATAGCTGTGTAATTCTGTGTTACAGAAATATGGTATCAATGTGTAAAGTTGTATAAGCAAATACCATATTAGCTAGGGCTCCTTGTGTTTGCCACAAAAAAGTGGTACACAAAGTAAGCGTGTACCCCCCTGAAGATTAATGTAATTATACTCTCAGGTGTTACAGATTACAGCAATGGAATGAAATGTATCACGAAAAACTTTCATTGTAATTCAAAAATCTTGATAAATAAATGGTTTAAGTACCAAATTAATCACTCAAATGCGTGCCTTGTAGTGCTAAATGTGCGTTTTGCTGTAAGATAATTCTGTGGAACTATCGTAGCTATCGTCCTCTGTAAGCAAAGTTCTGCTGCAGTCAATGTACTTACCTGATCATAAACGAAGGTGAAATGTTTTCCGTATAGATATCGTAGTTATTACGTACCTTACCGTGATCAAGAAAGTGTTATAATGTAACGTATTGTTGTGCTACCATAAAGGCTGTCTCATTGTAGCTATACCACAAAAGTTACTACTAAAACATGTATTCCTTTCCAGAATAATTCAGAAAGAACTGCGCAGATATAAAACAGATACACCACAAAAGCAAAATTGTAAATTGTCACTCATTAGTAGCGTCGTGATAAAATCGTGTAGTTGTCACATAAACCAACCACTGTGTCACCTGGTATCTCACAGAAAGTAATCTAAATAAAGAATGTATTTTCAAGTAAACCAAAATGTTGCATTAAAATCTCATTATCAGTACTGGTAAATGTTCTAAGTATGTAAGCCTTATAGTCATTACGTAATCGTGCAACTAACAAGCAAGTATGTACAAATACAATAACACTGTGTCGTCTGTTCACTAGAACAATGCACTCGTATATACTGTCTAAATATGTTCCCTAGGCTCTAGGCTGGATAGTTAACTTCCAAACATTGTTGCATGTTAACAGTTTGTCATTGTGACAACGCGTACTAGAAATGTGAAGTGACAAGTTTTACATCAAAGACTAAGTTAAAAAGCAGATTATCTCTCAATAAGCGGTTTTACATGTGAAGTGTGGTGCAATACTTTACTCTTCCTAGTGGACAGAGTTTAAACTTCACAGCAATTATCATGTTCTATACGTCGGTAAGGAATGCTAAAATTTTTCTCAAGTTTAGCGTCTGTGTTATTTTTCGGTGAGCCAGACGGCCCACGTGCCTGCCTGCGGTGCGAGTCATTGTCTGTTTCTTTGTTGTCGCGCGTCGTTATTGGGATTAGGGGACCTAGCTTCTACAAATTCACCTTGACGAGAAGGCCCTGCCCTGTTTGAAGCTCGCCAGTTCTGATGCAATTCAGGTCTGTCGTTACGATTATATCGTCTGTCGTCATGTCGGTAGATTCCATAGTTTCTTTCTTGCCGGTCACGTAGTGGGGAATTTCTTCCTGAATCGTAACTGCGCGCTGGACCGTTGCGTCTAAAGTTATTCTGTCTCCCCTGATAATATTTATTTTGGTTCCCATATTGTCTGTTTCTCTTATTGTCTCTGTGATAGTCATTACTGCAGAGAGGTGATGTCTCCCTGTAATTATTACTACTCTGCCAACGGCTGTCATACGGGTGGTGTCTGTTTTGGTTACGATTTGTGTTGTGAGAATAGCCTTGTCGTGCCCAGTTATTATTTCTTTCATCGCGGAATTGCGACGGATGTGACCTATAATTGTTGTGTTCCTGTTTTCGCGTTCCGCGATTGTCAGTGTCAATTTCTAATTCTTGTAAGAGTCCCAGAAAAGTTTCAATATCGTCTTTGCAACGTCCTGCCAATATAATATGTCGTAAATGTTCAGGTAATTTGATTAAGCAAATGCGGATGAGTTCTGAGGGGCTGTATGGGTTTGACAGGTACCGATTCTTGTGCAACATGTCTTCAAAATATTCCACAAGACTGGAAAATTAAGACTGTTCGAAATGTTTCATCATTATGATGCCATGTTTTACTCGGTCTTGTGTGGCTTGAGACCAATATGCGTAGAGGAAGGCATGGTAAAATTCTCCTTCACTGTGGCAATCGTGATTGACCTATCGCATTCTTACAGCTGGTTCATTCTCTAAGTAGCCACACAAAAATTCTAATCTGTGCTCTAATGACCAGTTGAGTGGGGGGGGGGGGGGGACAATGAGAGAATTGATGAAGCCAAGCTTGTGGATGAACGTCTTTCCCCGAATTCTTAAATGTTTTGAATTTACGTGCAGTAATGAACAGCTTATAGTCAAAATCATCGTGTCGGCGGGTAGCATATCGGTCATTGTTACGTTGTGTCGGCAGTTCCATCTCCAAATTCTGTGCACCTTGCTAATTTCTTTCATAATTTCCTAAATGCCCTGTGTTATTATTTTGTGGCTTTTGCGTATTTCTAAGTCCCTCTTCCCGTGTTGGAGCGCGAGTGTCCTCTGAAATGCGTAATTCTTGTATTACTTGTGTCAGCTGATCTTGTACTTCCCGGATTTCTCTTTGGTGTTGCGTATTAATTTGATTCTGATTTTGTTTGAATTTCCTAATTTGATCGCACTCTTCTGTATCATTCAGATCATCATCTACCTTTGCAGATAAGTTAATGAACTGATCCGAAAGTTCGGCTACTTTCTCCGATAGTGTACTTATTTCCTCAGTGTATTTTTCTGAACCAAATTTCAGAGTGTCCATTTGTGTTGAAATCGTATCTACTGTGTCCTTTAAGTTTTTCTGAGTTTTTGCAAGTTGTGTAACCGAATCGGTAGATGCAACTGAGTCAATTTTAGCTTGCAACGTCTCATGATTTTTATGAACAATAGTTTGTAGTTCTTTTATGGCTGATTCGTGATTCTGTAATGTATTTTCATGCCGCTAAAAAATAGGTTGGAAATGCTCAAAAATTTGTGTTTTTACGTCATTACAGACTTTTTGACATTTAGATTCGATTTTATGCAACTCAGTAGTTAAATCTTCACGTGTTTGCTCAAGCGTATGTTCCACTGAGTCTAACTTTTGAAGCTTTTGTTCCACTGTGTCTAACTTTTGAAGATTTTGTTCCATTGTGTCTAACTGTTGCTGTGTTTGTTTCTGGTGTTGTTCAATTGTGTCTAACTGTTGCTGTGTTTGTCTCTGATTTTGTTTCATTTGTTGCATTAATTGCAATAATAATGTATTAGTGTCTGGAATCTGTTCTTCTATATTTTCGGCAGTGCATTTGCACCAGTAACATTCACATTTTGAGAAGCATTTGTCTTGACTTATTTCAGAAAACGGTGAGGACGCAAAACCGGAATGTACAGTATTTGCAAGATTTTGTCCTGTCATTTCGGATTCCTGACGCAAGCTGTTGCCAACCGATTGATCGATAATGCTTTCGTGTTCACTAATTGTTTCACTGCCTACAGCTTTATTTACAGCCTGCTCCATTTCCCTATGCATACTTACCAAATTACTACTTTCAACATTAGTTAATTCATTACATGGTGGCGCTAACACACTGCTTTCGTCTTCACTGTCATTTCTCAGTTTACTTTGTAGCCTAGTATTACGTTTTTCACACGCCATTATTGTCACAATATTTCACACGACAACACAGAAAAACACAATTTGACGAGCAAAAATAAGAGAACACATTGATATAGTAAATAATATCTAGTTAATTGCAAGCGCAGCTGTGAAATACTTGGTGCAAATCTACATGCATGCCACAATAGTTTTACTGTACAACAATGAAAGACCACAACTACAAAGGAAATTCTCTCTACAATTATGTGCTAGCAATAAACAAAAGCTACACTAATAACATAAACTACAACAAAACATCAGAAGATTCCAATGAGGTATCCTGGCAGGGTCGCCATATGAAACGTCCCCTGATAAAAATTGTACAAGACTGTGCTTAAACTGACACATATTATTTTTAGGACAACACAATCTGACTTTTAATAATCCCTATAAAAGAATGGCCCTGACTAACATTAACCTATACCTTTCATAAATCACTTACCTCACCAAAAATCTTGGTTACTCGAACTACTGCAATACAGTGAGCGCCTCTACTGCCAGCTAAATAAAAGATTCAAACTACGGAAGGCACTAACTACTGATAGGCATAGTTAGTGAATGAAAGATTTTCATAGGGAACAAAGAATGTACATTCCTGGAAATTGAAATAAGAACACCGTGAATTCATTGTTCCAGGAAGGGGAAACTTTATTGACACATTCCTGGGGTCAGATACATCACATGATCACACTGACAGAACCACAGGCACATACACACAAGCAACAGATCATGCACAATGTCGGCACTAGTACAGTGTATATCCACCTTTCACAGCAATGCAGGCAGCTATTCTCCCATGGAGACGATCGTAGAGATGCTGGATGTATTCCTGTGGAACGGCTTGCCATGCCATTTCCACCTGGCGCCTCAGTTGGACCAGCGTTCGTGCTGGACGTGCAGACCGCGTGAGACGACGCTTCATCCAGTCCCAAACATGCTCAATGGGGGACAGATCCGGAGATCTTGCTGGCCAGGGCAGTTGACTTACACCTTCTAGAGCACATTGGGTGGCACGGGATACATACGGATGTGCATTGTCCTGTTGGAACAACAAGTTCCCTTGCCGATCTAGGAATGGTAGAACGATAGGTTCGATGACGGTTTGGATGTAACGTGCACCATTCAGTGTCCCCTCGACGATCACCAGAGGTGTACGGCCAGTGTAGGAGATCGCTCCCCACACCATGATGCCGGGTGTTGGCCCTGTGTGCCTCGGTCGTATGCATTCCTGATTGTGGCGCTCACCTGCACGGCGCCAAACACGCATACGACCATCATTGGCACCAAGGCAAAAGCGACTCTCATCGCTGAAGACAACATGTCTCCATTCGTCCCTCCATTCACGCCTGTCGCGACATCACTGGAGGCGGGCTGCACGATGTTGGGGCGTGAGCGGAAGACGGCCTAACAGTGTACGGGACCGTAGCCCAGCTTCATGGAGACGGTTGCGAATGGTCCTCGCCGATACCCCAGGAGCAACAGTGTCCATAATTTGCTGAGAAGTGGCGGTGCGGTCCCCTACGGCACTGCGTAGGATCCTACGGTCTTGGCGTGCATCCGTGCGTCGCTGCGGTCCGGTCGCAGGTCGACGGGCACGTGCACCTTCCGCCAACCACTGGCGACAACATCGATGTACTGTGGAGACCTCACGCCCCACGTCTTGAGCAATTCGGAGTTACATCCATCCGGCCTCCCGAATGCCCACTATACGCCCTCGCTCAAAGTCCGTCAACTGCACATACAGTTCACGTCAACGCTGTCGCAGCATGCTACCAGTGTTAAAGACAGCGATGGAGCTCCGTATGCCATGGCAAACTCGCTGACACTGACGGCGGCGGTGCACAAATGCTGCGCAGCTAGCGCCATTCGACGGCCAACACCGTGGTTCCTGGTGTGTCGGCTGTGCCGTGCGTGTGATCATTGCTTGTACAGCCCTCTCGCAGTGTCCGGAGCAAGTATGGTGGATCTGACACACCGGTGTCAATGTGTTCTTTTTTTCCATTTCCAGGAATGTATTTACCTTAATAGTCATAATATATATAGCAGTTCATGACAGCCAGTCTTACAAGTTTCAAAACTCCGCCATCTCTCTCCCCACGTCCACCACTGCTGGCGGCTCACCACCAACTGCGGAACGCTACGCCCTGTTAACATCCAACTGCCCAACACTACAATGGCGAGTATTACAACAATTCCAACCAGCCACTGACTGCACACAGCACAGCCAGTGATATTCATACAGAGCGCTACGTGGCGTTACAAATAAATAAACCTAAACAGCCTACTTACAAGGTGAGAAGTTTCTAATTGACACAGGTTCAGAAGTCAGTGTTTATCCAAGAAAGAGAGGTGATATACTCACGACAACAACGCAACATGTGCTGACTGCGGCTAACAATTCCAGAATATCTACCTATGGTGAGTAACAGTTGCCATTACATCTTAATTGTAACTTCCATCCAAAATGGACTTTTGTGGTTGCTGATGTGCCGAGTCCTATAATTGGAGCGGAGTTTTTACGGAACTACTGACTTATGTCCGACGTGATTAACCGTCGTTTGGTGACAGTTCCCACAGAAGGGATATTGCCTACTGCGTCTTCCGCGTCGGTTCAAGTGCAGTGCGATGTGCCCGTGTCTTTCCGCACGAAGATTTCCGGCTCCTCTACCGCGTTATCCGCGTCGGGATATTGTGATACGATTGCGTACCCGCAAGTAAGCGGGGCGCACACGTGTGGGTCACGCAAGAAGACACCCGACAGTCGTAACGATTCGTATACTGTAGGCAATATCAGAGCACTGTCGGAGGAATCACTTTTTAGTAAACTGCTTCAAGACTTTCCAGGACTTACCGAACCTGTCAACGCAACCAGGAAATGCAGACACAATACTCAACACCACATCGCACGACACAAGGTCAACCCGTTGCCTTCCGCCCGCGGCGTCTGCCTCCAGAGAAGCTGCTCGCGGCGCGAACTGAGTTCGACTGACTTCTAAAAACAGGTATTGTAAGTAGGTCATGGGCATCTCCAATTCACATGGTCCGTAAAAAAGACAATTCATGGAGAGTATGTGGAGACTACAGGGCGCTCAATGCCCGCACGATTCCCGACCGCTACCCAGTACCCAATGTGACTGATTTTAACAGTACGATTAGCAATGCCAAAATATTTAGTGTGATTGATTGCGCCAAAGCATTTTCCCAGATTCCCATGGCTCCATCTGACATTAAGAAAACAGCAGTTATCACACCATTCGGTTTGTCTGACTGCAATTTTATGCCATTTGGCCTCAGAAACGTCGTTTATCCACTGCGCCAAAAACAGCGTGTGAAAGCTGCAGCTGATAGATATTTATCTTTGCCGTAGTCGGCTTGGTTACGAGTTGTTTATTCTTGCTGGTTTTTGATCTGTGCTTAAAAAATAAAATGTTTTCTCATCTCATGAAAATGCTGTTACTTCATAAAATATAAAGGCTCCCATAAGCCAACCAATATTGTGGGCCACCAAAAATGTAAATGCACGAAATTGTTCTTACAGCGGATGTATAATGTGTGAGTGCGACGAACTATATTGGGAAATTGAACATCCATTAGGTACTTGCATATTTATCTGCAAATATGGTCCTTGTCGGTAGAGCAGCATAGAGTTCAAATAGAATCGCTGGAACATCGCAAACCATTCAGATTAATCGAACATCTAAACACGCATAATGCAGGCCCACCAGGATGTGTTCTTTCTCCTCACCCCCGTGTTAGCAATTGAATTAAGAGTCAGCCGGGAAATAAATTTAAATCAATTGACGAACATTGAGCTAGCATCACGAATTTTCAAACGTCCACTGCCATGTATGAAAGCGAGTGACACCACTAGTGTTAACGTCGATCGAGGGTTGTCGTAGTGATCGTATTGATTGAGTTTGAACGGTTACTACCTGCCGTAGTTTCGTTCTCCAATTCTGCCATGGTAAGAGGACAGGAGATCTGCAATTAGGTCATCTTTTATCCCCTGAAAGGGAAGTGATAGCAAATAGGACAAGAAATCCAATTAATTATTTTCACCGCTCACCCCTCATCGAATTGATTCATGCATCAAGAGTTCTCTCTTTGAAAGTCTAGAATCGAGTCAAGAATGGAGCCCAATCAAAAGTAATGGCTGTATTTGCTCACTATAAAAATCTTAGAGGGATGCTGAAAGTATAAGCTGTGATCTAGAGTCACGACCGTGTTACAGTGAAGAGGGGCGCATTCGCTGCCTGTCGACTGTGGGTCTCCCCAGACGCAGTGTGGGGGCTTTGGCTCTTCACAAAGGTCGGAAGCCACTGACTGCAGTTCGCCCACTGTTTCCCCCGATTCCAAATCCCGCCGGCGCGGCGCCGGTTGATGGCCGACTCTCGTCAAATACCTCGCAAAATACCTCCCACGGGCGAGCAGCCAACATTACGCCACACTAATCGGATTAGCGCGGCACTGCTTCCTTCACTGCCACAGTGGGCTTCTCCGCTCCCGCGCCGTTGGTACTCCAGGGGGCATGCGAGCCTCTCTCGTGACGACGACCCCTCGTAAACTCCGCGCACAGTAGAAGCGGTTAGTCGCTCCACGTACTTACACGGACTGCTGCGTCTCTACACATAACTGATGTACGTCTGACACTAGACGAAGCACCTCTCGCTTGAGCTCTTCTGGACTGTTGCTGATAGAACATGTACTGCGTCACCCTTTAGATACCACTAACGCCAACTTTGCGCTGTGTTTCAGTCGTAGGGGATATGCTGTACGAACAAGCTCTCATAGCACTGCAATACGCAGGAGAAAAGCAACGTCGAGTCGGCCATTGTAGCTCGCTGTCGTAAAACTACAATTAGTTGTCCTGACAAGAACTTGCCTACACTCAACGACGTAATCTGTGTAACTTGAAATAACCGTTTGTATTAACATTAAAATGAGGATATTGGAATGTAGTCGAATTAATTCGGGTGATGCTGAGGGAATTAGATTAGGAAATTAGACACTTAAAGTAGTAAAGCAGTTTTGCTATTTGGGGAGCAAAATAACTGATGATGATCGAAGTAGAGAGGATATAAAATGTAGACTGGCAATGGCAAGGAAAGCGTTTCTGAAGAAGAGAAATTTGTTAACGTCGAGTATTGATTTAAGTGTGAGGAAGTCATTTCTGAAAGTATTTGTTTGGAGTGTATCCATGTATGGAAGTGAAACATGGCCGATAAATAGAATGGACAAGAAGAGAATAGACGCTTTCGAAATGTGGTGCTACATAAGAATGCTGAAGATTAGATGGGTAGATCACATAACTAATGAGGAGGTATTGAGTAGAATTCGGGAGAAGAGGAGTTTGTGGCACAACTTGACAAGAAGAATGGACGGGTTGGTAGGACATGTTCTGAGGCACCACGGGATCACAAATTTAGCATTGGAGGGCAGTGTGGAGGATAAAAATCGTAGAGGGAGACCAAGAGATGAATACACTAAGCTGATTCAGAAGGATGTACGTTGCAGTAAGTAGTGGGAGGTGAAGAAGCTTGCACAGGATAGGGTAGCATGGAGAGCTGCATCAAACCAGTCGCAGGACTGAAGACCACAACAACAACAACATTAACATTCAATGGAATGAACAGTCTAATGAGTACGGAATATTGATTGAGATTAAATCGAAGGAAGATGAAATAAATGAGAATCAGCAGAACTGAGAACTGCGAGAAACTTAAAATCAGGATGATGCTCATGAAGTAGATGAATTTAAGGCATTCTGCTACTTTGTAAGTAAAATAACGAATGATGGACGGAGCAAGGAGGACATCAAAATCAGACTAGCAATGGGAAAAAGGGCATTCCTGCCCAAGGGAAGTCTACTGATATCAAACGTTAGCCTTGATTTGAGGAATAAATATCTGAGAATGTACGTCTGGAGTACAACATTGTATGGTAGTGAAACATGGACTGTGGGAAAAGCGGAACAGAAGACGGTTCAAATGGCTCTGAGCACTATGGGAATTAACATCTGAGGTCATCAGTCCCCTAGAACTTAGAACTACTTAAACTTAACTAACCTAAGGACATCACACACATCCATGCCCGAGGCAGGATTCGAACTGACGAGACTGACGACCCCCACCCCCTCCCCCAAAAGAAAAAAAAAACACAAGTATATCGTGAGATTTTATATTCAGCTTCTCACGCTATAAATTACTCTACCGTTCCCTACGACGTCACTATATACGAAAGGATGGCCACAATAACACTTTTCATGATATAATGGGGTCAGTGATAGTTATCTGGATGCTAATTACAACAACACCTCTGACTATCAGAGTTCACTATGTTCTAAAGACAAACTACCCCCTAAGCTAGTATCGGTCACCAGAAAGATACTAAATACGAGAGTCTACAGGGAGTAGGACTGATGTATTTACTTTAAAAATAACAGCAACGTATATTGGAGAATACGTTCACAAGACAAAGATATAATTTTTTTCTGTTTATGTCGTTTTGTCAATCAACAGTAACCTCTACAAGTTACGCCTTGCTACGACAATATCTTTGACTCTATTGAAATTTTATCATAATAAACTATTTCGTTAACCTCAATCTTTCAGAATTAAATGGACTAAATTTTCATTTATAATTAACCACTTTTCCATAACACGCAAACTTGCTTTCCCTGTGTAAAGGTTAATTATCTTTCTCATTGTTGAAAGGTGTTCATTGAAAAGTATTATTCCTTTCCTTTAAGTTCTTTGAACTTCGCTTTTACCAATATTCCAGTCTTTTACTTTGTTAGCTTTTGGACTTACTCCAACAAGACTTATATTCAAGATATTAGTCTGGTTTCAAATAAACCTTTGATTATTTTCTCTTGTAATAGTTTTGGAGATAAAGAACAACTCCATTTTCAGTTGAAAACTGTTTTCTTTATTTCCTGCATTTAATTAATTTACAGGTACAAGTCAGCGTTTTATTTTACGAGTGCTGGTTAGCTCTTAAAAAATACACTAAGCGAAAACGTAATTAAGAAAATAAAAAAAACTGTGTGTCACCGCCACGTCACAGCTGAAGGTGAAGCAGATATAGCTTGACCACTTCAGGCATTGACTTCCGCGACCGGCTAAAGATGTTTTGACACATTACAAACAAGTACATGGAAATGCTTCCGTGTAGCTATGTATGACGATAGTAACAAAATTCCTAGAAATACCTTTGTAAGTAGCCTGTTTAGGTTTTCTTATTGGTAACGCCACGTAGCGCTCTGTATGAAAAATCACTGGCTGTGCTGTGTGCAGTCTGTGGCTAGTTTGGATAGTTGTCTGCCATTGTAGTGTTGGGCAGATGTATGTGAACAGCGCGTAGCGTTGCGAGTCTGAGGTGAGCCGCCAGCAGTGCTGGATGTGGCGAGAGAGATGGCGGAGTTTTGAAATTTGTAAGACTGGATATCATGAACTGCTATATACGTTATGACTTTTGAACACTATTGAGCTGGCAGTAGAGGCGCTTGCTGTATTGCAGTAGTTCGAGTAAGGAAGATTTTTGTGAGGTAAGTGATTTGTGAAACGTATAGGTTAATGTTAGTCAGGGCCATTCTTTTGTAGGGATTTTTGAAAGTCAGATTGCGTTGCGCTAAAAATATTGTGTGTCAGTTTAAACACAGTCATGTATAATTTTTCTAAGGGGACATTTCACTTTCACAGTGTCTGCTTAAGCCCTCTGCTTGTTGTACTGCTCTATGGAACAGGATTTTAAGCCTCCATAATGCGAACAAACACGAACAGACATGTTTTATGTTTACAGTGCCACTACTGACTTCCCATGTTGTTATGTTTTGGATCATTTTATTATACTCCATTTGTAACTGAATTCTTTTTCTGTAATTTGTTGGCTTTCGGGTTGTGCTCATATATCCTTCTCCATAACATATCGTCATTTACAAAGATGGGATTTGTACAATAACACAACCACCAGTCCTTGAAAGGAGAAAATCTCCAACCCCGCCGAGATTTGAACGTGGCCGCTTCAGTTAGCAATCCGACGCGCTAACCTCGTAGCTACCGACGCAGCAAGGCAAGTTCAATGCAAGGAAAGAAAAGTCTCGTAACCATGGGCATTCAATTGCATGCCTTAAGAGCTAAGAGCAATTGTTCATGTGAAACTCATATCTTCTATTGCACAATTGCACTAGCTATTACGGCATGCAGTTTAAAGCACACGTTTACTGGACACTTTTGTCTACTTCATACTACATTCTCCTGAAGAATGGAAACCAAAGGCCTTGCAGTGGAATAGATGCGTTTCACAGTATCGAAGGTGACCAAGTGATCATAGCTCTGGTGGCATGAATTTTAAGGGCCGTTTTTACTAGATATTTTTCCTTGTTTTGGTGTAACGCACCTGTCCTCAAAGTCTGTAAAGGGATTTTACTTACTCCCTGTGCACTTCATTGCTTCGGTTGAAGTAGACTGTGTAAGCTGCATACTTGTGGAGTTTTGCTATAATTTAATTATGCCATAATTTTATTTATCTGCAGCAGTCGGACTTTTAAGTAGTAGTGGATCTTATGTCAGTAGTCATGCTATCGCTTCTAACAACGATCATATGTCCTAAACAATAGGACCACAGCTAAATTTATTATTACGTGTACTATTACTGACTGTCAAAACATTGAATAAAAACTGATCAGATTTCTCGATACTTTTGGAACTTACTTTCAGCTAACGGTCACTATGATTTCTGCCACTTGCATACACATTGTTCAAACCAATATTCAACCCCTTACACATGTAGGTCCATTACCAGTGGTAAATCTTCCTGTCATATTACATAATCAAACGTAAAATATATTCTGAGTAAATCACTCACGATATTGTTTCTAATTCACTCTGTTAATCAGTTTTGTTACAGCCAATTTCATTTCTTTCACGCAGCCCCTGGCATCACGTCTATTCTCTGACTTCAGAACTGAACAGACTGCATTGTTAACTCAAAACAGTTCCTATCGCCTGCGACTACCCTTGCTGTTGCAGTTCAAAGAGAAGCAACGTCGGAAGAAAGGGTAAAGCGCTCTTGACCAGGGTGAGCGATGTTGTCATTGGAAGAGACATCAGAAAAAGAATTAAGTTACGCGTTATCACGCCATGCCAAGTAACTTTTATTGAATGTTGCACTACACATCAAAGTGACAAAGTCACATAAAACTATTTTTCAACATAGTGCCTGTAAATAAGGATAGGTGCGCCCTACCGACTGCTCCTCGACGATAGAAATGCGCTTCTTTCTCACAGAGTCATTAAAAAACTGGCAGCCTATGTGAACGTCCTCGTCGTAGGAAAATCTCTTTCCCTCCAAAGGTTCTTTCAGCTCACCGAAAAGATGTAAATCTCTCTGTGCAAGCGATCAGCTTGACCCACATCTCTGCCAACATGGTCAGATTGTTGGCAGCGTTTCTCTTTGCCTGGACGCGACAATACACAGTGTCTCACGTCTATTCTCTGGGCTAACAACTGGACTCCACTCTGCTCACTCAAAATAATACCTACTGCCAGTCACTAGCCATGCTCCTGCAGTTGAAAGGGAACCAAATGTGGAAGAAAGGGGGGCGTCAAACTTTTTATTCAGGAGCCGTCAGGAATGGCATTGTGGGGCACCACCTTGGGCCACATATATACCGATCTTATTATTAACTGGTAACCTATATAGTTTTTGAGCATCCAATATGGGCAAGACACGTTGTCCCTCATCACCTAAGTCCTGATCACTTCGCGATCTGTATTTCAAATTGATATCAGCCCCCGCGATCCCAATGTTGTGACAATGAAACCCAGTTCCGACTCAGCGCCCGCGGCCCACGTGTCTGGCACGTTTGTGTGGTCCATTGGCAAAACTTTACTAGAAGTGACGCAATCTTATGACGATATACTTGTGCACTAACATTTTAAGTTTCATAAGGCCAATATCTGGCATATTTTAAGCTCAATTTTCTATCATGACATTTCTGAAGAAGGCTACATTATTATAGCCGAAACCTAGGTAAAGTTTCTTTGCAACTTTAGGCTGAAATTTAATGTAATTACATTTTACAGTTGCTGACTCTGCTGCACCATTCTTAAAATATTCAAATTTTATTTGACTCTTCTCATCAAGTATAGCCATTTTTATGTGGTTCATCTCTCCCAGTTCCCTTGTCCAGACACTTATGAGTTAGATGGGCCACTCATGTATATTTTCAATATGTCGTATCGCTTGTATTTTAAGTGGTAGTGCCTCAGTAATGCATCATACTTAATATGGTTACGTGAACATTCCCGGCGTGGTGATTGATGATACTCCTATCGTGTCTCCATCCGGAACATGATGGTGTCTTGGCACAATATTTCGGCGGTCCCCCTGACAGCCATCTTCGGGTCAGTAAGCTGTCGTAGTTACTCGCCGCATATAAATCACACTGTTGCGGCTCCTCCTTTACACGCCACCTGTTGGTCCATTGCGCGTGCCGGAACGTAACTGTCATCTAGTGCAAAGCGGTAGGTGGATCAAACCAAAATGTCCAGACACTCTGTGACCAAAATGGTACTGAAACAGAGGATGACAGACTAAAGGCCGAATTACTAAATGTCTTCTTCCAAAGCTGTTTCACAGAGGAAGACTGCACTGTGCTTCCTTCTCTAGATTGTCGCACAGTTGACAAAATAGAAGATATCGAAATAGACGACAGAGGGATAGAGAAACAATTAAAATCGCTCAAAAGAGGAAAGGCCGCTGAACCTGATGGGACACCAGTTCGATTTTACACAGAGTACACGAAGGAACTTGCCCCCCTTCTTGCCGCGGTGCATCGTAGGTCTCTGAAAGAGCGTAGAGTTCCAAAGGATTGGGAGAGGGCACAGGTCATCCACGTTTTTAAGAAGGGACGTCTAACAGATGTGCAGAACTATAGACCTGTATCTCTAACGTCGATCAGTTGTACAATTTTGGAACACGCATTATGTTTGAGTACAATGACTTTTCTGGAGACTAGAAATCTACTCTGTAGGAATCACCATGGGTTTCGAAAAAGATGATAGTGTTAAACCCAGCTCGCGCTATTCGTCCACGAGACTCAGAGGGCGATAGACAAGGGTTCCCAAGTAGATGTCGTGTTTCGTGACTTCCGCAACGCGTTCGATACAGTTCCCCACAGTCGTCTAATGAACAAAGTAAGAACGCATTGACTATCAGACCAATTGTGTAATTGGGTTGAAGAGTTCCTAGGTAACAGAACGCAGCATGTCATTCTCAATGGAGAGAAGTCTTCCGAAGTAAGAGTGATTTCAAGTGTGTCGCAGGGGAGTGTCGTAGGACCGTTGCTATTAGCATTATATATAAATGACCTTGTGGATAACATCGTAAGTTCAGTGAGGCTTTTTGCGGATGATGCTGTGATATATCGAGCGGTTGTAAGAATGGAAAATTGTACTGCAATGCAAGAGGATCTGCAACGACTTGACGCATGGTGCAGGGAATGGCAATTGAATCTCAGTGTAGACAAGTGTTATGTACTGCGAATACGTAGAAAGAAGGATCCTTTGTCATTTAGCTACAATATAGCAGGTCAGCAACTGGAAGCAGTTAATTCCATAAATTATCTGGGAGTAGACATTAGGAGTGATTTAAAATGGAATGATCATATAAAGTTGATCGTCGGTAAAACAGATGCCAGACTGAGATTCATTGGAAGAGTCCTAAGGAAATGAAATCCGCAAACAAAGGAAGTAGGTTACAGTACACTTGTTCGCTCGCTGCTTGAATATTGCTCAACAGTGTGGGATCCGTACCAGGTGGGGTTGATAGGAAAGATCCAACGGAGAGCAGCGCGCTTCGTTACAGGATCATTTAGTAATCGCGAAAGCGTTACGGAGATGATACATAAACTCCAGTGGAAGACTCTGCAAGAGGTAGCTCAGTAGCTCGGTACGAGGTATTGTTGACGTTTCGAGAACATAGCTTCACCGAGGAGTCTAGCAGTATGTTGCTCCCTCTTACTTATATCTCGCGAAGAGAGCATGAAGATAAAATCAGAGATATTAGAGCCCACACAGAGGCATACCGACAAGCTTTCTTTCCACGAACAGTACAAAGCTGGAATAGAAGGGAGAACCAACAGAGGTACTCAACGTACCCCCGGCCACACACCGCCAGGTGGCTTGCGGAGTATGGATGTAGATGTAGAGAAGGGCGACAGCGCACTGGTGATGAAAAACTGCGGAAACAGTGAATCGATATTGATGACGGAAACAAACACATAGTTGAATGATAACACTAGTCTTATTTACAATATTGTCAGATAGCCGGATTTCGATAGGTTCTCACGATACTCAGTCCCAATAAAGTGACGCAGATTCAAGCACTTGTTCCTCATTGTACAAAATGATATGTCTGTCTGTAACGCAATATACCATAGACTTTTCTGGCGGAAATAAACGCGTATGTCAATGGCACTCCATTCATCAATCCTGGACCGTACGAATCGTTTCCTTGATCATTTTAATTGTCTGCATTCCAATATTAAGTTCACAATGGAAGTAGAAAACGATGCTTAACTTCCGTTTTTGGATGTTTTGGTCCACGGGAAGTACGACAGGACATTACGACACAGTGTTTATCGCAATTACGTATCGGCTGTTAGTTGCTACAAGTGTATTAAGATACACTGAAGAGCCGAAGAAAGTGGTACACCTGCCTAATATCACGTAGGACGCCCACGAACACGCTGAAGTACCGCAACATGACGTGGTATGGACTCGACTAATGTCTGAAGTAAGGCTGGAGGGAACTTACACCATTAATCCTACAGGGCTGTTCATAACTCCTTAAGAGTACGAGAAGGTTGAGATCTCTTAGGAACATCACGTTGCAAGGCATCACAGATATGCTCAATAATGTTGATGTCTGGGGAGTCTTGTGGCCAGCGGAAATGTTTTAACTCAGAAGAGCGTTCCTGGAGCCACTCTGTAGCACTTCTGGGAGTGTGGGGTGTCGCATTGTCTTGCTGGAAGTGCCCAAGTCCGTCAGAATGCCCAGTGGACATGATTGGATGCAGGTGATCAGACAGGATGCTTACGCGTCACCTGTCACGTATCATGGGGTCCCATGTCAGTCCAGTTGCACACGTCCCACACTATTACAGAGCCTACAACGGCTTGAATAGTCCCCTTCTCTCATGAAAGGTCAATGGATTCATGAGGTTTTCTCTGTACCCGTATCCCGTCTCCGCCCATTCTGATTTAGGTTTTCCGTGATTTCCCTAAATCGTTTCAGACAAATGCCGGGATGGTTCCTTTGTAAGGGCACGGCCGATTTCCTTCCCAATCCTTCCCTAACCCGAGCTTGCGCTCCGTCTCTAATGACCTCTTTGTCGACGGGACGTTAAACACTACCCACCACCACCACCATCTGTACCCGTACACGTCCATCCGTTCGATACATTTTTAAAAGAGGCACACGTCTCCAGTCATCAACAATCCAGTGTCGGTGTTGACGGGCAAAGGCGAAGTCGTAGAGTCATCAAGGGTGTATGAGTAGGCCTAGCACGTTGACACTTGTTGATGGCCAAGCACTGAAATCTGCAGCAATCTGCGGAAGGGTTGCGCTACTATCACTTGAACGATCCTCTTCAGTCGCTTTGAAATTAACAGCTTATCTGCCGAAGGGCTGCACTTCTATCACTTGAACGATCCTCTTCAGTCGTCGTTGATCCCGCTCTTGCAGGAACTTTTTCCGGCCGCAGCGATGTCGGAGATTTGATGTTTTACCGGATTACTGATATTCACGGTAGACTCGTGATATCGTCATGAGAGAAAATCCTCAGTTCATCGCTACCTCGCAAATGTTATGTACCATCTCTTGTGCGCCGACTACAACACCACTTGTAACCTGCCAATGCGGCAACAGTAACCGGGTACTTGTGGTCCTACGTAGGCGTCGCCGATCGCAGCGCCGTATTTTGCTTGTCTGGATATTTCTATGTTTGAATACGCATGCCTATACCAGTTTCTTTGGCGCTTCAGTGTAATATACGGCTGAGAACTGCGAGTCGCCCAAATACTTAAGTTGCGCCACATGCATCCCGAGCGTCGCGGTTCGACGGCCACCGGTTTAGTCCATTTTCCGCTTGAATTACAGGGTGTACTTGCCTGCTATTTAGCCATTTTCTCACAGTAATCCTACTTTCCCTTGTACTTCAACTTTGGAGTACGTTTTCCAGTTTCCGTGCCATTTCAATCGCCACGGTGATGCACCTGTTATCCATACCGTAGCCGAACTGATTCTGCAAGAGGCTCTAAAGATGTACTCAGTTCTGAGAACGCGCAATTCCAGTAGAACAGTGGTCTTAGCGTTAGGTAGCAGGTATAACTTACTTTATGGACTCCCTGTACAACTACCACTAGCACTACGGAAACAGTCATGTGAATTAAAGAACATCTGCTACTGGACAGTTTGTTTAGTAATGGTACATTAATCACAGCAATGTAATTTAGATGGACTGCGAAAGATTTTATAAAATCGTTGTTCAATTAGCTCGCCTCTGTTAATACTGGGCTGAACACACGGTGGTAACTTTGTGTATTAATAGTCGTAATTGACGTGGTTTCGCACGCTTTACGTGATGTAGTGGGAGGAGCCGTTGTGCGATAGGGCACAGAGTTTGGTGATTACTATAGTCGTGCAGAACAAAGCAGATCACGGGCCCGCTGGTTTGTGCACATCGTGGAATCCACAAACACGATCGCTCACAGAGATCGAGAAGTGAGGCACTGGTCGTGGATATAGACATAAGGCGGTTGTTGTTCTTGTGGTCTTCAGTCCTGAGACTGGTTTGATGCAGCTCTCCATGCGACTCTATCCTGTGCAAGCTTTTTCATCTCCCAGTACCTACTGCAACCTACATCCTTCTGAATCTGCTAAGTGTATTCATCTCTTGGTCTCCCCCTATGATTTCTACCCTCCACGCTGCCCTCCAATACTAAATTGGTGATCCCTTGATGCCTCAGAACATGTCCTACCAACCGATCGCTTCTTCTGGTCAAGTTGTGCCACAAACGTCTCTTCTTCCCAATCCCATTCAGTACTCCCTCCCATCTAATGTTCAGCATTCTTCTGTAGCACCACATTTCGAAATCTTCTATTCTCTTCTTGTCCAAACTATCTATCGTCCATGTTTCACTTCCATACGTGGCTACACTCCATACATATACTTTCAGAAATGACTTCCAGACACTTAAATCTATACTCGCAGTTAACAAATTACTCTTCTTCAGAAACGCTTTCCTTGCCATTGCCAGTCTACATTTTATATCCTCTCTACTTCGACCATCATCAGTTATTTTCCTCCCCAAATACCAAAACTCCTTTACTACTTTAAGTGTCTCATTTCCTAATCTAATTCCCTCAGCATCACCCGACTTCATTCGACTACATTCCATTATCCTCGTTTTACTTTTGTTGATGTTCGTCTTATATCCTCCTTTCAAGACAGTGTTGATTCCATTCAACTGCTCTTCCAAGTCCTTTGCTGTCTCTGACAGAATTACAATGCCGTCGGCAAACCTCACAGTTTTTATTCCTTCTCCATGGATTTTAATAACTACTCCGAAATTTTCTTTTGTTTCCTTTACTGCTTGCTCAATATACAGATTGAATAACATCGGGGAGAGGCTACAAACCTGTCTTACTCCCTTCCCAACCACTGCTTCCCTTTCATGTCCCTCGACTCTTCTAACTGCCGTCTGGTTTCTGTACAAATTGTAAATAGCCTTTCGCTCCCTGTATTTTACCCCGGCCACCTTTAAAATTTGAAAGAGAGTATTCCAGTCAACATTGTCAAAAGCTTTCTCTAAGTCTACAAATGCTAGAAACATAGGTTTGCCTTTGCTTAATCTTTCTTCTAAGAGAAGTCGTAAGGTCAGTATTGCCTCACGTGTTCAAGTATTTCTACGGAATCGAAACTGATCTTCCCCGAAGTCGACTTCTACTAGTTTTTCCATTCGTCTGTAAAGAATTCGAGTTAGTATTTTGCAGCTGTGGCTTATTAAACTGACAGATCTGTAATTTTATCTGTTAACACCTGCTATCTTTGGGATGGTAGAGTTTTGTCACGACTGCCTACTTCAAGGCCGTCAGTAGTTCCAATGGAATGTTCTCTACTCTGGAGGCCTTGTTTCGGCTCAGGCCTTTCAGTGCTCTGTCAAACTCTTCACGCAGTATCACATCTCCCATTTCATCTTCATCTACATCCTCTTCCATTTCCATAATATTGTCCTCAACTACATCGCCCTTGTATAGACCCTCTATATACCCCTTCCACCTTTCTACTTTCCCTTCTTTGCTTAGAACTGGGTTTCCATCTGAGCTCTTGATGTTCATACAAGTGGTTCTCTTATCTCCAAATGTCTCTTTAATATTCCTGTAGGCAGTATCTATCCTACCCCTAGTGAGATAAGCCTCTACATCTTTACGTTTGCCCTGTAGCCATCCCTGCTTAGCCATTTGGCACTTCCTGTCGATCTCATTTTTGAGACGTTTGTATTCCTTTTCGCTTGCTTCATTTACTGCATTTTTATAATTTTTCCCTTCATCAATTAAATTCAATATTTATTCTATTACCCAAGTACCTCTAGTTCTTTCAGTTTATCCAGGTCCCATCTCCTTAAATTCCCACCTTTTTGCAGTTTCTTCAGTTTTAATCTACAGGTCATAACCAATAGATTGTGGTCAGAGTCCGCATCTGCCCCTGGAAATGTCTTAAAATTTAAAACCTGGTTCCTAAATCTCTCGCTTACCATTATATAATCTATCTGATACCTTTTAGTATCTCCAGCTTTCTTCCATGTATACAACCTTCTTTCATGATTCTTAAACCAAGTGTTAGCTATGATTAAGTTGTGCTCTGTGCAAAATTCTACCAGGCGGCTTCCTCTTTTATTTCTTAGCCCCAATCAATATTCATCTATAACGGTTCCTTCTCTCCCTTTTCCTACACTCGAATTTCAGTCACCCATGACTACTAAATTTTCGTCTCTCTTCACTATCTGAATAATTTCTTTTATTTCATCATACATTTCTTCAATTTCTTCGTCATCTGCAGAGCTAGTTGACAAATAAACTTGTACTACTGTAGTACGTGTGTGCTTCGTATCTTGGCCACAATAATGCGTTCACTATGCTGTTTGTAGTAGCTTACCCGCATTCCTATTTTCCTATTCATTATTAAACCTACTCCTGCATTACCCCTGTTTGATTTAGTTTTTATAACCCTGTATTCACCTGACCAAAAGTCTTGTTCCTTCTTCCACCAAACTTCACTAATTCACACTATATCTAACTTTAACCTATCCATTTCCCTTTTTAAATTTTCTAACCTACCTGCCCGATTAAGGGATCTGACATTCCACGCTCCGATCCGTAGAACGCCAGTTTTCTTTCTCGTAATACCGACATCCTCTTGAGTAGTCCCCGCCCGGAAATCCGAATGGGGGACTATTTTACCTCCGGAATATTTTACCCAAGAGGACGCCATCATCATTTAATCATACAGTAAAGCTGCATGCACTCAGGTAAATTACGGCCGTAGTTTCCCCTTGCTTTCAGCCGTTCGCAGTACCGGCACAGCAAGGACATTTTGGTTAATGTTACAAGGCCAGATCAGTCAATCAGGCACAACAAGGCCGTTTTGGTTAGTGTTACAAGGCCAGATCAGTCAATTATCCAGACTGTTGTCCCTGCAACTACTGAAAAGGTTGCTGCCCCTCTTCATGAACCACACGTTTGTCTGGCCTCTCAACAGGTATTCCTCCGTTGTGGTTGCACCTACGGTACGGCGATCTGTATCGCTGAGGCACGCAAGCCTCCCCAGCAACGGCAAGGTCCATGGCTCATGGGGGGTGGGGGGGACATAAGGGTGAGCAGTCATAATTGTTACTGCCTCTCGCCCGCTCCACCACCAATATCCTCATCCCGGCTCCATCTCCCCATTGGTGACCATGAAACTCATTAGAATGAAATTACAATAAAATGAACTCCATTAGTTGCGTACAGGCGTTGACATACGTCAACGGGGACAATAAAAATGTGTGCCCCGACCGGGACTCGAACCCGGCGTCTCCTACTTACATGGCAGACTCTCTATAAATCTTTTTTTTTTTTTAATTTCATTTTGTTCGCTTTAGTTCGTTGCGTCTGCTCGGGGCGGACGTCGTAAGACATCCGTTAAGCTCGTCGTTGATCGATTAACTCAGTTTTGTTATTACAGACGGCAGCTAACCCTCTGACCGAACACGCTGAACTACCGTGCCGGCTTCCATCCGAGCCATCGAGGACACAGAGGACAGCACGACTGCAGGGATTTATCTCTGGCGCGCCTCCCGCGAAACCCACATTCTCAACGTATTGTCCCGCACTACATTCGTAGTGCCCCCGCCCACGGTGCGTTGCCGACTCCCGTAAGAGTTCAGGCACTGTTTGTGCATTCGCACAGAAGAAGAAGATAGTAAAGTGGCCGGTGAGTCTTAACTATATATATATACTAAGATGGTATCTGTACTTTCGGACATGTGCGGACATGTAGTGTGTCACAGTTCATCGAGAATGTGGGTTTCACGAGAGGCGTGCCAGAGATAAGTCCCTGCAGTCGCACTATCCTTTACGTCCTCGGTGGCTCAGATGGATGCCGGCACGGTAGCTCGGCGTGCTCAGTCAGAGGGTTAGCTGCCCTCTGTAATACAAAGAACTGAGTTAATCGAACATAAACAGATGTCTTACGACGTCCGCCCCGAGCAGATGCAACGAACTAAAGCGAACAAAATGAAATAAAAAAAAAGGGTGTATAGAGCGTCTGCCACGTAAGCACGAGAGCTCGGGTTCGAGTCCCGGTGGGGGCATACATTTTCATTTGTCGCCGTTTACGTATGTCAACGCCTGTAAGCAGCTAATGGTGTTCATTTCATTGTAATTTGAGTATAATTAATGTTAGTAGCAAACTCAGCTGATAGTTGTAATGATTGTTTCCCACAATGAAGACACTGATTTGAAATAAAGAAGTAAGTAAATTTTATTATAGCTATACCGAACAGACCCAAATCCATATTAGATCACCATCAGGGGCTCTGTGCCGAACTTGAGAACTTTTATGATTTTTAATAATGACAGTATTTGAAATAAATGTTGTCGCTGGGAAATATTGTTTGTGGAATTGAATAGAAATCATCTTTAAAAATTAACTGAACGACGTCAAATAATAATCATAAATTTATAGTACATCCTTGCATACACATTTCCATGTGCCTAGGAATGTGTTTAGCAATCAGAATGTTTTTCCCTGCTTGTACGACGGGCAGAGACCAGGAACTGTCAGTAGGGCCACATAACCTGTAACTACAACTTCTGTAACTACAACTTGACAAACATTTTAAGTTACAGTAAGTATATTAGCCTGTAGCAGCAATACGTAAATCACAATTCAGGGTAACAATGACTAATATTCTCTTGCTTCGAGAAGTATAATCATTTAGAAAAGTCAACTTCTATGCCGATCAGAGGTAATGGACTACCGCAGTGGTCACTGCTATCATATAGCCAGTTAATAAGTACTATAAAAAATAAAATGGCATTGTAATAGGACAATATGAAAAGGAAGACTCTTATTGTGGATTAATGAGTTAGCTTTGTAAAATATAGGTATGAAGCATTTGTCTAAGATATTTGAAAGTGATTTTTATGCTAAAATCTTCGATAGATGGTATGTTTTACCGAAAATTCTGTGTGCAATGTCAGAAGCTAATTAAAAAATTCTTTCTGACGGTACCTCATTCCCCACGTTCGATTAGTATGTGCTGAGAAATAGGACGTTGGCTTGTGAAATAATATATATGACCAGTATGATATTTGAGTCCTCTAAGAGAGCTAGACAGTCATATGCTACTGATAAACCATAAAAATATGAAAGGAAACCACATTTTATAGCTTAAGTATAATATTACGTGAAGCATGAATTGTGTTGTGTGACTATGCCCTTCTGAGATGCACGTTTTTGAATAAGTGCCTGAATGTTTTTCTGTATTTCTATTTCGAATATTCTAGGTCAATTCTAAGAGGTGAGTATTAAAGGCATATATCATATGTTGTCTCATAGCTTTCTTTAATGGCTGATCCTTGCGTAACTACACTGATTTTCTGGTTCTGCTTCAACACAGCACCGAATACAATTCACTAGTCTTCAGAAATCTGTAATGTGTGTCTTCAGACAGGTGTGTCTGTCTTTCTAATTACTTTCTTAATGCTCTACGCTATGTCTTATGTCACGAACTCAGTCCAACGCCTTAGCGTTTTGAATCGTGGCCAATCAAATCACTGTATGGCCATCCTAATTTGGGTTTTCCAAGTTTTCCCTAGATCACTCGAGGTCATTTCAGGGCTGTTTTTTTAATGAGGAGAGGGCCGATTTTCTCTCCGTAATTTCAATCCGAGCTTGTATTCACCCTCTGATAACCTCGTCGTCTTCGGAACATTCATCCTGGCACTTCATTCTGTCTTAAATAATTTCCTTTTCGTGTCGTACAAAATTTTATCTTATTCCGTAATGCATTAGCGCCATAGCACTGCTCACCGTTCTCTTACAAATTTGAGTCTGATAGGGGTAATGTTTTACGGATGACCCTACATCATCTCCTTAGAACGAAAATACTGTATCTGAATAATTATTTATTTTCCGTGTTCGCAGTCATGTCAGTTTACAACTTATAATGCGTGTAAATGCAGAATAAGTGGAATTATCTGTATGACAGAAAACGTAAGTATTAATCGTATACTTGTTTTTTCATTCTTAGACGAAGTAGTACAAGCGCCTTGATAACCTAGAGTCACATATAAATATTTTAGTTTTGTTTTTTAATGTCAGCTTACTGCTGAAGTCTTTACAACTAAGCTTTTGCGGTCAGAACTTTTTGTTAATTTAATTACTGAATTGACAGTGATTTCCCTCGCACTTAATAATGCTAACCGTTTTCCACTAGTTCGCTCGGTTGTGTTTTTTTTTTTTTTTTTTGGCCATCATTCTACTGACTGGTTTGATGCGAACCGCCACGAATTCCTTTCCTGTGCTAACCTCTTCATCTCAGCGTAGCACTTGCAACCTACGTCCTCAATTATTTGCTTGACGTATTCCAATCTCTGTCTTCCTCTACAGTTTTTGCCCTCTACAGCTCCCTCTAGTACTATGGAAGTAATTCCCTCATGTCTTAGCAGATGTCCTATCATCCTGTCCCTTCTCCTTATCAGTGTTTTCCACATATTCCTTTCCTCTCCGCTTCTGCGTAGAACCTCCTCACTCCTTACCTTATCAGTCCACCTAATTTTCAACATTCGTCTATAGGAGCACATCTCACATGATTCGATTCTCTTCTGTTCCCGTATTCCCACAATCCATGTTTCACTACCATACAATGCTGTACTCCAGACGTACACCCTCAGAAATTTCTTCCTCAAATTAAGGCCGGTATTTGATATTAGTAGACTTCTCTTGGCCAGAAATGCCTTTTTTGCCATAGTGAGTCTGCTTTTGATGTCCTCCTTTCTCCGTCCGTCATTGGTTATTTTACTGCCTAGGTAGCAAAATTCCTTAACTTCATTGACTTCGTGACCATCAATCCTGATATTAAGTTTCTCGCTGTTCACATTTCTACCACTTCTCATTACCTTCGTCTTGCTCCGATTTACTCTCAAACCATACTGTGTACTCAATAGAATGTTCATTCCGTTCAGCAGATCATTTAATTCTTCTTCACATTCACTCTTCATAGCAATGTCATCAGCGAATCGTATCATTGTAATCTTTTCACCTTGTATTTTAATTCCACTCCTGAACCTTTCTTTTATTTCCATCATTGCTTCCTCGATGTACAGATTGATGAGTAGGGGCGAAAGGCTACAGCCTTGTCTTACTCCCTTCTTAATACGAGCACTTCGTTCTTGGTCGTCCACTCTTATTATTCCCTCTTAGTTGTTGTACATATTGTATATGACCCGTCTCTCCCTATAGCTTACCCCTACTTTTTTCAGAATCTTGAACAGCTTGCACTATTTTATATTGTCGAACGCTATTTCCAGGTCGACAAATCCTATGATCGTGTCTTGATTTTTCTTCAGCCATGCTTCCATTATTAGCCGTAACGTCAGAATTGCCTGTCTCGTGCCTTTACTTTTCCTAAAGCCAAACTGATCGTCACCTAGCGCATTCTCAATTTTCTTTTCCATTCTTCTGTATATTATTCTTGTAAGCAGCTTCGATACATGAGCTGTTAAGCTGATTGTGCGATAATTCTCGCAGTTGTTAGCTCTTGCCGTCTTCGGAATTGTGTGGATGATGCTTTTCCGAAAGTCGGATGGTATGTCGCCAGACTCATATATTCTACGCACCAACGTGAACAGTCGTTTTTTTGTCACTTCCCCTAATGATTTTAGAAATTCTGATGGAATGTTATCTATCCCTTCTGCCTTATTTGACCGTAAGTCCTCCAAAGCTCTTTTAAATTCCGATTCTAAGACTGGATCCCGTATCTCTTCTAAATCGACTCCTGTTTCTTCTTCTATCACATCAGACAAATCTTCACCCTCATAGAGGCTTTCAATGCATTCTTTCCACCTATCTGCTCTTTCCTCTGCATTTAACAGTGGAATTCCCGTTGCACTCTTAATGTTACCACCGTTGCTTTTAATGTCACCAAAGGTTGTTTTGACGTTCCTGTATGCTGAGTCTGTCCTTCCGACAATCATATCTTTTTCGATGTCTTCACATTTTTCCTGCAGCCATTTCGTCTTAGCTTCCCTGCTCTTCCTATTTATTTCATTCCTCATCGACTTGTATATCTGTATTCCTGATTTTCCCGGAACATGTTTGTACTTCCTCCTTTCATCAATCAACTGGAGTATTTCTTCTGTTACCCATGGTTTCCTCGCAGCTACCTTCTTTGTACCTATGTTTTCCTTCCCAACTTCTGTGATGGCCCTTTTTAGAGACGTCCATTCCTCTTCAACTGTGTTGCCTACGGTTGTGATTATTCTGTATTTGATCAGGCAAAGCCACAGCAATCCAAATTTGGTACAATATACACTTGAGAGTGCAAACGAAATTATTAAACAGTACTTTGGTAATATTCTGAATTCCTTTTTCAGAATGCCTCAAAGCACTGCTCAGAGGTATGTGAGTGGTTGACTGCAGAACGGTTCTTCTGCTGCCTATGTACATGCAACATATCGACCGCGAAGATAAGATTCGAGAGATAGAACTCTTACGGAGTCGTACAGGCAATAGTCTTTTCTCGTTTTGTTTGCGAGTGGAACAGAAAAAGAATTGGCTAGTAGTGGACGCGATACCTTCCGCCACTCACCATTCGGTGCTTTGCTGGCTATTTATGTAGATGTCGATGCAGATAAATGTAGTCTACTCTACGTATATATTTTCTCAACATAAAAGAATTTTGTGTTGAGGTAAATGGTATGTCGCAGATAGATGGAAGAACAGCAAATTTCCCGATGAGAGATCAGTGTACGTCAGAATAAATCAACGAAGAACAAGTTTATATCAACAGAGCGTTATAATTTAATAAGGAAAACTTGCCGCTATTGAGGGAAAAGGGAAGGAGAAGCGATAGTAATGATAAAGCTACTTCGTAAAATCAGCGAAGCTTTGGAAATTTATTTTTAAAGCATTGCGTGATTGCGAAGTGGGCCTCTAAACGACTAAAATGTCACATCCATCATCTCTGAAACGCCTCGCGTGTTGCACTGTCGCCGTGAGTTCCCTTGTTGCCTGACTGACCTTAATTTCACGTGTTTACGTTCGCTGCTCTGTCGGTACAAAGCCTAAAGGTGTAAATTCTTAAAGCAAGCCACAGTTGGCCACTATTTAGCAAATAAATGTAACCAGTTTTATTGATTCTTGAAAACAGGTAGCCTGCTAATATTAACGGGTGTTCAAGTAAAAGAGTTGTATTCCTAACGCAATAATACTTGGGAGAGGTAAGGAACGATCTGTTACCAGCTGAACAGTAAATATTAGATCTCGTGCATATTATGATTTCAAAAGCTGCTTCGTGCCTCATATAACACAGTAATAACATAAAAGAGGGTAGCACTGAAGAAGAAGAATTTCTAGACCCTGACACTCGAGGGCTTCCACTATTAAATCCTTATTACCCAAGATCGCTTATAGGGAACTGATAACTAGTTTTGACCGTTACCGTTCATCTTCATATCTCAAAGATATTGAAACGAAAGGTTACAAGATACCTCTTGACGCTTTCTTCGCCTATGAGCCTGAGTACTTTGCATCCTTCACTTTCTATACGGTCACCTCATGTAAACACTGACTGACGCTGTCACTAAACAAAACCGCTATTGTACGCGTCATTTTGTATAAACGATAATTGTGCTATACGGAATTTGGGGTTGAGTCATGCTGCAAACCGGATTTCGAAGATACGCTTTCAACATAAGTTTTCATGTATCTTTTACACTATTCTTTGTGATACGAGTACATGGCGTATGTAGACTTACACTACAATGTTTGTATGTCATTCTTGCTTCACTTCTTTGGCAGCTAATGTAAGACTATCTTGCATTGCTAACAGCCATTTTACAAATTCCCTCTTATCTTCGAAATTTCTGTGTATTCTCTAGTACGTATTGTTCAATAGTATTGTTAACTTTTTAAATGTAAATACCTTAAAAAATGAACGCAGTTCCTGTCTTTCATTTCAATGTCTTCAAGATATGAAGATGTTCGGTAACGATCAAAATTAACTATCACATTTCCTATATGCGATCTTGCCTAACGGAGAACATTCATTGAAGTAATAGATCTCGTCTCTTTTAACTGTGATCTTCAGTACATTCGAAGACCTTAAGTACATTCAAAACCGTTCTTTATTGAAGGAAACACATTACGGGGTTAACTTAACAAGTAACGCAAAGGCACACATGAGCACAACGAACAGCGGGATGTTGTTTATAATGAACCTGTAAATCTATTGTCTCTATTCTTTATCGAATCCGACTTCCTTTTATATAATGTCATATCTCCCGAACTATGTGTAGTGTCATGATACAACTATGTTTCAGATACATTCAGTGGTTCACGGATAGTATAGGCAAAATATTTGTATTAAGGTAACTATGAACTGAATCATCATGCCTCATAGAGCAGTTTTACAGCCTGAAGAACTAAAGTATAGTATGCGACTATCTTTCTTCTTGTGAGGTTTTGAAATTAGGTGAAACATTCGTTGAAGTTGCTAATTTGCATAAGTCTTAAACAATGTGTGAAAACAGTTACACAGTTAAATTCATGCGCCGTCAGTTATGGTGAATAAAATTTGTGCTATTCTTAATTGTGGTTGGGCCTTTCATTGTGACCCACATCTCCGTGACTATTCAGTGTAAAACAAGATGCATGATTTCCACCTGCAAGCACAGTTGAATGCAATGCGTCCTAAACTACGGGGAAACGGAATCCTTTTCCTTGTGTAGCACCTGTTAGTGAGTTGAGACGGAGGAACGGAGGGCAGAGGGGGCGTTAGGAATTGTGCCCTACGTTCCGTTGCAAGGTCCCAGAGAGACACACAGCACTCTATTCTCTTTAGAATGGCCCGCCACATCAGCTCGCTTTAATGAAAGCTTCTTCGAATACGAAGAGCCAAGCAGGAGCTGGAAAAGACTCGCAACTTGCTACCTCGCCGCAGGTACGGTGGGTCGATGAGCAGCTGAAGCACACCGACAAGCTCGTCTAACGCGGGAGGCGAAATTGAATTTTATATCAGGGCAAGGTGGACGCTGAAAGAGGGAGCTCCGTGGAACGTAAATTGGTAGACAGCAACTCGAGGTCCCTGAAAGAGCGCGTGTTGCACTCCGCAAGCACCTGCAAAGGTAATTCGGAAGCACCGGAAATGAGCTCTGCGAGAGAGAAAGTTGTGTTTACTGGTGTTGCAGCCCACGAGGACCGTCTCAGAGGGAGCTGGAACTGGGGTGAAGCAAAGAGGTTCCACACTTACATTAGCTGTGTACTGTTCTCTGCACCTAACAACAAAACTTTCACCAATTCACACTAGCCGACAGCGAAGAAAAGTGGTGAGGTACATTACTATGTAATATCCCTGAACCCGGATCGCTGAACCCGGTATCAGTTATACGAGTTGCTGCCTACGTAACGGCTTCCATCACCAACATAATATTTCCAATATTTCACGTAAAAATTGACCAAATTAAAAAAGTTAACATGCCGCTATAATCTATTCACTAAGTGATATAATCTTACGTTAAAAGACAAGTATTACTGTCAGAAACTGTGCGTTTGTCTGGAGGCAGCGTAACTGAAGGCGTACAAATACCAGGACTTCATTCATCCAGTGTTTGAGAATGCGAACACTTAACTTCTGACAAACTTGAGACCTAATCTGAAACCTTTACGAAACGTTTTCTCGTTCGGTCTCCCCACAGAATGTAGAAAGAAAAGATCGTTATCACTTACAACATTTTCGGTGTTCTAGAAGGAAATTTTCATCATCGAAGAACGACATTTTAATTTATTACGTTTTTATTACTGACACTATACTCAATACAGTTTGCAGACAGTATATTTAGAGCGTATGAATTCTGAAAATTGGTTCAAAAGGCTCTGAGCACTATGAAATTTAACTTCTGAGGTCAACAGTCCCCCAGAACGTAGAACTACTTGAACCTAACTAACCTAAGAACATCACACACATCCATGCCCGAGCCAGGATTCAAACCTACGAATTCTCAGTAATTATTTTCACGTACATGCCAGTTCTTGCAAAAGTATCGTTCGACACAGTATGAATCTAGTGATGGTATGTCACTAACAGGATGCGAGGAAGCAAAATGTAATTCAGTCTTTGCTTTACTGACGTCGCATACATGACAAAGCAAGAAATTGTTTTCTTCCCTTATTCCTTACATACAGGGTTTTAACTAATATGTGGGAAGCGTCTGGTGATAGAGTACGTAAAAAGAAGCATCAAAGTCTTTTAGTTTCTTAGTTACAACCAATTTGTTGTCCTTACATATTTCCTACATTTCTGCCTCTTTGTGTGTCTATCCAACTTAACTTTTCTGTGTATTTTTTCTTTCCAAATATTGTTTTTGATGGGTAAATGAAATTCTCCAATGTACATCATTGGCTATAGCATAAGCTTGTCTTTCTTGTTCTCACATTTTATGTCCCTCTTGTGTCTGCTGACATCCCCAACGAACACGCTGGTGAAGAATGTCAACCATCGCAACAGGTCTTGAAAAGACTATGCCTCCAACAATAAATATCCGATCGACCGAGGTCAAGAGATCGAGCAGGTCGAGATATTGCTGCCCCACGACATTTCCTTTTACTTGGGAAAAGCTGATTTAAAATTTTTCTTGCTTGCGGAGCAAAATGAACTGGTGCCCATCATGCATGACCCATATGCTCTGACCTAAGTGTCGTGGAACGTCTTCTGGAAAGACATTTAAATTTTTCGTTAAAAAGACACATAGTTAGGGTCCCATGGATAATGAAAATTCCAGTTAACGTGTCTAGAATTACGCTAGCTTATACGTGAACCCTAAACTGTTATTGATGTCTTTTCCCCCAAAACTGCAAAAGAATTTTCATCCGCCCATAAATGACTGTTCTGAAAATTTTGCATTCCGTTCGTGGTGAACTCTGCTTCGTCAGTGAACGGTTTGGTAGATATACACGTAGGTCCTGAGCACGCATCCCTAGTAAGCAAGTACCAATAGGTTCTGTGTATTAGAAATCCGTTTCAGTATCATCTTGGCCTCTGAAGATGGTATGGATAAGGGAGATGCTCTCGTAACCCTTTCCGCACCTTCACGTGAACCACATTGCAATCTTCATGCCCATAAATTAGATGCACGTCCGCCACATGCTGATAAGAACAACTGGCACGGTGCGTCCATCTTGACGTCTGTCTGTACTAAGCGGCTGTCCAGGACCTGATCAACAGACGGGGAAATTTTCCACAGACCACTGTGCCCAACATGTGCAGGAATGCGCGATACTTGCATCCAGCTGTCGACAGGCACTCAATGCGGCCCTGTAAAAATGGCTGAACCCCGCCGGAATACGTACTTCTCGGTGGAGTGCGGCTGTACCAAGAACCACTGTTGCTAATACTGTTCACCTCTAAAGTTAGCACGCACACTGCCTGCACAGAGGATGCACAGACGGACCTGCTGAGAGGCATCTGTTCGCCGACGATCGTGACTAATAAATAACTTAAACTACAACTCTTCAGTATGCACATACCAACAGTCCTTGAGGATAATGCATTTCTTTATGACAGTGTATGTTAATGATGCAGGGGAAACATTGGGACTTCAGTTATGCTTTTCGAGGCTGCTGTTTTCTGTAGGAACATTGCGACGACGGAATACGGCGGTTTAACGACGAGTACCGATGTGCTGGCCAGCCTGGGGGTGGTTTTTAGGCGGTTTTCCACATCCCGCTAGGTGACTACCGGGCCGGTCCCCATGTTCCGCCTCAGGTACACGAACCGCAGACATTTTAAATACATTCGCACTCTTTCATGATTTACACTCGATGCAGACAGCTGGGGTACACTAATTCCGTCCTGGGCGGTATGGGGTGGCGGCAGGAGAGGCATACGGCCACCCCTTAAAATTAACCATGCCAAATTCGTAGTTAACCCTGCCGACTCTGCGCATGATGCGGGACAAAGGCAAATGAAGGAGAAGAATATCAGGTGCGAAGTGGCAGAGAGATGCTCATGTAATGTAGTAACAAAACATAACTAAAATGAAAAAGTATTTACAGGATCACCATACTCACAAAATTAAGTCATGTTGAGATCGAAAAAATAAATGGGATGACACAGCGTTCATAACGGACCTCTATATCCAAATCACGTAGAAGGTTCCCTTGATACCTAGAAAGAAGGAAACTAATAAGAAGAAAGTCCGAATAAGGGATTGCCAGATAGGTAAACCACTAATAAATTGCCATCACCCTTCACAAACAGAAAAAACTAAAACAGAAATAACAGTAAAAGTGATCATAATCAAATTCAATAAGAAAAACAATAATTAATATAAGTAAAGACGTGTAATAGTATCTGGTGAACTTCCCGAAGTGGTGATCAACGCAGAGACTGCATATGATAATCTCCGGAAAAATACAAATGATGTAAAAGCTGAAACGCTAACGGCTCCCCACTTGCCTCAAAAGGATTAAAACAACGTATTCGTAAGAACCCAGTTATTCAGACAGAAAGTGTAGTAAATCCCCACAAATGTATCGACCATAAAACTACTTTAAGGCCTAAGGCTTAAGGGTTAAGTATGGATTTGGCTTGGTTAAATTTAAGGTGTGGCCGGATGCCCCTCCTGCATCCACCTCATACCGCCCAGGACACGAAGAAACAAACGTTACTGGACATCATCTCGTACCTAAAAAGCTCGATCGGAAGAAAGCACATTGCGAGTACAGGTAGCCGGAGGCTCAACTTACTGTCAGCAAACGGGCATGTGGGATTGAGTACTAAACGGGCAGTACACCTCAGGGAGGAAGAGCGGAAGTGCTAGGTAAGCCTTTTTTTGTCATCAGTCTACTGACTGGTTTGATGCGGCCCGCCACGAATTCCTTTCCTGTGCTAACCTCTTCATCTCAGCGTAGCACTTGCAACCTACGTCCTCAATTATTTGCTTGACGTATTCCAATCTCTGTCTTCCTCTACAGTTTTTGCCCTCTACAGCTCCCTCTAGTACCATGGATGTCATTCCCTCATGTCTTAGCAGATGTCCTGTCATCCTGTCCCTTTTCCTTATCAGTGTTTTCCACATATTCCTTTCCTCTCCGATTCTGCGTAGAACCTCCTCATTCGTTATCTTATCAGTCCACCTAGGAAATGACAGATACAGATATGGGGGAAGAAGGAGGGGCAAATTGGGGGGGGGGGGGAGGGAATAGATGTGGTGAGCGCATGCGCATCCACGAATACTTAGACAAGTAGAATTGCGACTGAGCTGAGAGGAAGGCTGAGTAATCCCTTACAACGTGTATAAAACACCAAATATCAATAGAGACAAAGTTGTAATAGGTGGACCGTGGGAAAGCAGCTCGTTCATGGTTCCAGGTCGTGCCTATAAATACCAGTCTTACTGCAGAAGCGGCCTTATCATTTCAAAGTTGTGTAGCTACGCTGTGGCTACAGTAACTTCAAAGTGTGTAGCAAACGTGTAGAGGTAATGGGCCACGTCACGAGAAACAACTGTAGTTGGACACAAAATGTTCGCCGATGCTTCTCAGCGGCCATAGGAGTCCTTTAGTATTCGACGGCCGTGGCACACTAGATTTCACTTAGCTAGCGAGGTCTACTAACGAGATGTACAGCATACTACACACCCTAGTGAACTGACAGGGTGATTTTCAACAAGAAAACCTTAAGAATGGGTGTCTCTCAGCGGGAAAAGGTATTTTAGAATCGAATCAGCAACTTCCAGTTTTGCGCGGCCTTTCGGCTTTCACTCAGAGAAGATGACTAGATGACAGGCAGTACACGTTGCATACAAGGGTCTGCCGCGTCTCAGGGGTATAACCAGTTTTAAACAACACTTGCCATCGCCGGGAAGCATCAGTGAACATTGTATCTCCACAAAGTTGTTCTCCATGACGTGGTCGAGCACCCCTAGACGTTTGTCGCAAAGACTTCGGAACATCCTCTATGTACACTGCTGGAAAAAAGCAACACCGTGCAGTACTGTGTTTAGTGGTACCAAAGCATAATATGTGCTTACTGAGGGGGTGCAGCTGTGATTGATCATCAGATGGTGTCCTTGAGAGCCGTCTGTTTGACTCTGCAGGCAGTAAATGTGCTGAGTTCAGACGTGGACAGCGTTTGCAACATTTATTGCACGATCCGAACATGATCAACTGTCAAGTTGTTGAACGACTTCAACCAATTCTGCAGCTCACATTTTGGAATTGCGGGAAGCTAGATTTATGTATCGACGGGGTGTTGTGTTGCTGTCTTGGAAACAATCCCAAACCCCTACACTACGTTCTGGATATCAATGTAGCACAGATGCACGTCAAGATCGACGCGATGTGAGAGCATCGGAGGTCGACGGAACATCATCGAAGAAAGAAATTTCGCCACTTGTTGCTCCGGGGTACCATCTGCTTGCAGGAGGACTAAGATCACGTGTGCATGTGTCCAGGGTACCACTGACGCTCTTCGAAGACAGAGATGATAAAAGGACACGTCTATTGTATCCCAGACATTTGCTTGTGTCGGACATCACACGTACAGACCGAGAAGCACTTTCTTAGCTACTGTGCACGTTTTCTTTTTCTTTAAATAAAATAAAGGAGAAAAGATTGATTCGCAGAAGGGGTAACGCAACAACAATGAAATCTGTTGTCAAATGATATGATTGGTGAAAGGGAGAACATGATTTCACCAATCAAATGCCTGGTCACTTCCATAAAAGTGACTGCGGAACTCTAGGAACGAGAACACCCATGACTGCGGGACTCTAGAGTGTAGAACTCACTGCTAGACTTCAGAGCAGACACTCTGGTGCAAATTCTCGACTGTGACTAATGTCAGAGGACCTCTCGAGCCAGTCTGTAAATAAAAATCACCTCCCAATGCCCGGTCGTCGCTAGTACATCCCTTCACAGGTTCTCGTGGCCAGCATGTCGCTGTATGACACACACTAGTGCATTTCCCGTACACTTTGCCCTCTGTGATCTGTTTTGTCTCTTAGTAACAATAACTAGTAACTCTGGTAACGACCCTGAAGGACTTGATTGCAGGATAATCAATCATTTTCAAGAAATATGTCTATATCATGGTTGTTGCAGGAAAATCCATTTTCATTTCTACAACGGTGCACGAAATTTCTTTTGTATTATTCTGTGAATTCCACACACAAGCGCAGTTCCATTATCATAATAATTTAACAACGGTGACTTCAACAAAATCCGTGACACAATATCTCGCTCCCAGCGGAGGTCATCAACAAAAGAAATCAGTATAACTCTAATAAAAGTCTAATAGGTAATATAATTTAGACTAGATCTGGATAATTTACAAAATACGGGAACATGATATTTTGTCTTTTAAATAAAGTATATGTACTCAGTGCTTCTGTATGTAACTGTTTCAGTGCAACAGTCTTCTTGATATCCAAACCGTGTATGACATAATGGCTGTTTTTGGAGACGACATTTATTCTGAGGCGGCCCATTTGGTATGCAGTACATCGAATAATGTTTCTCATTAAGAAGACTGTTTTCGAATATTAGCCCAATAGGAATTGATTTTCTATCCACAGTAATGTAGACTTTATCTTCTCTTTAGTTATATTAATTTCTGTGAATCTTATTCTTTTTCATTATGAGGGACTAGAGGTACGTGAGTACTCATTTATCATCTAAGTACTTTCATTAATGTTTGCTGTAGTCAAAGGCGTCCCAAACTCCATAGGAAGTAAGTTCATCCACTTCTCAGTTTTCACATTAGTGATAAATTAATAAACTCTCTTATTTTATACAATAATGTATCATTGTATCTGCAGTTAAATCTACAGGAATGGGAGGAGGAGATTAGTTTTTAACGTCCAGTCGATAACGAGGTCATTAGAGACAGTCTACAGAAATATTCTCACCTAATCCTAATTACCACAGAGATATGCCTGTAATATATCCTACGACGAACGTAGGGTTGACTATTTGTGACATTAGAGAAATACACATTCAGTCAGAAAGTTAAATAAAATAACTGCTAACCCACATCGGTGACGTATATGCCTTTTGTTTCGGTTTATCAGTCATCTCCTTTGAACTGACTCACAGTGATTTCCTATCCACTTTTAATCTCTTTGGTAGAGTCTTACCAACATTCAATGTCCAATGCTCCTATAAATTTGGTCTCTAAACTGTATTTGTTTCCTCTCACAGTTGCTACTGTATACGGACTCTATAGTATCACGAAATTTAATGTCTTCTGTCTTAACTGGTTAGTTCTCCAGATACTAAATTTCTCGCTAATTTCGTATCTTATCAGTGTCAGCCTCCCCCCATGAACCATGGACCTTGCCGTTGGTGGGGAGGCTTGCGTGCCTCAGCGATATAGATAGCCCTACCGTAGGTGCAACCACAACGGAGGGGTATCTGTTGAGAGGCCAGACAATCGTGTGTTTCCTGAAGAGGGGCAGGAGCCTTTTCAGTAATTGCAGGGGCAACAGTCTGGATGATTGACTGACCTGGCCTTGTAACAATAACCAAAACGACCTTGCTGTGCTGGTACTGCGAACCGCTGAAAGCAAGGGGAAACTACGGCCGTAATTTTTCCCGAGGGCAAGCAGATTTACTGTATGATTAAATGATGATGGCGTCCTCTTGGGTCAAATATTCCGGAGGTAAAATAGTCCCCCATTCTCCGGGCGTGGACTACCCAAGAGGATGTCGTTATCAGGAGAAAGAAAACTGGCTTTCTACGGATCGGAGCGTGGAATGTCAGATCCCTTAATCGGGCAGGTAGGTTAGAAAATTTAAAAAGGGAAATGGATAGGGTAAAGTTAGGTATAATGGGAATTAGTGAAGTTCGGTGGCAGGTGGAACAAGTCTTCTTTCAGGTGACTACAAGGTTATAAACACAAAATCAAATAGGGGTAATGCGGGAGTAGGTTTAATAAGGAATAGGAAAATAGGAATGCGGGTAAGCTACTACAAACAGCATAGTGAACGCATTATTGTGGCCAAGATAGATACGAAGCCCACACCTACTACAGTAGTACAAGTTCATATGCCAACTAGCTCTGCAGATGACGAAGAAATTGAAAAAAATGTATGATGAAATAAAAGAAATTGTTCAGATAGTGAAGGGTGACGAAAATTTAATAGTCGTGGGTGACTGGAATTCGATATAAGGAAAAGGGAGAGAAGGAAAAGTAGTAGGTAATATGGCTTGGGGGTACGAAATGAAAGAGGAAGCCGTCTGGTACAATTTTACACAGAGCACAACTTAATCATAGCTGACACTTGGTTCAAGAATCATAAAAGAAGGCTGTATACATGGAAGAAGCCTGGAGATACTGACAGGATTCAGATAGATTATATAATGGTAAGAGAGAGATTTAGGAACCAGGGTTTAAATTGTAAGACATTTCCAGGGGCAGATGTGGACTCTGACCATAATCTATTGGTAGATTAAAACTGAAGAAACTGCAAAAAGATGGGAATTTAAGGAGATGGGACCTGGATAAACTAAAAGAACCAGAGGTTGTACAGAGTTTTAGGAAGAGCATAAGGGAGCAATTGACAGGAATGGGGGAAGAAATACAGTAACCTAAGAATGGGTAGCTTTGAGGGATGAAGTAGCGAAGGCAGCGGAGGATCAAGTAGGTAAAAAGACGAGGGCTAGTAGAAATTCTTGGGTAACAGAAGAAATATTAAATTTAACTGATGAATGTAGAAAATATAAAAATGCAGTAAATGAAGCAGGCAACAAGGAATACAAACGTCCCAAAAATGAGATCGACATGAAGCGCAAAATGGCTAAGCAGGCATGGCTAGAGGACAAATGTAAGGATGTAGAGGCTTATCTCACTGTGGGTAAGATAGATACTGCCTACAGGAATATTAAAGAAACATTTGGAGATAAGAGAACCACTTGTATGAACATCAAGAGCTCAGATGGAAACCCAGTTCTATGCAAAGAAGGAAAAGCAGAAAGGTGGAAGGAGTATATAGAAGGTCTATACAAGGGCCATGTACTTGAGGACAATATTATGGAAATGGAAGAGGATGTAGATGAAGATGAAATGGGAGATACGATACTGTGTGAAGAGTTTGACAGAGCACTGAAAGACCTGAGTCGAAACAAGGCCCCCGGAGTATACAAAATTCCATTGGAACTACTGACAGCCTTGGGAGACCCAGGCCTGACAAAATTCTACCATCTGGTGAGCAAGATGTATGAGACAGGCGAAATAGTTTCAGACTTGAAGAAAAATATTATAATTCCAATCCCAAAGAAATCAAGTGTTGACAGATGTGAAAATTACTAACCTTTCAGTTTAATAAGTCACAGCTGCAAAATACTAACACGAATTCTTTACAGACGAATGGAAAAACTAGTAGAAGCCGACCTCGTGGAAAATCAGTTTGGATTCCGTAGAAATGTTGGAACACGTGAGGCAATACCGACCATACGACTTATCTTAGAAGCTAGATTAAGGAAGGACAAACCTACGTTTTTAGCAATTTTAGACTTAGAGAAAGCTTTTGACAATGTTGACTGGAATACTCTCTTTCAAATTCTGAAGGCGGTAGGGATAAAATACAGGCAGCGAAAGGCTATTTACAATTTGTATAGAAACCAGATGGCAGTTATTAGAGTCGAGGTACATGAAAGGGAGGCAGTGGTTGGGAAGGGAGTGAGACAGAGTTGTAGTGTCTCCCCGATGTTATTCAATCTGTATATTGAGCAAGCAGTGAAGGAAACAAAAGAAAAATTCGGAGTAGGTATTAAAATCCATGGAGGTTCGCCAATGACATCGTAATTCTGTCAGAGACAGCAAAGGACTTGGAAGAGCAGTTGAACGGAATGGATAGTGTCTTGAAAGCAGGATATAAGATGAACATCAACAAAAGCAAAACGAGGATAATGGAATGTAGTCGAGTTAAGTGGGGTAATGCTGAGATAATTAGATTAGGAAATAAGACACTTAAAGTAGTAAAGGAGTTTTACTATTTGGGGAGCAAAATAACTGATGATGGTCGAATGAGAGATAATATAAAATGTAGACTGGCAATGGCAAGGAAAGCGTTTCTGAAGAAGAGAACTTTGTTATCATGGAGTATAGATTTAAGCGTCTGGAAGTCATTTCTGAAAGTATTTGTATACACTCCTGGAAATGGAAAAAAGAACACATTGACACCGGTGTGTCAGACCCACCATACTTGCACGGGACGCTGAGAGAGGGCTTTACAAGCAATGATCACACGCACGGCACAGCGGACACACCAGGAACCGCGGTGTTGGCCGTCGAATGACGTTAGCTGCGCAGCATTTGTGCACCGCCGCCGTCAGTGTCAGCCAGTTTGCCGTGGCATACGGAGCTCCATCGCAGTCTTTAACACTGGTAGCATGCCGCGACAGCGTGGACGTGAACCGTATGTGCAGTTGACGGACTTTGAGCGAGGGCGTATAGTGGGCATGCGGGAGGCCGGGTGGACGTACCGCCGAATTGCTCAACACGTGGGGCGTGAGGTCTCCACAGTACATCGATGTTGTCGCCAGTGGTCGGCGGAAGGTGCACGTGCCCGTCGACCTGGGACCGGACCGCAGCGACGCACGGATGCACGCCAAGACCGTACGATCCTACGCAGTGCCGTAGGGGACCGCACCGCCACTTCCCAGCAAATTAGGGACACTGTTGCTCCTGGGGTATCGGCGAGGACCATTCGTAACCGTCTCCATGAAGCTGGGCTACGGTTGCGCACACCGTTAGGCCGTCTTCCGCTCACGCCCCAACATCGTGCAGCCCGCCTCCAGTGGTGTCGCGACATGTGTGAATGGAGGGACGAATGGAGACGTGTCGTCTTCAGCGATGAAAGTCGCTTCTGCCTTGGTGCCAATGATGGCCGTATGCGTGTTTGGCGCCGTGCAGGTGAGTGCCACAATCAGGACTGCAAACGACCAAGGCACACAGGGCCAACACCCGGCAACATGGTGTGGGGAGCAATCTCCTACACTGGCCGTACATCGCTGGTGATCGTCGAGGGGACACTGAATAGAGCACGGTACATCCAAACCGTCATCGAGCCCATCGTTCTACCATTCCTAGACCGGCAAGGGAACTTGCTGTTCCAACAGGACAATGCACGTGCGCATGTATCCTGTGCCACCCAACTTGCTCTAGAAGGTGTAAGTCAACTACCCTGGCCAGCAAGATCTCCGGATCTGTCCCCCATTGAGCATGTTTGGGACTGGATGAAGCGTCATCTCACGCGGTCTGCACGTCCAGCACGAAGGCTGGTCCAACTGAGGCGCCAGGTGGAAATGGCACGGCAAGCCATTCCACAGGACTACATCCAGCATCTCTACGATCGTCTCCATGGGAGAATAGCAGCCTGCATTGCTGCGAAAGGTGGATGTAAACTGTACTAGTGGCGACATTGTGCATGCTCTGTTGCCTGTGTATATGTGCCTGTGGTTCTGTCAGTGTGATCATGTGATGTATCTGCCCCCAGGAATGTATCAATAAAGTTTCCCCATCCTGGTACAATGAATTTACGGTGTTCTTATTTTAATGTCCAGGAGTGTAGAATGTAGCCATGTATGGAAGCGAAACATGGACGATAAATAGCTTGGACAAGAAGAGAATAGAAGCTTTCGAAATGTGGTGCTACAGAAGAATGCTGAAGATTAGGTGGGTAGATCACATAACTAATGAGGAAGTATTGAATTGGATTGGGGAGAAGAGAAGTTTGTGGCACAACTTGAGCAGAAGAAGGGATCGGTTGGTAGGACATGTTCTTAGGCATCAAGGGATCACCCATTTAGTATTGGAGGGCAGCGTGGAGGGTAAAAATCGTAGAGGGATACCAAGAGATGACTACAGTAAGCAGATTCAGAGGGATGTAGGTTTCAGTAGGTACTGGGAGATGAAGAAGCTTGCACAGGATAGAGTAGTATGGAGAGCTGCATCAAACCAGTCTCAAGAGTGAAGACCACAACAACAACAACATCAGGGTCTTAGCTCTTCGGTATTCAGATATAGCAGCGCACTTCAATTGCATCGATTCTGTTCTTTTGCTCATTTAGCACAGTTCATGTCTTATTTCCAGACAACGCAGCATTCTAGACGTACATTTTTAGAGCTGACATAGAGTCTCTCTTTTTATAACCGTGGACTTGTACTGGCGGAATACGTTCTTTTTGCCTATACTTGTCTGCTTCTGAGACCCTCCTTACTTTCTCTGTCTTGTATTATTTTGTTTTCGTCACTTGACTAGAAGAAGGGATCGGTTGGTAGGACATGTTTTGAGGCATCAAGGGATCACAAATTTAGCATTGGAGGGCAGCGTGGAGGGTAAAAATCGTAGAGGGAGACCGAGAGATGAGTACACTAAGCAGGTTCAGAGGGATGTAGGTTGCAGTAGGTACTGGGAGATGAAGCAGCTTGCACAGGATAGAGTAGCATGGAAAGCTGCATCAAACCAGTCTCAGGACTGAAGACAACAACAACCGTATTTTACATCATATTTCAAAAAAACATAATCATAAGGACCAAAAGGGGACGGAAGAGCGACTAAAAGATTGGCATCGAAACAGGCAGGTGACTAACCCTTGAAGTATAGTAAAATAGACTTAAAGCCCAACGATCTTACGTTTACGTTCATATACATAAGTAAAATTCCTAGTATGTAAATTTGATATTAAGGTCCTTCTCAGTTTTATAAATATTTACCAACTGTACTTAATTGGAAAACACAGGGTTTCAGGTTTCAACTTCAATTGGAAAATTTCACGAAAGCTTTTCATCTGCTCTACAGCTATACTACACTAGATGCAACGGTGTTAAAGTCATTGGACTCACATTCAGGACAAACGGGGCTACTATCACACAGAACGTGCCATGGCAGATTTTCTTACGCACCCGTGCCCAGACAACCTAGTCTCTCTCCAGTAAGACTTCCTCGACGTTTGTTGTGTGGTGCAATTGGATGGCTCGCTTCACATCTTTCTATATGTCGGTCTATACTGCCTTTGCTGCAGGCTAAGGGACTGCTTGGAGCGTCTCTATATTCTGAGTTCTTCTGAAGATTTTACGACACTTCTTACAGTTCACTTCCACTAGTTGTGGGAGAAGCTTAGATTAGTGTTCAAGTTATATCTAAGCTTCTTGTTTAATTCTGATACAATTGTTGAAATCTGTGACAGTAAATGATGTCAAATTGTTGAAACATGATGGAATAGATAGTTCTCAAATAAAATCAAGGATTTGGCTGAAGTTCTCTCTCATATCTTTAATTTTACTATCGACTCATATCTTACGTTACTTTTAGGACATCAGGTCTTGCTTGGTTCAGTGTCAGTTCTCACAGACTACATAAACCGAAGCCAACAAAAGTATTTAATTTTTATGAGTGACCGACTCTCAGATAATGTTTACCGTGACAGTTACATGCAGTGTAGGGACTTGTTTGTTTTATTGACTACTTGAAATCTGGAATACAGTCTCAATATTCCATTATTTTACACCTCAACATCAAACGAAACACCCTCCCCACCGTCCCCCATTCACCTACCCAACCACCCACCCACCCACCCTCACACACACACACACACACACACACATACACACCGCACACACATATACACACACACATACACAGATGCAGCATAGTAGAAAGAGAACACCAGAGTCGGAGGCGAGTGCTTGCTTATATCTTACAGGTACCAACTGCCTCAAGTGAGGAAGTTTGCATCAAAGTCTTCGCCGCTGGTGTCTTTCACCGTGTCTCGCCAAGCTCCCTGGAGTAGCGCTTAAATGAAATTTGTTTCTCCGGGCGTTCTCGCAAGCTTCACGTTCGCCTCGCACACTAATGGAGCGAGACTTGGGCGTTGAGGTGCTCTTTCATCTTCGTCGCTATACGTTGCCCGACGTAAGAGGCACGAGCCTGAAACACGGTGTTGCCTGTAGCGCCGTCTCTCCACCTCACTGCTCATCTGTCACTCTCATACTTCTGCACTCGAAGAACAATAGCGGAAACCAGATATATGATGTATCTGTCGACTGCCGGAAACCAAATTCGTTTGGAAAAATCACTGTTACAATTAACCCACGAGGTAGTCGTATGGGACTCACGGTAATGAACAAGCCCGGACGTGGAGCGTGGAGATCACTTGTGTTGGAAGAAAGGTTAAGACAAGTAGACAGAGTGACACAAGAGTTCGGGTAGTTGGTTTGGGGAGAGGGGGGCATACAGCGTGGTTATCGGTCCCATCGGATGAGGGAAGGATGGGGAAGGGAGTCGGTCGTACCCTTTCAAAGGAACCATACCGGCATTTGCCTGAAGCGATTTGCGGAAAACCTAAATCAATATTGCCGGACTCATGTTTGAGCCGTCGCCCTCCCGAATCAGAGTTCAGAGTGCTAAATGCTACGTAACATCGTTCGGTGCTAGTTTCCGTGTAATTATTTAATGTACTTAACCATAAATCTCTCTTCGCAACTATTGAAAGTTGTTATTGTCCTTCCTCCTCCCTTCTCATTCCCATCACTCTCTCTCTCTCTCTCTCTCTCTCTCTCTCTCTCACACACACACACACACACACACACACACACACACACACACACACCCTTTCATATATATATATATATATATATATATATATATATATATATATATATATATATATATATATATCATGTGACTTACCAAACAAAAGCACTGGCAGGTCGGTAGACACACAAACAAACACAAACATACACACAAAATTCTAGCTTTCGCTACCAACGGTTACTTCTTCAGGAAAGAGGGAAGGAGAGGGAAAGACGAAAGGATGTGGGTTTTAAGGGAGAGGGTAAGGGGTCATTCCAATCCTGGGAGCGGAAAGACTTACCTTAGGGGGGAAAAAGGACAGGTGTACACTCGCGCACACACACACATATCCGTCCGCACATACACAGACACAAGCAGACATTTGTAAAGGCAAAGAGTTCGGGCAGAGATGTCAGTCAAGGTGGAAGTACACAGGCAAACAAGTTGTTGAAAGACAGGTGAGGTATGAGCGGCGGCAACTTGAAATTAGCGGAAGTTGAGGCCTGGCGGATATTGAGAAGAGAGGATATACTGAAGGGCAAGTTCCAATCTCCGGAGTTCTGACAGGTTGGTGTTAGTGGGAAGTATCCAGATAACTCGGACGGTGTAACACTGTGCCAAGATGTGCTGGCCGTGCACCAAGGCAAGTTTAGCCACAGGGCGATCCTCATTACCAACAAACACTGTCTGTCTGTGTCCATTCATGCGAATGGATAGTTTGTTGCTGGTCATTCCCACATAGAAAACTTCACAGTGTAGTGCAGGTCAGTTGCTAAATCACGTGGGTGCTTTCACACGTGGCTCTGCCTTTGATCGTGTACACCTTCCGGGTTACAGGACTGGAGTAGGTGGTGGTGGGAGGGTGCATGGGACAGGTTTTACATCGGGGGTGGTTACAAGGGTAGGAGTCAGAGCGTAGGGAAGGTGGTGTGGGGATTTCATAGGGATGAACCAAGAGGTTACGAAGGTTAGGTGGACGGCGGAAAGACACCCTTGGTGGAGTGGGGAGGATTTCATGAAGGATGGATCTCATTTCAGGGCAGGATTTCAGGAAGCCGTATCCCTGCTGGAGAGCCACATTCAGAGTCCGATCCAGTCCCGGAAAGTATCCTGTCACAATTGGTGCACTTTTGTGGTTCTTCTGTGGGAGGTTCTGGGTTCGAGGGGATGAGGAAGTGGCTCTGGTTATTTGCTTCTCTACCAGGTCGGGAGGGTAGTTGCGGGATGCTGTTTTCAGGTTGTTGGTGTAATGGTTCCCGGATTCGGGACTGGAGCATATCCGTTTGCCACGAAGACCTAGGCTTTAGGGAAGGAACCGTTTGATGTGGAATGGGTGGCAGCTGTCATAATGGAGGTACTGTTGCTTGTTGGTGGGTTTGATGTGGACGGACGTGTGAAGCTGGCCATTGGACAGATGGAGATCGACGTCAAGGAAAGTGGCATGGGTTTTTGAGTAGGACCAGGTGAATCTGATGGAACCAAAGGAGTTGAGGTTGGAGAGGAAATTCTGGAGTTCTTCTTCAAAATTTTTCTTGGTGTAGTAATTTTAATGGCTATATATTAGCCATTCAAATTGCTTTTTCTTGGTGTAGCAATCTGTGTGAATGGCTAATATATATATATATATATATATATATATATATATATATATATATATATATATATATATAATCAAATTGCTAAACCAAGAAAAAATGTAGATGATAAACGGGTATTTATTCGACAAATATATTATACTCGAAGTCACATGTGGTTACATTTTCACGCAATTTGAGTGCATAGATACTGAGAAATCAGTAGTTAGAACAACCACCTATGGCCGTAATAACGGCCTTGATACGCCTGGGCATTGAGTGAAACAGAGCTTGGATGGCATGTACAGGTACAGCTGCCCATGCACTTTAGCACCATACCACGGTTCATCAAGAGTAGTGACTGGCGTGTTGTGACGAGCCAGTTGCTCATCCACCATCGACCAGACGTTTTCAATTGGTGAGAGATCTGGAGAACGTGCTGGTGAGGGCAGCAATCGAATATTTTATGCATCCAGAAAGGTCCGTACAGGACTTGCAACATGCGGTCGTGTGTTATCCTGCTGCAATGTAGGATTTCGCAGGGATCGAATGAAGGGTAGAGCCACGGGTCGTAACACATCTGAAATGTAATTTCCACTGTTTAAGGTGCCGTTAATGCGAACAAGAGGTGGCCGAGGCGTCTAACCAATGGCACCCCATACCATACTGAGAAATCAGTAGTTAGAACAACCACCTATGGCCGTAATAACGGCCTTGATACGCCTGGGCATTGAGTGAAACAGAGCTTGGATGGCATGTACAGGTACAGCTGCCCATGCACTTTAGCACCATACCACGGTTCATCAAGAGTAGTGACTGGCGTGTTGTGACGAGCCAGTTGCTCATCCACCATCGACCAGACGTTTTCAATTGGTGAGAGATCTGGAGAACGTGCTGGTGAGGGCAGCAGTCGAATATTTTATGCATCCAGAAAGGTCCGTACAGGACCTGCAACATGCGGTCGTGTGTTATCCTGCTGCAATGTAGGATTTCGCAGGGATCGAATGAAGGGTAGAGCCACGGGTCGTAACACATCTGAAATGTAATTTCCACTGTTTAAGGTGCCGTTAATGCGAACAAGAGGTGGCCGAGGCGTCTAACCAATGGCACCCCATACCATCACGCTGGGTGATACGCCAGTATGGCGATGACGAATACACACTTTCAATATGCGTTCACCCGCGATGTCGCCAAAGACGGATGCGACCATCATGATGCTGTAAACAGAATCTGGATTCATCCGAAAAAATGACGCTTTGCCATTCGCGCACACAGGTTCGTCATTGAGTACGTCGTTGAGGACACCATCGCACTCGCTCCTGTCTGTCATGAAGTGTCAAGAGTAATAGCAGCCATGGTCTCCGAGCTGGTAGTCCATGCTGCTGCAAACGTCGCAGAAATGTTCGTGCAGATGTTTGTTGTCTTGCAAACGTCCCCATCTGTTGACTCAGGGAGGGAGACGTGGCTGCACGATCCGTTACAGCCATGCGGATAAGATGCCTGTCATCTCGACTGCTAGTGATACCAGGGTGTTGGGACCCATCACGGCGTTCTGTATTTCCCTCCTGAACCCACCGATTCCATATTCAGCTAACAGTCATTGGATATCAACCAACCCGAGCAGCAACGTCACGATACGATAAACTGCAATCGCGATAGGCTACAATCGGACCTTTAACAAAGGCGGAAACGTGATTGGTACGTGTTTCTCCTCCCTACACGAGGCACCACAACAACGTTTCACCAGGCAACGCTGGTCAACTGCTGTTTGTGTATGAGAAGTCGGTTGGAAACTTTCGTCATGTTAGCACGTTGTAGGTGTCGCCACCGGCGCCAACCTTGTGTAAATACTCTGAAAAGCTAATCATTTGCATATGACAGCATCCTCTTCCTGTCGATAAAATTTCGCGTCATCTTCGTGGTGTTGCAATTTTAATGGCCAGAAGTGTGTGTATATATAAGAGAGTTGGAAATTAAATAGTGGCAACTATTTATTCACAACCGATACAAAAGATTTACATGTTCGCACCTGTCAATGCAGTCACCAGCGTTGTGTACAACCCGCTGCGAGCGATGTGGAAGGCGTAGTTAGCAGAACCTGTTCTGTTGGTGGTGAGAATGGTGCGGTCTTAAGTTATGGTGATTCTCGTGTACGACTTTGATGGTGTTATCCTAACGCATTACTTTCCTCCACGGCAGACCGTCAATGCACAGTATTAGTGTTCGTTTTTGGAGCATCACTTGTGACCAGCTTTGCGAAAGGAGCGGCGACACTTTCTGCGCAACCCACCCATCATTTTCCACGGCAGTGCTCGGGCGCATGCAGCGCAAGCTGTGGCCGCTCTGTTCGATCGATGGGACTGGGAAGTACTGTGCCATCCACCATACTGCCCGGACTTTAGTCACTGTGACTCTGATTTGATTCCGAAGATGAAGGAACCACTTCGTGGCATTCTCTTCAAAACTGTTCCAGAGATTCGACAGACAGTAGACCGCTCAATTCGCACCATCAACAGAACAGGCTCTACGTTAATAAAGCCGGCAAACTGAGGAAAGGATTCTTGTCTCTAAATGGAGGAAAGAAGCTCCTACGAACAAGTGTCCGAAAATGGTGTGCGTGAAACGACCACAAATCTTTCCGGAACACAGAACAGAGCTCTATCGTATCCGTGTCACAACAGATGTTTAATGTGGCCTCCATGGGACTGCAGGTGAAAGGTTGTATCGGTTGTCATGCAGGATACACATAGACGTGCTTTGGCCAACACCGTGTTGGCGGGCCACTTGCCTGGAGCCTGTGTTAGGTTCAAAATGGTTCAAATGGCTCTGAGCACTATGGGACTTAACATCTGTGGTCATCAGTCCCCTAGAACTTAGAACTACTTAAACCTAACTAACCTAAGGACATCACACACATCCATGCCCGAGGCAGGATTCGAACCTGCGACCGTAACAGTCGTCGGTTCCGGACTGAGCGCCTAGAACCGCTAGACCACCGCGGCCGGTCTGTGTTAGGATTCATTTGAACATCCTGCAGAATGCGGTCCTTCAGATCTGTTGTACGCACAGCCCGCCGCCTCACTGGATGTTCATCTGCCTGAACGTACCCGTGATCGCACAATACCCCCAAAAACCATTTGTAGTGTTGTGTGAAGTTGTCTGTGGCTGTGCGGGGATTTCTGTAGGTACAGCTGTGCTCCCTCTAGAACGTTCCCATCTGCTTGGCCGTTCACAAACAACGCGAATATTTCACACACACAAGTATGTATTGTTTTAGCCTACAGGGACAACAGAGGATGGTCACATCTGAATATGACAGAAGGCAAAGGAAGCCATCAACTGAGCGACAAACGATAGGAAACCAATTAATGGACACGAACTTAGACCCATGCCCTAATACGGCGAACAGTAAATTGTTGGAAAATTATCAGGATATAATGAACTTACTTGATGTTGTAACCAAGCTAATAGGGAAGATTCAAGAATTATTCAGTGAAAAACAAGTAAGCTATAATGCAGAGCGAAATTATCAGTGCAAGACAGAACATCAAGTTTAAGGGGAATGCAGCTTATCGATGTACTCGTAAGTAAAATTAATGTGGCTCAGAATCATATAAGAGCCAGCTGCATGGATTGCTTACGCATGAAATTCACTTGAGGTGCGCACACGAGAAATTAGAATGGATTAGATGTGGAAAGAATTGAGGGAAGAGATAATGTGGGGAAAATGAAAGCAGTATGGGCGAAGATGAAAAAGATGATGTGAAATAAACAAGGTTAATAATGATATAGACAAGTTCCGAGGATGTACAGGGTGAAAAGTATTTACACCGACAAACTCTGGGAGGTTGTAGGGGACATCAAAACAAATATTTTTCCCTATTGACATTTTTTCCTATGAGGAGCATTTAAACTGGCAGAAGAAGATTTCTCGGGCGGCGAATTAATTAAACCAACAAACACTTTTCCATTTTTTTATGACCAAGAGATAACACGTTAACACAACCCAATTTCAATTACAGTAGATTTTCAAAAATGCTTCTATTGACACGAGAACAAAGGTTACACCGTCGGATTATGTAAACCCCAGGAGTATCCTGAATTGGTCCTGCTGCTGCCACTATCCGGGTAACCAGATCCTCTTCTGATGCAACAGAAGTTGCGTAAACAAGGTTGCGCATCTGTCCCCACACAAAAAAGTCCAGAGAAGACGTATCTGGCGATCGAGCAGGCCATGGTACAGGACCACGTCTGCCAATCCACGTTTCTGGGAACCATCGGTTCAGGAATCGTCGCACACGACGACTGAAATGCGCGGGCACCCCGTCATGTTGGAACGATATGCATCGTCTTGTAGGGAGTGGGACGTCTTCCAGCAATTCTGGCAATGCTCTGGCGAGGAAACTGTAATAGTTCCTGCCGTTTAATGTCCTAGCTAGCAGATACGGCCCACTTTAACAGTCCCCAACAACACCGACCCTTACATTAACGAAGAACCGCTGTTTATGGGCTGTAGTAACTGTGGAATATGAGTTATCCTCACTCCAAACATGCGAACTGCGCGTGTTGAAAATTCCATCACGTCCGAACGTTGCTTCATCTGTAAACAACACAGAGACTGGAAATGTAGGATGCATTTCACATTCTTCCAGGTACCACTGCAAAAACTGTGCTCTGGGTGGATAATCAACTGGTTCCAGATTGTGGACACACTCTAAGTGAAATGGACGTAACAAATGCTCTCGGACTGTTCTTACCTTTGTCTGATACGTCTCCATGTTTCGTGCAATTCCACGAGTGATGTTAGAAGATTCCGGCTCCACATTCTGCAAGACCAGTTCCTCGAATTGCAGCGTTCTTACCGTGCGACGGCGTCCCTGTCCTGGTAATCTGCTAAATGATCCGGTCTCACGCAGACGTTGGTTCAAATGGTGCAAATGGCTCTGAGCACTGTGGGACTTAATTGCTGAGGTCATCAGTCCCCTAGAACTTAGAACTACTTAAACCTAACCAACCTAAGGACATCACACACATCCATGCCCGAAGCGGGATTCGAATCTGCGACCGTAGTGGTTGCGCGGTACCAGACTGTAGCGCCTAGAACCGCTCGGCCACCCCGGCCGGAGCAGACGTTGCTACACAGCAGAAAAGCTCGTATGATGCGGGTTACGGCGATTAGGATCTTCTTTTTGGTCATCAGTCTACTGACTGGTTTGATGCGGCCCGCCACGAATTCCTTTCCTGTGCCAACCTCTTCATCTCAGAGTAGCACTTGCAACCTACGTCCTGGACGTATTCCAATCTCTGTCTTCCTCTACAGTTTTTGCCCTCTACAGCTCCCTCTAGTACCATGGAAGTCATTCCCTCATGTCTTAGCAGATGTCCTATCATCCTGTCCCTTATCCTCATCAGTGTTTTCCACATATTCTTTTCCTCTCCGATTCTGCGTAGAACCTCCTCATTCCTTACCTTATCAGTCCACCTAATTTTCAACATTCGTCTATAGCACCACATCTCAAATGCTTCGATTCTCTTCTGTTCCGGTTTCCCCACAGTCCATGTTTCACTACCATACATACAATGCTGTACTCCAGACGTACATCCTCAGAAATTTCTTCCTCAAATTAAGGCCGGTATTTGATATTAGTAGACTTCTCTTGGTCAGAAATGCCTTTTTTGCCATAGCGAGTCTGCTTTTGATGTCCTCCTTGCTCCGTCCGTCATTGGTTATTTTACTGCCTAGGTAGCAGAATTCCTTAACTTCATAGACTTCGTGATCATCAATCCTAATGTTAAGTTTCTCGCTGTTCTCATTTCTATTACTTCTCATTACCTTCGTCTTTCTCCGATTTACTGTCAAACCATACTGTTCAGCAGATCATTTAATTCTTCCCCACTTTCACTCAGGATAACAATGTCATCAGCAAATCGTATCATTGATATCCTTTCAGCTTGTATTTTAATTCCACTCCTGAACCTTTCTTTTATTTCCATCATTGCTTCCTCGATGTACAGATTGAAGAGTAGGGGCGAAAGGCTGCAGCCTTTTCTTACTCCCTTCTTAATAAGAGCATTTCGTTCTTGATCGTCCACTCTTATTATTCCCTCTTGGTTGTTGTACATCTTGTATGTGACCCGTCTCTCCCTATAGCTTACCCCAACTTTTTTCAGTATCTCGAACAGCTTGCACCATTTTATATTGTCGAACGCTTTTTCCAGGTCGACAAATCCTATGAACGTGTCTTGATTTTTCTTTACCCTTGCTTCCATTATTAGCCGTAACGTCAGAATTGCCTCTCTCGTGCCTTTACTTTTCCTAAAGCCAAACTGATCGTCACCTAGCGCATTCTCAATTTTCTTTTCCATTCTTCTGTATATTATTCTTGTAAGCAGCTTCGATGCATGAGCTGTTAAGCTCATTGTGCGATAATTCTCGCACTTGTCAGCTCTTGCCGTCTTCGTAATGGTGTGGATGATGCTTTTCCGAAAGTCAGATGGCATGTCGCCAGATTCATATATTCTACACACTAAAGTGAATAGTCGTTTTCTGGCCACTTCCCCTAATGATTTTAGAAATTCTGATGGAATGTTATCTATCCCTTCTGCCTTATTTGACCGTAAGTCCTCCAAAGCTCTTTTAAAATCCGATTCTAAGACTGGATCCCCTATCTCTTCTAAATCGACTCCTGTTTCTTCTTCTATCACATCAGACAAATCTTCACCCTCATAGAGGCTTTCAATGCATTCTTTCCACCTATCTGCTCTTTCCTCTGCATTTAACAGTGGAATTCCCGTTGCACTCTTAATGTTACCACCGTTGCTTTTAATGTCACCAAAGGTTGTTTTGACGTTCCTGTATGCTGAGTCTGTCCTTCCGACAATCATATCTTTTTCGATGTCTTCACATTTTTCCTGCAGCCATTTCATCTTAGCTTCCCTGCACTTCCTATTTATTTCATTCCTCAGCGACTTGCATTTCTGTATTCCTGATTTTCCCGGAACATTTTGTACTTCCTCCTTTCATCAATCAACTGAAGTATTTCTTCTGTTACCCATGGTTTCTTCGCAGCTACCTTCTTTGTACCTATGTTTTCCTTCCCAAATTCTGTGATGGCCCTTTTTAGAAATGTCCATTCCTCTTCAACTGTACTGCATACTGCGCTATTCCTTATGGCTGTATCTATAGAGTTAGAGAACTTCAAACGTATCTCGTCATTCCTTAGAACTTCCGTATCCCACTTCTTTGCGTATTGATTCTTCCTGACTAATGTCTTGAACTTCAGCCTTCTCTTCATCACTACTATATTGTGATCTGAGTATATATCTGCTCCTGGGTAAGCCTTACAATCCAATATCTGATTTCAGAATCTCTGTCTGACCATGATGTAATATAACTGAAATCTTCCCGTATCTCCCGGCCTCTTCCAAGTATACCTCCTCCTTTTGTACACGGTATTCGCTATGACTAGCTGAAACTTGTTACAGAACTTAATTAGTCTTTCTCCTCTTTCATTCCTTGTCCCAATCCCATATTCTCCTGTAACGTTTTCTTCTACTCCTTCCCCTACAACTGCATTCCAGTCGCCCATGTCTATTAGATTTTCGACCCCATTACATACTGCATTACCCTTTCAATATCCTCATACACATTCTCTATCTGTTCATCTTCAGCTTGCGACGTCGGCATGTATACCTGAACTATCGTTGCCGGTGTTGGTCTGCTGTCGATTCTGATTAGAACAACCCGGTCACTGAACTGTTCACAGTAACACACCCTCTGCCCTACCTTCCTATTCATAACCAATCCTACACCTGTTATACCATTTTCTGCTGCTGTTGAAATTCCCCGATACTCATCTGACCAGAAATCCTTGGCTTCCTTCCACTTCACTTCACTGACCCCTACTTTATCTAGATTGAGCCTTTGCATTCCCCTTTTCAGATTTTCTAGTTTCCCTACCACGTTCAAGCTTCTGACATTCCACGCCCCGACTCGTAGAAAGTTATCCTTTCGTTGATTATTCAATCTTTTTCTCATGGTAACCTCCCCCTTGGCAGTCTCATCCCGGAGATCCGAGTGGGGGACTATTCCGGAATCTTTTGCCAATGGAGAGATCATCATGACACTTCGTCAACTACAGGCCATATGTGCTGTGGCTACACGTTACGTGTCTTTAATGCAGTGGTTCCCATTGCCTTCTGTATCCTCATGTCGTTGATCATTGCTGATTCTTCCGCCTTTAGGGGCAATTTCCCACCCCTAGGACAAGAGAGTGCGATTAGAATATTGTTATGGATAAACCCGCTGTGCAGCTCGTCCGTTGTGGTGAGCTACGTAGTACGCACCAACCATATCAGTCCACTAACTCCAGATGTATCGCTCCATTAGTAAACAGAGACAATGCGTTACTACACTGGTGGACAGCAGTCGCCTACAACTGAAGAGTGTAATACACACTCTAACAAATGAAGATCGTAATATGGCCTCTAACAACTGAAGAGATTAATATGGCCTCCACCGGTTTAAATTACTCTCATAGGAAAAAATGACATTAGGGAAAAATATTTGTTTTGATGTCCCCTACAACCTCCCAGAGTTTGTCGGTTTAAGTACTTTTCACCCTGTAGTGAGATGGGCACAACATTAGAGTGTTTAACCTTCATTTGTAGATGTGTATGAATCACTTACTGTAAACTATTACCTTCGTATACATGAAACAGACTATGCTTCTTTAAATCTGAAGTCTTCAAAAATGGTTCAAATGGCTCTGAGCAATATGGGACTCAACTGCTGTGGTCATTAGTCCCCTAGAACATACAACTACTTAAACCTAACTAACCTAAGGACATCACACACATCCATGCCCGAGGCAGGATTCGAACCTGCGAGACCACCGCGGCCGGCTTCTGAAGTCTTCCCATATCATTAAATGAAACAACAAGTTTACTGTTACCAGTCACTGTAATTTTTAATTTTCAGACAATGAAAATCCGGGATGGAATGTAACAGTATTGTGAAAGGGAAAGGTGCTACTCACCACATAGCGGAGATGCTGAGTCGCAGATAGGGACTAGGAAAAGACAGTCACAAACAATAGCATTTGGCCAGTAAGGCCTTCACCAGAGTTACACGACACGACGAACACACACATGCAGAGTGACGCAAACGCAACTCTCACACGTGCGTAAGTAAGTTGCGTTTCGTGAGTGTGTAAGTGTGTGTGTTTGCCGTCTAATTCTGACGAAGGCCTTACTGGCCTAAAGCTATTATTTGTGACAGTCTTTTTGTTGTGCCTATCTCAACGCCTCCATCAGATGGAGAGTAGCAACTTTCCTTTTTACATAATTTTAATTTTAATTTTTTTAGTAGTCAATGTAAAACTGCGATTCCGTACACAGCAGTAACGTATCATTGGTAGGCTTATTCACTCCAGTCGTACCAGTTGTTCATAATTGACTATGTGAAATTGTAAATTTGTTATTTCATATCCTTAAAGTTAATTTTGTATACTAGTCTACAACCACTACGAATGCTTGATTAAACCTCATTTTGTAGTTTTGGTTGTTCCTCTCTCTTTCTCTTTAATGGTACATTAACTGTTTAATAGATTGTATTATACGCTGAAAACTTCGTACCTCGGCTGGTACTCTTGGGCTCAGCGGATGTTTATCAATGTAGAAGCACGAAACACTTAAGCCATCGTTGCGCGTAAGAACATTGCATGCATTCCTCAGCGACTCATATCGAGTTCACATCCACACGGTCATACCATGGGCCGCCAGTACAGTTAGAAGGAGGTGTTATTTCTTGTCTTTGTGAAGCCGTTGGACCTTGTGGAACGGAAATACTTAACAACTGTTTCGTTTAACCTTTAAATGTAAAGGGGGTGGAAGGGCTGACCCAATAAAGTGAATATTTCGATTCCAGTTGGTTTATTCATGAACCAAAACGATCTCACTTAAAATTTGACAAGGGCCACTCGGGTAAGGTTATTTAAGAGACATTCGTTACATAAATCATGAGAAAGTTAATAATTAATTTTTAACAAACAACACTAGTTAAGACACATTGCCGGCCCATGTGGCCGAGCGGTTCTCGCCGCTTCAGTCTGGAACCACGCGACCGCTAAGGTCGCAGGCTCGAATCCAGCCTCGGGCCTGGATGTGTGTGATGTCCTTAGGTTAGTTAGGGTTAAGTAGTTCTAAGTTCTAGTGGACTGATGACCTCATATGTTAAGTCCCATAGTGCTCAGAGCCATTCGAATCATTTAAGACACATTATATAAGCCCATTTCAATTAACATTACATGTAGCCCAAGACTTCCCACAAAATTGACATAAGCCGCTGAGGGTCAATTTAACCATAACTTCAACAAACAACTCTAGGCAAGACACATTATTTTAGACTCTTTGAATTAACATAGCATGTAGTCCACGATTTCCCACCAAAATTGACAGAAGCCACTGAGGCTGAATTTAACTATTAGTTTAACGGACAATTGTACTTAAGACATTATTTAAGACCCTTTCGATTAAAACCTTACATTATATGCAAAATAACATTTGACACACAGCCTCAACAGGAGTATCTGAAACATATTTGTAACTTGGTCAATCTTGCAGAGAAACTTCCAAATTATTCAGTAAGATGGATTTCTAGGGCATAGAAAGTTACAACTTTGAACAATGATAAATGTGTAACAACAGAAGCAAGGTCAAAGCTCATAAGGCCGAAGTTTAACCACGAACAGTGGAATTGACTGAGAGAAGTAGTACTTAACTTCGAACCGAGACGTGGCTTCGCTTGCAACCCCTAGCCGAGTAAGCCACCAAAATGTGAATCAAGCAAACGCTACCGAAGAACACACGAACTCCTGCGAAGTCCACCGCCCGTAAGCCAAACTTGTAATCTAAAGGGAAGCTCTGCGCCTCGGTTGCCCGCTGCCTCAGCTCACTGAAACACAGACCACACCCGACAACAAAAGGCAGAAAAATCTCTCTTAACCTTAATATTCAAGACTGGCCAGTAAATGAACTCTATAAACTCTAGTCTAAACAACAACTAATTTGACCAGCAAGTGCTTACTTTCACTGAAACAATACTTGATAAACAAACTCTAAGAGTGGGAAATGAACCGGCTCACAAGAACCGACGCTCACTAGAAGTTAATCACACAAATCTGCAAATACATCAATATTGCGCGCAAGCAGAGCACAGCGTTTAGCAGGAGGCCTCAAATGAAATGGAACATGCCCAACATCACACGTCGTTCTACGTCTTATTGTACCAAGAGCGATCACAATCACAGCTCTTAGTAATTAGCGCACTTAACTGGCTGTATTGATGCTGGGGCCATTTTGCGAAGATGCCAGACCATTCTCGAGACAATAACAGGGTGTCCCTCCATGGAAGCGAGCATATCCACAGCTCACGAGATTGCCAGAGAATGCACCGCTCCGGTCAACTCCCGCCGACTACGGTACAACCAGGTGACAACCGCCGTCGGCCTCAGGCACGCAGTATTCGATTCTGTCCGCCCGCCAATTGCCGATTCGCGCACCGCCGCTTTCCGTTCTCACAGCGTTCTGTCCTCTCCTCCCTACTTGCGGTCGGCACTCCGTTATACACTCCTGGAAATGGAAAAAAAGAACACATTGACACCGGTGTGTCAGACCCAACATACTTGCTCCGGACACTGCGAGAGGGCTGTACAAGCAATGATCACACGCACGGCACAGCGGACACACCAGGAACCGCGGTGTTGGCCGTCGAATGGCGCTAGCTGCGCAGCATTTGTGCACCGCCGCCGTCAGTGTCAGCCAGTTTGCCGTGGCATACGGAGGTCCATCGCAGTCTTTAACACTGGTAGCATGCCGCGACAGCGTGGACGTGAACCGTATGTGCAGTTGACGGACTTGCATGCGGGAGGCCGGGTGGACGTACCGCCGAATTGCTCAACACGTGGGGCGTGAGGTCTCCACAGACATCGATGTTGTCGCCTGTGGTCGGCGGAAGGTGCATGTGCCCGTCGACCTGGGACCGGACCGCAGCGACGCACGGATGCACGCCAAGACCGTAGGATCCTACGCAGTGCCGTAGGGGACCGCACCGCCACTTCCCAGCAAATTAGGGACACTGTTGCTCCTGGGGTATCGGCGAGGACCATTCGCAACCGTCTCCATGAAGCTGGGCTACGGTCCCGCACACCGTTAGGCCGTCTTCCGCTCACGCCCCAACATCGTGCAGCCCGCCTCCAGTGGTGTCGCGACAGGCGTGAATGGAGGGACGAATGGAGACGTGTCGTCTTCAGCGATGAGAGTCGCTTCTGTCTTGGTGCCAATGATGGTCGTATGCGTGTTTGGCGCCGTGCAGGTGAGCGCCACAATCAGGACTGCATACGACCGAGGCACACAGGGCCAACACCCGGCATCATGGTGTGGGGAGCTATCTCCTCCACTGGCCGTACACCTCTGGTGATCGTCGAGGGGACACTGAATAGTGCACGGTACATCCAAACCGTCATCGAACCCATCGTTCTACCATTCCTAGACCGGCAAGGGAACTTGCTGTTCCAACAGGACAATGCACGTGCGCATGTATCCTGTGCCACCCAACGTGCTCTAGAAGGTATAAGTCAACTACCCTGGCCAGCAAGATCTCCGGATCTGTCCCCCATTGAGCATGTTTGGGACTGGATGAAGCGTCGTCTCACGCGGTCTGCACGTCCAGCACGAACGCTGGTCCAACTGAGGCGCCAGATGGAAATGGCCTGGCAAGCCGTTCCACAGGACTACATCCAGCATCTCTACGATCGTCTCCATGGGAGAACAACAGCCTGCATTGCTGCGAAAGGTGGATATACACTGTACTAGTGGCGACATTGTGCATACTCTGTTGCCTGTGTCTATGTGCCTGTGGTTCTGTCAGTGTGATCATGTGATGTATCTGACCCCAGGAATGTGTCAATAAAGTTTCCCCTTCCTGGGACAATGAATTCATGGTGTTCTTATTTCAATTTCCAGGAGTGTATCTCGAGCCGGCCCAAGCCAAAAGACAAACCCCTGCACTAGGAAACCAATCGTAGTCATGTCAGAGATACTACTGGCGTCAGTATCGCCGCGGCGCACTTTGTATGGGCATTACGATTTTATACTTCATTAAGAATACCAGTTACGGCAACTGCATACGTGTGAACTGACGGAAATGTATGTTAATGTTTACGACGAAGGTAGTAATATTACACTTTTTACAGTTACCTAATTTTCTGGTACCTAAATATTGTAATTTTATAAAATGCATGTATATATTAAGAACTGTGCCTGAGCCGTAGTAAAGTTAGCTTTGAAAAGCGTCCACGAGACTCAGAGGGCCATAGACACGTTTTCACAGGTAGATACCGTGTTTCTTGACTTCCGCAAGGCGTTCGATACAGTTCCCCAGGATCATTTAATAAACAAAGTAAGAGCATATGGACTATCAGACCAATTGTGTGATTGGATTGAAGAGTTCCTAGATAACAGAACGCAGCATTTCATTCTCAATGGAGAGAAGTCTTCCGAAGTAAGAGTAATTTCGGGTGTGCCGCAGGGGAGATTGCTATTCACAATATACATGAATGATCTTGTGGATAAAATCGGAAGTTCATTGAGGGTTTTTGCAGATGATGCTGTGGTGTATCGAGAGGTTGTAACAATGGAAAATTGTACTGAAATGCTGGAGGATCTGCAGCGAATTGAAGCATGGTGCAGGGAATGGCAATTGAATCTCAATGTAGACAAGTGTAATGTGCTGCGAATACACAGAAAGATAGATCCCTTATCATTTAGATACATAATAGCAGGTCAACAACTGGAAGCAGTTAGTTCCATAAATGATCTGGGAGTACGCATTAGGAGTGATTTAAAATGGAATGATCATATAAAGTTGATCGTCGGTAAAGGAGATGCCAGACTGAGATTCATTGGAAGAATCCTAAGGAAATGTTTTCCGAAAAGAAAGGAAGTAGGTTACAGTACGCTCGTTCGCCTACTGCTTGAATACTGCTCAGCAGTGTGGGATCCGTACCAGGTAGGGTAGATAGAAGATATAGAGAAGATCCAACGGAGAGCAGCGCGCTTTGTTACAGGATCATCTAGTAATCGCGAGATGACAGATAAACTGCAGTGGAAGACTGTGCAGGAGAGACGCTCAGTAGCTCGGTACGGGCTTTTGTTGAAATTTCAAGAACATACCTTCACCGAAGAGTCAAGCAATATATAGCGCCCTCCTACGTATATCTCGCGAAGAGACCATGAGGATAAAATCAGAGAGATTAGAGCCCACACAGAAGCATACGGACAACCCTTCTTTCCACGAACAATACGAGACTGGAATAGAAGGGAGACCCATTAGAGGTACTCAAGGTACCCTCCGCCACACACGGTCAGGTGGCTTGCGGAGTATGGATGTAGATGTAGAAGCGCGCCGCAGCGCGTATCGTGAAGCAGTCGCCCTCCGTTTTCTGGCGATGACGCCGTTGTCACAGTTGCAGGCTTCGGCGTCTCCCTCTAGCGGGAAAGGGCAAAAGTGGACTATTCGCGTGGGTTTAAGAAGTGGCTGTATGGGCTCTCGTGGAGAGTTGGCAGTCGGGCCATCAAAAGCGACTTCTCTGACGGTTCTAGAAGGACAGCACGCAGACAGCGGCATCGGCGTAAGCGACGCGAGCAGCGGCTCCGCGGTATGGGGCGTTAACTGCTCGTCGCGAAAGGAATCTTCGTGAGCGCGGGTCCGCGAGGGGCCTAATTGCAGTTTGGCCGTGTGCTGTCGACCGGCGAGGAGGTTCTGAAAATCGGCGCGCCTTCCTGCGTCCGTTGAAACGGCTGGCAGCGGACGGCCTCGGCACAGCATTTGGAGGTGCTGCGTTGGTTCAGTCCTGGGAGTCGTACTCACCAGAAGTTGAGTATTGATTGTTAACAGATTTTATGAAATTTAATTGAATTCAATTACTTATTCTTGTTAATTATACCAGCCGCATATTTTGGGGGTTTCCCGCCATTCATTCTCGTCTGCCCACCCGCTGGAAGGTGGTAATATTAGAAAGGGTGGTCCGTTTGTCCCCTTTTGAGGACGAACGGGGGGAGTCAGATTAAATCTGTGGTTCGGATTGCTTCTTTCCCCTCCCAGCTTACCTATGGGTTTATTCGACTGTTAGCCTCTGCCATGTCTGTGAAAGTCTAAGGCACCAATGACTGTAGTGTTTAAAATGCAAGGCATTAAGTAAGACCTGATCCATTCTCTCGCCTGCCATTATATTGTTTCTAGTCAGCAAAAACTGTTGTTTGTTTTTTCCAATTCAATACCTTTTAAAGGCTTTTACTCAACGTGACTATGTGTTTTATACAGGTAGTTGGTTATTAGTGTGTTTTCTTGCCCTGCAAATGTTTCCCATTTCATTACGAATAGAAATTATAGTCTTGAAAGGAGAATGTTGTAAAAGTTCGCAAATCCTCCTGGCGAGCGTCTGTGTTTGCCCTAAGTTAACGGGCAGAAATTTGTAAAACTTCTTATTTGGGTATATTTTGGAAATGTTAATGTTATTAACTGTGAGTGTCCCCCTGTGTGCATGACTCATGCGTTTTGGTTTTTCTATTTTTAGAACTTTTGTAAACGGGATTGTCTTTATATCTTGCAGCCAAGTTAGATTCTGCTCTATTTAATGAATGGAGTGAAATTCACCTGTAATTTATCTGAGCTTGAAATATTATACAGCGTCGCCTTGTATACGTTAAATTGCTTGCCTGTGCTTGCCTTTTACTGGAGTGAAATTTTCTTAATAATAATTTAATAATTAAAAATCCTTTCCTATCGTAAATTGTGACTTATTTGTTAAATGATTGTTGGTCTTTTTTTTAATATCTTTAAGTCCTGCACCAAATTTGAATAAAGAGTGTTATTGAAAATAGTGTGTAATTTCACCAGTTATTCCTTGACACCTACTTCCCCTTTACATTTTGTGTACTGATTGAGATTAATAGCCTTTGGTGAACCAGTAGTAATTTTTAACGTTTCAGTGCCCTGTTTTTAAGCTTTGGTTTGACAATGTATAATTTAGTCCAAAACTAGTCACCACAAATAAAAAATTTTGAATGCAACTGTGAGAGAAACTTGAAAATGTTAAACTCGAGGAGACATTAAACGTATCAGTTCAGTCACACAACCTCCTTTATTAGAGGTTCGAGGGATGCAGAACGTGTCATTTGTCTTTTGATTGGCCTAATGTGGACCACAACGGTTTCTGTGGAATCCCCTTAACCTCAAAGAAGCATTTACACCTAACGTCCTGAGCGTCCTTTAGAAACAAAGTTATACCCATATGTTCCATTATGCACTACCTTCTTCTTGTTAGTGTTTTCTACACATTTCATTCCTAGCCATTTCTGTGAAGAACCTCTTCACTTCATATGTCCACCCAGTTTTAAACATTCTTCCACATTCTTCCACCAGTTTCCCCACACTTCATGATTCACTTCGATATAACGTCGTACTCCAGAGGTTCGTCTTCAGAAATTTCTTCCTCAACTGAAAGAGCCCTTTTGCAAGGCAGGTCGTCTTAGAAAGTCTGTTCGGCTTTGCTGCCAGATCCTAGAGTCAATTTCATTCAGTATTTCGGAGATCCAATTTTTCGCCATTTTCACATCTCAGTGGGACTCGGCAGTAGAAGCAACGTTCCCCTGAAAATGGTGAATATCCTGATCCCCGAAATATTGAATAGAGTTGATTTTAGCATCGGGCAGCAAACCTGAAGTGATTTTCAACACGTATCAGGCTAGGAAAGCCTACGAAGTCACGACAGCGTCGCCTTTGCCAGCACTATCATGCTTTTTATGCCCTCCCTTCTTCATTCATCACACTTTTTTCTCATCCAAGGTAGCAGAATTCCTTCATTTTACAAGCTTTGTAGTGCTCAGTTTTGATATTAAGTTTATCTCTAATCTTATATCTGCAGCACCTCATTATTTTTGTCTTAACCTCAATCCATATTCTGCGCTCAGTAAACTGATCATTTCTTTCACAATGTCCCGTAACTATTCCTCACTTTCAGTAATCACTGTGTATATTATCACTGACATTCTTCCACCAGGGGCTTTAATCCCGCTCCTGAATACGTCAATTCCGCCATTGCTGCTTCGATGTATAAACTGAGTAGTGGGAGAAAGACTGTAAACCTGTCGTATGCTCTTTATATTCAAAGCATTTCCTCATTGTTCTTTCTTCTTGATTCTTATGCATATTGTACATTTTCCGTTTTTCCTTACAGCTTACTCCAACTTTTGTGAGAAAGAAAACTGACGATTTAGATTATGAGGAGTTTGGCTTTAGGAAGTGTAATGGCGCATAGAGGCAGTTCAACTTTGTGTCTGATAAAGGAATCAAAACTTGAGAAAACAAGACACGTTCCTAGGTTTTGTCGACATAGAAAAAGCTGCCGAGGATGTGGAATGGTGCAAGAAGTCCTAAGAAACTAATTATACCCAAAAACGAAGGCATACATTGAGAAATGGAAGGCCAGGAGAGTACAGTGCGCGTATCAGGACTTTCTTTTGTGATTTCCACAGTAGATTTTCTCTGTCTATGTGAAAGCCCATGATGGCTGAATTTCATCGAAACACCCTTTATGGGAGTAATTAATCCTGCAGATGTAGATAAGTGTAAGAAGAAAATTGCGGTCGGACGCGAGAATCTTACGACGTAATCCACCTGCTTTCCTCACGTGAGACTCTCTTTCGCCTACTCGCTAACGAGGTTTTATAACCTCCAAGGAAGCGCCCGTGCTGCTAAGCGCCTGTTGGCCGTTCCATGTCGGCTCCTTCACATAAGGCCGCTAAATCTTCTCACCACTGAAAGCTCACGCGATAGGATGCCGACACGCAATGACGGCAGCCACCACTTAGACTTGGTTAGACGAAGAGCTACTTTGATCTTCTGCTTCTCGCCTTTGTTTTCCTTCCTTCCATTTCCGAGCTCACAAATTCCTCCCTCCCCCTCTCCCTCCTTCCAGTTTTTCCTTCCACCCACCAAGTTCCATGCACACTCACGAACAAGAAAATTATGCAACAAACTCAGCGAAGTCTTTCTCTCTACTCTATATCGCGGATAGTTTAATCAGTTCATTATAAGGTGCCCCTAGTAGTAAGTTTCCCCGCTCTCACAAAGGAGCCATACTGATAATAAAATCCTTGCATATGGCCTTCATGACTATGAAAGGCGGAACGTAATAATCGGCATTGCAGAGAAAAGCAGTCGTTGGTAGCAGACTACGTCATTATCGGCAGTTTTTTCAACAACGGCATCTTTTGAGCTACACTTATGTGATTGTCGATACAATATCCGGTTGAAATGAAAAAAACAGCATAAACTTGTTATGGTGTTCGCTTAGTTCCAAGTCCATATTGATCTTAGTGCTGAGATTTCACTCAGACGGCGCTTTGGCGTTAGGCGGTTGTTTCCGTGTGTGATCGCTGGCTGCAGCTTAGCTGGAGGCGTGTGAGGAGGAAAGAGGTGGCTGCCTTGGCGTGGAGACAGTTCGGGATTGTTTGCGTCTGGACGCCGAGTGAGGTCCGATGGGAAGACCGGGCCGTGATTTTACGGTTAATAGTGTGGACAGCGGCATGGAGTGCCGTTTAAGTTGATTCGCAAGGGGAGCAAAATCTCGCCTGTTGTAGTTTGTCGAGCCTGAGTTTGAAATACCTTCTATGTGCAACGGGATGTCATTTCGTCCTCCTGTCTCTCCGTGGCTGGGATTTCTATTCTCGTTTACCGTCCCATGGACCTATATCGATGGGATACGCTACTCTCCGTACTCTACTAGACGCTGGTGATGGAAGTACGTCGTTCAGCGGCACCTTAGTCTGGGTGCTTTATGTTTGATCTTCTATTGCATAATCTTCGTGTGGCACTCCTTAGAGTTTGCCTTGCGCAGTTAGATTGCAGTTTATTGTGTCTTTCCGTCAACGAAGGTTAAGCTCGATTCGGCACTCCGTACGACGCTTGGTACCTCAGCATGCGGGTCGGAGCCACCTTCGCGACCAAACGGAAGCCTTTGGACTGAGAGGTCTTGTGTTTTGTATAGGGTTCATAAATTGTTGTTTTGGTATTAAGTTGGCTGAGATTTCTTATAGATTTCCCTGCATTTGTCCGACCTGGGCTAGGTCTCGTTATCTTAAAAGTCGGTCCTTGTTTTGGCTTAGTACGATTTTGGTTTACTGCCTGGTGGTTCTGGTAATACGCAGGGTCGCTGTCGTTGTATTGCATTTTGTATGGGGCTGTGTGCTCGGAGCCGTGGAGTACATTTTGTGTGAACTGCTCCAGTGGGGAGTACTGAGAGGGCCATTCTTGGTCCTCTGCTGTATGAAATGATTTTATTATTATTTTAAAGTAACATTATCACTTAAATGATTTAATTCTTGTTGCGTTAATTGCAACTTGGGCGCTGAGAAATTTAGTAGTGTAATTGCGGAAGATTTAATAGTGGCACATGCCCCTTTAGCTGTTTCGTAAGCTGTTGATTACCGAAAGACATTAAGCTCATAGTCATATGATGTGATTTTCTTAAATTATTGTATTTTTATGTCATGTTATTGTTTTTTTTCTTTTAATTTGCTGATCACTGCTGTACTGGTACAAGTATTAAAATGTTTCAGGTAGCTATTACTCGGGTGGAACGCGCGGAACCGCAACGGAGACAGTAGTTGCGTGCCTTACGTGTCCGTTGTTGGCGCGGCCTGGTGTCCGTTGTTTGTTTTGGTGCGCCTGAGTTAAGTATTGTGTTGCCTCCCCCCTTGCGGCCCCGTCGTGTTCTTCTCACAAACATTTCATTCGAGGCATTTTGTTAATTTTATGCTAGTATTATTCTAATTTCTTACATTAGTAAAACTGTGCGGCCTTTATTATGCACACTATTTATCATAGCGGAGTTGGTGTGCCATTGTAACTTCTTAAACTCTAGTGTGTGTGCCCTTTGTGATACATATTGTTTGTCATAATAGATTTGAGTATGCCAATTGTGATGTCTCATATATCATGATGTGCGTGTGTAATGGTGCAATAAATGGATGATTGTTTTTTCTGTATTTGGCGCCCTTCATGCCTCCTTTCTTGTCCCTGTTGCTACGCTATCCTTGTACTTGTGTTGGTAACCCACATCAAAACTTATCTCATTTGAGAACGAATAGCAAGAGACCAGATTAAGCTGCTACACTTCCGAAGCCCTCGGATTCCCTGAATTGTCGACATCAGATATTGTCGTCCAACGCGAAGAAAATGTGCTTTATTGTTCGGAAAGAAAACCATTATCCGTTTAGAAACTGTTGGGTAAAAACCTTTCTGAACGTGTGTAAGTCATTGGGTAATACAACTTTATTTGTGCAACTCTTGTATCAATAAACCCTACTTTCAGTGCTCTGAACCATCAGACTGTTTAATATATAGAACTATTACGTCGAGCAAAGGAATTAGAAGTCAGTGGAACTACGTGGAGCATCTATCTGTCCTACTTTACAGAGCAGACAAGCCTCCGAGGCCCACGTTCTGTGTACAGTGGTGAACATCCAGCGCCTAGTGATAGCCTTACCGTCCGTCTCCCTCTTTCTATAGTTGCTCACGGCGTTAGCACGTGAACATCCGACCACCTCCCCTGTTTTCCAGATACTCGTTCACACGCTCTGCGTAATAGTAATCTGCCCTTTGTCAAAGTCGCTTATATCAGTGGATTTCTCCATTCGCAGTCTGTATCTACGGTAGTGTGATCCCCCGTCTGTGTCTCTCGGCTGCCGTACTTCTGTTGCCGCGTCATGTTCCCGCAATGCCACCAGATGGTATCCGACGTCGCTCTGAACTAGGGAGCATGTATAGGGAGAGAGTGGCCAACCGGACGATACGGCGGCCATTTTTCTGCCAAACTGCGGGCGGGACTTTTGAATGGCCAGTAGTAGAGTAGTCGAGTACACACACACCGAATCAAAAGCACAAGACAATATGGCAAAATCATTCGTTAAATGCCTTTCTTTATTGCTATAATGTACTCATAGTAGCCTACTACGTACAGCACAGAAACATTTGATACAGTGGCTGTAAAAATTATTCATTACTTGCATTTATCTCCTTTAAAGTTCGTTTACTAGACATATTGCAATGAAAGTAACGTAAATAAAGAAATACAGTGTATAGCATTTGTTTTGTATCGGAACTGCATAACAATAAAGATTTAACGTACCTGTATTACGTCAGATGAATGAAAGTCGTAAGCAGTTGTTTACTTGCGACATGCCAAAAGTGTGAGACGTGTTAGTACTTCTTGTCACGTCTTAAAACTTTTTGCATGCCACAACTAAACAACTGCTTACGACTTTCTTTGACACAGACATATATATCGCAGATAACAAACGAAAAAGTTTACAAAAATCAGGTAATGTTAAATGTAGGCTACTGTAATAACGACCAAATATAACAAGAAAACTACCGTATCCCTTCTACAAGAGTACCTACAATTATTACAATGTTTCACCAACCACTACAAAATGAAGACAGAAATCTGGGAAACTTCCTGCCCTGACAGCATTAATGAAATACACTCCTGGAAATGGAAAAAAGAACACATTGACACCGGTGTGTCAGACCCACCATACTTGCTCCGGACACTGCGAGAGGGCTGTACAAGCAATGATCACACGCACGGCACAGCGGACACACCAGGAACCGCGGTGTTGGCCGTCGAATGGCGCTACCTGCGCAGCATTTCTGCACCGCTGCCGTCAGTGTCAGCCAGTTTGCCGTGGCATACGAAGCTCCATCGCAGTCTTTAACACTGGTAGCATGCCGCGACAGCGTGGACGTGAACCGTATGTGCAGTTGACGGACTTTGAGCGAGGGCATATAGTGGGCATGCGGGAGGCCGTGTGGACGTACCGCCAAATTGCTCAACACGTGGGGCGTGAGGTCTCCACAGTACATCGATGTTGTAGCCAGTGGTCGGCGGAAGGTGCACGTGTCCGTCGACCTGGGACCGGACCGCAGCGACGCACGGATGCACGCCAAGACCGTAGAATCCTACGCAGTGCCGTAGGGGACCGCACCGCCACTTCGCAGCAAATTAGGGACACTGTTGCTCCTGGGGTATCGGCGAGGACCATTCGCAACCGTCTCCATGAAGCTGGGCTACGGTCCCGCACTCCGTTAGGCCGTCTTCCGCTCACGCCCCAACATCGTGCAGCCCGCCTCCAGTGGTGTCGCGACAGGCGTGAATGGAGGGACGAATGGAGACGTGTCGTCTTCAGCGATGTGAGTCGCTTCTGCCTTGGTGCCAATGATGGTCGTATGCGTGTTTGGCGCCGTGCAGGTGAGCGCCACAATCTGGACTGCATACGACCAAGGCACACAGGGCCAACACCCGGCATCGTGGTGTGGGAAGCGATCTCCTACACTGGCCGTACACCTCTGGTGATCGTCGAGGGGACACTGAATAGTGCACGGTACATCCAAACCGTCATCGAACCCATCGTTCTACCATTCCTAGACCGGCAAGGGAACTTGCTGTTCCAACAGGACAATGCACGTCTGCATGTATCCCGTGCCACCCAACGTGCTCTAGAAGGTGTAAGTGAACTACCCTGGCCAGCAAGATCTCCGTATCTGTCCCCCATTGAGCATGTTTGGGACTGGATGAAGCGTCGTCTGACGCGGTCTGCACGTCCAGCACGAACGCTGGTCCAACTGAGGCGCCAGGTGGAAATGGCATGGCAAGCCGTTCCACAGGACTACATCCAGCATCTCTACGATCGTCTCCATGGAAGAATAGCAGCCTGCATTGCTGCGAAAGGTGGATATACACTGTACTAGTGGCGACATGGTGCATGCTCTGTTGCCTGTGTCTATGTGCCTGTGGTTCTGTCAGTGTGATCATGTGATGTATCTGACCCCAGGAATGTGTCAATAAAGTTTCCTCTTCCTGGAACAATGAATTCACTGTGTTCTTATTTCAATTTCCAGGAGTGTAGTTAGAAAACTTCAATCAGATTACTTGGAATTACTAACAGTGGCCTAGAAAACAAATGACGCTCGTGGAAATCTTCAATACAGTACCGTTAAAAAAAAAAGAAAAAAGATAACAGCTTATGACACTGAAGGATGTAATTATGACGTCTGGAGCTTAGCAAAAATGACTTCCTTCGCATAGATAAGAGTACTTGGGTGGTTTCCACAAGGCTCCTGTTTGATTTATGTCAGCCCTGTTGACTGCGACTGCCCACTGCTTTCGTCTTTCTTCATTTCGTGGAAAAACTAACGTGCGAAATCCACCTTCGCCTCTATTGGAACAACCAAATGCAGCACAACGTCTCATGGTTTACGATCGTCTGCAGAACGAATTATAGATGTCAAAAACAATACTGTACAATTACTAACGTGTTTGCTTCAAACATGTAGGCCTACCGACTTCTTCACAAGACGCTTCATTATTTCAACTCGTATTTAAGATCGCAAATGCTAATTACGTACTAAAAACGATATACAACTAAATCGAACATGTATGCACAACGCATAACAAGTCTCTAAATAATTCAAATACCTTTTAATCGTTTCCAAAAGTCTTCTGAACTTCAACTCAAAAGCACGGCGAACATAGGAAGTGTCCATAATGTTTGGGCTCATCAGTGCATCGCTGGCGCCGGCGTTCTAGAAGAGGTGGGGCAATCAGCCCAGTCTTGGGGTCCGTTACCGTGTTGGGTGGCGCATGCGTCGTGTACGGTACGGAGGGTTATATAGGACGAACGATGTGCAGCTTCGGCTTCAGTTTTCAGTGGAACTCATCATCATCATCAGCAGCAGCAGCGTTCTCCTGAAGATGACCGACAGATGTATCGCCGAAACATCGAATCACTTTGATTTCAAGATCTATCAGCAAGCCCGAGGAAACTACCGAGAATTATAGCACAAGGAAGGCCTACGAAGTCACAGCAGGAATATAGTTTTTCTGTTCTTACAATGTGGAGAAGTTGGGAAGGTGTAAGGTTTACTGGCCGGCCGCGCACCACGCTGTTGCTACGGTCGCAGGTTCGAATCCTGCCTCGGGCATGGATGTGTGTGATGTCCTTAGATTAGTTATTTTTGAGTAGTTCTAAGTCTAGAGGATTGATGATCTCAGATATTAAGACCCATAGTGTCTAGAGCCATTTGAACCATTTTGTAAGATTTACTGACGGAAGTTGCATGTTTCTAGAACGCCATGACAATATATCGTACCACGACGAATTAAGCAGCCTACGTTGACGAAGTCTTAACCTCCGAGGATATGAGGAGTGGTAACACTGTGAGTTTCTAACAACCCTACCACTACAAAGGTCAAAAATTGATTATGATTGTAGTGTTGTTCACGCTGTTAAATATTGCATTTTCGGGCAACAACAAAGTTATATTATGTGGCAGGTGTCATTAGAGCACAGTTAATAAAGTCATTTCTTGAAATAATGGTTAAACTAGGCATTCACCTTTTCGTGTTTCCCATGCTGGTCTCGTTGTAAACTCATGGCTCAATCGCCGAAAATCTAGGCTGTGATGATTCCAACCTCGGGTGCAAAGCGGCCTAGGTGTTATTCAGCGATATTCAAAAGTTTTATAGATTTGTTTCATAAAGCATTCTTGAAGATTAAACTTTTGCAAGTTAGGACAATGGTGATGTAAAAAAGTAATCAGCACTCCGAACTTAAGTTACACTTCTTTTTTATTACTTTTGTTGCAATATCACGTACCTTGTTCCAAAACATCACTTCACAATATAAAACATACTTGAAAATATCTTCCTCACTGTTAAAGTTCACATTTCATAAAATGACTACAATTTGCGTCCTTTTATCATGACGACCAAAGCTTGACTCTCTAATAACTGCTTACGCGCCCAAAAATCAGAGTTACAAGTATGTCAAAGATCATAGTGACAAAAGGAAGAATACACATAAGAGTAATATCATTGCAATATATACATATCGATGTATCGAAGTACCTCTACATTAAGGAAATCAAATCTGAATGTTGTCACAGAAATATGTTAATTATTTACAGAAACACAGTAGAATATTGCTGGTATTGAGAGGTTGAGGTGAGGTGCCGTAATGGTTAAGTAATTCAAGTATCATTACAAGTTCCACAACAGTCCAGCTGACAAACCCCAGCACCGCGGACCACCACGCTTCGGTACTGCTTCGCCAGAGAATCGACTTTACTTCCCGGGGTTGCGGGGTGCCCGTCGCCCTCAAGTTGGCGACGAGTAGGTCACGTGGCTGCGATGGATGGCGGCCCGCAATTCGTGGGTGCCTCCTGCGCGGCCTATTCCCAGCTCGCTGATTTAAACCGTGCTGCCGCGGCAATAAATCCCCATCCACAGCGCGGCTCGCCGTTAACACTCGGCCGAACGTGTGCACTCGAATGTGAGCCCCCAGATAAAATGAAAGCCCTTCCACAAGTGGCCGCTCGCGATCTCAACGTCGCTCTACCGACACGCTCCGATATTTCAGAACCCATTTAGCCCACCGCACATTACACATACTCTCGATTTACAGATATACCACATTATAAAACGCTTAATCGCACTCTACCTATAATCGAACGTTTAGAGGAGGCATGGGAAACCTTTAGTGACCCGCGGGCCTGTTTCACATACTTACTTTGTAACGTGCGCGTGGGGCATACAATACTTATTAAAGCCTGTGCTATGATAAGTGAGCGGGGTTTACCTTATGAGAAAGGTTTTTTGTATAGATATCGACCGCGTGTACCTGAATGGTGGCAAATCAGACTTACACCCACTCTGTAATAACAATGGTCCATGAAGTAAGTGCAAAATGCAATTACACGTCAAGATGAACCAAAAGCAACACTGAAGATGCCACCAATTTGATAATAATACGGTCGCCGGCCTAATTAGGCATTAACTGAGCACCTTCCCAGTACAAGTCGGTATATATGCATTTAAAACAACACGTAGTAACACTGCATAATATAGTAGTGAAAGGAATCCAACAGAGACCTTTCATAATAATGAAAGGTCTCTGTTGGATTCCTTTCAGTAGAATATTAGAACCAGAAAATCTATTGTACTGATAGTTTCACGTACTGGACTAATATGGAAATACCATGAATACATAATACTACACTATAATGTATACTACAAAACTTCGTACTGTCTATTGATCTGATTAAAATCGGACATAGGTTACCCTAGAAATAGCACTTTCGAGCCACACACAAAATGTCAATTTTAATAAAGATAAAACACTGATAAATTTTGTCTTTTATATTGACTTTAGCTTTTGCTAGTCAAACCACTTTAGAACACTTCATAATTCAAATGAATAAAAGGGGTGGGGGGGATCCTGACACTTATGATCACAACATAAAAAAAATTGATTATTGAAATTATCATGCGCTCAAGATTTCCAGTATATGAGTTACTACTCTTTTTATCTTATTTATTTCTCATTTAAATACCTTTATATCTGCCTCCAAATAATTAAACTTCATTACTATATCAATATTAAAGTTATCTTTCAATTTCGTTAGATCTTCGTTATTCTTTTACTGGTTCATTAAAAAAACAGTTCTTTAAACACCATTCTAACATAGTTAGGTCTGCAAGTAATTATTATTAACACTAAATTTAATTTTTCATTTCGGGACCCTCGGACATTTGGAAAGGACCCTGTCTAGGTTAGTTGTGAGGATCATTAAATGATGGGAAATTTCTGGCCAAATTTAAGTTATTATTGAATAGTTCACTCTCTGGTCCATACTAATACAGTCCTAAAAGTTTCAACCTGCTTGTATCGATGCGGCGTTAGGCGGGCGGCGAGATGGCAAGGCACAGAGCACACATACAACCACAGCTATGGCTCTTGACGTATCGGCAGTTTAATTATTCTTAGCGTCGCAATACTTTTCCATTTAGTGCCTATGGACTTTTGCCATGTTGTGTGGGTGTTGTAACAGCATACGCGAGGCTCAGTGAAGCTACGTCTTCAAGGAGAGCCTCCTCGCTCTAGAAGGTGTTGCTCAAACCAGTGCCAAACTCCAACTACTACTGCTGAGCACGTTGTGGCGTGCAGTGCCTGCGTTAATTTTCCCGCGCTCGCTTGCCATCCACCTTTTACCGCTCCCTGACAGACCGGGCATTCACCCGAGGTTCTGCATTGTACATATCCTAACACATTGCCTACGTATGGACCAGACGCACAGTTACAATTTTAAACATCTTACAACAGTCTCAACATTTGTTACATTTCAATTCTATTACAATATTGCTTGACATTTGACATAAACCTTAATATTCACATTGAAACTTTTTTACAGTTTTCTTAACACAATGATATGAAACAAAAAGAAATGAAATCAGAACATCAATTACACTAGCTTATCGAAAAATCAGATGGAAAAAAATTTACTTATATGTACAACAGTACAGCGTCGTTGTTGTTACAACTTAAGCTCGGGCGCTGTCTCACCACGTTACGCTACAACAGCATTAGATCAAAACCGTAGGATCCATGACGTTATTGTATGTGGGGTAACGCACTGATGTTTACGATACCTCTTTCCAGGTAGGCCACGCCATAAATTGCGCCCCATGACTTGTTTTATTTTTCTTTCTTTCTATTTCTTCTTTATTGAGTTTCGATTCCCCTGGAAGGGGGCGGGCTGGCGGCAGTTTAGTATGTGGCTCTGCAGCCTACAGACATTGTTTTAAACTGATGAAGATAACAAACAATAAAAACAGGTGTGTAGGATGGATGTATAGGCAGGCGGTGGGCGTTGTGGAACGATTAAGATTATTTTTGGAGATAAGCCATTTATTGGCTAAAGCATGTTGAAAGGGGCTACATAGGCTTAGGGAGGTGAGGGTGAGTCACAGCTTACGGTTTGGCGAAACATTGTTCGCGAAGCTACCGAAAGTTGTTGTCTGCCAAAACTAAGTCCACAGTGCCGCAACACCGGGAGAAGCGGGAGATGTTCAATGCTACAGGGCGCGCACCCGACACGCGGGTGGGCAAGAATACCAGAGAGAGGGCCCGGCGACGGGCGGCTGGGTATGTTCGACGCACCACGCGGCTTCCTGCGCCCTGATTGGTCAGGACCCAGCAAACCGTGCGAGCGGCATGGAACTTTCCAGAGCGTTGCCTGCTAAGCGACGCCTGGGGCGGCGTTACTTCGTCAGTACATGAGAGAGGCGCGTGTCCAAAAGTGCCCTTCCTCGGTGCTGACTGCCTATTACTAGACCGTGGGACGAAAGAATTTACAGGCAGCTCACACTGCCGGCCGTGGCTTGGCCGTAATGGAAAAATGAAGTTACCGTTTGGAAGCTCATATAATAAAGTAAAATCTCCTACTGCGTGGCTCATCCTTTACACAGGCGACAAAATCGGAGACTTAAATGGTAACATGGCGCAAAAATCGTGGAACTTAAAACATAAAATAAAGGGATGATGATGCTACTAAAATACATATGAATCAGACAGGTAAAATAATAGACAGACAATTAAAAAACACGCGACAGTCTGATTTCTGTTCGCAAAAGACATAAAATTCACACCCAGTGACAGCATGGTTTCTGTTCGCAGCACTTTGGAAAGACGAACAACACTGAACATTCACTTGACCACTGCACTAAAAAGTTGGCAAATATGCCATACCACAGCCGAGAGCAGGTGGTGGGAAACTGGACAGATGATGGGAAAATAAAAGGGGAGGAACATAACTTGCTTTTTTTGGGAGTACATTCAGTTTACGTTGACCCCATTTTCAGATGTTTCTATTTGTTCCTACTTACGACGTTTCACAGTATCTGTCTTAAAAATAATTGTCGAAATATTCTGAACGCCGTTAATAAGGAAACAATGTCCACGATGAGTATATATGTTTAGGGAAGAATGGGGGAATTTGGGGCAGCGGGTAAAATTCAGCATGCCAATATGTCTTTAATTTTTAGAGCTAGTTTTATATTATAAGTGCTGCCATCTGGTGCATACTCAACGTCAAAACTGTTATTTCCCAGTTGTTGGCTCAAGAAGCAAGAGCTTGTCTTGTCTTTGTTCCTTATATTACTTGATGTCTAGTTTCTAAGAGGTGATCAATTTTCTGTTACGTTAAAGTACCAGTTTTTATTGTTATGCTTATCTCTGTGCGTCAACACTCAGTATTATGTAGGTATTTTTTGACTTAAGCAAAGCGCAAGTGTGAAACTGTACTTGTGTGTAAGCCACGTTTAAGGGGGTAATTTATTGCACAGAGGCCGAGTGCGTCATTTTACCGCACTTCATTTTCTCACTAATGAAGGTAGGTAGCTAAAGGAAGTAAGTTAATGCATACTTAATGAAAGTGAACAACACAGGGCATCGTTTTTGTATAGATGGATTCCTCTGTTCAGATGCCGTGGATGTACATCCGTAAAACGTAGACAGCTTCTTGGACGAAGGGTGAATTAAGAAATACCGTCAGTACTGTTCATAATGGGACTTCTGTAAGACAGAACACCGTCGAGCACAACGTACCAGAATTAAATATGTGAGAATAGTATATAGTGAATTCGCAACGATGGCGAGAAATGGAATCGGTGTATTTCTTGCGCTTTTTGGTGTCATTCTGAATGCACTGGTTATGATCGTCTCGAAAACTGTAACTTTGACTCCAGTCTGAAGAAGCGTTAGTTGTTTTATAGAAACGCAAGGGGCCAATTACTGAGTACATTTATACTTGAGTCTTATTTATTATTTTTGTCACTATGTTATACGAAAACTATTATTATTGTTTCTCTCTATACCATTGTTAATGAAGCTGATATTTTCGCTATTTTTCTTTCGTAAACTATATTCTTCAGTGTTTTGTTTAATAAATATTAATATTCAATACACATATTTTGTATTATAAGACGTGTGAAATTCAATACCTTTTACCATTTTGTTGAGCCAATTTACCCCTCTTACTGCGTCTTTTCATTCGGCACGTCGGGTAAAATGGGGCAATGCGATGATGTCATCATTATCAGATTTTTTCTAAAACGTGCAGTTGTATAATTATGGTATTAAGATATGTTACAGTAAGCACTTGTGCCTAAAGCAATACGAACATTGGAGCCTCTAGGCATTATACAATAAATGTTAAAGTCAAAAGGCCTTAGGTGTTGTAATATCCAAACCCATATCTCATTCAGAATAATATTCACGACAGCATTGGTGTAGAATGTGAATGAACATTAATTGTATTCTCGTGATATTAATAAGAAACACTTCATCGTTCATAAAATAATAAATAATCACTGTCAGTGACATAATTTAGTATTTTGTAAAAAATTATATCTTAGATAATACCGATGGAAAAAGATAATGAAAATCTCAATCTTTTGTTACCTATGATTCTTCTAGAAAAATCCTTCTTCTTGTTCTAACTGTTGTACTAATAAGATGTGACTGATGTCTCGTAACACAGAGGTATGTAAAAAACTGTATCATTTTGCTAATTTAACATTTAAAAATAGAGGTTATGTGTCATTGAAATGAATCTTCTTCCTTTGGAGTTTTATTTCATTGTAATATTCGTCCTGCTTATCTGCTCAGCTACAAAAGAGCGCAGCCATTAGCGCTATCGATCAACTGTGCGGTTTATTGGTAAATGCTGAATAATAACCGATTAACGATGAGAAATATTTTTAAATGTCAATGCATATACTGAAGGTACAAAAAGATTTAATATATTCATTTGTTAATAGTAATACAGAGTCTGAAGCAGATTCGATAAGTGATTGTCTTATTTCAGCGGCCAACTTAGTTAAATATTGCAGAGGCAGTTTTAAATTGATTTTCTATACAGGCATAAATGTTGTTTGTCATAATTGCGATAAGAATTGTCTATTGGTGGCAAGGAACGCACTCTGAGGTAGTAAATTCCAGTTAGACTGTGAATATAGCGAACTTCTATGAATGCAAACGGCATCTTATGAGATATAAATTCTTATCTGCTGATGTATGGAACCTGGTTATTTCGTAACAACTTTTATGAAATATTTTGACAGATAAAAATACATTAGTGTTATGAGTGTGTGGTATTGTGTGAGAAAACTGTTCATTTTGCTTAAAGAAAAGTATTACCACCTCGAATAACAGTAGCGTTGAATTCGATAAAGGATCTACAACTAGTAAAGAGACTATTACATAACAGCACTGAAAATTGCTAAAACTCATTACTCTTGTTTGGTTCAGATTACTTGTCATACATTTTGCACCTTATATATGAGTACTTTTGTGCATGAACTTAGTGCCATTTACACTGCTTGACCGACAACAATTCGACACGTTCCCAGGTGGAGATATCTTTAACAAATTAACGATCATTAGCCCGGAAAAGCTGTGATTAAATAAAACCTCATGTTTCATTAACAACAAGTAACTAGTTTTATTGTAATCATGCCGGAACTGTACTACATGCAATCAAACCATACGCGCCACAGTGTGCTAAAGTCTCTCACTTTTCCCTAAACATGTGAAGACGGGTTGCTCGTCATCTCTAAATGCCATTCTGGAAAAATCAAGTGATTCCAGCTAATTGATTGTTATTTACCTTCAATTTCAACAATTGCAGTGTTTTAATGCGCCATACTAGTATTGTTTACTAATATTAATACGAGAAAGAATACAAAACAAATAAAGGCAATGAAATAGCAAACTCAGTCGAAAGTCCATATCGATGATGCTTCGTTGAATGGTTCGCACGCTGACACTTGTTGATGTCCCAGCATTGAAATCTGCAGGTATTTGCCCAAGGTTTGCACTTCTGTAATGTTTAACGATTGTTGGTATCATTCTTGCACGATCTTTTTCCGGCCGAAGCGATATCGAAGATTTGATGTTTTACCGGCTTCCTGCTATTCACGGTACATTCGTGAAATGGTCGTACGGGAAAATGGGCACTTCATCTCTACCTTGGAGATGATGTGTCCCACCGCTCGTGCACCGAATATAACACCACGGTCAAACTTACTTAAACTTGATAACCTGCCATTGTAGCAGCAGTAACCGATCTGACAACTGCCCCAGACCCTTGTCTTATATAGGTGTTGCCACTGCACCGCCGTACTCTGCCTGTTTATATATCTCTGTATTTGAATACGCATGGATCTTCAGTGTATTAACATCGGTGATCGTGTGCTCGAAGTTAGTAGATCCAGTAGAGAGTGACAATTAATTAATGGCCACGTTTCAGGTGCAGATAAGGCCCAACATTTCCAAATTAGAGGGATGTAACGTGGAAAGGAGAAGTACACAACAGCGAACATCAGCAGTAGAATGTTAGTCTGACAGCTGTTATTCGCAGTTATAGCTGAGGGAACAATGTTTTGTGGGCGTGCATATCTTTCTGGAAAGTCAGTTCTACGATATGTAGAATCGCAAAGAACCAGTGGCAATGTATTTGATGTTAAACGTACTGGTAGGCGCAGATCTGTACGTGATGAGACAGTCGTTGAAGGGGTGAGAGCTGGAATAAAAAAAAAATGTTAAAATTAGTTTAAAAAAGGGAGCCTAGTTAGAGGTGTGGTTTCGCAACGATATGCACTGATGTCGGACGAACTGTGCAGTGCTTTGTAGAACACGAGAGACCCTTTCGCCTACGGTACTCTCAGCAATCAGCTTTAGCAGAGCATGCTCTAGAAAACGGACATCTTATTCCATTGGAAGAGGCATCTGTTACTACACGGATTGTTTCTGGGATAGAGTAAAGATAGGAACGATCTAGATAAATATTTGTCACAACACTGTCGTTAATGACGGTGGCCCGCAGCTAAGCCAGGCTTGGCAACGGGCCATCGGGAGGTTGAAACGGGTGCCACCGGTGACGTCTCAGAAAACAGCACGGCTATAGAGGGTGAAACGTATTTAAACCGACATACTCTGGAAGGTTGTAGGGGACACCAAAACAAATATTTTTCCCTAATGTCATTTTTTTCCTACGAGGAGTATTTAAACCGGTAGAGGAAGATTTCTCTGGCAGCAAATTAATCAAACCAACAAACACTTTTCCATTTTTTATGACCACAGTAGCTTTTCGAAAATGCATCCATTGACAAGTAAACAGAGGCTACTCCGTCGGATCATGTTCTGCCTGTCACGGGCAAAAACCCCAGGAGTATACTGAATTCTTCCTGCTGCTGCTACTATCCGGGCAACCAAATCCTCTTCTGACGCAACAGCAGTTGAGTGAACAAGGTTGCGCCTCTCTCCCCACACAAAAAAGTCCAGAGGGGACATATCTGGGCATCGAGCAGGCCACGGTATAGGACCGCCTCTGCCAGTCCACGTTTCTAGGAACCGTCGGTCCAGGAATCGACGCACACGACGACTGAAATGTGCCGGCGCCCCGTCATTTTGGAACCACATGCGTTGTCTTGTTGGGAGTGGGATGTCTTCCAGCAATTCTTGCAATGCCTTGGCGAGAAAAATTGTAATAGTGCATGCCATTTAATGGCCTAGGTAGCAGATACGGCCCAATTAAACAATCCCCAACAACACCGTGCCACACATTAACGAAGAACCGGACTTGATGAGCGCTAGTAACTGTGGCATGCGGGTTATCCTCACTCCAAACATGCAAATTGTGTATGTTGAAGACCCCATCACGCCCGAACGTTGCTTCATCGGTAAACAACACAGAGGATGGAAATGTACGATCCATTTCACACTGTTTCAGGTACCACTGCGAAAACTGTTCTCTTGGTGGATAATCAACTGGTTCCAGGTTGTGGAAAGGCTGTAAGTGAAGTGGGCGTGACAACTGCTTTCGAAGGACTGTTCTTACATTCGCCTGATTCGTCTCCATGTTACGCGCAATTGCACGAGTGCAGAGTGAAGGATCCCGCTCCACATGCTGCTAGACAGCTTCCTCAAATTACAGCGTTCTTACCGTGCGACGGCGTCCCTGTCCAGGTAATCTGCTAAATGACCTTGACTCACGCAGACATTGGTACACAACAGCAAAGGTCGTATGATGCGGGATACGGCGATTAGGATATTGTTGTTGATAAACCCGCTGTGCAGTTCATCTGTTGTGGTGCGCTATGTAGTACGCACCAACCATATCGGTGTACTCACTCCAGGTGTATCGCTCCATTAGTAATCAGAGACAATGCGCTACTACAATGGTGGACAGCAGTTGCCCTCTAACCACTGAAGATCGTAATACTTCCACTAACAACTGAAGAACGTAATATGGCCTCCACCGGATTAAAGAATCTCAATATGAAAAAATGACATTAGGGAAAAATATTTGTTTTGATGTCCCCTAAAACCTCCCACAGTTTGTCAGTTTAAATATTTTTCATCCTGTATAAGGATGTTACCAACAACTAAATCAAAACGGCTGGAAATTCTATGCCCGCATCTCTTGGTCGTGCGGTAGCGTTCTCGCTTCCCGCGCCCAAATTACCGGGTTCGATTCCCGGCGGGGTCAGGGATTTTCTCTGCCTCGTGATGGCTGGGTGTTGTGTGTTGTCCTTAGGTTAGTTAGGTTTAAGTAGTTCTAATTTCTATGGGACTGATGACCATAGATGTTAAATCCGATAGTGCTCAGAGCCATTTGAACCATTTTTTGGAAATTCTAGAAATTTTTATCAAAAACTAGCTGACTTTCAGTCTCGTTTGTAGGTGTGTAGTACCTCAGTCTAATACATACAGGCACGACACTCCTCATTTTTGCTATACACTTCAACAAAAGCGCTCCAGCTGGACTGAAAGCTAAACTTCTCAACACGATATCGGATAAGTGCGAATAGTATCGTTTATTTTGCTTAGTGACATATATTTTGTAAAATGGAGCGTATGTAGTGTCATAACATCGCGAATAGCTAAACAAATACGTGATACTTGCTTTTCTGTTTCCTAAGGCCCACTGGAGTTAGACAGATTGCAGGACAGTTTGTTTATGATTCTCTTGTAATCTACAAATATTTACTGAAAAACGTGGTTTTTGAGCAAGACCAGAAAAGTTGCTTCTATGCACCAGAAGATCTGTCCTTTTACTGAAATAAGTCGTATATGTACTCATCAATGTGAAGTTCTCTTCACTACACTTCCAGTGAAATCACGTAAATTGGAAAATACGAAGCATGTATGGAATGGAGTACCAACATTATTTAACGTACCAGATAAATCACCACAACTGTAGCTGAAGAGCAGAGATGTAATAAAACTTCAAAAGCAGGAATACTGTCCCTTGACACAAAAGAAACCAATCGCGCCATTGCTGAAACATATAAGCCACAAACGGCAAGAATTTTCAACACAGTCGTTTTTTGAAACTAATGTAATGACAACTAATGAAATATCGTGTTTTGGACAGTCGCGTGCACTGTAAAAATGCGAGAATCATTAGACGCCATACAAAATAGTTACTTTTCGAGGAAAGTGCCTGTCATAGTATGAACAGACGACTACAGAAATATACGCCTCTCGTCATTGAAATAGGTGTCTTTATTGTTTTGCTTTCAGCGTACTGAGCTGCAATTACACACTTATTTGAGAGCATTTCTTAGGATTATATTACAGCTTATGTCACTGAATCATTGAGATTCGGCAGTTTTGATATTCATTTCAAGATCATTCACTTGATAATTTTGAAATGTTTGGAACGAAAGAAATATAATAGCTATTCCGATAGTTAACTAGAAAAATGATTAAAAACGAACATTAGTCTTACATTTGGCTTTCTCGCGGGTAGGGGAGCTACTGTCAGAAAGTAACAATTTTCACAGCTGTCACTGTCGTTAATGTACATGTTCGACTGTGGCAACTCTGTGACAGAGCATAACCACTAAGAATTGTGAGAAAGGCTCAAAATTACTGATGATGAACGCTTTCATTTGCTCGGACATTTGTCCGGGTACTTGAACCAACAACATGTGACATGATGCACTAGACAAAACACTTCTTAAAATCATGAGCGCCCTGTGCATAGTTACTGTGTGATGTACAGTATGAAAATTTTGCAAACGTTTTTAAATGAAATGGGTGTTATTGTAACTGTTGATAGACATCGTCAGAGTCATATGCTAAGAGGTTTTCATTCCTAAGTTACAGTGTTGGAACCTCCATTTTGGAGACATTTCTTACTGCAAGACGTTTCAGCAAGCCATACGTCTGGAAAGAAGAATGTTTGAATAACAGACATTTCCGAGTCATTAGTAGCAACATTACTTCGAAGTTTGGCCATACTGAATGGCCTTTCTGTTCCCCAGAATCAACTGCTTCGGATTTTTGTGTGTAGTTGTGATAGGTCTAAAGTCTGTGTCAATAAACAAAATAACTTCGATGATTTGAAAGCAGCCATAAAAAATTAAATTCAGATGATGTGAAATCTAACACTTGCAAAAGTTACGGATGAAACATTAGTTCGTACTCAGGGATGCATACGATTCAATAAAGGATACCTAAAGTCTGTTTTCAATAAAAGAAGAAAAAGAAAAAAGCCAGGGTTGTTATTTTCCTCTATTTTCGTGATCATGTTACTTTGCAGCTGATAATTTAACACGAATACAATTATACAAAATATAAATGTGGTAATTAATAAACAGTCACTATACACACAACTCGATACTTAATATCAAAACGTTTCCTTGCATTCCAGTAGTGACCTATAGTCGACAAGCACCAATAAACTATGTCTAACAAGTGGAGTATTGCTTTTCGTGCCATGGAGCAGTGTTAACTGCACGTTCAGGTAATCAGATGAAGGTCGCAGGCCTTCTATTGCGTAGGGAAAATTGGTCTGTCTCTTAAGCCGTCCCGACGTTTGCCTGGGAAATCACTGTAGACCAAAATCTGGATGGTTGGTCGCGGGTTCGAACCTTCCTGTGTGCTAACCACTGCTTCACCTCGCTAGGTTAAGGAGATCTTGGGGTAGGGCATTCCATTTCTCCACCAGTACAACTGACAACTGAAAGTGCACCCAGAGCAGAAGTTCAAACACTCCTCGTTTAACCTGCCCATGCCTATTTGCTATACAGACATCCACGTTATCAGCTGAATAGGCAGGCCGCTTTATTCTCATCCAAGTCAATCTATACCCAAACCAAGCAGACTAAAGGAGTCTTGCGTGTCTACTCGTCTTTCTGCTAAGCTACGTTACTTAGTAGTTTATTTTGTACTCTTTCTTTTAGTTTTATAAGTACAGTTTGGAAGTTGATGCTAATAGTCGGGTATCTCAAGATGAGGGTCAAGAACACATGTTTTCATTTAGGATCGATCCTGCTTTCCTTTTCGGCTTATTTCGCTCTTATTTATTTATTACGATATGAACGGTTTTCTCTCCAAATTTACCCTCTTTCGACTAGTACTGGCCTTTCTCAACTCGAAACATCATCAGGTCATCTTTAACCCATGTTTTTGTGGTAATAAGAATCATCACTGATCCATTACAGATAAGCCGCGCGGGGTAGCCGTGCGGTCTGGGGCTTCTTGCCACAGTTCGAGAGGCTCCCCCCCCTCTCCCCCCCCTCCCCACGTCAGAGATTCGAGCCCTCCTTCGAACGTGGGTGGGTGTGTTGTCCTTGGTGTAAGTTAGTTTAAGTTCGGTTAAGGACTGTGTAAGCCTAGGGACCAATGAATGGTTCAAATGGTTCTGAGCACTATGGGACTCAACTTCTGAGGTCCTCAGTCTCCTAGAACTAATTAAATCTAACTAACTTAAGGACATCACACACATCCATGCCCGAGGCATGATTCGAGCCTGCGACCGTAGCGGTTGCGCGGTTCCAGACAAAGCACCTAGAACCGCTCGGCCACTTCGGCCGGCTAGGGGCCGATGCCCTCACCAGTTTGGTCCCATAGGAACTTTCCACAAATTTCCAAACAATTTACACATAAGAATCTGAAGGCATCTATTACACCGAAAGGCCAACTTAATATTTAGGAAAAATTTTCAAATGTGTGTGAATTCCCAAGGGACCAAATTGCTGAGGTCGTCGGTACCTAGACTTACACACTACATAAACTAAGTTAAACTAACTTACGCTAAGAACAACACACACATCAATGCCCGAGGGATGACTCTAACCTTCGGCGAGAAAGGGTGCGCAAACCGTGACATAGCGCCTCAAACCTGACGGCCACTACGTGTTTCGGAAGTCTATTTTCTGTAACCTTAGTGAGTTATAGACAAATATGATCCCATTTACACCAATTACAATTACTTTTGTCAGGATGTGTCTTGTCGGTTCGATGAATTCAAAAACAATTCTAAATTTCCGGTACTCATTTCAGGACACACAGTTTCTTTGTTTCATATTACGTTAATGTAAAAGTAAATGTTTCAAAGAATGTCTTCTTCGATACTAATCGTATGCTTTCAGGCCACCAGAATGTGGTCTTTAGTATCCACTCAGTAATTTTTTTCCTATTTCAATCAATGCTTGCCCTGAATTTAGGAAGCTTATACACTGCTAAATGGCCTCAAGTCCTTAGCACACATTTCCACACACCTGTCACCCACTAAGTATTTCTTCTCTTTCAAAATATTTGTGAAGTGGGGGAAGTGCTGGTCAAATTCACAAACATTTTGTGACATACTCGATGTTACTGAATGAGTGAATAGTAACTCTCAAAACAAATTGCATTGCAATACACTTAACCATTTATTTCAAACTGTCCCATGAACATCTGACAACATTTCCCTGTTGGACCTGCACTCTGTTTCGCGAATATTGTATATTTCCCAATTCTTAATTTTCCCCAATCCCCTTTAAGACTGGTTTGTTCATTTTGCTGCTCCCGCTATTATGATAAATGAGCTGTGGTGAAAAATAGTTCAAATGGCTCTGAGCACTATGCGACTTAACTTCTAAGGTCATCGGTCGCCTAGAACTTAGAAATAATTAAACCTAACTAACCTAAGGACGTCACACACATCGACGCCCGAGGCAGGATTCGAACCTGCGACCGTAGCGGTCGCCCGGTTCCATACTGTACCGCCTAGAACCGCTCGGTCACTCCGGCCGGCAGCTTCAGTGAAACTGCCTAAGTAAACATATACCTGGCTAGTAACTTTGGCAGCCTGTTGTCAGATGCAGGAAGCTGGACGGATCCCAGCTCCCGTGAAGCTTGCCAGGCTTGCGGGAGATCCAATCTGGCCTGATTTAACCACTGTGCTCCAGTACACATGTAGTCTTGTCTCTCCGTTGCGGCAGATTGCGCTGCTTTGATGGTTGCGGTGGAGACAGGGGCAAGAAGTCTAGAGTGTGAACTCGTACACCTCTGTCATGTGGGCATGTTGCAGAAGTCTCCCCAAGGCAACCAAAACGTGGTCGATGGATTTCAACTGGGCAAGGGGGCAGACCAGCCATTTCGCCGAATATCCTTTAGTTCAATGTGCTCATCCACTCGCGCAGCTCGATGCGCTCGCAAATTGTCATCCGTAGCAATAAGGTTTAACTCGTGAAAATGTGCTCACGAGAAAGGCGCACAATATCACGATAATGTTATCCAATACATGTACCGTAAACATTTCAAGATCAATACGACAATGCAACATTATGCCTCCCTGCAGAATAACACCTGGACCACCAAAACGAACACGTTTGACAGCATTCCTCTCGCCAAACGAGGCCAAAAAAATGGCTCAAATGGCTCTGAGAATAATGAGACTTAATATCTCACCTCGTCAGTCCCCTAGAACTTAGAACTAATTAAACCTAACTAACATAAGGGCAGAAGCCCCTAGAGCCGCTCGGCCGCCAAACGAGGAAACGTTGAGCACTGTCGAACATGATCGTTTCCGTAGTCCCGGTGTTATGGCATGTTTGAGCACGGTACACCTACAGGTCAAAGTTACTGTGACACTGTACCCCTTGCTGGCCGCGGTGGTCTCGCGGTTCTAGGCGCGCAGTCCGGAACCGTGCGACTGCTACGGTCGCAGGTTCGAATCCTGCCTGGGGCATGGATGTGTGTGATGTCCTTAGGTTAGTTAGGTTTAAGTAGTTCTAAGTTCTAGGGGACTGATGACCACAGCAGTTGAGTCCCATAGTGCTCAGAGCCATTTGAACCATTTGAACTGTACCCCTTTTTCCCGATGTGTATTCGGCATTAATGTCATTCTTAAGGGTGGTAATGAGCGACCGCATCGAACTATGTAGATAGGGAAGCTCTTGGAACGAGGGAATATTCGGCGAACATCATGGCCTGCCTGTTACCCGACTTAAATCCCATCGAGCACCTTTGGGCGGCAATGGGGAGCACGTCCAGTGCACAATCGACCATCCATCAGCTGTCAGCCGAGTAGGTATCGAAAGCACTACCGCAAGTTCTCCTGAGCAACGTTTTGGCTGCGTTGAACAGAGTACAATACCGTCCGTGTTGCACACACTCTACTAAGAACAATGAATGTCCCTCGCTTTGAAATGTGCCGGAGACAACCATAATCGAGGTGAATTTAAATAAAATTGTGATATCTGTTCGTCTGAGTTAGCGTTTCTCTAAGTTACCCTCTTTATTACACTGTATCAATTGATTCTACGTATGCACAAGTTGCATCTTGTATTTAATTTTCAAAACGATGGAGCACAGCGATCACTAGCCATTATCATTGCAGTATTTCAGAGTTTTAATACATGTAGAAGTATTTCAGTCCCATGTTGTTCGGGCTCCTGTCACAGATCTTGAATGAACTATGACAGGAGGTCGAACGATAGGGGACCCCTGTACTACCACATGTATTAAGACTCTGAAATACTCCATTGATAATTGCTAGTTACTAGCCGAAATCTAGATCTGCTTTAATAAAGCCTAAAAGCATAGGACAACTGATTGCTGTGCCCCATCATTTTGGAGATCATATCACAATCGTTGCGTGCATTCCACGTTCCTAACAGAAAATACGAGGGTCGTTCAATAAGTAACGCCAACATTTATTTTCTCAGAACATATTTATTGTTAAGAGTCAGAATTTGTTGACAGTATACATTAACATGTCTTGCCCATGTCCTATTTTTCTACGTAGTCCCCATCACTTTCTACGGCCGTACGCCAACGTTGTGGGAAAGTATGTATTCCTTGCTGGTAAAAGCTCTTACATTGCGTGACTGACACTCTCGTCATCTTCGAAGTGTGTTCCCCGTAGAGAATCTTTAAGCGGTCCGTACGTATAATGGCATTCGTACGATTCAGCTTGTCTGGAGCAATGGCTGTGACAGGAGTATGGCTGGTCATGGAGCTCTGATTGGCCGGCTGCGGTGGTCTCGCGGTTCTGGGCGCGCAGTCCGGAACCGTGCGACTGCTACGGTCGCAGGTTCGAATCCTGCCTCGGGCATGGATGAGTGTGATGTCCTTAGGTTAGTTAGGTTTAATTAGTTCTAAGTTCTAGGGGACTGATGACCACAGCAGTTGAGTCCCATAGTGCTCAGAGCCATTTTTTTGAGCTCTGATTCTGAATTTCCTGAGGCTATAACTTTCTTAACCCATCACTCAACTGTAATCCTACAGACTGTAGCAAAGTCATACAATGTACACAAACGTTAATTGGTGTTCACCACGATTTCTTTTTCTGCACACAATAATACAATAGCATCACGCTGCTTGCAGGGTAAGTCGTATGTAGACGCTATTTTGACTCTGTACAACGGCTCTGCCATCCGCCGGAACGGCTCGAAACTTCAACGGCGCACAGAACAAACATCAAATGTGAAGCACCAACAAGGACGTTTGTCTATGTATATTTAATGGCTTTAAAAAAAATGTTTGGCTTTGCTTATTGATCGACCCTCGCAACTTGATGAGTATTCATCTTATACGTTAACTGACAGGGCACCTCATGGGAAATTTCTTTCGACCTTATGTTTTGCATACATTGCACATTTCGCTACAGAAACAAGGAGCTTATTCAAAGAGTTAACACGATAGCAGTGGGATGAGTGCCATATACAGTTTAATTTAAACTGGTTATTGGACTGGCAGCTTCTGTTCGCATAACAGAAGGCAATCACAAAACAGAATTGAAATACGCATGAAAACAAGGGCGCTAGAGGGTGAGATCCTGTTGCATAATTCCATGGTGTCAATAAAACATGTAAGTCTCACCCAGCGGCATCGTGGATTACATCATCTTACGTTTGCGGCTTTCGAGGTGTCATCTTAAAATTTATTGACCAACTTATCACCTTCATCAGTCAACTTGTTTCTTAAATGAAATGATAATTAAAACATCTGCAGCCGTCACTTAAGCATTTAACTGCATTGTAAGATGTACACCAGAGATCTATGGAAACCGGTTTTACAATACTGGGTGCTGTTAATAACTGCACACGAGATTGAATTCCTCCCAATTTATGTTCACCAATGAACCTGCAGAAGTAGTAATGGAATAACGGAACTGTTGGCTCAATTAAATTAAATACAAAAGTCACCGCTACAATTGCTTTAATTTTCACATCACACCAAACAGTTTAAGTCCTTGTAATCATCTATCAGAAGAATTAGATTTGCTTCTTAAAAAGTGCACGCGTCTAAAACGTAAACTGCAGTTTGCGACGGGACACGGCCCATCGAACACATGCTGATGTGAGGTGGAGTGTACACCATTAAGTTAACTTATTCTTTTGACTTTGTTCACATGTACTTTTATGTGTCATCTTTTTCTTTTATAAATATATAGCTATGCTGAGCTTTTAATTGTTGACAAAGGTCTTTATAGACACTTTTGAGTTTATTGTTCTGAAGAAGGTGTAGTTATCTACACCGAAACCTAGGTAAACACTAGGTGTTTGTTAGCAATCGAGGCGGATCTCAGTCCATTAATATATTAACAAACGATTGCTGACGCGCTGCAATGTTGAAGGTTCTTGAACTCCATTTTCAATCACGTGCATTGTACCAGCATTGCACTCTGTCTTCAGATGCTGCATGTTCTGTGATGAGGCGTGCGTAAACAGCACGTTGTCATCTACTCGTGGTTTCGCCGTCCTTCTATCTCTGCAAGTAGTTACTCACGACAGTCGCCTCCAATTGAATTTGAAGGTGACTGGTGTCGACTTTCCACTATGCCATCATGAGGCCCTCTATAGTAAGTGGCTGAGCTTATAATTCCACCCAAAATACCATCCAAAAGCGAACCAATATCCACTCCAGCGTATGTGTCACTTCCATATTCTGTGGACTTAATCAGGGATGCAAATACAGCTCTCAGTCTAGCTTCAGGGACAGATTCGATACACCGAAGCAAGACACAAATCTAGAAAATTAGGGCCCTAAAATGCATTCCTCAATAGATATGAGCACTGGTTCATCTTACATGCTATGAAAACCTCTTCTCCTGCAAAGACTCGGCTTTCCATATTTTTGGAGGAGATACTATGGACTAAACTAAGGAAAAAAGTCCAGTAAACATGGGGCCTGGAATGCCACTTCTTCATCTTGTGTGAAACACGTCTCTTCTACTGACCAAGTGCCTGTAGCTCTTAATTTATGCCATTGTTTACTAGACTTGTTTTCTTATTTTGATTCATAATATCTCCTCCAAAACTCGGAAGGCAAAGAGCTTGAAGTAAAAGATATAGACGAATTTTATGGTACCGAAAATGAACGAATACTTGTAGCTCTTTAAAGTATGCGTTTTAGAGCGCATGTTAACTAAATTTTTCCTAATATTGGTGTAAGGATCCTGCCCCTAAAGCTCGTCAGTGTTTCTTTTGTGATATCTTGTATGTATTGGCTTTCGTCCTATCGTCCCTCCTAGCAAGGATGGATGCAATGAAGTGAGCTTCGCTCTACTCGACATACCTATTTTCAGGCACCAGGTCAAAACATACTTCCTCAAAGACGCTAAGCTCAGTGGTTTCCTCCAATGGGGATCCGTGTGGCCATTTGTATTTTCCCCGCTTCCGTACTGTCCGTACCGTATTACCTGTGTACAACTCCAAATGCGGCGAAGAATTTCTTCGGCGCTCAAAATATTTTTACTTGCCACTGTTTATGCACGGTCCAGTCTAATTAATGTAACTACCACCCATGTTCGACGTCAACGTGCAAAAGCAACAAAGTGGGTGGCAGCAGTAGCAGCGGATGCCGTGCAAAGCCTGTTGGGCCTTGCAGCGCAGTGCAGACGTTTTCGAAATGAGAAAACGGAGCGATTTATCTGTCGTCCAAAAGGGCATGATCATTGACTTTCGGGTAAATAATGGAGACATTTTCGAAACGAGTGTCTCTGTAAACAGATAGTGTACTGCCATGGTTAAAGTATACAGTGCATGGCAATAAGCGGCGCCAAAGAAAATGCGACGCACCTCGTGCCATATACACTCCTGGAAATGGAAAAAAGAACACATTGACACCGGTGTGTCAGACCCACCATACTTGCTCCGGACACTGCGAGAGGGCTGTACAAGCAACGATCACACGCACGGCACAGCTGACACACCAGGAACCGCGGTGTTGGAAGTCGAATGGCGCTAGCTGCGCAGCATTTGTGCACCGCCGCCGTCAGTGTCAGCCAGTTTGCCGTGGCATACGGAGCTCCATCGCAGTCTTTAACACTGGTAGCATGCCGCAACAGCGTGGACGTGAACCGTATGTGCAGTTGACGGATTTTGAGCGAGGGCGTATAGTGGGCATGCGGGAGGCCGGGTGGACGTACCGCCGAATTGCTCAACACGTGGGGCGTGAGGTCTCCGCAGTACATCGATGTTGTCGCCAGTGGTCGGCCCGTCGACCTGGGACCGGACCGCAGCGACGCACGGATGCACGCCAAGACCGTGGGATCCTATGCAGTGCCGTAGGGGACCGCACCGCCACTTCCCAGCAAATTAGGGACACTGTTGCTCCTGGGGTATCGGCGAGGACCATTCGCAACCGTCTCCATGAAGCTGGGCTACGGTCCCGCACACCGTTAGGCCGTCTTCCGCTCACGCCCCAGCATCGTGCAGCCCGCCTCCAGTGGTGTCGCGACGGGCGTGAATGGAGGGACGAATGGAGACGTGTCGTCTTCAGCGATGAGAGTCGCTTCTGCCTTGGTGCCAATGATGGTCGTATGCGTGTTTGGCGCCGTGCAGGTGAGCGCCACAATCAGGACTGCATACGACCGAGGCACACAGGGCCAACACCCGGCATCATGGTGTGGGGAGCGAATTCCTCCAATGGCCGTACACCTCTGGTGATCGTCGAGGGGACACTGAATAGTGCACGGTACATCCAAACCGTCATCGAACCCATCGTTCTACCATTCCTAGACCGGCAAGGGAACTTGCTGTTCCAACAGGACAATGCACGTCCGCATGTATCCCGTGCCACCCAACGTGCTCTAGAAGGTGTAAGTCAACTACCCTGGGCAGCAAGATCTCCGGATCTGTCCCCCACTGAGCATGTTTGGGACTGGATGAAGCGTCGTCTCACGCGGTATGCACGTCCAGCACGAACGCTGGTCCAACTGAGGTACCAGGTGGAAATGGCATGGCAAGCCGTTCCACAGGACTACATCCAGCATCTCTACGATCGTCTCCATGGGAGAATAGCAGCCTGCATTGCTGCGAAAGGTGGATATACACTGTACTAGTGCCGTCATTGTGCATGCTCTGTTACCTGTGTCTATGTGCCTGTGACTCTGTCAATGTGATCATGTAATGTATCTGACCCCAGGAATGTGTCAATAAAGTTTCCCCTTCCTGGGACAATGAATTCACGGTGTTCTTATTTCAGTTTCCAGGAGTGTATGTCAGGATAGAACGACGGCTTCGAAGATGGGTACGTGCGAACAGACGTGGAGCTATTGAGCAGCTGACCACCCAGGTGAACCAAGTTGCTACCGACAGAGTCTATCAACGTCCCGTTCAGCGAACGTTGCTGCATATGGGCATCCAAAGAAGGTGCCGGGAGCATGTGTCCAAGCTGCCTTGTGTTTTTCGGCAACGAAGACTGGGATTTGCGCGTTTTGTGCCCCATCGGACAGATAGGCGTTAGCGTGTACTGCGTGAAACGTCTGAAATTACCTGCAACCAGAAGGAAGCGTAACGGTGTGGGAAATGTTTTCGTGGCCTTTCCTGGGTGCTCCCGTCGTTCTGGGAGGCTCAGTGGATCACAACGTGTGTGGATTACCCTTGGGGACCATGTCCACCCCTTCATGCAGTTTGTTTTTCTTCGACACGATGGTATTACCAGCAGGACAATGCAACGTGTCAAGCAGCTTGAAGTGTACGCACGTGGTTCGACGAGTAGGAGGGTGCGTTTATCGTACTCTCCTGGCCACTGAAGACCACGGCATTATACCCAACAGAGTATCTGTGGTACCAGCTCGATCGGGCTATACGTGCCGTGCATCGTCAACCGCTGGTATGGTTCCACATCCATGTCCATATCCTCCAGAACTTCACTCACCCTCTTCCTGAGCTTCTCGTGCTGCGAAAAGGTGGCTTTTGAGGCTGTTGACAGGTGGCCATGCTAATGTGACCGGTCACTGTATTACTGTTATCATATACCTCTGAGAAGCCGTGGATACGTCTGAAAATGTTAATGTAATAATAAGAAAATAGAGATGGGCTTCATTGATTAGCAGGTGTGAAATTGTTGGTTATGATGTTCAGGATGGCGGTGGTGACAATGGCTTACTCAAGTCATAAATCCCCCTACCAGGATACACCAGGGAACGCCGACAATGACGACGGTGAGTGACCTCACTGCGTAAAACTGGGCGTGTCTAATTGTTCCACGGTCGGTGTGTTTTACGGGCGGCGGTGGCCATTACAGAGCGCGAGTATCAGACGCGCCCATCGCGCGCGGCGTAAATAGCCCTGAATGAGTGTCAGTCAGTTATTAACAACTCCGCGGGCCCCAAACACCGGCCTCGCTGCGGTATTAACTAAGTTAATTTCGTATTTTTCCGGGCCTCTTGTGTTTCCGTAACGCGATTAGGTTTTCATCAAAATAATGGGTTTCCATCAAGATAATTAATTTTAATTGTGTAACCCCTGTGTTGTTGCTGGAAATTACGTATTAATGAATATTAAAATCGCAGATTATTCGTGGCCCCGGGCCATAACCTGCCATGATTCCGGCGCGGTTTACAGGCTAGCGAAAGAGCGAATCGCTTCATTCGGTATCGACCTACGCGACGACCTCCTCAATAAAGTGTCTGAGATTTTAACCATGCGCCTCCCCCGCCATCTCCACAACACAGATGAATAGAGGCACACGCGATGATTCTTTTTATTGTTATACAGTTACTGACGTTGTGTGAAAGCAACAATTATCCGACCCAAGCATTGCTTTTCTGTTGTGGTGTTATAGAAGGATCTTGAAAATTATGTGGGCTGATACGTAATGAGGAGATTCTCTGACTAATCGGTGAAGGAAGGAACATATGGGGCCACTGACAAGATGAAATAGCAGTATTGCGGGCCACTTGTTAACGCTTTATAACATAGCAATGCCGGATGTCAAAGAGCAACACTTGGTCTGACTATCGTTTGCGCAAGTTTCATTACATTGATTAACTTTTTTCGCTGACTACAAGTGGTAACATAGTTTTCACTTGAATCCCAGTTAGTGTACATTCCCCTGTCTCGGAGTTAACACTTAAGCAGGTTTCAGAGAAACATACCTGGCGTAGAGAAACAAAGTTATCTGTATGCACTGTAATGTACATAACCACATTTTTCCAAATCTTCAGAAATGAAATTTTCGATTTTGTTATGTTGATTTGGAAATGGGTCTCTGTACTGTTTCTCCTGGGTGTACATGGGTTAAAGAAAAATGTAAACTAAACAATACGATAAATTTTATAAATAATCAACAAGTATGCTAAAGAAGAACAGATAGAACTACACTGGAGATGTTATTCCATGGATTCTTGCGCTTCTGTGCATGAACTGTCTTTCCTTTGTCATTCGCTAACCTCATCTGCTTGAATTCGGACATAAGAGAGCGTTCTTGTGTAAAGCTCATCTTGCTGTACCAGCTTATAATGTAAGTTGTACTTAAAACCCGAAAAACATAATGGTTATTTTGTCAAAAGAATTCGTGTATGTGGTCAATCTGTTGTGAGTCTGTTACCTAGACTGCCTTAAGTAGATATGGGCCTTAACAAAGAATTTTCACTTTTAAACACCATCTTAGAAAAGTCTTTAACATTTTTCTTTTAGCTCATCTACGAGACGTGCAGTCGGATAGGACAATTATTTTTATTTCAGATCCCACGAGACAGGACGCAGCTACTAATAATTTAACCATTTACAGATTTTCTTTATATCTCGAGATAACATCCCAGGCAGAAAAGGTCTGGTCACAGGATTCCAGTTCCATTATAGGATTTCATTTGTAGATGCTACTCTTGTTATCCTATATTGGGGAATCGAGACGAAACCACGATAAGTCACATATTACAGTAGTGTTCATCGAACAGACTTGACAAATATTCTCTGGTGCAATAAGCACATCGGTAGAGTTGGGAAATAAGAAAAGGACAGTTAATTAGCGATGATTACGTAACTACCCTGAGGACCGAGCTATTTACTGAATGCTTATACACGTCGGGCTAAACTAACAACATATTACACTGTTAAAATATTTCTACATTAGTTATTTATCTTTTATGCTGAGCCATTGCATTAATCTGTTTCTTTTTATACAAGTTACGGCGCATATTTTATTTTATTACATGACATTAATAGTCACAACATAATAAAAAAATTATTTTATTACATTACGTCTCGGCCAGAAACTAGCCATCGAATGAGAAATAAAATATTAGCAACTTGGTCTAGATTTTCGTTGTATTGATTAACAGAAGCTGCTGACTCAAGTTTGTTATGAATATCTGGCTTTGAACAAAGTACCAAATAACTAGGAAAAAGCGCAGATGACTTCAGTGTATAAGAAAAGTAAAGGAATGGACCCGCTGAGTTACAGACCAATAGCCCTAGCTCCTTTTTGCTGCACAGTACTTAAACACATTCTCGGTTCGAATACAAAAAACGTTCTCGAGACTGAGAAGCTTGTGTCAACGAATCAGCATGGTTTTAGAAAGCATAACTAGTGCTAAACTCAGATTTCCCTTTTCTCACATGATGTACTGAGAAATATGAATGAAGAGCAACAGGTAGATTCCTCATCTCTAGTGCCACACTGTACGCTGTTAACGACGGTACGAGCTCGTGCAATGATTTCACAAGTACGTGAGTGGATCGAAGACTTCTTAAATAATATAACATAGTATGTTGTGCTCGACGGCGAGAGTTCATCGGAGACAAGGATACCTTCAGGAGCGACCCAGGGAAGTGTGACAAAACACTCTATATATGTAAATGATCAGGCGGACAGAGTGGACAGTATTACATAAATAACTGGACATAACGTTGAAAAGCGATGTGTGGTGGACGGAGCATGTGAAAACTGAGGTAGCGAAGGAAAATGGTCCACTTCAGTTTACAGGGAGAATCTTAGGGAAGAGTGGTTCACTTGTAAAGGAGACCGCATATAGGACGCTGATTCGACTTGTTCGTGAGTTCTGCTTGACTGTTTGGGATCCGTACCCGGTCGGATTGAAAGAAGACATCGGAGCAATTCAGAGCTGGCAGCTAGATTAGTTACCGGTAGGTTCGAACAACACGGATATTTTTCGGAGACTCTTCGGGAAATCAAATGGGAGTCCCTGGAGGAAAGGCGGCGTTCTTTTCGGAAACACCATTGAGAAAATTTAGAAAACCGGCATTTGAAGCTGACTGCCGAAAGATTCTGCTCCCGCCAAGGTACATAGAGCGTAAGGACCACCTAGATTTTATTGTTGGTTTTGGGTCATACGTCCTCCGATTGGTTTGTGCTGCCCGACACGAATTAGTCTCCTGTGCTAATCTCTTCATCTCAAAGTAGCACTTGCAACCTACGTCCTCAATTATTTTCTGGATGTATTCCAATCTCTGTCTTACTCCACAGTTTTTGCCCTCTAAAGCTCTCTGTAGTAGCATGGAAGTCATCGCTCATGACTTAACAGATGTTCTAGCAACCTGTCCATTCTCCTTATGAACGTTTTCAACATATTCCTTTCAGATTCTGCGCAGAACCTCCTCAATCCCTACCTTATCAGTCTACCTAATTTTCAACTTTCGTCTGCAGCACCACATCTCAAATGCTTCGATTCTCTTCTGTTCCTGTTTTCCCGCAGTCCACGTTGCACTACCATACAATGATGTGCTCCAGACGCACATTCTCAGAAATTTCATTCCCAGATTGAGGCCGATATTTGATATTAGTAGACTTTTCGTGGACAGGAATGCCCTCTTTGCCATAGTTAGTTTGTTTTTGATGACCTCCTTGCTCCGTCCGTCAATGGTTATTTTACTGCCTAGGTAGTACCTTAACTTCATTTACTTCGTGACCATTAATACTGATGTTAAGCTTCTCGCTGCCCTCACTTCTACAACTAATCAGTACCTCCATATTTCTTCGATTAACTCTCAATCCATGAAATGTACTCATTAGACTGTTCATTCTGTTCAACAGATCATGTAATTCTTCTTCGCTTTCATTCAGGAGAGCAGCGAATCGTATCATTGATATCTTTTCACCATGAATTTTAATTCCACTCCCGAACCTTTCTTTTATTTCCATCATTGCTTCCTCGATGTAGAGACTGAAAGTAGGACCGAAAAGCTACATCACTCTTTCATGTTGTACATATTGTATATGATCCGTGTCTCCCTACAGCTTACCCCTACTTTACTCTGAATTTTGGACACCTTGCACCATTTCATGTTGTCGGGCGCTTTTTCCAGGTCGATCAAACCTATGAACGTGTGATGATTTTTCTTTTGTCTTGCTTCTATTACTAACTGCAACGTCAGAACTGCCTCTCTCGTGCGTTTATCTTTCCTAAAGCCAAACCGATTGTCATCTAGCGCATAATCAATTTTCTTTTCTATTTTTCTGTGTATAAAAACTTGGATGCATGAGCTGTTAAGTTGATTGTTGGGTAATTATCGCACTTGTCAGCTCTTCCCGTCTTCGGAATTATTTGGACGATGTTTTTCCGAAAGTTAGATGGTATGTCACCAGACTCAACATTCTACACACCATCATGAATAGTCGTTTTGTTGCCACTTTCCCAATGACTTTAAAAATTCTGATGGAATGTCATCTACCCCTTCTGCCTTATTTGATCTTCTCCAAAACTTTTAGATTCTGATTCTAATACTGGATCCACTATCTCTCGTAAATCGACTCCTGTTTCTTCTTCTATCACATCAGACAAATCCTCCCCCTCATAGAGGCTTTCACTGATTTCTTTCCACCTATCCGCTCTCTCCTCTGCATTTAACAGTGGAATTCCCGTTGCACTCTTAATTTTATCACCCTTGCTATTAATGTCACTGAAGGTTGATTTGACTTTAATGTATGCTGAGTCTGTCCTCCCGACAATAATTCTTTTTCCGATGTTTTCACATTTTTCCTGCAGCCATTCATTCTTAACCTACCTACACTTCCTATTTATTTCATTCGTCAACGACTTGTACTTCACAATTCCTGAGTTTCACTGAACATTTTTGTACTTCCCCCTTTCATCGATCAATTGAATTATTTCTTCAGTTACCCAGAGTTTCTTCGGGGTTACCTTCTCTGTACCTACGTTTTCCGTCCCAACTTCTGCGATGGCCTTTTTTATAGACGTCCGTTCCTCTTGAACTACACTACCTAATGAGTTATTCCTTATTATAGTATCTACACTCCTGGAAATGGAAAAAAGAACACATTGACACCGGTGTGTCAGACCCACCATACTTGCTCCGCACACTGCGAGAGGGCTGCACAAGCAATGATCACACACACGGCACAGCGGACACACCAGGAACCGCGGTGTTGGCCGTCGAATGGCGCTAGCTGCGCAGCATTTGTGCACCGTCGCCGTCAGTGTCAGCCAGTTTGCCGTGGCATACGGAGCTCCATCGCAGTCTTTAACACTGGTAGCATGCCGCGACAGCGTGGACGTGAACCGTATGTGCAGTTGACGGACTTTGAGCGAGGGCGTATAGTGGGCATGCGGGAGGCCGGGTGGACGTACCGCCGAATTGCTCAACACGTGGGGCGTGAGGTCTCCACAGTACATCGATGTTGTCGCCAGTGGTCGGCGGAAGGTGCACGTGCCCGTCGACGTGGGACCGGAACGCAGCGACGCACGGGTGCACGCCAAGACCGTAGGATCCTACGCAGTGCCGTAGGGGACCGCACCCCCACTTCCCAGCAAATTAGGGACACTGTTGCTCCTGGGCTATTGGCGAGGACCATTCGCAACCGTCTCCATGAAGCTGGGCTACGGTCCCGCACACCGTTAGGCCGTCTTCCGCTCACGCCCCAACATCGTGCAGCCCGCCTCCAGTGGTGTCGCGACAGGCGTGAATGGAGGGACGAATGGAGACGTGTCGTCTTCAGCGATGAGAGTCGCTTCTGCCTTGGTGTCAATGATGGTCGTATGCGTGTTTGGCGCCGTGCAGGTGAGCGCCACAATCAGGACTGCATACGACCAAGGCACACAGGGCCAACACCCGGCATCATGGTGTGGGGAGCGATCTCCTACACTGGCCGTACACCTCTGGTGATCGTCGAGGGGACACTGAATAGTGCACGGGACATACAAACCGTCATCGAACCCATCGTTCTACCATTCCTAGACCGGCGAGGGAACTTGCTGTTCCAACAGGACAATGCACGTCCGCATGTATCCCGTGCCACCCAACGTGCTCTAGAAGGTGTAAGTCAACTACCCTGGCCAGTAAGATCTCCGGATCTGTCCCCCATTGAGCATGTTTGGGACTGGATGAAGCGTCGTCTCACGCGGTCTGCACGTCCAGCACGAACGCTTGTCCAACTGAGGCGCCAGGTGGAAATGGCATGGCAAGCCGTTCCACAGGACTACATCCAGCATCTCTACGATCGTCTCCATGGGAGAATAGCAGCCTGCATTGCTGCGAAACGTGGATATACACTGTACTAGTGCCGACATTGTGCATGCTGTGTTGCCTGTGTCTATGTGCCTGTGGTTCTGTCAGTGTGATCATGTGATGTATCTGTCCCCAGGAATGTGTCAATAAAGTTTCCCCTTCCTGGGACAATGAATTCACGGTGTTCTTATTTCATTTACCAGGAGTGTATATATATAAAACTAGATTTTCTACAGTATTGATTTATTGAGTTCACCTGTTTTCCAGCTATTTAAAAAGCGACTGGTAGCAGAGACTTGAAATAAATAGTTATCCCACACAGTCACGATTCACAAACATAGTCGTTATGGCTGAAAATAATTATATTTGCAGTCGTTCCGATATCTTTCCCTGTTTCTTCCCCACCCTTTATAAGCTTTACCTTATGAAGTTATTTTTCAATAATCTGGAGCACATGTACTGCATTTATTTTACTGAGATTGCCAATGTCACTAGAATTTCTGTACTTACTGTTGTTTCACCAGCTACGTATCTTCTCTTATGTTGAGTGTAATTCGTATTTCGTACTTACATGTAAGCTGGTCCTTTCATTTACTATTAATAGTTGCAAATTTACATTCATTCAGGTGTAGACTACTTTCTTGCAGTTTATAAGTTACAACTGGTCTGTCAAAAACGACATTTTCCAAACTCGTTCCCCAGTACTATGTTCGCTTTTATAACAACAGTCAGTTATTATCTGATGACTTCCTTTTAAGCCGAAAATCACTTAACAAGACAATATGCCCAAGTTTTCTCTTTTCAGATATAAATAATAAAATTGATTTACAGATATTTATCTGTATGCATGGTTTCTAAGTCAGTTTTGTCTTCCTTACAAAACAATAACATAACATCACTGTGAAAATTGACACACATTATTGTTGTGACTCTGTATTCCTATAAAGGTTAATTCTGTTAAACACTGCTATTCTATATCCTACACTAACCTCTGGAAGTAGGACCAAAATATGCAGCAATTTGCAACGTGAGCTAACACGGTAGGTGCGAAATCAACTGGACTGCGTTCCAACGGACCTGCATACTCTTCATCCGTGTAGGCGGAATAACGACGGAAAATATGCCGTAAAAATTGCGTGGAATGTTTAGCGAAGCGCTGTAAATATTAGCACGGACAGAAAAAAAAGGAATGCCACCCAAACAATGCGAGAAACTTTAGGAACGAGACACAGCTTGCGTTAAATATATTCCGTGTTAATTTTTAAATTATAATATACGAATGAGACCGATATCGCAGACCGTTGATAATACACAATGAACTGTAACGCTCTTGTATCTCTTGCTATTATAAAAACAAAAACCGAAAATGTCAGTTCTATTTCATGCCACAGTGTTTGCATTGAATGTATATACTTTTTCACTTTTGGCAAACAATGAAAGGTTCTTACAATACCATCAATGTGAATAAATAAACTAAAAATGAGGCAGACACTACAGATAACGCTATCGGAAATGAAAGTTGAATCGTTTGCCGTACAGACGGCGATAATATAAATAATTGCCAACACCCTCTGAGGGTAAACGGATGCAATGCATATGAAAATAACTGTCAGATTCATTTACAGTTTGAGTTCATTCCACGCAAGAGACGAGATGGTGTTTGGCAAAACTGCATAAGATGTCGCTGCATGAATTTGAGTATAAAGTTAATTCGATAAAGAAGGATAGTGTGTAACTAAGAGCACTCTGTACGTGAAAATTATGCCCATGGTGAGCAAATGTATTAACGTCACGTTTATCTAATGTTAATCTAAATACATATGGAAATATCGAAGAGAATGTCATCTAGAGTTAAACTGAACAGACTTGTCACTTACTGAAGTAGACTACCAGATGATATTGACCGGTTAGTTGACTGTGTGAAACACAGGAAAAGTATTGGTGAAGGTTATAACAGTGAATATGCTCAAATCCGGTGTCGTTGAGACTGTTGCTGTTTTCGTTGTTGTTGTTGTTGCCTTCAGTCTGAAGCCTACACGCCAATCTATCCTCTCCACTCTGCATAACTAATGTCATCCTCATCCACTTGCCGAACCCCCCCCCCCTCTCTGTCGCAGTCGCGCCTGCACACACACATACACACACACACACACACACACACACACACACACACACACACACACACACATACCCTCACGTTTAAACTCGGCCCTCCCTCCCTAACCAAGATCAAATGGTTCAAATGGCTCTGAGCACTATGGGACTTAACATCCCTGGTCATCAGTCCCCTAGAACATAGAACTACTTAAACCTAACTAACCTAAGGACAGCACACTACACTCAGTCATCACGAGGCAGAGAAAATCCCTGACCCCGCCGGGAATCAAACCCGAGCCCTCAGAAAGACACACTGTAATTCGACACCCAGAAATTATTCTATGTAGTAGTAGTGGTGAAGCAGACACGACTAGAGTCTGCAGTTAATCCTATTAGCAGCTAAAATCTTTGCATCACTGCTAAAGCAGTCAAAGATTTTTATAGCTTTATGCCTGAATCCATCCCGTGCCGCACCAAACGTGAGTCTCTTTACTCTGTGTCCCAAAGATCGGATATGTACTAGGTGCTTCAAGTTGTATGTTATCTGTGCAGGAGTTAAAACTACATTTAACGACGATAAGAACGTGGGCTTTACGTCTGAAGAGAAGGAGGACCTTTAGGAAATACTACCAAAGGGGTTTAATAGACAAGTGGCAAAACTCATAGAAGACTTGGATCCGCCTCTAGGGAGTAAATGAAACACAAGGGTATGAGACAGTACCGGGAGCAGAAGGATGGGGAAGTAGAAATGGAGGAAAGAGGTTACTGCAATTCTGCAGAAGAAATGGGTTAGTAACAGTTAACTCCTTGTTTCGGGAGAAAGAGAGCCACAAAGTAACCTGGTACAGCTGGGATCTAGAGCTGTAGTCTTTGGTGGATTACGTGTTCTGTGATTTGGAAACGAAGAGGACCGTAACGGACGTAAAGGTACTACCATCTGGGACACTGAAAAGACTATCGGCAACTTATGATGACCATGATGATGATGAGGGAATGGAAGAAGGTAGACAACCAGGAAAACTAAGAACAAGGACTGAAGTAAAAGGAAGTCAAGGAAGAATACTAGAAGATTATAAGGGAAAGGTTACCAAAGGATGAACAGGAGAAGAGAAAAGGGGGACAGTTTGAAATTGCTGTGATATAAGCTGTAGCAGCTGTATGCCGAAGAACAAGTGGCAGAAGACGGTGGAATGAGACACCAAGTAAAATGTATGAGTCAAGGAGGAAGTGGAAAGGAATAAAAATCCCTTCAGCCAGTGGTTCCGAAAAAGGGCAGAATTAGCAAGAAGTACAAGAAAATGAAGAAATACAAGTAAGATAGTGGCTAAGGAGAGAGGAAAGTGGATGGAAGAATGGACTAAGATATTGGTGGAGGATATTAAAGGAAGTAAGGACGTATTATACGGCATAGTCAAAAGTAAAATGAGAGATTTGAGAGAGGATGGAACTATGATGGATAGAAATGAAAAAGAGATTAATAACAAACAGATAGTAAGGTTATTGCTGAAGCAGTATTTTGAGTACTTGCTGCACCCAAACGGACTTGGAGATGAGGACCCAAACGAACTTGGATATGAGGACAATAGGTTAAAGGAGGCAGAAGTAAACTAGGGATTTCCAGGGTGGGGGGGGGGGAGGAGAAGGGGGAGGGAGAAGGTATGGAACGGACATTGGACAAGTTGAAAGGATGAACGGCACCAGCTATGGTCGAAGTACTTATTGAAATGGTGATGGCAACAGGGGAGGTTGCGAGACAGTGGGTTTTCGTGTGATGAGGGTGGTGTGGAATGAGAAGAAGATTCTAGAAAGTTGGAAGAGTGCACTAATTGTCCCTATTTTCAAGAAAAGGAGTAAGAGAGATTGTACAAACTATAGAGGAGTCACTCTTCCAAGGTATACTAAAAGATCCTGGAGAACAGTATCTGAGCAAGGGAAGCGAACAAGTTAAGATGGGAACAGCATGGCTTCACACCTGGGAGATCAACTGCGTACTTCATATTTGTAGTCACGTAGTTCCAGGAGAACCACTATGATTTTAAGGAAGACCGTGTGGTGGCCCTTCACCATACAGAAAAGACGTTGGGTAGCGTCAATAGAAGACAGGTTTGGAAATCACTAGAAAAGAAGGAACTGGAAAAAGAGTCAAGCTGATCGGAGGAGATGTACTGTGGAATGAGTTGTGTGAAAGAGGGAACTGAAAGGGCGGATTTGTTCCAGCTAACAAGATATCTGAAACAGGACAGTGCATTATCGCCTCTCATCCTGACGAAGTAATCACTCAGGTGATCGAAAGTACTGGAAAAGACAAGATATGGTGTTCGCAGATGAGTTGGTGATCTGGAAAGAGGAGATTCAGGAACAGTTGGATGCTTGGGAATAAAGTATGAGACCGCATGGAATGAAGTTTAGTGTAAAAAATATGAGATTCTGATTACAACTACAATGAAAGATAGACCAACTAGCGGAGTAAGAACTGGAGCTGAACATGTGGAAAGAGTCAGATACTTGCGAAGTGTAACAGAATAAAATGGAAAAGAAAGCGGTCAGTGAACGTTGCAGACAGGAGAAGCATACCAGCAAAATGTTAGGAACCTGATTTGGAACAAAGACGTCCCAAAAAAGGTAACCAAGCTGGAAATACATGTTACTCAGCGCTGACCTAAGCATCTGAAACATTGGTAACGAAGAAAAGAGATGTAAGGAGATTACAGGCATGTGAAATTAAGTTCCTCAGAAGTATGACAGGAGAAACAAAGAGACATAGTTTGAGGAAAGAAAGAACGAGGAAAACAGTGAAAAAGGAACCATTGCATAGCAGGATAGGAACATCAAGGATATTATGGTATGGCTCTTAAAGAGAGTGGAAAAGAAGAGGATTCCCAAGAAGATACTCAAAATGGTGGTATGAAGGAGATGAGCAAGAGAAGACCAAGAGTCAGGTTGCTGAAAGAAGTCGAGAAGTGTATTGAAAAAAAAGAGACGAGGACAGGACCACAGGGAATGTTGACAGATGGTGGGAAAATGTATCTAGATGGTGAGGCTTATGTTCCTAACAGTCCCCACCTGAGGCTAGAAACAGTTCAAGATGATGATGGAACACGTAAAACATCACGTAGGGACGTGCTGTGTCCAGACACCTGGGGAGTTTCGGTGTTAGAATGGTCCGGTATTGGAATGTGAGGGAAACAAACGTCTTCAGGTCTTCGGTGTATCAAGGCCGGCTACACCAAACAAGGATCCCAGTACTACTTGCCAAGCATGTCGTAATGCCTTCACACTTGCACTTGCTAACTCGGTACACGTAACATACCCACTAACACATTTCATGGCATCCCACTTCACTGGTGTTGGCCGGAGACAATCAAGTGAAAAGCTATCTGACTACTAACTCAAGCTCAAGGAGCCGTTATCACAGCCTGCTCCGTACCCAACATATACCGACTGCTAACGAGCGGCGCCGCATCATTTTCAGTGAAAGATCTGGGTTTCGCACTGCCTCAGATAAACCTGGTCTGCGAGTATAATAGTTTTAGAGGGGTGAGAATACATTGTACCAATGTCTGTTCACCTCCATATGGGGAACTGTGAGGATTGGCTTCAGGACACAACTAGCTCTGCTTCAGGGAACTTCGACTCTCTTCATTTGTGCATCCCAGAAAGTCATCGTCCTCGTGTATTAGCTTCTGTTAGGCACTATTCTGACATCATATTTCAACAGGTTAACGCCCATCCAACTAAGTCACATGTCTCTATGAACTGTCCGCGTGATCTTCAGGAATAACTTTGGACAGCTACACTATGTGATCAAAACTATCTGGATACCTGGTTGATAATGACTTACAAAGTTCGTGGTGTCCTCCATCGGTAATGCTGGAATTCAATATCAAGTTGGACCACCCTTAGCCTTGATGACAGATTCCACTCTCGCAGGCATACGTTCAATCAGGAGCCGGAAGGTTTCTTGAGGAATAGCAGCCCATTCTTCACGGAGTGCTGCACTGAGGAGAGGTGTCGATGTCGGTCGGTGAGGCCTGGCACGAAGTCGGCGTTCCAAAACATAACAAAGGTGTTCTATAAAATTCAGGCCAGGACTCTGTGCAGACCGGTCCATCACAAGGACGCTATTGTCTCGTAACCACTCCTCCATATGCCGTGCATTATGAACAGATGTTCTATCGTGTTGAAAGATGATACCCACATCCCCGAGTTGCTCTTCAACGACGGGAAACAAGGAGGTGCTTAAAACATCAGTGTAAGTCTGTGCTGTGATAGTGCCACGCAGAACAACAAAAGGGTCAAGCCCCGTCCATGAAAAAGACTGCCACACTGTAGCACTACTGCCTCCGAATTTTGCTGTTGGCACTAAACACGCTGGCAGATGACATTCACGGGCATTCGCCATACCCACGCCCTGCCATCGGATCGCCCCATTGTGTACCGTGATTCGTCACTCCTCGTAACTTTTTTCCACTGTTCAATCGCCCAATGTATACGCTCCTTACAACAAAAGAGGCGTCGTTTGGCATTTACCGGCGTGATGTGTGGCTTATGAGCAGCCGCTCGAACATTAAATCCTAGTTTTCTTACCTCCCGCCTGTCATAGTACCTGCCGTGGATCCCAACGCAGTTTGGAATTCCTGTGTGATGGTCTCGATAGATATCTGCCTATTAGGTACATTACGATCCTTTTCAACTGTCGGCGGTCTCTATCCATCAGCAGACGAGGTTGGCATGTACGTTTTTGTGCTGTAGGTGTCACTCCACGTTTCTACTTCACTCTCACATCGGAAACAGTGGACTTAGGGATGTTTAGTACTTTGGAAATCTCTCGTGCAGACGTACGACACAAGTGACGCCCAATCACCTGATCACGTTGAAAGTCCGTGAGTTCCGTGGAGCGCCCCATTCTGCCCTCTCACGATATCAAATGACTTCTGAGGTTGATGATATTGAATACTCGGCAATAGGTGGTAGCACAATGCAGCTAATATGAAAAACATATGTTTTTGGGGGTGTCCTGATACTTTTGATCACATGGTGTACATCTAAACGTGTATTGGACGATTTTAAATGTATAATCTACTTCAGCTTCATTTTTAAGGTTATCTAGGGCCAGATGCAATGATTATGTGCCAACACATACCACGTGAAGTAAAACCCTAACCGAATCAGTGTGTGCATCAGGTGGATGCTACATTACTGACAAGTGGGTATACTATCAGTTCGGTTCTTCATTTAACTTGACTGTGTAATCAAAAAATACATAATCTCTTGTCGCGTTAGTTATGTGATGGAAGTTAGTTTGTTCCCAGAGATGGGAGCGACGGAGATTTGCATGAACGGCGGCCGTATATGACGCGAACAATTCACAACAGCAGGTATTCAAGCTATATGGCATTATGGACTGAAACACACGCATAAAGTTTTGGGTATTTCTAGTCCTAGAAATACCCAAAACTTTATGCGTGTCTTTCAGTCCATAATGCCATATAGCTTGAATACCTGCTGAGTATAGAGACTGTATATACGTTGAATAAATTAAATTAATTCAGAGTAGTGTAATCAGTTTCACGTCAAATTAGTTAGTGTATTTTAGTTTCTGTAAATCTTACGGAAATAACCTTAAAAGTACTTAGTTAATACATAAATACAAAACCAGTTACACAATTGTTGTATGTTCTACATCTTGGATGGTCAGTTACCAAATCATTACTCACTATTGTTGCTGAAATTGTAAAACATATGTGGAGTAACGGAGGACTAGGATGTGCAAAAATGAAATCAAGAAGTAGTCAATTATTCTGATAAACATAAGTCAAAATTCTTTGGTGTTGAAAGGCAGAGACATGAATTTAGTGAAGAAGTGGAGCGAACTGGTGGTAAACTGATAGTCTAACACACCTTATTACATAAGTTTATTTACTTTCAGCAGCCCAGTACCTTTTTTTATGCATTGGTTGAATAGTCCACACCGTGCCTTACCATTTCAATTATTTTGCTAAAGGCAAGTGTTAGTCTCTTCCTATATTTAAGATTCAACAATAATCAGTTACTCAGTTGCATCTTCCACTGAAATCCTTTTGTTTTGTTCTCTGACATTCACTTACAGGAGCATATGCAAGGATAATACTCAAAAAATTTAAACAACAATATTAAAGCAATTTTCTGAAACAAGCTCCATTGAAAGAAATTTCATTTCAATCCCCTGCGACAATACCAGAGGACAGTTCTTTTACGCCGGCCGGAGTGGCCGTGCGGTTCTAGGCACTACAGTCTGAAGAACGAGGTAAATAATCCGGCTGCTATCCAAAACCGTGGCTTGGGGTAATTCTTCTTTTGTCAGTTTTGTATAAGACAAGAGCCGCTTGGCTTCATCTAATCTAATGCACCAACATTTAGTATGACAAGTCCCACTGCTTATGAAGAAGATATTTTTACAAATATCGGCCGGCCGCGGTGGCCGAGCGGTTCTAGACGCTACCGTCTGGAACTGCGCGACCGTTACGGTCGCAGATTCGAATCCTACCTCGGGCATGGATGTGTGGGATGTCCTTAGGTTAGTCAGGTTTAAGTAGTTCTAAGTTCAAGGGGACTGATGACCTCAGATGTTAAGTCGCAAAGTGCTCAGAACCATTTGAACCATTTGAACAGTTCTTTCACAATACTCTATAAAATAACATGTCGTATCCTAGCCACTCGCCTAACATAGTGTCCCTAGGAAGCTGTTTTCTCGGATAGCTAGACAACAATTCAAGCAGATGTTGTTAATGGAGTTTATTCCATTAAATTAAATTGACAATAACTATGCGTATTTACAGAGGAGTATTGAGTGTAGCCATGTATGGAAGTGAAACATGGACGATAAATAGTTTGGACAAGAAGAGAATAGAGGCCTTTGAAATGTGGTGCTACAGAAGAATGCTGAAATTAGATGGGTAGATCAGGTAACTAATGAGGAAGTATTGAATAGGATTGGGGAGAAGAGGAGTTTGTGGCACAACTTGACAAGAAGAAGGGATCGGTTGGTAGGACATGTTCTGAGGCATCAAGGGATCACAAATTTACTATTGGAGGGCAGCGTGGAGGGTAACAATCGTAGAGGGAGACCAAGAGACGAATACACTAAAGAGATTCAGAAGGGTGAAGGCTGCAGTACGTATTGGGAGATGAAGAAGCTTGCACAGGATAGAGTAGCATGGAGAGCTGCATCAAACCAGTCTCAGGACTGAAGACCACAACAACAACAACAACAACAAGAACAACATTTACAAAGGTGGGCCGCAACCAAATGGCGACATGCAAATAATGAATTTCCTTTGGTACATACAATTTCCAAGCAAGCAAATACTGCAGTTGACAAGTCACTGGTATAGCGTTTGTATTGCGGCCTATCTCCTACTTTTCGCGGTTAGGCGAAGCATAGCTTGTATTTTCTTCTTATACGGGCTGCTCCTGTCGCGGTTTCGTTCTATTGGCTGACATCGTCTGACAGGCGTCTCTGCCGTAACGTTCCAAGCCGAAGTGCCCGCGCTTGGTGTTACGCCGAAACATAACAATCCTAGAGGACACTTGCCATTAAATTTCCACAAGTTAAATCAGTCAATTAAAGCATTTACGAGAGCACTTGATAACAAAGAATTTAACGAAAGCTCACGCAGAAAATTATCAGCTTATGTCTCTCGCATTATTTACAGTTAGTTAGCTTTTTTTTCTTTATTGTTATGCTCAAACCCGTACAAACAGGCAGGCTGTCAGCAGCATGTTAGGCCGCTATTCAGCCATAGAGTAGATAAATAAACAACAGAAAGAATACACAGATGTGACATAACGGTGGGTAATAAAACAGTAGACACATAAAGACAAACACGGAGCCGTTCACACTCGACGATAATCCACACTACAAACTGTTGTCACGGCGCAACTAACACTGAAGATGGCGATGGCACAGGTGAACGATGGAGTGTGACAGTGAACACTGAACACTAAACACGAGACACTGCTGGCGATGATCTCCGGCGCGCGAATGTCCACTTAGCGTGTGCGAGTCCGGGGACCTGCCAAGAGGGGAAGAAGGGTGAGGTGGGGGAAAGGGGAGGACAAAGATGCCAATGGCTGAGGAGATGGGGGGAGGAGGAGAGGGACAGGGGAGGGGAAGCCCAGGAGAGGAGTGGGGAGAAATGGAGGAGGGAGTGAAGAGGGAGAGAAGGGTGGGAGGTTGCCCAAAGGAGCAAAAACAGGAAGAGGGAGGGAGGATCAAAGTTTGTAGGAGGGGTAGATGGAGGGGAGGAGGGCATCATCAGGGAGAGGGAGCTGGCGGAAGCCACCTCGGGAGAGGGTAAGGAGGGTGGAGTGATGGAGACCGGGTGGGACGGGGGAATACAGGCACGGCAGTGGGCGGGGGCGGGAGAGGACGGGCGAGACAAGCGGGTGAGGAGGATCGAGTTTGCAGGAGGTGTACAGGATCCGTATCCTTTCAAGGAAAAGGAGGAGGTGGAGGAACGGAATGAGATCATACAGGATCCGCATAGGGGAGGGGAGACGGATGTGATAGGCAAGGCGGAGAGCATGGCGTTCAAGGATTTGAAGGGATTTAGAAAAGGTAGGGGGCGGAGATCCAGGCCAGATGGGCGTAACAAAGGATAGGGCGGATGAGGGATTTATAGGTGTGGAGTATGGTGGAGGGGTCCAGACCCCACATATGGCCGGAAAGGAGCTTGAGGAGACGGAGTCGGGAGCGTGCCTTGCCTTGGATTGTCTGGAGATGGGGGGTCCGGAGAGAAGACGATCGAGGGTGACGCCAAGGTACTTAAGGGTGGGGGTGAGCTCGATAGGACGACCATAGATGGTGAGATAGAAACCAAGGAGGCGGAAGGAAGGGGTGGTTTTGCCTACAATGATCGCCTGGGTTTTGGAGGGATTGACCTTGAGCAACCACTGGTAGCATCAAGCAGTGAACTGGTTAAGATGGGATTGGAGAAGGTGTTGGGAGCGCTGCAGGGTGGGGGCAAGGGCAAGGAAGGCGGTGTTATCGGCAAACTGGAGAAGGTGGACGGGGGTGACGGCGGTGGCATTTCCGCCGTATATAAAAGGTACAGAAGGGGAGAGAGGACGGAGCCTTGGGGCACAACGGCGGAGGGAAAGAAGGTGTAGGAATCCGTGTTATGGATGGTGACGTAGGAAGGACGGTGGGAGAGAAAGTTAGTTAGCCAAAGGAAATGCAATTTATAAAATTCAGTTTACCAAGAACAGTTACCAGCAATTACCGTGAGAGCACTGTACTATTTCCGATAATTACTGCGCTGTGCCAACACACACTGTCCTCAAACAGGAAAAATTCTAATCTACGAGGGTCGTTCAAGAAGTAATGCCCAACATTTAAAAAAAAAAAAACTTTAATATAGATAGACAAACGTCCTTGTCGGTGCTTCACATTTGATATTGTGTGTGCTGGTCAATTTTCGAGCTGTTCTGACAGATGGCAGAGCCGTAGTACACAGTCAAAATTGGTTCTTCATACGACTCACGTTACAAGCAGCGTGTTGTTACTGATTTGTGTGCAGGTAAAGAAAGCGTGATGAGTATCCACAAACGTTAGTGTGCTGTGTATGGCGATACTGTAGTTGTTAGGAGTACTGTTGGGCGATGGGTAAAGAAAGTTACAGCCTCGGTAAATGGAGAAACAGAGCTCTATGATTAGCCACGCTCTATGGTTAGGGACGTATTGTCACAGTCACTGCTCCAGACATGCTGAATCGTGCGGATGCCATTATTAGTGGCGATTGGCGCATCACATCTCGTTTTCTGAAGATGACAAGAGTGTCAGTCATAAAGTGAAAACATGGCTATGCCCACAGGACAAGAGCGTTTACCAGCACGGAATACCTGCCCTTACACAACGTTGGCGTACGGCCATAGAATGTGATGGAGACTGCGTAGTAAAATAGGACATGGACGACACATGTTGATGTATATTATCACCAAATTCAGACTCTTAACAATAAATATGTTGCGAGCAGGAAAAATGAAGCATTAGTTATTGAATGACCCTCCTACTCTATAGCCGTATTCAGTGAGATGTTAAAATATCAGAAACCAATACCTTTTATCAAAGTATCATGTACAGTGTAACCTTACGTAAGGTCACTTAACATCTACGCACCACATGGATCGATCGTGCCTTTGTACTACTCGTGCCACACTTCTCAAGCGCGATTACCTGAACAACAGGTCCTTCTCGACTGATACTACAGATAAGAGTTCATTCCTTATTTACAACGAGCCAAATCAAATTACTCCGTTACGGCTGCTAACATATTTTTCCTCCTGTTAGAGCGTCAGCTCCAGAACACAGTTCTACGAGGTTCTATAACAAGATCACTCCATCGGGTGGAACCGAAACCAGTCTCCTCGTTTTCAATGGCCAAAGGTTTCAAAAGTTCCAAAAGCAACATACCATAATTCTACACAAGATGTACGCCATGGCGTGCCGTCATTGTCCTCCGATCCCGTGGAAGTCCGAGCATGTGCCTTCTTTCACAGACGCACGCTTCACCTCTCCCAGCAGCCTCACCGAAGCCGTCCACTCGCCAGCCGTTACGCTCGGAAACTCTTCTTGCTCGTGCAGAGCCGCTTGCCATCCTTGCCCGCTCTCTCATGCAGGAACATATCGTGCTTGCATGTTATTCTCTGCCGGCCGGAATGGCCGTGCGGTTCTAGAACCGAGCGACCGCTACGGTTTCTTCTGCCCGGAACCGCGCGACTGCTACGGTCGCAGGGTCGAATCCTGCCTCGGGCATGGATGTGTGTGATGTCCTTAGGTTAGTTAGGTTCAAGTAGTTCTAAGTTCTACGCGACTGATGACCTAAGGAGCTAAGTCGCATAGTGCTCAGAGCCATTTGAACCATTTTGTTATTCTCTTCAGCAGGCAACACTAGAAGCAGTAAGTAATTCTTTCATTCGACGAGTGCACCAGTGTATCGGAGTTCAGTGTCACTACTTTCTGCACCTTTGAATGTTCTACTCCTGGGAAATTGTACAGGGGAGAAAAGACAATTTTGTGTTATGTTTTTATTTGGTTTTCATTTGTTGTCCGACAAGTGCATGAAGTGGACGAGTTTGCGATCCCGGGCTCAAAGACAATGTAGTGTTATGAAATTTATAACGTTATGCTTCAGTAAATGGTACAGTGTGATACATTTTTGAATAAGTCTTTAGGAGAGGAAATGAATTACCGAATAAAAAATACAGGATGCCATTTAAAAAAGTCATACCACTGATCACATCATTGTAAAAAGAAAGCTACAACGAAGGCAATCATGATGATTGATGTCCCCCTAACTGGTATAGAATATTTGCTTGAAACATTCTGTAATTTGAATCTGGACAAACAGTCATTTAGGGTGGTCAAGATAAACGGGACACCCTGTGTATATCAACGGTCTCACGCGATTCATCCATACCCCAAATACATTCTACGAAGACAAACCAGCCAATGAACCCAGCGGAAATCTCTAACATGGTTCAACAACTGCCTTAGTGACCAGGAAATAATTTGGGATTAGAATTGTATCTCAGAACATTAATTTGACTGTCCCTATTTGCGTTATCAAGTAAGAGTGTACATAAATCACAGCAAGGGAAATGTTCTTGTCTTGTATGAAGTGACATGTGAACAGCTAGTTATAAATTCGTGGACACCTTTATTGGGGGTCGTATACACTGACGTAACAAAAATACCGATATTTACATACATAGTAGTAGTATAGTTTACATTAGTTATGAAAGGGTAATGGATTTACTGGAGCTGTTATTTGTACACATGTGATTTATTTGAGAGGGTTTCCGACTCGATAATGGCCTCTTTAAGATATTCTGAACGCGAGATGGTAGTTGGAGCTAGAGGCATGTGGCATTTCATTTCGGATATCGTTAGGGAATCCAATATTCTGAGATCCACAGTGTCGAGAGTGTACCGTGAATACCTGATTTCAGGTATTACCTCTCCCCACGAACGCAGCAATGGCCGACGGCCTTCACTTAACAACCGAGAGCAGCGATCTTTGCATAGAGTTGTCAGTGCTAACAGACAAGCAACACATCATGGAATAACGGCAGAAATCAGTGTGGGACCTACGACGAACGTTTCCGTTAGTCCGTTAGACAGTGCCGCTAAATTTTACGCTAAGGGCTATGAGAGCAGACGACCGACACGAGTGCCTATGCTAACAGCATGATCTCCTGGACTCATGACTGTATCGGGTGGACACCCGAACCATAAGAAAACCTTGCCCTGGTTAGGTGACTCCAGATTTCAGTTGGTAAGAGCCGATTGTAGGGTTCTAGTGTGGCACAGACCCTATCGAGCTGAAGATCCAAGTAGCCAAATAAGCACTTTGCAAACTGGAGGTGTTTCAAATGTCGTTAGTACTATGCGACCTAACTTCTGAGGTCATCAGTCGCCTAGAACTTAGAACTAATTAAACCTAACTAACCCAAGACAATCATACACATCCATGCCCGAGGCAGGATTTGAACCTGCGAGCCTAGTGGTCGCTCGGTTCCAGACTGCAGCTCCTAGAACCGCACGGCCACTGCGGCCGACGGAGGTGTTTCCATAATGGCGTCTTCTGCATTTACATAGAACTGACTTGGTCCTCTGGTCCAACTGAACCCATCATTTACTAAAAATTGTTATGTTCCTCTCCATGGAAACCATTTGTATTTGTGTGGACTTCATGTTATGCACATGCAAAGCCTATTCACATGCTAATGTTGTCTCATCTTCGGAAAGTGGTTGAAAAATTCAGAAACGCATATTGGGTGACAAGGAATTATACGACCATACATCACAGAACGTAGGGGTCGGAGGCGTGCCCACTCTTTAAGGCAGAACAGGCTGCGATCTGTGGCAGATCTGACGAAAGAGTACAGTGCTGGAGGAGACACAAGTGTTCTGGAGCACACAGTTCTGCGTACAGTGTTGCTTATGGTGTTCTGCAGAAGAGTAACTCTATGTTTTCGCACGTCGACCCTACAACTTCGTCAATTATGATTACAGTGGGCACAGGATTAGCGAAACTGGACAGCGTATCAATGGAATTCTGTCGCCTGGACGGATAAACACCGTTCATCGTTAAACGAGGCCGGTGGTCGTTTCCAGATGCGCTATCAGTCAGGCGAACGGCTGCGCGAAAACTGCAGAACTCCACAAACGCAGGCCGGTGGGAGCAGTGTTATGTTATAGGGGCATTCACCTGGGCTTCCGTGGGACCTGCGGTAGTAATCTAAGGCCCAATGACAGTTGTGGACTTTGTGAACGTTATTAGGGACTACCTGAAACCCCTTATGCTTGATTTCTTACCCAACAGCGATGTCGTCTACAAGGAGGACAACTGTCCGTAACATTCGTGCTGCACTGGTTGGGGGAGCGTGATAGTGAACTCACATGGATGTCTTGGCCATAAAATTAGGCTTATCTGAATCAGATAAAACCCAATTGGGACGCTATTCGCAGCCGCAAACCCACAGCTCTTAAATCATGGGAAGTGTGCGACGTGTGTGAGGCATCTGATGCCACAGACCTCAGGAAACATATCAGTACTTTTAGAATCCATGGTTCGCAGAATCATTGCTTTATTGCATTCCAGAGTAGGTGGTCACAATGTTTTGGTTCATCAGTGTTTATTTATGTATTTAAGGGGTGGGGACGTCACTCGATTCTTTCCTCATTCTCCTGCCTGTTCAAGATGGAAGTTGCCAGTTCTACACTCCTGGAAATTGAAATAAGAACACCGTGAATTAATTGTCCCAGGAAGGGGAAACTTTATTGACACATTCCTGTGGTCGGATACATCACATGATCACACTGACAGAACCACAGGCACATAGACACAGGCAACAGAGCATGCACAATGTCGGCACTAGTACAGTGTATATCCACTTTTCACAGCAATGCAGGCTGCTATACTCCCATGGAGACGATCGTAGAGATGCTGGATGTAGTCCTGTTGAACGGCTTGGCATGCCATTTCCACCTGGCGCCTCAGTTGGACCAGAGTTCATGCTGGACGTGGAGACCGCGTGAGACGACGCTTCATCCAGTCCCAAACATGCTCAATGGGGGACAGATCCGGACATCTTGCTGGCCAGGGTAGTTGACTTACACCTTCTAGAGCACGTTGGCTGGCACGGGATACATGCGGACGTTCATTGTCCTGTTGGAACAGCAAGTTCCCTTGCCGGTCTAGGAATGGTAGAACGATGGGTTCGATGACGGTTTGGATGTACCGTGCACTATTCAGTGTCCCCTCGACGATCACCAGAGGTGTACGGCCAGTGTAGGAGATCGCTCCCCTCACCATGATGCCGGGTGTTGGCCCTGTGTGAGTCGGTCATATGCAGTCAAGATTGTGGCGCTGACCTGCACGGCGCCAAACACGCATACGACCATCATTGGCACCAAGGCAGAAGCGACTCTAATCGCTGAAGACGACACGTCTCCATTCGTCCCTCCATTTACGCCTGTCGCGACACCACTGGAGGCGGGCTGCACGATGTTGGGGCGTGAGCGGAAGACGGCCTAACGGTGTCCGGGACCGTAGCCCAGTTTCATGGAAACGGTTGCGAATGGTCCTCGCCGATACCCCAGGAGCAACAGTGTCCCTAATTTGCTGGAAAGTGGCGGCGCGGTCCCCTACGGCACTGCGTAGAATCCTACGGTCATGGCTTGCATCCGTGCGTCGCTGCGGTCCGGTCCCAGGTCGACGAGCACGTGCACCTTCCGCCGACCACTGGCGACAACATCGATGTACTGTGGAGACCTCACACCCCACGTGTTGAGCAATTCGGCGGTACGTCCACCTGGCCTCCCACATGCCCACTATACGCCCTCGCTCAAAGTCCGTCAACTGCTCAAACGGTTCACGTCCACGCTGTCGCGGCATGCTACCAGTGTTAAAGACTGCGATGCAGCTCCGTATGCCACGGCAAACTGGCTGACACTCACGGCGGCGGTGCACAAATGCTGTGCAGTATACAGATTGTAGTGCCATATTAATGCAAGGATATGCGTCTGTAGTGAGCCGTTGTGAGTAATAATATTCCACATGATCTGTGCCGGATGGAATCCTGTTTTCATTATGTGGACCAGAATGTCTTTCCACTGAACTATCCCTTGTAATCATATGTGAGCTACAATCAATTAGAGGTTCATTCATCGAGTTATTCCCAGTATTTTCTTAGTTTTCATGAGTACTTTCTCAGTGCAGTCTTCTTTATGCAAGCCAAGTTGTTCATGTAAGTTTAAATATGCCCTTCCATTTGATGTGAGATATAGCTGATACATATTCTTCTGCATTTATTCATCCTCTTTCCCATTAAATATTGAGAGTAATTACACTACAAAAGCGCGCATCACCAGGAAGGAATTACCCGAATCGGATAGAAACACAAACACAAACAAATGATTCCAGTTACAGGAAAATTGGATGATTTAATCACGAAATAGAGTTTCACAAATTGATCATGCCAGTAACACGTTGTTCCACTTCTGTCCTTTGTGTAGATGATTATTCTGCTCAGCACTTATTGATACATTTGTTGCATGTGATCATCAGGGTACAGTGCCAAGTTCTGTCCAATGAGCTTCAGATCGTCAAATTCACGAGACTGTTGGAGAGCCCTGCTTATAATGATCCAAAAGTCCTCAATTGGAGAGAGATCCGGCTATCTTTTGACCAAGGAAGGGTTCAGCAAGCACGAAGAGAAGCAGCAGAACCTCTCGCCAAGTCCGGGCAGGCATTATCTTGCTGAAATGTAATCCAGTATGGCTTTTGATGAAGTGCAACTGAGGAGGGGCGTAGAATACCGTCGACGAACAATTGAGCTGTAACTGTGCCGCGGATGTCAGCCAAAGGGGTCCTGATGTGAAATTAAACGGGAAACCTGACCCATGATTGTCGTCCCGTATGGCAGGCAACAGTAACGCTGGTACACCAATGCTGTCCAGGGCGTCTCCAGACATCTCTTCGCTGGTCATCCGGGCTGAGTTCGAAGCGGGACTCATCACTGAAGGCAGTTTACTCTGGTCAGTGAGATTCTAGGCCGAATGTGCCTGACATAACAGCAGACGGGCTTGTCATTGTACAGATATCAATGACAGTGGGCGCATGGGGCGCCCCTGATATCGGCCCCTCTTTCTGTAAGCCGCCTTTTAGTGGTTGTTGCGGTCACTGAAGCACTAGTGGCATCGGAGCCATGTTAACGATGAACCCAGGGCTCTGGGTGCCTCTAAGACAATTACTCGGTTCCCTCGTTCTGGACTGTAGGTCGACCGCTTCCTTCTTGAAGCTGTGCTCAGCTATGGTTCATCCCTTCGTGCCAAAGTCGCATCAGACATCAACATCTACATTTAAATAAACATCTACATCTACATCCTTACTCCGCAAGCCACCTGACGGTGTGTGGCGGAGGGTACCTTGAGTACCTCTATCGGTTCTCCCTTCTATTCCAGTCCCGTATTGTTCGTAGAAAGAAGAATTGTCGGTATGCCTCTGTGTGGGCTCTAATCTCTGTTATTTTATCCTCATGGTCTCTTCGAGAGATATACGTAGGAGGGAACAATATACTGCTTGACTACTCGGTGGAGGCATGTTCTCGAAACTTCAACAAAAGCCCGTACCGAGCTACTGAGCGTCTTTCCTGCAGGGTCTTCCACTGGAGTTTATCTATCATCTCCGTAACGCTTTCGCGATTGCTAAATGATCCTGTAACGAAGCGCGCTGCTCTCCTTTGGTTCTTCTCTATCTTTTCTATCAACTCTATCTGGAACGGATCCCACACTGCTGAGCAGTACTCAAGCAGTGGGCGAAAAAGCGTACTGTAACCTACATCCTTTGTTTTCGCATTGCATTCCCTTAGGAGTCTTCCAATGAGTCTCAGTCTGGCATCTGCTTTACCGACGATCAACTTTATATGATCATTCCATTTTAAATCACTCCTAATGCGTACTCCCAGATAATTTATGGAATTAACTGCTTCCAGCTGCTGACTTGCTATATTGTAGCTAAATTATAAAGGATCTTTCTTTCTATGTATTCGCAGTGCATGACACTTGTCTACATTGAGATTCAGTTGTCATTCCCTGCACCATGCGTCAGTTCGCTGCAGATTCTCCTGCATTTCAGTACAATTTTCCATTGTTACAACCTCTCGATATACCACAGCATCATCCGCAAAACGCCCCAGTGAACTTCCGATATCATACACAAGGTCGTTTATGTATATCGTGAATAGCAACGGTCCTACGACACTCCCCTGCGGCACACCTAAAATCACTCTTACTTCGGAAGACTTCTCTCCATTGAGAATGACATGCTGCGTTATCTAGAAACTCTTCAATCCAATCACACAAACGGTCTGATAGTCCATATGCTCTTGCTTTGTCCATTAAACGACTATGGGGAACTGTATCGAACGCGTTGCGGAAGTCAAGAAACACGGCATCTACCTGGGAACCCGTGTCTATGGCCCTCTGAGTCTCGTGGACGAATAGCGCAAGCTGGGTTTCACACGATCGTCTTTTTCGAAACCCATGCTGATTCCTACATAGTATTTTTCTAGTCTCCAGAAAAGTCATTATACTCGAACATAATACGTGTTCCAAAATTCTACAACTGATCGACGTTAGAGATATAGGTCTATAGTCCTGTACATCTGTTCGACTTCCCTTCTTGAGAACGGCGATGACCTGTGCCCTTTTCCAATCCTTTGGAACGCTACGCTCTTCCTGAGACCTACGGTACACCGCTGCAAGAAGGGGGGCAAGTTCCTTCGCGTACTCTGTGTAAAATCGAACTGGTATCCCATCAGGTCCAGCAGCCTTTTTCTTTTGAGCGATTTTAATTGTTTCTCCATCCCTCTGTCGTTTATTTCGATATCTACCATTTTGTCATCAGTGCGACAATCTAGAGAATCCACATTAGACTTCTAATAGCAAAGCCTCTGTCATGGCTCCTAAACGATTGTTGATTATTTTTTGCAAATATTTTATAGGCTTAGTTTAGGAAGCTGCTTCCTCCATAATTTGACCGTTATTAAAAATTTATGTCACTTCTGATACTTTCCTAGAGTTTGGGATTTTACAGCAGTTCCAAAATTCATTATATAAGTGTAATAATTAAAAGTCGCGAAAGGGACCATGGCGTTTTAAAAGTTCCATATTAATACCATGTGGTTAATATGCTTTTCTGTTGGCCACACATTTTAAAATTACTAGGTCTACAACTTTGGTTCCGCCGATTTTTCTCGAAGTTCGGGGCTTCATTGTGAAAAACTTACAAAAAAAATTATGATTGATAGTATTGTCCATCGCTGGCTACTACATTCTCCCATCTTTCGGATAGTATACGGATCCCGTGGCGGAAGAGCTGGGCGTCTTTTGTGGCGATCCGTGAATCGATTCAAATTTGCACTTGTTCATATGATCCGAAGTGCTGGTCAGCCAGACTGCATGCCACCCATCGAAAAAGGTGGTAAAGAGAGCACCGTATGGAGAATACGGCGGGAGGGATAGGACTTCTCGTTTCAACGTTTCCACGTATATTTTGACGGGGTCGAGCACAGACCTGCTGCAAAATTACCTTTACGTGTCTATCGCTGTATTGTGGCCGTTTGTGTTTCAGTGCTGGGGTCGAACGCATGAGTTGCTTTCGATAATGATGTCCTGTGAATCTCTTCGTTTGTTTCAGTAGCTTCCATCGCCATGCCGGTCTTCGGCATCAAAATCACAGTTCTTAAGGCGTTGAAGACATTCTCTGCACATTCTTCCACTAATAGTTTCTCTGCACGTTCTTCCCGTTATAGTGCCCTCCCCATTGGCCTTACACAGAATTTTAAGAGCCACAGCCGCAGATTTCTTCGTGTTAAAGCAGAAAACTAAAACTTCCAGCAAATGGCGAGAAATGGGTACGTAATTAGACGTAATTAATCGAGAATAATCTTATGATGCAATCACAAATCGACTAATATTTTTATGGCATTATGTTTACAAATGCCTAAGCTCATTGTATTACACGTATGACCAACCATCCAAACCCCACTTGCTGCTACTGCCGTCTATTGCAAAACGGCGGAAGCAAAGTTGTAGACCTAATACTTGCAGTTCTTCTATTGTGACTGAATCTAGCATGATATAATGTGATCACTCTCGTCCTCCAAATCTGGATTTTTATTTGCCTCAATTTTGTATAAAATTGTTACCACTCATCTTCTCAAATTATATTTATCGTATAATACATATCGTACGAAAAATGCTGCCAGCACTCTCATTGCAAATGACGGAGTGCAGTGTTCATCAGAGGTATCATCTGGACTGCCCCAGGGAAGTGTGGTAGGACCGCTGTTGTTTTATATCTACATAAATGATCTTTTGGATAGGGTGGATAGCAATGTGCAGCTATTTGCTGATGATGCTGTGGTGTACAGTAAGGTGTCGTCGTTGAGTGATTGTAGGAGGATACTAGATGACTTGGACAGGATTTGTGATTGGTGTAAATGATGGCAGCTAACTCTAAATATAGATAAATGTCAATTAATGCAGATGAATAGGAAAAAGAATCCTGTAATGTTGGAATACTCCATTAGTAGTGTAGCGCTTGACACAGTCACGTCGATTAAATGTTTGGGTGTAATATTGCAGAGCGATATGAAGTGGGAAAAGCATGTAATGGCAGTTCTGGGGAAGATGGATAGTCGTCTTCGGCTCGAAGGTAGAATTTTGGGAAGATGTGGTTCATCTGTAAAGGAGACCGCTTATCAAACACTAATACGACCTATTCTTGAGTACTGCTCGAGCGTTTCGGATAGGACATAGAAGCAATTCAGAGGCGGGCTGTTAGATTTGTTACTGGTAGGTATGATCATCACGCTAGTGTTACTGAAATGCTTCAGGAATTCGGGTGGGACTCTGTAGAGGAAAGGAGGCGTTCTTTTTGTGAATCGCTACTGAGGAAATTGAGAGAACCAGCATTTGAGGCTGGCTGCAGTACAATTTTACTGCCGCCAACTTACATTTGGCGGAAAGACCACAAAGATAAGATAAAAGAGATTAGGTCTCGTACAGAGGCAAATAGGCAGTACTTTTTCCCTCGTTCCGTTTGGGACTGGAACAGGGAGAGAAGATGCTAGTTGTGGTACGAGGTACCCTCCGCCACGCACCATATGGTGGGTTGCGGAGTATGTATGTAGATGTAGATGTAAATGTAGATGTACTGAATTAATATTTTTGCTGAAAACAAACGATCATGGTATAATTCCACTGTTGTACAAGTGCATGACCACATTGCATGTTGGAAAGTATCATAAATACTCTTAGACCGAAAAACAGACTGACGACGAAGGTGTTACGCAAATTGGTCCAGAGTAATATTCATAGTGGTACCGACGGACAATCCAAAACTGTAAACTTCGGCAGGTGATTGAACAACGTGTGACGCTGCGTCGGAATTTCAGCGCGCACTGGCGGCGATCGTAAACGAGGGAGATATTGATAACAGAGCATAAGGTGAAACTTCCTGGCAGATTAAAACTGTGTGCTCGACCGAGACTCGAACTCGGCACCTTTGCCTTTCGCGGGCAAGTGATCTACCAACTGACCTACCCAAGCACGAATCACGACCCGTCCTCACAGCGTTCCTTCTGGCGGTACCTCGTCTTTCGAAATTTATTCCGCGTACTCAATTGCCTTACGTCCCGCAGACAGGTGCACAAACAATATACGCCAGTGCCAGCGTTTGATGGAAGACCTGTAGTTGGACTCGAAGGTGCCGGTTGGAGTAATCGGCGAACCGCTCGACATTTGAGTAAGAGCGATGACGCTATTCGACGACTTTGGCAGGAATGGATTAACCATAGCTGAGAGCAGCTTCAAGAAGGAAGCGGTCGACTTACAGTACAGAAAGAGGGGACCGAGTATTCGTCGGAGAGGCACCCAGAGCCCTGGGGTCATCATTAACATCACTCCGGTGCTACTACTGCTTCAGTGACCGCAACAAACACTAAAAGGCGGCTTACAGAAAGGGGACCGAGATCAGGGGCGCCCCTTGCGCAGACTACCATTGACCTCTGTACAGCAGCAAGCTCGTTTGCAGTGGTGGCAGGCACATTCGGCCTAGAATCTCACTGACCAGAGTAAACTGCCTTCTGTGATGAGTCCCGCTTCGAACTGAGCCCGGATGACAAGCGAAGGCGTGCCTGCAGACGCTCCGGACAGGGGCTACATTTTTTGCGCTGACTATGTTAAACCTTGCTTCGAAAGCCAACACAAAGTTAGTGACCATTATTAGCGGAAGTCAATGATCACAACATTGGAAGGACTGGGTGGGGAGTACGCAGAGAACGCACACTGTACTTCTTGCCGACAGTGGTGTGTGTCACGCGGAGGAGTCGTGTGCGTCACACGTTGAATGGACGACAGCGAGGACGCTCACCAGTGTTTCTTTAGACCACATGGATGGAAAGAACATTAAAACTGAAGTGGAAGCGAAAGTTTCTCCTTCACAAACAGAAAAGTAAATGCACGATTCACTTTCAAACCCTTGTTCCAATTCCATTTAGACACTGGGAGCTGCTACTCTCGTCATTGTAGTCGTGTTTTCTCTGAACATGCTATTATACAAGTTGGTGACTGGTTTAGGCTTAGTGCCCGAGTCGGAAGAACACGCTCCGACTAGCTTGTGTAGCAAGAGAGAGGAGAGAGAGAGAGAGAGAGAGAGAGAGAGAGAGAGAGAGAGAGAGAGACTCGGCTTTGCTGTAGACAGAAGCGGGCTGCCGGCTTCTTTATCTGGTAATACCGGGCGCCGGCGGCGCTTCCCACCCTCCGCCACGCGCCTCGGGGATTAATGTTGGCCGTAAGGCGGCCGGATTACCTCTCCCTGCAATGAATTCGTCAGCCCCAGCCGGCAAAGGCTCGCGCTCAAACGACCCCAGATTCTACTTGCCTCTGTCCAGTGTGTACAGTATACGTCCTTCACGAGAGTTTCCATCCTCTGAATGCGAGTTCCCCTACTGTGACAGGACGGGCGTCATCACACACACAGGAAGAGGGCTGTAAGTATACTTCGCTGCCCCGTTTTCCGTACGACTGGAGTGATCTCAGAAGCTTCGCATACAGTGGGTCCAGAACATGTTGCGAGAAGAAAGTAAAGGGTATAGAAACAACTTTGCCTAGCATAACATCTAGAACTTTCCCGAAGACTTAAACATGTGCAGAAATTACTAACAAGAGGAGACCATGACGTTTGGAACGCGGATTTACTTCAAACTTCGTACAATCGTAGTACTCCATGAGGACAACAAAATGTGTAAGCAGTAGGCCGTACTTCTCGAGCGTTACTGAGAAAATCGCAAGATACTTTCGCTCGTCAAATATGTACCTGTGCATGGCCATTTTTCCCATGAAGCGGAGGCAGCCGAGTGGTTAGCGTCCAAGCCCCGTTATCACTTGATCGAGTCCTGGTGGTATGCTTTCTTTTTATTTTCAACTTAGTCATTTTCTTTACTATTTATATTACAATTGATACAATGCAAAAAATACGTGTAATCGGATGAACTTTTATTAAATTAACACTTATATTTGGCGGTCTACTAATTTTTATTATCGCAAATAATATAATATTCATAACTATCGACTAGAAAACGACCAAACGCATAAAGTCATGCTGAAAATGTATGCTTGTCCATGATTTGAGAAATCCCTTATACGTGGAAGGAGCCCGAAACTACATGTTACCTGCAAGTTTTCACCGGTACAGACGACTTTCAAAAGATGTACAATTAGTCGTCGCTTTCGACATTACAAGTTGCAGAATGGTATTTTTCGTAAAAACATGGAAAACATAAAATTAAAAGGCACCAGATGCATTGAATAAATACAATGTTTCCGCATTGCGGAAGGTCTTTTGCGATTTTCCGTGGAAAAACAAACCTCGTTAACAATTTCAAAAACCTCTCTTACAGACTATACTTTGAAAGCAAATCATGCATAGCGCAGTATTGCCTTAAAAATCGGTCCTAATAATTGGTTATGCAGTATCGAGTGTATTTTAATAGCGTCTTCCGAGAAGCAATTTCTCGTTCTCTTTCGATTAAATACGAACAGTTTTGAAGACACGGCAAGCATTAGTCGATAGTTATGAATATTATATTATTTGCGATAATAAAAATTAGTAGACTGCCAAATAACATTGTATATTAATAAATGTTCATCCGATTATACGTATTTTTCCCATTATATCAATTCTAACATAAATAGTAAAGACAATGACTGTGTTGAAAATGAAAAAAAACTGACGAACGAAACTCGATCCATCGATCCAGCGATTACGGGGCTTGAACGCCAATCACTTGTTTTTTTAAAAAAAAGTTCATTTTATTCTACATCGTTCGTTGAATTTGTTGAGGGCGGACGTCCGATGGCACCCGTTCAGTTTATACGTTGATGAGTTCGCCCACCGAGATTATCTTGAGAAATTATCTCAATAACGCTTGAAAAGTACGCGCTATTGCTTACACATTTTGTTGTCCTCATGGAGTACTACGAGTGTACGAAGTTTGCAGTAAATCCGCGTTCCAAACGTTATGGTCTCCCGTTGTAAGTCAAAGTACCCTTAATATTAAATACAGATTCGATCAGAAAACCATGTTTACATACTGGTACTGGGCCTAGTTTCTGAACCTTTTTATCTACAAGGGTACCGGGCAATTATAATGAAAATGCAGCTATTCACAGAGGTCCAGTGCGGGCTGTAATAATCATGTGGCAGCGAAATGCTGATGCGTTAATGTGGAACCGACTTACGCTAGGAAAAAGTTAGTTACTGTTTTCGCCACCAGGTGAAAATCCGGAGCTGTACACCGTTTCTATGATGGTATGACGCCCACGCTGTTGCTTGACAAACCATAAAGCGAGTGAACAAAATGGCAAAATCTTAAACCTGGCTGCGAAAAAGTGTAAATTTGAAGAGACTGAAACATCAGACAACCAGATGCCGATTAATATTTATTAGCCCTTGACCTGGGTTTCGATATTTGTAAAAAGAAAAAAATGTTTCAAGTGGCTCTGAGTACTACGGGACTTAACTTCTGAGGTCATCAGTCCACTAGAACCTAGAACTACTTAAACCTAACTAACATAAGGTCATCACACACATCCATGCCCGAGGCAGGATTCGAATCTGCGACCGTAGCGGTCGCGCAGTTCCAGACGGTAGCGCTTAGAACCGCTCAGCCTCCCCGGCCGGCCGATATTTGTAAAAATATCTTCTTCAGAAGCAGTGAGACTTGTCATACCAAATGTTGGTTGCATTAGGTTAGATGAAGCCGAGCGGCTCTTGTCTTATACAAAACTGACAAAAGATGAATTACCCCAAGCCATGGCTTTGGATAGCAGACGGATTACTTACCTCGTACTTCAGAATGAATGCTCACTAGTATATGCCCACAGGTAGAGGCTCTTGCCAACACAAAATTCTAATAGGTGTTTGCGTAAATGACGTTTACATCAAGCCAGAGAATAAGGCCAACTGTTCAGATCTACAGCGTTGCATTCGGAGAGTGTCACCGACTTAAAGGTCTGAGGCCTGATACCATTAAATTGTTTAAAGAAGATGATAATCAAATTAGAAAAAGTCGGTTAGTGCCAGTGCTCTCGCTGTGTCACGAGCATCGTCCGTCCCGTAGTCAACAATACGGAAAGTTCTGCGGTCTATTTACACTGGTGAATGTGCAAGATCCAGACGGCGTAGCAACTGGAATCTCATGATCCGCAACCATGTTCTGAACATTCTCTCCGGTTTCTGACACATGTCGACATTGACGACTTGTGGCCGGGTAATATTCTGAGGAGTGAAGAGGCACATTCCACAATACAGGGTGCAGTGAATGCACAGAACTGCCTCATTTGGGGTGCCGTTAAAGCTCTTATTGTGCACGAACTGCCGCTGCACTCGCCATATATGATTGTATGGTGTGGATTCACAAGCACCTTCATTCTCGGTCCGTTTTCCTTTGACGAGAATACATACAGGGGACCTGTCACGTGTACCGCGATCTACTTCTACAGCATGTGATTCCTCCTTTGGAAGAGCTCAAAGGTGTCGAAACCACTGGTTTCATGCGAGTTGGGGCAACACCTCATGTCGCTCGCCCAGTGAAAGCTCTGCTTAATGCAGCCTTCCACGGAAGTCTTATCTGCTGAGGTGTTTTTTCAGATGCATGGCCTGGTCTGATTCAAAATGGCTCTGAGCACTATGGGGCTTAACACCTGAGATCATCAGTCCCCTAGAACTTAGAACTAGTTAAACCTAACTAACCTAAGGACATCACACACATCCATGACCGAGGCAGGATTCGAACCTGCGACCGTAGCGGTCGCACGGTCGCAGACTGAAGCGCCATGTCATTTTTGGCTCTGGAGGTATCTAAGAGAACACGTTTTCCAGGGGCGCGTTCGGTCTCCACCTGATTTGTACGTCAGTAGTGAGGGACACGTTGCTCAGACTCCACCGGAAATGCTACTAGAAACACTTTATGACGTTGTTTTAAGCATGCAGCCCCCCATAGACGTCTCCGGTGAGGATATTTAACAAACTGTGTGAACGGAGGTTAATAATAAAATCGACATCCTGGCTTTCTCACCTGTTAGACCTTTTCCATCCACCTGGTGGATGGGAACATTTCTGTAAGTCTTTCTTTCATTTACACAGCCAGATTTCCAACAGGTGCCCAAAATTGGGGCACCTTTTTTTACCACTCTTGCATTAGAATACCTAAAACGTTTCACTGCCGTATGGTAAATACAGCCAACGCTGGACATTTGTTAGTAGCTTCGCTTTAATTGCAGCAACCCGGGACGTTAGCAAGGTATTGACATAACGATGTACCGATTGTTTTTCCTTCGCTGGGATTTACAGTCATACACATCATTTTGGAAACTACGTGGATGACTTTCACTAATGACGTACTGACTTCACAAAATCAGCCATTGGAATTTCGTCATAGTCTATTTTCAAGTGGCACACAGCGAAGTTTCGAAAACTGTGTATGCATACATCAAGTACGTAGTGTCATGTAGGGCAAACTGTTGTGCCTCGTCAATGGTGTACCTAGGAACACTTCATGTTTTTTGCGGATTGTAGAATTACAGGAAGGAATGCGTAGTAGAGACCGCCTTAAGTAGTTTTCTGCACTTTCTAGTGTTCATGTTGCTGTGAGACAAAAGGGAATGTTGCCTGCAGCATTGGTACACGGATGGAAGAAAATCGCAACACCAAGAAGGAATCTGCGACATCAACGAAAGTTGGCAGGCTTGTTTCCATACCTGATTGATTTTAACACCGAAAATTCAGGATGGATGGCACCTGCTACCGATATATAAAACTTTTTTTTGATTGTGTGTAAATATTTGCAATTTAAATGCTTTCTTTTAATAAGTAAGGAATTTGGTTCACTGTATGTGTACATTTAGGTAGAAGTCCGTTGACGTTTTATTCTACTTATCTGTTTTTTACTGTGAAACATAAGCTCTGGGAAAAAGTGAAAGGAATTGTTATTTGCATCGACTAGCAACGATAATAGCAGTGCTTGCGCGCTGTAAAATCTGGTTATGAACTGTAGACTGAAACTGAAGAAACTGCAAAAAGGTAGGAATTTAAGAAGAAGGGACGTTAATAAACTGGAAGAACCAGAGGTTACAGAGAGTTTCAGAGGGAGTTTTAGGGAACGATTGACAAGAATAGGAGAAAGAAAGACGGTAGAAGAAGAACGGGTAGCTATGAGACATGAAACAGTGAAGGCAACAGAGGATCAAGTAGGAAAAAAGAAGAGTGTCAGTAAAAGTCCTTGGGTAACAAAAGAGATATTCAATTTAATTGATGAAAGGAGAAAATACAAAAATCCAATACATGAAGCAGGCGAAAAGGAATACAAACGTCTCAAACATGAGATCGATAGGAAGTGCGAAATGGCTAAGCAGGGATGGCTAGAGGACAAATACAAGGATGTAGAAGCATATATCACAAGGAGTAAGATAGGTACTGCCTACAGGAAAATTAAAGAGACCTTTCGAGAAAAGAGAAACACCTGTATGAACATCAAGAGCTCGGATGGAAAATCCGTCCTAATCAAAGAAGGGAAAAAATAAAAGTGGAAAGAATATATGGAGGGTCTATCTAGTGGCGATGTACTTGAGGGAAATGTTATGGAAATGGAAGAGGACGTAGGTGAAGAAATAGGAGAAATGATACTCAATGAAGAATTTGACAGAGCAGTGAAAGACTTAAATCGAAAAAAGGCCTCGGGAATGGACAAAATTCCATTAGAACTACTGATAGCTTTGTTAGAGCCCGTCATTACAAAACTCTTCACCTGGTGAGCAAGATGTATGAGACAAGCGAAATACCCTCACACTTCATGAAAGGTATAATAATTCCGGTCCTAAGAAAGCAGGTGTTGACAGGTGTGAAAATTATCGAACTGTAGGTTTAATAAGTCATGATTGCAAAATACTAAGGCGATTTCGTTATAGACGAATGGAAAAACTGGTACAAGCAGACCTAGATGTAGGTCAGTTTGGATTCCGTAGAAATATGGAACACGCGAAGCAATATTGAGCCTACGACTTATCTTAGAAGATAGGTTAAGGAAAGGCAAACCTATGTTTCTAGCATTTGTAGACTTAGAGAAATATTTTAACGATGTTGACTGATATAATGTCTTTCAGATTGTGAAGCTGGCAGGGGTAAAATACAGGGAGCAAAAGGCTACTTACAGTTTGTACAGAAACCGGATGGCAGTCATAAAAGTCGAGAGGCATAAAGGGAAGCAGTGATTGAGAAGGATGTGAGACACGGTTGTAGCCTATTGCCTATGTAATGCAATCTGTTTATTGAGCAAGCATTAAAGGAAACAAAAGAAAAATTGGAGCAGGAGTCCATGGCGAAGAAGTAAAAATTGTGGGATTTGCCAACGACATTGTAATTCTGTCAGAGACAGCAAAGCTCCTGGAAGAGCAGTTGAACGGAATGTACTGTGTCTTGAAAGGAGAATATAAGATGAACATGAACAAAAGCAACATGAGGGTAATGGAATGTAGTCGAATTAAATTGGGAGATGCTGAGGGTATTAGACTATGAATTGAGACGCTGAAAGTAGTAGATAAGTTTCGTTATTTGGGGAGCAAAATAACTGATAATGGTCTGAGTAGAGACGATATCAAGTGTAGACTGGCAATGGCAAGGAACGGTTTTTTGAAGAAGAGAAATTTGTTAACATCGAGTATAGATTTAAGTGTCAGGAAGTCATTTCTGAAAGTATTTGTATGAAGTGTAGCTATGTATGGAAGTGAAACATGGACGATTAACAGTCTACAGAACAAGAGAACACAAGCTTTCGGAATGTGGTGCTACAGAATAATGTCGAAGATTAGGTGGGTAGATCACGTAACTAATGACGAGGTATTGAATAGAATTAGGCAGAGGAGAAATCTGTGGCAAAACTTGACAAGAAGAAGGGCGTACTTCGTCCTGTACTACCATTCCTCGCAAAACAAAGGTACTCAAACCGGCAGCTGAGTTAATAATTGCTCATGAATACACCACACACTCACAAACACGCACACGCACGGAAAGGATGTATTTGATACGTATTTACTAGATAAAGTGATAGGATATTTAGATAAAAGTTGATGTTTCACCAAGATGAACTTTAAATATTGAGGGACATGTTGGCGCCTTCTTTCCTGGGTATTGCCACGACGGATGCTTAACGGCGTGGCTGCGCGTAGAGCCGCCGAGGGACATTCAAAACAGATGGGCTGCACACCGCTTCTGATCTCGTCGTGTAACTATACAAGGAGCCGCTCTTATTGTTCCATGGGGACCCATCGAATAAAGTACCACTTGGCAAACATTGGCAGAATGGCCTCTCGTGGTTCTAGGGATGTCGCTGTGAAGTGAAAGTCACCCAGTGTTTTCATTCACAGAACAAATAATTTTGCTGCACGTGAAAAAAATTTAAAAACAGAAAATAAAATCTTCTACGCAACCCCATCTCTTTTGTCTCACAACAGATTGAACGGGCTTGACTTTCTGACAAGGACAATGTTGATCGAGAAACACGGTAATTCTATGTACGGCGAAGAGAAAACTTTCCCAGTACAGCGTAGAGGCCTATGGCCGCGGTGGAGTATTATAACAGTGTTTGAGTGGAGATCTAATATACCGAAGTAGTATTGCTGCTGTAGCACTTTTAAAACTTCGTGTGTAAAAATAAGGACGGCACGTATGAGTTTCACATACCTTGCATAAAGCAGTCGAAGAAGGAAATTGCCTTTTTAAAAGCAAGCGCATTCCCTTCCAGCTATTGTCTGACATAATTAACAGTTTTTTTAGGAGCTGGTATATTGTCAAATGGATACATACCACCTTATAAATATAATATAATAATTCATTATGTCACAATCATCTAATTAATGCAAATATTCACATGATCGGTTTCATCATGTTATTGGCATGTTCAGATGTAATTAATCCCCATTTGCAATATGATGTATAAACTCTAGTGGTATGTAAAATGGAAATTATGAAAACGGCATAACATATATTAACAAAATATGAATCATGCTGTCATGTGATAAAAAATCGCATCTGAAGTAGATGATAATATGCTGAAACCAGTAATGTGAATATTTTGTAATCAGTTGATCATGACGTAATAAATTAAAACATGAACACAGTGTTCACTTTACACAAAATACAGAAAATGAATGAATTTTCGTGGCTGTCGTTCATAATAGCACAATATATTTTCTAACGCATCATCGCTACCGTTAACTACTGAAATATATTTTTTTGCAAAATCAACAACAGCATTACCGACCATTAAGCTATTTTCCAATGGAGACAACGAAAATTTTCTGCCGAAGCATACGAAAAAGGCTAAAGTGGAAAATTGTTGCTGGAGGTTGGAGTCTAGTGCCGTTGAACATTTTTCAGACGTTCACTTTTAGATAGTCCTGTCATAGAAGGGTAATAAATTTTCTTACTCGCTTTTGCAGCAGTTCGGCGTACCCTCAGCGCCACTCATGAAACTTTGTTGAGCACATTACAAATGCTCTTGTCACAAATTTCGACACCAAATCAGCCTGGTTGGCCACTCCGCCCTCTGATGGTTAGACAACCCCATTGCATCACTCTGGGTGCTGGTTGCCTAGCTTCAGGCACTGAAGCAACCTCCAGACTGATTTAATGTCTACATTTCTGACAAGTAACTTTGTAACGTACTCAACTAAGTTGCGCGTGTGGCACCGAGGGTGTTGCTGAAGAAGGGGGAGGGGGTCTCTTAGAGATACCAATTACCGTTCTATATACGCACATATTAACGTTCCACTCTCGCGTGACCACGACACAAGAGGACGGAAAACCAGAGGATTGAAAAAGCGCAACTGCCCTTTCCTGCTTCGCATGATGTTTAAATTTCGTCGAATGGTTTCTAATGTTCCGTAGTGGTTCTTTCATGTAATGAGAGCAAAAATTGCGCTCGTGCTGCACTCCAAAGATGTGTGAATACGTTCAATGGTGATGCAGCTCCCGATGGTCTTCGAGAACGATTGGAACGTCCGAGGGTATCGACAGTATAACAGAATGCGGAGAACACCTGCTGCTCATCCCACTACCAACTGCCGTTTTCTAGGGCGAAATATGTGGGAATCAACGGCCCAGGATAAGGGGTGGTTTCATTGACTCCCTTAATGCCATCCCCTCAGGCCTTGTGGTATGCGGTTAGGACTGCGGTATTTTACAAATCGTGAGCAGGACTACAAAAATACCAATTACTTATTACTAGCGTAATATGAGATTTCATTCAATCATTGTCCCTCACGGCTAAAGAGAGTTATCCTGTCAAATATATTTCCACCTTGGAACGTGTGCAAATGTTGTCTGTCAAGCATTGTAAAAGGCAATAAATTTGTTTCACAAGAGTGAACTCAATCAGTTTAGCTAACCATTATTCAAGGTGGCAACACTTTCGCGTAAACAAAATGAACTATTTTCTCACACAATACCACACGCTCACAACACTAATGTATTCTTTCCTGTCAAATAACATTTCGTAAATGTTATTAAATCAGGGTTCATAAATTAGCCGAGAAGAATTTCACCACGTAAGATGCTGTTTCCAACATATTTAAAGAGTAGCCGAATTTATGATTTCTGGGTGGGCTCTGGGACACGAATACACAAATACTATTGTAAAAATTGATCAGCAAGATCCATATGAGCTTAGCAGTCTGATTTAAAACTGCCGCTGCAATATTTCACTAAGATGGTGACTAACATAAGACAGTCACTTACTGATTCTGCTTCAGGCGTTGTTTTACTGTCAACAAATAGTACACACACACACACACACACACACACACACATATATATATATATATATATATATATATATATATATATATATATATATATATATATGGCATCATTATGTTCGCATCTGCATGTGGCGACATCGCGATGAACGCACATTGGAAGCGTGTATTCGTCATCGCCATACTGGCGTATCAACCGGCCTGTTGGTATGGGGTGCCATTGGTTATACGTCTCGGTCACCTCTTGTTCGCGTTGACGGCACTTTGAACAGTGGACGTTACATTTCAGATGTGTTACGACCCGTGGCTCTACCCTTCATTCGATCTCTGCGAAACCCTACATTTCACCAGGATAATGCACGACCGCATGTTGCAAGTCCTGTACGGGCCTTTCTGGATACAGAAAATGTTCGACTGCTGCCTTGGCCAGCACATTCTCTAGATTTCTCATCTATTGAAAACGTCTGGTCAATAGTGGCCCAGCAACTGGCTCGTGACAATATGCTAGTCACTACTCTTGATGAACTGTGGTAACGTGTTGAAGTTGCATGGGCAGCTGTGCCTGTACACGCCATCCAAGCTCTGTTTGACTCAATGCCCAGGCGTATCAAGGCCGTTATTACGGCCAGAGGTGGTTTTTCTGGGTACTGATTTCTCAGGATCTATGCACCCAAATTGCGTGAAAATGTAATGAGATATCAATTCTAGTATATTTTTCTAATGAATATCCGTTTGTCATCTGCATCTCTTCTTGGTATAGTAATTTTAATGGCCAGTAGTGTACTTGTCAGTGTTATACTTTTAATGGCCGAAAGTGTATACATCTACGTGGATTTAACATTGCCGAGAACCGTTCAAATGGTGTCCCTGTCCAGGGCAAGCCGTCAGGTGAGACCCCCTGTTTACCTGTTCTCATTTGCAGCTATCCCCTCTTTATGGGTTCATGAATGTCATTAGTTAAGCCCAGCACACTTACTAGATACGAAACGAGCACTCAATGGCTTATTGCCAGGTGTACGGACAGGAGCAAATCACAGCCAGTGCCGACCGTAAGGGCCTTTAATGAGCCGCAACGTGAGGGAGGTTTTGGATGAGCCAGGGCGTGTAGGGAGGAGGGGGGGGGGGAAGGATGGAAGCTGCCATCTGACTTTATGTTCAGTGCGAGCGTTACCGGCGCCCCGGCACTCCTGTTATATTGTACGTGCTTCTTCTTTATGGTCCCTGGCGGCTGGGGTGGCGGTCTGTGACGAGGCTCCCTCGGGACGGCGAAAGCGAGCCGTAATCGGTCGAAAATACTCCCGACGCCACAAAAAGAGCAAGCTGAACATTCGGCCCGCTTGTCATATCTGTCCGGGTTATGCGCACAACGGTAGTAAACGACATTTACGTCTCTGTTTGCCGTACAAATTTCTGCTCCTATAGTCCTTCTGGGAATGTCTTTCTGAAATACTTCTAGAGGTATTCGCTTTGATTTCGAAACTATTACTGAGAGGTAAACAGCCTCCTCGGAGGAAGACTGCAGTATAGCGCTCCGTCCACATCAGTATCATAGGAGACAGATAGCTTGCTCACTTGCAGTAGGACTTCTTTGACGGAAACGCTACAGTATCTTAACTCTCAGAAAATGACGAAGATGTACGTAAAGGTGGACAAAAATCTTGGATATTTTTTACCATCAGATAGCTGTGAGCGCCTTAGAAATATTCTTTCCACTTCCCAGAGTTTAATTCGTGCTAAGTATCATGAAAAAAAGAACATCATGTTTCAACCAATGCCCTGTGCCACGCCCACTTTTGCACATGATGTTGTCCTTTTTGTGATATTTAAGTCCACTTACGAAGCGATTTATTACGATGTATTACATAACTGCACAATGGTGGAACGCAAACACGATTGAAAGCTTTACATCTTCATTTATAAGAGGCGCCAAGGTACAGCATTATGCTCATCAACTATAGGTAAATTTTCTCATTTGATTGTTGTCTCGTGTTGAACGATGGTACAGATGGCAGAACCAGGACCATTATATGGCTAGTACTTGCTGCACGTTGGTTCACTGAAAACCTTTTGTTAATGTGCGATTTCCTAGTACCGAGATCTCTGTGGGGGATATTGTCAAATGGGCAGATTAGAAGAACAAGACCAGAAGAACCCAATGTACGCCTATGGTCATCATCAATGTGCTTTTTTCTCTCACAAATGGTAAAATCTTTTTCCTGAATTTCATGAAACTTCAATTTTTCAGTATACAGGGTGTTACAAAAAGGTACGGCCAAACTTTCAGGAAATATTCCTCCCACACAAAGAAAGAAAATATGTTGCGTGGATATGTGCTTACTTTCCATGATAGAGGTCATTTTATTACTTCTCTTCAAATCAAATTAATCATGAAATGGAAACACACAGCAACAGAAGGTACCAGCGTGACACCAAACACTTTGTTACAGGAAATGTTCAAAATGTCCTCCGTTAGCGAGGATGCATGAATCCACCCTCCGTCACATGGAATCCCTGATGCGCTGATGCAGCCCTGTAGAATGGCGTATTGTATCACAGCCGTCCACAATACGAGCACGAAGAATCTCTACATTTGGTACCGGGGTTGCGTAGGCAAGAGCTTCCAAATGCTCCCGTAAATGAAAGTCAAGAAGGTTGAGGTCAGGGGAGCGTGGAGGCCATGGAATTGGTCCACCTCTACCAATCCATCGGTCACCTAATCTGTTGTTGTGAAGCGTACGAACACTTCGACTGAAATGTTCAGGAGCTCCATTGTGCATGAACCACATGTTGTGTTGTACTTCTAAAGGCACATGTTCTAGCAGCACAGGTAGAGTATCCCGTATGAAATCACGATAACGTGCTCCATTGAGCGTAGGTGGAAGAAACTAAAATGAGCTCTGACATGGACATTAAGCGTTTCCGGACACATGTCCACATAACATCTTTTCTTTATTTGTGTGTGAGGAATGTTTCCTGACAGTTTGGCCGTACCATTTTGTAACACCCTGTGTAAGGAACATTCTCTGCCGAATCATTGCCGATAATATGGTGAAATTTGCTACAGACATTGAAATAATATATCACAACTTCCTGTAGTACAAAACTTTTCAAACAGTATACTGTGGAATTTATATATTTTTTGCAAAATAAAAATTGCTAAGGATAATACACAAAAAATTTAAATAATTGTTGCGAATGTTGACTGACATTAAAAAACGGATACAGATTTGTTCAAGTGATTACTAAGAATAATGTACCACATTTTGAAAGTGAAAAGTGCACTAACATTGAGAACATGTGCCTCATTACTATGTATGCGGAAAGTACGCGAAAACATCATGATAAAATTATTAAAAAAAGTCCAGATAATAGCCAATACCATTGAGACAACATGTACAACATTTGGTGCAATTACTTCACAAACACTGTAAGTTACATTCTAGAAATAAGTTACATAAGCTTATACTCCAATTTTCTCGTACGTCCACCAATACCAATGAAATTTGAGCTGTTCCCATCCATAACAAGACCTTTGATGACCCAGATACAGCACCAACATATCTACTGCTAGCGAAAGCGGATCACTCCGCTTAAACACCGGAAATTTTCTTTTGGATACTCTAGAGGCTGCATCACGACGCTGTCGGGGTGGAATATCAGCGTGTACCCGGAATCTAGAATATACTCTAATCTGATAGGACTATTCCTGGAAAATTAAAATTATGCGCTAGATTTGGACTGGAAACAGAAACTTTTGCCTTTCGTAGGTAATTGCTGTACTTTCGCCTCTACCTCAGCTCCAACCTTCGACAATTCACTGGAGTTCTCCTGTGGGATCGTTCCTAAATGAATTTCCACTCTGCAGACATGTACCTGCAAACAAACAAAAAATTAATTTCACCACATCTTTTTCTAGGTGTCCTGTTAAAAAAACCACGACTATTCCTCGTACTATGCTGCATGATATCTACTAGTATTGCTATGCGACAACATAAATGTGGTTTGACTTTTGTGAAATCCTTTTTCTTGTAACAACTATGAATCTTAATTCTGTACAGTGTGCTGATTATCGGAGTTGAAAATTATCAGCTAATAATTTCAAATAAACGATATCATTCATAATCTTATAAACGTCTTGTCCTAATATATCAAGTTGGCTGCCACAGTCAGTTAGCGCCTTCACCCCCCCCCCCCCCCTCCCGGTTACTTATTCGCACATTTTTAAATTTACTGTTATTGATACTCTTTTTAACAGTGTGTGCATTCCTTCTCGCCTTATGATTATTCTTCTCTTTCGCGCATTCGTATGAGACATGGCTGAACTTGTTCAGTTCAAACATCTCTTTTCCTTGCTCTTGTGGTTGCAATCACTTGATGTATGGCCACAAATGAAACATATTTCATTCATATCCCAAGCTGCGCTTTTAGTATTTCCGCTACTTGAGTTTTTACCTCCTATATTAGTGGCGTTTACGAAATTTTCACTTTTGTTAATTCTTTTCCGCAGTGACGTCGCACTTCTTTCATGACGCCTCATTTTTTTTTCTTAAACTCCTTCACACTTGTAGAGTCCTAAAGTAGAAAATTTCCCTTAATAAACTGTCTCACCAGCCACACACTGAAGTAGCCAGTTCTTATAAGTGTCAACAAAAATGGCAATTTGTTTCAGTACAAGATAAAATTCTTGAAGAGACTTTTCGCTTTCCTTCTTTCGTCAAGACAGTAATTGGTAGCTGTCGGCAGCACTGTTGTTTTCACATCGAACTGTTCTTGCAAACCTTTCTTCAGTGCAGCCCACATGGTTAGACCCTTATCAACTTGAACAAAAAGCTTAGCAAAATATTCAAGTGATGTTCTTTTGCGAACTGAAGCATTTGCAATTGTTTCTAACCGATTAAAAACGCAGTTTCCTAAAAGTTCATGATACACTTTTGAAGTGAATACCTGTCATTGCCGCTAAATGACTTAAGAGTATTCTCAATGCCACGAAATTTACGTTGAACTTGTGAAGATGGTGAGAATCGTGTTTCACTTTTATCGTCTTTCTTTAGATCGGGATCATAATCCGTCTTCTTTTCGAGTTCATTATTTCTTTCATCGCTACCAATTTCGATACATCCATTTATTCATCAGCAGTGTCATCATCATTTTCTTCAAAATTCTATGTCATAGTCACCTTTCACCTCAGATTTGTCAATATTGAATAAGTAATTACTCTCCTCGGCAGTCATTTTATTTCTCTTTCCGATATCTATACGCAGTATATTGCAGAATGCTCCCAACTCCACTTCTGAAAACGATTCTTCGATAAATAACTTCTTAGCTTCAAGTTCACCAGCTACTGACTGATAATTAAAAACAGAACATTTTCTCAAGTGTTTCCGATTTCTTCAGTCACTTGGAGCAGTTGTGAAAATTAACTTGTGTAAGGATTTATTGATTGTAACCGGCGTAGAGGCAGTAATTCTATTCAGGCTTTCGATTTTACTTAGCATTGTCATTTCTAGACATGTTTTCTTCGTCTGCTATTTCTCCATCCATCGGAAGGTTTACAATTTCTCTCTGCGTCGATCTGTGGATGCTCAATGTTGTTAAAATGTGAATCCTCGTTCTAAGTAAAAAATCAACAGAACTACTCGTCGTTATGTCGTCGAAGACAAAATGGTACTTGTAAAGGTAGTAGATTAGGTGGCAAAACGGCATCATCACTTACTCACCTGACCCCAGACAAGCTCCCTAAATTTGCGGAGAAAACGGTTGCGACTTTCTTCTAGAACTATTTATTATTCTTAGAGTCGCAGTCCCTCAAAGATCAAAGAAAGAAATAAAAATAACTTGTTACTTGTGCTTTTCCAGTGCACATTGTTTCTCCGAGAACACCCAAAACTACTATTCACTATTCGGTTTCTCCAGCATGTCACTAGTCTTGTCAGCACGAAAGACCTCAAACCCCAATACCCACTCACATTCCCCTTTCCGAATCCCACAATAGTTGTAATATGTTTCTGATATCCAGCTTCCAGAAGCATTTGATACAGCAGTTTTCTGTTTACTTAATTTAAACATCACTTTTATACGATAAACGCCATATGTGTATCAGCAGTCAATTATCTGTGCTTTTGAATTTATTCCTTAGCAGCAAAAAACATTGTAAATGAGCGCCCTTTCTGAAAAATTAGCTGCTCTTCAATACTTGTTTCAATGATAACCTCCTCTTTGAGGTCATCAAATATTAAACTGATCATTCTTCCAAACATAATCTCCCACACTTTATTAATTCTATATTAATTTTCATATATTTCTGTAATTAGGTCTCCTAAGGGCAACCAGTTCCTTCCTAGAAGAAAACATGTAGGCAAATTACAAGAAAACATTTAAAATATAGTTCGAGCCACATAGCTAATAAGCAAATATTAAATTATACGCACTACAACACAAAGCAATGCTGGCTGACTGTCTCAACGCTTATGTTTCTTTCTCCAGACAACGCAAATTTTGACGTCAATGGCTCTTGTTCTGGCCTCCACAATTGGCGGCAAATACCTCACTGTTTTTGATGTAACTAAGGAGGGTCTTAATGTATTTAGGGACGCAACTCATTATTTCCAACAGACCTGTCGGCTTGCTCCTCATGCCACGTGTACATGTTTCCGGAATCGTATTTGAGATTATGGACATGTAAGTTATATGTCCACAGTGGTTTCATCGCCAATTTCTTTTACTTGTTGTGTCCCATGCAAAATTTTTATCTGCAACTTGTCGCAAGTGATAAAGGTATCTGTCTGAGGCCTATGAAAACCGAAATTAAGCTTTGTGTTGAAAATTTTTCGATAGAAACATTCTTTCTCGGGCACAATAACTATATACTCACATGACTCTTTCTATAGCTTGTATATAATTGGTAGGTTTGAATCTGGATTAAGGAACGTTTTGTTGACAGATTTTGCTCTGCTGTAGTGACTTGTTTACTTGGGAAACTTCTAATGTGTTCTTCAATAACTGCCACTCTTTCTGCTGAAATTTTGTTTGCATGTTCCATTTTATCTAATTTGTCTCACAGAGCCACAACTGATGGGTTTTCTTTGGTTTTTATAATAATATTTCTCACTCTTTTGTTTGATACATCAAGGGTTCTAAAAAAATCTCCGCATACTTTGTAGAGCCATTAAAGTTGTACGTAACTGACATGTCTGAGCCGTGTCTGGCTCGCGTTGATGCCGTTCCTTCTTTGGCATTTTCTAACAACCGAGTGGTGTCTTATTTCTCCCTGAGTTACTATCATAACCAGATGTTGGCTTGCGTCCGTCAGTGGCAGCATCAGCGCTTATCGATACTAGTACTGCTGTACCATCTTTGGTGTGACCGCTATATTTCCGTGTGGTGGTGTGTGTGCGGTAGTCGGTCGGTTGGGACAGAGCAGCGAGGAAGTCTCCGTGGCGCTAGGTCAGGCTGGGGCCACTGGCGGCGTGCACCCACGATCGGATTCGTGAGGCGCTAGCTGCGAGAGCTACAAAGTTAGTCGACCACCGAACCTGGACACTGAAGTTGAGTGATCAATTAACTTGTTATGATACCTCAGCTGCTATGACATTTGTTTGTTCATTGCCGGTTGTTGCTTCCTGGGCCATTTCCGCTAGCAGCAATGTATCGTGTGTTGGAATCGGCAAAATTTTGCAGCCGTGTTCTGTATGGTGTTTAACTATTGAATTGGTTGTTACTTATTAGTGAAGTGCAACAGTGGTATTTTCTACCTTGTGGCCATTAACGTTCCAGTAGCCTGCACTGGTCGTTAGTGTAGTTTTCCAGAAATGTGCTTTCCTCGCCACATTGATGATGTCCGGCACACCGTGTTGTTCGACAGCCTCGGTTTTGTTCATATTTTTGAGTGGTTATTGTGCCTTGATTGTATTTAGACGCCAATTTTCGAGTCGTAGTGCTGCTGTTATCTTCTTCTTCGCTGGTATTTTCCGTTGTCGTGCAGATGATCGGGTGGAAGGGCATTGATTAGGTTGTTGGTCGGTCCTTCAGCCGTTCCTAGGTCCTGCTGCCATCCGATTATTTAGTCTTACTTTTGGCCGCCTGTCTCACCTCACCTTCTGTTAGAGCTACCTCCTCAGGTCGACCCTTGGAAAACTTCTGAGTGCCACTGTTCTGTTGGTTTGAAACTGCGACTTTCATTTTAGTCTGAAGTACTGTGCGGGGCCTTCATTTATTCTTAAAATAAGGGTTTCAGCCGTCATAAATTAAAATTTGAAAATTAATTTGTTTAAAACTAATTCTTTTTTTAAAATTTTTATCTGAAATTCTTGTTATCCAGGCCCTAAGTCCTTAGTTGTTCAATGTCCAGTGTGTGGTCTTCAGCCATGTATTTATTTTCCCTTTAAAAGGCCTTCAGCCACATGTACTCATTAAAGCAATTTTTAATAACTTGTGTTCAGGCCTACAGCCGTTCTTGTTTTTGATCCGGTTTTGAGCCTTCAGCCCAGGAGGTATCGCAAGTTTTCTCAACTAGGGCTTCAGCCGTATTGTTTTAATCTGATCCTTTCAAGGAAATGTGTAATTATGTCGTTATTAGTAAAATAAAAGTTTGTATGTTTGTGCAACTAACAGTAACTCATTACGGCCCCTTTCCACAACCATAACCTGATCCACTCTGTCCTTGAAACCAGATTTGAATGTCTTTTCTACTTACTTCATAACTTAATAGGATTTAGTTCTACAGCACTATGTATGTATACCGTTTTTGCCGTTCCCAATGAGCCAGGTTTCAACATGCCTCAAATGTGATTTGCCTTTGCTCTTGTGCAATATTTTCATTACATTTAAAGCGACAGTTGTGGGTATACTCACGGACCTTCTTAGATGCATGATATTTCGATCTGCGGCGACGGTAAGCCTTGCCGGAGTTTCGTAACTTCTTGATTTGCTCTCCCTTCCAGAGTTCCGCTTTCCAAACATGTTTTCTTCCAGGATGCGTCGGTGATGGAATTGCATTGTGAGGTAAATCCTCGATAATTCCCCCAGCCACTTCAGCTTCTGTTATTCCAGCTAAAAGGAAAATAGAAGGATAGAAAAGTGAGTTACGTTTAGAGTAAGAAGTATGGGTTAAATTAGGCAAGAAGTTACATTAGGTTAGAGTAGGGCTATGAATAAACCAAAATATACTAGTAAAGTAAAATACGTTTTCCTTACGAAGTATTTATATCAAAGGCCTATAAAACTAAATTAACCCTGAATATCGGGTTAACACTTTCATCGCTTTCACTCATAATTTCATCATCACTTCTAAGAACAACATTAGGTTCTGCATCACTATCATGTCGGTCTTCAATTCAAGCATCATCTAAGAAATTAAATCTAGATTAGCTGAAGAGTTTCTAAAATATGTTTTAGTCAGCAAATAAACAATTATCTAGAAAGGTTACTAACATGACTCATATGAATCTTCACGTTGGTCACTCATATTGCAATGAATTTTTAACTTTTGATGTTTTAAACAATCCTCTTTCAATTTAAAAAAATGAGATAACATAGTTTTAATGTAAACACCAAAATGCGCTTTGAAAAGAGCTGTTAAGTTTCAATAACACACATTAATTTATTAAGGCTTTCGTGGCCACTAGTTGGCAATCTACCTATTGGGTTCTGTTTCGGGCTCTTCGGCCGACGTTCATCTAATGATTTTACTGCCAGCATGAGTGGTTGACATTGTCAAAGCTTCACCCTCCATTACCGGTGGTGAACTACGACGGCAAGTTGGGGCAGGTGGAGAAATCATACGTGGCAGAGCACGCACTGAGTGACACCGACCACGTAATAAAATTCGTCGACACGGAAGTTCTGGCTGTACAGAAGCAGTATCACACGTGCTTGTTCAGAGAAGCTGTAGAAATACAAAAACATGCGAACAGTTTCAACAAGAAAGAGGAAAGCCTTGATGTAAACGGATCCTGGCTTCCCGTACTGCAGTGAACGACAGTCGCAGGTAGCAAGAGGAAAGCCGCACTGGAAATGACCTCGGAGAAGCCCTCGGACGTTGGCGTGCCAGGTACATATAGTCTGCGGCCGCGCGCTCGGCTGGGTACAGTTCACCACCGGCAATGGAGGGTGAAGCTTTGACAATGTCAACCACTCATGCTGGCGAAACGTCAGTAAAATCATTAGACGAACGTCGGCCGAAGAACCCGAAACAGAACCCAATAGGCAGTTTGTCGCACATTAATTTGTCTAAAAACATGCGACACTAATGCTCATTAGCTAACAACAACAAAACAATTTGCTCCTCTATTTTGGTGGCTCAGAGATGCAAGTGACAACTTGAAACCCTAGCGCTCCAACGACTAAATACTATCCAGAGTTGGCTTAGGAGCACCATGCTAGGTAGCAGCAAGTGTCAAAAAATGAGCTTGGTTCTCTTTTCCAGTGGACCGATACATTTTACTATCCGTTTCAGCACTTAACTACATTCTGACAAAAATGTCACTCGCACCCCTTGGTATCTAGGCGCCCCATTTATAAATTTTTCGAGAATCAGCTTTATGTGAAGAGTCTAAGAATGCTCTACAGCTCCGTATGTACTACTCCTGTAGAAATCGTGAGGACAAGAGCAAAATAACTACAATGCTCACAGAGGCATTTAGACATGAATGGGAAAACTCTCAGAGACTGGTGCAGTTGTAATTATCCTCTGTCACGCACTTTGTAAGGTGTCAGGCAAATCCAACACCTTACATGAAAACCCTGACATGATAAGCAAATCCAGTAGTATGTCACATAGCTCGGAATAAATCGTGACATTAAATTAACCAAAGTAATACGAGTAACGAGTGAGCAAATGGAATAGCACAGACTAACACAAGAATGCCTAAATGCATGTCGTACCTTCCCACCGTGAGACAGACGCAGTTCCGAGGGGAGAAACGAGGACAGAAGCCGAGAGCAGAACCGTGGGGAGGGGCTGGGCACCCACGCCGCGAGCCTACCTGTACAACTATACAACCCGCACGTTTTAGCGTCAGGCTTTTTCGCGTCTCAGGTATGTCAAGGACAACCCCCAGCCCATGTTAAAAGCTAGAGCCCTCCAGAAAAGCAGTATAGATCTTACGATAACACAAAAAGGGCCACTACCACCCGCAAGTTTTAGCGTGAGACTTTTTCGCGTGTCTGTTACATTAGGATCACTCCCCAGCCCATGTTAAAAGATAGAGCCCTCCAGAAGAGCAGTATAGATCTCACGATAACGCTAAAAGGACCACACTAGCTGCAGGTTTTAGCGTGAGACTTTTTAGCGTCTCTGTTACGTTGCAAACTTTAAAAACATTGCCCCACCACGAAAAGTATAACGTTTCCCATTGGATAGATAGAATTTTTGTAGGCGGAGCGTAAGGTTAACATTGAGACCCTGATTGGTCAGATGAAAACACAGCCAGATAGCTTTTTTAAACTAACTACGGTAAATTGTAGTAAGGAGAAGTTAGAGGAGAGTTGGTTCCGAGACGGCGAGCTGGATGGCTGGTGCGCCGGCCGTGCCGCCCTGACGCTGCCTAAACACCGACAAGGTAATGAACGCACGCGATGCCGCATATTTGAGCGCATAAGGCTTCACTCAGAACTGCAGAAGTCTCATCTGTTACACCCCTTTTTTGCGCAATACTAGTGTCGATCGTTAATTAAAACTCATGGTGTTCACATTTGCCACTTGAAGTAAAGTTCTGAAACGCGATGATTTTTCTTTTATATAGTTATTGAGAAGCCACATCAGCCACTGTAATTTACGACAAGTTAGATAAGTAATTAAAGATAATTGAGGGTCACTGTAGACCATTTTAATAGTTTTTTCTTTTGTGAAACTTAAATATAACCTAGATTATAGATGTGATATGGCATAGGTCATAATTCGATCGATTGTAGAACTTGGAAACCCATTCAGGGAATATTCGTTCACATTTTTGTTTAACGCAGTTGGTTTTTACCATCCTGTATTAAAATATTTCCTTTTATCAATAGTGCAATTTATAAACGATGTTTTGTGATTAGAATAAATTTCCAATGGTAAACTTAACTGCTTTTTTGACGTTATTTTACCAGCTAACTAAAAATAGGAAAGCCTTGAGCCCTTTCCACTATATTTAGAATTAAGATTCTTTTACAGGGAGTGCAGTGGAGCTGACGCTGAGATCATTTAGTATTTGGTTATATCATCGCTAGTCTCACTGAACTCTTCTGAATTCTACATGTCATGTGTGGTCTGGCGTCTCCTTACCAGCAACAGGTCCCAGGTTCAAACTAGTTCCCTAAAAAACACGCTTACAGCGTCGTTGCGCGAAAGTGGTTGGGAGACACGATATAGAACAATCAGACACCACCATGAATGTTTAGAACTTCACAGTGGCTGAGGGTGCATACAGCTGTTAGGGTATGATTAACTGTTGTTTTACATGTTGACATGCATCCCTAGATTTACTGTTGTGATCATTTATAGCATACATAACTGATTAGTCATTATCGTTACAATACCCTTGAAGACATTTATTCACTGACATGAATCTCATGAGGCTAAGCTGTAGATGATTAATAACCTACTTGTAGGTTATTACTGAAAGGTTTTTAAAAATAACAGTCAACTAGCGAACCAATATGCATATATTTGAAATTTACCTGAAAACAGCAACGGATACATCCACCAAACGTCAAACTACGCACGCTAAGTAAAACGAACAGCATTTTGACACAGGCTCCAGTGACTCAATACAGAGACACTTAACAGAAAAACTACCAAAAATAATTGAGACCATTATGCTGGTATCCATAGACAATGGATAGGATAGTAATGTAGTCTCAAAGACAAATAACCAAATTGAAAGAAAAACAACAGTAAATACAAAGAACAGAACACAAACACGAACATCCGGTACCTAACACCTATACAGAGTAATCAGGAAAATATGAGAGAAGTTACAAAATGTTACACAGTGACATACTAACTTAAAATCACAAAGGCATTAAAGTAGTATAAAAACGAAGAGTTCTATCCAAAAATACACCCCAAAACCGACAAAGCAGACATACATCAATCACAACGCAACACTTACGATGACAGATACCTGCGGCAAACAGGTGGAGTGTTCGATTTCAGGTACAAAGAACACATGAGAGCCTGGAACTATGGGTGAAACCACTCCACACTTGCAGACCACCTCAGAGAACACTATTACAGGCCAACCTCTAAAAAAGAAGATAAGCAAAACTTCGGCACCACAATACTGTCATTAAATGAGAATGCCTTCATGCATCAGAATGCCTTTCCTTAAATACAGCCAAACAATCAGATGAAGTAGAAAAGAAGGAAAAGAAAGTGATAACGAAAATCTTGTGACCAATGTATGAGAATGGGAAACGGAAATTAGGAAGTAATAAAAAAGTTAATGGAAAAATAGAGCGAGTATCAGAGGCAATGAGGAAGAGAAGAGTTGCATTTTATGGACAGTTAAAAAGGCTAGATGAAAACAGGATAACATAAAAATATTTAATTTCTTTGACAGAAACTCCAGAACATGATTGACGTGTATAAAAGAAGTTAAATCACGCATAAGTGAAACCGAAATGATGAAGGAAGAAGTAGGAGAAAGAGGAAGATTCAGACCTTTACAAAAGTAAAAGGTTTCAAAGTCTTCCAGAAGAAAACAAAGAAAAGACGTGCGCAAAGTGGACAAAAGACAGGGCACAAAAACATAGGGAAATCATTAAAAATCACTGGATAGAAAGAAATGAGAAAAGAAGGAATATATAAGTTATTTCGTGTTGTCCTCATTAGACCAAACCAGTTTAAAAAAAGACACATTCAGGTCTCCTGAGAAAATTGTGATGTACAATAAACCAAAGCGAAAGGAGATCACTGTTGGATAATTAAGTATACATGACAATTCACTACTTACATTAATAGATCAAACAGTAGTGGAACACAAGATAATGCTACGGAACCCATTGTCCTTACTCTTCCATCCCGTTCCAGATAAGCTTTAACCCAAAAATTTAATCATATCAGCCCCTAAAACTATAAATCCCTCTCTGACAGCTGTTACATCCACATTCAGCTCTCCAGAGCGCTCTTCCTGACCAGCCGAATTGAGACTTCTCTGGTGTCTTAGAAAAAAGAAAACACACACGCAAACGCGCGCACGCACTCACACACACACACACACACATACACACAAGCGCGCGCGCACAAACACGCAGAAAGCGAACCGAAATGAATAGTGGTTAGGTTTCATCTTACACTTTGTTAGGTTGGCAACCGCTACGTAATCAAATCAGGTAAGAAGAGAGGCAACAGGTAAACACATACTTACGATTAACAATGGTACTTGTAATTAGAAAATCCGCAGTTAATATCAGAATAGTAGCAATTCTGCATAGCAATTAGCCTACAAAACATGGAAACTACGAAACAAAAGCATCGAAACGTGAAAAATGTTTCGTAAATGAAATGACAGTGCGACCTCTAACCTGTGATCAAATGAGAAGACACGGAAATTTCCTACAGAAGAATGAATAACTGTAAGCAGTAACATGTCTATACGAAAATTAGTACGGGAACTATTTCCTAAACTACGAATGTCACCATATAAACAAAACTGTATCTTTCCAGATTAAATCCACGGTATTGTGAGTTAAAGTGAAAGACGAAACACGTTTGTAGCAAATGCAAAAAATTCAGCAAATAATGGCGTTTAAATTAATAAAAGAAATGAAAATATTTCAGTATGGCTTATGTTAAGAGTCAATAACACATACGTAATGGTATATGGCTTCAATAAATGACGTGGAGTCTTTCGTGAGCAAAATTGAGAGACCGAGTCGGTGTCATATACCGTTCATTTGGTTTCTCTGTTATTTGTGACTAAGATAACTTCAAACAGCGTTCAACGTAACGGAAAATAAACAGATAGAAATCACCGAAGGCAATAACTTTTTCACAAGTATTTTGTCGAGATGAAAGAAGTCGAAGTAAAACAGAGTTTCTAAGAGGTAAATATCTGCAATCTCTGTGCAATAATCTTCGGAACTTGAGGGAAAATTAGCTAGTGGCATGGAAGTCTGCGAGCAGCAGCACCAGCCAAACTCCATAAATCATGGTATTTATCTGATTGAGATACAGGGCGGAGGCGGTACGCCATTAAGCGTCTACGTGGAAACGGCAGACCTCGGTCACGGGAATTAAGGGGCGCAGTCGAGTCCGCGTGGCAGGGTGGAACCGTTAGCTACCGAGACTGCCAAACGTTTGAAATATTGACGCTTGCGGCTTAAATATTTGTGACCCGTTTTCTGCTCCCATTCATTAAAACCAATATTGAAGCTACGAACATCGTTGAATATGAAGCAAACAAATGATTACAATTTCAGAAAAACTGAATTATCTTTGGGAGACCTATTACACGCTGTTACCCGGCTTTGCATTGATAGATAGATTTTCCGGATGTGATGTCATGGCCGGCCGCGGTGGTCTCGCGCTTATAGGCGCGCAGTCCAGAACCGTGCGACTGCTACGGTTGCAGGTTCGAATACTGCCTCGGGCATGGATGTGTGTGATGTACTTAGGTTAGTTAGGTTTAAGTAGTTCTAAGTTCAAGGGGACTAATGACCACAGCAGTTTAGTCCCATAGTACTCAGAGCCATTTGAATCATTTTTTGTGATGTCATGCCAAATGTAGTCCAATTGGCGCTTGATACCGTCAAAATTCCGAGCTGGTTAGAGGGCCCTACCCATGATGCTTCTAAAGTTCTCAACTGTATTGATATCTGGTGACCATGCTGGACAGGGCAGGGTTTGGCAAACACGGACACAAGCAGCATATACTCTGAAATGTAAGCCCGGGGTGGCCTGCCATAAATAACAATACATTTGACGTATCGCTGCGCTGAAGGCGGCCGCGGCTGACAACCAACGGAATACTGCTATTGAAAAGGAATGCAACCGCAGACATCATTACTGGTTGATTAAAACTGTGTGCCTGACCGAGACTCGAATTCGGGACCTTTGCCTTCCGCGGGCAAGTGCTCTACCATCTGAGCTACCGATGCACGACTCACTGCCGGTCCTCACAGCCTTGCTTCTGCCAGTTCGAGTTCGAGTCTCGGTCGGGCACACAGTTTTAATCTGCGAGGAAGTTCCGTATCAGCGCACACGCCGCTGCAGAGTGAAAATTTCATTCTGGAAGCATCCCCCAGGCTGTGGCTACGCCAATATCCTTTCTTTCAGGAGTGCTAGTTCTGCAACGTTCGCAGGAGAGCTTCTGTAAAGTTTGGAAGGTAGGGGACGAGATACTGACAGAAGTAAGGCAGTGAGGACCGGGCGTGAATCGTGCTTTGGTAGCTCAGATGGTAGAGCACTTGCCCGCGAAAGGCAAAGGTCCCGAGTTCGAGTCTCGGCCGAGCCCACAGTTTTAATCTGCCAGGATGTTTCATATCAGCGCACACTCCGGTGCAGAGTGAAAATCTCATTCTCGAATCATTCCTGGTTGTTAGACCATATGAAAGTCGACAGAGGTTGGTTGGTTAAAATGGCTCTGAGCACTACGGGACTTATCATCTGAGGTCATCAGTCCTCTAGAACTTAGAACTAATTAAACCTAACTAACCTAAGGGCATCAAACACATCCATGCCCGAGGCAGGACTCGAACCTGCGACCGTAGCGGTTGCGCGGTTCCAGACTGAAGCGCGTACAACCTCTCGGCCACACCGGCCGGCGACAAAGGTTGGTATCCAACCACTATCCAAGGGGTCTTCAGACGCGTATTCGTCCTAGAACCTCATTTACTGGATTAGAATTTGCTTCGGTGCTGAGTCCCGATTCGAAATTAGCTTCGATGACTAGCGAAGACGTATCGGAGGCCATTCCAAAAGCGGGGAGATACTAAGACTCACTGTCACGCATCATACGGTTCGACATCCAGCAATGATGGTCTGGGGTGCTGTTTCTTTTCATAGTAGGATCAGTTTTGTTGTCATCCGTGGCACCTTTAACACAAAGCTGTATGTCGACGATAAACTACGCCACGTTTCGTTGCCGTTCATGCCAGGCCATCCAAGACCTACACTTCAGCAAGGCAATGCCCGCGCACACAGGGTGAGAGTTTATTCATTCCGTCTTGGGGCTTATCAGAGCCCACCTGGACCAGCGAGTTTACGGATCTCTCCGTAGCTGAGCATTATGGGCAGAGATTTCCAACCATCTCTGTATTTTTACTGTCTAACACGTTACCTGGACAGAATTTGGCAAGATATACCTGAGGAGAACATACAACTAATCTGCCAGTCAGTTCAAGGCCACATAACTATTTGTATTACGACGTCATTGACTTGCGCAGTTTGAGATCTTTCTCTAGAATGAATCCTTCAATTTTTCCCGTACCTGTAATCGCACCTGAAACTAGAAAAACGCTTTTGGTTCCAGGTTCGAATCCCGCCGCGGCTTAAATTTCGACTAATAATCAGTATTGGCGGGCGAAGTCTTCCGCCAAAAGATATCACTCTCATTCTGTCAACGGCCTTGTCAAAAATGTCGGAGAAACGGACCGAGCTTCAGGGCACTCTCTTGTTCTAGGGGTGGGAAACTGAACCCTAAGGTGGTAGAATCAGAAATGATCAACGGCTTGAGGATGCAGGACGCAATGGAAACCACAGCATTAAAGACACATCACGTGTATCCACAGGACATGTGGCCTCTAATTGAAGAAGTGTCATGATGGTCTCTCCATTGGCAAAAGAATGCGGAATAGCCCCCATTCGGGTCACCAGGAGGGGACTGACAAGGGGGAGATTATCATGAGCAAAATTTGAGTAATCAAGGAAAGGATAACGATCGACGAGTCGGGGCGTGGAATATCAGAAGGTTGAACGTGGTAAGGAAACTAGAAAACCGGAAGAAGGGAAATGCAAAGACTCAATCTAGATATAATAGGGGTCAGTGAAGTGAAGTGGAAGAAGAAAAAGGGTTTCTACTCAAATGAGTATAGAGTAATATCAACAGCAGCAGAAACTGTTATAATGGGAGTAGGATTCGTGATGAATAGGAAGGTAGGGCATAGGGTGTGTTACTGTGAACAGTTCAGTGACCGGGTTGTTCTAATCAGAATCGACAGCAGACCAACACCGACAGGGATATTTCAGGTATACATGCTGACGTCGCAAGCTAAAGATGAAGAGATAGAGAAGGCGTATGAGGATATTGAAAGGGTAATATAGTATGTAAATGGGATGAAAATCTAATAGTCATGGTGGTCTGGAATGCAGTTGTGAAGGAAGGAGTAGAAGAAAAGGTTACAGGAGAATATGGGCTTGAGACAAGGAATGAGAGAGCAGAAAGACTAATTAAGTTTTGCAACAAGTTTCAGCTTTGAATAGCGAATACTCTGTTCAAGAATCACAAAAGGAGAAGTTAAACTTGGAAAAGGCCGGGTCATACTGGAAGATTTCAGTTAGATTACATCATAGTAAGACAGAGATTCCGAAATCAGGTACTGGATTGTAAGGCGTACCCAGGAGCAGATATAGACTCACATCACAATATAGTAGTGATGAAGAGTAGGCTGAAGTTCAAGACATTAGTCAGGAAGAATCAATACGCAAAGAAGTAGGATACGGAAGTACGAAAAATGAAGAAATACGATTGAAATTCTCTAAGGGTATAGATACAGCAATAAGAAATAACTCACTAGGCAGTACAGTTGAAATGGAATAGACATCTTTAAAAAGGGCCATTACAGAAGTTGGGACGGAAAACGTAGGTACAAGGAAGGTAACTGCGAAGAAACCATGGGTAACAGAAGAAATAATTCAGTTGATCGATCGAAGGAGGAAGTACGAAAATGTCAGGGAAACTCCGGAATAGAGAAATACAAGTCGTTGAGGAATGAAATAAATAGGAAATGCAGGAAAGCTAAGACGAAATGGCTGCAGTAGAAATGTAAGAAATCGAAAAAGAAATGACTGTCGCAAGTACAGACTCACCATACAGGACATTAAAAGCAGGGGTAATACATTAAGAGTGCAACGAGAATTCCACTGTTAATGTGAGGAAAAAATTTCTGAGAATGTGCGTTTGGAGCACAGCATTGTATGTTAGCGAAACATGGACTGTGGGAAAAGCGGAACAGAAGAGAATCGAAGCAGTTGAGATATGGTGCTGTAGGTGAATGTAGAAAAGTAGATGGGCTGATTAGGTGAGGAATGAGGAGGTTCTGTGCAAAATCGGACAGGAAAGGAATGCGTGGTAAACAGTGAACAGGAGAATGGACACGGTGATAGGACGTCTGTTAAGACATGAGGGAAGGTCTTCCATGGAGCTAAAGGCAGCTGTAGAGGGAAAATACCGTAGCGGAAGACAGACATTAGGAAAAATTCAGCAAATAATGGAACAAGTGTGACTCTGAGATGAGGGGGTTAGTGAGAGGCGCGGATTTCGTAGCGGGCCGCATCAAAACAGTCGGAAGATTGATGATTAAAATAAAAATAAAGGAAGAAAACTCTTGGGGGTGATTATAACAAACTTGTTAGGAACGTTGAGATTTTAATTCTAACATACGAATTAGTGGATATTTTTAAAACTATCTCATCGAAAGATTTGTTCGTTTTTAATATATAATAAATGAATGTCACACTCACTTCATGTTAGTCCTTTCACTCAGTGAAACTGTAACATCATTAGTTTGGTGAAATCTGGACGGGGAAGGAAGTGAATCATAATTTGTTGCTAAGTAAAACTCTGGACTGTACAAAACTTTGTTTATTAAGAACAATGCACACTGAACGTCTCAGGCAAACATAAAATTTATCTTTGTCATCGTTGTTCGAAGACACATCGATGCGATGTAAATAAGAACATGATCAGTTTCATCGACTCTACCACGTTACCAATGTCCATTTAAGTCGTTCGCTTGGGGCACTGGGAATATAACCTGTAGCAAAGCAGGTGGAAGTCAGTTTACATTGAGCAGCCACCTAAGTTGGATCTTTGGCAACTATGGTACTCACCTCTTGTCACAACTGCTAACACTGGACACTGCCTACGGCATCGCTCTACTCACTTGTAAATTTGCCTTCTTCTCCTGCTGCTCGACTACACTGGTAGTTTCTGTATGTCTGTGCTACCGTGGCCTATTACATGTGGAACTCTCAGAACTTGTTTACATCATTATCATGTAACAGACGCTGAACTTTGGTGACATACACTTTCAATTTTTATGGATACCACGATTCGACAACAGTAGCTGTATTAACGTTCGATAGAGAATAAATATTGTAACTTTGAAAGTATTTGCTCCTGTAGTTGTCACTGAGCACTCCTAAAGAAGCAGAATAGACAGGACTAAATATTGTAACCTCTCCACGGTATATTTTTTTCTGTATAAAATTTAGTCAACTTTGCCAGCCACTGTATAAAAGCTACGTATTACCAAAATCTATGTCCCCACAAATTGTTATCCAACTTAAAATGAGCTGTAACTGCTCTGAACGCAATTTGTCTTTGTGTTAAACAATGGAGAATCTGGGGTGAAATGTAACAATATTACGAGAACGACAGTTGCTATTCACTATATAGCGGAGATGCTGAGTCTCACACACACTCATAGACACACACACATACACAAACACACACACACACACACACACACACACACACACACACTCACACTCACACACATGAGCGCCGATTTACGCGCGCACGTGTGACAGTCTTTTTGTTGTGCCTATCTGCGATTCAACATCTCCGTTGCGTGGTGAATAGGAATTATCCTTTTCACAATACTGACTGCATGTTAAATATGCAACTGAAGTAAAACCATTATCTATCCATAATCATAATTTCCACTTATCATGTGTCTTGACAGTATTGTTGCAGACTTCTCGAAAGCACAACAGCAAGCAGGCAGGGGCTAAGCTGGATTTCTGTATCTGAAACCTTATTCAAACTGTTGCCTGTGGTAATGCATAATGATGAATAGTGAAGTGGGGAGAGCAACTATTCCTACGAAACGATGTTCCAAGGCAACGATTCTAGAATGAAGTGCAAAGGGTGTTCAAAAAGTTTTGCACAGTCGTCTCTAGTTGCTTTTTTTTATTTTTTGCAGGAGGAGAATGAACTTTTTTGTGTGAACGTACTTGTAACATTTAGCTATACTTTGAGCCTACTCAGCCTCTGTTAGCTGTGACTCATCTGCTCCAACGTCCTTCCATGATGTAAATGGACTTTCGTAAAATTCTGGGGATTGACTTTTACACCATCGCTTGACGCGTAAGGTCTTTCTCACTATCAAATGTCTTACCGCACAGGTGGGCCTTCAGACGATCAAAGAGGTAAAAATCAGACAGAGCTAAGTCCGGACTCAAGGGAACAATTTTCCAACCCATTTTCCTGATTTTCTCCCGCTTCATAAGGGCTATATGGGATTTGGCATTGTCATGGTGTAGTCTGATGAGCTGATCCTGAAGCTGTCGTCTGTGGGTCTTGATGGCACATCGCAGCTTATCCAGTGACGCACAGTAACGGCCCCGGTTAATTGCCGAGCCAGGTTCCAAAAAGTCAATGAAAATGACACCACACTGATCCCTGAAGAAGGAGGCCGTCACCTTTCGGCCTGCCGCTCGTGAAAGTCTTGGTTTCTTCTTCCAAGGGGAACCCAGATGACGCCACTCCGTGGATTGGGTTTTGCCCTCAGGTTCGGACAAAAACAACTATGTTTCATCCTGGGTAATTACGTCGCTTAAACACTGTTTTCACTCATCAGTAAAGGTCTTTATGAGACCCTCGCACACATTCTTCCTTATCGTTTTCATTCCTCTTGTCAATAATCTAGACACCCAAAGTGCACAGATTTTTCTGTATCATAGTGACTGTACCAGAGATGCCACACTACCCAATGACAAACGAGTCATTTCAGAAAGCTGTCGTGTCGTCACACATCTGTCATTTTGGATGATTTGATCAATGGTCTACTTATTCACATCACGCACTGCCGTAGATGGTCTACCGCATCGTGGATTGTCCAGTAGAGAAAAATCACCTTTAAACCTCTGCGACCACCGCTGGATACTGCAGCGATCCACTGGTCCTCCCCATAAACATGGAGCAACTTCCTGTGATTCGATTTGGCAGATTCATCGCCGGTCTTGAAGAGGTACATCATCACCGACCGTTGTCGCAACCTGACATCTACCTCACGGTCCATTATAGCTCACCTATAAACAAAAGTAAACACTTTTATATGTCAACTTACAGCTAAATGTTCCAAGTATAACACAAAACATCTCATTCTCCTCCTGCAAAAAATAATAAAATTAGAGACGACTGTACAAAACTTTTTAAACGCCCTTTGTACGTAGGTACGTGATCGCCAGCCATTTCCACCACCTTTACCTTAAATGGCCTCTTTTCTGCAGGGAGAATGGTATAAGATCACCTTGAAAGCGATATAGCACCTGAATTTCTCCATTGCGGGACGATTAGAATCTGTTCAGAGTTCAACGGTTTTCGTACATCAAAAATGGTTCAAATGGCTCTGAGCACTATGGGACTTAATATCTATGGTCATGTCCCCTAGAACTTAGAACTGCTTAAACCTAACTATCCTAAGGACACCACACAACACACAGACATCACGAGGCAGTCTTCAGGACTGGAAAGCCTCATTTAAAAGCTGTCCATTTCTTTTTCGTGATAGGTTCCATGTCGCAAATGAGACGTAACCTCACATAAACGTCATGAAAAAAGCATTGGTAATGTGCGAAGAACGCTCAGATGAATACTATGGTCTTCCTCTGGAGAGTATGAATAAATATGTAACCAGATGATATTGTTTTAGGGTATAGCGAACTATGCAAATCACAAGCTATTTTTCGGTGTCTTTTGCGTGCTGTTATGGATGAGTACATACTCTCCATCGTCTATGGGTATCGCTTTATTTCTTGTGAATGACACTTTAGAGGTTCAACCTGTTTTCTATGTCATTAATTTAAGCAAAAAATCTGCAAAATACATGTGTATGTTTTTGTTGCAACTGTTCACCTTTTAGGGTAAAGTTATGACTCATTTAACAAGGTAGAATCAGTAAGAAAAATTGTCTTTAAGGCTAAAACAGTAGCACAGAAAAAGAATCAGATGTGCCGTGGGGTCTTCATCTTGAACTTGTGTGCTGAAACACATCTGAGGAAAAGGAATAATGAAAACAAGCTAATCTCAGCAGGGTGGTATTACAGGAAATATATATTTACTTCCCAAATACGAAAAATTTCAATATGTATTCCTAAATTCAGCAAGATGATTAAAAAATCTTATGTGAGTCAACAGCATCATATTAACCCAAACATACCAGCCTTTGTCTTTATATATTTGTCCACCGCTGAGCTATTATCAAAAGCGTAAATGTTATCACATGACCACCTCAAAAATTGTAATGAAACATGTTTCACTTTGTCACTAAGCAACTAGCGAATAAAGAACTTGTTAATTAATTTCGTGAAGGCCTTCTGACCGAGGGCGGTATTTCACTAATTAGACACCGGTTTCGCATTCGAGAGTACATTGGATAAAAACACATGCTGCCATTCATATTAATGTTTTCCCTGAATTTCCTAAATGAGCCAAACACTTGTTTCGAAGGGACACGATTGATTTCCATCCATCTCCGATCGAAGTGTGGGCTTGGTCTCTAAAGATCTTGGCGTCGGCGGGAGCTTTGACCACAACCTTTTCCTTTTTCCTTTTCAAAATGTTCCTGGTAGCCTGGATGGGCCTCGTGTGGAAAATTGTCACTATCGTCATATGTGGAGGTAGTCAACAGTAGGGTGTCAACAGTTCAGGCAACGAGATGTGTCTTCTATTGCGAGGACGGTTCTACGGACCCTATAGAAAAAGTACAGGCACTCTAATAACCTAAATGTAATAGAAACTAAAGGGTAAACTTTACCTAACATATCACCTTTACACGGTATAACAGTGTGTTAAGGTTGACATTACGTACATGCAGCGGGGCGATATAATGTCATGTGCATACTAGATGAGGAGCTTGAGCGTGATATTATACGCTATCCAAGATTTTGCCCCTTGGTATAAGGCTTGCTGCTCTGTGTCGCAGGCAGATTCACCAGCAGCAACAACGGTGCCAGCTATGCCAAGGGAGCCGTATCTTGCTCACAACGATGTGGTCGCATGCGGACCAACAACGATAATGACGGCAGACCCTAGGTCGCTAATGGCTCTTTCTGGGTTTACAAGAAGGACAGGCAGCGGCGCGTACGTCACAGCACGTGATACTGAGAGGAGTGAGCAACTACTTCTGATGTGTTTCATATAACTTAACTGTACTTTAAATGCATGCGAGATCTCTATAGCACACGAGAATATTAATTCTTTTAGTGGGTACCTTTTCATTGACGTATTGACTTCCCGTGGCCCTGCACGGACCCGAGGGTTCGCGACGTATGGCGAAATACGCGGCTACTGTGACATCACAAGATCGTTTTCAGGCCCCGTATTTATCTCATGAGCCCTGCAGCCTTTTCACCTTCATTAGTGATCCAACGCTTCAGAAGCCTCTATTTTCCATGAACTCCTGTATTCTCTAGCCACCTGCCGGTTTAGCAGAGTGGTTCTAGGCGCTTGATTCTGTAACCGTACGACCGCTACGGTCGCAGATTCGAATCCTGCCTCGGGAATGGATGTGTGTGGTGTCCTTAGGTTAGTTAGTAGTTCTAGGTTCTAGAGGACTGATGACCTCAGATGTTAAGAACACATTGACACCGGTGTGTCAGACCCACCATACTTGCTCCGGACACTGCGAGAGGTCTGTACAAGCAATGATCACACGCACGGCACAGCGGACACACCAGAACCGCGGTGTTGGCCGTCGAATGGCGCTAGCTGCGCAGCATTTGTGCACCGCCGCCGTCAGTGTCAGCCAGTTTGCCGTGGCACACGGAGCTCCATCGCAGTCTTTAACACTGGTAGCATGCCGCGACAGCGTGGACGTGAACCGTATGTGCAGTTGACGGACTTTGAGCGAGGGCGTATAGTGGGCATGCGGGAGGCCGGTTGGACGTGCCGCCGAATTGCTCAACACGTGGGGCGTGAGGTCTCCACAGTACATCGATGTTGTCGCCAGTGGTCGGCGGAAGGTGCACGTGCCCGTCGACCTGGGACCGGACCGCAGCGACGCACGGATGCACGCCAAGACCGTAGGATCCTGCGCAGTGCCGTAGGGGACCGCACCGCCACTTCCCAGCAAATCAGGGACACTGTTGCTCCTGGGGTATCGGCGAGGACCATTCGCAACCGTCTCCATGAAGCTGGGCTACGGTCCCGCACACCGTTAGGCCGTCTTCCGCTCACGCCCCAACATCGTGCAGACCGCTTCCAGTGGTGTCGCGACAGGCGTGAATGGAGGGACGAATGGAGAGTGCACGGTACATCCAAACCGTCATCGAACCCATCGTTCTACCATTCCTAGACCGGCAAGGGAAACTTGCTGTTCCAACAGGACAATGCACGTCCGCATGTATCCCGTGCCACCCAACGTGCTCTAGAAGGTGTAAGTCAACTACCCTGGCCAGTAAGATCTCCGGATCTGTCCCCTATTGAGCATGTTTGGGACTGGATGAAGCGTCGTCTCACGCGGTCTGCACGTCCAGCACGAACGCTGGTCCAACTGAGGCACCAGGTGGAAATGGCATGGCAAGCCGTTCCACAGGACTACATCCAGCATCTCTACGATCGTCTCCATGGGAGAATAGCAGCCTGCATTGCTGCGAAAGGTGGATATACACTGTACTAGTGCCGACATTGTGCATGCTCTGTTGCCTGTGTCTATGTGCCTGTGGTTCTGTCAGTGTGATCATGTGATGTATCTGACCCGAGGAATGTGTCAATAAAGTTTCCCCTTCCTGGGACAATGAATTCACGGTGTTCTTATTTCAATTTCCAGGAGTGTTTTTAACTTAGTATCTGTTGATTATAATATCAGAATCACTTTAACAAATCTCGTATTTTACCTGCGACGTCGGTACATAAGTTGTTCTTTGTCTTTGTCTGTTAAGTATGTACACAAGTAAACTGTGCACGACATAATTAGATATATTGGTATCCCCTGGGATGGCTTATATGAATTTGTCACGGGATTTGTATGACAGTCGACGAAAATATGAAAATTTCTCGGTCTTTCTGCGACAGATACTTGAGAAACTAATAAGGAATTCTAGTGTAAGGAAGGGAGCTGAGTTTACAATAAAACAGAATAGAAAAGTAGACTCTGCTGTGGCAAAGGCGTATTGGCCAGTATGCCTTCGGAACCCCTCTGGGCAGAGTACAACAAAAGCTCCTTCTGTGACCGACCAACATCACTTGACTGGCTAGTGGGATTTTAGTCAAGTCACCAAAGTTTCAGGAATGAGCTTAGCAGCACTAGCCCTTAAATTGAACATAAATATCGTGTAAAAGTGTGATGGACACAGGTAGGACTCTGTCGTTGCTTGCACTCCTAGCGCACTGTGGCTGGCTATTTAGTTCCTTGAGGGCGGGAAGATACGAAGCTGGAAAGCCTACAGCAGTATTCTCTCACTTCTCGAACTTTCATTCCACCCAAGTTTCCTTCTTTGGCTACTTCTAGTACGTGTTGAATGTCTGCATCTTGGCCGCAGTTCCCACGATGATCCGCTACTGCAGATTCCACACTGTTTTAAAAGTGTCTGATCTTCTTGCCCTTTAATTCGGTCTCCCATTGTCCAAGTTCCACCTTTGTACACATCGTCACAGCCACATATCTTTTCGTAGACTCCCCGAGGGAGATGGTAATAGGTACCATTTTTTGCCTCGAAAGTAGTCCTTTATTTTGTTATGAGTGGTAAAAGTCATCTTTATACCGTTTTACAGAAGAAATTTACTTACGTTGTTAGTAAGTCTAGAAACAAACGATAACCTTATAGAGTCACAAGGCGGTTTTGTGTCCTTATCACCAGCACAGTTAGTACTACGAGTATTTCATTTTAAATCGCGTCTGTGGACAAAACCTTCATAGCCGTTCAGTTTTAGTGTGACCATTAAAAAATGCAATTCCAACCTGTTGTTGTCACTGGTAAGAGAGGTGTGGGGGGAACCAAGTGTTCAGCACTGGTTGCTTCTAGGCTGGGACCGAGAGAGGTGGCGCAGTGGTTAGCACACTGGACTCACATTCTAAAGGATGAACATTCAAACCCATCTACGGCCATACTGATTGAAGCTTCCCGTCATTTTCATAAATCGATACAGGCAAATGCCGGAATAGTCCATTTAAAAAATCACCACCGATTTATTTTCCCATCTTTCCCTAATCCGAGCTTGCGCTCTGTCGCTAATTATCTCGTTGTCGACGGGACTTTTTACAATAATCTCTTCCTCTTCTGGGCCGGGTGGTGATGCGAAGTGGCATGCGAGTACTTGTTTTTATTTGCACCCTTCATGTGTCCTAGAATAATGAAAAACTTTCTAGAGACCAACGCATCCAGAAGCGGGAGACCTTAAAGTTAAATAGAGATGAATGTAGTTTAATAAGTATTAGAATTTATAAAGCTCTTCTTTACTGTGAGGCCATATAACTCATGTGTCAGGCATACAGCGGCGCCTACAGGAAAGCCGCAGGCCTGCATTACGTAATGACTGTTGTTGAAAATGTTCCAAAAAAATGTCCTCTGCTACTGCCGACATAGCATCACGATCAGATTGTTCATAAAACTTTCTTTAAAGCTCGAGCGGACATAATAAAGTTACGTCACGCACCTCCTGAGAAAATTTTTTCCCTGTCACCTTCATAGTATCTGCTACTGGGATGTTAGATCGTAGAGGCAATAATTGTTTCGCACGTATGTGCTGATCGAATTAGGTCCACTACCAATCTATTTTAAATATAATTGTGTGTCTTATTAACATGTTTATGGTTGAGCTATATCACCAGTAGCAGGCCACATTTTTATGGAAAACTTCGAAAAACAGTTATTAAGCAGTGCGTTACTAAAGCCTTCCTGTCCCCCCCCCCCTCCTATTTATATGACATATTCGTTATATGGTCGAAAAGTAAGAGTTTCATAGATTCCACAGACCCTGAAGTCCTAAATTCCTTTTCACCCTGGAGATAGAGAATGAGATCAGTCTTTCGCTCCTAGATGTGTAGGTCTGTAGAAGGTCACTGTTGTTAGCCATCGTCGCCACTTCGAGGGTGTAAAGGCCTCGTCGCTGCTGTTGTGGGGGCCGAGTTGCCATTGTTGTTACGGTAGACCAAGTTCATGAAACGGTTTCTGGTGCAGTACACCACTGAGACAATTTCTCCCTGTAACTAAAACTCAGATACGCCACACGGTCAGATAACAGGATAGGAGAACGAAGGTTCTACAACACTCCAATAAATTATATACCGGGTGATCAAAACGTCAGCATAAATTTGAAAACCGAATAAATCACGGAATAATGTAGATAGAGAGGTACAAATTGACACACATGCTAGGAATGACATGGGGTCTTTTTAGAACAAAAAAAAAAGTTCACAAAATTTCCGACAGATGGAAATGCGTGATTCTGGTTTTGTAACTGCTACCGTGACGGGTGAGAGGTACGCCGATATGTTACAGAATAGCATCATCCCCAGCCTGGATGATAAACACCTGCTGGAACGTACGATGTTTATGCAGGATGGCGCTCCACCCCATATTGCTAGACGCGAGAAAGATCTCTTGCACGCGTCATTTGGTGATGACTGTGTGCTCAGCCGTCACTTTCGTCAAGCTTGGCCTCCCCGTTCCCCAGACCTCAGTCCGTGTGATTATTGGCTTTGGGGTTACCTGAGGTCGCAAGTCTATCGTGATCGACCGACATCTCTAGGAACGCTGAAAGACAACTTCCGAAGCCAATGCCTCACCATAACTCCGGACATGCTTTACAGTGTTGTTCACAACATTTTTCCTCGACTACAGCTATTGTTGAGGAATGATGGTTGACATATTGAGCATTTCCTGTGAAGAAAAAAATGGTTCAAATGGCTCTGAGCACTATGGGACTCAACTGCTGTGGTCATTAGTCCCCTAGAACTTAGAACTACTTAAACCTAACTAACCTAAGGACATCACACACATCCATGCCCGTGGCAGGATTCGAACCTGCGACCGTAGCAGTCCCACGGTTCCGGACTGCGCGCCTAGAACCGCTAGACCACCGCGGCCGGCACCTGTGAAGAACATCACCTTTGCTTTGTCTTACTTTGTTATGCTAATTATTGCTGTTCTGATCAGATGAAGCGCCATCCGTCGCACATTTTTGAACTTTTGTATTCTTTTTGTTCTAATAAAACCCCAAGTCATTCCAATCCAACCATGTGTGTCAATTTGTACCCCTCTATCTACATTATTCCGTGATTTATTCAATTTTTAAATTTATACTGACGTTTTGATCACCCGGTACTTATATGATAATAGTGTCCGTTCTTTCGGACATGTCCGAAAGAACAGACACCACATCCATATAAGTATATAGTTCTGGCAATACCGCCCATGACCTCCTTGTTCTGTGCGGATGTACACGTATACCCCGAACCCTTACGAGACTTGATAAGAATGTCTTCCACGAGTAATGAGTGTGTTGCGGCGGGACACTACGAATGTAGTGTGTGGACCTTCAAGGTGAGAGTGTGGGTTTCGCGGGAGGCGTGTACGAGATAGACCCTACAGTCGCACAATCCTCTGTGACCTCGGTGACTAAGCTGCATAGAGCGTCTTCCACGTAAGCAGGAGATCCAGGGCTCGAGTCCCGGTCGGGGCACACATTTTCATCTGTTCCCCGTTGATGTATATCAACAACCGTCAGAAGCTGAAGGTATTAATATAGTTCTAAGTTCCTCCAATAATTTAGTTATGAAGTCACACAAATGAGTTACTTATCTTTGTGACGTGCTGAAGAATGAAGTCTGCAACACTGCATATTATATAAGACAAAAAAGGCCCCCAATGACTAAAGGCAAATAATCGTTGGTAAACTTCACTGTACATAGCAAATGAAATTAACTAATGCCTGTTCATTAACAGGAGTTTCATTCGACAGTACGCCACGTGCACTGTCGCTCTGCCAGCATTTATTTACGTTTCAATGTGCTTGAATTCATGTCTGTTCTGAGTACACCCATGGTCGCTTTAATTGTGATGCTTCGTTCTCCCGTAAAAATTTGCGACCTTATCCTTCCGTTTGTACATAACACTTCTAATTTGGCACCTTTTAAAACAAAAATCATTAGAAATTTTTCGAAGAGTTCCTTGCTATCCTTCAAGTTCAGATCTATGCGACAGAAGCTGTGTAGTCTTCGTGAAGTTAATATTTCTTTCTAGTGTTGGTAATAGCGTAGAAATTGCTGCTTGATAGTACATTTATCTATATCATCAATGGAATACTTATTGTGACAACATTGCTTCTTTTATAATTAGTGTGGGAATATGAATTCCACTCTGGCTCACTTCGCGTCCCTCCTTCTGTAATTTGCAAACCATATTTTTCCTCATCTTCAGCATTTTTGCTGCAGGGTCCGTCGGTGCGACTAATCCTCCCTCTTTCTCATCGTCAACAAATTTAATCAGGTTAAATGGTAGCCGTCGCGGCTGCCCGCTAAAACGTTTTCCACCCTCACTTGATATGCTTGCACTGCTACGTAACAAGGCGCACTGCTTTAATAGGAGTGCGACTGTACCTAGTCACGTGATCACATTCGTTTCTGCCACGGCCGCATTATCACATCGTCTTTCAGGGTAAAACCTATGCGGCGCGAAAATAATATATTGGTTAACATTCCCCTGTCTTTCTCTTACCAAGTAAGTGGCCTTTTTCGAAACAAGAGCAGGAAAACATTAATTTATAGGTGAATTCGAAATTAATATTTGGTAGTGTTCAACTGCCGGGAGATATATAAAGATGCCGAAGACCATCCCAGCAGAAGTGTTGAAATGTCTATTGTGTAAGAAGCTATTCCATGAGGATTATGACGCTGCGTAAGGGTCCAGAAGAGTTTACGTTTAGTGTCCACCACCACTAATCCTGCAAACATAGATCACTCATCAGAAAAATCAGAACAAATAGTCACTACAAATGCTTCATCACAGTGTAAGAGAACTACAGTATTTCAGAAGCCACAGTAGGGAGGAAGTAGCTAATAAACGAAAAAATACATGCAATCAGGTCACTGCTGACTTAAGGACATTAAATAACTATTGCAAAAATGTAGACACATCGAAGCACTCAAATGCAAACACTAATTCATGGGGGATAGAGATAACGTACAAATATTAGACAGCTATCAAAATTACAAAAATGTGATAACAGGTTTTTTTTTTACTGTGGTAAGGTATTGTGGGACCAAACTGCTAAAGTCATCGGTCCCTAGGCTTACACACTACTTAATCTAAATGAAACTAAGTTACGCTTTGGCAACAGATGCACCCAGGCCCGAAGGAAAACTCGAACCTTCGACGGGGGGAGCAGCACGGACCGTAACAAGGCGGCCTTAGACCGAGCGGCTATCCCGCGCGGCTTAACGGGTTAGGAAACACGTGTACAGAATACTTTTTGCTGGAGCTGAAGCTTTAAAATCGACCGACAAATTATTTATTTCACCAGAGGACATCTCCAGCTTCAGTAGACGGAAATTTAAGTGCTGAAGCATTCCTTAAACTGTGGAATAATGGCAAGAAAGCAGAAATTAACAAGACTTCATGTACTGATTGTACACTAAACTAATGACTACTTCTAATACTAACATAAAGTTGTCAAGTTGGAGCAAGTGTTCTAGTTTGTAAAATACTTCTTCATTCATTATCCTCTTGATCGCGTTTGGTGATTTTATTACACTTAACTAGTTTCGACCGTAATTGGATCCCATCAGTGACCACGATTATTTTATGTGTACACGGCGGTGGCTACATGAAGATTTGACGTGTTACTTTCGTAAGAAAATCATGATAATTTTCATTTTTGTTTATTTCAAGTTTTGGTTTTGCTGATAGCTCACTAGAATGAAGATGGTCAACAGTCGTAATTCCATCAAAGCGATCAATAAAACTGAGTTATATAAGCATTTTTAATACTGGAACTAGAATAGTTTCCCCAATATTGGAAAATCAAGCAAAAGCAAAGCTACAGAGTAACAGTTTATAACCTTAAACTATAAAGTCATAATTGGTAAATATATGCATACAAACTTCACGTCACTTCTTAAATTCAGGCGGGAGGCGTGTGGTACAATATAAATTGCATTTGTTTGGCTACACATATTGGTTAAAATGCTTATAAGGATGCTGTAGGGTAGGCTATGCTGTGAAATAATTCCTAAAAATAAATTCAGTACGTTGCGCACTTTCCGAGTTTACTAGCGTTAAAGTTAACCAATCCGGCCGTTGTGCCCTAACTCAAGCTGCCCGCCAAAGACGGTTTCGCCACCGGCCGCTGTGGTCGAGCGGTTCTAGGTGCTTCAGTCTGCAACCGTGCGACAGCTACGGTCGCAAGTTCGAATCCTGCCTCGGGAATGGATGTGTGTGATGTCCTTAGGTTAGTTAGGTTTAAGTAGTTCGGTTGGTTCCCTAAAACCAAACAATACAGCGATACAAACTATGGGACATGGGACAAGTTTGGCTAGTTGGCTAGTTTCAGTGATAATCAACTCGGAAACTGCGGGACGTACCGACTTCTTTATTAACAATTATTTCTCAACACAGCCTACCGTGTAACAACACACGAGATTTTCAGACTATTTTTGACCACCCTTTAGATGTTAATCACGGTATCAATATAGTTGATGTTTTCATTGTGGGCCGCTCAACTGCGCGGTTATCAGTGCCCGTACAAATTCCCAACCTTTTCTCAATCCAATATCGCCACTTGCATGCATGATGATGAAATGATGAGGACAACACGAATACAGAGTTACCTCGAGGCAGTTGAAAATCTCTGACACTGCCGAGAATCGAACTCGGAACCCCGTGCTAGGGAAGCGAGACCACGGGCTACGGACGTATCAATATAGTGACGCTATTATGCAATGCAGTTAGTACAAGCAATAGCCTCTGATTAGCACGAATATAGCTTAATCTAAGAATAAATTAATTCTTGTGTCTTGGCGAAATATACACCGTGGAATGGAATTCAGCGGCCATTCTTTCGTGGAGGGGACAGTCTTCGTCGTATCCACCTTCCTCTTACAGAAAGCCGTACAACGTCGTTGGAGGAGCTTGGTGTATTATACGAACTGAGTGTGAGTTTCCACAACCGGAAGTAACATCCACAATGATTTCCGGGAGGAGTGGTGGAAAAGGGCGGGGGGGGGGGGGGGGGGAGAGGCGGCAGTTGGCCGACCTTAGGCGGTAGGAGCACTTTTACATTTCACAAAATATTGTTCCCTCCTTTTTTGCTGCAATACAAATTTCCTTAATGAACACCAGTCTATAGCTAACGTATGAAACTGTCTTCCTCGTTTTTCAACGCTGACTAAAATTCCATACTTTTGAGTCTCTTTCCATATTCCAGGCATACAATTCAAAATTACTTCTTCCTCTCCAGCTTTCAGTACTTTTTTTAAATTAAAATGTGTCTCTTTCATCTAGTTTCGTTCTTGTCCTACCTAGCGCCCAGAATGCACGAAATATAAAAGTCGTTTGTCCTACAAATTCATCCGAGAGCTGTTTCCAGAAAAATAACCTAATAACTAACTTTCCGGTTTCCAGAGCGCTCTGCAAAGGCGACACGTAAATGAAAAGCGTGTACAGTTACAAAGCGGAGAAAAATTTAACTTTGGTCGCGACACGGTTTATGCGTACTGTGTCACGAAATTCTGAACTATTTGCCAGTAGGCTACGCTTACAACATAATAAAGGAGAAAAAAACCAGGTTTCTATAATGTGTCGTACTATTTATTCAGTTGTTTTACCGAGATAGGAGCTGATTTTTAAATAGAAAATCTACATTATTCTCTGCTACGACTACCGAGAAGCCCCTCATACGACATGTCAGTGTAGTCTGTTAGTGTTTGTGAAATCTGGTCGACTCAAAAATAATGCAGAACACCACCAGAAGAACCAAATATCTCATTCAGAAATGGCTGCATTATTTCTTACGCACACATTCTTAAAATCCTTATTCTAGGCCACTTTGGGGAACTAAGTTGAGTTACCTATCCAAGTTGCAACTACATAAGTTTTAATTTTATGTTTGTTAGGATCACACATTTTAAAGTAATTTGGCAATCGCAAAATATTGTAAACGACTCGGTTTTAAAACGATAAGGCGAGACCCTGCGTCGAAAGAACCGTGTATGTTCTGTCAGTTAAGGTATTTCCTCTCCACAATGAGTTATCGTATGTGAAGTAGCGTTGAGTGACAGTTTTTGCCAAAAACTGAAAGACGACGACATCATTCCCACAATAATCGCCGGATGTAACAGCCATTGAAATTTTATGTTTTGTTAAATTACAATGGAACAAGAAGAAGAGTTTCACGGTACAGAAGAGATAAAACACTTGTTAGGTGATTCTCATTTCATCACTAGCACCCTGTACACACATCAACAAAAGTGTTGAATCAGTGCTATATGTCGTGCAGGTGTGTTGCTATTGTGACTGTTTTTGCACGGATCGGAAGGTCATCCCTGACGTTCTCTTTAAAAGTACTCACAGTTACCATGAGCGCTGCCTGCGGGCAGGTAGAACTCCTCACTGCAGGATTTCAGATGAAAGTAAAGCACCACTAGGGAGGCACTGCAGACGTGTGTGGCACAGTAGTGCAAATATCGATCATACCACAAAGGACGAAGGTCATCCCTGACGTTCTCTTTAAAAGTACTCACAGTTACCATGAGCGCTACCTACGGGTAGGTAGAACTCCTCACTGCAGGATTTCAGATGAAAGTAAAGCACCACTAGGGAGGCACTGCAGACGTGTGTGGCACATTAGTGCAAATATCGATCATACCACAAAGGACGAAGGTCATCCCTGACGTTCTCTTTAAAAGTACTCACAGTTACCAAGAGCGCTACCTATGGGTAGGTAGAACTTCTCACTGCAGGATTTCAGATGAAAGTAAAGCACCACTAGGGAGGCACTGCAGACGTGTGTGGCACAGTAGTGCAAATATCGATCATACCACAAAGGACGAAGGTCATCCCTGACGTTCTCTTTAAAAGTACTCACAGTTACCATGAGCGCTACCTACGGGTAGGTAGAACTCCTCACTGCAGGATTTCAGATGAAAGTAAAGCACCACTAGGGAGGCACTGCAGACGTGTGTGGCACAGTAGTGCAAATATCGATCATACCACAAAGGACGAAGGTCATCCCTGACGTTCTCTTTAAAAGTACTCACAGTTACCATGAGCGCTACCTACGGGTAGGTAGAACTCCTCACTGCAGGATTTCAGATGAAAGTAAAGCACCACTAGGGAGGCACTGCAGACGTGTGTGGCACATTAGTGCAAATATCGATCATACCACAAAGGACGAAGGTCATCCCTGACGTTCTCTTTAAAAGTACTCACAGTTACCATGAGCGCTACCTACGGGTAGGTAGAACTCCTCACTGCAGGATTTCAGATGAAAGAAAAGCACCACTAGGGAGGCACTGCAGACGTGTGTGGCACAGTAGTGCAAGTATCGATCATTCCACAAAGGACAATCGCGACCACATCACGCGGAGAAGGCCTGTGGATCAGGGATGCTGCTTGTTGTGTGCACTGGTGTAGAAATGATGTAAACCAGGGATGCTGCTTGTTGTGTGCACTGGTGTAGAAGCGATGTGGAGGTTCCCACTTGTCAGGTAATGTTGAGTTCATACACCGCACAGGCCTTCCATTTTCGAATGGTGCACAGGATGGTCCATACGTACGACTTTTGAGACAAAATAACAGTGACCTGAGTGTTCCAGAACTGAATTTGGCATTTCAAAGAGGCTGTAGGTGGTCATGTATCACATCGAAATGTTAGGAGACGAGCGCATGACGTGAATCTCTTTTCCCGTCGTCCACAGCCAGCAACTCGTCGTACTCCACAACACCAAGGCCTCCGTACCAATTTGGCAAGAAATCGTAAAGAATGAACGCCACAAGATTAGCAACAAGTGTTGATTACAGACAAAACTAGGATCTGTTTGGACCCTGATATTCGCAGACAACGTGTTTGGAGACAATGTTGTAATATCAAACGCCTCCAACACTACGTTCCACTTCAACCAGGTGATGGTGGAGTGCCGTTTTTGGTGTGCCATTCATGGAGTCACTGTAAACCTCCTCGTGGTTGTTGAGGGCGATCTCGCTCTCGCTCCTGTACGGTAAAGGGACGAGATGCTGCAACCGGTAGTGGGACGGTATCGCCAACAAGCTGAAGAAAATTGCACGGAGATGGATGATAGCTCGCTTGGGCATCGAGCTGTTCTCCTGAACACGATCCTTCATCATGCCAGGATCTCCAAAATGGAGTGGGCTGCCTGCTCCCCGTAAGTGAACTCAACATGTGTAAAGTCAAGAGCTGTCATTGGGCGTCAACAATGACGACGTAAAGGAGAGCTGGGCAAAGTGATCATGGCGAGCAAAGTGGCTATTGGAGTACTGGGGGCTATAAGGGTCCATAATCGCTCGAGAAACGTCTTAAAGTATTCTTCGTGAAGAGTCATCACTCCGTGAAGTCGAAAGTGTCTGCCGTGCCGCTCCTCTGAGTTATAGTAATTTTTGTGGATTTTACTTAACTTCATGTAAGGTAAGAGGTCACTTTGCATTTTTGTTATTGATGAAGAATCTTACTTATGTCTTTCTAATCAAACTGTGTTGAGAGTGTTATATCTTATTTCTGTAAGTAAAGTTTGATCATGTTATTGGAAGCTATATAGCTTTCATGTAAAGGGGACAATGCGCACAAAGTGGCCATTTCACAAGTAGGTTCTGTCAACATTATGTAGGTGAAAATGCAGCAGCAGCAGCAGCAGCAGTAGCAGTAACAGCACAAAGAAGGCGCAGGTGGAATATTTAGAGAAATTCCTTGTAGGAGTCAAAGTACTTTTTTCTTTTGAATTGTCAATCATCTGACTTGGTTGATATGCCTCGCTGAGAATTCCTCTCTTGTGCCAAGTTTTTCATCTTAGACTAGCAATCACAACCTACGTCCCTTGTTTGAGGCTGGAAGTGTTCCAATCTCTGTCTTCCTCTACAGTTTTTCAGCCTCTGCATATTCCTCTAGTACCATGGAAGTTACTCCATGATGTCTTAAGCGACGTCCTATCATTCTCTCCCTTCTTCTGGTCAGTGTTTTCCATATATTTCTGTCCTCGCAGATTCTGCGGAGAACGTCTTCTTTCCTTACTGTATCAGTACATCTAATTTTTAACATCCCTCAGTAGCACTACGTTTCATATGTCTGGTTTCTCTTTCTTCCTGTTTTTCCACAGTTCATGTTTCACTACAATACACCGCTGTGCTCAAAAGGTAAATTCTCAAAAATTTCTTCCTCAAAATAAGGCCTATGTTTGTTATTAGAAGGCTTCTCTTGGCCAGGAATGCCCTTTTTCCAAGTGCTAGTCAGCTTTTATGTCCTTGCTCCATCGTGGGTTATTTTACTGCCTAGGTAGCAGAATTCTTTAACTTCATCTACGTCGTGAAACCCTATTCTGATGATAACTTTCTCGATTTTTTATTTTCCGCCACTTCTCTTTACTTTCATCTTTGTTTGATTCACTCACCTTCCTTATAATCTGTACTTATTAGATTGTCCATTAGACAGTCACCTAGAAGCGCTCATAAAGAAAGAGAAAAAAATAAACTAAAAAGAAGGAAAACTGGAAAGGTGCCAAATAGAGGAAAGGCAGTGAAATGAAAATTGTGAAGAGCGGGAAACCCAACTCTTCCTGACGACAATGACGAAGACACGAACTGCACGTACTGCGAAGAAAAGTTTTCAAATTCAAGGCCAGAAGAGCAGCAGATTTCGTGTCAATCCTCTGGGATCAAGGCCTCTGTGAAAAGGGTAATTCGGATCATTTTTCACAGTAAACTATATTAATTTGTTTCATAAGGCAATTTTTCGCCACTTTTTTGATTATGATAAGTTGCCAGTTGCCCGCTCAGGGCAAAGTGACCATTTTGCCGCTTTGAAAATCCAAGCATCTAAAGTGCTTGGTCTGATCTTAAGGTGTTGAAAGTAATCGATATTTTACTTAAGTAGTCTTGGATTATAATCACCCATTTCTATGATTTTCCGTCTACTCATTCTTAGCTTAAAAAATATTAATGCCTTAGCCTGGTCACTTTGCCCGGATTTCTCCTAGTCTATGCGACTTGCGAAAAATCGCCAGTGAAAAGTGGGAGCTTTAGGACTATGGTTGGCTTCATGATTCATCGATGGTATGCTACGACGGATTCAACCCTGGACGCCAGCAAAGGGCCGTTCCACCACGTACTGATGTTCCTCAAGAGAGCTATCAAGAAAACCCAAGGGATCCGTTCTCACTCAATCCTAAGGAGTTGATTCATTGGGACATGTCTTCTGATTATTAATAGGGTAATGCTCAGGTGAAACCTTGCATCAAAAGGTGATAAAACTGTGTGTGACTTGTGAAATGTGCCGTAGTAGAATTTGGAGTGCCAAGTTTGCTGATGATGTGTGCGGTAGTTTACAGAAGAACTAATATGATGTTTAGAGTTTAGTAACCATTATGTTCTACATGATGTGGAAATGCTACTGTGGTTGTGTGCGCCATGTTTTTGAAAATTGGAAAGATAGGACAGACTTTATTGTTACTCAATAATTACTGATGGGACGATAATTTCGGTTTCATTAAGGGAATTCGATTCAACTGTAATGGTGGTTTACACATTAGAGACAACTCAGAACATTCTTTTGAGATTAGTAGCGTGATGATATTTGCTAATCTTACGTACCAAGAGGGCACGCTGGTCAGTTGCATATCTAGTTATTCATATATCTGTTTCACCATATGCAATATTCTGGGGCTTATTTGGAACAGAACCTTCATTAATGTTACTTCGCTGTGTCTTTTGTGTGTGGGTGTGGGGGGGGGGGGGGGAGGGGGGGGGCAGCAATAATTCTGGAACGTGACGACACGAGATGCACAGAAGTTCCCACTCTTCGTTGCACAGCCTGTCCCATGCCTTTAATAGCCAGCAAAGCTCAGCATCTGTATGTACAATGTGTAGTGTAGAGTCGTAAATGTGCTCGGTATGTGTGGCATCAATACTTCATTAAATGAGCTCACCCTTTCTGTCCTAATATTGTGGCAAACATTTTATTAACGTATGAGACCAATGTACGATTGCTGATATATTTTATGATGTCATTATCAGCCTTTCCTTATTATTATGAATGCTACTCAATTTTATTTGTGAAAGTTCCTTTTCAATAGCTTGCTTACCGAACGTAATATTCGACTGATCATGTGAGTTACTGAGTCAGATATCGTGTCGATTAGATAACATTTCCCTGTGTGTCACCTTAATATCATTCTCATATCTGGTAAAAGGATAGCAAGAGTTAACATTTTTTGAACTTCAATTTTGCTTAGTATCTGAGTTAATGGATAAAGCATATCATACACGAATCATACGTGAACCTCCATCTGTATCGGCTATAGTGGAACTTCTTGATAGTAGGCTAGTGGTATCCATTATGTTGAAACAATTAACTAAGTAGAAAAACATATTCTAAGAAATCTGATAGAATACTCAAATAGGGTCTAAATAACTTGTAGAATAATTCCTAATGTCAAATCACAAGATTCTGCAATAACATATATGAGCCAATAACAGACAGAAGGGAGTAGAGGGAAGGTTACAGTGTGCTACGACGGATTCAATCATGCACCAGAGCAAGGGTAGTTCCACCACGTATTGATGTTTCGCGAGAGTGCTGTGAAGGAAACCTCGTTAAACAAATGCTTTCTTTCTGATTTGATGACCTGAACTCTCTGCTAATGAATATTTACGCCTTCCTCAGAGTCAAGTTTTGGTTCCTGTGCAATGAATTTCGAGACTTTAAGTCATTTTTCGTTGAAGTACAATGCCCTCTTTGGCACTGTAGCGAGAAGGAAGCGACTCTGCCTTAACTTCTCTGGTTTCTGTATCACTAACCTGGTGTCTTGCTGCTTCGGTAGTCCGTCCCTCGTCGCACAGTAGTAGCGCTCAGGCGCCAGGTTCCATGTAGGATCTCTGCCTCGTGATGACTGTGTGTTGTATGATGTCCTTAGGTTAGTTAGGTTTAAGTAGTTCTAAGTTCTAGGGGACTGATGACCTCAAATGTCAAGTCCCATAGTGCTCAGAGCCATTTGAACCATTTGTTTGCAATGTATGTTTGTGAGCCAGCTGAAGTGGGGTGCGTCGAGATGCCAGTTTAAATGTTAACAACGTTTTGTTAATCAAGAATAATTTAAAACATAGGTCATGGAATTTCCAATATGGCGACTCTTGGCTACGCCTGCCGGCCGGTGTAGCCGCGCGTTTCTAGGCGCTACATTCTGGAACCGCGCGACCCCTACGGCCGCAGGTTCGAATCCTGCCCTGGGCATGGATGTGTGTGATGTGCTTAAGTTAGTTAGGTTTAAGTAGTTCTAAGTTCTAGGGGACCGATGACTTCAGATGTAAAGTCGCATAGTGCTCAGAGGCTTTTTTTTTTGGCTACGCCGTTGTTCAACCCTTTACAACACATTTACACATTTCTCAATCTCCATACACGTGACAGACACTGTCCACGCCACGTGGGGTTCTGATAACTAATACCTTCACTTTATCTTGTTTAACAGCTGTAATATTTACTCGCAACCATTCTTTTGGAGCCACCTCCGGTTACTCGACCGCGAGTTTTGAGTGGCACCTCGCTACTAACTTTCCCTGTCTTCCCGAAGGACCAGAGAGACCCCACCTTCTTCCCTCTGCCAATAAGGAGAAACTTTCAGCCAATGGGCGTTCAGATCGCTGTTGCTAGGCAGATCTGACGTCACGTTTGCGGACATTTTGACGGAAGTTTGTCTCGGAACACTGTCTCAGATTGTAAGATCCTCCTCCCGAAAAGTCGGATCTTGTCCCTACTGAGGTTACACAACGTTGCCTCCTACGATATCATTAATGCCCCTTGCTGATGCATAATTGTCAGATGTACATGTAGCCTGGCTGGTACAGCGCATTCTCGATGGCATAAATGTGCGTAATACTTGGCCTAAACACGTGAAGGGAATGCACGTATCCGTTACACAAGGAATCAGGGAAAAGTCACACTGCGGTACCTTTGCTCACTAAGGTGAGTGCGAAGTCGTTCTCAAAGTTTGGACCAACACCTGACACGCGTTGCTGTGTACCTGGGGCGGTTGGCGTATTGAATGAGCCAGTCCGTTCGTCCTTACAATATACATTCCTGGAAATGGAAAAAAAGAACACATTGACACCGGTGTGTCAGACCCACCATACTTGCTCCGGACACTGCGAGAGGGCTGTACAAGCAATGATCACACGCACGGCACAGCGGACACACCAGGAACCGCGGCGTTGGCCGTCGAATGGCGCTATCTATGCAGCATTTGTGCACCGCTACCGTCAATGTCAGTTTGCCGTGGCATACGGAGCTCCATCGCAGTCTTTAACACTGGCAGCATGCCGCGACGGCGTGGACGTGAACCGTATGTGCAGTTGACGGACTTTGAGCGAGGGCGTATAGTAGGCATGCAGGAGGCCGGGTGGACGTACCGCCGAAATGCTCAACACGTGGGGCGTGAGGTCTCCACAGTACATCGATGTTGTCGCCAGTGGTCGGCGGAAGGTGCACGGGCCCGTCGACCTAGGACCGGACCGCAGCGACGCACGGATGCACGCCAAGACCGTAGGATCCACGCAGTGCCGTAGGGGACCGCACCGCCACTTCCCAGCAAATTAGGGACACTGTTGCTCCTGGGGTATCGGCGAGGACCATTCACAACCGTCTCCATGAAGCTGGGCTACAGTCCCGCACACCGTTAGGCCGTCTTCCGCTCACGCCCCAACATCGTGCAGCCCGCCTCCAGTGGTGTCGCGACAGGCGTGAATGGAGGGACGAATGGAGACGTGACGTCTTCAACGATGAGAGTCGCTTCTGCCTTGGTGCCAATGATGGTCGTATGCGTGTTTGGCGCCGTGCAGGTGAGCGCCACAATCAGGACTGCATACGACCGAGGCACACAGGGCCAACACCCGCCATCATGGTGTGGGGAGCGATCACCTACACTGGCCGTACACCTCTGGTGATCGTCGAGGGGACACTGAATAGTGCACAGTACATCCAAACCGTTATCGAACCAATCGTTCTACTATTCCTAGACCGGCAAGGGAACTTGCTGTTCCAACAGGACAATGCACGTCCGCATGTATCCCGTGCCACCCAACGTGCTCTAGAAGGTGTAAGTCAACTACCCTGGCCAGCAAGATCTCCGGATCTGTCCCCCATTGAGCATGTTTGGGACTGGATGAAGCGTCGTCTCACGCGGTCTGCACGTCCAGCACGAATGCTGGTCCAGCTGAGGCGCCAGGTGGAAATGGCATGGCAAGCCGTTCCACAGTACTACATCCAGCATCTCTACGATCGTCTCCATGGGAGACTAGCAGCCTGCATTCCTGCGAAATGTGGATATACACTGTACTAGTGCCGACATTGTGCATGCTCTGTTGCATGTGTCTATGTGCCTGCGGTTCTGTCAGTGTGATCATGTGATGTATCTGACCCCAGGAATGTGTCAATAAAGTTTCCCCTTCCTGGGACAATGAATTCTCGGTGTTCTTATTTCAATTTCCAGGAGTGTAGGTGTGTTTTCTTCAGTGTCTCCCATTACAATTTCATTACCGGAAGAAGATTTATGGTGCCTTGATGAATTCGTGGTGGACAACTTCCTTCAACAGAAGTAGACATATTCACTTAGTTTGGCCTTTCTCGAACATTGTTACTTGAAAGCAGTGATTTCGCTATGCTGCAACTTCTTTCATTTTGTAATGAACTGTCCTTGGATAGGAGATCCCATAGGGTAGGCTCAGCTGCACAGCTGGGACTGTTCTTCTTGCTATCGCAGACAACGGCTTCTCTTCTTAAATAACATTTTACGTTGAGCTCGTGCGTGTAGGAGTCTGTAATAGGTATCTGCAGTGTGGTGTGTTGTTTGAATTTTATGACGATGTGAGAAGACAGAGGATGAATCCCGGTGCTGAGTCACAGTCTATTTCTTTCTAATATCGTATAGCCTGTCTTAACGACCTAACACGATTATAGTGTTAGCATGTCCTCACTCCATGACACAGTTTGTAATTTAGTTTAGCTTATTAGCTCTAAGTGTTGTAATCAGGATCATTACGCCACCAGGTTTCCTTCCCTTGTGGGCTAAATAATGACGGTGAAAATTTTTCCACCACCGGGGTAGTGGCCGTCTTACAAACGAGCCGCAAAACACCACATCGGCGTACTTTAGCGACCTCGGCTTCTGAGGCTTGTAATGTAGGTTGTGCTTCATTGTTATCAGTTATCCCCTAGGGCACTGGCAAGATACAAAACAACGCAACAAAAACTGTTTGGCTTTCAGCATGTTCTACTCTATGAGTGTCGAGACAAACGTTCTTCATATGATGGCTAATTCCTAATATACAGTCACTTCCACGAGGAAGTGTATATGAATTTAAAATGTAACGTCCGCAGCGGCATCTTTGGTTGTGGTCTCGAATCTGTAATCACTGAGCTTTTACATGGTGTATAGATAAAAAGGGTGAGAGCTGAATGGTTTGTTTTCTCGGTTGCAGTTTAGAATGAGAGCAAAATATCTAAAGCGTCACGAGGCAGTCTTCCTTGTAAATCATCCGAAGGGATGAATGCTTTCATACGGAGCTGCTGCTAAAATTCTTAGAAAGTCAAAGACATTCGTTACGAATTAGGTCAAAGGATATGCAGAGGTTGGGAACATCTATGATTTACCGGTGAGAGGGCTAAGGTGCCAAGCAATAATCAAAAATGGATGTGACTGCAGTAACTATTAGGTAATCGCACAATTAATAGTAACACGTATACTCATGTAAACATATATTTACAGTATAACAGGGTCTTTTATTTCATACAGATAACGGTGTACACTTTCTTGTGGAACTGACTGTATATCTAAGGAAATGTCCTGACTGAGTGACTGATCATCGCCCTGCACAAAACGCTAAAGGTGGAAAATTGAAATTTAGGGAGGGTGTTGTCCTTATACTGAAGGTATCGTTTAAGAAGAGATTTTTCGAAATTTCACCCGTGAGGGGGTGAAATAGGGGATAATAGGTTTCCGAAAAAATTTCATTATTAAGGAAATTCTGAATCTAGGGCTATGGAAATTGGTACTTAGTTTCTCGGTCAGAAACAAAAGAAAGCGTTTCAGCAGTTTTGGAAAATAGCTAGTGTCTTAAACTTTTTTGAACACAAATCGTCATTAAGAACTACTAAAACATTTGTAAAGTTATATCCATAAAACCTATCGGTTTTCGGAAATGCGTAAAATACGGGATGAACTGATTCAACTGGCTCTGAGCAATATGGGACTTAACATCTGGGGTCATCAGTTCCTTAGAACTTAGAACTACTTAAACTTAACTAACTTAAGGACATCACACACATCCATGCTCGAGGCAGGATCCGACCCTGCGACCGTAGCAGTCGCGCGGTTCCGGACAGAAGTGCCTAGAAACGGTCGGCTACCGCGGCCACTAGGGGATGAAAAGTTGTAGGAAAATATTTCTTTATGCAAGCAGAATCGCTTTTCTGTGAGATGTATATTCGGGAAAGAACATGCTTCTATGTCCTTAATTGGTATGAAAAGGCTACAAGAAGCTGCAATTTGTGAACCAAATCAAAGGGGGCTCTTTCACGGCCACCACGACATATCAGCTTTGTCAAAATTGCATAAAAAAGGAAACGAGTTTTTAACACTTTAAATTTTCAGTATGTCTAATATAAGTTTGTAGAACTATTTTTGTTGTAATTGTTACACGAAATGATCAATGCCGATGACAAAATGCGACTCAATGCACGGAAAAATCCAATTGGGATGAGATAATTAGTACCGGGTGTAACACTTGCACTACAGAATAAATTAAATTATTGGTCTCTTTCCTTAATTAATTCGCAATATAAAATTAAATCCGTTGGAACACTTTAACTGTGCAAGGACGAGCAGCAGTGTAAAGGGTCGCTAACTCTTTTGTAGTGCATATATTTACACACCAGCAATGGGTGTAACAAAACACAAATTCCAATAAAGTGAAACAAAAAGAATCTATGCACCCCATACAATCTACACGAGCGAAGCAGCGGGCACTAAGCTAGTTCAAATAAGAATTTCACAAATGATGGTACGTAAGGGTCCGACTATCAGTTGACACTTCAAAAGCTGCGATGACGTATTTTAATGTGTTATATGTGCTGTTAAAGTGACCTAAGCCGCATGAGACTTGCACTTTTCCATTTTACGTATGGACTTACCAGTTATAAAAACTACGGTTGGGAGAAACTCTGATTAGGGACTCATCACATTTTGCTTGACAACGGTCTAGGTGATGAACACTGTAAAGCAGGGGTGCCCAACCTTTTACCTTATCTGGGCCACACTGAAAGAAGATTAGTATATTTGCGTCGCAAAAAATACACTTAACACCAAGTAGGTTCCAAGGTGTTTACATTTAACACATGTCTCGTGTGCCACGAGTTTCAAATTGAAAATACTCATTTCATCATAACTTTACAAAAAGCAGGTTTATGAGTTTTTTCCGATAGTGTACCAATTGCTCACTTCTTGGGCAGAATTGATACTGGATTTTGGATGCACACCGATCGCAGGCAGCTGGTTGGACAACGATGCAATAAAATGTTTATTTCAAAATGAAAGATCAGCTTTTACAAGAAAATGATTATCCTTCACATATTAACAGCGGCTTAGTAATGACTTAACATTTGAACGCCCAGAGGGGTAAAAATCACCTTTTTCGGCTTTTAAGTGCTAGCTATGTTTTGAAGAATGATTCAAACGACATTTACGTTCGTGACATGTATTTATTTGCCATGTACTTTCATTCATTTAAAAAACAGTGCACATCTCATAATTGATCCTTAATTTTTTACAGTTTTAGCTTTAACGCTGAGAGGGGTCATATTGACCCCTTTAGAAACAGCTATAATTTTGTTTATAATTATGATATACATTTATTTCATCCATTCTCAAGCCTCGGCTACTTTACTCTGTAGTGCAATAATTTTCTTCCGTTCATATTATTGCTGTATGAAATGACAACATCAGACTTGGTTCATCATTGTTCGTCATTCCTTTGTAAGAACCAGTCATTCAGAGGTGGTTGTGAGCTGAAGATTGAGATGAATCGGAAAGGGTGTTTACGAGATGAAGAGATTCTTGCAGAGTTACAAAGATTTATGGAGTTTGATTCAGATAGCGGCAATGTCTTCTTTTTTTTCTCGAAAATGATCAATCTTTTTATAACAAAGTGGGTACAGTAAAAGGAAATAGGAACATGCAGTGAAAGTAAATGAATAAATGATCCTATGAGAAAGATGCAAGAGTAAATCAAGGTAATGTTCAAAATGAATAATCTAATGTGATTAACGTCTAAAGATGGTTCTATAGAAACGGGTAAGAATGGTGGTGAAAAATGTTCTGTGTCAAAGATAGAGGAAATGGGCTTGCCAAATGTACAAAACAAGTGGGCAAAAATCCCTTTCAATAGGATGTAAAATTATTGTCTTGATCTTGTCATATGTGATGACCTAATGTGTATAAAAACAACTGAATCAAATATTGAATATAAAAGAAATATTACTGACTAAGAAACTAGGACTCTCAAATATCACCTTAACATTGTCAATATACCGAAAACGTCGTTCAAATTTTTCTTGATTGATGAAGTGTATGTATACTGATATTATTATGGTGTGAAGAAAGGTTCATTATTACCAGTGTCTAATTACTGTTTCAAAGTTACAGGCTTTATGCTTTATACCATTAACACAATTTGTACCAAATGTGTGATGAAGTGATGGGAAAACCAAGAAATGCTGGCAATAAACTGCTGAAAAATGTGTTATTGGGTAACAGACCTGTATAGAAATGGTGGCAATAAACTGCACAAGAATGTGTTATTGGGCAACAAACCGATCTCACAAAAATGCCAAGTAGTTATGAAGCAGAGAACTACCAAAAGTGCTTGGTGAGCAATAACCAAAGGACTTGCCAATGTGGGCAAGCAGTTGATAAGTAGTCACTAACTGCCAAACCTAGAGGATGGGGCAGCATGTCAACTTAAAGAGGTGTTCTTTAGTGTTCTTTATCTGAATTGTGTTTTTGTGCCTAATTGTTTACATACAAAGACTGACAAACCAATAATGGGCAGAATGTGTAACAAGGACTGCTAGTGCTGAGGCAAACAGTGAAGTAAGTTAGGTTTTAGATCAATGTGTTATGGACTGACTATTCTTATTGATGTTAGTGAAAAGTTACTATAAAACGTATATGGACTGTTGTTCATATAATTGTAGATATTTTGAGATTAGGTTTTCTGGTTTAACTTAAAATTTTGGACTGTCTTGTTTTTTTACAACACAGCAGTGATAATTAAAGATAGGTTCTGAATACCTTAATGTGTTAATGTGCAGCAAACATTTGGAATGCTATTAATAAAGAGCAGCTTCAAAAAATTAATAACTTTGAAAAAAAATCTTGAAAGTTACTTTTCTATTTAAGGAATCATTTGGAAAATTTTCTCATAGCTGTTTTGTGTAAATATTAGTACATATGTGAACGCAAACTAAATCTTTCAACATTTTATTAATTGCTGAACCTCTTAAAATGTACTATGATCATCTGTATGCTTGTGTGCCTGTGAATATTTACATTCTTTAAAAATATTGAAAGACAAACTTTGTTTTGTTATGTTAAAATGATCTGTGCTGTTGTATATGTGTATAATTTTTTTTATTTATTTGAAGGCTATACCTACTCTACTGATACGCAGATTATTTTGTGCACTAGTTGTCTGTTATTTGAACTGTATATGTATGAAATGAACATGTTTACAGAAACTGTGTTTAATGATGAAAATTAGTTTCCTTAAACAGAGTGAAAATGAAAATTACTGTAAATGTGTTATTTTGAAAATGTATTTTATTGGAAGAAATGTATGCAATTTCTTAGTGTAATAATGTATGTCTGTAATATATGTTTTTTTTTTTTTTCAACTGAAGTTTGGTTGTAACGTGTGTGTGGGGCACACAATACTCATTAAAGCCTGTACTACGGTAAGTGAGCGGGGTTCACCTTAAGAGATAGGATTTTTGTATAGACATTGACTGCGTGTACCTGAATGGTGACAAATCAGACTTATACCCACTCTGTAAATACAATGATCAATTAAGTAAGTTCAAAATGCAACTACACGTCAGGATAGACCACAAGCAACACTGAAGATGCTATAAATTTAATAATAATACGGTAGCCAGCCTAATTAGTCACTAACTGAGTTTCTTCCCTGTACAGGTTGGTGTATATTAATGCAAAACAACACGCAGTAACACTGCATAACATAGTAGAATCTTAGAACCAGAAAATCTATTGAACTGATAGTTTCACGTTCTGTACTGATAAGCAAAAACCTTGAATACATAACACCACACTATAATGTATACTACAAAACTTCGTACTGTCTATTGATCTGATTAAAATCGGCATAGGTTGCCCTAGAAATAGCACTTTGAAGCCGCACACAAAATGTCATTTCGATAAAGATAAAACACTGATAAATTTTGAGTTATATATTGACTTTAACTTTTGCTGGTCAAACCAGTGTGGAACACTTCAGAATTCAATTGAATAAAGGGGTGGGGGGACCCTTAAACTGTTATGATCACTATATTAAAAAAATTGATTACTGAAATTATCATGCGTTCAAGATTTCCAATATATGAGTTGGTACTCTTTTTATCTTATTTACTTCTCATTTAAATACCTTTATATCTGTCTCGAAATAATTAAACTTCATTACTATATCAACATTAAAGTTATCTTTCAAGTTCGTTAGACCTTCGTTATTCATTTACTAGTTCATTAACAAAACAGTTCTTTAAACACCATTCTAACATAGCTAGGACTGCTAATAATTATTATTAACACAATATTTAATATTTCATTTCTGGACACTCGGATTGCATATTTGGAAAGGACCCTGTCTAGGTTAGTTGTGAGGATAATTAAATGATAGGAAAGTTTTGGTAAAATTTAGGTTATTATTGAACAGTTCACTTTGTGGTCCATACGAATACAGTACCAAAAGTTTCAACGTGCTTGTATCGATGCGGCGGTTGGCGGGCGGCAGGATGACGACGCACAGAGCACAAGTACAGCCACAGCTATGGCTCTTGACCTATCGGCGATTTAATTCTTCTTAGCGTCGCAATACTTTTCCATTTAGCGCCTATGGAATTTTGCCATACTAGCTGGGATTTGGAACGGCATACCCGAGGCTCAGTGAAACTAAGTCTTCCAGGAGAGCCTCCTCGCTCCAGACAGTGTTGCTCAAACCAGTGCCGAACTCCAACTCCTACTGCTGAGCCCGTTGTGCCGTGCAGTGCCCGTGTGCATTTTCCCGCGCTCGCCTTGCATCCACCTTTTACCGCTCCCTTACAGACAGGGTATTCACCCAAGGTTTTGCATTCTACATATCCTAACACATTGCCTACGTATGGACCAGACGCAGAGTTACAGTATTAAATATCTTACAACAGTCTCAACATTTGTTACATGTCAATTCTATCTCAATCTTACTTGACATTTTACATAAACATTAATTTTCACATTGAAACTTGTTTACAGTTTTCTTAACACAAAGACATGCAACAAAAAAGAAATGAAATCAGATCATCAGTTACTCAAGTTTAACGAAAAATCAGATGGAAAGTAAAAAAAAAATATTATTTATATGTACAATAGTACAATGTTGTTGTTGTTACACATGCCCCTGTTTCCAGTAAATTGCACTAAGTGCAAATTTGATGGGAACACTAAACTTTATATTTATACAGAGATTCTGAATCTTTGAGTGAATGTACCATCATAAAATTTTGTATCACTACACTTCCTTTCTCTCACATTATAGAGGTCTATACTTTTTTATATATTGAGAACATTTACCTATCATTTACAGAAGTGCCTTTGGCACAGTCCACCTCACAACATGATTTACATAGCAAATTACTTATCATTATTAAATTTCTAAGAGAAATAAAATCAAAATCAGGAACACAAACACTTAACTACATAGCATATACAAATACCTATATACACTATAAAACAATTTGTAGCTGCTTGCATTGAAGGGCAGTACATTGCTTTATTTACTAATAAACACACAATACTATTTAGAAAAATCACTACACATATTTGCTGCCTATTATTCAGATTTCGGCAGTCCATTTCACATCATTTTATCACATCACCTGTACCACACTTATAATTCACCTTTGACTATTTATCTGCCTTCTTTGGTGTTTGGCAGTCACATCTTTTATTTGGCCTACAGCATTTACCCTTTCTTATCAGCTCTTCTCCTTACATATTTACATTTGTAGTACATTTGGTAGTCTGAAACTCACATAAGTACATTAACACACTGACATTGGTATACATACATTTGCAAAGATTTGTTACATTTAGAATAAAATAGTTTCAGCATAAGACACAGCACATTTACTGCAGATTGCTTTCTCATTGGACTTAGGTTACTCACTCCTAGGAACATACAGTTTCAGGCCCACAACGTTTTTTACACCTGAAGGTCTCTTGGATTTTGGGTAGATCAGGTAGTAAGCATTATCGTGTGGAATGTTCTGTATTATATACAGTCCACTATAAATGTATTTAAATTTAGAAATTTCATGGTTCAGTTCACTAGATTTTTCGTGGGTTTTTAAAAGAACATAATCCCCAACTTTAAATTTTGAAACTTTCAGTTTTTTATCATGTCTTTTAGACCTAGAGTCAGCTTTTTGCTTTGCCCTTTCTCTGACCAATTCTTTCTTTTGACTCAACTCCAAGCTTCTACAAGGTGGAAACTCTAGTTTTTTCTCAATTAAACTTTTACTTCTGCTGCCTAACAAAATTTCTTCCGGTGGGAACCCAGTAGATTCATGATGTAAGGTGTTCATGACATTCTCAAAGTCCGATATAAACCTGCCCCAGGCTCTATGGTTACAACTGCAGTACGTTCTACAAAATCTCTCGATTTCTCGCATGTACCTTTCAACCGGGTTGCTAGTTGGGTGGTAGGCTGAGATATATTTAACCTCCAAACCATTTTGCTCCATTCCTTCTTTCCAAATTTTGGATATGAACTGGGGTCCATGGTCAGATAGTACTGACTTGGGTTTCCCAATGGTTCTGATGTATACGGCCATCCAATTAAATACAGCTTTTGCTGTTGTCTTTTTCAAGGGGTATAATTTTACAAACTTCGAGAATATTTCCAAAATTACTAAAATATATGCACATTTTCCCGAAGTCTTCGGGAGGGGACCATACAAATCTACTGATATTAATTCTAGGGTGTCCGCAGGCAATGTACTTTGCATTGGACCTCTACTAGTTCTGTTAGGTACTTTGGCCCTTTGACAGACATTACACGATTTAATTCGTTCATTTACCTTCTTACTGACACTACCAGCAATCACTATTACATTATTCAGTTTATCCAAACATTTCTTCAGTCCACTATGCCCCAATGCTAAATGGAAATAGTCTATGACATCAGTATCAAACTGGTGTGGCCAACATACTCTCCATTCCTCAGTGACTAAATCTTATCTCCTGTATAAAATTCCTTTAAAGATTTTGTAGTATTTCTTAATTTGAGGATACTGCACACTGTGAAAATTTACCTCCACGGATTTCCATGTCGGATCCTCATCCTGATGGTACTTCATGTTTTTACATATTTTCTCAATTTTTCTGTTTCCTGAAACTTCTTTCATATACCTTATCTGGAAAGCACCCTCTTCACCATTTTCATTGGACACTTCACTCATACCATTAGGCAAACGAGATAAAGCATCTGCCACGTAATTCTCAGTACCCTTAACATAGCAAATCTCATCATCAAACTGCTGCAGGTACAAAGCCCAAGGAGTTAGCCTGCCATTAAGTAAACGACCATGTTTAAGAAAAGTTAAAGCTTTGTGGTCAGTATGTATGATGAGCTTATGGCCCCACAGATAGTTCCTGAATTTCTTTAATCCCCATTTAATGGCTAAAGCCTCCTTTTCCGATATAGTGTAATTTTTCTCGTATTTTGTTAGAGTTCTACTTGCAAACGCGATAGTCCTGTGTTCGAATTCTTTGCCATCACAGATTTCTTGGAAAACTTCTATACCAATCCTATAATCACTACTGTCAGTACTCATGTGGAAAGGTTTTGTCAGTATGGGGTGATGCAAAATATTTGTCATTCAAGAGTTCACTTTTTAAATTTTCAAAATCCCTCATGCACTCTTCAGTCCAAACAAAAGCACTATTTTTCTTAAGGAGATTATTCAAATGAGGACTATTAAAAGCTTGCCCCTTGACGAATTGTCTATAGAACCCACATAGACCTAAAAAGGCTTTCAACTGTTTTCTATTTCTAGGAGCTGGACACACTGCTATTGAACTTAACTTTTCCGGGTCCTTGCCAATACCGGTCGTAGTAATAATGTGCCCCAGAAACTTTATTTCCGACTTCACGAATTCACATTTCTTCCTCTTAAAGAGTCATGCCCCCTGCTTGTAGAGCAAGAAAAACTTTCTGCAATAATTCCCAGTGCTCTTGCCATTCCTCAGTAGCAATCAGTAAGTCATCTACATAAATGGTTTGCTGGGAACTCAGTTCTCTCCCTAATACAAAGCCCAGTGGGCGGCAGGGTGACGAGGCACAGAGCACACGTACAACCACAGCTATGGCTCTTGACGTCAGATGAAAAGAGAAAAAAAAATTATTTATATGTACAATAGTACAACGTCGTTGTTGTTACAGGGTGATATAATTTTTTTTTAGCCAACATCACTTAGGTGTTATAGATGTTTCCTCGAAGTATCCCTTACAGGAAACCTCAACGAAACATGGGGCATATGTAACACCAGAGCTCCATAGATCTGCTGACATAAATTTTTCTGTTTTGCCTGTTGTACCTTGTATCATTAAGATATTATAAATATCGTTTCATTGCATTAATAGCACAAAAGTGTTCACTCTTTCCTTTGTAAAAACTTTCATGTCATGGTTTGATTCTATGCAATGTAGTGTACATATCATTTAAATTCTTTGTCTCATTTGAAAGGAGCCAAAGTCTATTCTCCATATATTTGGACTTTGGATGAATATTTTTTTCTAGAAATGTCAATATGTGCTAATGTTCTGTTTTATTTAATATGTTTGATTACTGTTATGTAAGCTGCTGACCTTCACTGAGGGTTCTTAGTTATTTCATATGTGAAAGGAGATGTGGTTGCCCTCGGCCACAGAACTGAGTAGCGCGCTCAAATTGTGGTTGGCATTGATAGACAGGTCCAACAAAGAGTGAGCCAGGGACGAGCTACCAAACTGTTAACTGGCCATGTAAAAGAGTAAATGTGCTGGTGCCGGGAGAGGCTTTCTGTACCGCTTTTCAATGCCTCGGATGGATGAATAAAGAGCTGGAACTATTGTAGAATTGATATCGATCATCGCCACCAAGAAATGACAGAGTCCAGCAATTCTACCTGCAAATCCACCTACCAACATGCAATCGCCACCACATTGCGCAATCACTGTAATGGAACACTACAGTAACGTACAGTGAAGGATCAGCTCATTGGATGTTTGAGTGTGCACAAATACTTATACTCGATCTCTTATACCTACCTTGACTCTTTATCCCTAGTCACACAACCATTGAAGGTCCTTCCCATGCTAAAGTGATTACCGAGTGTCCTTACTGAAGGAACATTAAAGCTCAGTGTTTTACTAATTAATCCCTCTTGAACATAGTAAAAAGAAAGTTAAAGTTAATGTGGCAAGAGATTAAGCTAAAGTAAATCATGCTTGCTGAAAATAATTTTTCTATTAAAACTGCTTATTAATATGTTGCTGCCAGCTTCAAAATTAAAAGTTCTTAAAACCGTAAATCACAAAAGGTGAGTCAGTACCTTACAAATATGTCAATTTTGTGTCTCACTGTAGTAAAAGTTGAAAACTGCAATTGTGGAGAGTCATATACTCGTGCTTGCTAAGCACTTGTTTCTCTTGTGTATTGAAAGTGCTTATTAATAGTGTAATAGGATCCACAGTGCATCCTTTATGGTCATGATAAATAACAATTAATAGAAGGACCATTATCTATGAAAACAGTAACTTCTTTTATTCAAAATTCTGTGAGAAATTGTTTGTTAGTGAAATACATTTAACTTCCATTCTAAATCGAAAAATATTTAGCTGAGAGAGACATAACCTATGACCACTTCATAAATTTGCTGTGAACCATATCCATATTTCATATCAGATTGAAATGTATTTAAAAAGTAATACTAAACCTTTGTCCAATTTAAGATTCTACAGTGAATATTATGGGTAACGTTACTGAGACCATTCAGTTCGACTAAATCCTCAAGATAATAGTGTTTTGTTATCTGTTATATTTGTGCAAATAGTTTGTTCTGATCTGTCAGCTCCAACCTTAACGTGAACATAATGTATTCAGTTGCCAGAATTCATTGTACGCACGTGTGGCAAAGTATAGGTTGTGTTTGTCCGTTAAAGTTACTCATACCTACTTTCTTGAACAAGAATGTCAAACATTCTCTTGCCTAATTAGGCTGGCGACCGTTTCTTTATTCTTTGAACAGCGTAGATATGTAAAATATTGTTGGTTACTGTTTAAATATTTACGTAATTCTGACTTTCACCTCCGAAAAGCCACCTCCGTTAGGTACAACACGGTCAACATAACTAAATTCCTCTCAGAGGGTAAGACTGCTCTGTTGCTGTATACCATAATTGCTTGAATAAATATAATTTCATTATACGAACTGCCTCCAACTTTAAGGTTATAGTATAACAGTAGCGGACGTAAGTGTTATAAAGTGACTGCTTCTTCATCGTCTAATGAATGGCATAAAGAACAATCTGGATAGAAGGAGTGCCTCGTTCACAAGGCGGGCGTCTTCCTAATCATAATATTTTGAGAGAATCTCCTGTACCTATATCATATGCAAAAAGAAATGTAGGCGATGAACTTGTATCAAGTGACTGGTACTTGATCATAGACAATTATATAATCAAACATATCTTGATATCTACTGTAACAGAGGCACACAGATTACTGGGAAATGGCAGCTGGTCAATGACCACGGAAGAACTTGAAACATTTATTGCACTTATCTATGCTCGTGATGTGAGTGTTTGCCGAAGTACCGACCTTCACTGCTTATGGTCAGATTCCTGGGGCCTACCATTTTGTGTGGAAACCATGAGTAAAAATAGATTCTGTGAGATTATGAGATTCCTGAGGTTCGACGAGAAGTCTACACGCTCTGTACGATTGCAAAGTGATAGATTTGCATTGTTTTCTGCAGTCTGGAACAAATTCATAGAAGACTGTACAGTGTGTTACAAGCCTGGAAGTGACATAACAATAGACGAGCACATCTTCTCAAGTTCTCAAATTCTGCAAATGTAATAAAATTATTTTCAAGTGCAGTGTTTGTAAGAAGATGGTTTGTGGAAAATGTACACAGGAAACTGAATACAAATGTGTCAAATGTGTAAAACAATGAAGTAGCTGAAATTTATGTACAAACGAAAAATTCAATTTTTTATGAATTTAAAACAAAGAAAAGCCTGTCACTTGCTTAAACTTCTTTAGGTGTTACTAGGTCCAGTGAAACATGATTATATGTCAATAAATAATGTAATCTGTTCGTTTTAAACACAACTCTGTGTCTGAAATGTCTATAAACCTTGTAAACATTAAAACACAATAAATACTTAAAATTTCGAAATAACAATTCAGAAAACTTTTTTTTAAATGGTAGGTGTCACAATGAACCCTCTCGGCGTTCGAGGGAGCTGCAAAGTCTGGGCGTCCGAGTGTTAATAATAAAAGACTGCTAGTCAAGTATCAACTGCCTCTTCGGAGTGAAGTGAAGGTAATGTTGGCACCCATATTGCACTGAGTCACTGCACTGCCGAGGCACGGCGCTTGTAGTGAAGGGGCTTACCAGACGCCGCGGTTGTAAAGCTCAAGTTTACGACCCTCCTAAGGCTTTCGTCGTCAGGTGCGACGTACCACGGAAATTTAGTTCGCTGGCTGTCTCGTCTTTACATCCGCTTACGGGCGAGTTTACGTCGTGTCTGGAGGTACTACATGAATTTAATATGTAAATAACGGAAACTGTTGCAATTCTGTGACGTTTGTCCGTCAGAGGAGACGTCTCTCCCTTCATCTCGGACGGTAAAGAGTTGCAGACACTGAGGTGACAGAAGCAATGGGATAGCGGTGTGCACATGTGCGAACAGTGGTACTGTCGCTTACACAAGGTATAAAAGGGCATTGCATTGGCGGTACTGTCGTTTGTACTGAGGTGATTCGTGTGAGAAGGTTTCCGACAATACTATGGCCACACGACGGGAATCAACATACTTTGAACGCAGAATGGTAGTTAGAGCTACACTGCTGGCCATTAAAATTATTACACCACTAAGCTTATGTGCTACAGACGCGAAATTTAACCGACAGGAAGAAGATCCTAAGATATGCAAGAAGTTGACCGCTGCTGCCTGGTGAAACGTTGTTGTGATGCGTCGTGTAAGGAGGAGAAACGCGTACCATCACGTTTCCAACTTTGATAAAGGTCGGATTGTAGCGTATCTCGATTGCGGCTTTGCTCGCGTTGGTCGAGAAACAATGACTGTTAGCAGAATATAGAGTCGGTGGGTTCAGGAGGGTAATACGGAACGCCGAGCTGGATCCCAACGGCCTCGTATCACTGGAAGTCGAGATGAGAAGCATCTTATCCGAATGGCTGTAACGGATCGTGCAGACATGTCTCGATCTCTGAGTCAACAGATGGGGACGTTTGCAAGACAACAACCCTCTGCACGAACAGTTCGATGACTTTTGCTGCGAGAGGGATTAGCCGCGCGGTCTGAGGCACTGCAGTCATGGACTGTGCGGCTAGTCCCGGCGCAGGTTCCAGTCCTCCCTTGAGCATTGGTGTGTGTGTTTGTCCTTAGGATGATTTAAGTTAAGTAGTGTGTAAGCTTAGGGACTGATTACCTTAGCAGTTAAGTCCCATAAGATTTCACACACTTTTGAACATTTCTTAGACGTTTGCAGCAGCATGGACTATCAGCTCTGAAACCGTGGCTGCGGTTACCCTTGATAACGAATCACAGACAGGAGCGCCTGCGATGGTGAACTCAACGACGAACCTGGGTACACGAATGACGTCATTTTTTCGGAGGAATCCAGGTTCTGTTAACATCATCATTTGGCGAGATCGCGGTGAACGCACATTGGAAGAGTGTATTCATCTCGCGATACTGGCGTATCACCCGGCGTGATCGTGTGGGGTGTCATTGGACACACGTCTCGGTCACCTCTTGTTGGCATTGACGGCACTTTGAACAGTGGACATTACATTTCAGATGTGTTACGAGCCGTGGCTCTACCCGTCATTCGATGCCTGCGAAACGCTACATTTCAGCAAGATAAATCACGAACGCATGTTGCAATTCCTGTACGGTCCTAAAATGTTCGACTGCTGCCCTGGCCAGCACATTCTCCCGATATCTCACCAATCGAAAGACTCTGGTCAATGGTGGCCAAGCAACTGGCTCGTCACAGTACGCCAGTCATTACTCTTGATGAACGGTGGTATCGTGTTGAAGCTGCATGGGCAGCTGTACCTGTACACACCATCCAAGCTCTGTTCGCCCCACTGTCTCTGGCGTATCAAGGCCGTTATTACGGCCAGAGGTGGTTGTTCTGGGTTCTGGGGTTCTGATATCTCACAATCTGTGCACGAAAATTCCGTGAAAATGTAAACACGTGTAAGTTCTAGTTTAATATATTTGTCAAATGAATACCCGTTTATCATCTGAATTCCTTCTTTCTGTAGAAATTTTAATGGCCAGTAGTGTACATTGATGGGGAATTCCATTTCGGAAATCGTTAACGAATTCAATATTTCGATATCCGTAGTGTCAAAAGTGTGTCGCATATACCAGATTTCGAGCATTACCTCTCACCACGGATAACGTAGTCTACGAAAGCCTTCACTTAACCCCTGAGAGCATCTGCGTTTGAGTAGAGTTGTCAGTGCTAACAGACAAGAAACACTGAGTGAAATAACTGCAGAAATCAGTGTGGGACATGCGTATCTGTTAGCACATTGCGGCGAAATCTGTTAAAGCGCTATGGAAACAGACGACCGTCGAGTGTGCCTTTGGCAACACGAAATCGCCTGCAGCGCCTCTGCTGAGCTCGTGGCCATATCGGTTCTTCTCTAGACGACTGAAAACCAGTGGCCTGGGCAGATGACTCCCGATTTCAGTTGGTAAAAGCTGATGATGGTGTTAGAGTGTGGTTCTAACCCGACGAAGCCATGGTCCTATGTTTTCAATAAGGCACTGTGCAATCTGGGCTGTGTTTACATGAAGTGGACACGGTCGTCGGTTAGGTTCGGCTACTTCGAGACGATTTTTGCAGCCATTCATGGATTTCATGTTCCTAAAGAACTATGGGACTTTTATGAATGATAATACTTGTCGTCGGGCCACAATTGTTAACGGTTAGTTTGAAGAAGATTCTGGACAGTTCGAGCGAACGATTTGGTCAGTCAAATCGCCCGACGTGAATCCCACTGATTTATGGTACATAATATAGAGGTCAGTTCGTGCACAAAATTCTGCACCCGCAACAGCTTCGCAGTTATTTACAGCTAAGTAGCAGCATGCCACTGTATTTCTGCAGGAGACTTCAAACTACTTGTCGATTCCGTGCCACGTCGACTTGTTACACCCCCCCTGGCAAAGTGAGGTAACGCTTATATTAAAATTTAGCTACTCAGAAAGGTCCAGATTAACTTGTAATAATGGCATGTCAGCGAATTTTGCTAATGTGTTAATGCGGAACTGGTTTACGCTGAAAAGAATTAGATGGAATTTTCTGCATCACGTCCAAGTCTGGAACTGCAGAGCACCTGGACAGTGCCTCTGGTGCTCAAATTGAACAAACTGTGCAAGCGGCGATTAATTATAAAGTGAACATTATGTATTTATCAGATTTTTGACCTTTAATGCCGACATCCTATTCCTAAGCTATTATAATATGTGGAAACATTTCAGTCACTTTTATTACATTAAAAGAGCCCGGTATACAACTGATGGACTAACTTGGAACTAATTTTTTCCAGTTAGAACCCTCATTAACGAATTGTAATATCCACCAAGTTTCTCTGCCATACGATATTTACAGCCCACACTGTAACTCTGTAAGTGGCTGCACTTTACAACCATACAGTAAATCAATGCGCCGACGGGCTTGCCGCAGTGGTAATACGGTTGCCATGAGATGTACGAAGTTAAGTGCTGTCGGGATGGGCTAGAACTTGGATGGGTGATCATCTACGCAGCCGAGCCCTGTTGGCAAGCAGGCTGTACTCAGCCCTCGTGAGGCAAACTGGAGAGTCAACAAAATTAAAACTACGGGTACCACAATCTTCTTCATCTATAGTTTCACCTGACGTGTTACTTAACAGACAGTTTTTCAGTACTCATGATTGGTAGTATGAACACCTTGAGTACATAGCAAAACTATACATGCTTTTTAGTCTCGTTTGTGAACCACACTGAGATGGGTTTTCTACGGACTACTCAGTTCTCCTTTGTCACGAGATCACTAAACGCCTGCTTTCTTCACGAGGATACTTCACGACATACCAGTTTTCTAATGAACTCTTGTTTCTCATCGTTCCTGGCCTGTATCCCATATCTTCACGGGGACGCCACGTTTATTTTCGGATTTCGCAATTTTTTCAAGGTTGGTAGTACAAAGTTGGTAGATGCCCTTCCTGTCACCAACCCCAGTCACCCCTACGGTTGTGTTCCCGAACTGTCTGCGTCCAGTGTTATCCCATTTGAAAGTGTGTGAAAATTTTCTCAGTGTTTGCGTGTCTTATAACTAAGGCCTTCTTTGTCGACCTCAGACACTCTCTGATCTAGTTTCCATGCGGCAAAGAAAAGGGACGCACTTGCAATGTCAGGAATATACCGTATAAAACGTGGACGAAGAAAATCCTATGTTGGGGTGAAAGGACGATTAATCAACACCAGGATCACCGAATATAAGCAGCGTTGCAGGTTTAAGGCACGGGGAGAGTTCGGCCGTGGCTGATCACGTGGTGTGTGAGACCCACCACAACAAAGTTAAATTCGCTGACACTGAAGTTCTTGCAATAGAGAAGAACTGGCGCACCCGTTTGTTCAGGGAAGCTATAAAACTATACAAAGATGACAATAGCTTCGAAAACAAGGAAGAAACCCTCAAGGTGAACAGATCCTGGACTAGAACGTAAGTTGCAGTTTGCAAGGGGAGAACCTCAGAGGTAATGAGCAACGACAAGTTATTCGACTCTGTCGCGCCAGATACGTATGCTCGAAATACTCCAGTCCACCTCCTGTAACGGAGTGTGAAGCTTTGACAAAGCCGGCCACTTGTACTGGCGAAACGTCATAAAAATCATCAAACAAACGTTGGCCAAGGAACCTAAGATAGAATTCAACTGAAAATTTGTCAAATTACAGCCATAAGTACTAACGTCGCTTGTTAGAAAAAATTAAATGTCAGGAAATTAGTTAACGAAATGGTGAAGTAGTGGAGAATCCATAACTCTGAGTCAAAGCTATCTCAGCAGATATCTTTGGTGGGTGATGTCCTGACAATCAAATTAACTTACCTGAACCAATAAAGGAAAAATCATGATAAAAATTTGGCCTTGTCCAACTCATGATAAATTGTATGCAAGCAAGCAATGCAGCGACAGAATTACTTGAATATCTTCACACTTTTAGATGAATCTTTACCAAACAAATTTCTCAAAAGGAACGTTTATGTAATCTACTAGTTATTTCCAGACCGGTACGCAATGTCACCAAGGACTAATAAGCAACACCGAACGAGGGAGCGCAGTGGTTAGCACACTGGACTGGCATTCGGGCGGACGACGGTTCAATCCCGCGTCCGGCCTTCCTGATTTAGGTTTTCCGTGATTTCCCTAAATCGCTCCAGGCAAATGCCGGGAAGGTTCCTTTGAAAGCGCATGGCCGACTTCCTTCCTCTTCGTTCTCTAATCCAATGAGACCGATAACCTCGCTGTCTGGTCTTCTCCCCCAAAAATAACAACAACTAATAAGCAAGCAGTACAATCAAACATGACGCAAACACGATCTTAGCGCTGGGCAAACAATGAGAGCTGTGACGCTAAAGATTACAGTTCCAACATTTGGCTGGCCAGAAGAGGTGCTGGACACTAATGAATATAAGGATCGCAGTAAGCCGGCCGTAGTGGCCGAGCGGGTCTAGGCACTTCAGTCTGGAAACCGCGCGACCGCAACGGTAGCAGGTTCGAATCCTGTCCTGGGCATGGATGTGTGTGACGTCTTTAGGTTAGTTAGGTTTAAGTAGTTCTAAGTACTAGGGGCTGATGACCTCAGATGTTGAGTCCCATAGTGCTCAGAGCCATTTGACCATTTGATTGTAGTATCAAAATTACACAACTCTCGTATCAACAGAAATATTCAATATTTGACCAATCTGAGAAGCCCCGTGGGCGTAATCAATATAATGAAATGGAAAAATAATAAAATACCATTTAACAAATCGAGTGTTACATCACTATCAAAACTATTACTTTGAAACGAAACTACAATCAGTGAAAACTTAGGAGTAGGTACGGCAGGCCAGGTCAGAGTAAGGTAGTTCAGAATAACTCGCGCTACTGTTTAGATTAACGCCCGATTGCTACGAGACAGAAACTCAAATTATACTACTGCACATTAAAATTGCTACTGACAGACAGGAAAAAGATGCTGTGATATGCAAATGATTAGCTTTTCAGAGCATTTACACAAGACTGGCGCCGGTGGCGACACCTACAACGTGCTGACATGAGGAAAGTTTCCAACCGATTTCTCATACGCAAACAGCAGTTGACCGGCGTTGCCTGGTGAAACGTTGTTGTGATGCCCCCCGTGTAAAGAGGAGAAAAACTTATCACCATGTTTCCGACTTTGATAAACGTTGGATTGTAGCCTATGGCGATTGCGGTTTATCGTATCGCGACATTGCTGTTCGCGTTGGACTGTTAGCAGAATATGGAATCGGTGCGTTCAGGAGGGTAATACGGAACTCCGTGCTGGATCCCAACGGCCTCCTATCACTAGCAGTCTTGATGACAGGCATCTAATCCGACTGGCTGTAACGGATCGTGCAGCCACGTCTCGATCTCTGAGTCAACAGATGGGGACGTTTCCAAGACAACAACCATCTGCACGAACAGTTCGACGACGTCTGCAGCAGTATGCACTATCAGCTCGGAGACCATGACTGCGGTTACCCCTCACGCTGCATCACAGACAGGAGCTCCTGCGATGGTGTACTCAACGACGAACCTGGGTGCACGAATGGCAAAACAGTTATTTTCTCGGATGAATCCAGGTTCTGTTTACAGCAATATGATGGTCGCATCCGTGTTTCGCGACATCGCGGTGAACGCACATTGGAAGCGTGTATTCGTTATCGCCATACTGGCGTATCACCCGGCGTGATGGCATGGGGTGCCGTTGGTTACACGTCTCGGTCACCTCTTGTTCGCAATGACGGCACTTCGAACTGTAGACGTTACATTTCTGATGTGTTACGACCCGTGGCTCTACTTTTCATTCGATGCCTGCGAAACCCTACATTTCAGCAGCACAATGCACGACCGCATGTTGCACGTCCTGTACGAGCCTTTGTGGATACAGAGGATGTTTGACTGCTGCCCTGGCCAGCATATTCTCCAGATCTCCCGCCAACTGGAAAAGTCTGGTCAGTGGTGGACGAGGAACTGGCGCGTCACAATACGCCAGTCACTACTCTTGATGAACTGTGGTATCGTGTTGAAGCTGCATGGACAGCTGTACCTGTACACGCCATACAAGCTCTGTTTGACGCAATTCCCAGGCTTATCAAGGCCGTTATTACGGCCAGAGGTGGTTGTTCTGGATACTGATTTCTCAGGATCTATGCACCCACATTGGGTGAAAATGTAATCACATGTCAGTTCTAGTATAATATATTTGTCTAACCAATACCCGTTTATCATCTGCATTTCTTCTTGGTGTAGCAATTTAAATTCCCAATAGTGTAGGTGGGGTACCGCAGCAAGACAGGAGGCCGCAACGTCTCAGAGCTTATGGTGAGACGGGAGCGGCGCGACGTCCGCGAGATCGTACACAGCCGACGTGGACAGGGCACGCCCTATGAACCGGCGGGGAACAGGTAACAGTTCTGTGACAGCGCCTCCTATAGCTACGAACAGCAAGGAAGCCCGAGAGCAAACAAGCAAACATATACGTGCGTAATAGTCATAGACCACATGAAAATGCTCGACCAAGATAAGAAACTCAATGCGAGTTTGGTTCCAAGACTAACCAAACCTTACGTAGTACAACAAGAGCATTAAAATAAGAATTACTGAAATGATTAACGGGTTAATCTCACAATAAAATATAACCAGTTAACGTAATAACCGAAAAATCACAGGGTATTCAACACATTAACTTAAAATATAACAGACGAATCTTGAGAGCTAACACTCAGACAACTACAATATTAATTATATTTAAAACAATAAATATTAATTCTTCCCCATGAACCATAGTCATTGCCGTTGGTGAGGAGGAGTGCGTGCCTCAGCTATACAGACGGCAGTACCGTAGGTGCAACCACAACGGAGGGGTATCTGTTGAGAGGCCAGTCAAACGTGTGGTTCCTGAAGAGGGGCAGCAGCCTTTTCAGTAGTTGCAGGGGCAACAGTCTGGACGATTGACTGGTCTGGTCTTTTAACATTTACCAAAACAGACTTGCTGTGCTGGTACTACCAAAGACTGAAAATAACGGGGGGCTACAGCCATAACTTTTCCCGAGGGCATGCAGCTTTACTGTATGGATAAAGCATGATGGCGTCCACATGGGCAAAATATTCCGGAGGTAAAATAGTCCCCCATTCGGATCTCCGGCCAAAAACTATCACTTATCAGTACAAACAAAAGTGGCGTTCCACGGATCGGAGCGTGGAACGTCAGATCCCTTAATTGGACAGGTAGGTTAGAAAATTTAAAAAGGGAAATGGACAAGTTGAAATTAGATATAGTAGGAATTAGATAGTAGGAATAGTTCGGTGGTAAGAGCAACAAGACTTCTGGTCAGATGAATACAGGATTATTCATGCAGAATCAAATAGGGCTAATGCTGGTTTAATAACTAATCAAAAAATAGGAGTGCGGGTAAGCTACAAGAAACAGCATAGTGAACGCGTTATTGTGGCCACGACGGACACGAAGTTCATGCCTACTACAGTAGTACATGTCTATATCCCAATTAGCTCCGAAGATGACGAAGAGATTGAAGAAATGTATGATGAGATAAAAGAAATCATTCAGAGAGTGAGGTAAGACAAAAATTTTATAGTCATGAGTGACTGGATTTCGATAGTAGGAAAAGGAAGAGAAGAAAACGTAGTAGGTGAATATGGAAGGGGGGTAAGGAATGAAAGAGGAAGCCGCCTGGTAGAATTTTGCACAGAGCATAAGTTAATCATAGCTAACACTTGGATCAAGAATTACGAAAGAAGACTGTATACGTGGAAGTGGCCTGGAGCCATTGGAAGATTTCAGATACATTATATAATGGTAAGACAGAGACGTAGCAACCAGGCTTTAAATTTTAAGACATTTCCAGGGGCGGATGTGGAATCTGACCGCAATTTAATGATTATGAACTGTGGACTAAAACTAAAGAAACTGCAAAACGGTAGGGATTTAAGGAGATGGAGCCTGGGTAAATTGAAAGAACAAGACGCTGTAGAGAGTTTCAGAGAGAGCATTAGGAAACGATTATCAAGAACGGGCAAAGAAATACAGTAGATGAAAAATGGATAGCTTTGACAGATGAAATAGTGAATGCAACAGAGGATCAAGTAGGCAAAAAGACGAGGGATAGTAGAAATCCTTGGCTAACAGAAGAGACATTGAATTTAATTGATGAAAGGAGAAACTATAAAAAAGGCAGTAAATGAAGAAGACAAAGAGAAATACAGACGTCTCAAAAATGAGATGGACAGGAAGTGCAAAACGGCTTAGCAGGTATGGCTACAGCATGGATGTAAGGATGTAGAGGCATGTCTCACTAGGGGTAAGTTAGCTACTGAAAATTAAAGAGACCTTTGTAGAAAAGAGAACCACTTGTATGAATACAAAGAGCTCAGATGGAAACCCAGTTCTAAGCAAATAAGGGGAACCAGAAAGGTGGAAGGGCAATATTATGCAAAAGGAACAGGACGCAGATGAAGGTGAAATGGGAAATATGATACTACGGGGCGTGTGTGACAGAACACTGAAAGACCTGAGTCGAAACAAGGCACCGGGAGTAAACAACATTCCATTAGAACTACTGGTAGGCTCTTCCATCTGGTGAGCAAGACGTGTGAGACAGGCGAAATACCCACGTACTTCAAGAAGAATATAATAATTCCAAAGCAGGTGCCGACAGATATGAAAATTACCGAAGTATTAGTTTAATAGGTCACGGCTAAAAATTACTAACACGAATTCTTTACAGACGAATGGAAAAACTGCTAGAAGCCTATCTTTGCGAAGATCAGTTTTGATTCCGTAGAAATGTAGGAACATGTGGGGCAATAGTGACACTTATTTTACAAGATAGATTAAGGAAAGTTAAACCTACATTACTAGCATTTGTGGGCTTAGAGAAAACGTTTAACAATGTTGACTGGAATACTCACTTTCAGATTCCGAAGGTGGCAGGAGTAAAACGAAGGGAGCGAAAGGCTACTTACAGTTTAACGGAAACCAGACGGCAGGGGCATGAATGGGAAGAAGTGGTTGGGAAGGGAGTGAGACAGGGTTGTACCCTATCCCCGATGTTGTTCAGTCTGTATATTGAGCAAGCAGTAAAGGAAAAAAAAAGGAAAAATTCGGAGTAGGTATTAAAATTCATGGAGAAGAAATAAAAACTTTGAGGTTCACCGATGCCATTGTAATTCTGTCGGAGAAAGCAAAGGACTTTGGAAGAGCAGTTGAAGGAATGAACTATGTCTGGAAAGGCGGATGTAACATGAACATCAACTGAGGCACCATGAGGATGATGGAATGTAGTCGAATTAAGTCGGGTGATACTGAAGGAATTAGATTAGGAAACGATACACTTAAAGTAGTAGATGAGTTTTGCTATTTGGGGAACAAAACAAATGACGATGGCCGAAGTAGGGAGGATGTAAAACGTAGACTCACAATGGTAAGGAAAGTGTTTCTGAATAAGGGACCTGGTTAATGTCGTGTGTAGCTTTCACTATCAGGAAGTCTTTTCTGAAAGTATTTTTATCGAGTATAACCATGTACGGAAAGAAACATGGACGTTAAATAGGTTAGACAAGGAGAGAATTGAGGGTTTCAAATGTGGTGCTGCAAAAGAATGCTAAAGATTAGATGGATAGATCACGTAACTATTGAGGAGGTACTGAACAGAATTGGGGAGATGAGAAGTTTGTGGCACAACTTGAGTGGAAGAAGGGATCGCTTGACCTGTTCTGAGGCTTCAAGGGGTCACAAATTTGGTATTGGAGGGCAGCGTGGAGGGTAAAAGCCGTAGAGGAAGACCAAGAGATGAATATATTAAGCAGATCAAAAGGATGTAAGTCTCAGTAGGTACTTCGAGATGAAGAAACATACACAGGGTAGGATAGCACGGAGAGGTGCATCAAACCAGTCTCTGGACTGAAGACCACAACAACAACAGATATTAATTTTCTTGAAAATGGCCAAAATCTTACCAGAGTTATGGAACTTAATGACCCGAAAGAGGAAAGATTCACTGGGCCTCCAGAGTTTTCTTATCACGGCCGTGGGGCAGTTTCATACTCGTATATCACTCACAGAGGCTCAGACCATTGTACACCCGTGACCGCCGTGAACCGCTCGCTGTACAACACATGCGCCTCTTACCTCTCTCCCGGGTTATGAATTTTAAAATTTCTTTTCATTGAACCTTGTTCAGTATCTGCTTATCTTGTTATTCAGGCCTGAAGGTAATTATATCGTATGTTCTAGGCCGCCATGTGTACTACTGACCAATGAGGTCGAGATTGAGTCTAATTTGTACTGGACGTTTCTGCTTCCCTGAGTATTGCAACGACTATAAAATAGCTTACGGTCATAGAAAGAAAACGCTACCGGCCAAGTCAATCTTGCCTCATTTCGGTAACTAGGTTCCATGTTGTTGTTGTGGCCTTCAGTCCTGACACTGGTTTGATGCAGCTCTCCATGCCACTCTATCCTGTGCAAGCTTCTTCATCTCCCAGTACCTACTGCAACCTACATCCTTCTGAATCTGCTTAGTGTATTCATCTCTTGGCCTCCCTCTACGATTTTTACCCTCCACGCTGCCCTCCAATACTAAATTGGTGATCCCTTGATGCCTCATAACATGTCCTATCAACCGATCCCTTCTTCTAGTCAAGTTGTGCCACAAACTTCTCTTCTCCCCAATCCTATTCAATTCTTCCTCATTAGTTATGTGATCTACCCATCTAATCTTCAGCATTCTTCTGTAGCACCACATTTCGAAAGCTTCTATTCTCCTCTTGTCTAAACTATTTATCGTCCATGCTTCACTTCCATATATGGCTACACTCCACACAAATACTTTCAGAAACGACTTCCTGACACTTAAATCTATACTCGATGTTAACAAATTTCACTTCTTCAGAAACGCTTTCCTTGCCTTTGCCAGTCTACATTATATATCCTCTCTACTTCGGCCATCATCAGTTATTTTGCTCCCCAAGTAAGAAAACTCCTTTACTACTTTATGTGTATCATTTCCTAATCTAATTCCCTTAGCATCACCCATCTTAATTCGACTACATTCCATTATCCTCGTTTTGCTTGTGTTGATGTTCATCTTATATACTCCTCTCAAGACACTGTCCATTCCACTCAACTGCTCTTCCAAGTCCTTTGCTGTCTCTGACAGAATTACAATGTCATCAGCGAAGCTCAAAGTTTTTATTTCTTCTCCATGGATTTTAATACCTACTCCGAGTTTTTCTTTTGTTTCCTTTACTGCTTGCTCAATATACAGATTGAATAACATCGGGGAGATGCTACAACCCTGTCTTACTCCCTTCCCAATTACTGCTTCCCTTTCATGCCCCTCGACTCTTATAACTGCCATCTGGTTTCTGTACAAATTGTAAATAGCCTTTCGCTCGCTGTATTTTACCCCTGCCACCTTCAGAATTTCATAGAGAGTATTCCAGTCAACATTGTCAAAAGCTTTATCTAAGTCTACAAATACTAGAAACGTGGGTTTGCCTTTCCTTAATCTTTCTTCTAAGATAAGTCGTAAGGTCAGTATTGCCTCACGTGTTCCATTATTTCTACGGAATCCAAACTGATCTCCCCCGAGGTCGGCTTCTACTAGATTTTCCATTCGTCTGTAAAGAATTCGTATTAGTATTTTGCAGCTATGGCTTATTAAACAAATTGTTCGGTAATTTTCGCATCTGTCAACACCTGCTTTCTTTGGGATTGGAATTATTATATTATTCTTGAAGTGTGAGGGTATATCGCCTGTTTCATACATCTTGCTCACCAGTTGGTAGAGTTTTGTCAGAACTGGCTCTCCCAAGGCCGTCAGTAGTTCCAATGGAATGTTGTCTACTCCGGGGGCCTTGTTTCGACTCAGGTCTTTCAGTGCTCTGTCAAACTCTTCACGCAGTATCGTATCTCCCATTTCATCTTCATCTACATCCGCTTCCCTTTCAATAATATTGTCCTCAAGTAGATCGCCCTTCTATAGACCCTCTACATACTCCTTCCACCTTTCTGCTTTCCCCTCTTTGTTTAGAACTGGGTTTCCATCTGAGCTCTTGATATTTATACAAGTGGTTCTCTTTTCTCCAAAGGTCTCATTCATTTTCCTGTAGGCAGTATCTATCTTACCCCTAGTGAGATAAGCCTCCACATCCCTACATTTGTCCTCTAGCCATCCCTGCTTAGCCATTTTGCATTTCCTGTCGATCTCATTTTTGAGACGTTTGTACTCCTTTTTGCCTGCTTCATTTACTGCATTTTTGTATTTTTTCCTCTCATCAATTAAATTCCATATTTCGTCTGTTACCCAAGGATTTCCACTAGCCCTCGTCTTTTTACCTACTTTATCCTCTGCTGCCTTCACTACTTCATCCCTCAAAGCTACCCATTCTTCTTCTACTGTATTTCTTTCCCCCATTCCTGTCAATTGTTCCCTTATGCTCTCCCTGAAACTCTGTACAACGTCTGGTTCTTTCAACTTATCCCACCTCCTTCAATTCCCACCTTTTTGCAGTTTCTTCAGTTTTAATCTACAGATCATAACCAATAGATTGTGGTCAGAGTCCACATCTGCCCCTGGAAATGTCTTACAGTTTAAAACCTGGTTCCTAAAGTACCATAACCTTTGTAAAATCTTTTCCTCCTTTCAAGAAAAGAAACATTTATTATTTTGAATATAATTACTATTGTAGTTGTTTGAGTGTTAGCTCTCAAGATTTGCCTGTTACTCACATCACTTCCATAGAATGCCAAAAATGAGCTAGAAATGTTATTCAGTACAGGAAATGTAGCGACAGAGTAAGAAAAGGTATGCTGAAATAACCTATTAACGCTAGGCTGAAAGCAGTTGGAAAGTGACAAACTATTTAAAAAAAGCAATAGAGTAATTGCAAATACTATGCATTCAGAAGTAGACAGCGTGAGCTGACAGTTGAAACTTCTGCCTTGTCCCACGTGACGTACGTGTAAAGCCAAGGTGCAGCCACGCTATCGACCTGAATATGGGGCGCGGCAGCTTTATTGGAGGCCTCGAATCCCGGGTCTGCTCAATTTTCTGGCGCTACTCCTCTCACCGCGCCATTCATGAAAACTAATAAAGACGATTGTCAGCCCTGTGACGCCCTCAGTCTCCGGTTCTCCTGCTCTCATTACTCCACATAATTCTTCGGGCCCTGTCAGCAACCAGCAGAGCCCAAGTGAATTCAGTCTCTTGACAGGGATGGAATGATAGACATGTCAGATCTTCCTCCGAGAGAATTACGTTTGTACCTGCTTCCAAATCATGTAAATAGAAGATAGCTACTAGCGTGGTTCACACCGGTGGTGTGATATGCACTGACAGCGCTCTTTTACTTTGTCTTCCATTCGTTTCATGGTTTGTGCTCATCATCATGGAAACAAATACATAAAAAGTCTCCTCAGCGGTGGCAACAATGAACAAAAATCTCTGGACACTGTTGGAAACTACTCTAGAACGTATACAATTGGTTTCGCGACTTCGTTTTGTTCATAGGTAAGCGGTAACAGCTACCAGGTAGATATCTGGTTTGGCGGCGTTCTATTGTACAGAGCGTTTTGTTGATGTCAAAATATTACAAGACGGGTTGAATTTACTCATCTTTTACAAAAGATTGGGCGCTGATGCTGTCTACTATCTTTCAACATGATATCAGACCTATTTTCCGAGTTTCGTCCGTACGCTTCATACGTAATTTATAAACGGCACAGTGGCAGCCACTTTTTTTTTTGGGGTGCTTGTACGACATAAAATGCTACGAATTCGCAAAATCGTGTAAAAGGTCGTATAACTTGTAGGATATGCGTTGGAATCAAAATACAGATTTGAGATGGAAACAAATACATAAAAAAGCACCCAGCGGTGGACAAATACATAAAAATGCGCCCAGCGGTGGTTTTATGTCAGTGGTAGCGTATTTCGCAGCTTCCTGGTAGCGTCCTTGTAGCCAAAATTGCTTTCCTGCTACATTACTCTAGCCGGTTTTGTTAAGTAGTAAAAAAGGGCATGTTTCGACTAAGGGCTAGTTCTGCCTTCGGATACCAGCAGTACGAACTGTTGGCGTATCTCTTTCCCGGCAGGTTATTTCAGGTGCCAAACAGCTTAAGAGCAGAGGAAGAAACGCCACTGTTTCTTCCTCTGCTCTTAAGCTGTTTGGCACCTGAAATAACCTATACAGTTCCATTTAGTATACACTTCTGACGTCGTCAGCTTGGAGCGATCGGTGGTACTATTGACACTGATAAATTTTCAGCTTCTAATGTAGCTTAAATCATTTACTCATATAGACGGGCGGTTTCGGCAATTGTCTGTTGTCATCTTCTGATCTACTCTTCTGTGTAAACATAGATCCGAAGATGGCAACAGTGAACTGCCGAAACCAATCATTTATGTGAATAGATGATTTTACCGATCTTGGCTGTTGATAATTTATTCGGCTTTCGCCGGCCGGAGTGGCCGAGCGGTTCTAGGCACTACAGTCTGGAACAGCGCTACCACTACGGTCGCAGGTTCGAATCCTGCCTCGGGCATGGATGTTTGTGATGTCCTTAGGTTATTTAGGTTTAAGTAGTTCTAAGTTCTAGGGGGCTGATAACCTAATAAGTTAAGTCCCATAGTGCTCAGAGCCATTTTTTTATTCAGCGTTCAATTTGATTTAGGATGTAAATTTCGATTTTACAATTCGTTAACTATTTCCTGTATATCAAAATTTGCTAGAAACACGCTTTCTTCCCAAAGGTAGCGATTTTCTTGGATATATTTTAATCTGATTTGACATCACCAGACTACCAAGTTAGCCACCACCTATGCAATAACAAGAGGGTGTCTGCTGTTCGAGAGAAATCGTGTCAACAATATTGAATGACATTATGATCATTTTGAACGGAATCGAAACAAATTACGACTATGACACTTAAATCAGCATCCTTTCCATGTCATCAGAGAAACACGATTTTTAACTGCTATTATGATGTTGGTATGCAATCCGAGTTACGATGTTAGTACTTGTATCATATTTATTTGACTTCGTTTGCTTATAATACATCGCCTGACGAAAAAAAGTGGAGTGCGCAGCAGGCCTCGTCCGATGTCTGTCTAACTTTGTACACGTACAAACCATCGGCGGGAATGAAGTTGATGCAGAATTTCAATTCTCTTTCTACATCTACATCTACATGACTACTCTGCAATTCACATTTAAGTGCTTGGCAGAGGGTTCATCGAACCACAATCATAATATCTCTCTACTATTCCACTCCCGAACAGCGAGCGGGAAAAACGAACACCTAAACCTTTCTGTTCGAGCTCTGATTTCTCTTATTTTATTATGATGATCATTCCTACCTATGTAGGTTGGGCTCAACAAAATATTTTCGCATTCGGAAGAGAAAGTTGGTGACTGAAATTTCGTAAAAAGGTCTCGCCGCGACGAAAAACGTCTATGCTGTAATGACTTCCATCCCAACTCGTGTATCATATCTGCCACACTCTCTCCCCTATAACGCGATAATACAAATTGAGCGTCTCTACATGGCCACTGGCGGAATCGTGCTACGTCCAGATTTTTAGCGCACTCGGATATGACAGTAGTCCGAGGTTGGGTTACGTGGGAACCTGAGGGCAGGCATACTTATCAGTGATTCGGCCTACCAAGTCTGACCACCGCAAGGGAGGATCATCGTACACTGACTTCATAGGAAACCCTTAAGATTTGTGTCTGCCATTCGAGAACAAGTAATGGACTCCCACAACTCCGTGTGTCATCCCACACTTCTGGTATATTACTAGCTGCAGCCAGGCTAACGACTTACGACTGCATTTAGATTGTTATCGTGATAGGATAGAAAGGGCTACCGATGAATGGCTTCGCAATGTGTTCAACTGTGAATACTGGTTCTGCAATAGTGTGTGTGATAACTGTCAGATAGTACGGCGGCTCCGTGGGGAGAGGTCCCAATCTACCAATGTTTTAGGGTGTCATAGCGGCGTTGCTCCTGATGTTATGGTGTGGGGAGTTATCGGGCATAACTTCAGAACACAGCTGATTGAAGTACCTCTGATGGTACAACAGTACATCACCTCTTACGTCTCATGTGACAGTTTGTGGTTCAAACGGCTCTGAGCACTATGCGACGTAACATCTGAAGTCATCATTCCCCTAGATCTTAGAGCTACTTAAACCTAACTAACGTAAGGACATCACACACATCCATGCCCGAGGCAGGATTCGAACCTGCGACAGTATCGGTCCTGCGGTTCCAGACTGTAGGGCCCAGAACCGGCCGGCCAGTATTGTGGTGATGTCCATTATAATTATCCCGGCTGTTATGCCGTGGTCGGTTGATGAATTCTGTGTTAATTCCCAACATTTCGTCCCCGCCTGCGGGAGACGTCTTCAAGGGCGTCTGTAGCTCGATGGAAGGTCCAACACACCCACTGGCTCGCTACTGACTGCCGCTAAATTCCGTGTCCGAGCGCTCCCGTGCCGCAGTGAGACGTCACGTATTTTGAAAACGTCAGCGCAATTGGCCCCTGTCCGTTGCCGTTACCATCACCTAGTAGTGGACGGGTGGTCCACATCTTCTTTAACACCGGCATCCATATACCGTTTAATTTCACGCCCTCCTCCTTACAATTGAAATAATTACGGTGTTTAGCGATTTTGATTGCCGCCCTGTAGAGCCTTTCGTAATATCCGCTTGTGGCCGCTAGTACTTGCGTCTCCTCGAAACAAATATGGTGGCTCCCTGGCTGGAAAGCATGCTCCGCTACAGCTGATCGTTCCTTTCTCCTCTTCTACAATTGCCCTTGTGCTCTTCCAAACTTTTTGAAACCGTTCTTTTGGTGGTACCCACATAAACATCTCCACAGCTGCATGGGATCCTATACACACAAGCTTTTTCCAATTGATTGCGAGCGTCCTTGGCAGGCTTAAGGTATTCCTGTATCTTCCTGGTGGGCTTGTAAATCACGGTAATATTCCGCTTTGTCAAGATCCTCCCTATTCTTTCCGTTACATTTTTAACAAACGGCAGGAAAACCTTAGATTCTGTAGTATCCTGTATGTCACTATGATTTCTGCGTGGCTGTCTCAACGCAAGTTGTATTTCAGGTGACGAATATCCGTTCTTCATCAGTGCGTTGTGGAGAGGTTCCATCTCAGCGTCGAGCAACTCAGGTTCACAAATATTTCTAGCTCTAGCCGCTAACGTCTTGATAACACCCCGCTTCTGTTGTGGGTGGTGGTTAGAATCGCGGTGCATTTTAGTATCAGTATTGTGGTGCCATTTCTAAAGAAGACAGTGCGCGGCCATGTGTCTCTCTGAGCTCTCTGAGTGACGTTCAGGTACTCGCATGGCCAGCAAGATCCCCAGAACTTCCAGTACGACATATTGCGAAAGGATGAATCACTCGCAGCATTCAAGGGTACAATCTGACATGGATTTAGTTCCCTCTTGGAACAGGTAAAGGACCGCCCATTCCTTGACCCACGTAATGGTATGATATTTCGAGGCAGGAGAATGTTAGTCCCCCAGGTATAGAAACATTCACGGTTCTAGTGGCACTCGGTGATAGCAGGAAACGATTTGCTGCACGCAGCGCCAGACATCTTGCGAAGAGGTGCATGTCAGTGTCGAGTTGCTGGAAAAAGAGACAAAGAGGCGAATTCGAAGGAACCAATGTTGTGCAGTCTTTGTTTAGTGGGAAATTTCCTTTTGACTATGTGATACTCCAGTGCCCAGACATTCGCGGGGGTAAAAGGTTGGAGGACAGTAGTCCACACTATAGGTCACTGGATGGAAGGATGTTTGGTCTCCATTAGATTCCGGGGAACACGACACAATAGCAGGCTGTCAAAATCCGTAGTCCTAGGTGGACGCTTATCGGACAGACTGGCATATGTGTAACTGTAGTCGACGCAAAAAGTCGGAACATGAGACGAATGAGACACGATGTGGCCGACGGTCACCGGTGGTGAGATGGCTGTGTGTTAGACATGTCCCTGTCCAGTCCACGGTCTTCTAATGGCACGCTGCCCACATACGGACGTTGACGGAGCCGAGGCCACCGTCCCGTAGCAGCAGCGTAAGTATCTCATTACAGACTTTAACATGGAACCAGCCGTGAGATAATTGCCGAAGGTCGAATGAAGGTTGCTCACAATCGCCGTTGGCGTAGGGAGAACTTGTAATTTAAGAAAAAAACTTTATTGATACAATACAATACAATAATAATTACGCACAATAGCCCGCCACCTAAACCAATTAGTGGGCCTTTAAGTATTACAATGACAAATTCAGTGTATACCGTAGTTGGTGGCTAACACTGTTGCTAAGGTCAAGGTTTATGCATGTTTGTTGACTATTTTTTTTTAAATCTTTGTTTACAAAACCATAATAATTATACAACCCACTTCCATATCTCGTTAGTGGGTCATAATAATTATACAAATAGTACTAAAATTGAAGCTAGTTATAATTTTCAAGTTAGCTACAGTTAGTTTTTCATACAATAGGCATTAAATTTCTAATATCTACGGCTTATATCTATTTATTATCACTAATTCCTATCACCTGAAGCGTCACATGTGTGCCAGTGAAAGATATAAACCTACTTAGGATAGCCAGGCTCATCGAGCTAAACCCGAAGAGCGTGCCCCTGGCACTGGGCAGGTCACGGTGTTGATTCGCTGCTGTTCCCTAGCATAATTTTCCTAAAACTGAGTCCTACAAACTAACTTATCCTACGTCATTTCCGGTGCATGTCCTTATCGGTAGCATTGACCCCCCACTCCCCCAAATCCTGCACGTGGCGGATTCCAACTATGATGGTAAGTCGGCCAGTCCACGCACATGAGGTTTGGGAATAGGGCTCTGGACGCAATCAGTGTCGGTTGTCTTTGTTATTTAGTTCATATCGCTCAAGTATTCTGTTGAAACTTTCCCTGATACCTCGTTGGCCAATGTGTTTAACATTTGTAAAGTGTCCTCACGTCTAGGCAGTTGGTATTTGTCGTGGTTCGGAGGTCTGTCTCGAAGTGTAGTCGCAACGTCATTGAATAGGGGGCACTCGTAAAGTACATGGTCGGGAGTACCCTCTGACACGCCACAGTCAGTCGCTGGTGTAGGCCTCTTCCCAAATCGACATCAGTATATCGGGCAGGGTCCATGGCCAGTGAGAAAATGGATCAGTCCTCGTGTAGGCTCAAAATATTTCTTGTCCAAGCGCTCCCTCACAACTGGTATGAACTGGAATGTTCTACGTCCAGTTTCTTCTACCTCCACAGACTACTGCCAAAGTTCCTCCACTCTTTCCTTATTTCCCTTTTATCCCCCACCCTTACACCCATGATGTCTACAATCTTCACATAATTTTCCTTTTTTGCCCAGTACCAAACCGCTTGTACCCTTGTCTTGATGTCCAGAGGGCAGAGCCCCATTATGACTAATACCCCCCGCACCCACTGGAGATGTTCTGTAGGCCCCCACAGATCTCAGTATCATGCGTCTCTGGACCCTTCTCACTGTCATGTAGGGCACAACCCTCGTGAGCCTGTGCGCCCAGACTCCCGTGCCATAACCCACGACTAAAGTTAGGTTGCTATTATGGTAAAGTTTAATAAGGTGTGGTGGGAGATGGAATCTGTTGTGACCTATTGAGATGAGGTTGTTTAATATATGGAAAGCTCTCTGGGTTACGGTGTCAATGTGTTTCCCGAAGCTCCACCTCTCCTAGGTAGCGTGTCTCACGTCGCCGGAGAACTGGTAAGCTGTTAATTCAGACAGTGGGATTTCTGATTAGATGCCCTTTTAACAGCAGTTATGTGGTTTTGCTGGGTGAGACTATAATTTTAGTCATGTGGCACCCTTTTTGGAGTTTCTCTATGGCTCTCTCAATTTTCGGTTCTATGTCTTCCCGGTTACAGCCGCCGACCACCAGGACGAGGTTATCTGCGTAGGCTATCACCTCTAGCACTTCTTCACTTTGTTGTAAACTGCCTAGTAATGACTCCATGTGGATGTCCTAGAAGAGGGGTCCTAAAACGGATCCTTGGGGGCATCCTTTGCTTTTCTAACTCTCTCTCTAGGGGATGATAGCCAGACCTCCCGATCCCTACAATAGCTCCTCAGGCATCCGTATAGCGGCCCTGGACACTCTTTCTCCCGCAAGCAGGAGAAGAGCGAAGGCCACCACAGGTTGTCGAAAGCGCCACTGATGACCACCATGATGCCAACCACGTACTAGTGCGGGGTCGAGCCACAGACCTCGACCGCCAGGGCGATTGCATCAGATGCTGATCGCCCCGGCCTGAAGCCGAACTGCCTGCTGCTCATCCCACACAACACTCGGTGTGCTGCCAATCTGTCAGCTAGCAATTTCTCCAGTATCTTTCCAAACAGATCTAGGAAGCAAATCGGCATGTATGACTTCACTTCTGCAGGGTCCGTATCAGGTCCTCTCTTTATTATAACTACGTTTCCTGTTTTCCATTTCCTCGGAAACTTCCTTTGCCTGAGGCATTCGTTGTAAACATGAGTAAGTGGAGCAGTCAGCCGGGGGGACAGGAACTGCATCCCCTGCGCCACAATGCCATCCGGCCCATGTGCTTTCCCTCTTTGTACTGATCTTATATGGGCTGCAACCTCCTCCTCAGAGAAGGGGTAGACAGCCGTCTCATTGTTGTATATTTCTTGGTCTTCATTTCTCAGTTGCTGTTGCCCTTCAGTCTCCCCATCCGCACTGTCGTCAGGCAGCATGGTCCAGAGGAGGACCTCCGCAGTCTGCTGCCAAGACTCCGTCATCCAGTCCCCGTGCCTGACTGTCGATAACTCCATGGGAGAGTGGATTGTCTCTCTTACCAGCTTATAGGGGAGCCCCCATGGGTCCATGACTAGCTGGTTTAGTACGTAGTTTTCCCAACTTCGCGTCCTCACCACACGAAGTTCCTTTTGGAAACTCTGCAACATTTGTCGTTCCTGCCAAACGACACTGCGCTGGTAGTGTCTCCTCAGCATTCTGACTGACGCAGTTCTCCTAGTTCGGCAGACCATGGTGACGGAGAGGCCGCCATGGCCTTCCTCCTAGTTGGTACAGCAGCCCTCACCGCTCTGCACTCACCAGTTCCTCCGCTCTCTCGTCCACGTCTATGTCCTGACGCATGTTACCTTCCGGTAATGGAGAAATGTCGCACTCCCTTGCTAGGCACTCTATTTCGCCTAAGGTGAAAGTTTTTAAATTGTGGTCGCTTGTAGTGGCGTTTCCTATAACTCTCCAGTGCTGAATAATATTTGCTGTGTTTGGTGTTACGAGAGTAACGTCTATATTTGTTCCTTGTCCTTCTCCTGCAGCGCAGGTAGGAGGATTGCCAGGCTTGTTGGCCACCACAAGTTGCGATGCTATAGTAAGCACTTCTAATTTTTCACCGTTTACTTCTCTTGTACCACAGGGGGGATTTAGCGTTGATGTCAGCTGTTATCACAACCTTTCTTCCCTGTAGCGCCGTGGTTACTCTCGTTAAATGATCTAGATGCTGTTCTATATTATCTCCGTATTGGAAATACATGTTTATGAGAGTGATAATTCCCACAGGGGATTGCAGCTCCACGACACTACAGTGGCTAGTTGTGAACTGCGAAAGTGTAGTGACCCTCAAAAGTTTGTTCGTAATTATGATTGCCGCTCTCGGTCATCCCCTCTGCTGACTATTTGCCAGGTAGCGGCAGAAAACGAAATTTTCCCAGCTTGGAAGTACGGCTCCTGCAGACAGAGTACATCTAGTCTCCTCTCCTCCACCTCCCTTCGGAGCTCCTGCATCACAAGTCGACTGTTATGAGTATTAAGTTGTCCAATATTTATTTTTGTCATTAAGGAAAGTACGTATGTATTCGGTCATTTGGCCAAGATTTCCTCCAGTCGAACGTAGTTCGTCCATGTGCTAGTACTGATTGTTGGTAAATGTAAAATTTCTCACTTCGTCTTTCGAATACTTTCTTTAGCAGGTCTCGCAAGGCTCCGAAATCAGTGGGGGGATTCACTGATTTTAGTTGAATTCTGTCAACGGCCTCCATAACCGAGAAAGTTACCTTCCTACCCTCTTCATGTCCTACATGGACCGCATGTCGTAAGGCAGCGGTCAGGGTAGTCGGCTGCTCTTATCTCGATAGTTGCATGGTGTACTCTAAGTTGGGGTACACCTTAACTGGTCGACAGGTGGTAGTCTGACTACTGGTGTGCCCTGTGTGGTGGAATTTGTGCTTGAACTTGTCACTATATTTTCCTGAATTGGTTGTTGTTTATCTGTTGATGAACAACATAACGACCTCGTGGACCCGTCTTAAATTTTAACTTAAAACAATTTTTGAATTCTTCCTCATTCAATTCCCCAAAGTTTTGTTGTCTTATTGTTTCGTAAAGTTCTTCATTAGTCATAATCATGGGTACATCGTATAGTGTTACGAGTGGGTTTCTTTTCCTCGGTGGTTCGCATTTGGCCACCGTGTTTAGCTTCTGATTATTCAACAGTTTGTCCTAGTCCTGTTCAGAGGCAACTTCTACAATGACAGAATTCCTACTTGATTTATTCTTTTGATTTCAATTTTATCTTTGACGGGATCTATAGTTTTAGTGAACATTTCTTGGATTTTCTTTACACTGGTGTCCTGACCGGGCAGTGTCCTAAGGAAGACTGCTCTGTATGGTCTCTTTGTTACTTTGTCAATTGTGTCTCTTGTAGTGGCTGGCTTTGTGGGCGCTTGCGCAGCCACGGCCACCAATGTCTTTGCCAGTGGCCTCCTCAATCTGTTGTTTTCTTTTTCCAACTCCTCTACTCTACCTTCAAGTTTTTCGTGGGCAAAGGCCCATGCTGCCAATTCGTTTTTTAATAAAGCAAGTCCAGCTTGACTAATTTTTCCATTTTTGACGTGTTGCTCTATGAGAAACGTGATTCTAGAACGTCTTTGCATTATTGTCTCATTCTCTGCCTGTCCCAGCTCGTCCTGGAGAGAGAGATCAGGCGCAGCAGAAGCCTGTTCAGGCGCACTCGAATCACTCGTTTCGTTTGTAGCCATGATAGTAACGAGGGATGAGGAAGGTGGGAGCCCATCTCTTGCCCCGGACTGGCTCCTCTGGTATGTGGGGGGCAGGGAGGAACTTATGCAGCTCACCCACCGACCTCGCCCCTAGCTCAAGGGCACTCCCGAGCTGCCGGGTTCAACGCACCATCACCAGTGCACTGGTCCCCCTCGGGGGCTCCGTCATCGACAATTTCACGCGACGCTCCTCGCAACTGCACCCCGCACTCCGGAGAGGCGGATGCACCTCTCGCCCTTCACTCCCTACTTGCCCGAGTTTCCACCTCTCGGCCAAGGACCCACTCCTACCCAGGCGATGTCACCACCTCCTGGGTTTGGCAGAACAAGCTCCGGTTACCCAGGGGCGCGGCGAAGCACCCTTGCGGACTCACGCCGCGATCCCACGCCGACAAACGAAGTCGCCGGCATGCAGAGCACCTGCTGGTCTGTGCCCTGCGAACTGAAAAGAACTGATGTTCGGTCCCTCGACACGGCTCCCCCTGTGCCACGCACCCTTCGCTTTAGCATCAGGTTGGGTCGCAGCTCTCCCCTTTGTCGCAAGGCAGAATGCCGAGCCTAACCTCTGGCACCACGGGAAGGCGGAAAGAGCCACTTGGGAAGGAGAGGCTATGAGAGACGCGTCACTTCCCTTGTGAGGACGCCCGCAGCACGCACGACTAGAAGCGATACGCCCCAGTGCGAGACTCCGTGTTTTACGGCACGCTGGTAACGGACAGGGCAGCGTCGAACGCGCCGTCAAGCGACCGACCTCACGCCAGGTTGTTAACTTACTCGATGTGGACCAAGTTTGATGCCACATAACGATTAAGAAACTCAATTCATTGAAGTGTGCCCTGGTGGTACTGGGGGTTCTGGCAGGCGTCGTTACGGACGATAACAGACGACGGAAATTCGTTGCCGCTTTACGTAAGACCGTGGGAATAAAGGTAATGCCCACATACCAGAACGTCCACACAGGCAGCAGGGGTGCCACTTCACCTTCCTGGAGGCCTCGTGGAATGTATATCACAGAAGATTTCGTGACATTCGTGGCCACTCCAGCGGCAGCCCTACAACCTGTTATCAATTTGAGGACTGCGTGAATCTCACAGCTGGAGCGGATGAGGAGAAGGAGGTCATCAGCATATTCTCAACTTCTAAAAGTATGATGGTGAAGGCTGAGGCCAGAGAGGTTGGTTGTCAGGACCCCAATGAGGGTTTCTAGGGCAATGGCATAGAAGAGGGTAGAAAGAGGGCACCCTTGTCATATGGAGCGGCGGATGGGTGCTGGCCATGCTAAACGTCCCTTGACTTGGGCTCGTGCTCTGGCACTGTTGTAAAGTCGCCGGAGGACCTGAATAAAGAGAGGGGGGATGCCCATCCGGGCTGCCACCGAAAACAGGAAAGGGTGGCGCACTTTATCGAAGGCGCTACAGAAATCTATATCAACAACTGCTGCACGGAGTCTGCAGGACGCCGTCTTCACAATTAAGTCGCGGCATTTTCCTGTGGCAGTCTGTATGTTAATCTGCCTCTCGACATCGTTTATTCTGGGGACATGACATCAGGGAGTATTGTCTGCAGACGCATTGCCAGTAAGCGGGCGAAAATCATGTGATCAGCGTTGAGTAGAGTGAGCGACCTCTAACTCATGACTGTCGAACCACAGATGGTTTGTGGGCCAGAATGATGATGCCCTCAACAAGGCAGGTGGGACTGCTTGGTCGGATGTCTTCAGTTCTCGACGCATGTGATGAGGTCCAAGAAGACTTGGTAAAACTACTATAGGAAAGCCGTCAGTGCCAGGCTATCCTGATGACTGCTCCCTTGTCGACTGCGTTGTCGACTTCGTCTCGTGTGACCGCCATGGTCAAACTGTGCCTCCATGTCAGGGAGAGTGCCGGTGATTTGATGCAAAATGGAGTCGTTTGCTTCAGTATCAGCATCTTCCTCCCAGTAAGTACGACGATTGATCACCTGCGGGTCCTGAGGCGTGATCAGAGTGCCGATGATCTGCTGACGATGCGTCGTTCGTCGGACACTATGTGACGCATAGATGGAATTCAGCATGTTAGAGGCGCCGCGTCCGTATCAAATACTCGTAGCCATTTCCAGCATGTCAGCGCATTTATCCTCGCCTGAGTTCTCCGTCGTTCCCACTGGTTGTCTGAGTTTGGTGGGTGAGTCTCCAGATCGCAGAGAATGGCATGATAGAGTTCAACGGTGCTGCAATGCCAGTCGGACAAGTTCTTCCCGTACCTCATCAAAGTCATCTGGATCGCTGGTTTGGCGCAATCCATCCATCATGTCAGTGTCCAGCAGCACCAAGGAAGGAGTTGTTCACAGGCTGCCTGTATCTCGGTGACTTGCTGGTGACAAGTCAGATCCTGCAGGTGAGAAGTATTTAGTTTCCACAGCGCATGGTTGCGCCATACAGATTTGGGCAGAAGGGGGACTGTGAAGATGTAAGTCCAGTGGCCAGTGTTTGGCGTCTCTATCACTGATCTAAGATTCTGTGAGGCATGTATACTGTCTAGACTGTTTGCGAAATGATTGGTAAGAAAGGTATGGTCAGGCCAGTCACCATGTGGGACTTCCCAGGTATCGTGATGTCCCACACCACTATGCGTAGTTCCTGGCATGTAGTACAGTGTGGAAACTGATTTTTGGGGCGCAGATCACAGTCAAAATCAGCTCATAGTATGCAGTTTTCCTACCGTCCTAGAAAAAAGGGGCGATGTCCTGTGAATAAAACTGGGACCGTTCATGTCGTTGGTCACTGAAGTAACACAGATATTAATGAAGCATGTCCCCATGGCAGTGAGTGCCATGCCACGAACTTATAGAATGAAGGCGACACTAGTTACAGCAATCCCACGGTGGACGTAGATGGCCACTCAACGGCCCATAGGAGGACTCGCGTAGGCACTGGCGGTATAGCCATTATATCCCTGAGAAAGTGAATGCCTGCAGGAGGGCGAAATAATTATCAGAAGCGCAGAACATCTTCTGCAGAAGGCGGATTCCACAGCCATAAGCCGAATGCGATGGTCCTCTTCTCGTTAGCGCCACGTGGCCGTCCAGAGCCGGGTGTTATTGCGAACGTACTTTGTCACCAACGCTGCGAGCAGTCACGCACAGTGGCTACATTCCAGTCACGTCTGGAACGCAGAACGAACTACCAGCTTCTTGTGAGTCTGTTACAGAACCCAGTTGAAACTCAGTGAAGTGCTGATAGTGGCGCCTTTGTGGCCTTATAAGGCAGTATTGACCAGCACGTCCAATATTACGACCGTTACCGCGTTTATTTAGAGCAAACCAGATCTGATTTCTCATAGTGGCACAACTAGCGTCACTCTTATGCGACTAGCTCCATATTAGAATGCACATCATCTTTCAGATGTAGGAACGCACCTACCAACTACCGTTCATGTCGCACAACCTTTTCTTGGCGCCGCGCGGGATTAGCCGAGCGGTCAAGGAAGCTGCAGTCATAGACTGTGTGGCTGGTCCTGGCGGGAGGTTCGAGTCCTCCCTCGGGCATGGGTGTGTTTGTCCTTACGTTAATTTAGGTTAGGTAGTGTGTAAGATTTCACACACATTTTATTTTTCTTCTTGGTGCTGCTATTTTTATGGGTCAGTATAATAAAGTATAACACAAATCATTGCACCAAATTTAGGAATGGTAAAGGTTACATTGCTTTTAGCAATACGCGTATTGGTTACGACATAAGCTAATTAGTGATGATAGTTCTTGTGAAATGTACTTTCTCCAACTGATTTACAGATGATTTTTGAAATTCGATCGCTATAGTATTTCTTATTGATGGTCGACATATGTATCACTGTGTGCCTGCATAATGTCACGAGACGCAAAAGGGCAGAGCATATTGCTCCCATGAAATTGGAGAAAGGGGACGGTAGCTACGTATCACCGCGATGTTTCGCTATCGGTAGCCTGGTCTCGTCTGCCGAAACTCAAAGTATCCCGCACAGAGCAGATGGTATGCGCCCTACGCCTGGGAGCTTTCAGATAAAGGAAGCGCCAGCAGGATCGAAGTCTATCAATGTCCGATGCGGGACTATCTGCGTTGAGTCGGAACGTGACCTGTGATTCGATACAGGCGCTGAGTATCAGTTCCGTTGGCTGCGAACAGGAGGAATACAGGGTCCGTACGTGGTCTTACTTTGCGGTTGCGGAATATACTCCACAATGAGTTAGCAGGTAAACAAAAGTTAAACGGCATTAGAGTGCAGAAAGACGTATTCCTATCGCTCCATTACGGTCAGGAGACGCTTAGAATGGTGACAGAGAATGAGACAGAGTCATGTCAAGACTGTCGTAGATGCTAACCGTCCTAGCTGCCGACTGTAATTTTCCGACGAATGTGTGTTCGGTGGCTAAATAGGTGTTAGGCAACAACACAAACGGTTTGGGACTCGAAAACTTTTCCTGTTATCAATCGCTTTTTTGAGGTTGGTCAGTCCCTGGTACACGAGAAAACTGCCAGAGACAGCCATGGTTCGAATGCCACTTTTAAAGGGAGGTCACCCTGTAACTGGCTAAAAGGGTCAGTTTGAAGGAAGTAAATGGCAGAAAGCGTCAAAATTCAATATGTTGAGCAATACGTTGACGTGTTCTAACAATACTACAAATTTACTTTACACTCTAGTGCGCATCTTATAAAGGTAGCTGTAATTACTTATGCGAACAGCGCTCCTCATAGCTCTAAGTAAATAATAAATAGTGTTACAATCAGTGCAGTTTCCGTGGTTTTCACTCACACCGTGATGTAATGGAACAATTCATCAACATGGTGAACTGAAAAATGTACCCAGAGGAATCTAGAACGCTTGTTAAACACTGCTGACCTGTTAATTCTGTCAACAATCATCTGAGAAGAAAACGGTGCCGGATTCTTCACCTACAAAATTTTTTGTAATGTTTTCGGAGAACAGCGATATCGCAAGCTGTATAAAATTATGCGCTCTGTACAACGACGCAGGAAGAAGCTTGAAAGGTTTTGTAGCCTAAGCTATCTCAAATAATCAGCATCAGCCAAGTACACTACTGGCCATTAAAATTGCTACACCACGGAGATGACGTGCTACAGACGCGAAATTTAACATTGTTGGGATGCCTCGTGTAAGGAGGAGAAATGCGTAGCGTCATGTTTCCGACTTTGATAAAGGTCGGATTGTAGCCTATCGCAATTGCGGTTTATCGTATCGCGACATTGCTGTTCGGGTTGGTCGAGATCGAATGACTGTTAGCAGAATATGGAATCGGTGGGTTCATGAGGGTAATATGGAACGCCGTGCTGGGTACCAACGACCTCGTATCACTAGCAGTCGAGATGAGAGGCATCTTATCCGCATGGCTGTGACGGATCGTGCAGCCGCTTCTCGATCCCTGAGTCAACAGATGGGGACGTTTGCAAGATAACAACCATCTGCACGAACAATTCGACGACGTTTGCAGCAGCATGGTCTATCAACTCGGTGACCATGACTGCGGTTACCCTTGACGCTGCATCACAGACAGGAGCGCCTGCGATGGTGTATTCAACGACGAACCAGGGTGCACGAATGGCAAAACATTTTTTTCGGATGAAACCAGGTTCTGTTTACAGCATCATGATGATCGCGTCCGTGTTTCGCGACATCGCGGTGAACGCACATTCGAAGCGTGTATTCGTCATCGCCATACTGGCGTATCATCCGGCGTTATGGTATGGGGTGCCATTGGTTACACGACTCGTTAACCTCTTCTTCGCATTGACAGCACTTTGAACCGTGGATGTTACATTTCAGATGTGTTACGTTCCGTGGCTGTACCCTTCATTCGATCCCTGTGAAACCCTACATTTCAGCAGGAAAATGCACGTCCACATGTTGCAGGTACTGTACGCACCTTTCTGGATACAGAAAATGTTCGACTTCTGCCCAGGCCAGCACATTCTCCAGAACTCTCAGCAGTTGAAAATATCTCGTCAATGTTGTCCGAGCAACTGGCTCGTCACAAGACGCCAGTCACTACTGTTGATGAATTGTGGTATCGTGTTGAATGTGGATGGGCAACTTTACCTGTGCACGCCATCCAAGCTCTGTTTGACTCAATGCCAAGGCGTATCAAGGCCGTTCTTACTGCCAGAGGTGGTTGTTCTGGGTACTGATTTCTCAGGATCTATGCTCCCAAATTGCCTGAAAATGTGATCACATGTCAGTTCTAGTATAATACATTTGTCCAATGAATACCCGTTTATCATCTGAACATTCTCTTGGTGTCGCAATTTCAATGGCCAGCCGTGTAAGTTAGAGGAAACTCCGCCAGATGAAAAGTGAAGATACTTCCCTTCCGTCTCGCACTAACGTTTTCTAAGCCAGTGGAATTAAAACCCCAATTGAAATTAAAATACCTGATAAAAGTGCTAATAGGTATGGCGGCATATACATCAGCTATGTGTGAGGTTCAACGATTGCAAGGTTTAAACGGTTTCATTGTGCGCTGTATCAAGGTATTCATATGCATACGACGATATTGAGGGTGCCAATGACGTCACAACCGACAGATAGGATGCACAAGAGCGTATCTGCAGCCCATCACCAGTCACTCCAGCTAATGGTGAGTAACTTAGAAACTACGGTGCACATTAATGTATAAATGTAAGCTCCTCTATTTTCTTTTTATTTGCATTTATAACGCAGTAATAACTCCAGGCTTCACTTAAATTTAAAGAAAAGGATTGCACACTACCCGTAAGGCGACGTGAAATAAACTATTTACTTTGTACTTGAGTTAGAGTGAGACAGTGCACTTGAAAAAACAGTAGCCAGACGGTCGACTGGTCGCGTGATGGAAATACTTAACCCTGATCTGTCATTCCGTTTATAATGCGCAGACGAGTCTGAATATAGCTTAGAACCACCATTCAAAGACCCGAGTGATGGAGCAAAAGTTATTAATGCAAATGAAAGCTTCTTTACATGTTATTTTTCGGTGTTGTAGGTATGTAAAAATACCAAGAGCTTAACAAAGATTTCTAGACTTCTAGATACTGCAAACCTGAGTAAACACATTAAATGTATTCACTGTTGGATTACCATCAGCTGTATAATGGCAAGACGCAATGAAAATTTCTGCCCAACCGGGACTCGAATCAGGATTTCCACTTATCACGAGGGGTCGCTTTACCATTGGGCTATCCAAGCACGAGTCAAGACCAGACACCAGGTTTAACATGACGCGAACCACGTGTCTCAACGGGAACTCGTGCATCCATTATGTGTATTCCCATACAGGGGAGACGTTTTTCTTAAAAGTCGCTTGCCCCTTTGTCGGCGGATAAACACGATATTGGAGAGCCTGTGTTCTTCAGAATTACGATCCAAAGTTCCTTCGAACATGCATGCACGGCAGAAGGTATATTACATCGTTATTCAGAAAAACACAGGTACTGCAGTATCGTATATAACGTGGGTAAAGATTCTCTTCGCAGTGAGTACTTCATTTGTGTGGAGAATTATATTTAACATGACTGATGGAAGAATCATACAAGGCACGTGGGAAAAGACATTAGCCTGATACCGTTATCTTTCTAGTGCTCTCGTCAACATTAGATTGCAAACGCAACTGTAAATATTACTGCCTTGCTATTGTACGTGCTGTTTGTTAGAGGACAATTCTTCTACCTATTGAAGGTGAAGGTTACCTCTGTTCGGCTGTGTTTATTCGTGGCTAAGCAACTCAGCTTCCCAGGCTACTTCTATACAATTATGATTTGAATAGTTACATTGTGCACCTGCGAGAGCGGATTAGCAAAACTACCTATTGCGTGTTTTCTTGTCGAGATGCAGAAATGTCGGGGCTTGTTGCGCTCATATCCGGTGGCATGTTCCCCGTCCTGGTAGGTGAAGTGAGTGGCTCCTCTGCGTTCAAGTAACTGATCACTGGCTTCCCTCCAGTACGATTCCAACTAGTTTACGTTTAGGTTTCGAAGTAAAAATAAGTATTGTCCCAATTACAGAGATAGTGAGGCGGATTTAATTAACATCATTTACAATACTCAATGGAGCCATCTAAGTTCCAAATGGCCATCGAGTGCTTCGTTGCATTTTAACTATCGAGATGATTTGATGCGAAATTACTACAGTTAAATTCTATGTTACGTTGTTTCAACTGTCTCCACGTTACAAGATATCATACTAACAGCTTTAGTAATTACCATGTTGTTGTTGTTGCGGTCTTCAGTCCTGAGACTAGTTTTTGCAACTCTCCATGCTACTCTATCCTGTGGAAGCTTCTTCATCTCCTAGTACCTACTGCAGCCAACATCCTTGTGAATCTGCTTAGTGTATTCATCTCTTGGTCTCCCCCTACGATTTTTACCCTCCACGCTGCCGTCCAATGCTAAACTGGTTATCACTTGATGCCTCAGGACACGTCCTACCAACCGGTCCCTTCTACTTTTCAAGTTGTGCCACAAACACCTCTTATCCCCAATTCTATTCAATACCTCTTCATTAGTTGTGTGATCTTGACCATATAATCTTCAGCATTCTTCTGTAGCATCAAATTTCGAAACCTTCTATTCTCTTGTTGTCCAAACTATTTATCGTACATGTTTCACTACCATATACGGCTACACTCCATACAAATACTTTCAGAAACGACTTCCTGACACTTAAATCTATACTCGATGTTAACAAATTTCTCTTCTTCATAAACGCTTTCCTTGCCATTTCCAGTCTACATTTTATATCCTCTCTACTTCGACCATCATCAGTTGTTTAGCTTCCCAAATAGCAAAACTCCTTTACTACTTTAAGTGTCTCCTTTCCTAATCTAATTCCCTCAGCATCACCCGACTTAATTCGACTACATTCCATTGTCCTCGTTTTGCTTTTGTTGATGTTCACCTTATACCCTCCTTTCAAGACACTGTCCATTCCGTTCAACTGCTCTTTCAAGACCTTTGCTGACATAATTAAAATGTCATCGGCGAACCTCATATTTTTTATTTCTTCTCCATTGATTTTAATACCTACCCCGAACTTTTCTTTTGTTTCCTTTACTGCTTGCTCAATATACAGATTGAATAGCATCGGGGAGAGCCTACAACCCTGTCTCACTCCCTTCCAAACCACTGCTTCCCTTCCATGTCCTTCGACTTTTTTTAACTGTCATCTGCTTTCTGTACAAACTGTAAATAGCCTTTCGATCCATGTATTTTACCCCTGCCACCTTCAGAATTTGAAAGAGAGTGTTCCAGTCAACATTGTCAAAAGCTTTCTCTAAGTCTACAAATGCTAGAAACGTAGGTTTGCCTTTCCTTAATCTTTCTTCTAAGATAAGTCGTATGGTCAGTATTGCCTCACATGTTCCAACATCCAAACTGATCTACCCCGAGGTCGGCTTCTACCACTTTTTCCATTCGTCTGTAAAGAATTCGCGTTCGTATTTTGCAGCTGTGACCTATTAATCTGGTAGTTCGGTAAATTAAACACCTGCTTTCTTTGGGATTGGAACTATTATATTCTGCTTGAAGCCTAAGGGAATTTCTCGTGTCCTTTACATCTTGCTCACCAGATGGTAGAGTTTTGTCAGGACTGTCTCTCCCAAGGCTGTCAGTAGTTCTAATGGAATGTTGTTTACTTCCGGGACCTTGTTTCGCCTTAGGTCTTTCAGTGCTCTGTCAAACTCTTCACGCAGTATTGTATCTCCCACTTCATCTTCATTCACCTCCTCCTCCATTTCCATAATATTGCATAAAAATTAGATTAGCATAGATCTTCTTACTTAAAGGTAAGCAAAAAAAATGTCGTGTGACTAGGGCCTCCCGTTGGGAAGACCGTTCCCCGGATGTAAGTCTTTCGATTAAACGCCACTTCGGCCACTTGCGCATCGATGGGGATGTAATGATGATGATTAGGACAACACAACACCCAGTCCCTAAGCGGAGAAAAATCTCCAACCCAGCCGGGAATCGAACCGGGCCCTTAGGATTGACATTATGTCGCGCTGACAATTTTTTAAAAATCTCATTTTGTTCGTTTTGTTTGTTTCATCTGCTCGGCGCGGATGTCGCAAGACACGCGTTTAAGATCGTCGTTGATCAGTTAACTCAGTTTTTTTTTTTTTTATTACAGAAGGCAGCTACCCGTCTGACAGAACACGCTGAGCTACCACGCCGGCGATTACAGATCTACCGGGGCCGCACAAAGGTAAGCAAAGGATAGGAGGTTGAGAAGCAATGGCTTGACGACCAATTCCAAGGCTTTCATCCTCAGATACCCAGGGTGGAGTGACTATAAACTTCTTCATTTCTTCTTTCCTCTTCTTCATTCTAAACTATATTTTTGTATTTCTTTTACAAAATTTAAACTTCATGTAAATTTTCGTTAAGCGGTTTGGGAAAGCTGTCATAAAGGAAAGAAAAGAAAGATAGATAGCTTTAGATTAGATTAGTACTTCTTCCATAGATCATGAATACGACACTTTGTAATGATGTGGAATGTGTCAGATTAATAAAAGGTGTCTATACAAGATATTACATTAGACAAACTACTACATGACACTCAATATTTTTAATTTTTTGTGCGGTTGGGAAATTACCCACTTACTATATCCAAAAATTCATCTAATGAGTAGAAGGAGCTGCCATTAAGAAATTCTTTTAATTTCCTTTTAAATGCTATGTGGCTCTCTGTTAGACTTTTGGTGCTATTACGTAATAGACGAAACAAGCAAACAATGATAAGCAAGTAAAAGAAAACAAAATAAGAGAGACAAGAACAAAACACGATCAACTATGACCCGCCTCCACGTGGCGGGACACGGGAAACGGTGCGATCGGATGTGGGAACTGGTGTGGAGGTTCACCCATATCAGCGCCCATATACCGATCGCAGCGGTTAAGTGGTCGATAAAGACCCACCTTAAGCAATTAGGTGGTGGGTCGTAAAATCAAGGCGGCAAGTGGAGGAAAGGTGTCTCCATGTTCTGCGGCGGTAGTGGTAAGAGGAAGGGGTACATACGAGCTTCCAGTAGGGCACTACCACTCAACGACGTATGATTCGTTGCTGTTCTTTTAGCGTGGGTGCCTGCTGCTCTAACGCGGTGTACAGAGGCGGGCCGTGCCAAGTGCCACGTCACTCGCGAGCAAACGCACTCAAGTCGGGACGCGGACGCACGCCTGGTGGGCGGCGGCGACGGCGGCGGTGCAAATATTGGGCCACCCGCCTCGTCTTCCATTAGTGGGCGACGCCGGGCCGCGGCGGCTAAACGCGTCCCAACGGCGTGCAGGCCAGGCGCAGGCGCGGAAGCCGTGTTTACCTTTGGCGTCAGCCGCCGCAGCCGCAGCAACAGCCCGAGGAGTTTCCTCCGCGCCGGACGCGCCGCGGGCAGAGCGCGTGGGCTTGTTGACTCTGGCGGCGAGACGCGAGTGGCCGGTCCCCGGGTAAGCGGCGGGCAGTGACGTGCGAACGAGAGTAAGATGCGCCAGCGAGGAGTTGTCACACCTCGGCAAGCACTGGCGTGGCTCCAGCACCGCCAAACACACCTGCCAGCGTACGCTGCCCAGCATTTTCCACTTATGACGTAAACTTCGGCATCAAATATTCATACTTGGAAGGTGCCTTTCATTTGTCACATTCATTTCGCAGATTATTCTGCATATCAAGAGTAAATAAACCCATATAATGGTTTATTAGTCTTAATAGGTGGATTAGAAAGAGAGACACGTGATGATTAGACACATGTCTGAAGTAATTCCGGCTTTGGTAATGATAATATTTAGTTGCATGCTGTAGGTGTAAGCAAAGTGGATTTGTCAGTGGAGGCGGAGAGGCGAAGGCCGGTGAGCGCCGGAAGAGCATTGTGCAGGGGCCGTGGATCCCGGGTGATGCGGCCACTGACCAGCAGCATCAAAAGGAACCCAGCCAGGTGCCAGGGGAGAGAGAGAGGGGGGGGGGGGGGGAAATGTCGAGCAGACAGAGAGCGTCCAACGTAAGCGCTGGCGCCGCCCGGTCGGGCCCTGTTTTATCGGCAAATCGGCAGAGCTCTGGTTGGGCGGTTCATAAGAAAGTGCGGGAAACGCTGAGGGTCAACGCCCGCTGTTTGGGCAGAGAAATTTTTGGATAGGTGGAGAAACTGTATCACTCCGCGAGGGAGATGTGGAGGGCCTTCGCAGCGTCGGGATTGGCTGATTAGAGTTTGGTGGCAAGAGTGCCGCAGGAGCATTGTGGAGAGAGCGACAGGTAGGAGAGCGTCTTGTGCCGTGAAAGCGGACAGTCGCGAAGTTCGGTAGCTCTGAGATAGGGACTTAGATTCTGAAGACTGTGCTGTGTATGATCTAGCGTCTCCATCTACAGTAGGACATCAGCCTCCACGTTAGGCATTTGACTACTACTATAATTGCAGTTGACTCCGCCTTATAGGCTGGCAGTCAGCATTGAACGTAGTCAACCAGTGCACGGAGCTATCATACTGGTATTGCACGTTAGTGCAAGACACACTGGGCTGCACCTTAAAGGTTGTTGAGCCAGTCTTGAAAGGGTTTTATACGATTTCGAGGAAATATAGGGCTTGTGGTAATAGCAGATCCTGAGTGGTTTATTCTGCTCAAGATATCTTAGAGAATTATCTTAATTCAGCGTCATCACAGCTGCAGTCGTCACCCCAGCAGTATCGGCGGAGCCAGCACGCTGGTAGACGGTATTGTAAAACTTGTAGCAGCGGCAGTAAAGTTAAAAAGTAGTTGTTGGACCGTGTTCTTGCCATCCACTGAGCATCCATGCAGTTTTGCTTACGATTCGTAATTTGTTATTTGTCTTTTTGCATGTTGTTTGGTTTGTTTCTTGGTGGTGGTGTCCAAAGTGCATATTATTTCAGACAGAAAAGAGGTTATAGGAATGCAGTCAGATCGCATTTACCATTTGCTTACCCAGGGGCATAATTAAATCTAACTTCGCATCAAGTGAACATTAAGAGCTGAGCGCCAATCTTAGCAGTGTAGTATATCTAATAACAGTGTACAGTTTGTTTAACTTGTTTTCTTTCATGATTTGTTCAATATGATCTAATTTCTATCGTGAGACAATTTACAATAAATACAAGTTATTTACAATATCGCTTTTGATTCAGTAGCTGGTGGTAGTTAGCCGTTGCTGTCACATTAATATATGTTATTCTTGTTTAATATCGGCCTCTACCCCAGAAGAGAACCCCGACATACCTACTGAGGATGCCAAAATTCCATTAATTTGGTAACGTTAGACTTGAGCTATTCGCCTGTCTAAGGCTAGTGAGGACAGGTGGATTTCCTCGCCTGGCTGGGATTGAGGGCGCCACTCAGCCATTACAGGCGAACTCAGGTACAAAGATGGTCCATGCATGGTCAGATACAGGTAATTCCAGAGCAGAGAGAATTTTGATGGCGGCTGCTCACATGGCCGGGGTGCAGAAGATCTACCAGTAATGGTGACGTTTAGAACACTATGAAACATGGATACTTACAATTACGAAATTTAATAATAAATCACACCTCTATAGCAAAGTAGATCTGATACATGTGTGAGGTCAGAAAATTGAGGGACATCGAATGAAAGAATATCTTTTTAATTTCTTAAAAACCAGAAATTTAATAAGTTAGAATGACTTAATCACGATGAACCTTAAAATCAACTACTTTTGGACGCTTCATGAAATGTCAATGAACAAAGTCTCGGATGATACACATCTACGAGGTGTGACAATAAAGTAATGAGACTGATGTGAAAAAAGTGTTGCTCACCATTTTGTTGTCCCCTTCAAACTAGTTCCCTTCTGATCGCACACACTTCTTCCAGTGCTTCTGCCACTGATGGTAACATTTCTGGAACTTATCTTCTGTAATATCCTCCAAAAGCCTCGTCACACCTTTCTGGACATCTTGTGTTGATAGAAAATGGTGTCCCTTGAGCGCCGTTTTGACTCTTGGAAATAGAAAACAGTCGCACGGAGCGATATCTGGTGAATAAGGTGGCTGTGGTAGTACTGAAATTTGTTTTGAGGTGCAAAATTGCCGTACTGACAGAGCAGTGTGGGATGGCGCATTATCGTGATGCAGAATCCAATTATCAGCAATGTCGGCATGGACACAAAGAACTCTTTTACGAAGTCTTTCTAAAATTTCCATGTAGTAATATTGGTTACCTGTTTGTCCAGGAGGTACCCACTCTTTATGAACAATTCCCTTGAAATCGAAGAAGCACACAAGCATGCATCTCACTTTTGATTTTGACTTGCGAGCTTTTTTTGATGTCGATGATCCCTTTGAGCACCATTGCGAACTCTCGCGTTTTGTCTCTGGACTGTACTGAAAAAAAAAACAACTTTCATCACCAGCCACAACACTGCTCAACAGTTCTGGATTGATCACCGTTTGCTCTAGCAGATCGGCTGCCACATTTTTCCGTGTTTCTCGCTGTTGTGGTGTGAGATTTTTGGGGACCATTGTTACACAAATCTTTCTCATACCAATATCTTAAGTTATTATTAGACTAACCGTTTCTCAATTGATGTTCAGTTCTTTTGCAATCATTTGCACCGATAATCTTCGATCAGATCGCACGAGTTCAAGCACCCTGACCAACTTGACATCCATGAGTGAGGTTGATGATCGCCCACTGCGATCTTCATCTTCAACATCTACCTTCATTAAAGGTTTTATGCCAACCAAAACCTTGAGCACTTGACATAACCTGCTCTCCAAAAGCCTTCTGAAGCTTACCGTAAGTTGCAGTCGCGTTTTCACCCAATTTAACGCAAAAGAAATGGCATACCATTGCGCAATATTATGCGATTTCATTTCCGTGACGAGACACAAATAAGTGTTAACTCACGACTGAGCAGTTGCATCCATGTGCCACTTGGACTAGAAGCAGCTTATAATCCAAGTTCAAAGATATTGTACCTACGCAAGCCTGCAGGGTTGCCACATCTTGCAAAGAAAATCAGTCTCATTACTTTATTGTAGCACCTCGTATATCTACCTTTTTTCTTAAGTGTTCTTATCATTTATCCATTATGGGAATATCTGTCAGAGCATTCTATTCCCCACAATAACAGGTCAACTGAATTCAGCGTGAATGCATGTTATCTTGTCGTACTTGAGTTGTTATTAACGAATATTTTAATATTTTTGCCAGTAGCTGTGTTCAGATGTTGATTACAGTTGATAAACCATTGTAATTTAAAATTGGTCAGTCTGTAACGCCGGAAATGCATATCCTTCTATTTCTATCTTTTGCACTGCAAATTTTTTTCCTTATATTGTTACCTGAAAATATAGCATTTCTGTCTGTGTTACTATTTGTATATATATGCATTTATGTCGATTTATAATTGGTTTTTTGTGAATATTATTTGTATTTATACGCTGGATCTGGCCTAGGGAAAACTATGCTATCGAACGAATACATCGATAGGTCGTGTGGAGAGCCAAAGTGTTTAGGATCTTTGGTAGTGTGAACTCGGTCGCGTGGAGCCGGGGCAGAGCAGAGTCTTGGGGGAGTAGGGCGGTGGAGCAGGTGTGTTGTATGACGCTCCCGCGAGTTGCCGCGCTTTCGGGGTTTGGCAGCATGTAATTGCGCTCGAATTGCTATGATAGTTTCTGACATGGTGTCGCGGACAGGAAGCGTTAGCTGGCACACATCAAGAGCCCGTTTCGCCTGGTGACCGTGTCGAGAAGAAGGCGCGCCAACATCCAGCTTCTGCAACAGCGACGGCCGACAATGAGTGACTGTCGCCACCTCCTCGATCGACGGCTTCAAACCTTCAATCAACCAACAAGGGAAGACTGGAGGCACGTAAAGTTTTAGAACTGTATGGCAGACCTCAGCATTTCAAACTTCAAATCACAAAATTACAGCAACATAGCATGAACCTTTGTTGCTCATTGTCCCAATTGCATTACCTAGCAGGGTCCCTTCCTTTTCCGAAATGAACTCGAGTGTCGTTGAAATTTAAACGCCAGCATTAAAGTAATATCATTCCATTTCACTGCTTTAATTTCAAAGTTCAGTTAAAGTATTCATAGCTGGCTACAATATTTAGATTACACAAGCACAAATTAAGAGTGGGAGTTTCGTTACCATATTTTAGCTTACCAGTGACTGCAGCTCAGCTTGGTACGTACTAAATTTTAATATTGTTAATCGTTCAGAATCATTTAATTCAAGTTCAAAGTTAAATCTCTTATTTCTAAATTGAGTAGATTCAAGTAGCTTTTGAAATGGTTGTTGAGGTTGCCCAAGACTAACCTTATTTTATTGAATTTCGTAGTGCTTCAGAAACAAACCTCACTATTAATTTCAGTCACTAAATTAACTTTCAATTTTCTGGTTTTATTAATTCTTTTGCTAAATTAAGTCAGAGTGTAGCAAAATTTATTACTTCTGACAAACTTTCAGTTTTCACACTTCACGTGTCAACCTTCAGTTGCAACGCTTCTAGTGCTAATTATACGTGTAATAACCTTTCTTTTTCAGTTACTATAGTAACTGTCCATAGGACTGGCGACCGTAATTTCCACAAATCTCAAATATCTAGTTACCTCTATTTAATTCTTAACGTAATGGCTGCACAATTACTTTCTTTATTAACTTTACCCCTTCTCAAAATTAATTTCCACCAGTTTCGTTTGCATTTTTCCTTTCATTTAGATGTAACCCTATCCTCCCTCTTTACCGACAGATTAACTTCGGTGACGAATGCTTTTCCCAAATTACCATTAGGTACACGCGGTTTAATTTTCCACTATCGTTAAGGTCGGTAATCAATCTGTATATTGAGTAAGGAGTAAAGGAAACAAAAGAAAAATTCGGAGTAGGTATTAAAATCCATGGAGAAGAAATATAAACTTTGAGGTTCGCCGATGACATAGTAATTCTGTCAGAGACAGCAAAAGACTTGGAAGAGCAGTTGAATGGAATGGGGAGTGTCTTGAAAGGAGGATATAAGATGAACATCAACAAAAGCAAAACGAGGACAATGGAATGTAGTCTAATTAAGTCGGGTGATGCTGACGGAATTAGATTAGGAACCGAGACACCTAAAGTAGTAAAAGAGTTTTGCTATTTGGGGAGCAAAATAACTGATGATGGTCGAAGTAGAGAGGATATAAAATGTAGACTGGCAATGGCAAGGAAGGCGTTTCTGAGGAAGAGAAATTTGTTAACATCGAATATAGATTTATGTATCAGGAAGTCGTTTCTGAAAGTATTTGTTTGGAGTGTAGCCATGTATGGAAGTGAAACATGGACGATTACTAGTTTGGACAAGAAGAGAATAGAAGCTTTCGAAATGTGGTGCTACAGAAGAATACTGAAGATAAGGTGGGTAGATCACGTAACTAATGAGGAGGTATTGAATAGGATTGGGGAGAAGAGAAGATTGTGGCACAACTTGACCAGAAGAAGGAATCGGTTGGTAGGACATGTTCTGAGGCATCAAGGGATGACCAATTTAGTATTGGAGGGCAGCGTGGAGGGTATAAATCGTAGGGGGAGACCACGAGATGAATACACTAAGCAGATTCAGAAGGATGTAGGTTGCAGTATGTACTGGGAGATGAAGAAGCTTGAACAGGATAGAGTATCATGGAGAGCTTCATAAAACCAGTCTCAGGACTGAAGACCACAAGAACAAGGTCGGTAAGTGAGCGGGAGGTTACAAGTCATATGTATGGGTTAATGCTACCACTGAAAAGCGTGCTGAAACAGACTTCTCTCAAGCAAGCCTAAGTACTTATTAAGCCAATATGTAACAACTTTACACTATCATTTAATGTCGGATTACATGTGGAACAATGCTACCATATTAATTTCTGAGGAAACTATTGTTTATGCTAATTTTAAATGGTCAGAGCGTGATTGAATGTTTATAACGTACTTTTTGCTAAATATTGTTATAATTCAGCGTGGAAAGTAGTGAATTTGAGTCATCTCATATCTGTAGAACGAAACAACGAAGTTAATTTTGTAGGGATGGCCTTCAGTCAATGAGAATTAGACAATGGTGGAACACTACTGAAGTCAAGTGAAGACAAACAGTTTTGACGTGTGCTGTCAAACTGGCGGTTCATTAGACTTTTACGTTGAGATCTGGAACAATGCAGACCTGCGTAAGGCACCGTGTGCTATTTGGTCAAATATGTGATAGATTGTGCGTGGTGAACGGCCTTTGGAAAAAAAAAAACTATCGAAACGGCTTACCCTTTCGCTGAGTCTGAATCAGCTCCGGTTCAGAAGTGTAACTTCTCCCGCTTGTATTACAAAATTAAAACTAGACAGAGCATGAGTTTCTATTGTTTACCTGTGATATGCTGGCGCATAAATCGCCATTCAGACTTCTATTGCCGGCCGGAGTGGCCTAGTGGTTCTAGGCGCTACAGTCTGGGACCGCGCGACCACTACGGTCGCAGGTTCGAATCCTGCCTCGGGCAAGGATGTGTGTGATGTCCTCAGGTTAGTTCGGTTTAAGTATTTCTAAGTTCTAGGGGACTGATGACCTCAGATGATAAGTCTCATACTTCTCAGAGCCACAGATTCTTTTAAGAGTGTGATACATGTTTCTGTTTAGTTATGTAAGTCTCTTATTCTCGGTGTCCACAGTAAATTGTGTGTAATGTTTAAGATGTGTTAAAGTTTTCGTAAATGGACCATAAGGCAAATAAACACAGAAGTTCTTGAAAATTTCACCACTAAGTGTACATGAAGATCTATAATTACTTAAAAGCGCTTATGTTTTATGTATTGCTCTAATAGCAACAAAATAATCGATTACTTCACACATTAAAATAAATATAAAGTAATGGAAGAGTTCACAGAAAAAGACGCACTTGGATGTGGAAATCATTTCCCTCAATGCGTCGTCTAGAATATGAATAAAAGAAAATCGTAACTGGTAGCAGAAAAAAATACTTATAAAACAAGATCAATTCTTCATCGCAAATGAAATGTGATTCGGGCTTTCACTAAGGTTCACGTCAATGCGTGAGTGGTAATCGCTAATGACTGCTATATGGAGCATTCGGGATCGATGTCTGAGGAAATTCTTGACCGAATAGTAGTGACAGTAGCTCTGCAGACACAACAAACTGTGTGGCTGTATGGTAGAATGCTTATCTGACGTGGCGGAGTTTATATTCCATGTGTGGCTTATGCAAATTTTTAAAGAGAGGTGAATGTTCTACTAGCAATTCCCTGAAGTTTACAATAGATAACAACGGGAAGAATCAGTAGCGCGTGAGTCTATGTAGCGGAAACAAAAGTTCTGCAACGCTACTAGTCCACTCGTCTTGGATGCTAAGTTCTTTTACAACTACCGGTGATGTCAATCCCCAATACGATGTCCATGTCCAGACCCACCTGGCTTCTGTTGTCCAGTGCCCGGCAGTGCTACGTCTTCGTCAGAAGAGCGGCGGTGAACGGTGGACTGGACGACAACCGCTGCATTGGCGGCGGCTTTGGTGATGATCATCATTTCCTGGCAGGCGATTTCACTGCTTTTTGCTGCTTCAGAAAGAGCTTAAATCCCCACTTCGTGGAAGATCACTTCACTCTGATTGGCTGCAGATCTAGGCCGTGGAAGCAGAACACTGCACGGAGCTGCGCACGCTGATTCTAGCTACACTCCTGGAAATGGAAAAAAGTACACATTGACACCGGTGTGTCTGACCCACCATACTTGCTCCGGACACTGCGAAAGGGCTGTACAAGCAATGATCACACGCACGGCACAGAGGACACACCAGGAACCGCGGTGTTGGCCGTCGAATGGCACTAGCTGCGGAGTATTTGTGCACCACCGCCGTCAGTGTCAGCCAGTTTACCGTGGCATACGGAGCTCCATCGCACTCTTTAACACTGGTAGCATGCCGCGACAGCGTGGACGTGAACCGTATGTGCAGTTGACGGACTTTGAGCAAGGACGTATAGTGGGCATGCGGGAGGCCGGGTGGACGTACCGCCGAATTGCTCAACACGTGGCGCGTGAGGTCTCCACAGTACATCGATGTTGTCTACAGTGGTCGGCGGAAGGTGCACGTGCCCGTCGACCGGGGACAGGACCGCAGCGACGCACGGATGAACGCCAAGACCGTAGGATCCTACACAGTGCCGTAGGGGACCGCACCGCCACTTCCCAGCAAATTAGGGACACTGTTGCTCCTGGGGTATCGGCGAGGACCATTCGCAACCGTCTCCATGAAGCTGGGCTACGGTCCCGCACACCGTTAGGCCGTCTTCCACTCACGCCCCAACATCGTGCAGCCCGCCTCCAGTGGTGTCGCGACAGGCGTGAATGGAGGGACGAATGGAGACGTGTCGTCTTCAGCGATGAGAGTCGCTTTCAGCCTTGGTGCCAATGATGGTCGTATGCGTGTTTGGCGCCGTGCAGGTGAACGCCACAATCAGGACTGCATACGACCGAGGCACACAGGGCCAACACCCGGCATCATGGTGTGGGGAGCGATCTCCTACACTGGCCGTACACCTCTGGTGATCGTCGAGGGGACACTGGATAGTGCACGGTACATCCAAACCGTCATCGAACCCATCATTCTACGATTCCTAGACCGGCAAGGGAACTTGCTGTTCCAACAGGACAATGCACGTCCGCATGTATCCCGTGCCACCCTACGTGCTCTAGAAGGTGTAAGTCAACTACCCTGGACAGCAAGATCTCCGGATCTGTCCCCCATTGAGCATGTTTGGGACTGGATGAAGCGTCATCTCACGCAGTCTGCACGTCCAGCACGAACGCTGGTCCAACTTAGGCGCCAGGTGGAAATGGCCTGGCAAGCCGTTCCACAGGACTACATCCAACATCTCTACGATCGTCTCCATGGGAGAATAGCAGCCTGCATTACAGCGAAAGGTGGATATACACTGTACTAGTACCGACATTGTGCATGCTCTGTTGCCTGTGTGTATGTGCCTGTGGTTCTGTCAGTGTGATCATGTGATGTATCTGACCCCAGGAATGTGTCAATAAAGTTTCCCCTTCCTGGGACAATGAATTCACGGTGTTCTTATTTCAATTTCTAGGAGTGTATGTGCGACGATTGCAGTGTCGACGCGACCGCCGGGGTCGCCAGCAGAGGGCCTCTGCCGGCATTCCTGCTGACTTCCTCGGCGTGCCGCGGTGCGAGCGGAGCCATGGGCTTTAGAATACTGCCACCAGAAGACATTCGGCCGCGGCGCCCCGTTGTAGTAGCGCCACAGCGTTCCTCCCCCCTAGGACGGAGGCTCCGAGGTGAAGGCAAAGGTCCGAGCCCTCCTATCCCAGTGGGGGAAGTCGAGGTGGCGGATCAACGTCCATCGGGATGTCTGGCTGGGAATCCCTTGGATCGTCAGTGGTTGGATGAGGTATTCCCAGATTGGGGTTTGGTCACTGTCAGTTGCTGGTTCCACAGTATCTGGAACAAATGGTGGTGTCAGATTTTCGGTTGGTGGTGTCATTCTCCATCGTGGACGAAGTTGATTCAGGTGTCGACTGTGTTTAGAGCCATCGGAACAAGTCTTGAGGGGCATACTTGTGAAGTCGTGGCCAGGAAGGCCGATTTGATGGACGTGTCGGGTCAATGATAGACATTTGAGAATGGAGTGCCCTATGTAATTTCTTGGTAGGTGACACCCCTTTGTGTGGGTGTCCCTCGTGAGACGACTGAAAAAGGGAAAGTGCATCAGTGACTGAATGATGCTGTCAGTGTTTGGACATTTGGATCTTTAAAGTTCTGATGACCATTTTGAAATGCCATTAGAAGCTGGGTGAAATAGGACTGTGTGGAATAATGTGATTCTGGAACTCTGTAGACGGTTGGGTTGTTTGGGGGAGGAGACCAGACAGCGAGGTCATCGGTCTCATATGATTAGGGAAGGATGTCGGCCGTGCCCTTTCGAAGGAACCATCCCGGCATTTGCCTGGAGCGATTTAGGGAAATCACGGAAAACCTAAGTGAGGATGGCCAGACGCGGGATTGAACCGACGTCCTCCCGAATGCGAGTCCAGTGTGCTAACCACTGCGCCACCTCGCTCGGTGAACTCTGAAGACGTAATCTGGGGACCATTATATGTTGCTATAGTTTCTGGGAGACCCTCTAAGGAGAATGTCTGGATTTTGGCAACCGAAGTGGTGAAAGACATTCATGAAATGAAGTTGCTAAGTCCCTAAAAGTGAGTTAGCGAAATCCAGAGGAAATGAATGGATACGGGAAATGTTTATGAGAAGGGTCCACTTACTTGGACTGGCTAGTGGTACAAGTGGCAACCATTTTTCTGATGGCTGTGTCCATTCCTCACCAGTACATGTAGTGTCTGGCGATTTGCAATGCCCCTGGTGGAGAAGTTCCAGCACCCTTTGTTGGAGCAAGCTGTGGATTACGACACATGTCCGTCCACTTTCCCCTAGGAGCAGTACAACCCCTGTAATCTAGAAAAATTGTGGAGAAAATCCCAGAAGACCAGAAATTCTCTGAAAACCTATTCGAGGACTGGGTCCTTCGCAGTGTATGCTTCATGGTGTTGGCATCCCAGGGTAGTTTGTTGATGGCTGTTTCCACTGCAGTATCCAGGTGGATGCAGACTTCCGGCTTGTCTTCAAAAGCAAGATGCGCCCATTCAGGTAATCAGGAGGGAAGACCCACATTAGAATGGCGTGTAATGGTATGAAATCGAATATCATATGAGTAACTTGACAAAATGAGGGCCCAGAGCTGCCAGTGTTGGTCTTAGTATCAAGAGCTGCTGATGAATAGAGGAGTTGAAGGAGTGGCTTGTGGTCCATGAGAAGTGTAAACTGACAGCCATCAACATAGTCTTGGAATTTATTTATGCCGAAAATCGTGGCCAATGCCTCCTTTCTAATTAGCTGTTGTTGTCCTGCACTTGGTTTAATGTCTTGCACACAAAGGCTATACGATGTTCCACCTCATTCACAATGTGGGAGAGTATGGTCCCCACTCGACAGTCAGACGAGTTAGCTGCTAGTTCCAATGGCTGTGTACATCATATTCTATAAAGCAGGTGGGTTTGAGAAGAGTCTGCTTCTATTTTCAGGAGGATTGATCACACTGGGCCGTCCATTCCCATGATCAATTTTTACATAAATGCTGAAGTAATGGTTCACTTATGGCTGCTGCCTGTTGAGTGAAGCGCCGGTAGTAAGAAGTGGCTATAGTAAATTTTACATAGGACTGACTTCAGTTGCGAGACATCCTTGAGAGTGGGCAGCTTTTGGACTGCTTCCACGTAAGTTGAGTTGGGGCTGATACCTGAAGATCTGAATAGATGCCCCAAAATAATCTACTTGCTGTACAAAGAATTCACACTTGTCCTAATTGCAATGGAGATTCACTTTTGGAAAAGCAGTGAACAGTGCTTTTAAATTACTAGTTCCTAATGAGGTTTTGCCTGCCACCAAAACATCATTCATGTAGTTGGCTGTACCAGGAACTTGTCCGACTAGCTGTTTTAAATACCTTTTTAATATGACTGGTGCACTGGAAATGCCAAAAGGTAACCGATTATAATAAAAATATCCCACCTGTAAGTGATTAGAGACTTCGTCGAAGGAGAGCGGCAGACAGGTGTCCAAGGCGGCTTTGGCGAACACCCTACCCCCAGCGAGACGAAACACAATTTTGGGGTTTGGTTATGAATTTATGACTGCCTGTGCGTAGCGTCGAAATCCCCACAGACGCGGATCCCTCCCTCCCCCCTCCCCAAATTAGGTTTCTCGACTAAGATGATGGGGGTTGTCCTTCGACAGAGGGGCAACAGGGACAGAAAACCGTCTTTTTGAGGATTTTGAGTTTGGCGTGAGCTTATCTGCAGAGAGAAAGGCGCATTTTGAGCTTTCCGAAACTTGGGGATGGCCTGTAGCAGCATTGTGATACGTGCCTTAACACCGTGGGGAACCACTGAATGAAATGCTTCAATGGTGGCGGTGTGCCCACTGAACGGACAGTTGCACTGTCATGGATCTCGAAACCCAGGATGTGAAAGAGATGCATACGAAGCAAATTACAGGCACTGGGAGTAGCAACAACCTGAATCCGAACCGTAACTGCCTTGTTCTTGTAACAAGCCTGTCCTTCAAACGTGTCCTTAAAAAAATAGGTCGCTATCATTACATCATTGATGAGCTTCAGCTTTGGTGGTGAAGTTGAAACCTCACACTAACTTTGACGCGACGATGTGCTGCGTGGTGCCGCACATCGTGGTGATTTTTTGATGCTCACGAATGCTCGTTGTCCCTAGCGACTGTGGTCTCATCCGTGAACAACACATAAGCTGAGAAATGCACATCTGGACCACTTAGTTGAAGAGACCACTGTGCCAAATGCACACTTGGACGAAGGTCATCAGGGTGCAAAAACTGCACTCCTTGGAGATGAAAGGTGTGTAAGGACTCGAAGTTCAAAACTCACTGGACGCTGCTATAAGTCCGAGGCAACGACACGTTTGCTAGTGTTTGGATAAGTCTCCACGGCATCCCACAAATTTTCTTCCCTAACGACCGAACTCGCCGATCGTAGCTTACACTCACTAGACCTGAATGACCAGTACTCATGCAAATTTCGATGCAGACGTGCAAGCAAACTGTGGTGCAGTTGATATTTGTCTGGGTATCGTTCTCGATAAGTGCTTCCTGCGGCTCGTCTATTGTACTCAGCTACTCCATACATAACTGCATGTCTGCAAGCTCACCATCTTTATACTGTTCCATTCTTCTCGTTTCTTGGCTAACGCCCGTATGAGGAAACCCTCACGTCTTCCTCAAGTGCTCTCCTGTTCAGCACCATCTGGCGGCGAGGTGTAACTAGTTACTGCCCGCCATCCATGTGGAGCACGTATTAATCTCACCGCGAACTTATAGTACTCAGCCACACACAACTGATATCATCAAAGTGTACGGGTCTAAAGATGGCGTTGACGCAACGTCAAGACTAGTAGATAGATAAATATGAAATATTACGTACAGCTGGAGGAGTTTCATTTTTAATAAAAATCATACCAGCTGATGTCCCAACATCTTCCAGTTTAAATATGGATGTTCGAAGATATCAGCAATTTGTCCTAAATGAATGGAGCACATGAATATTTAGTCCATAAGGGCCGGTACTGTAGAGGTTAAGACTGTTGATAAATTGAAATTAAACAGCTTCCGCGTTAGTCACTTAGTTTATTTTGACACTAAGTGTTTAGAACGTTCACACCATTCTCTTCATGCGGAGAATTTTCTATTTATATGGCTGGTAATGATGAAGAGTACAGATGTCTTTTCCCGGTCGCTGACCAAGGGCAGTGTAGGATATTTTGCGTCTTTTCAGAGACGGTTGAGTCTTCTTTACCTTTCGCTCCCCACAATACTAACAATATTCAGGGAATAGTAACTTTTGACCGGGACCGATGGACATACCTAATATCTTTCAACATTACGCCGAAAAACCGGCTATTTTTAGCATACAATAATTTTACCAGCTGTTAGCGGAATTCCACCTAACATCGCGCCTTTCAGCAGTTGCTGATGTCTACATTATAAAAACACACATAAAAAGAATTTTGCATCACATTGGTTCCCAGACCACCAGAAGATAGACGTTAACTGTGCATATTGTATCACAGACATAGTCCCTTGAATTCTTCAGAGATGTCACTAAACCCGCCCAAAGATGTACACAATCACGCATTAGCAGCGCCTATTAGACGATCAGTTCCGGTCATTTCACCAGGAAGGAGGTACACGGCCCGTGTTGTCTGTAGTTCAACCATGCCTAGACGGTCAATGCCGCGGATCGATCGCGTCCTCATTGTTACTTTGTGCCAGGACGGACTCTCAACAATGGAAGAGTCCAGGCGTCTCGGAGTGAACCACAGCGATGCGTTCGGACATGGGGGAGATACAGAGAGACGGGTACTGTTGATGACATGCCTCGCTCAGGCCGCCCTAGGCCTACTACTGCAGTGGACGACCGCTAACTTTGGATTGAGCCTCGGAAGAACACGGACAGTAACGCCACCATTTTGAATAGTGCTTTTCGTGTAGACCCAGGAATTCGTGTTACGACTCAAACTGTGCTCAATAGGATGCATGATGTGCAGCTTCACCCCCGACACACATGGCGAGGTCCATCTTTGCAACCAAGATACCAAGCAGCGCGGTACAGATGGGCCCAACAACATGGCGAATGAACCGCTCGGCATTGGTATCACGTTCTCTTCACCGATGAATGTCGCACATGCCTTCATCCATACAATCATCGGAGACGTGTTTGGAGGCAACCCGGTCAGGCGCAACGCCTTAGACACACTGTCCAGCGAGTGCAGTAAGGTAGGGGTTCCCTGCTGTTTTGGGGTGGCATTATATGGGGCCGACTAACGCCGTTGCTGGTAGTGGAAGGTGCAGTAAGGGCTGAACTACACGTGAATGCCACCTCCGATCCATAGAGCAACCATATCGGCAGCGTATTGGCAAGGCATTCGTCTTCATGGACGACAATTCGCATACCCATACTGCACATCTCGTGAATGACTTCCTTCAGGATATCGATATCGCTCGACTAGAGTGGCCAGCATCTTCTCCAGACAGAAACACTATCTAACATGCCTGGGATAGATAGAAAAGGGCTGTTTATGGACGACGTGAGCCACCAACCGCACTCTACGTAGATCCGCCACTGAGGAGTGAGACAATCTGGACCAACAGTGCCTTGATGGACTTGTGGATAGTATGCCACGACGAATACAGGCATGCATCAGTGCAAGACGAACGACGTGCTACTGGGTATTAGAGGTAACGGTGTGTACAGAAACATTGACCACCACCTCTGAAGGTCTCAGTGTTTGGTGGTACTACATGCAGTGTCTGGTTTTCATGAGCAATAAAAAGGGTGGATATGATGTTTATGTAGATCTCTACTCCAGTTTGCTGTACACGTTCCGGAACCCTCGGAACCGAGGTGATGCTAAACGTCTTTGATGTGTGTTGTTTGGGAATCACTAAAGGCATTTTCCAGTTGGTTCTCATTTTTTTTAAAACCATTCTTCGACAAATAGCTCTGAAAACTTACGTAAGAAACATTTACCAGTTGGCTTCACATATACTGAACCGCCCTCAGAGCCTTAGCGCATCTACCGAACTAAAATTTAACACTCTTCAGTGGTGACAACATTCATCAATAGTTCTCGCATATATTCAACGACCTGTTACATAATTCCGGAGCTCCCAGCGCAATAAACGGAGAAAGGAATCAAACGGTACCAACCTCCAAAAATTAAACTTTAAATCAAACATCACATTCCTTTACATCGCTTAAAAGACAGCTACAACCTATGTAATAAATAAGAAAGGCGAAACTTAATACTAATTTTAAATAGATGACAAACGGGGATGGATCTAGGAATCCCAGTTAAGTCTTTCACTTGTACACACAGACTAACATACAGACTGTAAAGAAAAAAACTTTTAAATAATAAAACATGACCTATACAAGGAATCTGATTACACCTGTTGGTCATGAACGATTAAAAAATAATAAATTAGGTAATTCAGCACAATTATTATATAGATGCGGTAAATCACTTTAACGGGGGCCAAATGAACCGTTGAAGTCAATATAATTCCAGTAAACCTGCAAAAGTAGAAACAAATTATTGCAGGGGCCTACTTACACATCGCACATCTGATAGATGCCCACGAAATACGTAATTTTGTTTTGAAGCTGACAGCCAATGAGAAAATAGGTGCAGTTTTCAAGCAGTAATGATGGACAGCATCAGCTGGTAAAATACGTAATTTTATGGTCGTTAATTATACTACACAAAATTAAAGTATGTGCTCCATCCAAATGAAGTTACAAACAAACATTAAAATAAAATTATAATAAGCAGCAAATGTATGAGAAGAATTTTGAAAGAAAATTATTAATTGAACTTTAATTTGGCGGGTTTCCAACATTGTCAACAAGACGAAATAATGGAAAGAATATTTATTGTAAGTAAACTATATTGAGATATTGTGGCCGTATTTTTTAAATAGTTAATATAACTGCAATTTTCTTTAATTCTGAAATGAGAGAGAGAGCGTAATATTTTTCTTGTAATGTCTTAACTGTTGCTGTAGGCAGTGCGATGACGTCAGCGGTGGTCCGCCTGGACGATGTGTGAAGTGAATTCTCGTTCGTGGCGTGAAGATAATGATGGATACTTCTGTTTCATTAATATTCCAGTTACGACAGTGGTCCACCTCTCCGTTGTAGTGGAATCAGATGGCAGCACTGGCTCGATAATAATAGTTCCAGTGTGTGCGTTGTCGTTACGCGCGCGACGTTTTATTATTAAAAGTTTATTAATCACGCTGTGGGTAGGTCGGAATTATGCGATGTCTGTAGTATTTACGATATATATGCGGGTAATGCCAACACTTCGCGCAGTTCTTTCACCGTGTTGCCACAGGATAACACTCCATGTGTTTATCACTGTAACAGTCCGTTAAACATCAGTTCAGTTTACGTCGTCGTCTTTAAGACAATTTGGACGATATAATAAATGTTTCTTGATAAAATCAAAGCACTGTTCTTTTACTTAACATTTTGGCTTGTTCCACTTTCACGAATTCTAACAGTTAGTGTCTCCACACGACAATGGTGTCTGATTCATGGCTAATTGTCACAAGTTCGCACAGTTTGTAAAATCGTCACCGCAAACACTCGATATACTTTTCAGATTTTACTGCTCACTTAATAATGCACGATGTCCTATTAACACAGCGGACGCACTGTAATTATTTGTTCCTCCGCGTATCACCGTCTTTCACGCCGAAGTTTGCCACGTTTTTCCACCGGCTGCGTGCCACAACAACTCCCTCGCTCTCTATCAACTGTCGTTCGCTCTCTCTCTGACACACTACTTCTCCTAGCCTAACTAAAGATTTACAAAGCATATAGAACCAGAACATTCATATTCGTACAATATAAAATATAAAACAGTAGCAGAATGAATGAAGAAACAATGTGACTTATTAACAAATAAAGAATAGTTGAAATAAATTATACATACGTACTATGACAAGGTAATGCACAGAAGCAAAGTAATATTATCGACTATCCGGGAAAGCAACGTCTTTACAAGACTAACAGACTAACACACGGTATAACAAAACAGGTGCTCATATTAGAAGGCAACATTAAACGGGCCATATCCATGACAGAAACTTGAAGGAAGAGACACACTTAAAAAGTATAATGCCACAATAAACCACAACGAAAGCCTATAAATTGTCTGTCATACAGAGCACAACCAAGATGTCTGCATAGCAATGTCGCTCAAACACTGATGAACAGCACTTCACGTACCCGTCACGCTCCTCTCCCATCCCATAGCATTAAAGAGGAAAACAAACTAAACTGCCTTTACCAAATGGTTCAAATGGCTCTGAGCACTATGGGACTTAACATCTGTTGCTTTTACCAGAACGAAGTGCATGGCGAACAAGGCAGACAGATAAAAACTTCACTCAGTGGCATAGTGGTTATTTACACTCTCGCAAGCACAGCTGAGATGCACGGTAGCGTCTGCCTCGGTAACTGCACGGTCGTCACGCGCGTATTGCTAACTGAGAGAGACCGGGTTCCATTCCCGGTCGGACTGGAGATTTTCTCCAATAGGAGACTTTGTATTGAATTGTCCTGGCATTCGTATTGTCATAACTGATATTCCATCGTCGAGATGGCTGTATGGGCAAGTTCCGAAAAGAAAGAACCATTCCATCATAATCCTGTCACATCCAAGTTTGTAGGAACTTGAGGGGCACAATACCGTGTTCACAGTAAACAGAGTCTCTGCTCGCCGACTCACTCCAGTAGACAGTCCGTTCACTTCCTCCACTCCAGGCACACTTTAGCTGAGACTCCTCACCAGCCGACTGTCTTCGACTTCCTCTTTCATTAAAAGTAACACCAGCCATACAGCACTCAAAGGAAGCCGACTCTAACACTGATAGGCCCAGATATTCCTGGCACGGCTCAACACAGGTTGGAAAAGTGCTGTTTGATTCAGTTGTTCTCGCTTCTGATTGAGAAAATCAGTCTTTCAGTATTTTTTTGTTGAATGCCTTTCCGTGTGAATGTGGGGAAGGGGCAGGGGTGAGGGAGTCATTAGGGCCAAAGTGGCTGCCAGAGATGCGGGAAAGGAGATCTGTGTGGAGGGTAGGACTGAGGATGGAGATGAGCACCGAATCATGGCGAGGAGTGAGGAGGGAGATGGGGTCAAAAGGAAAATTCTGGCGAAGGAAGAGGGTGAGGTTCTGGGCCTCAAGAAGGGAGGGATCAGGTTGGGAGAGGAGGTAGCGGTGGGAGGAGGGGGTGGAGGAGGAGGAGGGGGCAGGGACAGGTGGGGAGACATCCATGGGATCATGGGCTGGGGAAGAGGGACGAGGCAGAGCCTTTTTGGGAGTAGAGGAGACAAGGGTGCCAATGGGGCGCTTGATGGCGGCAGAAGAGGTGTGGGGGATGGGAGTGACTGGAATGTGGCGAGGAGTGGCAGGTCCCGGTGCTGGAGGCGGTGAGGGCGATGATGATGAAGGCAAAGGGGAGAGTTGAGCATGGGCTGTAGCCCGCCGGGCGACTACCCTGGCAGGGGCCGCAGAAACGGAAGGTCAAGGAGGAGGGAGTGGAGGGAAGGGATCAGAAGAGGTGCGTGAGGGAGGAGCCGGGATGGGGAGACAAAGAGTGAGGGAGATGGGAGAGTGAGGAGTGGGGGGATGGACTGAGGTGGGAGTGATGCGGCACACCACGTGATAGTGGTGGCGGCGGCGGAGGGGGATATGTATATGATGGCAGTGGTGGTGGCAGTAGTGGTGGTGGTGGGGGTCATCATTACGAGAAGGGGAAAAACACAGGACTGGACAAAGAAGCAAACGAGGGACGGACAAGGCGACGAGAAACACAGAGAAAAGGGACGGAGAAACTATGAAGAATACTGGGGCCGAAGCCCCACTCTGCTGCTGCTGGCGGGAGAGGCGACCTGGCTGGCCGGCCGGTGTGGACGCTGCTGCTGTTGCTGGACGCTGGCTGGCTGCTGGACGCTGGCTGGGACCGCTGCTGGACGCTGGCTGGGACCGCTGCTGGAAGCCGGCTAGGCCTGCTGATGGACGCTGGCTGCTGGCAGGAACCGCTGTTGGATGCTGGCTGCTGGCTTCTGGACGCTGGCTGCTGGCAGGAACCGCTGCTGGCTGCTGGCTGGGACCGCTGCAGGGTGGCTGGCACCTGCAATACACCTAACACTTCGATTAGATCCGAAAGGCCAATCGAAGGGCGGTATCCTTCCGGATTACCGCTGGAGATGTTAAGTCCCATAGTGCTCAGAGCCTTTGAACCATTTGAACCTCGTCCACGTGTATGAGAATCGTTGCAGAAGTGAGGAAGCAAGTTGGACAACTTGGGTGGGAAGTCTCCGAAAGGACCATCACAATACTTGGAAAGTTACAATTTGACACGTTTCATAGCCACTCAGTTGGCTGTAGGAAGCACGAGTGCGTCTCTGTGGCATGGTCCCCTGCTTGCTTCACACGTTTGCACCCCTCTTTGCATTACTTGTCAAAGGGTAAACACAGATGGCGCTCTGGTAGCTATGTCACTGCACTATCTGCACTATCTGTTGTCGAACAACGTTAAAACCATTATCAATACGTCTACTGTCACCCAGGAGGCATATGCCGTAATCGGATCAAAACTGACGTCGTATATCTTGGAGTACTAATTTCTTCTCCCGACAGTGTATACAGGGTGGTCCACTGATCGTGACCGGGCCAAATATCTCACGAAATAAGTGACAACGAAAAACCTACAAAGAACGAAACTTGTCTAGCTTGAAGGGGGAAAGCAGATGGCGCAGGTTCAAATCCAGCCTCGGGCATGGATGTGTGTAATGTCCTTAGGTTAGTAAGGTTGAAGTAGTTCTAAGTTCTAGGTGACTGATGACCTCAGAAGTTTAGTCCCATAATGCTCAGAGACATTTTAGCCTAATGGCGCTATGGTTGACCCGCTAGATGGCGCTGCCATAGGTCAAACGGATATGAAATGTGTTTTTTTTAAGAAATAGGAACCACCCTTTTTTATTACAAATTCGTGTAGTACGTACAAAAATATGAATGTTTTAGTTGGACCACTTTTATCGCTTTGTGATAGATGGCGCTGAAATAGTCACAAGCATATGGCTTACAATTTTAGACGAACAGTTGGTAACAGGTAGGCTTTTTAAATTAAAATACAGAACGTAGGTACTTCAAAAATTTTAATTCGGTTATTCCAATGTGATACATGTACCTTTGTGAACTTATCATTCCTGAGAACGCATTCTGTTACAGCGTTATTGCCTGCAAATACCACATTAATATAATAAATGTTCAAAATGATATGCGTCAACCTCAATACATTTGGCAATACGTGTAACAACATTCCTCTCAACAGCGAGTAGTTCGCCTTCCGTAATGTTCGAACATGCATTGACAATGCGCTAACGCATGTTGTCAGGCGTTGTCAGTGAATCACGATAGCAAATATCCTTCTACTTTCCCCTCAGAAAGAAATCCAGGGACGTCAGATCCGGTGAACATGTGGGCCATGGTATCCTGCTTCCACAACCAATCCACCTGTCATGAAATATGCTATTCACTACCGCTTCAACCGCACGCGAGATATATGCCGAACATCCATCATGTTGGAAGTACATCGCCATTCTGTCATGCAGCGTAACATCTTGTAGTAACATCGGTAGAACATTACGTAGGAAATCATCATACATTACTCCATTTAGATTGCCATCGATAAAATGGGGGCCAATTATCCTTCCTCCCATAATGCCGCACCATACATTAAACCGCCAACGTCGTTGATGTTCCACTTGCTGCAGCCATCGTGTATTTTCCGTTGCCAAAAAGTGCATACAATGCCGGTTTACGTTACCGCTATTGGTGAATAACGCTTCGTCGCTAAATAGAACACGCGAAAAAAAATCTGTCATCGTCCCGTAATTTCTCTTGTGCTCAGTGGTAGAACTGTACACGGTGTTCAAAGTCGTCGCCATGGAATTCCTGCGCCATCTGGGTCAAATGCAATTCCTGGTGCATATAAATATGGCACGGGTGCAATCGATGTTGATGTAGCATTCTGAACACCGACATTTTTGAGATTCTCGGTTCTCGCAAAATTTGTCTGCTACTGATGTGCAGGCGACACGAGCTAAAACCCCTACTTGGGTATCATTATTTGTAGCAGGTCTGGTTGACGTTTCACATGTGGCTGAACACGTCCTGTTTCCTTAAATAACGTAACTATCCGGCGAACGGTCCGGAACTTGGTTGATGTCGCTCAGGATACCGAGCAACATACATAACACACGCCCGTTAGGCATTTTGATGACAAAAGCCGTACATCAACACGATGTCGACCTTTTCCGCAATTGGTAAACGGTCCATTTTAACACGGGTAATGTATCACGAAGCAAATACCGTCCGCACTGGAAGAATGTTACATGACACCACGTACTTTACGTTTGTGACTATTACAGCGCCATCTATCACAGAGCGAAAAACATGGTTCAACTAAAACATTCATGTTTCTATACGTACTATACGAAATGTAATAAAAATTGGGGTTCCTATATAAAGAAACGCAGTTGATATTCGTTTGACCTACGCCAGCGCCATCTAGCGGGCCAACCATAGCGCCATCTGGTTTCCTCCTTCAAGCTGGACGAGTTTCGTTCTTTGTAGTTTTTTCGTTTCTTCCTTATTTCGTGAGATATGTGGCCCGGTCACTATCAATGGACCACGCTGTATAAAACAGTAAATACTCTCTGTAAAAGGGAGGGGACGGGAAGGTTGGTGATAGCTATGCCGAAACCCTCCTCTCAGTGGATTCATATCTGTTCCAAGGTGACAATAGCTATTTTAGCGGAGATACTCTTTCAAAGTTCCGAAGGAAAGTGAAGATGGAGCTTGTCAAGAAGATGGAGCAGCAAGCAGGTAGGCAGCATTCCTCGCCGCGGGACACGGCGTTTACCTGAGTTGCCAACGCGGGGGTCTGCCTCCTTTTATTGCAGCGGTCGGCGCCGCTCATAAAGTGAGGAGCGGAATTTACTGCCCGTAAAGGCGGCCCGTGGCGGTAGAGTCGCACTCACATCGCAGTCGCTGCCTGCGCTCCCGCCAAGATTAACTGCGTGCCAAGCAGTAATTACGTCTGCCTCGACAGGCGCACTTTCTTGTAACCCTGTCCGCTACATCCTCATCTTGCACATCTTACGTACCTTGCCTCTCTTGTATTCTTTTCGTCTCCTGAAAGGTACATCCTACTAATACGAGACTACCTGCCGTTGGTAACAGATTGCGGTGTGCGTTTCATTTCTGCCACTAACAGAGCACGCTTACAGACTGAGGTACTCTGAAGTGAAAGGCACAATTAAGAGCCACACAGTGAAGTCAAATAGCTCACCTTTTCCAGCCAGCTGTATACTATGTGGGTTATAAATGGCATCTGGTTAAAGAAGCAGTGCGCTCTTCCCTTTTATGTGTTGCCACGCGTTATTGTCCTGCTCAGTTTGTGAACCTATGTCTCTTGAATAAATCACCCAGTTTTTCAGATTCTGTAATCTATTGTTTCTGTGCACATGTACATCACATCTACTGATTTACATCGTATCGGATAATTCCTGCAGGCTATGTCTGTTTTTTTTTTTGTCTCTTAGTGTATGTTTATGACTTGACCCTGGAAGAGCACAGAGTAACAGTATGGTGCACATTTGGCGACATATAGCTCTTATTTGTGTGCTTGGGGAATCTTGTACAATGACCGCTTCTGCGGCAGGTAGTGAGAGCGAAGCTGGAAAGTTCAAACTTGGCAAAGAAGGTAGAAATTATTGAAATCACTAGTCTGCTGCATTATCTGCATTAACAGTAATAAATGCTTCTTCAAGAACCTTCAACATCGCAAAAAGAACCTAGTGTTAACCTAGTTTTCGGCGTAGATGACTACACCTTCTTCAGAAGAATAAAACCCACAAGTGCCTAAGAAGACCTTTGTCAATGATTAAAAGAACACCATAGCTATACATTTATAAACGAAAAAAAAGGAAACACAAACAGTACACATGTACAAAGTCTAAAACACTACTTAACACTACTTAACTTAATGGTTAACCTCCACCTCGCAGCGGCCTATGTTCGATGGGCCATGACCCGCCATAAACTGCAGCTCCCAAAAAAAAAAAAAAAAAAAAAAAAAAAAAAAAAAAAAAAAAAACTGCAGTTTATGGCCCTCGTTTTCAGCATAGAAGTTCGTTTAATGAGATACATTAAGAACACGTGCCGTTTGTATCGGGATTCCGGTGTTTATAAATTCTTCCTTTTCATCGTCAATAGTAATAGAGTGTTTGTTGCTACAACTATTCATCTCGCAGCTTCGGAATCTATTGACCTTTACCGTATTGTTGCCCTATCTGGCAAATATGGTCAAGCGGAATTTCTCTGATCTAGAGCGTTTCTATGTCGAATAATATGAACTGTTGTTGTTACCTGCAATCGTCAACATTGATCTGAAGCCCATATTGTGCCATACAGCTACACTCACAGGAACTGGGTTCATCAGCTCCCACACTAATAACTTCTGCACTTGTACAGGTGTACTCTTGCAGATGGTCTGTTGTTATAGAGATTACGGAAAGACAAAATACGAAACTTTTAGAAGATGTACTATCAGTCAGTGTTCCGCAACAGATAATTCACTTGCTGATTTTCTATCCCTCGAAGGCACCGCCGCCAGAATTCCTCTACTACTACGTCTATTTAGTCCTCTAGTAATGAATGAATTAAACAAAATGATGGCAGCAGGGACGTTGCAGACCAATGAAAGTCTGTAGCTGCTGATAATGATATCATGTACAGCTTCTGTCATATATAATCAAGTAAACGCGTACAGATGAAAGTACGCGATACTAGAAAATATAAAGGCCTGATTAAACATGGACTCTGAAGTGCGTGCATTGAGAGATAGGAGCACCTCTTGATGTTCGGTACTGTAAAACCAATCTCCTCTACTGAAAACTTCTGGTTTCCATATTTTGAGGGGTGGTAGCATGGAGCAAAAAATTGAAAATAATATGCAGTAAGCACGGGCTCTAAAGATCATACCTTACGAGTTATGAGCACCTTTTCATCTTTGCTACTGTGTAACACATCTCTTGTACTGAAACAGCGCCGCACACACTTTAAAGCCCATGTTTATTCGACAATTTTATTTTGTTTTGCTCCTCCATACTGCCTCCTGCCAAGACATGAAAAGCAGAGACCAGTAAGTAGAAGAGAACAGTTTTCCTTTATAACTTTCGACTCAATCGTTTCTGGATCACAATCTCTTACCTTAATTTGAACGTTTTTAACATCATCACGGAATCACATTGTAACATTTCTCACCTGTCGGTATTGTTTCGTTTACCACATTATACGAAGTTGAACGTAAGCGGAATTTCAGAAAACCGTTATCAATATTATCCCACAATGTTTTCATTTTGTGGCGGGCCGTGGTGGCCGAGCGGTTCTAGGCGCTTCAGTCCGGAACCGCGTGACCGCTACGGTCGCAGGCCAAATCCTGCCTCGGGCATGGATGTGTGTGATGTCCTTAGGTTAGTTAGTTCTTGGGGACTGATGACCTCAGATGTTAAGTCCCATAGTTTTCAGAGCCATTTGAATCTTTTTTTTTTTCATTTGATATCTTCATGCTAGAGCTCCGATGTTCGCTTTTCGGTTAGAATTATGAACACTTTACTACAGCCAAACGGCTTGTAGATCACCGGGAACGTCGCTAAGGCCCGTATATAATGTGTACAGCGTTAAGACTCTCGCATCACGCTCTTGTCTCGAATAATATCTTGTGAAACTACAGGACTGTGGCGTGAGTCTTGTCTCATGGCTGGAAGTAGCTTGAGCCTCAAATCTGTCACGAATACACTGAGGTGACAAAGGTTATGGGATACTGCCTGATATCATGTCGGTCCTCGTTTTGTCCGGCGTAGTGCAACAGCTCGGCATGGCATGGACTCAACAAGTCGTTGGAAATCCCCTGCAGAAATACTGAGCTATCCTGTCTCTGTAGCGGCCCATAATCGCAAACGTTTCCTGGTGCAGGATTCGTGCACGAACTGACCTTTCGATTATGTCCCATAAATGTTCGATGGGGTTCATGACGGGTCATCTGGATGGCTACGCCATTCTCTCGAATGTGAAAAGGAGACAGCGGCTGCTCAAATATATACCAAGGAAAATTTTAAAACAGCCGTACGTTTTTTCAGGAGTTATTTTGTTTTATTTTGGCAACCAGTTTATGGATTTCAATATGCCATCATCAGGCCTCATATACACTTCATGTATAGAAATTTAGATCGATATTGAATTATTGGAGCCATCAGTATCTGGATAGCGTACTTTCGTTATTCGAGTGATTCCTTCGACGATTTGCCAACAATTGACCTGTCCTGATGATGGGGCCTGAAGATGGCATATTGAAATGCCGAAACACACTGTCAAAATAAAATAAAACACCTTCCCGAGTCGTACGGCTGTTGGGCGGTTTGCATTGGTAAATATTCGCTCGAACTGTCCAGAAAGTTCTTCAAACCAAACGCGAACAATTGTGGCCCAGTGTCAGTCATAAAAATTCCGTCGTTGCTTCTGAATATTAAATCTATGAATGATGGCTAATGGTCTTCAAGTAGCGAACCACAACGATTCCCAAATCATCAGTTGGAGAGGACTCGGTCCATTCCACATAAACACAGCGTACATCATGACGAAGGCACTACCAACTAGCACAGTGCTTTGTTGACAACACGGGTTCATGACTTCGTGGGATCTGAGCCACACTCGAAACCTACCATCAGCTCTTAACCACTGAAATCGGGACTCATCCGACCAGGCCGCAGCTCTCCAATCGTCTAGGATCCAACCGATGTGGTCACGAACCCAGGAGAGGGGCTGCAGGCAATGTCGTGCTGTTAGCAGGGGTACACGCACCGGTAGTATGCTACCATAGACCATTAACGTCAAATTTCGCCGCACTGAGCTAATGGATACGTTCGTCGTACGTCTCGCATTGATTTCTGTGGTTATTTCGGTTACTTGTCAGTACTGACAACTCCACACTAACCCCGCAGCTCTAGGTCGTTAGGTGAAGTCCGTCGGCCACTGAATTGTCCGTGTTGAGAGGTAATGTCTGAAATGTGGTGTCCTAGGTACACTCTTGATACTGAGGATTGTGTATTATCGAATTCCATAAAAATTACCGAAATGTAAATTCCCTAACGACTACCGAAATGGAATGTCCCATGCTTCCAGCTCCAACTATCACTTCGTGTACAAAGTCTATCAGTTCCCGTCGTGCGACCATAGTCACTGCGGAAACCTTTACACATGACTCAACTGAGTACAAATGACATTTCCGCCAGTGCTCTACCTCACGGGAGAAACTGGCCTGAGCAGGTGCAGGAGGTTTCCACAAATGGAAGGATTGGAATCCCTACATGGTCGCTACAGCGTTCGACAGCTTTAGAGTACAAAATTAAGGCCACTTCGACACAAATACTATTTAAACAGTTACCAAGATTTAATTAATTATCATCAAATAGATATCAGGGTACATACCATTAACAAACAACCAAAGCTGACTGCATTGTCAGCTACAGGAGTAAGTTCACAAAAAATTTAGGAGACTGTAGCAGCAAACAATGACATTTAAAGGGAGGAAAGACAGCAGCTTTCATTAAACAGCTACGGAAATTCCTTATTAAGTTGGCTCTGAGCGCTATAGGACTTAACATCTGAGGTCATCAGTCCCCTAGAACTTAGAACTACTAAACCTAACTAACCTAAGGACATCACGCACATCCATGCACGAGGCAGGATTCGAACCTGCGACCGCTGCAGTCGCGCGGTTGCGGACTGAAGTACCTAAAACCGCTCAACTACACGCCGGCCCTTATTAAGTAAAGAGGTATAGTTCTTCGGGAAATCAGTAAGCACTTAATGCACTGAACAAACTTAGCAAAATTCCTCGTGTACAGCTGCCATTAATTATAAAACATCTCTTCACACACTCCTGGAAATGGAAAATAGAACACATTGACACCGGTGTGTCAGACCCACCATAATTGCTCCGGACACTTCGAGAAGGCTGTACAAGCAATGATCACACGCACGGCACAGGGGACACACCTGGAACCGCAGTGTTGGCCGTCGAATGGCGCTATCTGCGCAGCATTTGTGCACCGCTACCGTCAGTGTCAGCCAGTTTGCCGTGGCATACGGAGCTCCATCGCAGTCTTTAACACTGGTAGCATGCCGCGACAGCGTGGACGTGAACCGTATGTGCAATTGACGGACTTTGAGCGAGGGCGTATAGTGGGCATGCGGGAGGCCGGGTGGACGTACCGCCGAATTGCTCAACACGTGGGGCGTGATGTCTCCACAGTACATCGATGTTGTCGCCAGTGGTCGGCGGAGGGTGCACGTGCCCGTCGACCTGGGACCGGACCGCAGAGCCGCCGGATGCACGCCAAGACCGTAGGGTCCTACGCAGTGCCGTATGGGACCGCACCGCCACTTCCTAGCAAATTAGGGACACTGTTGCTCCTGGGGTATCGGCGAGGACCATTCGCAACCGTCTCCATGAAGCTGGGCTACGGTCCCGCACACCGTTAGGCCGTTTTCCGCTCACGCCCCAACATCGTGCAGCCCGCCTCCAGTGGTGTCGCGACAGGCGTGAATGGAGGGACGAATGGAGACGTGTCGTCTTCAGCGTTGAGAGTCGCTTCTGCCTTGGTGCCAATGATGGTCGTATGCGTGTTTGGCGCCGTGCAGGTGAGCGCCACAATCAGGACTGCATACGACCGAGGCACACAGGGCCAACACCCGGCATCATGGTGTGGGGAGCGATCTCCTACACTGGCTGTACACCTCTGGTTATCGTCGAGGGGACACTGAATAGTGCACGGTACATCCAAACCGTCATCGAACCCATCGTTCTACCATTCCTAGACCGGCAAGGGAACTTGCTGTTCCAACAGGACAATGCACGTCCGCATGTATCCCGTGCCACCCAACGTGCTCTAGAAGGTGTAAGTCAACTACCCTGGCCAGCAAGATCTCCGGATCTGTCCCCCATTGAGCATGTTTGGGACTGGATGAAGCGTCGTCTCACGCGGTCTGCACGTCCAGCACGAACGCTGGTCCAACTGAGGCGCCAGGTGGAAATGGCATGGCAAGCCGTTCCACAGGAGTACATCCAGCATCTCTACCATCGTCTCCATGGGAGAATAGCAGCCTGCATTGCTGGAAAGGTGGATATACACTGTACTAGTGCCGACATTGTGCATGCTGTGTTGCCTGTGTCTATGTGCCTGTGGTTCTGTGAGTGTGATCATGTGATGTATCTGACCCCAGGAATGTGTCAATAAAGTTTCCCCTTCCTGGGACAATGAATTCACGGTGTTCTTATTTCAATTTCCAGGAGTGTATGTTGAAACCACGTATAGGTTTTGTAAGCAACAAACAACTATTTTTAAAAGGATGGAGGGAGTGCTACGCCAGACAGCAGCCTTCAATGAACAGTTGTAACAAATAACCTTATCGTAGCGGGATTGATCAAAATTATGAGGCTAAGACGATGCCACAGGGAGGAAATCGATTGAGTATCTAGCCCACACGACTCTCTGCCATTTCATACCTTGTGTACGTGATACTATTGCCGTCCCTATTCAACGACTTCTGCCATCTCAGTGTCTAGTGCTTATAACAAAAATACAAAAAAAAGGCCTTGAGCACTATGGGACTTAACATCTAAGGTCATCATTCGCCTAGAACTTACTGCTACTTAAACTTAACTACCCTGAGGACATCACACACATCCATGCCCGAGGGAGGTTTCGAACCTGCGACCATATGCTTATAACATGTCAATGACATAAACAGCACTCGCTACTTGAGAACGTATCTTTAAAAGTGACATGCAGATCGCGTTCCACCTGACAATTTGCGTAAAGTTACAGCTTGGCATACAAATATTAATAACTGTAATAATTATTGTGAGGAGAATTGCACTGTTTAGTGTCGTAAAGTACCGATATTGTGCTCCTTACTTATCCCTGGCTTCTAGAACTTTAGGAGTCGATCGCGCCTCTTTTCTGATAGAGTACAGTCTTCCTGTTTAATGACGACAACGTAAATGGGAAGGCTTCTGTGAACAATGATTATCTGTTTAACAGACGTAGAAACACGACATAGCAATGGTTTCTTCAGGTCGAATGCGAAACGAACATAACTGTCGGTACGAGATAGCAGGAGATTAGGCTTTGTTAGGGAAGTGTGTTATATGCTAAAGGGACAATAAAACAAACCAAATTATTTAAAAGTGATAATCTCTGTTTATTAACCGAATAACTTTAATACTCGAAAAGCCGGCCGTGGTGGCCGAGCGCTTCTAGGTGCTTCAGTCCGGAATCGCGCGATTGCTACGGTCGCAGGTTCGAATTCTGCCTCGGGCATGGACCTGTGTGATGTCCTTAGGTTAATTAGGTTTACGTAGTTCTAAGTTCTAGGGGACTGATGGGGGACCTCAGATGTTAAGTCCCATAGTACTCAGAGCGATTTGAACCATTTTTTACTCGAAAAGTATAAGAAAGTCGCGTTCGCATTAGACACATGATCAGGCTTAATTAATAAAGGAGAGTGATCTCTTTTTAAGGCTGCCATACTTGAGTCCGATAGTCCGATAGCCGCAATAACCCTCTAAAACAACCGGGAAGACACATTAAGAGTGAGGGGGAGGAGCTTTGCAGTATGCATTTTTTAGCACACGTTTATTGCACTTTTGTGTTTTTTTGGTACGTATTACCTCCGCTCCAAATGTGGAAAGCAAACAACTTGCAGTGGAAATGCACAGAGTTGTTAAGGTATTGGTTTGAAAGCCCATCTTTACTGCGACATTTTGGCTTCTAGTATTGTGTATTTTCAACTGTATGAGCTTACGCCTTTAAGTATGTTGCGCCTTGTATTCATAAATTAACGAACAAATATCTTATCACGATGTCTCCCTTAAAGAAGCATCATGGCGAGAGATTACCGTGCTGTAGGATATGTTAGAAGTTACAAATAGCTCCAGATGTAGTAGGAGTATTTACACTAACATAGTGAAATCCACTTCCTAGAAAGAGTGCAGAACTACACTAGACTAAACTCCGTCCGAACAGGTCTTGGGATGCCCAACGGTAACGAACGGTCGCCGTGCCATCCTCCTCCAACAGGCGTCACTGGATGCTGATATGGAGGGGCATGTGGATAACAAACCGCTCTCCCGGCCATATGTCAGTTTACGAGAACCAGAGCCGCTACCCCTCAATCGAGTAGCTCCTCAGTTTGCCTCACAAGCGCTGAGTGCACCCCGCTTGTCAACAGCGCTCGGCAGACCGGATGGTCACCCATCCAAGTGCTAGCCCAGCCCGATAGCGCTTAACTTCGGTGACCTGACGGAAACCGGTGTTACCACTGGGTCAAGGTCGTCACTGTGCAGAAAACAAAAAACAAAAAATTGCAACACGATAATTGAAGAAGTCAGCAGTGCGTAACGAAGGCTTTCGCAGAAAACGAGGTTCCCATGATAAAGCTCACCACTCTGCGACATGTGGACTTTCGATGCCAGTATGTCGTCTTGCAGAAGTAACTGTAGCACAGTCGCAGCCACCGTAGCTGTGAAGCACTTCTTAACGCAATACACGACGAACAGCTTGGGCCTCGTTAAACACAAGGCTCCTCTCAAAGTGATGAAATACAACACTTGCAACAAAATGGCGGTGACTGTAGCTGCCGCACGATGACTCTTCACGAGGTAGACTCGTTCGAAAAATGTAATTGAATGAGGCTGGCGAGTGACTCTGCATGCTACTTGTAACCTAGGACGTGGCACCTTGGCGTGCATCTGCAGTTAAATGGATCAAATTTCTGTAAGCACTATAGGGGTTAACATCTGAGGGCACCAGTCCCCTAGACTTAGAACTACTTAAACGTAACTAATCTAAGGACATCACACACATCCATGCCCGAGGCAGGATTCGCACTAGCGACCGTAGCGAGGTTCCGAGCTGAAGAGCCTTGAACCGTTCGACCACAGCGGCCGGCCATATGCAGTCAATAACTAGATTCCAGCAGCTGACATTACGGGGGCTCGAAACGAACAATTAGCGCAGCCTCGTTCCGGCTGTGGCAGGGTCTCTCTGCCTCTCAAATTGGGACACGTGCTGTGTAATTTTTGAAAACGCACATTTATTCTTTGGACACATTCCTTACTGAAATCAGGTTCTGGAAACGTGTTAATACAAAGAAAAATGTTAACCAATTCTTTGCAAAAATTGTCTAATACGTATTTTGAAACTGTGTTGTAGATTTCATAATGCGGGGTGCAGTACACGCACGTCCGAGTGCCTCTGCAGTGCACTTTGACCTGTCATACTCCCGTTCCAGAGCGATTACGGCTTCATATACAAATTGTTAAAAGGGATGGTCGCGCTGTATATTTGTTAAAATTTAATGATCCCCATCCTACTTCGGTACAACAGACAAGCAGCACCGCTACAACCTAACGAGATACCGGCTTGTGTCGTGAAGGAAATAGCTTCCAGTACGCTAGTTGTCGGTAGTAAGCCAATGTGTGCTGTGAGTGATAAGGATAAGACACTACTCGAGTTTCCTGGTAGATAAATTTCGGTAGTATCTCGTTCGATAGTTGTGTGATTGACATGTTAGCGTTTGGTTAATAGCCCATGGTATGCAGGTAGAGGTTTGACCGCGTGTTACAGTCCGCCGGACTTGCAATTACAGGGTGTTTCAAAAATGACTGGTATATTTGAAACGGCAATAAAAACTAAACGAGCAGCGACAGAAATACACCGTTTGTTGCAATATGCTTGGGACAACAGTACATATTCAGGCGGACAAACTTTCGAAATTACAATAGTTACAATTGTCAACAACAGATGGCGCTGCGGTCTGGGAAACTCTATACTACCATATTTTCCACATATCCACCATGCGTAGCAGTAATATGGCGTAGTCTCTGAATCAAATTACCCGAAACCTTTGACAACGTTTCAACAACAGATGGCGCAGCTAGTGATGTGAAAGATATAGAAGACAACGCAGTCTGTGGGTGCGCCATTCTGTACGTCGTCTTTCTGCTGTAAGCGTGTGCTGCTCACAACGTGCAAGTGTGCTGTGGACAACACGGTTTATTCCTTAGAACAGAGGATTTTTCTGGTGTTGGATTTCCACCGCCTGGAACACAGTGTTGGTGCAACAAGAAGAAGTTTTCAACGGAGGTTTAATGTAACCAAAGGACCGAAAAGCGATACAATAAAGGATCTGTTTGAAAAATGTCAACAGACTGGGAACGTGACGGATGAACGTGCTGGAAAGGTAGGGCGTCCACGTATGGCAACCACAAAGGGCAACGCGCAGCTAGTGCAGCAGGTGATCCAACAGCGGCCTCGGGTTTCCGTTCGCCGTGTTGCAGCTGCGGTCCAAATGACGCCAACGTCCACGTATCGTCTCATGCGCCAGAGTTTACACCTCTATCCACACAAAATTCAAACGCGGCAACCCCTCAGCGCCGCTACCATTGCTGCACGAGAGACATTCGCTAACGATATAGTGCACAGGACTGATGACGGCCATATGCATGTGGGCAGCATTTGGTTTACTGACGAAGCTTATTTTTACCTGGATGGCTTCGTCAATAAACAGAACTGGCGCATATGCGGAACCGAAAAGCCCCATGTTGCAATCCCATCGTCCCTGAATCCTCAAAAAGTACTGGTCTGGGCCGCCATTTCTTCCAAAGGAATCAATGGCCCATTTTTCAGATCCGAAACGATTACTGCATCACGCTATCTGCAGATTCTTCATCAATTTGTGGCGGTACAAACTGCCTTAGACGACACTGCGAACACCTCGTGGTTTATGCAAGATGGTGCCCGGCCACATCGCACGGCTGACGTCTTTAATTTCCTGAATGCTTTGGGCTATCCGAAACATACAGGAGGCGGCGTGGATTGGCCTCCCTATTTGCCAGACATGAAGCCCTGTGACTTCATTCTGTGGGGACACTTGAAAGACCAGTGTACCGCCAGAATCCAGAAACACTTGAACAGCTGAAGCAGTACATCTCATCTGCATGTGAAGCCATTCCACCAGACACGTTGTCAAAGGTTTCGGGTAATTTCATTCAGAGACTACGCCATATTATTGCTACGCATGGTGGATATGTGGAAAATATCATACTATAGAGTTTCCCAGACCGCAGCGCCATCTGTTGTTGGGAATTGTAACTACTGTAATTTCGAAAGTTTGTCTGCCTGAAAATGTACTGTTGTCCCAAGCATATTGCAACAATCGGTGTATTTCTATCGCTGCTCGTTTAATTTGTATTGCCGTTTCAATTATACCGGTCATTTTTGAAACACCCTTTATCTACAGTCATTTGTTGCTAGGGAAGTATTAGTTTGATGATAACTGACTGGGATCCATACTCTGCCGGGGTGTAAGTCCAGTGGCTCTGTAAGCAAACTAAGAGGGAACTGAGTTGTCGCTATACTGTTGTGTGGTACACTCTCGGAGGATAGACCTGTGGCTTTTGTTGATGGCGGACTGGTAGGTTCGGGCCTAGATCGAGGTATGACGCAAGAGCGTTTTGTTTATTGCGACAGACACTGTCATGTGGGTAATGAAATTGTCTTACTCCTATAGTAACCATTTTCCTGTGCTTTATCAAGCGACGGACATATACGTTGAATAATCGGGTCTTCGCCAGTTGCTTGTGTCGTTGTCGCGCAATATTACGACGGAGTCACTCGCTGTCTTCTTCAGTTGCTCCCTGAGAACTACACTACTGGCCATTAAAATGGCTATACCACGAAGATGACGTGCTACAGACGCAAAATTTAACCGACAGGAAGAAGATGCTTTGATATGTAAATCATTAGATTTTTAGAGCATTCACACAAGGTTGGTGCCGGTGGCGACACCTACAACGTGCTGACATGTGGAAAGTTTCCAACCGATTTCTCATACAAAAACAGCAGTTGACTTGCGTTGCCTGGTGAAACGTTGTTGTGATGCCTCGTGTGAGGAGGAGCAATGCGTACCATTACGTTTCCGACTTTAATAAGGGTCGGATTGTAGCCTATCGCGATTGCGCTTTATCGTATCGTGACACTGCTGTTCGCGTTGGTCGAGATCCAGTGACTGGTAGCAGAATCTGGAATCGGTAGTTTTAGGAAGGTAATACGGAACGCCGTGCTTGATCCCAACGGCCTCGTATCACTAGCAGTCGAGATGACAGGCATCTTATCCGCATGGCTGTAACGGATCGTGCAGCCACGTCTCGATCCCTGAGTCAACAGATGGGGACGTTTGCAAGACAACAACCATCTGCACGAACAGTTCGACGACGTTTCAAGCAGCATCGACTATCAGCTCGGAGACCATGGCTGCGGTTACCGTTTACTTTGCATTACAGACATGAGCGCCTGCGATGGTGTACTCAACGACGAACCTGGGTGCATGAACGGCAAAACGTCATTTTTTCGGATGAATCCAGGTTCTGTTTACAGCATCATGATGGTCGCATCCTTGTTTGGAGAGATCGCGGTGAACGCACATTGGAAGCGTGTATTCGTCATCGCCATACTGGCGTATTACCCGGCGTGAGAGTATAGGGTGCCATTGGTTACACGTCTCGGTCACCTCTTTTTCGCATTTACGGCACTTTAAACAGCGGACGTTACATTTCAGATATCTTACGACCCGTGGCTCTACCCTTCATTCGATCCCTGCGAAATCATACATTCCAGAAGGATAATGCACCACCGCATATTGTAAGTCCTGTACGGACCTTTCTGGATAAAGAAAATGTTGGACTGCTGCCCTGGCCAGCACATTCTCCAGATCTCTCACCAATTGAAAATGTCTCGACAATGGTGGCCGAGCAACTGACTCGTCACAATACGCCAGTCATCACTCTTGATGAACTGTGGTATCGTGTTGTAGCTGCATGGGCAGCTGTAACTGTACACGCCACCCAAGCTCTGTTTGACTCAATGGGCAGGCGTATCAAGGCCGTTATTACGGCCAGAGGTGGTAGTTCTGGGTACTGATTTCTCAGGATTTATGCACCTATATTGCGTGAAAATGTAGTCACATGTGAGGAGTAGTATAATGTATTTGTCTAATGAATAATCGTTTATCAACTGCATTTGTCCATGGTGTCGCAATTTTAATGGTCAGTAGTGAATATTGATGCAGAATTTAAATATATTGTGGTTATCTAGTTGGAAAGAGAAAGATAATTATTGTTAAAAGAAATAACTCAACAGGACAGCTTGAAATATTCTATTTAAATCGTTGATATTACAAACAGTCTACGTATGAGACAAATATAAAAAGCAAAGGAAATTAGATTTATTTTCACAAAGGCAAAATAAAGGATATTCGGTATAACTGACAAGTTACGTCGCTGGCCTGGCTTGTAACTTAATTCGTCGTTATGTGTTAAACTTGTACAACAAAAGGGCATACTTTTCGCTGACTGATTTTACAATGAATGAAGAGTTCACGTTATTAGTTTTTGTTATTGAATTTGACGCGTTATCACACAGTGAAAGGTTTCTTTTCAACTGGGTTATTTCGTATGATACGAAACGGCGGTACATAAATCGCGCAGTGCGATCAGCTTTAAGTTATTTAGGTTTCGTGCAACAGTGCACTAAATATGATGCGAGAGACAATATTGTCAGCATTGTACTATTATCTCTTATTTTAAAATTCACGAATGAGTATAAACATTCCTCTAGGAACTAAGGAAGGCTTTTGATAATATAGAAAGTGAGCGTTAACTGTTTTTTGGAAATTTGTGGTAAGGTCTTACGGGACCAAACTGCTGAACCCATCGGTCCCTAAGCTTACATACTACGTAATCTAATTTAAACTAACGTACGCCGAGGACAAACACATCCATACCCGAGGGAGGGCTGGAACCTCCGAGCGCGCGGCTGTTTCCTGTTAACAGTACTTGTACGTATGACATCTCCCGTCTGCCCTAGCATCTACACCAATCGCCATTAAAATTGCTGCACCAAGAAGAAATGCAGATGGTAAACGGGTATTCATTGGACAACTGTATTATACTAGAACTGGTATGTGATTACATTTTCACACCCAAAACAACAACCTCTGGCCGTAATATCATCGTTGACATGCCTGGGCATTTAGTCAAACAGAGCGTGCATGGCGTGTACAGGTACAGCTGCCCATGCAGCTTCAACACGATAACACAGTTCATCAAGAGTAGTGACTGGCGTATCGTGACGAGCCAGTTGCTCGGGTACCATTCACAGACGTTTTCAATTGGTGAGAGATCTGGAGAATGTGCTGGCCACGGCAGCAGTGGAACATTTTCTGTATCCAGAAAGGCCCGTACAGGACATTCAACATGCGGTCGTGCATTATCCTGCTGAAATGCAGGGCTTCGCAGGGATCGAATGAAGAGAAGAGCCACGGGTCTTAACACATCTGTAATGTAACGTACACTGTTCAATGTGCCGTCAGTGCGAACAAGAGGTGACCGAGACGTGTTACTAATGAACACGCTTCCAATGTGCATTCACCGCGATGTCGCCAAACACGCATGCGACCATCATGATGCTGTAAACAGAACCTGGATTCATCCGAAAAAATGACGTTTTGCCGTTCATGCACCCAGGTTCGTCGTTGAGTACACCATCGCAGGCGCTCATGTCTATAATGCAAAGTCAACGGTAACCGCAGCCATGGTCTCCGAGCTGATAGTCGATGCTGCTGCAAACGTCGTCGAACTGATCGTGCAGATGGTTGTTGTCTTGCAAACGTCCCCATCTGTTGACTCAGAGATCGAGACGTGGCTGCACCATCCGTTAGAGTCATGCGGGTATGATGTCTGTCATCTCGACTGCTAGTGATATGAGGCCGTTGGGATCCAGCACGGCGTTCCGTATTACCCTCCTGAACCCACCTATTCCATATTCTGCTAACAGTCATTGGATCTCGACCAACGCGAGCAGCAATGTTGCGATACGGTCAACCGCAATCGCGATAGGCTACAATCCGGCCTTTATCAAAGTCGGAAATGGGATGGTACGCATTTCTTCTCCCTACACGAAGCATCACAACAACGTTTCACCAGGCAACGCAAGTCAACTGCTGTTTGTGTATGAGAAATCGATTAGAAACGTTCCTCATGTCAACACGTTGTAGGTGTCGCCACCGGCGCCAACCTTGTGTGAATGCTCTGAATAGCTAATCATTTGAATATCACAGCACCTTCATCCTGTCGGTGAAATTTTGCGTCTGTAGTACGTCATTTTCGTGGTGTAGCAATTTTAATGGACAGTAGTGTATATTCGAGTACGTAAATGTATAGGGTTATTCATTCTCCATTATAAATCGTACTTGATTAGTAAAGTCACACAGTACGGAAATCTGAACACACATCTGTTTGGATGCCAATTCTCCAAAATAGAGAGGAGCTTGCATGCCTTAGGAACCACGTGGTGTCAATTTCGGATAACGCCCAGAGAACTTCAATTGTCAAAATAACCAGTTTCTTCCAAACGTTGTGGACATGAAACTCCCTGGCAGATTGAAACGGAGTGACTCGAACTCCGGACCTTTGCCTTTCGTGGGCAAGTGCTCTGTAGACATCACATGACATGATATCCGTGGTGACTGCAGGCCTCGGAAAATTGATTTAATAATATAAAAAGGGTATTTACATTTGTCTACTTGTTATTTGATCGACTGACCCTGAAACGTCCAATTAGAAAAATTATACAAGATTTTGCTTAAACTGACACACAATACTTTCAGCGCAACGCAATCTGACTTTCAATAATCCCTACAAGAGAATGGTCCTGACTAACATTAACCTATATGTTGCACAAATCACTTACCTCACAAAAATCTTCGTTAGTCGAACTACTGCAATACAGCAAGCGCCACTACTGCCAGCTAACTAAAAGATTCAAACTACGGAAGGCACTAACTACTGATAGGCACAGTTAGCAAATGAAAGATTTTAATAGAGAACAAACAATGTATTTACCTTTATAGTCATAATATATATATATATATATATATATATATATATATATATATATATATATATATATATATATATATATATCAGTTCATGACACCAATTCTTACAAACTTCAAAACTCCGCCATCTCTCTCCCCACGTCCACACCGCTGGCGGCTCACCTCCAACTGCACAACGCTACGCGCTGTTAGTATCCAGCTGCCGCTGCCCAACACTACAATGGCGAGTATTACAACAATGCCAACCAGCCACAGACTGCACACGGCACAGCCAGTGATTTTCATACAGAGCGCTACATGGCGGCGGCGTTACCAATAAAAAAACCTAAACAGCCTACTTACAACCCGTCTGCGTGAGGTATCGAATTACTCGGAATTTTGTGAGCGTTCCGAATTTGTGATGGAACGCAAATAATTAATTTTACTTCTTTCTCTTCTTTGCGGTACTGACTGGTTTAGACAGCTGGTGTGGCCACGCCGCATGCCATATCTGTGCTTGCATAAATCACTGCGCTACAAACAGTGGTACACTATTGGACCGCATTCTGGATCAACAGCTCATACACCAGACTCGTCGACATGCAGCCCAACGAGACAATGCGTACCATCAGAAGGAAAAATCAGACACACTGAGACTCTTGGGCTGCCTATTCTAAGCTATACACCTCCCCTATTTTTTTGGTGAGAATGTGCTACCGCACGGGAGTTTACAAAGCTAGTTATTGCCCTTTACACTTAAGGTCGTACTCGCACTCAATTAAAAAAAACTCATACTTGTCATTCAACTTAATGAAGTGCAAAAGGTTTGGTTGGCAACGGAGTAACGTTAACGGATCCCTGGATAGGAGTATGGGAGAACGCTGCTAACTGAAAGCAACTTAAGATGCCCTGTATCTCGTCCAGGCCTCCAGATTTCCGAAAAGCATCACATCTACTCTCAACAGAGTAAGGACAAATGCTGGAAGATGTGCTGGCTCAGTGTACAAATTGGGATTGACAACAATGGCCACTGTGTGGGCGATGTAGAACGAGAAACTGTTCATCGTTTCATGGGTTCAGTTTTTGATGAGAATAAAGACCCCAGTTGAATATATTAAGGAAATGAATATAAGCCGCGCGGGGTAGCCGGCGTGGGCGGCGAGGCTCTCCCCGCCGTAGTTTCGAGACCTCCCTTGCGAATGGTTGTGTGTCTTGTCCATAGCGTTAGTTAGATTAAGTACTGTGTAAGCTTAGGGACTGATGACAAAAGCAGTTTGGTCCTATAAGATCTTAGCACAATTCAATTCGACTAAATATAAGACTGTGACCTTCTGTGGACTGTAAATATTGTATATTTAATGCACTTCTAATTATTGTTTTCTGTCTGTGAAATATGTGTATAAGTGTTCCTAAAAAAAAGTGCATCTCATACGACCCAAACTCTACATAAATAATAATAAGCACGAGTCATGAGCAAGAAAGTAATCTCAGGCTGGGTGCAAAAATGGACTACTACCAGAAAGGATGGAGAGCTTTTGTTCACCCATTAATTTGTGTAGATACAAGGTATTTTAGAAAACAAAATTTTTCAAACGATAAGAACTACTTCACTACATAACACTTTAAACGTATTTTCCTTATTATTTGAAATAAGGCGACATTTTAAAGAAAAAAAGAATACCAAATTTTAATCAAACTCCTAAATTTAACAGTCAAATTCAAAAGATAACTGTTTACACAACATAGCTTAAATATAAGTGTGTAATAGTTCCTAGTAAATTATGAATAAACTGAAATGAGCTTAACGAAGTAACCAAACAAAAACAAGTTTCAAACTGATCCAGTACTTTTAAAGTTTCCAACTTTCTAGTATTTTGATGAAGCCCTACTGTTAGCAGTTATCTCTGTACGGTGTGTCTCGAGCGTTCGCTGCACCATGAAGTTTCTACAGATATTACCATTAAAGGGAAATGGAAATGGGCAAGGCATGTAGTAAGACGAGATGATGGGAAAATTTCTAGCAGCTTATGGTGGACATAAAATTTGTTCTTAGCATTCAGAATTTCCACTGAAAAGTGGACCCATACTTGGGAAAACTAATTAAGTTATTACGGATAGTTAGAGAAATGGTGAGTTTGAGACCTTGTGTTAAGAAAATACCTAGTGAACGACATATTAGAAGATAAATTAGCCGTATACATAAACAAGCACGACGAAACTGGGTGAAAAAAATCTGAAGATCGTACTTTATGAAGAGCTCAGAAAGTGAGCTTTATCCAGCAATGTAATGTTGAAATTTATAGTAACTACGACCTGGTATTTCTGCCAATGGACTTCAGCTGTTCGCATAAATCGCCTGACCACACACTCCCCCACATCCGCATCCCGTGGCTTGGGCTGAGATAGCGGACGGTCGATATCACTGGGGCTTTCGAGGCCTGTTCGGACGGAGTTCAGTTTTTCAATTCCAACAGCTCCAATGTAATCTGTACTTAATAGTATTTAGACATATCTCCACAAAACACTTGCCTGTTTCGGCTTACACTACAATTTTCATTTACAGTTGTGGGTGTTTCGACCACCACAATCACCACCATCACAACCATCTAAAGAAATGGCCGCAGGCCACTCGTTTGACGTCGGCCAGAGCGGGTCAGAGTCGGAGGGACGCTGTGCTGATACAATTTGGTCCATGCTCAGCAATTTTTCTCAAACAGTTTGACGGAATCTATTCGGAAAAAGTTTATTTCTAAGTTACATGTCATCTTCATGGTGAGTTGCCCATCATTTCGTTAACGGGAATTGTTATTAAAATATCTCACATACAAGCCCTAAATTAGAAAATGTTGTAATGAAGGGGATCGCTGCAAATTTGCGTATGGTTTGTATCACATCAAAAGGTCCCAAGCATGAAATTTAGCTAAAATCTTGAAGGGGGGGGGGGGGGGGGGGGTCAGTATTTGCCTCCAGTCTCAAGAAAATGGGTTTCATGATGTGTTCACTTCCGATCTTACGTCCACAAGAATGAAACACTCATACCATCCCTCTAATCTCTTAAGCCATCGAAACAAATTTTTTGCAAACAACTTTCTTATCTACAGCGATTCAGCTGAAGACAGTTTTTTTCTTCAAAGCAGTAGTGCATTTTTTAAATGTCATCAGCAACCAGTTAAAAGACAGTTTGCTACTGCAAATGAACATTAAATTTCTTCGCCTGCATTACTGCACATCGAGACAATGAGATTTTTCATAAGCCGTTGACTTCTCTGGTTGCCATTTGCTTGTTTAATGAGACACTCTCCTGAAAAATTCTGTCGCAATAGCTACTCCAAGTTCAGGTTGGGTAATTATAATGTGTTTGGCCAAAGAAATGTAGCCATTACTCATATACGATGAAGTTTTTTCAAAACAGAAAGTCTTACATTTGATACAGAAATATATCACCAGTTATGGCGGAATCTGATGACCCATCTTATTTTCAATTTTGAACAACTGGAACTGCAACTTACCACAGAATTCTTTTTACTGTTCATCTAAAAAATATGAATACAATTCGCAGGAGATTGTGTACCATTTTTTTGTTCCTATCCTCACTCAGTGTGAAATAATGAACGTCGTCACCCTAATTAGTTTTATATATATATATATATATATATATATATATATATAGCGCTAATCAGATTTTTGGACAACATGGTTGTGGAGAGAAGCAGCGATTACTACTATTAATCAATAATTCAGGAACAGTCTTAATCGCATTTATTTTTATTATTATTATACCGCCCACCGATTTCAACCCGACGTAGGGGTCATCTTCTGGGCCTTTACACCATTGGTCGACTTCTGGTGGTGTCACTCCTGTCGACATAGCGCCAGGAAACTATCAATAATAAATGCGATAAAGATGTTTTTGAATTATTTATGATTTATTAACGTTAATCAGTTGTCTCCAGTCGTTCATAAAATAGTGACTATTATGTTTTTGTACCCTTGTTACCCATGGTTAAAAGGGCATCAAATATGTTGTTCCTCATAGAACAGTTCTACATTTTTACTGCAGACTTGAACTCACCCAATAGCACTCTTTCATAGGTCTGAAACTGAGAATACAATGCAGGCAGAACCTTGGCAACCACTCGTCTAACTCAATGTCAGTGATGAGCTAAGACTTATTTGTAGTAAGCAGAATCACTCCCTGACTATGTACAGGGATAGGAACGGAAAGACGATACAGTATTTGTTGCAATTTTTCATATGTCAACGACAACTGAAGCGCAGAAAGAAAATGTTTTGTAAAGTTTCATTGTATCGGTTTACAGCAACGTCTGAAAAGAAATTTCGCGTTTATCTTATTACTAAATTCTATTTTCACTACCTGTGCATAGCTCTTAAAGAATTACTGTACTAATTTGAAAAAATTCAAATAAAGGCTGTACCATCTTCTGCATCGCCACAGAGAAAGTTCCATATGACAACCATACTGCTAAATACTCTAGTCTAGTAGTGCTATTATTTGCCAAAATTTCGTTTCGACATCTCAAATGGTTTACAATATATATAGAATTTTATTAATATTTCACTCTCGTGCGCGTGCTGTCGGAAGTGAACGGGCTGCGTAAAACCTATTTGCTCGAGACTGGAGCAGATATGGATTCCCCAACCCAAGATAAAGAAAAACTCAAGCTGTTAGCTACATCTCATATGCAAGAGTTTATGGTCTTATATGCACCAAACGCAACTTCATTGTTGTTGTTGTTGCCCGCTTCTCGTGGTCGTGCGGTAGCGTTCTAGCTCCCCACGCCCGGGTTCCCGGGTTCGATTCCCGGCGGGGTCAGGGATTTTCTCTGCCTCGTGATGGCTGGGTGTTGTGTGATGTCCTTAGGTTAGTTAGGTTTAAGTAGTTCTAAGTTCTAGGGGACTGATGACCATAGCTGTTAAGTCCCATAGTGCTCAGAGCCATTTGAACCATTTTTGTTGTTGTTGTGGTCTTCAGTCCTGAAACTGGTTTGATGCAGCTCTCCTTGCTACTCTATCCTGTGCAACCTTCTTCATCTCCCAGTACCTACTGCAACCCACATCCTTCTGAATCTGCTTAGTGTATTCATCTCTTGGTCTCCCTCTACGATTTTTACCCTCCACGCTGCCCTCCAGTACTAAATTGGTTATCCCTTGATGCCTCAGAACATGTCCTATCAACCGTTCCCTTCTTCTAGTCAAATTGGGCCACAAACTTCTCTTCTCCCCAATCCGATTCAATACTTCCTCATTAGTTATGTGATCTACACATCTAATGCTCAGCATTCCTCTGTAGCACCACATTTCGAAAGCTTCTATTCTCTTCTTGTCCAAACTATTTATCGTCCATGTTTCACTTCCATACATGGCTACACTCCATACAAATACTTACAGAAATGACTTCCTGACACTTAAATCTATACTCGATGTTAACAAATTTTTTTTCTTCAGTAAAGCTTTGCTTGGCATTGCCAGTCTACATTTTATATCCTCTCTACTTCGACCATCATCAGTTATTTTGCTCCCCAAATAGCAAAGCTTCTTTACTATTTTAAGTGTCTCATTTCCTTATCTAATTCCCTCAGCATCACCCGACTTAATTCGACTACATTCCATTATCCCCGTTTTGCTTTTGTTGATAGTCATTTTATATCCTCCTTTCAAGACACTATCCACTCCGTTCAACTGCTCTTCTAACTTCCAACTTCATAGCGACTCCAATTTTCGAGTGTATTTGTTTCCAGTTTTGTGGTAGGATGTGAAATATCGCAATAACTACGATGATTAAGGAAATGATTTGGACATCACCATGAAGGTTACATATAAAAGCTACAAGCAATGTAGATATCGATTTTTTTTTAACGAAAGGGTTGTGTAAAATCGTTTGAAAAATATTGCAGGGCGTGCACTCCGATTCTGTCAGTATAGTGCCCTCCAACCCTGGCGCCCTCTGCATAATACCACACGAGTGCGCCGCAGCCGTCTCTTTAGGTGTAGTTGGTGGTGTTTCGACTTAATTCATGCTGTAGCCCCTAATGACATAAAACTGCTTATACTTACTTTACTTTTTCGTGTCCGGAAACTACAATTTGTTTGCCCAGTATTGGGCAATGTCCAATGCTTCTTCTTTAGCCAGCCATGATCGTGGAGGGTGCATCTGCGGGGGCAGGCAGGGCGTTCTAGGAGATGTTCCATGTTCTGTCGAGTGCCGCAGTCGCATTTGTCGTCATTTTCGTCCAACAAACCCCATTTGATCAGATTAGATTTCACAAGATCCACCCCAGTTATGATACGGTTAAGCATTCTTCAGGTTTTCCATTCACCAGAAACGCCGCGTGGTAGGTCATCTCTTAGTGGATAGTTGATGGGGGGCTCATCTAAGGCGCAACTTAGGAAACGGCGTCTGGATTTGAGTCTGCTTGGGCCATACTCTAGGCCAAATATTGAGTGACGGGCATCAAAGGTTTGTTTTAGCTTCTTGGTATGTTCATGGGCTTTCCTACGTTAGTCAGGGTTTATGAAACCTGCGGCCCTGTGAAGATTTTCTATGGGTGTTAGTTTGATGCAGCCTGTCACTATCCTGCATGTTTCATTCAAGCTAATATCTACCTTTTTTTGCGTGGGCGGATCTGCACCATACCGGGCAGGCGTATTCGGCAGTTGAGAAGCACAAAGCTTGAGCTGAAGTTCTGACCTCGGTAGGTTTGGCACCCCATTTGCTATTGGAAAACTATTTTATTAGGGAATTTCGTGCTTCTACTTTTTTGTGTGTTTTTTCGCAATGATATTTGTATGTCATTGTTCTGTCCAGCCAACGTAGGTGGGAGTATCTGTGTGTTCTAGTAATGTCCCATCTCAGGTAACGTTGAGCTTGTAATTTGCCTTCCTCGAGTTCAGATGGAATGCACTCACTTGAGTTTTGGAGGGATAAATACGATAAGCAATAATGGACAAAGAACGTCACCTTGGTTACTCCGAAATTTATACCTCTATCGATCTCTGAACCTTTGATATCATGTGCTCTATCTGTGATGTAGTACAAGATGTAAAGCCGTTGTTTCATACAGTTTTGAATTTGTGCGGTTCCAATTTCAAATTTGAGACGGTAACTGCATTAAAGTCGCCATATTTTGTTTCGTATATCTGGCCAAATGTAACGTGAGCACGTCTTTGGTATACAGAGTTTCGTGTGGACCTATATTAAAGGCTTTTCGGTATGAAGAGTGACTGGGAGGAACAGAGACCAAAGTTTATGTACGTTGAGCAGTGGTTCTGTTAGAGATATGGCTGGCGTCAGTTTATGACCAACTGAGAGAAGCGGCCGTCCATTGCACGGAACTTGTGAGACGTATCTGAGCTTTCCGCACAGTCCTGCACTATACTGCCTCGGCTTCGTCCTGTGTATATGGGATACCAGCAGTAGTAACAGTGGAGCGTGGCGGTGTCACGGAGCCACCGTGAGAGCGCATCCACTTTGCAGCTCTGGGCACTGCAGAGCCGTTGTGATTACTGCTGGCTGAGTGCGAGTCATCCCACTTTCCGGTGCGAGCTGCACCCAAATAACAGCCAATCTTTATGTTCGTCGCAGTCTCCCCCGCCTGACTGCCTTTATGGCTCCAGCATTTCAGCCCGACTGTCGGCGAGGCTTTCATCGCCACTGGAGGGAAGCGGAGACAATACCACATAATGGGGTTAAGTGTGCCGCGTCTTTTACGCTGCCTCGTAAATGTCACGGATATCTTCGGTGGCATTACCCGCGCACCCCAGGAAGATTTCTGCTGATCTCTCACTTTATTTAACGCCTTACACTCCAGTCTAGACACTCCTATATTTTACAGATTCATTCGGGCGTAACTCCTTTTGTCTTCTGCTTCACGGCTTGCAGTCGTTAATTTCGCCAGTCAGATAGTTATCAGAACCTAAAATCTTTAATCATCGTTTGAAACGTCACCTCTATCACTTTCTACAATTGTTCCTACCGTCTTAATCACACAGATTTAGTACCAGTATGACTGAGCTTCATGTATGCTGAAGTTACGCCATTTTTAATATAATGGTGCCTTATAATTATAATTTGTCTGGACAGATAAGCAAAATAACTGATGATGGTCGAAGTAGAGAGGATATAAAATGTAGACTGGCAATGGCAAGGAAAGCGTTTCTGAAGAGGAGAAATTTGTTAACATCGAGTATTGATTTAAGTGTTAGGAAATCATTTCTGAAAGTATTTGAATGGAGTGTAGCCATGCATGGAAGTGAAACATGGACGATAAATAGTTTGGACAAGAAGAGAATAGAAGCTTTCGAAATGTGGTGCTACAGAAGAATGCTGAAGATTAGATGGGTAGATCACATAACTAATGAGGAGGTGTTGAATAGGATTGGGGAGAATAGAAGTTTGTGGCACAAAGTGACTAGAAGAAGGGATCGGTTGGTAGGACATGTTCTGAGGCATCAAAGGATCACCAATTTAGTACTGGAGGACAGCATGGAGGGTAAAAATCGTAGAGGGAGACCAAGAGATGAATACTCTAAGCAGACTTAGAAGGATGTAGGCTGCAGTAGGTTGTGGGAGATGAAGAAGCTTGCACAGCATAGAGTAGCACGGAGAGCTGCATCAAACCAGTCTCAGGACTGAAGACAACAACAACAACATGGACAAATAACGAAGAATGTGGCTTTAGGAAAGGTAAAGGCACCTACTGTATTAGCAGCCCTGACATTACGCTGATAACGAGAGAAATACTGAAGAAGAAATCAAGACATTCACAGGATTTTTCGACCTCTAAGATGCGTTCGACGATGTAAACTGGTGCATGGTGTTAGAAATTCTGAGCGAAATAGGAATAAGCTATAGGGAAGAACGCTTAGAATACAAGCAAGAACAAAGGGAGACAACTGAGACTAGAAGAACGAGGTGTTCGGAATAAAAAGGGTGTAAGACAGGGATTAAAAACCGTGCAAGGAGAATCTGACAGAGTACTGATGCTCCGACAGTTGACAACATTTCGTCAGACTACTGATAGCCTCGGGAGAGCCAGCTACGGCAAAACTCTTCCTATCTGGTGATCAAGATGTGTGAGACACGTGAAATATCCTCAGACTTAAAGAAGAACCTAATAATTGCAGTTGCAAAGAAAGCAGATGCTAACACGTGTGAATATTACCGAACTATCAGTGCAATAAGTCATAGTTGGAAAATATTAACATGGCTTCTTTCCATGAGAATATAAAAGCTGGTAGAAGCCAATGTTGAGGAAAACTCAGTTTGAATTCCGGGGGAGTGTAGGAAAGAGCGAGATAATACTGACTCTGCCACTTATCTGAGAACATTGGTTAAGGATAGAAAAAAACCTACATTTATGGCATTTGTAGACTTAGGGAAAGTTTTCGATTATGTTGACTGTAATGTTATTTTCGATATTCTTAACGTAGCGAGGACTAAATGCAGGGAGCGAAAAGCTGTTTACATCAAGTATTGAATCCAGACGGCAGGTATAAGTGCCGAGGGACATGAAAGGGAAGCAGTGGTAGAGAACGGACTGAGACAGTGTTTTACCTGTCCCCTGTACACTGAACACGCAGTGAAGGAAACAAAAGAAAGGGAGAAGGAATAATAATTTTGCGGTTGGCCGATGACCCTGTGATTCTGTCAGAGACGGAAAGGACGTAGAAGAGCAGTTAAACGGAATGGTCTCTTGAAAGGAGGATATAACATCAAGAAATCAAAAGAAGGATAATGGAATGTAGTTTAATAAAATCTAGGAAACGACAGAACAGTAGATGCATTTTGCTATTTGGACAGGAAAATAACGGATGGTGTCCAAGGAAGACAGAGAGCGTTTCTGAATAAGAGAAGTTGTTAGCATCGAATACTCATTTGATTGTTAGGAAAAAAAATTCTAAAAGTATCTTTATGGAGCGTAGTCATGTTTGGAAGTGAGACATAGACAAGAAGAGAACAGAAGCTTTCGAAATGTCGTGCTACAAAAGGATGCTTAAGATCAGATAGTTAAATGACGTAATTAATGAGGAGCTACTGAATAGAAATAACTTGACTAGAAGAGGGAATCGCTTGGTAGGACACATTCCGGGACGTCAAGGGGTCACCAAATTAGTACTGGAGGGAAGTGTTGCTGGCAGTAAATATTACAGAGGGAAATCAAGAGATGTATACTGTAAACGGATTCAGAAGGGTATATTTTGCAGTGGTTATTCGGAGATGCAGAGACATTTACAGAATAGAGCAGCATGGAGAGCTGCATCAAAACAGTCTTCGGACTGAACACCACAACAAAGACAGGGATAATATCCTTCACTCGTAGTGTGAAATCTATTCATCAAAGGTACAATGGTGGAAATTTTAAAAAAGGTTCAGGAATAGGTTTAAAATTGAGGCTGAAATTATGTCAGTGACATGGTTCGCTGGTGACATTGCTATCTTCTATGAAAGTGATGAAGAATTAGAGTATCTGCTGAATAGAATGAATATTCTAACGAGTGGAAAATAAGGACAGATTAAACAGAGGAAAGGTGACAGTAATGGAATGCGGGGCAAATGAGAATAGCTGGAAACTTAACAGCAAACTTGGTGATCAGGAAGTAGAAGAAGATGTGAAATTCTGCTACCTTCGAAGTGACATAAACCCTACATACGAAGCAAGCAGTACATAAAAACCACACTAGACGTGCGAAAAAGGCACGTTAAATGGAACCATGAATACTCTACTTTCCTTAATTTGCCTGAACATTGCGTTCACAGCTGCAAGTAATTTAAAATTATAAAAATACTTATGATCACCCATTAGCGCAAATCGGATTACCATTGCTAAAATATTCTCCTAAACGAACTGAACAACTCGTAACGTGTTTCTACCTGCTAAGGCAATCGCATTTGATGTGTAGCTCACAAAATTCGTCGGCAGAGCACAAAAATTCGTACGAGGTGAAATGCAGAACAACATAACAAGCAAATGTAGGTTAACAGAGTACATGAGTAAAGAAACATCGGCAATTAAAAGCTAATGAAATGAAACCAGAACGGTTTAAATCTTAGCTCATTATTATTAGTAAGCATTGTTTGCAAAAAAGATTATGTCAGAAATGAAGGGATTTGTAAAGTTATTATTGTTATGAAAAAAATAAGTTCGTGAATGTGTTACGGCGTGAGGTGAAGTGCCGGTACTCCAGTCGGGAGCGATATAGCAGAGAAGGCTGTGAGACGACATCAGCCAGTTGGATGCTAACTGACTCCTCTCCAGGACGAAAACGTGACAGCTGTGGCCTCTTCCTGAAGAGGACATAAGCGCCGAGCCCGTACGGTCGCGACCCAGTTGAACAGCAGCTTCAAGATGACACACTTGTATAGTAGTGACTTAGGAACTGTATGTACTGAAGACCCCTGTTTATTTTGTAGGTCGCTCTTCAGTTGCGACACTTCTGAGTTAACTATTGTAATAGTTCATTTTGTAATAAAACTCATTAGTACGATTTGCTTGGCTATTGTCTAGCGATCCGAAAAACGGGTTTCCTAGACACCCCATGTTCGACGACTGGGCAGGATTTAATAGAATGAAACTAAGTTTGAACTACAATTGTGAATATTATTGAAAATAAAACTGAACTATGTTATGATAGTTAACAATTACGTGAAACGAATGACAAAGCTTCCACGTACAGAGTTTTTACATCACTGATTGGAACAATGTAGTTCGCGGTGTCTGTTAGCTAACGTTGACTCAGAACCATTTCTACTCAGCTGTTGCTGCCGGCAAGTCAACGATATTCGCGTCGTTAGTCCATTATCCTTGAGCGTGTAATCCAATAATTGGTGTCTCCTTACTGGTTGTGAGCGCCAATTGTGGATGTAACAGGTATGCTCGGTGTATGCAGAATTAGTTCTAATCTTCTTTGCTGAAACAACGACGAAACGAAACACCTTCTTTCAATTAATGCGTGAAGTAACCTGACGTGGTAATGTTTGTCACACACTTTAGTCACTGTTTTAAGATTTATGGCCGAGCGGTCTACGCGCTGCAGTCATGGACTGTGCGGCTGAACACGGCGGAGGTGCGAATCCTCCCTCGGGCATGGGTGTGTGTGTTTGTCCTTAGAATAATTTAGGTTAAGTAGTGTGTAACCTTAGGGACTGATGAACTTAGCAGTTAAGTCCCATAAGATTTCACACACATTTGAACATTAAGATTTATGGTTTACGGTCACAGTGCGGCACTACGAAAGTAAATCAAGTAAATAGAGTAGATTGTTACGCGAATCATTAGTCCGTGGTTTCAACCGAATTATAGGTGCCGTGAACAATTGTCTACCTAATCACTTTAATCATGCGACGAGCAGCACGCGGTACATTCACTGTTATAGATCTTCGTATCAGCATATGACTGAAAATGTGTAACCACATTTTCTGTTTCATTCCACATTCCGTGCAACGCACTAAACATTTTGTGCAGTCTACAATCGAAAATAGTATCTTTACAGAATGCACTTACCTTACCAATCTGCATATCAAAGTTGTACCCTTAATGAGTCAAATTACAGTTCAGGAAAATGAGCAACGTGACACGTAAAGTCACTAGTTCTTTAATCGCGGTACACACCGAGATCTTATATGTAGCACTAATCAAACGCTGATTTTTCCACCGGTCACGAATATAGTGCTTAACAGTACACGCGCCCCACAACAATCACCTCCTCTCTCTTCTACTCGCTTCCTATTCTTTGTTCATGCGTTGTCCAAAGGCCTGTCGATATGATTCTACGTCGCTTGTACACCTCCCTTCACATAAAATTTTCAGAAATTTTGATTACATCGATCTACAGTTTTGAACAAAATCACAATTTCATATTATTCTGTCCACAGAAAATGAATCCATATAACAAGTTAACAGATAAGAAACAATACAGCATCAGAGTAATTGAAAACTAAAACGTAATTATATCAAGAAACTCAATCTGAAATAACTTCTTCAGTGTGTGATCGACATAAGACAGTAAAGAAGTTAAATAAAATGTAGCGAAAAGGAAAAATTGTATATCAGCCAGTGATGTTATCTTCACAAACTGCTGGGAGTTCTATTCCTAGAATCGCCTCTGGCCCTCGTACTAAAGGAAACGCCAGACCTTGTTTTGAGAGGATGCCCCTGACCATCTCAAGTCAATTAGCGCAACTTATACCTCCAGGATGTGAGGGATGACTATTTTTCTAGAGTTGTATGGTCACGAGATGCCTGCTTCTAACCGTCAGAGTCCCGGAAGAACTACTATTGTGGAGTGAATAGTGGGCAGTCAAAATTCACCGAAAAACATGGGCTGTTAAGATAAGACCGTAGAAACTGGAATGGGGGCAGAAAATTTAAGGTGTCTATGGAGATCATGAGATGCCGACAACTCACTCGGATGTCGTTAAACTAAAATGTACGAAAGGGTAACATTGTGTCAACTAAATAATTTAGAGGTGTGAGTAGGAAGTGCATCTGAGCTTACAGAGGTCCTTCCGTATTGGCAAACACGGAAGAATAGAGAGAGACACGGAAAAAATGGGACACATTTTGGAGCACCAAAACTAACAAATGTTTTTACTGGCTCAGCGCCTAAAATACAAGTGAGGCACAGTGAGCAGCGTCTTTTAAGATTACTTCTTATAGGCCGGCACTCGCAAGAATTATTATACAGACAATCAAAATCACGCAACGCCGAAACGGGATTTTCCTTGTCGGAAGCATTCTGCAGAGAGTTACTTAATGCCCTGGAGACTTCGGTGGGAGACTTCTTCTCTGGACGTCTTCTCCACGGGCAGACTTCACATCTAGATGGTTTCTCGAGACTAGCCTGGGACGAGAGGCTCTCATCTGTCTGAGTTGAACTTCGTTGCTGACAGAGAGGAGATGTTCGTACAGAACCATTATCTGACTTGGTAGTCGCTGTCACGGCCACTTGCAGACTATGAGCATAGTGAGATCCAGCCGCTACAGTGAAGGTAACTGTAGGGAAAGACCAAACATTTGTAAATACGTTCAGCAGTTCCAACCTTTCTCCTTAAGACTTGTTTGCAAGTAGAGGTTCAAAACGCTTTCATCTCTGGCAGTAGATGCACATGCTTCCTACCCCTGTGCTTCGGCATTCGTAGTGCTAAAGTGGCAGAGAGTTGGTTGGGCAGTGGAAAGGTACAGGGACCACAACAGATTACTAAAATGAATTGAATCTTACAGTGTGAAAATACACCAGTAAGAGGATTCACAGTAAGGAAAATCATCTTAAAAATTTTAGAAACTAGCAGCACAAATAGTTAACTTGGAGTTAAACCAGGAACAATCCAATAAACTGCGTAAGGGCAAATAGTAAGTGACTTGCAAAACTAAGCTTAAATTTTTGAAATGAAGCATTGACAAACAACTAATCACAAATAAAATTGGTGATAAATAGCTAACAGCCTAGTGTTTGCAGGCAGAAAAGAAATACAAATGATAAAATTTAGCAACTGAAAAACTGGCTCAAGACACAGTTAAATGTTTCATTGATAAGCCATGAATGAATTTTCAATTAGAAGCAGGTACAGTACAGAAACTTCCTGGCAGTTTAAACTGTGTGCCCGACCGAGACTCGAACTCGGGACCTTTCCCTTTTGCAGGCAAGTGCTCTACCGTCTGAGCTACCGAAGCACGACTGACGCCCGGTACTCACAGCTTTACTTCTGCAGTACCTCGTCTCCTACCTTCCAATCTTTACAGAAGCTCTCCTGCGAACCTTCTGTAAAGTTGGTAAGGTAGGAGACGAAGTACTGGCAGAAGTAAAGCTCTGAGTAAGGGCCGTGAGTCGTGCTTCGGTAGCTCAGATGGTAGAGCACTTGCCCCCAAAAGGCAAAAGTCCCGAGTTCGAGTCTCGATCGGGCACACAATTTTAATCTGCCAGGAAGTTTCATATCATCGCACACTACGCTGCAGAGTGAAAATCTCATTCAGGTACAGTACAGTTCATTTAACAAGGTAACAGTACAAGGAAAATCCAAAATTTGTACTTAGGTACTGCACCAAGTTCTTAAGGCTCGTGATAGTATGATATTGAAATACGAAGAACAATTACACATTAAGAACATAAATGCTGAAACCAGTAATCATACTTGGCAGTTTCACAAGACGGTCAAACGAATTCTACTAGCCACGGAGAAGGTGACACCAAACGGGGGCTACAAATTTTACAGACGCTAAACTTCAGAACATGTACAGGTTAACTGAATTAAGAGCCGGTGGCTGCGCAAACCTGATTGCACTCGATGAATGCGTTTCAATGTTTACCTGAAATTCCCCTAAAATGCAAGGAATCCATTAGTAACTATAGTGACATGTACAGCACAGCAATCAAGCAACCACTAGGCGGGAATTATGTTACAGTTCACGTCAAAGAGGCATATTTTTTAAAAATCATTGTCGTTTAACTGAAAAATTGAAGTGAGGTAATTTTTTGGAGCGAGAATACATAAAACATTTACTAATTAAGAAACTAAACACTAAAACTAACATTAGTGGCAGAGACTAATTCTAAAAATTTGTGTAAAGTAAAGGTGGGATGGGAAGAACGGAAAGGCAAGGTACTGTTGGTCTTAGCTGCATCGGGACGGTATACGGAATGAGTGGCGATGAGTGAAAAATGTTTGCTCAACCAGAATTCGAATAGGGGATCTCCCGTCTGCTAAGCAGTTATGTTAACCACCGCGCCAACGGACACCTTACCTATCAATCTTACGTGAACTATCCGGCGCGGTCTCCGACCATGAAAGCGACTATGAGATTCTTGCACGAGATCGGACGTAATTGCGCATCCGAAAGAACATACATCACACATTCATCTAATTTAAAGTTTTACTGATGCCAAACTTTAACAGATTTTTAAAGGAAAGGCATGAATTAAAAGCCGGCGACGAGGTAACCACACTTCAGAGTTGGATCAGGTGCTTTCGGATTTACGTGGGATGACGTGAAAACGTGAAAAGTCGATAAGTAACTATACAGCTGGTCCTACGGGCCAGTGGCCAAGCAAAACACTCGGCAAAACTTTCACTAAAGGGTACTGTTACGGGAGACGAACACTTAACCTCAGGCTAGCCAACAACGGCAGTAGCTGCTGAAAAACACAGACGCAGTGAGCAAACTACAGCGGGCAGCATGAGCAAATAAACAGCTGACTAATAATTAACAGACTGTAGGCTTGATCATACAGGTAAGAAACGGCGAGTAATCTGTGTTTCATGTTCTCAGCTGGCCAACTGTCTTACCTAAAATGTCTATTTCAACGAAAGAATAATCCAATCTGTTTGGTGGCTTTCACAGCACTAACTCCTGCAGTGAGGTCCATGAGAATAAAGCTTTAAGTAATGTTTAATGTGTCCTGCAACCTTCACACAGTATTAAATAATATTAAATTGAAAGCTAATGTGTAAGGTAATGTTAACAGGCATCAAAAGCATCAACAAAACAAATTATATGAGCACAACTTTCATACCACACATGATACTGGATTACATGCAAGGCAGGCAAATTATAGGTAATCCTGCCAAGAGATGCTTAAAACACTGTTCTAACGAAGCAGAAAATAGTTCTACACCCAGAGAGCGAGGTAGTGCCGTGATTAGCACACTGGAATCGCTGTCGGGAAGACGACTGTTCAGAACCGCGTCTGACCATCCTGATTTACGTTTTCAGCGATTTCCCTAAAACACGTCAGGCAAATATGGGGATGGTTTGTAGTGTCCCTTTTGAAATATTCACCATTATCGAGGTGAAACGTAAATAAAAATGACTGTATGTGACTCAAAATGAACTGCAAACATCGATTTATCTGTGAAAGGTTGTTGTTGTTGTTGTCTTCAGTCCTGAGACTGGTTTGATGCAGCTCTCCATGCTACTCTATCCTGTGCAAGCTGCTTCATCTCCCAGTACCTACTGCAACCTACATCCTTCTGAATCTGCTTAGTGTACTCATCTCTCGGTCTCCCTCTACGATTTTTACCCTCCACGCTGCCCTCCAATGCTAAATTTGTGATCCCTTGATGCCTCAAAACAAGTCCTACCAACCGATCCCTTCTTCTAGTCAAGTTGTGCCACAAACTTCTCTTCTCCCCAATCCTATTCAATACCTCCTCATTAGTTACGTGATCTATCCACCTTATCTTCAGTATTCTTCTGTAGCACCACATTTCGAAAGCTTCTATTCTCTTCTTGTCCAAACTAGTTATCGTCCATGTTTCACTTCCATACATGGCTACACTTCAAACAAATATTTTCAGAAATGACTTCCTGACACTTAAATCTATATTCGATGTTAACAAATTTCTCTTCTTGCCCTTTAGTGTTCGTAAGAGGTGTTTTAGTTTATAACGTTTCGTAGATTACCTAACCTGTTCTTTGGTAATAACACTAATTGTAAAAATATACAATGTAGATTGATAGATGCAGAAAAGACATTATTTTTATTGTATGACTTTATAATGTGTAGTAATTAAAAGAAGTATTATTATCTTTGTAAGAGTATAAAACACAATGCAATGCTCATTCATCTGTCTAGTCTGTTTTGTTCTGTTCGCTCTGGTGTTAGCTGGAATAAGGTACGCAAGCTATTGTGCTGAGCTAGCATTTGTTTCTGTCGTAACGTAATTGCAAATATTTAATGATGTAAACTGTGTCCTAGTGAGAATATATTAGAATAAAGTGATCTCCGCTTGTTTTTTCTAGAACCTACGCCACATTTACCTTATGAAAAGAATATTTATTGAAAATTATTTAGCATGTTTTCAGCTGCTGCGGAGCGAGTAACAGTGATCTCTGACCGTTAACAATTAGCCGCCATTACGCGGTGGATTTAATTTTTTTTTTTTTTACAGGACAATGTCTGATAGCCGGAGTGGAAGAAATTATGTAAAAATATTCAGTGAGATTAACTGAAGGAATCCAGTCAAATAATTTTATTAAGACTCGTCTATTTTCGGTGATAGTAATAATTTCATATCAGTGAACTGGAGCTGAGTAATACTACGCTATTGCATTTACAGTAATTTGTAGGGAGCCTGGTGCTCGATAAAACCAGATAAATACGTAATTGGCAACCTACGAAATTCATTTTTTGCTTATTATATCTCGTTTGTATTTTTTTGAAAGCTAAACGTAAAAACTAACTTCACTAAAAATCAGTAACAGATCACAATATTTTTCAAAGGACAAAAAAATTTACTAGGAGAGTGTTTCCTCTAAATAAATAGTTACACTATTTTTTAAGAGATATAATAGGTTCCTTTCAAAGGACAACGCCTAATTCCTTCCCATCCTTCCCAAATCCGTCGGGACCTATGACTTAGTTGTTTGGTCCCCTCCCCCAAATCAACCAACCAACCAGCCAACCAACTTCTAAATCCACCTTCGTGTCCGAAGTCGCTAACGTACGCTCGTGTGATAGCTCCGAGGGAAAGCCTGTTCGAGTCCTGGTAGCGGAAAAAAATTTCACTGCCAGTATTTGATCGAAAAGGGAGAAGTGTAGGGGGCGTTAATTTTCTGATAAGCAGACTTTACGTCCAAACCTCTGTACGGTATCTCGTGAAGTGAGGGCATGCGGCACTGTGGATGGTGATCCGCCCACCAGATGAGGACATTAAGCTTGGCGACAACCTTGGTGCTATTCGAGAGGAGTTGGCAATCCGCTGACACGGGGTTTCACCCTCTCCATCCTCATCGTCATACAACACGAACACTGCACTACACTCCGCAAGCACACACAATACATACATATAGTATTACAAATATTGTAATAGAGCATGTTGTAAATAAATAAAAATGAAGCACCTTAAAAAGCAGGACAACGTGACACCAAAGAACAGGTTAGGTAATCTACGAAACGTTATAAACTAAAACACCTCTTACGAACACTAAAGGGCAGCCATACAGGTCAATAACGTGGTGAATAAATAACAATTTTACAAATTTTACGAAGCGGAACCAGGATGCCTAAAATTAATGTCTCTTACCTAAGGATGTCACCACAGTCCACAATACGGGCACTCAACAATCCCCAAAGCTGGCTTGCTTCCTTCAACGGTCGAACAGCTGGCGCCAATAGCTCCCCATATACGATGCTTTCGGCTTCAGCGATGTTCCGTCATTTCGCAATGCAACAATCAGCGGTGCTTAATTTATTTTGTGTAATTACTGGTGAGTCAGTACCTTTTTACTAATAACCGAGAGATGATTAGCAGAAATGTAAAAACGGTAGGTCATAATGTTTTTTTTTTTATATTGTACACAGTTTCTAATCAGTATATCGTCTTGTCTTATTCAATGTCGAACGTGCCAAAATGATCCCTATAAGATACATTAGAAGATTACGAGAGAGTTCATTCGGGTTCTCCTACCGACGGACGTAGCGCTATGGTTAGCACATTGGACTCGCTACCGGGATGACAACGGTTCAAAACCGCGTCCTGACATCCTGATTTAAGTTTTCCGTGATTTCCCTAAATCGCTTAAGGCAAATGCCGAGATGGTTCCTTCGAAAGGGCATGACCGGTTTCCTACTCCATCCTTCCTTAATCCGAGCTTGTGCTCTGCCCCTAATGACGTCATTGTCGAGGAGACGTAAAAACTGCCCCTTCTCCTCCGGTGTTCTCCGACATTCATTGTTAGCAGGCATAATTCATGAATGGAGCACATAGGGATAATGATAGTTACCAAACCGAAGGTGGCATCTGCAGTAAAAATGTGTAGGAGTAGACGAAATTTTTGAAGCTTTACTGTGTATGTGTTGTTGTGTGGTCTTCATTCCAGAGACTGGTTTGATGCAGCTCTCCATGGACCTTGCCGCTGGTGGGGAGGCTAGCGTGCCTCAGTGATACAGATGGCCGTACCGTAGGTGCAACCACAACGGAGGGGTATCTGTTGAGAGGCCAGACAAACTTGTGGTTCCTGAAGAGGTACAACAGCCTTTGACTGATCTGGCCTTATATATATTAATTCAGCCTCTCTCTATCCTATTTATGTATGTGATTGCTGATGAAGTATGCGTTGCAACCATCTTAGTTGTATTAAATGAAACATTTCTAGCGGCAAATGTTTATAGTATTTACTACAATTTAACATCAATCACAATTTCCGAACATACGATTCTTATTCAACGAAAATCGTTTTTCCAACACCAAACCTTTAAATTTTACCTTCGGTCACACTATTTGGTTTGCTTACACTCTGAAAAAAAAAAAAACGCTTCCGAGCGGTTTACTCGTACTGTCGCATCCCAAGCATGTGTATTGCCTGGTACTGGACAGCAGGAAGGGAATTACCCGGTTGACATGTGAGAGGGAGTTTTATCCTTTCTGTAATGTTAAATCTGTTATTACATGTGGTAATGGTTCGCATGCAGCTTAAAATAACCTAAATTAGAAGTTTTTTGCAACTTCAAAACAAATTCAGAAAACAGTTTCAACTCCTACTCTACCTGCCTCGATGGAGTTTTACCCAGGAATAGTCCAAGTCTTAGTACAGAGATAATGTCTGTCCTACTTTGAAATCAGCCTGTCAGACTGACCCAGCAGTCACTGTACGACACACAGACCTTGCCGGTTATTCACCTGTAATTTCATTAACTCCGCAGTTACTGTTATTTCTGCCTAGCCCTGCGTAGCTACTCTCCTGCTTCTCTCTGACTCTGACTCCCGTCGCTTCGCTCCTGACGTCACTTATTTCTCTTCTTCTCTACTCTGAATTTTGTTCAGTTTTCCTCTTCATTCCCGCCAGTCCCCAATATGAAGTGATTCTGAGGGCCTCCAACCACCTCACTGGCTCAGATTACACACTGCTCTTCAGAATTTTCCAGGGGCTGGGTGGAAGGAGAAAGGCGTTTCTTCCTATATGTCCACGCACTGTGTCCTAAAATTGCCATTGGCTTTCCGAGACGTATTTATGTCCCTGTCCCTCGTCCCACGCTCTCTATGGGGACAAGGAATGCTGACCTACTGGTGTCGTTATGTGTACTGAGTCCATTTCAAGCTACGCCTATCAATTGTACTGTGGAATGTTCTCGGATCAGTGACATACCTCACCCTAAGACTTCTAAGGCATTCCATGATTTGCTATTTTTCTGCATGACTGTTTTCTGTTTTCTTCTACATGACTTGACTGTTTTGTGTGGATACAACAATAGTTTGTGACATACAATGTAATTATCGTAAGTAGGAAATACGCTATATGTTTCCCTAAGTGATCTGTGCACCAAGATTACGTCCATGTATGCTACTATCTTTAAGTTATGCTGTCAACTCGACATTACGATGCAAGTCATTCCACATACATCACCACATTCTGCGTTTCCCTGTTTAGACTTTCCTGTCTGATCGCAGCCACAAAGCGATTTCCTAACACTTTGCTCTATATCCACTAGATTACAATTTTAGTCGACTTTGTTCATTAAATTATTCCTCACTCACAGTGATCAAAATCAAGTCTGATCAATACAGAACGCAGACCACGTCCGGTTATCTGGATGTTAACAAATTTCTCTCGTTCAGAGACACATTGTTTCTATTACCAGTTTAGATTTTATGTCTTTCCTACTACGGCCATCATCAGTTATTTTTCTCCCCAAATAAGAAAACTCGTCTGCTATTTTAAGTGTCTCATTTTCTAATTCAGTTCACTCATCATCGTTTGGTTTAATTCGATTTCATTCAGTCACTCTTCTTTGCTTTTTATTATGTTCTTCCTTTCAAGACATTGTCTGTTCCATTCAATAGCTCTTCTAAGTTCTTTGATGTATCTGAGAGAATCACAGCTTCGCAGTTTTTATTTCTTCTCCCTAAACCCCAAAATTTTCTTTGGTGTCCTTTAGTGCGTGCTGAGCGTACGGACTGAATAACATTGAGAATAAGCTATAATTCGATCTCACTCTCTTCTCAACATCTGCTTCCCTTTCAGGCCCCTTGACTCTTTTAACTGCCGTCTGGTTACTGTACAAGTTGCAAAAAGCCTTTTTCTCCCTGTATTTTACTCCTGCTACCTACAGAATTTCAAAGGGGCTGTTCCAGTCAACATCGTCAAAAGTTTTCTCCAAGTCTACAGATGCTATAACCGTAGGTTTCACTGACAACATCAGTTAACTTAGTACTGTTCACAAGAATCCTGATATGGCTCTGGCTGCTACTAAAACATTCATTAAATTCATTGAAAATTCATTTTCGCTCGTTCCAGTAGCGTCGAGCCATAATGAAACAAAACATTCTGGATAGCTAGACCATCCAGAGCAGTACATTAAATTATTTCATACAGGAACATTGGTTTTGTGCGAGTTCGGTCGTTACAATAATATAATTACCTCCTTTGTAACGTTAATTTAAAGAAGAAAGACAATTTTAGATAACTCATTATGCAGTTACAAAATGTCTACTACCTGTAGCATTATTTACCACCATTTCTATGATGTACTGACGTCTATTGCACATGCAGCCAACAACTTGAAACGTACATTCCCAAAGTGATCTGTGCACCAAGATTACGTCCATGTATGCTACTATCTTTAAGTAATGCCATCAACTCGACATTACTGATTAAGTGCCTAGATTGGCTATTCATGCCACTACATTTACCACAAAATACTTTAGAACATTAATATTTATCCACTAGATTACAGTTTTAGTTTACTTTGTTCATTAAATTATTCCTCACTTACAGTGATCAAAATCAAGTCCGATCAATGTAGAAGGTAGACCATAACAGTCTCAGTCATCAAATTTGTCAGAAAAATGTTTAAAATAATTAAATAATTTTCCCAGTATCAATCAGCACAGCTGTTACAACGAATTCTTACGTGACGTATAAATACGCTACATAGGACAGACAACAGAAGATGAGAGGAATTTGAACTGTTGTGTCAGGGATGAATACTGTGTGTAGAAAGAGTAGAAGGATAGATGGACTTAATAATGAAGAGGTAGTGGATCGACCTAGGGGTAAAAGAAGTTTTTGCCACAAATTGACTAATACATGGACTACATGTGCACAATACCTCCTAAGGTGCCAAAAAAGTGGGTGATGGATCGAACTACAAATGATGGCAAAGGCTTTACTATTTCTAGTGGATGTGGATTGTTATATTTACGCAGAAATGAAGAAACTGTCACATTGAAGACTAGCTTCCAGAGTTGCATCAAACAAGTCTTTATTCCAAAGACAACAACAATACTACCTCGCTATTGTTATTTCATCTCCACTTTCCCAGTTTCGTCCACAACTTTCTCTGTCCTTGTACTCACTCTCTCTTTTTGTTTCTGCTCTTCTGTCCATCTGCTCATTCTCCTTGCATCAATATCCTCCTCCCACCTTTAACTCCATCTACTCCTACGCCATACATCTCATCGAAACCCCATCCACTACCTCCTACACTTTCTGTCCATCTCCACCTTCCACCATCCTTGAAGGGTGTAGGTACTTACCTTCACAGAATTTCTTCCCGGATAGTAACATACGTACCAAATCTACCCAAGGTTTAGGAGTTTCTTAACAGCGTCTTTTTCCTGATTGGCCAGAGCCACTCATATGTTACACATAAGTCATATACAGGGTGTTTCAAAAATGACCGGCATATTTGAAACGGCAATACAAACTAAACGAGCAGCGACAGAAATACACCGTTTGTTGCAATATGCTTGGGACAACAGTACATTTTCAGGCAGACAAACTTTCGAAATTAAACTATTTACGATTGTCAACAACAGATGGCGCTGCGTCCTGGGAAACTCCATAGTACGAAATTTTCCACAGATCCACCATGCGTAGCAATAATATGGCGTAGTCTCTGAATGAAATTACCCGAAACCTTTGACAACGTGTCTGGCGGAATGGCTTCACATGCAGATGAGATGTACTGTTGAGAATTGTTTCTGGATTCTGGTGGTACACCTGGTCTTTCAAGTGTCCCCACAGAAAGAAGTCACAGGGGTTCATGTCTGGCGAATAGGGAGGCGAATCCACGCCGCCTCCTGTATGTTTCGGATAGCCCAAAGCAATCACACGATCATCGAAATATCCATTCAGGAAATTAAAGACGTCGGCCGTGCGATGTGGCCGGGCACCATCTTGCATAAACCAGGAGGTGTTTGCAGTGTCGTCTAAGGCAGTTTGTACCGCCAGAAATTCACGAAGAATGTCCAGATAGCGTGATGCAGTAATCGATTCTGATCTGAAAAATGGGCCAATGATTCCTTTGGACGAAATGGCGGCCCAGACCATTACTTTTTCAGGATGCTGGGACGATGGGACTGCAACATGGGGCTTTTCGGTTCCCCATATGCCCCAGTTCTGTTTATTGACTAAGCCGTCCAGGTAAAAATAAGCTCTTTCAGTAAACCAAATGCTGCCCACATGCATATCGCCGTCATCGATCCTGTGCATTATATCGTTAGAGAATGTCTCTCGTGCAGCAATGGTAGCGGCGCTGAGGGGTTGCCGCATTTGAATTTTGTATGGATAGAGGTGTAAACTCTGGCGCATGAGACTATACGTAGACATTGGCGTCATTTGGACCGCAGCTGCAACACGGCGAACGGAAACCCGAGGCCGCTGTTGGATCACCTGCTGCAGTAGCTGCGCGTTACCCTCTGTGGTTGCCGTACGCAGTCGCCCTACCTTTCCAGCACGTTCATCCGTCACGTTCCCAGTCCGTTGAAATTTTTCAAACAGATCCTTTATTGTATCGCTTTTCGGTCCTTTGGTTACATTAAACCTCCGTTGAAAACTTCGTCATGTTGCAACAACACTGTGTTCTAGGCGGTGGAATTCCAACACCAGAAAAATCCTCTATTCTAAGGAATAAACCATGTTGTCCACAGCACACTTGCTCGTTGTGAACAGCTCATGCTTACAGCAGAAAGACGACGTACAGAATGGAGCACCCACAGATTGTGTTGTCTTCTATATCTTTCACATCACTTGCAGCGCCATCTGTTGTTGAAAATTGTAATTACTGTAATTTCGAAAGTTTGTCCCCCTGAAAATGTACTGTTGTCCCAAGCATATTGCAACAAACGGTGTATTTCTATCGCTGCTCGTTTAGTTTTTATTGCCGTTTCAAATATACCGGTCATTTTTGAAACACCCTGTATTTGTACCAACATTTCACCTCTATCTCTAATGAATTTAGCCCTGCAATTTTGTTTTCAGTATGTTTAGTAAGGTGATATAATTTAGGAGGTACATTCAGTGTTGCTTGTAAATACTGTCTGCAGATAGTGTCGCGAATACTGTTACTAGTAAAGCACTTAAATGTGAATTGCAGAGTAGTCATGTAGATGTAGAATAAATTAAAACGTCATGACAGGTGTCGTAGTTCTATTGCATGTGCACCGAAAATGTAGGAAGCGATTAACATTTTTCCTTTCGTCAGCTTGCGAAGTTTGTCAGCGTCAAAAGGTTGCTTAAAAGTTTGGAATGAATATGTAGTTTGTTTCCAGTCTCTGTGTGATCTCGTTCTCAAATACTGGATGAATGAAGTCTGGATATTCGCGCGTCATGTGCCACGCTACTTTTTGACCGTCTCCCGCATTCCCGTCGCAGGAAGAATTTCACGGAAGTTCTTTCCGGACAGTAAGTAATATGTGTACTTAATTTGAAACTATTCCAACTTTTAGTAGGGGATGTGGAACATATGTACAAACGTACACCAGAGGAAAGCTGCTTCTATGTAACATAAAAAAGGCGAATGTGCTTCCTTATGCTCCCTACTGAAGAGTGGGGTACCAACTGTCTCATTCAGCATTCCTTGGCACCTTTAAAATTTTTTTCAAAAACTTTGGCATGTCAACACATTCGCGCTCTTTTTAATATGCAACTTACCACACAGTGCCACAGGCTACTCTAAGTTACCTCCCTCACACCCACTAGTCCAACCTGTAAGTCACTCGTACTCGTCCACTCTGTCACCCTTTCTCACTTACTCATTCAGTCCAACTCACTGTCATTATCTCATTGTGTCACAACTGCAGACGCGCTCGTTCTGTCTTACTACAACTGCTTTCTCTCACTGTCACTATCTCCCTCTTGCTCTCTCTTACTTTTACTGTCTCCTACATTGATGCCTCTCATCATTGTCACTCTCTTCCTCATTTTCATTGTCATAGACTGTGCCTCTCATTATCTCTGTCTCTCACCTACTCCACTTTCTCGTCTTTACTCCTCTCCCACTGACACTATCTCCTTCACTCTTTCTCTAACATTGTTCTGTCATTGTCAACTACGTTCCACTACCAATGTGCCACTCTCTTTCTCTCAAATCGCCAATGTCTCCTCACTCTATTTTCCAGTATTTATCACTTTTTCGTCTCTTTGCCACTGCCACTGTCTCCTTCGGTCTCAGCATAAAATAAAACCGCGAATATTTTCGCATATCAAAATTTTTGAGAAAATTTTTATAGATGCTGAGGAAGAACACTGCCACCCCACTTTTCGCACAGAATCTTTTAAACAGGAACACAATCGCCCTTTCTGTGCTCCGATACCAGCAATCTCCATTGGATCTCTTCTTTTCCCGTGACACCAGTGCGCCTCACTCACAGGAAAGAAAAACTATGAGTCAGTGAAATTTTGATACGTTACTTATGTGAAACTGAAACAACTCAAAACTAGTATTAGATCTCGGAACGGTTTTCAGGTGCTCAAAAATTTTGCATGTGCTTCAGTACTAAAACATGGGGTTTCCAGAATGTTTCCGATGAAACAGAGACACTTTACAGTCTATCTATCCATGGTACGTCAGTTTTCTAACTACCCTTTCGCCCCATTACGGATTTTTCGTGCGTATTTTACTTGTACAACTAGAGTAAACGTTAAACACGTCTACATCGGAAAAGGACGAAGAAAACAGTTGTTCGACATGGGGATCTTAGAAATATATCGTAAAAATTTGCTGTGAGTAGCCCTTCTGGAGTCAGCGGTTGGGTTTAAGTATCCGTACCCAATGTTTTTCGGGTGTCAATCGATAACCGATTAAGATTTCTGAAAACTGAAAGGTGGCACTACTAGATAAATTCAATGAGAACAGGCTGTTCAAATTTGAGCCACTTGCTGTGGTTAGTTACTTAGATACCCGCTGCTGACGTCGATAAATGTTGTATAAGGTTTTCTCAGGTTTAATCGGAAAGTGTTCATGAATTAAATGGTGCCTCCATAACCCCTTTAAGGCGCACCATAGACTACATCTAACGCAAGCATAACCAACCGATTTACTGCATTTGCGAAACTGGAGGTAGTATGCAATGTTAAAAATTTTACCTCTTACTGCAGGATAGGTGCAGTAAGGTGATATTTTTATTGTGGCATAAAAGTGATTCCTAGTCCAAAACACTTGACACCGGAAAAATCATGTTTTCATGCGTGGAAATTGGAAACACACACACGTGTGTATAAATGGATTCTTATCACATTATTCGGAGTAGGTGTCGAATATTTGAACTTTATTTATAAAAATTTCGCAAGTAACCTACCAGAATTCATTGGTACAAGCACAAAAGTTGTAGACAACTAACCACAAAGTACGAGTTGTGACACATGTTTTGACCAGTAAGTTAATAGGACGTATATGTCGATAGAACGGCGTTACCTGCGCGTGTCAAATTTACTGAAAGGGGGGCTGAACAGATCTTTCTTTGAAATTTCTTTTATATCGTATTAAAAATTTATTCGACTCAACTTTTAGTTGAAGAAATGTAATATTTTTGAATCTGTTTGTTTTATGACACTTCTCACGTCTGTTGAATGAAGTCTCCTATTTCTTAGTTATATTTTATTGTAATGTGGTGTTATTTTAGTGAGCTCATTAGCAGACTGTTTTATTAAATCCTTTAGAATCTGGGATGATCATTTGTTTTAGTGAATAAATGGGTGACTGCATTCTTCATATAGACCAGGTGTGTAGTAGCGATACCTGGTACGCCATGCTACAAGCATGTCAATTGTGACTACATTTCCGTCTGTTGAGAGATGTTGCATTGATCTAACATGACCCTTCGAGTATATGTGGTATTTAAAAATTCACTTGAAACGACGAAGCTTTCCCGGATTATTTCCTGACTGTATCATTCTTACGTAAGCTAGCTCGTTCTGCGTTGCAAAAAAAACTTTTGTACTCAGGTACGAGGATGTACCATTTAAGTAAAAGAAATTATTTCTCATTGGACTCGTTCGTTTAGCAATGAGTGAACCAGAATGAGATTTTCACTCTGAACCGTTTCTACACGCTGCTCGTTGCAGTAAATGCGTCGTGCGTGTATTGGCATAATTCCTCTGCGAGAGAAGGTAGTGGACACACCGTTTTGTAGCTTTGGTTCAATTTGAACGTTCTAACAACCCTACCACAGCAAAGGTCAAAAACTAATTATGATTGTAGTGTTGCTCACGCTGCTAAATATTGCATTTTCGGGAAACAACAAAGTTATATTATGTGGCAGGTGTCATTAGAGCACAGTTAATAAAGTCATTTCATGAAATAATGGATAAACTTGGCACTTATCTTTCCGTGTTTCCCACGCTGGTCTAGTTGTGATCCCATGGCTCAATCGTCGAAAATATAGGTGGTGACGATTGCAAGCTCGGATGCAAAGAGGCCTAGGTGTTACTCTGCGATATGTTTCATACACTATTTTTGAAGATTAAACTTTTGCAAGTTAGTACAATGATGATGTATTAAAGTTATCAGCACTCCGAATTTAAATTACATTTCTTTTTTGTTATTTTTGTTGTAATATCTCGTAACACACAAAACATCACTTCACAGTATAAAACATGCTTTAAAATATCTTCCTCGCTGTTTAAGTTCACATTTGTAAACTGACTACAATTTGTGTCTTTTCAACATGACGACCAACACTTGACTCTCTAATAACCGCTTACGCGTCCAAAAATTCAGCGTTACAAGTACGTCAAAGATCATATAGTCAAAAGAATGAATACACAAAAGAATAATATCACTGCAAAATAAACATATCGATGTATCAAAGTACCTCTACATTAATGCAATCAAATCTGAATGTTTGTAATGTCTCTTGCAGCGGTCTCTCCGCGATATTTTCAGAAATTTTGTAAATTATATAAGTCAGTACATATTTCGAAATATCTCTTCTTATCTTAAGGTTCCTAAATTTTAATATACGATGATTATCAATGCAAAATATTTTCAAGCCTTATTATTCCTTGGAGCGTCCATTTGCTCCATGGAATAGCTTCTCTGCTATCTATGTTTTCTCTTATGAAAAGAAAGGAGGATATCTTGCCGATTAGCCGTGAAAGAAGGAGGATGTATATGTATGTGTTGTTGAGCTAGTCGTCATCTTGATGAGATTCTGTATGAGAAGGAATTTAATACATGAACTAAACTAAAGTAGGTGTGTCCACTTATTATTTAACCGATTATTATTGACAGTGTCCGCTTACTACGCTGTGTTGCACGGGATCAGTGGGGAACGTCTGATTTACACTGGACGAACCTGCCGTTTTGTATGCTCAAGGTATCCAGTTCAAATAAATGGGCTAACACGGTCTCACGAGCAGATCTCCGGTCATCCCCATGTGATCACCGAAAGTTAATAATTTTTACAAATGTTTTCAGGAGTTCGACTGACAATTTTCGTCGCACCGAGACTTCGAAACTGCTTCACTACCTTATGGAATTTAAGTTAAGCTCAATTTAATTAGGATAGAACAGTACTGAACTGTGTGAATGTGATAAGCCTGCTTTGTGAATTAAAATTCCCTTAATATACGCATGTTTTATACTATCCTGATCAGTGAAGCTAAATCAGGTCGGTGTGAGAGAGGTTTTCAAATTTTAGATCCCACAAAAATAATTAAATGTTGTCTCAGAAATATGTTAACCACTTTACAGATACACAGTAGAATATTGCTGGTATCGAGAGGTTCAGGTGAGGTGCCGTAATGGTGACGTAATTCCAGTACTATTACAACGTGTTGAACGGCGTGGTGCCCCTGACTTACTCTTTTAAGGCGATCTCATAGACCGACTGTAAATGGATTTAAGAAATACATTCATAGCTTTTATGTATCGTGAAAATCGACTCAAGAAGTTAGAAACTAGATTTACAGGGTGTTTCAAAAATGACCGGTATATTTGAAACGGCAATACAAACTAAACGCGCAGCAATAGAAATACACCGTTTGTTGCAATATGCTTGGGACAACAGTACATTTTCAGGCAGACAAACTTTCGAAATTACAGTAGTTACAATTGTCAACAACAGATGGCGCTGCGGTCTGGGAAACTCTATAGTACGATATTTTCCACATATCCATCATGCGTAGTAATAATATGGCGTAGTCTCTGAATGAAATTACCCGAAACCTTTGACAACGTGTCTGGTGGAATGGCTTCACATGCAGGTGAGATGTACTGCTCCAGCTGCTCAATTGTTTCTGGATTCTGGCGGTACACCTGGTCTTTCAAGTGTCCCCACAGAAAGAAGTTACAGGGGTTCATGTCTGGCGAATAGGGAGGCGAATCCACGCCGCCTCCTGTATGTTTCGGATAGCCCAAAGCAATCACACGACCATCGAAATATTCATTCAGGAAATTAAAGACGTCGGCTGTGCGATTTGGCCGGGCACCATCTTGCATAAACTACGAGGTGTTCGCAGTGTCGTCTAAGGCAGTTTGTACCGCCACAAATCCACGAAGAATGTCCAGATAGTGTGATGCAGTAATCGTTTCAGATCTGAAAAATGGGCCAATGATTCCTTTGGGAGAAATGGCGGCCCAGACCAGTACTTTTTGAGGATACAGGGACGATGGGACTGCAACATGGGGCTTTTCGGTTCCCCATATGCGCCAGTTCTGTTTATTGGCGAAGCCGTCCAGGTAAAAATAAGCTTCGTCAGTAAACCAAATGCTGCACACATGCATATCGCCGTCATCGATCCTGTGCACTATATCGTTAGCGAATGTCTCTCGTGCAGCAATGGTAGCGGCGCTGAGGGGTTGCCGCTTTTGAATTTTGTATGGATAGAGGTGTAAACTCTGGCGCATGAGACGATACGTGGACGTTGGCGTCATTTGTACCGCAGCTGCAACACGGCGAACGGAAACCCGTGGCCGCTGTTGGATCACCTGCTGCACTAGCTGCGCGTTGCCCTCTGTCGTTTCCGTAGGTGGTCGCCCTACCTTTCCAGCACGTTCATCTGTCACGTTCCCAGTCCATTGAAATTTTTCAAACAGATCCTTTATTGTATCGCTTTTCGGTCCTTTGGTTACATTAAACTTCGTCTTGTTGCAACAACACTGTGTTCTAGGCGGTGGAATTCCAACACCAGAAAAATCCTCTATTCTAAGGAATAAACCATGTTGTCCACAGCACACTTGCACGTTGTGAACAGCTCATGCTTACAGCAGAAAGACGACGTACAGAATGGAGCACCCACAGATTGTGTTGTCTTCTATATCTTTCACATCACTTGCAGCGCCATCTGTTGTTGAAAATTGTAATTACTGTAATTTCGAAAGTTTGTCCGCCTGAAAATGTACTGTTGTCCCAAGCATATTGCAACAAACGATGTATTTCTATCGCTGCTCGTTTAGTTTTTATTGCCGTTTCAAATATACCGGTTATTTTTGAAACACCCTGTACATGGATATGATCGTATACTGAGAAGCAAGCACCTAGGCCATACTTGAGTCGAATGTGCCGTTTGTTTTTCTTCTGGTTTCTGGAATTAACAGTGTACCACTTCGTGAGGTCTGGTCGCTATAAGCATTTACCTGTACTAGATAATTGGCATGAGTTGACAATGGAAGGGCGGAATAGGTTTAGAGAGCACCGCTATTGGAAATGTAGCTAGAGGATGCAGCGCAAGATTAGAGCCCAAACTGGGCAACCATTCGAGTGTCCTTCGCGTAGGCCGAAGGGGGTGGAGCCACTCGCAAACAGCCCGCATGCTTGCCAACAGTGGGGCCCCAACTTGCCTAACAAGCTCGGCCTTGGGGGTGGGGCGGGAGCGCATTTGTCGCCCAGCGGCCTTTTCGCCGGGAGGAGCAGGGGGCAAGTGGGAGGCAGGAAGGGGGGTGTTGGACGCAGATAAGGCCCTGCAGTCTTTTTCCGCGAGGCGGGCTAAGCCCCTGGATTCAGAGCGATCCTTAACTGTCGCAGACAAGTTGCTGACCCCCGGCCGTCTGCAGATGGGTGGCACACATCCAGCTGGTATGCGACGCTTTTTACTGCAAAGTTGTCGCGGTGGGGCAGGGGGAGGGGGAGAGGGCACACAACTTTTTCGGATTCCGATCCTCCGGGCAGAGTTACGAGCGTCGCTGCGAAGGGTCGGTAGGGGCCCGCGGGGCACAGTGCGAGGGCCAACACATACCGAGGACACTCGTCTCTTCAGACGGGTGGAGACTAAGCAGCAGTACAACTACTGCCGTTTCTTCTTCAACCAGCTGGACAGGTCAAATGATCATACAGGGTGTCCCATTTATCTTGACCACCCTAAATGAATGTTTGTCCAGATGCAAACTACAAAATGTCACAAGAAAATGTTCTTTAGCCGTCAGGGGGACATCAATCAGCATGATTGCCTTCGATGTAGCTTTGTTCTTTACAAAGATATGAAAAGCGGTATGACTTTTTTAAATGGCACCCTGTATGTTTTATTCGGTAATTCATTTCCTCTCCTAAAGACCTATTCAAAAATGTATCACAGTGTAGCATTCACTGAAACACAACGTTGTTAATTACGTAACATAACAATGACGTTGGCGCCTGGTGCAAGTACTCGGGGTAATGGAACACATTCACGTACCGAAGTTGACGGAAGACAATGCAAACATGCACACACGTCATTCCGTCAAGGATCGTCAGTTGAAGAGTTGTGTGAGTAGAATGTACACCAACGGAGAGAAGGTAAGTTAGCACAACAGTAACCGCTATATTGTTTTCATATGTACCGGCACGTTTAGTGCAGTAGTTTAGTCCTTTTAAATACTGTTGTGTAGAGCAGTCATACAGTAAACACTGTCCTTTCTACAAGCTGCATCGATGTAACGGCACAGCTGATACCAACTTCCTCGAACGAATTCTTCCTCCTCTTCTGGATGAAGTGCCTCTAATAACCAGAAGGCTTATGCGGCATCAAGGCGATGGATATCCAGCACATAATACCTTGCATGCACATCGTGTTCTGAACCGAAGGTAACCTGCCAGATATAGTGGTCGAGGAGGGACAGTTACTTGGCCTGGGGCGCCTTCTGATTTAAATCCTCTGGACATTCTTCTTTGGGGATGCATTCAAGACGTTGTCTTTCGCGATATTCAAACAACTCCAGAGAACATGCAGGAGCGTATCGTGCTTGTTTGTAATTCTCTTCAGCAGGCAAAACTGAAAGTAGTAAATAATTCTTTCATTCAACGAGTGCACCAATGTATCGGTGTCCAGCTTAACCACTTTGAGCACCTTTGAATGTTCTACTCCTGGAAACTGGTACAGGAGAGCCAAAGTGAATTTGGTGTTGAGTTTGTACTTGTTTTTCATTTGTTTTCTGACAGCTCCAGCAAGTGGACGAGTTTGTGACCCCCGGGCCCAAAGTCAGTGTTGTGTTATGTAATTAATTACGTTTTGTTTCAGTGAATAGTACACTGCAATACACTTTTGAATAGATCTTTAGGACAGGAAATGAATTATCGAATAAAAAATATAGGGTGACATTTAAAAAAAGTCATACCGCTGTTAATATCTTCGTAAAAAACTTAGCTACAGCGAGGGTAATCATGATTATTGAACATTTGCTTGAAACATTTTGTAATTTGCATTTGGACAAACATTTAGGTCCGTCAAGATAAATGGAACACCCCGTATATAAAAATAACTTTATCAGCACGAAAGGCAGTGAAATGTAAGATTTGAGAAATTCTTTTCGATGAAAAAACATTTGTCGCTTGGGATTCTATATTATAAAATTTAAGACGAATAAAACATGGATTAAAGTACTAGAAAGAGTCAGCCCAATAACGAGGTCCATAGATAACGTTCCTTGAAGGGACTGCGTGTATGACAGTATAGAGCACATGCATAGTGTGGTACCGACTGTATAGAGCACGTGTATAGTGTGGTACCGACTGTATAGAGCACGTGTATAGTGTGGCACGGACTGTATAGAGCACGTGTATAGTGTGGTAGCGACTGTATAGAGCACGTCTAAAGTGTGGCACCGACTGTATAGAGCACGTGTATAGTGTGGTACCGACTGTATAGAGCACGTGTATAGTGTGGTACCGACTGTATAGAGCACGTGTATAGTGTGGCACGGACTGTATAGAGCACGTGTATAGTGTGGTACCGACTGTATAGAGCACGTCTAAAGTGTGGCACCGACTGTATAGAGCACGTGTATAGTGTGGTACCGACTGTATAGAGCCCCTGTATAGTGTGGTACCGACTGTATTGAGCCCGTGTATAGTGTGGTACCGACTGTATAGAGCGCGTGTATAGTGTGGTACGAACTGTAGGGAGCTCGTGTATAGTGTGGTACCGACTGTACGCAGCGCGTGCATAGTGTGGTACCGACTGTATAGAGCACGTGTATAGTGTGGTACCGACTGTATAGAGCACGTGAATATTGTGGTACCGACTGTATAGAGCACGTGTATAGTGTGGCACCGACTATATAGAGCACGTGTATAGCGTGGTACCGACTGTATAGAGCACGTGTATAGTGTGGTACCGACTGTATAGTGTACGTGTATAGTGTGGTACCGACTGTATAGAGCACGTGTATAGTGTGGTACCGACTGTATAGAGTACGTGTATAGCGTGGTACCGACTGTATAGAGCACGTGTATAGTGTGGTACCGACTGTATAGAGTACGTGTATAGTGTGGTACCGACTGTATAGAGCACGTGCATAGTGTGGTACCGACTGTATAGGACCACGTGCATAGTGTGGTAGCGACTGTATACCTGTAGAGCACGTGCATAGTGTGGTACCGACTATATGGTTCAAATGGTTCTAGACACTATGGGACTCAACTGCTGAGGTCATCAGTCCCGTAGAACTTAGAACTACTTAAACCTAACTAACCTAAGGACATCACACACATCCATGCCCGAGGCAGGATTCGAACCTGCGACCGTAGCAGTCGCGCGGTTCCGGACTGCGCGCCTAGAACCGCTAGACCACCGCGGCCGGCACCGACTATATAGAGCACGTGCATAGTGTGGTACCGACTGTATAGAGCACGTGTATAGTGTGGTACCGACTGTATAGAGCACGTGTATAGTGTGGCACAGACTGTATAGAGCACGTGCATAGTATGGTACCGACTGTATAGAGCGCGTGTACAGTGTGGTACCGACTGTATAGAGCACGTGTATAGTGTGGTACCGACTGTATAGAGCACGTGTATAGTGTGGTACTGACTGTATAGAACACGTGTGAAAAGTTGTGACCACGTTCAGGGCAAGGCGGTTGCAAACAAGCATCCGGTTCTCTGATATCTACCCGGACCGTATCTCGACCAATGATCAAAAATTTATTAAATGGTAAAATCGACCTAAGCAGCTACTCAGTGGTCGTGTTCGCCCCGAAAAGCGGAAACAAACATAAACAAGTGTTAATGATCAATTAATTATTATCTGCCACACACACACACACACACACACACACACACACACACACACACACACACACACACCGAGAGTCACGATATGCGTACGTCAGAGAACGTGAACCTGCGGGTTTTACGAGTGCCAGCAGCCGTATCTGGGGGGAGCGAGAAACTATTGCACACGGTTTTAAAAATTGTTGGCTGCGCGTTTTAATGCGTCCATGCTCTCAATAGCTTACGACAAAGGTAGGACCTTCAGCGGATACTTTTTAGTTACATATTGGCTAGCCGACTAGTGTAACGTCGCAAGTTCGTTACTGGACCCATATTTCTCGTAGGTCCCGACACACACACACGCACGCACGCTCGCATATGTTCTTATTGCTGTGATCTTCAGTCCTGAGACTGGTTTGACGCAGCTCTCTTCGCTACTCTATCCTGTGCAAGCTCCTTCATCTCCCAGTACCTACTGCAGCCTACATCCTTCTGAATCTGCTTAGTGTATTCACCTCTTGGTCTCCCTCTTCGATTTTTACCCTCCACGCTGCCCTCCAATATTAAATTGGTGATCCCTCGATGTCTCAGAACATGTCCTACCAACCGATCCCTTCTTCTAGTCAAGTTGTGCCACAAGCTTCTCTTCTCCCCAATTCTATTCAATACCTCCTCATTAGTTATGTGATATAGCCATCTAATCTTCAGCATTCTTCTGCAGCACCACATTTCGAAAGCTTCTATTCTCTTCCTGACCAAACTATTTATCGTCCATGTTTCACTTCCATACATGGCTACACTCCATACAAATACTTTCAGAAAGACTTCCTGACATGTATATCTATACTCGATGTTAACAAATTTTTCTTCTTCAGAAACGCTTTCCTTGCCATTGTCAGTCTACATTTTATATCCTCTCTACTTCGACCATCATTAGTTATTTTGCTCCCCAAATAGCAAAACTCCTTTATTACTTAAAGTGTGTCATTTCCTAATCTATTTCCCTCAGCGTCACCCGACTTAATTCGACTACATTCCATTACCTTCGTTTTGCTTTTGTTGATGTTCATCTTATACCCTCCTTTCAAGACACTGTCCATTCCGTTCAACTGCTCTTCCAAGTCCTCTGATGTCTCTGACAGAATTACAACGTCATCGGCGAACCTCAAAGTTTTTAGAATGAGATTTTCACTCTGCAGCGGAGTGTGCGCTGATATGAAACTTCCTGGCAGATTAAAACGGTGTGACCGACCGAGACTCGAACTCGGGACATTTGGCTTTCGCGGGCAAGTGCTCTACCAACTGAGCTACCGAAGCACGACTCACGTCCGGTACTCACAGCTTTAGTTCGCGCCAGTATCCGTAAAGTTTGGAAGGTAGGAGACGGATAATGGCAGAACTAAAGCTGTGAGTACCGGACGTGAGTCGTGCTTCGGTAGCTCAGTTGGTAGAGCACTTGCTCGCGAAAGGCAAAGGTCCCGAGTTCGAGACTCGGGCGGGCACACAGTTTTAATCTGCCAGGAAGTTTCAAGTCTCAAAGTTTTTATTTATTCTCCATGGATTTTAATACCTACTCCGAACTTTTCTTTTGTTTCCTTTATTGCTTGCTCAATATACAGATTGAATAACATCGGGGATAGACTACAACCCTGTCTCACTCCCCTCCCAACCACTGCTTCCCTTTCATACCCCTCGACTCTTTTAACTGCCACTTGGTTTCTGTAAAAATTGTAAATAGCATTTCGTTCCCTGTATTTTACTTCTGCCACCTTCAGAATTTGAAAGAGAGTATTCCAATCAACATTGTCAAAAGCTTTCTCTAAGTCTACAAATGCTAGAAACGTAGGTTTGCCTTTTCTTAATCTTTCTCCTAAGATAAGTCGTAGGATCAGTATTGTCTCAGAAGTTTCCACATTTCTTCCGAACCCTAACTGATCGTCCCCGAGGTCAGCTTCTACCAGTTTTTCCATTCGTCTCTAAAGAATTCGCTTTAGTACTTTGCAGGCCGGCCGGTGTGGCCGTGCGGTTCTAGGCTCTTCAGTCTGTATCCGCGTGACCGCTACGGTCGCAGGTTCGAATGCTGCCTCGGGCATGGATGTGTGTGATGTCCTTAGGTTAGTTAGGTTTAAATAGTTCTAAGTTCTAGTGGACTGATGACCGCAGATGTTAAGTCCTATAGTGCTCAGAGCCATTTGAACCATATAGTATTTTGCAGCTGTGACTTATTAAACTGATAGTTCGGTAACTTTCACATCTGTCAACATCTGCTTACTTTGGGATTGGAATTATTATATTCTTCTTGAAGTATAAGGGTATTTCGCTTGTCTCGTACATCTTGCTCGCCAGATGGTAGAGTTTTGTCAGGACTGGCTCTCCCAAGGCTGTCAGTAGTTCTAATGGAATGTTGTCTACTCCCGGGGCCTTGCTTCGACTCAGGTCATTTAGTGCTCTGTCAAACTCTTCACACAGTATCGTATCTCCCATTTCATCTTCATCTGCATCCTCTTCCATTTCCATAATATTGTCCTCAAGTACATCGCCCTTGTATAGACCCTCTATATACTCCTTCCACCTTTCTGCTTTCCCTTCTTTGCTTAGAACTGGTTTCCATCTGAGTTCTTGATATTCGTACAAGTGGTTCTCTTTTCTCCAAAGGCCTCTTTAATTTACCTGTCGATCTTATTTGTGAGACGTTTGTATTCCTTTTGCGTGCTTCATTTCCTACATTTTTATATTTTCTCCTTTCATCAATTAAATTCCATATTTCTGCTCTTACCCAAGGGTTTCTACTAGCCCTCGTCTTTTTACCTATTTGATCCTCTGCTGCTTTCACTGTTTCATCCCTCAAAACTACCCATTCTTCTTCTACTGTATTTCTTTCCCTCATTCCTGTCAAATGTTCCCTTATGCTCTCCTTGAAACTCTGTACAACCACTGGTTCTTTCAGTTTATCCAGGTCCCATCTCCTTAAATTCCCAATGAAGAAACTGGAAAAAGGTGGGAATTAATAAATTACACGCACATACACACACAAAAGAGACTCACACACAGAATAACACATACACACGCACAACAGCACACTCACATACAACGACAACAAAGAAATAACAAACTACATACAGAACCCACAAGGAAAACAAAAGACGAATAGAAAACACACATTGACAATTGGAGGTGTTAAGCACTGGTAAACACACTCTCGACACACCATGAAAAGTGGAAGTGATGTCATCAAATAAAGGTGTTCAAACAGTCGGTAACCTGGAGTTCGTAGACCAGCTAAATACTGCTGCAGGACTACCCACGTGGATTAGTGGCATCTAAAATCGTAACACCAAATGACCAATTGGGGACACGAAACAAGCGTCTGCGAGTATCACATGTCACTAAAGACGCTTCACAAATAAAAGAAGTGAAAGTTTCATGGCACCAAATAGACTGCCTTTCCTGTAGTTCCAAAGACGGAATACATTTCCATGATTAAACGCGTTTTTTTGTGAAAGAAACGTATTAACATTCAAGCTCACATGACAGAAGAAACAGGAATCAAAAGGGTGGGATACGTGACACTTGTTACTTGGCCGGGAGATAATGCTTTGTCAGTGAACAAATACCAGAGACTTACATAATCACGGGACACATACTTATGAAACAGAATACGGATCTGGGGGGGGGGGGGGGGGGGAACGAGAAAAATACTGTTTACTGATGGGACATGCAGTAAAACGTCGCAGATTAAGTAAGCATGTTGGCCTCAGCCGACCAGATGCGGCAACAAGAACACTATACCAACGTAATTCCGGATGATCTGACTACCACAACTAGACAGCTACAAGACAAGTTGTTAACCATTTCTCAGACTAACCGGCTTTCAATTATCGATTCCCTCTGGTGCCTGGGGCATTCATAAGGAATCAAACGACCATCGGAGTCTTATAATTTTTATATTAGACTGGTGCATAAATTCATAGTGCTTTTGCCTTGCATGTTGGTATTCAGTTTGTTATGGTTTTATTTGTAGTTCACTTTTGCTATTTAAGTTTACTCGTTCATATTGTCATTTGGAGGTAGTGAGTGCAGCTGTTGACGCTAGAAAATGAAGTGCCAAATGGAGATATCGGAATATTTCCAACATTTCGTATATTTGAGTTCAACAGTAGTGTGACAGCAGCGGAGGCAACCTGAATAATATACATGGTGTATGGGTATAATGCTATTGGACAGAGCGTGGCAGGAAAATGGTTTTCTCGTGTTAAGGAGGATCGTTTTGACAAAATTGACTCCAGAATCAGGAAGACTTTCGGTGTTTGATGAAAACAGTTTAAGTGCGTTAATCTACAAGGATCCACGTCAGTGTACTCGAGAACTGGCAACTGTGATGAGCTGATGATTTCCATGCACTAGGGAAAGTTCAACAATCGGGTATATGGGTATCCCATGCCCTAAATCAAAATCACAAAAATCAGAGGATGCCCGTATGCTCTCTGCTTGTTCATCATGAGCTGGCTTTTGAACACTACCAGCAGTTGAAATCCTGTATCCTTAGTGGAGAGGAGGAATGTTGTATTTACGCAAACGTACGAAAAAGAAGGTAATAGTGGAGCCCGAAAAAAGCATCAACTCCTCTTACAAAGACATACGCGTATCTGCAAAAGAGAATGTTACGAATCAGGTGGAACTGTGGAAAAGCGCTACGAACTTAGGAACCAATCTAATATTTATGGCACCTTACGCTTAGAATCCAAATTTCAGTCATATAAAACAATTAAATGCAATTCTCAATAGTCCTTGTTCTGAGTTGAGGTTTTCCTGCCGTCTTTAATATCCTGAAGTAAATTAAATTTTTTTGACAATCGATGTGTCACTGTGGTACAATGCTCGCGTGCCGCATAGGGTTCTTTGTTTCAATTCCTGGCTATTGCCAATTTTTAGACGGTGGTGCTAGCTATGCTAGAATTTCAGCGAGTCGCCAAATGCATAAAGATGGTAAAAATACACTATCACTCGAGACTGTAATGGCTTGTTGGAATAACGTTCCTGAGATTATTTTAACGTTGTTTTCCATCCAGTTTTAATGTCTACGTCATTTAAATATAGAATTCGGAAATGGATGCTAATTAACACGTATCTAACTGTCATGTTTATGTAAAATGCAAGTCTCCTTATTTCTAATTGGATACTGCACAAGAAATCCAGGTTTCACTTCAGATATAAATTCTTGATTAGGGATTGTTTAGAATAGATTTTTAGTGAAGATATTTTAAATTTAAATTTTTAAGAATAATTTTTTCTTACGTTACGTATTTTGTGCTTCACAGAAATCATAATGGAACATGCTACGCTTTTAACATGTTACAGTAACCTGGAATCGAACCCTGCACTCCTGTAGGGAATCCAAGCATTCTACCACTGAGTTGTCCTGACTGTAGATAACAGTGAACTTACTTTATAATGTTACAGTCGGTAGGAAAACTTAAAAGTCGATTTACTCGAATAATTTTTTGAGTTGCATCCTTTGCGAGACAACTACTTGGGTTCTGAACTTCATCTAACAGAAATAAAAAGAAATCTCCTAGCTGTGTGTGTCCTTTTCAGTTTTCTTTGGAAATTTGTGGTAAGTTTTTATGGGTCCAAACTGCTGTCATCGGTCCCTAGGCTTACACACTACTTCTACATCTACATCTACATTTATACTCCGCAAGCCACCCAACGGTGTGTGGCGGCGGGCACTTTACTTGCCACTGTCATTACCTTCGTTTTCTGTTCCAGTCGCGTATGGTTCGCGGGAAGAACGACTGTCTGAAAGCCTCCGTGCGCGATCGAGTCTCTCTAATTTTAAATTCGTGTTCTCCTCAGGAGGTATGGGTAGGGGGAAGAAATATATTCGATACCTCATCCAGAAACGCACCCTCTCGAAACCTGGCGAGCAAGTTACACCGCGATGCAGAGCGCCTCACTTGCAGAGTCTGCCACATGAGTTTGCTAAACATCTCCGTAACGCTATCACGGTTACCAAATAACCTTGTGACAAAACGCGCTGCTCTTCTTTGGATCTTCTCTAACTTTAACTAACTTACGCTAAGGACAACACCTCGCGGTTCCTTAACTGCGTCAACATGACGAGTAAATGGTACGTACGTGTAGTCTGGAGAATGTACCAGGCACGGAAATATGTTTTGTTGATATAAAACCTCAGGTCCCACCTGTAGCACCCAGTGCAAGATTTTAGCAATGTGCCACAATGCGGTGTCCTATAGCCTTTTGACTTACAAGGGTAGTAATTGTAGCTAAATTGTATATACTACTTCTATGAATACACACTGAACAGTTTGTACATATAAAAATTTTATAATTAGTCGTTTAACAAATAGAGGAATAAAACAAAATGCAAAAAAAGTATGGCAGCAGTGGAAATCGAACTGCAACTGACAAATTGCCAGCCAATACATCTAAACACTGACTTCTCGCACCGTTTCGTACGCTGCTGCTCACAAACCCGTCATACCCTAGGTGTTAAGCTTTACAGAGCGTTTTACATGTTCTTACAGCCCACTCAGGCGAAATATTCTAGGAACTTGAAAGTGGCATCAGCTTCCTTCTACTCACATATTTCCAATTTATCTTTAGTTTCGATCAACGGTATCAATGCACTTTTGGAGATCAACGAGCATCGTTTGGAATACAGTAATACGTGACGAATGATTGACGTCAGATTAAATATTTGTTGAGAATATGATGTGCCCTTCCTAGAATCACATTGATATTCAAAATGGTTCAAATGGCTCTGAGCATTATGGGGCTTAACATCTGAGGTCATCAGTCCCCTAGAACTTAGAACTACTTAAACCTAACTAACCTAAGGACATCACACACATCCATGACCGAGGCAGGATTCGAACCTGCGACCGGAGCGGTCGCGCGGTTCCAGACTGAAGCACCTAGAACCGTTCGGCCACGCTGGCCGGCTCACTTTGATACTCACTCTCCAGCATTACTTCTACTCTGTTTAGTATAGTCTTGGCTAACCGATCACAAAGAAATTCGTCTTGTGTTGTTAACATCTTGTTTATTGCGTTTCTTGTGTAGTTTTTTTTGTTTTTGGTAGAGATCATTTCAAAAGGTGTGTTGTCACAGGAGTCCTCTCCAGTAGCTTTATGAGGTCTCAACAACCTCTTCGGTTTCTTCGATAGTTAGGGCCAAATCTTCTATATTTTCATGAGTGTCTGAGCATTCGAGGATATTGGTTGGTTCTGGAGAATTAGGAAACTGCAAGTATTTCCAAAGCTTCAGTGTTACATAATCTAAATTGGTGACTCTCTGTCCACACCCCTTGTTGTTAGATTTGCATCTGAATTAAATCTGATTAACTCTTCAATCTCCTTGTCTTCCAAAGACCTATTGGAAAAGGGCCTCCTTAGCAGATCATCTAAAGGCATATACGTGAAACACTTCCTTACTAATTTTCCCTGTATATTTGCTTCATTTATTACCATTCAGCCAATAGCATATTGACTTAGAAAGGTAGAAATCGTAACTAACTTGAATGTATTTGCATCTTTACGTATATAAGTTGAACTGTTTAAGTATATTAAAATTTTATAGTCAACAGTTTAACATTGCGAGGAATAAAAGAAAATAAAAAAAACGATAATAGTGAGAATTGAACTAGAGTCAAAAACGTGACTCCCAATATGTTAGACTACACGGCTATAGCACCATTACGACAACAGCTCGCCAAAAATCCCTTACGTTCTACACTTGCACAACTGTGGTACACGCAGTATCAAAGAAAGATACTGACATGCTGCTGTGAACCATGTAACACTCATCCTGCCAGTGGAGGTGACGTCGCACCAGGGCATGCATAGTCGAAAGCAACCAGCGTCATTTCTTCTCTTTGTTGATCCGTCACGGCTAACCGTTTTTCCAGCAGTGGACACTGGTTTCTAGTTAACACATAGAAAGCGCAACAATGTTAGAAGCGAAATCAAGAGAAGTTTCTATTTTACCAATGGTTTACTGACAATGAAAAGCAAATTGTTGACAAATTTAACATTTTGATTTATTTGCAGAACTTCCATAAAGTGAAGCATTCACTTACTTTTACTTCTAAGAGGGGGGGGGGAGAGGTCTAGGGAGGAGGGAAGGGGGAGGGCGGAGGGAAGTTCCTCATAACTTTGGTGACAGGTTTCACACGGCCCTCCACGAATATCTCTCCCGTGCAAACGAGTTCATCCAAGAGTATCACTTACGCTCAACGTCATCGATTAGTTTTTGGATCTATTTCAGTCTCTGTTTTCCCCTAAAGTTTGTGTTCTATAGTACCATGGAGTAAATTTCCTGATGTCTTAACAAATTTCCTGTCGTACTTTCTCTTCTTCTAATCACTGTCTTCCACTCAGATCACTCTCCGCCTACTTTGCATAAAACCCCTTTCCGTAATTTATCAGTCTATTTTCTGCATCTCAAACTCTTCCTTTCTTTTCTTTTCCTATTTTTCCACAGTCCAGCATTCGCTTCCATGCAACTCCGTGCTCATCACCTTCATCCTCATAAATCTTCTCCAGACGTTAAGACCGACTTTCGAAACTGGCAGATTCCTTTATCGAGGAATGTCACTTTGCCAATGCTAGTCTCCTTCGTTCGTCAGGTGCTATTCTGTCTCTGAGGTACAGCGGCTAGACAAACATGGAAAGCCAGCCGGTGTCTCCGAGCGGTTCTAGGCGCTTCAGTACGCAGGTTCGAATCCTGCCTCGGGCATGGGTGTGTGCGATGTCCTTAGGTTAGTTAGACTTAAGTAGTTCTAACTTCTAGGTGACTGATGACCTCAGATAGTAAGTCCCATAGTGCTCACAGCCATTTGAACCATTCTGAACCCAACATGGATACATCGTGAGATATTCGAGCTCCACCCTACATGCAGAAACCAGTCATGACTGGAGTTTTAGAGTGCTTCTATGTGTCCATGAACGACACCTGCGCAGTATCATCAATACGTTTCAAGTGTCAGTTGTAGTATGAACAATGTTCTGCGTAGACGTCAGCTTATTGTGTCGGAACCAAGAGCATTCGAACAATATGTCACAACTTGGATTAATGTGTGAGCTGAGTGATCGTGACAGACCGTCATTCAAGAGCAGTCCGACGAAAAGTAGGAAGATGACAGCAGCAGAAGACAAAGCAGATGGAAATATCGCAGTTACGAACCCTTTGTGGGGCGGCGAAGAAGTCGTCGAATGAGTTGTTTGAATGTTCATTTCACGTAACAGACTATTGCCGATGCAACATATGTGGGACGGCGAAGAAGTCGTTGTTTAATGTTGAATGAAAGTTGAACATTGCCACCTTAAATCACGCGAGCCTGGCAACTAATTTGGTGGCCAGTCAGAAAGCGAAGGGAAACTTACTGACCTTAGTTCCCAGTCTGCACGGCCACATTCCTGTACAGCCCAGCTAAACGAAAAATATCCATAGTTCTTCACGGGATTAGGGCTGCTTCAATAAAATTTTAAGTTCCAAACAAGATTTTATTATCTTAAAGGCTCACACAAATTACTCGAAACTTCTGAAAATGCTAAAGACATTAAATATTGTTAATTCAGCCAATCGTTTAATAGTTCAGAGGCGACTTCTACAGCAAGTTCCTCCCGAATAGTTCATTACTCTAACTAACGGTGCTCTATTAATAGTTCGCAATAATGTTAAAAAAAAAAAAAAAGATTAATGCTCGCCTTAAAAGTGGAGTTAGTCACCACTTGCCACGCGGAATTATACTTCACACGGACGGCACAATAACAGTTACCGAAGTCTAAACGATCCAGGACGGTGTACAGTCCTCGCGATTTTCAATGTCCGTTTACATTGCTAAGTAAGCGCATGTCACAGCCCGCTATGACGTCACCCGAGGCGAGGCGCGATCGGACGTTAAGCTCGCGTGGACTAGGCGTTGGTCTAATGCGGAGTGAGCTTACTACTGCCTCTGCCGCTCTTTTTATATAGCTCCGGCGCGTACCGCCAAGAGAGCATCTGTTCTTTCCGTTCCTATGCAGATGCCTGCGCCTCCAAATGATCGCTATCTCAGGCACATAATCTTAAATATCACATTTAATAATAGCTTTACAAACTTCTCAATTTTTGTATACATACATCTGAGCAGTACAGAAGCACGTAGAAAATCTCAGCCCGCTAAAATTAAAACTTTACTCTCTAGAATTTTTACAATGGAACTAACGGTAGATTGTTACCTCTGAACCATAGCTTTATCAAGACTTGTATCAGCTGTTAATTATGCTACAAGACTAAAACTTGGTGTAGCTTTGTTAATTGTCCTATCTGATCATTGGTCTTAAAGAATTTGTTTTATCATTAAAATTTAAAGTACTTAATCTATAATGCTTATGTACATTTTACTCACAAAAGTAGTTTTTACTAAATTACTAAAAAACTAGAAGAGGTAACTGATTGTGGTATTTCCATTATTATTATTAGGGTGAACTGAAGCATCCTACCAATTTTCAATATTGTAGCTCTATTATTTCGCGCCTCTGATTTTTCCGAAAAACGCGGATTCTGGAGTCAATTTTAGTTTTATGGTTTTGGAAACCAGCACCACTCATTAATGACTTCTTACTGCACCTTCTCACCAAATTTTGGCTTCCTAGCGTCATTATTTAGCGCCTCCTATTTTTCTTTCAAAACCTGAATTTTACGTAAACTACTAATTTTATAACATTAAGATTTGTTACCTGAAACATTATTACATAGAACTATACTTTAACAAAGTTTTACACACAAATCTTAATTTTTACTTTTATGTTAAATGTGGTGCAATACTATATGCAGGCGCGTTACGATGACGTGACGCTACTAGCAGTGAACTAGGGTAAGTCCCGTGCACTCGCTCGCCTCTGTATCTTATACATGATACAGCGCTTGCTTTGCTTCATCACCCCCTTTTTAATTTTCGTGAAAATCTATTTTTGAACAAAATTAAATTTCTAAAAGAACAAACAAGCGATGGATTACTTTAGTATACCTCTTTCAACTTAAGTTGCTTCTTCTTAGGAAATTCCTTATTACTACATACACAAAATAACCATACTCATATACACATAGAAAACCTAGTACAGAAGACATTCACAAATTATTTACATACATTTACATGGAAATATAAATTTTTCAATGGTTACAAAATAGTTATTTTTTTTTCCTTTAAAATCAGTCTCTTCCTGAAAAAGAAAATACACACGACTTTTATCACTGCAACGCACTCACATTTTTCTTTTACTATAATACTCGGCACTGTGGTGGGTGTCCTATTGTAACACTCATTTAATTTCACTGATTGACAAAATTGTGGGAGGAAATTGTATTCACTGTGGTTTGCGTCTCTACTTCCAATCTCCCTACCGCTTGTTGTCAGTCATTCATGCAGCCTGCATGTCCCTGAGAAACAGACAATACAGTCTAAGTTTCTGTTTTCAACTTATATCTAAGGTAGGACAAAGTACATTTTATAGTTTATATTCTGGCACTATTTTACTAATTGTGAAGTTGTCAGAAAGACATTTAGCACTAAGTCGTATCTGATACAATAGCTCCTACTTTCTTCTTTCATAAATAATCTTTTAGGTTCCTAAATAGTGAAAATTCTTTTAGCAAATTAATATATTATGATCTTGCTTCAACTTAGAAAATTGAGTAACCTTTTAGTTTTAATGTACTCTGGCTTAATTATCGTATGGATTAGTTCATCAAAGAAGTCATTTGCTGACCAGCACTTTGCTTTATTGTATGAATTACTAAAGAAATTAGTTATTTTCAGTATACCGATTCCAAATTTCTGCATTTTCCAATATTTGTGTGTTTCTGTTGTCTGTTTAACTATTTATTTGCCTCAAGCAAGATTTAGCGTTTTTCACCATTTCATGAGACGTGAGGGAATTACTCTTTAATCCTACATCATTTACTTCAATTTACTTACTTCACTTCTTCACCTTATTCATTTTCTCCCTTTTCTTCCAGATTCAAAATACTTCATTTCTCCACTTCTTTCTCCCTTTTCCTTTTGTCAGCCTATTGACGTCCTGTTTCTATATATTTGGTGCGATCCTCACACCACTTCCACACATCTCCATTTATTTAATTCTAAAACGCCATTGCTTGCCTCTATGAGCATTACCTTCTTACGCTGTTTTCCTTCAGACAACCTTATTTCTAGCAACATACTACCTTCTGCATAATCTCATGGATTATTCATATTCATACCGTACTTCGTATACTGCAAAGTGTCTCTCTTAGTTGTAGTTTCTAACCCTTTACAATTACATGAAATATTTTAATTTATTTATTTTAGCCATGTTTGCCTCTTATTGGTACTCAGACTTTTGTTTTGCCATTCACTAGGTAGATCCTTACTAAGAATACTTAAAACCTAATAGCATATATACAACATGAAGACATATGTGATTCTTACCTGTTATGATAGACCAGAAGAAGGGAATGAAACTTGAAAAGGAAATAAAGTTTCACCCAGCTGGGACTGCACGGTACGCCAAACCGTGTATCCGCCAAAGAGTGGCAGACTCCCTACAGTAATTAATTACTGTTAATTTTAAATTCCTTTAGATCCACAATATATCTTAGACCTAGTTCTCTCTTACTCTTTGGATATTCCAAACGATAGGCATTTGCATGAGGTTTACTTACTATTCTAAATGGTCCATGATATACATGCATAAACTTTTTAGTTTCTGCAGAAATTTTCTTTGATTTTTCTTTTGTTTTGACCAGCACTAGCTCACCAATTTTAAAACTAGTGGGGGAAGCCCTTGCATCATGTATTGGATAAGGCTTCTTAAAAAATACCTTCCCAGGCTTGATATTCAAATGGCATTCATAACCTTTAACTTCACCAGGTGCGTTTGAGAATACATTACTATGCTTAGTTAACACACTCTTTAACTCTGATCTTTGTTCGTCAGCAATTTGCTTTGTTGATTGTACCTTTTCCTCTATTTCCTTTAGGATGTGTCTCTCTTCAACCTTAGCACTTTCCTCATTCTCACTGAAAACCAAATTTTCCTGCAAGTATCCTTTATTCTTTATTACTCTAATAGGCAGTTCCCAAGTTTCATTACTACCGCCTATATGACTTCCTATAAAAGACTCTCTTATCACTTTAGAGTCAGGTAAAGTTAAAATTAAGTTGTTCTGATCAAAATTGATCTTTCCCTGGTACTTTGATAAGAAATCAGTACCAATCAACATATCAACACTTAAGCCTAGCACAATCAAACAAGGATGATCTATTACTACGTCATTTATACCAATGGGTATCAAAGCTTCGTGTTGAACTGGTCTAGAGACTTTTCCAGTAGCACCTATAATCTTTAAGCCACTTACTTTCATAACTGTTAACTTCTCTTTATTGGGTATGGTGTCAAAAAATGTTTGTGATAAAGCACTTGCTTCACTGCCACTGTCAAGCAGACAACGCACAGTGACTCCTGATAGGTTTACTTTGATAACAGGGTGAGTTATTTTACATTGAACAGGTTGCTCACACACCTCGTCTAATAAATCTCGTTCTATGTTCTTCCAGCTAAAGTAATTCTGATCAGTTGCAATTACATTTACATTTACATCCTGGGGCTCATCATGCTCTATAATCTTAGCTGCTTTCTCTAATCTGTCCACTAACTTTAAATCGAAGCATCTGACGACTTTTTCTACTTTTGTTTGCTGCACATCAGCCAAACTATCCTCTACCTCTGAGCAACTGCGTCCCTGCGCAATATTGCTGTTCATAAGAATGTCGTCACCTTCAACCATTTGTGGCACGTTTACACAGCTACTAGATTCTTTCACCTCGTTACTATTTCTACCCCCTTCATTCATCATTTCCTCCTCTCTAAAGTTTTGCAGTACTGATTCTACTTCTGCTACTTCTACTTCAGCTTTTAGATTGCCATTTTCATCGAAGATGTAAGCTTTTACTTCATCATTATTCCCATCAGACTCAAACCCATTATCTATTTGTTCCCCATTATCTACCTTGAGTTCCTGTTCTTCCTTGACCCATTTTTCTAGTGTATCCAAAATACTATCCACTATTTTGTGAGAGTGGCTTAACACATCACTGGTATTATCTGTAATTATTTCGTCATCCCTGTTGTCTGTCTGTGTATGTTGGCTGATTGTCTGTGTTTCCGTTACTGGCTGTGTTACTGTTACCGCCTGGTGAGCGCCAGTTTCCTCATAGACGGGATTTATTTTCCCACACGCGGCCTGTTGTGTTCATCTGTGACACCACTAGATATAGTAGCATCATGACTCCCTTCTTGTCTTAATGGCATAGTATTTACTTCTCCACTTTCGTCATAGTAGTTGTTACGAACGCGTGGTGAGTATCTACCCCCTCTTCCTCTGCCACGGCTTTGGTTTCGATAGTTTGTTTTGGTGTGCCTAACTTCCATATTTCTAACGTTCACGTTTCCATTATTTTGTACGTGATTGTTAGAAGATTTGTTATTCTGCTGCACCTGCTCCTCAGCAGCAGCTACTCTTTCCACTCTTTCCAGATATTCAATAAATTTGTCTATATTATCTCTAGGGGCGGAAATGATCCTCTTCTGCCAGTACCACGGCAGCTTACCTTCTAAACCCATAATGATCATATCTGGCTTCATCTTTTCTGTCAAATGTGACAGTCTTGAAACCCACTTCCTAGCGAAATCCTTTACTGATTCACGCCCTGGGAAAAACTTCTTACCACTCCAGAATTCCCTTAACACATCATTTTGTTTGTTATGTGACCAGTATTCGTTGAGAAATGCAGACTTAAATTCAGATAAAGTTTTACATTTGATCATTACATCCGCTGACCATCGCAAAGCATCACCTGATAAATGACTTCTTATAAATGAAATTTTTTCTCTTTCTGACCAAGTGTTGGGGAGAACATCCTCAAAGTCATTCCAAAATTCAAGAGGGTGAATGTACTTATCAGGATCAAAGCGCAAAAACTGTCGACACCCTATAAAAGCGGCGTCAACTGAAGTCACATGCTGTACAGTAGAATGACTAGAATTAACAGAGGTTACTCTATTTTCTAGGTTAGCAATGTTAGTATTTAATTCCTCTACTTGTGACTCTACTGCTTCTATCCTGGCAGAACATCTTTGTTCCACTGCACCACGAATTTCGGTACAGGTTTCTTTTACTTTCTCAATGTTTTTCTGACAAGTATCTACTTTAATTTGTACCTCTTTAACTTTGTCAGAGCAAAGTTTGGACTCGTTGCTCAATCTTTCGGACAACCTCTCTTCCAAAAGTTCATCTGCCTCTTGATAATTTTTTTGAATTTGATCTATTTCACATTTGAAAGTACTATGCATTTTAGTTAACTGTTGCCCTACTTTTACTTGAATGTCATGATGAATAGCATCTATCTTATAATTCAAACTATTCCATTTTGATTGCAGTTCTTCTTTTAGTTCTTTATTACTATCCTCAATTTTAGCCTCAATTTTATTTTGGTTTGATTCGAGTTTGGCAAACAGTATTTGCATCCAATCCGGAGCTTCTACCTTGATACTTTGTATCTCTTGACTTGACTGAGCTGGAGATATATTGAGCTCAGTTTCACTACCTGACAAAGTCAGCAACTCTACTGGCTCTCTTTTGACTTCTATTTCACTTATTGATTGCATCCCTGCACTCTCATTTAAATTAAAGTCATAATTTACTGGTGACAAATTACGTTCTAGTTCAATATTTGAGGGATTAATGGAACCATCCTCATTAAACTCAATTCCTGATCCTGAGGATTCTTGGTCAGAGACCGGTTCCCTTCTGAAATGTACACTACTTTCCATATCTTTTAGTTTGTTAGCAGCAGTTAATAAATATTTAAAAAGTCTTTGACTTAACTTAAATGCTTGATTTCGACGAATGATGTCGTCGCGGTGTACCAGCAATCGTGATGCGACGCGTCGCGACGTATTGAAGGCAGCAGCAGCAGCTGTAGCGTCGAGTACCGCCACAGGAATCGCCTACTGCAATAGCTCCAGGGGGGGGCAGCAAGGCACCGTTGACCGCTCGGCGCAGCCGGCAGCTGTCTCGTAGATCAGCGCAGCTCCGCGATGACGCACCGTCTTCCTTTAGTCTCAGCGCCGTCGGCAGCCGCGATCCAGCATCGTCGCCTTCCTCACCATCGTCACTAACCAACGTACAGCGGTAGACACTTATTGTTTATACACTACACCCGCCTTTACTGGTAACACTGTTCCCACACTAGTTCAATTCAGTGTCCTGTTATTGCCTACCGAGTTCGTTAATTTATACCAATCGCTTTCACACATCGAGCACTTTTATTTGCTTTTAATTCAGTTTTCCCGGCCGATAAGCACCATATGTGGGGCGGCGAAGAAGTTGTCGAATGAGTTGTTTGAATGTTCATTTCACGTAACAGACTATTGCCGATGCAACATATGTGGGACGGCGAAGAAGTCGTTGTTTAATGTTGAATGAAAGTTGAACATTGCCACCTTAAATCACGCGAGCCTGGCAACTAATTTGGTGGCCAGTCAGAAAGCGAAGGGAAACTTACTGACCTTAGTTCCCAGTCTGCACGGCCACATTCCTGTACAGCCCAGCTAAACGAAAAATATCCATAGTTCTTCACGGGATTAGGGCTGCTTCAATAAAATTTTAAGTTCCAAACAAGATTTTATTATCTTAAAGGCTCACACAAATTACTCGAAACTTCTGAAAATGCTAAAGACATTAAATATTGTTAATTCAGCCAATCGTTTAATAGTTCAGAGGCGACTTCTACAGCAAGTTCCTCCCGAATAGTTCATTACTCTAACTAACGGTGCTCTATTAATAGTTCGCAATAATGTTAAAAAAAAAAAAAAGATTAATGCTCGCCTTAAAAGTGGAGTTAGTCACCACTTGCCACGCGGAATTATACTTCACACGGACGGCACAATAACAGTTACCGAAGTCTAAACGATCCAGGACGGTGTACAGTCCTCGCGATTTTCAATGTCCGTTTACATTGCTAAGTAAGCGCATGTCACAGCCCGCTATGACGTCACCCGAGGCGAGGCGCGATCGGACGTTAAGCTCGCGTGGACTAGGCGTTGGTCTAATGCGGAGTGAGCTTACTACTGCCTCTGCCGCTCTTTTTATATAGCTCCGGCGCGTACCGCCAAGAGAGCATCTGTTCTTTCCGTTCCTATGCAGATGCCTGCGCCTCCAAATGATCGCTATCTCAGGCACATAATCTTAAATATCACATTTAATAATAGCTTTACAAACTTCTCAATTTTTGTATACATACATCTGAGCAGTACAGAAGCACGTAGAAAATCTCAGCCCGCTAAAATTAAAACTTTACTCTCTAGAATTTTTACAATGGAACTAACGGTAGATTGTTACCTCTGAACCATAGCTTTATCAAGACTTGTATCAGCTGTTAATTATGCTACAAGACTAAAACTTGGTGTAGCTTTGTTAATTGTCCTATCTGATCATTGGTCTTAAAGAATTTGTTTTATCATTAAAATTTAAAGTACTTAATCTATAATGCTTATGTACATTTTACTCACAAAAGTAGTTTTTACTAAATTACTAAAAAACTAGAAGAGGTAACTGATTGTGGTATTTCCATTATTATTATTAGGGTGAACTGAAGCATCCTACCAATTTTCAATATTGTAGCTCTATTATTTCGCGCCTCTGATTTTTCCGAAAAACGCGGATTCTGGAGTCAATTTTAGTTTTATGGTTTTGGAAACCAGCACCACTCATTAATGACTTCTTACTGCACCTTCTCACCAAATTTTGGCTTCCTAGCGTCATTATTTAGCGCCTCCTATTTTTCTTTCAAAACCTGAATTTTACGTAAACTACTAATTTTATAACATTAAGATTTGTTACCTGAAACATTATTACATAGAACTATACTTTAACAAAGTTTTACACACAAATCTTAATTTTTACTTTTATGTTAAATGTGGTGCAATACTATATGCAGGCGCGTTACGATGACGTGACGCTACTAGCAGTGAACTAGGGTAAGTCCCGTGCACTCGCTCGCCTCTGTATCTTATACATGATACAGCGCTTGCTTTGCTTCACCTTTCAGATGAAAACAATATGAGGCGAGAATTTCAAGGCGAGACGGAATTCCGTATCCACTCCTCAGTGATGCAAGAAATACATAAATAACAAAAATAAGTAAACAAAAAACATAGACTATGGATAAATCTAAGGGAGTCATTTACTCAGACAAGGCATGTTTCTCATTGTTTCCGACTTTCAGCCAAATTTATGTGCCGATAGTGAAATACTGCGGGGGTTCGGTGATGATTAGACAACCATTACATGATATTCCAAGGGCCTTACCGTTACTGTGCTATGCCACATTACTGTCATAGATTATGTCACCTATTCGACTGATCTGGTGCGTACTACAGCAGTGTGGTAGTTCTCAATGATCATACTGTGTTCCACGACAACAGGTCTCCTTGTTCACACAGCACGCATTGTCCAAGACTGGTTTGTTGGGTATGAGTATGAATTTTTACATCTCTCTTGGCCACTATTGTTGCCAGATTTCATTGTTATTGGGACTTCGTGGTCTAATTTGGAGAGACGCGTGTGTGATCGGTGTGCACCTCCTGCATTGTTACCTAAACTACCCAGCATTTATCAGGAAGAATAGTGTAAGATTCTTATCTTGAGTTTGAAGCTCTTTTGTCTGTATTTGCTTTAGCCATACATATGTTTTTGGATGGGGTCCCTCTTTAGCAAAGCATAATTTGGTTTTTATCCCATAAAAAGCAGTTTCAGCATCATCAGTGGGTTTTTATTGTATGGCTTTTTACCACATGGTGTGGTTTTCCTGTTGTACTATGTGTTTACAGTGTCTTTTTTTCTTTTACTGTTTGTCATGTTTTCTTTTTTACCTATCTTATTCACTGTGATGTTTTGTGTACTTAGCTGTCACTGTCAATCTTTCACTATTTCAGTGTTTACCAGCAGGAAAACCACACTATGTGGTAAAAAGCCATAAAAATTGAAGCCTACAGATGATGCTGCAACTGAAGTGGGACATGTTTGGGATAAAAGACAAAACTGTGTTATGCAAGAGCGACCCCAGCGAAAAACATATGTTGTGTAACATTCGTTTGGAAACAGTACAGTACCTGTACTTATCCATTCCGGGACGCCGGGAAACTTTTTATTCCGACGAATTTCTTACGTGGTATTCGGCACTGCAGTGGAAGGAACGAAACAAGGAGTACATCTAAAGCTGACTACAACTGGCAAAAAGGGCATTCCTGGCCAAAAGAAGTCTACTAGTATCAAATATGAACCTTAATTTGAGGAAGAAATTTCTGAGAATGTACGTTTCGACCACAGCATTGTATGGCAGTGAAACATAGACTGAGGGATAACCGAAAACGAAGAGAATCGAAGCATTTTGGATGTGGATTTATAGAAGAACGTTGGAAATTAAGTGGCCTGATAAAGTAAGGAATAAGGAGGTTCTCTGGAGAATCGGCGAGGAAAGGAATATGCGGAAAACACTGACAAGGAGTAGGAACGGGATGATAGGACATCTATTGAGCCATTATTGAATCAACTTCCATGGTACTGGAAGGAGTTATAGAGGGTAATAATTGTAGAGGAACACAGAGACTGGAACACATCCAGCAAATAACTCAGGACGTAGGTTGCAAGTGTTGCTGTGAGATGAAGAGGTTGGCACAGGAGAGAAAAAGGAGACAAAAGAAGAGTATAGATTCCTCTGATATACGTTGACTCACTTTGACCGTGACCGTTCGTGCGTACTTGACGGAAGCGCTAAAATATCCCCGGCAATGGCCTCATACACTTACCAGTGAGGGCGCGTATCTTGAAATCTTCAAAGACAGGGGTATGTCGAAAAAGAAAAATGCTTTCGGCGTACCTAGGTAGATAATTCAGGAAAAAGGCAAAAGATAACATTCGATTCACTCTTCGGAATACAGTTTAACCTTCCAAGATGTTGTAACAATATTCTGACATATCCCTACATGATATTCATTTCTCACCTAACTATATTTAGAGTGAACTGGTCGCATTTGCTAGGAGCAAAGCTTTGCATTTTTCTCACTGGGGAAGTGTTCTCCCGGCCTGGTTTCTGGGTCCTCTGTGGCGACAAGAAGTGTTCTTAGAATCTCATTAATAAAGGGCTAAGGTGCTCTGGAGGCAGTGGTCTACTGTATGGTTTTTTCCTTAGAGTTGGCTTCCCTCCTAATCCTGGACGGAATGTGCAGTGCCGCCAATGACATTCTCAGAGAATGTTTTAGCACAGCGTGTTTGCCTGTTCTGTTCGCACACCAAAAGATAAGACAACGAGACTCCGCCCAACCACCGTAGGAACTTTCGTTGATTTTCCTCTTCAAAATTTGATGCACGAAACCTAATTCGTCCATCCTGCAACATTTTTGGCACGAAGAACATACCATTCGATGGGACCACCTTTCCATCCCAGTGCAACCTCCTATTCATTAAGGTGCGGTTTGTAAGCGGAATGTTACTGCAATGAAATTAGCTGCATTCTTGTCCGTCACATTGGTAACAGCGTTGATGCATCCCCTCCATATTCAATATTTTTTAAGTATAGACTTGTGAATGGAGATTTGTCTTTCTTGGCCATTTTTTTTCCACTGACCATGAGGGTCATCCGTCTCTCAACCACCTTTAGGCGTTAAAGGGCACATGATTTGCTCGTTTTAGGAAAATGTAAATGTCGCCATTTCGGTAACTCAGGTGATATTCCTAACAACTCGTTACTGGCTTATTTTGACATGTAACTTGTATTGCGAGGTTTGTTTATAACTTTGAGCCACCTTGAATTATTAATTTTGATTACACGAGGTCCTCAGACGAGCAGGTCTTGTTACACTTTGTACATATAGCATTCCACGCTTTTTGGTACCACACCACAATGTTTTAATTTTAATTTTATAATTTGGTTTTAGTTTAATAGAACTTTGTTCTTTGTTAGTTTTTATTTTGATTCTAGTCAGTCATTTGAGCAAATAAATATCTGTTAATTGCAGTTTTCATTTGGATTCTAAGATAATTTAAATTGTTGTAATGCTGTTGCTTAATTTGTTCTGAAAGCGGTGCTGATAGACAATAAAAGCGGGCTAAAAGCTGTGAGCTGTCTGGGGAAGTTAACCTTGCATTACTGAGCAACTGTTTCACCAGGTATCCAGTCTAGCTTACCAAATTCCCAACCAGACTAACATTAATTATAATCTTTTAATAGTCATACGACAACCGGTGATATATACACAAAAAAGAGAATTTAAATAAAAAGAAATAAATCAGTTTATATTTGGAAATTTATTTTAACATTGATCATTGAAATTTCAGCATATTAAACTTGATTCATAACTAAACTGGTGCCTTATATAGGACTGTGAAAATGTGAGTTTGTAATCACAGAACACATCAAATGTGGAACAAGTTTGGGAGACTGCATACAACACTGCATTCATAAAACAACACACGAAGGACGTTGAAACATATGCAAGAGGAAATTAACCACTACCAACCGATTCAATTTGCACCCAAAGAAGTTACGTTCGTAGCGCAATCCTGTCCGTCATGTAATTACCACACACTGATATACTAAATTCATACTAATTCTCTGTGAAATCTTCCTGAAAAGAATAGCTTAGGACTACTTTGATGATTACGCCACATGCTTCACCTGGTCAACTTGGTTTACACAAAGAGTGTAACTCCACACTAATTTTGATGATTATGCCACATGCTTCACCTGGTCAACTTGATTTACACAAAGAGTGTAACTCCACAATAATTTTGATAATTAAAATAAATTAGATCGAAAAGCAATTTACAAAAGAAGAACCTCGAACTGGTTACTAACGTCTTACTATTAACCTGATGGGTCAAACAAATGTATAAGCACGTGGTACTGGCCTCACAAAGTACACCCCACGTGGGTTGAACATAAAGAAAAGTTGCTATATTGAAAAATATTGTCAAGTCAGGACGTTATAATCTAACGAACATTGAACGTCTACTGTTCGACTCTGATCCAGAAATGGGATGCATTTCTCAAAGTTAAGCCTGTTGTTTCTATATATCGCATCCATGTGGCTCTGAAATCTGTCGAAAGAGCAACACATGAAGCCGATAACGACTACCGTAGCGTAATCCATTAAACTCATAGAAATGATGATGATATGTAAAGACTGTCAGTGGCATCAAATTTAGTGTCGACACATTCTCATTGAGTATAACGGCATTGAAATTGGTGGTACCAAAGTGAAAGCAGAATGGTTGAACTTCGGTTTCAAATTTTCCTTTACAAAGAAAAATCCTGGAGTTCTGCACGGATGAGAGATATAGCTATCTGCGTCAGTGGTGTTGAGAAGCAGCTGAGACTACTAAAATTGTCATACGTTCCTAGTCCCAAGGGAACCTATAGCAAAAGATGTACAAATCGGCATTTGAGTTCGCTCCTCTTTAAACCACAATGTTTCGTATAAATTTAGAGCCAAAATGGAAAAAAACATAAACTTTATCCACTAGCTAGATAAAGCACGTGCCATACCCTACACAGCATAGGTAATTGAAGTGATCCATAGAAGTCTTAATATTTTAAAACTCATTTGCTATAGAACCTTTGAACACCTTCTGAGCCCTAACATAATGTGGTATTCCGATCTGAATGACCTTATTCGTGCCAACCAGAATGGGTCTCGCCATCATTTGCCATGCGGAAAACTACTCGCGCATTCCTCATGTGACATCATGAAAGTATTCGAAAGGCGAACCGTCGATATATTTAAAAGTAACTTCATTTGTTACCTAGAGAAATGTGCTGCCATCATGAGCGTTCCCAGAAAGTTTTTCACGGGGAGAGGGTGGTCAAGAATTTGAAATTGTAGTTTCTGTTGCAAATGAGTTGGCCAGTTTCGAAACATGCCACATGAAAAGAACTAATTTTTATAGATGATAGAAAAACTTTTCATATGGTAGACAATTGTTGGTTATGAAATTCATTACAAGAATGTATTCATTGTAGGTATCGTGCTTAAGTCACTGGAGAGAGATAGAGACGATTTACATTTTCTGTTTGGTTTGATGAGTGGTAGCTTGTTATAAATGTAGAAAAATCCAAGCTAATGCTGATGAGTACGGAAACACTCAATAGCCGAATACAGTATTAGTGGTGTACTGCTCGACAGAGTTAGGTCGATTAAATACCCAGGCGTAACGTTTGCAAAGTGATGTGAAATGCAAGGAGAGCGTAAGGACTGTAGCATGAACGACACGTGATCGAATTTGGTTTATTGAGAGAATTTTAGGGGAGCGTTGCTCATCTGCAAATGAGTCTATGAATAGAACATTTGTGCAACCCATTATCTAGTACTATTCGAGTTTTTGCGATCCCCACTATCTCGGATTAAAGGAAGAGAGAATATATAGACAATCAGCATTTTGATGTGACCACAGAACGGACCTACTGACGAGAAACAGTTTACAGTAGCCTATTACAAACATTATTGGAAGATGCTTAAAAATATTATTAGCAAGGCAATTAGTGTGTGGGACGCAAATAGAATACCTAATTAACAAGTAAAATTAAAACCATATTGTCAGATGTGAAGGAAGTGTCTGGTCAGCCGGTCAAGATAAACGATATAAAGTCAGTTTGTAGTAAAAATATTACTGATACTGATAAGTCAGATATATGTACAGTATTAAACATCACATTCTGAGAATTACTGGTGAATTTAATGAAAACTTGGTTTCCACAGGGACTCATATGACTCTTTTGAAAGATGTTTCTCCGAGATTGATGCCTGAAATACTCCTCTGTGATACTGACAAGGGGGACAATGAGTCAATAATTAAATAACTGAATACTAAGCATTCTCATGGATATGATGGAGTACCTAGCAGGATATTAAAGTACTGTACTGCACATGTTAGCCCTGTACTGATATATGTTTGTAATTTTCCCTTTAACAATGGTTAGTTTCCTGAACGATTAAAAAACTTAGTAGTAAAACCGTTTTATAAAATGGAAGAAAGTGATTATTCATACGATTTCATACCTATTTCTATGCCATCAGTGTTTGCTTGAGTTATTGAAACACTTTCTGTATAAGGATAATTGATCATTCTATTTCACATAATTTGCTATCAACTCTGCACATCAGTGTCAGAAGTTTAACAACTGAAAATTGCATATTCTCTTTTCCCTGTGAGGCATTGGATTGATTAAACAAAGGGTTTCGAACCCTACGTTCCTTTTTTGAATTAGCTAAGACGTTTGATTCTCCTGATCACAAAATATCGCTCCAGAAGTTGGACCATTGTGGAATACGGGGAGCAGCTCACAAGAAATAGCAAAACAGACAGCAAGAGTTCATTATACAGGTGTTCAGAATTGCTATGATGTGGGGTATAGTTAAATGGATGGGGTGCCCCAGACTTCAGTGCTGGGGCCACTTCTGTTACTTATTTATATAAATGACAGGGCCTCTAGTATTAAAGGTGATTCTAAAATATTTCTTTTGCTGGTAGTAAAGGATGTCTGCAACACTGGCACTGTTTCAAACAGTACAATTCATGACATAAGTTCATAGCTCGTAGAAAATAATCTAACACTAAATCGCAGTAAGACTCAGCTTTTACATTTTCTGACACACAATTCAACAAACCCCGACGTTTTAATATCACAAAATGGGCATATGTTTAATGAAACTGAACAGTTCAAATTTTTACGTGTTCAGATAGATAGTAAACTTGCAAGTTATCCTGGCCAGGGGACGCCACAGTGGAAGTTGCTAACCCGTAGGGTGACTATATAAATTGACTGAGAAGGTATAGAAAGTTTAGTTTACTAACAATATTTATTTTTCAAAAGAAAAACACACATAAATTATCGTTATTGATTGAATACTGTAAACAACTAACAGATGGGTTAAGAGAACAATGAACAAGGATCATGGGTGGCAGAAGTGAGTCAAGTAGTCTGGCCCTAAAAATGTGGACAACGCAATCTGAATTGATCTGACGTTGAGCCGACTTTGATAATCTACAGAAGTTTCTCAATGTAGGTGCAGCTGAGAGCAAGTACCGATTGAGATCTGTACGCCCTGACAAGGACGGAGCAGCAGTATGTTACCCAGTTTGCTTTGTGCCGTGATGTAAATCGCAGCTGGCTACAAGTGCATGCTGGTAGCATCTGTGAATCGACCGCAGCCACGTAAAAAATACAAAAATGTCACTGTCTAGTGATCAGGCAGATGGCCTGCAATTCACTCTCTAACATAGCCTTGAACTCACAGCAGATTTCAGCGTGTGACACACTCGTTCGCTGGTAGTACCAAGGACTAATTTGGTTCACTTAAACGACAGAGTGCACAAGGATACAAAACATCGAGGCTGGTAACCCAAAAACGGAACACGTGCACCCTATGCAAACGAGTAGTCCGAGACATTTGAAGTCACACTGTCAGTACAACAGTGGCGTAGCCTGGTTGATAGGTTGGGAAGACTCTGCAGTGAATATAGGGAGACAAAATGGTGCTATAAACAATCATTTAAAGAAATGAAACAAAATGCATGAAATAAAACAACAACAACTACTACTACCACTACCACCGCCACTAATAATAATGATAATAATAATATTAATAATAACTTGTTCAAGAAACGATGACAAATTTGTAGAGCTCCAGCAGCAAGAGAAGAAGCACTTACATTTTCTTGTACACAAGTGCAATGCGCCCGAATTTTCTTTCCACGAATAAGTCTATAACTCGGTCTACGAAGATCTGATCGCTGGATAGCTCTCCAAGTAGCGTCTTTTGTATTGATAACGTGCTCAAACACGACAGCATGATGTTGGACATTGAATTCCTTAAATAATTCTTCACTCGTTTAAGAGTACTCATGCTTCGTTCTCTACTTGCTGTAGTTGCGGGTAGTGTCAAAACCAAACGCAAGAACTTCGTTGTTACTTCATAAATGGAGTCTAAATCATTGTTGACAATGTACTTTAAGAGGATTCTTGGAGATAGTGTTATTTGTCATCAGCGTATATGTTCCACAGTTCATTTTGAAGCTGTTCTTGTTTGATAAAAGAGTACTGTTCTAATAATTCAAGCAGTTTCAACTTTGGGAATTCTTTTTGATAGTTCGGGAAACTCTTTTCGTTCAAAAGTTCAACAAACAGAATTTGGGGAAAGTCTTGAAACCTTCTTTCCATTTGAACAATTTACAAATCCAGTATCTCGTAAGTTAGTGTCCTGAGAGATGTCTTTTGACTGTCGCAGAATGATAAGTTGCCATTCAAACACAAGCTGTATTTAATGCATTCATCAACGAATGTTTCTGTTCTTAATTGTCGTAAGTTTCCCCAAACAATTTTTGTTTCGTCTTGGCAAGCAGTTACACTGATAGATTTTGACTGAAGAACATTAATGAGATGATCAACATAAACAAAGCACCCTCGGTAGAAGCAAACCAAGTAGACAAATGTAGGATCATCCATCCGTCGTTTCATTCACACAGAAGAGCTCAAAGATTCTGGGTCCCTCTGAGAGTCTGTGTCATCAAATATATAATTAAAAACATTATATAGCCCTGAGAAACGACTAGATGTTGTTGAAACTGCCCTGGAACGAAAGTTCCAGCGAGTGTTGCTCGAATGTGACAGTTTAAATCCTTTCTCAGTTAGCAATACAGTTCCTTTTGATGATATGCTGAAAACCGAATAGAACGCAGTAAGATCACCTCCCCCCATTAACCATTGACCTTGGCGTTGGTGGGGAGGCTTGCGTGCCTCAGCGATACAGATATCCGTACAGTAGTTGCAACCACAACGGAAGGGTATCTGTTGAGAGGCCAGACAAACGTGTGGTTCCTGAAGAGGGGCAGCAGCCTTTTCAGTAGTTGCAAGGGCAATAGTCTGGATGATTGACTGATCTTGTAACAATAACAAAAACGGTCTTGCTGCGCAGGTACTGCGAACGGCTGAAAGCAAGGGGAAACTACGGCCGTAATTTTTCCCGAGGGGATGCAGTTTTACTGTATGATTAAATGATGATGGCGTCCTCTTGGGTAAAATATTCCGGAGGTAAAACAGTCCCCCATTCGGATCTCCGGGCGGGGACTAATCAAGAGGATGTCGTTATCAGGAGAAAGAAAACTGGCGTTCTACGGATAGGAGCGTGGAATGTCAGATCATTTAATCGGGCACGTAGGTAAAAAAATTTTAAAAGGGAAATGGATAGGTTAAAGTTAGATATAGTGGGAATTAGTGAAGTTCGGTGGAGGACGAACAAGACTTCTGGTCAGGTGACTACAGGGTTATAAACACAAAATCAAATAGGGGTTATGCAGGATAGGTATAATAATGAATAGGAAAATAGGAATGCGGGTAAGCTACTACAAAGAGCATAGTGAACGCATTATTGTGGCCGAGATAGATACGAAGCCCATACCTACTACAGTAGTACAAGTTTATATGCCAACTAGTTCTGCAGATGACGAAGAAATTGAAGAAATGTATGATGAAATAAAAGAAAGTATTCAGATAGTGAAGGGTGACGAAAATTTAATAGTCATGGGTGACTGGAATTCGGTAGTAGGAAAAGGGAGAGAACGGACCGTAGTAGGTGAATATGGATTGGGGCTAAGAAATGAAACAGGAAGCCGACTGGTAGAATTTTGCACAGAGCGCAACTTAATCATAGCTAACACTTGGTATAAGAATCATGAAAGAAGGTTGTATACATGGAAGAACCCTGGCGATACTAAAAGTTATCAGATAGATTATATAATGGTAAGACAGAGATTTAGGAACCACGTGTTAAACTGTAAGACATTTCCAGGGGCAGATGTGGACTCTGACCACAATCTATTGATTATGACCTGTAGATTAAAACTGAAGAAACTGCAAAAAGTTGGGAACGTAAGGAGATGGGACCTGGATAAATTGAAAGAACCAGAGCTTGTACAGAGTTTCAGAGAGAGCGTGGCAGGAATGGGGGAAGGTAATACAGTAGAAGAAGAATGAGTAGCTTTGAGGGATGAAGTAGTGAAGGCAGCAGAGGATCAAGTAGGTAAAAAGACGAGAGCTAGTAGAAAACCTTGGGTAACAAAAGAAATATTGAATTTAATTGATGAAAGGAGAAAATATAAAAATGCAGTAAATGAAGCAGGCAAAAAGGAATACAAACGTCTCAAAAATGAGATCGACAGGAGGTGCAAAATGTCTAAGGAGGGATGGCTAGAGGACAAATGTAAGGATGTAGAGGCTTATCTCACTAGGGGTAAGATAGATACCGCCTACAGGAAAATTAGAGAGACCTTTGGAGATAAGAGAACCACTTGTATGAATATCAAGAGCTAAGATGGAAACTCAGTTGTAAGCAAAGAAGGGTAAGCAGAAAGGTGGAAGGAGTATATAGAGGGTCTATACAAGGGCGATGTACTTGAAGACAATATTATGGAAATGGAAGAGGATGTAGATGAAGATGAAATGGGAGATACGATACTGCGTGAAGAGTTTGACAGAGCACGGAAAGTCCTGAGTCGAAAGAAGGCCCCCGGAGCAGACAGCATTCCATTGGAACTACTGACGGCCTTGGGAGAGCCAGTCCTGACAAAACTCTACCTTCTTGTGAGCATGATGTATGAAACAGGCAAAACACCCTCAGACTTCAAGAAGAATATAATAATTCCAATCCCAAAGAAAGCAGGTGATGACAGATGTTAAAATACAGAACAATTAGTTTAATAAGTCACAGCTGCAAAATACTAACACGAATTCTTTACAGACGAATGGAAAAACTGGTAGAAGCCGACCTCGGGGAAGATCAGTTTGGATTCCGTAGAAATACTCTAACACGTGAGGTAATACTGACCTTACGACTTAACTTAGAAGAAAGATTAAGGAAAGGCAAATCTATGTTTCTAGCATTTTTAGACTTAGAGAAAGCTTTTGACATTGTTGACTGGAATACTCTCATCCAAATTCTAAAGGTGGCAGGACTAAAATACAGGGAGCGAAAGGCTATTTATAATTTGTACAGAAACCAGCTGGCAGTTATGAGAGTCGAGGGACATGAAAGGGAAGCAGTTGTTTCGAAGGGAGTAAGACAGTGTTGCAGCCTCTCCCCGATGTTATTCAATCTGTATATTGAGCAAGCAGTAAAGGAAACAAAAGAAAAATTCGGAGTAGGTATTCAATTCCATGGAGATGAAATAAAATCTTTGAGGTTCGCCGATGATATTGTAATTCTGTTAGACAGCAAGGGGCTTGGAAGAGCAGTTGAACGGAATGGACAGTGTCTTGAAAGGATGGAATAAGGTGATCAGCAACAAAAGCAAAACGACGATAATGGAAGGTAGTCGAATTAATTCGGGTGATGCTGAGGGAATTAGGTTAGGAAATGAGACACTTAAAGTAGTAAAGGAGTTTTGCTATTTGGGGAGCAAAATAACTGATGATGGTCGAAGTAGAGAGGATATAAAATGTAGACTGGCAATGGCAAGGGATGCGTTTCTGAAGAATAGAAATCTGTTAACATCGAGTATAGGATTAAGTGTCAGGAAGTCATTTGTGAAAGTATTTGTATGGAGTGTAGCCATGTGTGGATGTGAAAGATGGACGATAAATAGTTTGGACTAGAAGAGAATAGAAACTTTCGAAATGTGGGGCTATAGAAGAGTGCTGAAGATTAGATGGGTAGATCACATAACTAATGAGGAAGTATTGAATAGGATTGAGGAGAAGAGAAGTTTGTGGCACAACTTGACCAGAAGAAGGGATCGGTTGGTAGGACATGACCTAAGGCATCAAGGGATCACCAATTTAGTGTTGGAGGGCAGCGTGGAGGGTAAAAGTGGTAGAGGGAGACCAAGAGATGAATACACTAAACAGATTCAGAAGGATGTAGGTTGCAGTAGGTACTGTGAGATGAAGAAGCTTGCACAGGATAGAGTGACATGTAGAGCTGCATCAAACCAGTCTCAGGACTGAAGACCACAACAACAACAACAAGATCACTTACTAACATGAGTTCTTGTCGTGTGTTTTTGGAGGAATGTAACAATACCAAATTCAGTTGGTGTGCGTAACAATGAATAAACAGCGCATAGGGACAGAACTGCTTCATCAATTGTACAGTAGTCCTCTTTCTCTGGCCGCTGTTACTGAAGCGCCATCATATGTTTGACTAACCACTTTTCCTACCACATTTCATTCTTTCAGTACTGCATGAATAATGTCTGACATACCTTGACAATCATCGTAAAATCCAACGAATCTTTCCTCAATTTTGTATGTAATACAGTACCTGAATATTATACTGATTTGACTCTTGCATGACACGTCTAACGTTTCATCAGCCTGAATCGAAATGAAATTGCAGTTCTGAATTTGAGATTTTATTTTCTCATTAACTGCTAAAGTTATCATTTCTATTACGTCATTTTGTATTTCTGGATAAGTTCCTTTAAAGGTTGAAGATGATGACAGATGTTCTCGGATTAACTGGTCTCCTTGAGCTAGTAAATCCAACAGTTGCAGATAGTTACCTTTGTTGCTGGAGGATTCGTCTTCTCGATGACTGCGAAAGGCTAGTTCTTCTTTACGAAGAAATACAATTGCCTGAATAAGACGAGCCAATACTTTCCTGCTGGATGCAACGTGTTTGTTGTATTTTATTGCTGTCAGACGAGCGGCTTCAGAAAGGGCGTGCCCAATTGTACTTTGCCCAATAACTGAAATTATTCTTTGTTCTGCCTGTGACGTTTTGATATCTGATGAAATTGTGCTTTCCTGTCAAAGATCTTTATTGTACAAATGACCTCATTGCACCATTCCTTCTCACTGGCCAGGGTAGTTGACTTAGACCTTCTAGAGCACATTGGGTGGCACGGGATACTTGCGGACGTGCATTGTACTGTTGGAACAGCAAGTTCCCTTGCCGGTCTAGGAATGGTAGAACGATGGGTTCGATGACGGTTTGGATGTACCGTGCACTATTCAGTGTCCCCTCGACGATCGCCAGAGGTGTACGGCCAGTGTAGGAGATCGCTCCCCACACCATGATGCCGGGTGTTGGCCCTGTGTGACTCGGTCGTATGCAGTCCTGATTGTGGCGCTCACCTGCACGGCGCCAAACACGCATACGACCATCATTGGCACCAAGGCAGAAGGGACTCTCATCGCTGAAGACGACACGTCTCCATTCGTCCCTCCATTCACGCCTGTCGCGACACCACTGCAGGCGAGCTGCACGATGTTGGGGCGTGAGCGGAAGACGGCCTAACGGTGTGCGGGACCGTAGCCCAGCTTCATGGAGACGGTTGCGAATGGTCCTCGCCGATACCCCAGGAGCAACAGTGTCCCTAATTTGCTGGGAAGTGGCGGTGCGGTCCCCTACGGCACTGCGTAGGATCCTACGGTCTTGGCGTGCATCCGTGTGTCGCTGCGGTCCGGTCCCAGGTCGACGGGCACGTGCACCTTCCGCCGACCACTGGCGACAACATCGATGTACTGTGGAGACCTCACCCCCCACGTGTTGAGCAATTCGGCGGTACGTCCACCCAGCCTCCCGCATGCCCACTATACGCCCTCACTCAAAGTGCGTCAACTGCACATACGGTTCACGTCCACGCTGTCGCGGCATGCTACCAGTGCTGAAGACTGCGATGGAGCTCCGTATGCCACGGCAAACTGGCTGACACTGACGGCGGCGGTGCACAAATGGTGCGCAGCTAGCGCCATTCGACGGCCAACACCGCGGTTCCTGGTGTGTCCGCTGTGCCGTGCGTGTGTTCATTGCTTGTACAGCCCTCTTGCAGTGTCCGGAGCAAGTATGGGGGGTCTGACACACCGGTGTCAATGTGTTCTTTTTTCCATTGCCAGGAGTGTAATAAAGATTCTATCTCTAAACATTTGTCAGTTGCCAGAGTTTGTTATACAAACTAGGCAGGCGATGGAAGTGGGTCACAGGCGTATTTGCAGTATTGGCAAACACAAACCCTTGTGAATTCTTATTACACTTGGATCTGCACACAATGCCCGGTTTATGAACCCACTGTGTACAAGCGTCCCTTCAGTCTGGTATCCCCAGCCCAGCCTTCCGCTATCACCGTGGCAGGTAGCTCGGCGTTGTGGTGCTGTAGACCTGTCTCAACTAGGGGCTGCTCTGACTGCCCTGTAAAGATGTGGGCCTGTCCGGCAAGATGTACAGAGGGATGGGCTTGTTGCTAATTGCTGTCAACTTCCAACATGTCGTTTCTGCGAGTTAAAAACCGTAAAGATACCTCATGCCTTTAGCGCCCTACTAGGTTCCATCAACATCTGCTGAGGCTGTTAACACTGTAGAGTCTCTCTCAAGGTGTGTAAGATTGTAGCAAAATCTTTAAAAATTTTCCGTACTCGGAAAACAGGTGAGAGAGCAACTTGTCCTCTCTCAAACTGTCGTGAAAAGGATCTTATTCAAAGATGTAATGCTACCATTTTTGCTATTCAAATGGTATATGAATTAAGTGATAGTTCGTCACGAAACGTAGTCTACTTCATTATTTTCATTCCCATGTGACATATGGTGTTATATTTTGGGGTAACTCTTCCCATTCTTAAAGGATGTTTTTGTCTCAGAAAAGTGTGATTCATGCAATAATTGGTACAAGTTCGCGAACCTCTTGTCTACCCCTGTTCATTAGTGTGGGTATTCTGACAATGGCCTCTCAATATACGTACTCTTCGCTGTCGTTTCTGGTTAACAGTATCAGCTTAATCACAGGCTTTCAATCAGTTAATACTCAGCAGAAATGCAGTCTGCATTTGGATTGCATTTCCTTAACTCTTGTGCAGAAAGGTGTGCAGTATACGGCTGCATCCATTTTCAGTAACCTACCCCAACGATTCAAAAATCTTATCAGTAATCCACAGGATTTCAAATTGAAACTGAAGAGTTTCCTCATGGGCCTTCCCCTCTATTCTGTAGAGGAATTCCTTCAAAAATGAAACTCATTACAGTGGTATATGGTTGATTGCATTTACGTAAACTTACGGCTTGTCCCTCTTTGGGTTTGTAATAACTTTATTTTTCTGTTATTACTTATATGTAGCAACTTCATGTGCTGACGCAACTCATGATATTGGAGATTTGTTCCTCCAGTTTGTCGTACGGACAAAAAAAAAAAAAAAAAAAAAAAAAAAGAAGTACACCATTTGATTAGAAGTATCCAGACACCTTTCTGTAATGCAGGATTGAGCACTAGATATCATGACAGGCGCACCCGCCTCTATAAAGCGAAGTGGGTTGTGTTTTTTATGTAGATATGCAGTAACAGCAGAACTCAAGACTTTAAACGTGGCCTAGTCACTGGAAGTCACCGAAGTAAGAAATTCATAACGAACATTTCAGCCTCTCTAAAGTTTGCCGAGTGGACTGTTGGTTGTGCGATTGTGGATTAGAAACTGGAAGGAACCATAAATGGTTCAAATGGCTCTGAGCACTGTGGGTCTTAACATCTGTGATCATCAGTCCCTTAGAACTTAGAACTACTTAAACCTAACTAACTTAGGGACATCACATACATCCATGCCCAAGGCACGGTTCGAACCTGCGACCATAGCGATCCCGCGGTTCCAAACTGAAGCGCCTAGAACCACACGGCCACACCGGCCGGCGAGGGAACAATAGCAGCTAAACCAAGACTAAACAGACCTCATGTATTGAATGACAGGAAGTGCCGAATGGGGCGGAGGGTAATAGTGAAACATCACATGAAATGAGAAGGAGTCAGTCGTGAGTTACGAAGTACTAACAACAGTTCAGCTTGGACTATGTGCTTAGAGCGTTTTAAAGAATTGGTAAATGATTGATCAGCTTCTTACAAACCATACATTTCTGTATTGAGTGCTAAGCCACTGTGGAAGTGGTGTTAGAATCGAGGCTATTGGGTAGTAGATGTATGGAAACTAGTGCTTTGGATCCTGCTATTGTGCTTAAGATGGCGCTAAATGGGAAACTATACGACCACATTTTACAGCGTTGTGTAATTTGCAGACTACGGTACAGGAACTGTCTGGAGAAGATGATAGTTTGTATCAGTATGAGAAATGCCCTGTCAAAAAGCTGTGTCTGTAAGGCAGTATTATGTGAACAACATCACTTCTGAAACTAACTGCCCTCTCTATAGTCCCTACTTCAACCTAACTGAAGGCCTTTGGGATGAATTAGAACTTAGCTCCATACCCCAACGTCCAATATCGCTACATCTTCACACATGGCGAAGTGTACCGTGAAACGCTATTGGTCATTTCCTTTCCTGTCCCACTCAGAATTAATGGGAGGGAAAAATACCTGTCCATATGCCTACTAATATGCCCTAATTTCTCCTATTTTAGCCGACCGCTTTAGCCAAGTGGCTCTAGGCTCTTCAGTCCGGAACTTCGATGCTGCTATGGTCGCAGGTTCGAATCCTGCCTCGGGAATGGATGTGTGTGATGTCCTTAGGTCAGTTAGGTTGGTTTTCAGTCAAGTGGACTGACGACCTCAGATGTTAAGTCCCATACTGCTTAGAGCCATTTCTCTTATTTTACCTTAGTGGTCTTCATGTGCGATGTATGTAGAAGGCAGTAGAATCGTTCTGCAGTCAGCTGCAAGTACCGATTCCGTAAATTTAATCAATAGAAACACGAAAGACCAATGTCGTCCTCCCTCCAGGGATTCACATTTGAATTCCCGAAGCGTGCCTTTAAACCTTGCGTGTTACTCGAACCTACCAGTAACAAACCTAGCACTCTGTGAATTACTTTGAGGTCTCCCTTCAATCCGAGCTGCTACATATCTCAAACACTCAAAAGTGTGTCCATCCTAGCGTCTAATATGCGATCTCCTTTATAGATGAACTACACTTTCCTGGAATTCTTCCAATAAATTCATAATTCACCTTCCCTACCACAATCCCAACATGATCGCACATAGCTTTGCCACGTTACCCTCAGATATTTGAACGACCTGACAGTGTCACGCAGGTCCCTAGTAAAGCTGTATGCAAACATTATGGGTCTTTTTTTCCTAATCATCCTCAAAACCTTAACATTTTTCTACATTTATAGCTAGCTGCCAATCATCATACCAAATGTAAATTCTGTGTGTCATCTTGCATCCTCCAACATCACTATATTTCGACACATTACCGTACACCACAGCATCATCAACCGTAAGTTGCTATCCACCTTGTACTCAAATCATTTGTGTATATATAGAACAACAGCTGTCCTATCACCCTTACCTAATACCTCAGCAGTATGGTCCCATAGGAATTTACCACCCATCAGACTTCCCTGGGGCACGCCGTCTCTCATGAACATTCGCCTTCTAGGACAACATATTGGGTTCTATAACTTAAAATGTCTTTGAGCTACACACATACCTGTCAAGTTATTCCATATGTTCGTACCGTCGTCAGCAGCCTACAAGGCTAGAAATACGGAATCTGTTTGTTGTCCTTCAGTCATAGTCCGTCTGGTACTGTGCGCCGCAGGTTTTAAATCCGCACCAGTTGGCATGGACGTCGAAGACCCCTAGAGGTCTCTGCACCATCTCGCCATAAGCTGTGGCGGCGCGCGCCTCCGGGCCCACGTTTCAGTGTGAGCGCCACAGTGGAACACGTGGTCCCAGCGGCCATTAGCGGCTTACGCGATCATGTATTTAAGCGCCTGGCTCTCGCTCCTCCGGAAACTACGTCCGTCTGATCGGCTCCTTTCTCTCCCACCGTCCTTCCTACGTCACCATCCATAACATGGATTCATACACCTTTTTTCCCTCTGCCGGTGTGCCCCAAGGCTCCGACCTCTCCCCCCTTCTGTAGCTTTTGTATACGGCGGACATGCCACCGCCGTCACCCTCCGTCCACCTTCTCCACTTTGCCGATGGCACCGCCTTCCTTGCCCTTGCCCCCACCCTGCAGCGCTCCCAACACCTTCTCCAATCCCATCTTGACCGGTTCACCACTTGGTGCTACCAGTGGTTGCTCAAGGTCAATCCCTCCAAAACCCAGCAATCATTGTAGGCAAAACCACCCCTTCCTTTCGCCTCCTTGATTTCTATCTCACCATCTATGGCCATCCTATCGCCCTCACTCCCACTCTCAAGTTCCTTGGCGTCACCTTCGACCGTCGCCTCTCCTGGACCCCCGATCTCCGGACAATCCAAGCCAAGGCACACTTCCGACTCCGTCTCCTCAAGCTCCTTTCGGGCTGTACGTGGGGTCTGGACCCCTCTACCATCCTCCACACCTATAAATCCCTTATCCGCCCTATCCTTTGCTACGCCCATCCGGCCTGGATCTCCGACCCCTACCTTTTCTAAATACCTTCAAATCCTTGAGCGCCATGCTCTCCACCTCGCCTATCGCATCCGTCTCCTCTCCCCCTCGCGGATCCTGTATGATCTCAATCCTTTCCCCCACCTCCTCCTTTTCCTTGAAAGGATACAGATCCTGTACACCTCTCACAAACTCTACCCTGCCCACCCACTTGTCTCGCCCATCCTCTCCCACCCCCGCCCACTGCCTTGCCTGTATTCCCACGTCCCACCCGGTCTCCATCACTCCACCCTCCTAACCCACTCCCAAGGTGGCTTCCGCCAGCTCCCCCTGCCTGATGATGTCCTCCTCCCCACCATATACCCCTCCTACCAACTTTGATCCTCCTTCCCTCTTCCTGTGTCTGTTCCTTTGGGCGCCCTCCCTCCCTCCTCTCTTTCTCCCCACTCCTTACCCAGGCTTCCCCTCCCCTGTCCCTCTACTCCAACCTCCCATCTCCTCAGCCATTGGCGTCTTTGTTCTCCCCTCTCCACCCTCTCCACCCCCACCCCCCCCCCCGCCCTTCTTTCGCTCTTGGCAGGTCCCTGGACTCGCACACGCTACGTGGACTTTGGCGCGCCGGAGATCATCGCCATCAGTGTCTCGTGTGTGCCGTCGTGTTTAGTGTTCAGTGTTCACCATCGCACTTCATCGTTGACCTGTGCCATCGCCGTCTTGAGTGTTTGTGCGTTGTGTCAACAGTTTCAAGTGTGGATTATCGTCGAGTGTGAACGGCTCCATGTTTGTCTGTCTGTGTCAACTGTTTTCTTGCCCACCATTCTGTAACCTATGTGTAATCTTTCTGTATTTCCTCATTGTGCATCCTCTGGCTGAAGAGCAGCATAGAACACTGCTGACAGCCTGCCTGCTGTACAGGTTTTAAAATAACAATAAAGAAGAAAAGAAAAGCTCCGCCGCTCAGCCTAATCTTTGCGTGCGTCTATTGACATCTCGCCTCAGACAGCGTATTTACGTAACTTTGATCCGTGTACGAGTGGACGTGGTTGATTCGTGAGGTTTCCTTGTGACTCCATTGTCTCTTGCTTATTGTATTTCGTAAGGTCTCGCTCGGTTGTCCTACGTCATATGTGTTGTTATTCGCGGTCCTCTCCATGGGTCACGCCGCACTTTTTTCCCTTCACTGTAATACCGCGACCATTCCGGTCGCGGTTACTACAGTCCGCAGTATATCATGACAGTAAAAGGCAAGCTGACTTTCGCATAAGCGATGCTTTCTAAAACCACGCTTCTCGGTTTCAAGATATCATATTCGAACTGAGCAAGTGTTTTAAGATCTTGCAGTGAACCAATGTTAGGTGTACTGTTCTCTAATTTTATGGTCCATTCTTTTGCCCTCTTATCCGGAGGAAACACCTGCTCTTTTTTCCAGGCACTTGGGACTGTGCTGGGCCAGAGATTCGCGATAATGGCAAGCTAGGTAAGGGGCTAATGTAGTAGTGTACTCTTTGAAAAAGAGAATTAGGATGTGGATATGGTGACTTATTTTTTGAAACTCTTTTTAGCTGTTTCACTAGGTCAGGAATGCACATTGTTATCGTCTTTGGTTTCGGTTTCTCCTCCATAGACGTTTAGGAACATCTTTAAAAATGTTGCGAGCAGACAAACGGTAGCCATAACCTATAGCAATGTCCGCTCTTAGTTGTCCAGATAATTTTGATGGGATAATGTATCTGTAATAATATAATAATTCCACTCCCAAAGAAAGCAGATGTTGACAGATGTGAAAATTAGCGAACTATAAGTTTAAAGAGTCAAAGCTTAAAATACTAACGCGAATTCCGCACAGACGACTGGAAAAACTGGTTGAAGCAGACCTCGGGGAAGATCAGTTTGGATTCCGTAGAAATGTTGGAACATGTGAGACAATACAGACCTTACGACTTATCTTAGAAGAAAGATTAAGGAAAGGCAAACCTACGTTTCTAGCATTTGTAGACTTAGAGAAAGCTTTTGACAATGTTGACTGAAATACTCTCTATCACATTCTGAAGGTGGCAGGGGTAAAATACAGGGAGTGAAAGACTATTTACAATTTGTACAGAAACCAGATGGCAGTTATAAGAGTCGAGGGACGTGAAAGGGAAGCATTGGTTGGGAAGGGATTGAGACAGGGTTGTAGCCTTTCCCCGATGCTATTCAATCTGTATATTGAGCAAATAGTAAAGGAAACAAAAGAAAAGTTTGGAGTCGGTATTAAAATCCCTGGAGAAGAAATAAAAACTTTGAGGTTCGCCGATGACATTGTAATTGCGTCAGGGATAGCAAAGGACTTGGAAGAGCAATTGAACGGAATGGGCAGTGTTTTGAAAGGAGGGCATAAGATTAACATCAACAAAAGCAAAACAAGGATAATTGAATATAGTCGAATTAGGTAGGGTGATGCTGAGGGAATTAGTTTAGGAAATGAGACACTTAAAGTAGTAAAGGAGTTTTGCTATTTGGGAGCAAAATAACTGATGATGGTCGAAGTAGAGAGGATATAAAATGTAGACTGGCAATGGCAAGCAAAACGTTTCTGAAGAAGTGAAGTTTTCTAACGTCGAGTATTGATTTAAGAGTCAGGAAGTCGTTAATGGAAGTATTTGTATGGAGTGTAGCTATCTATGGAAGTGAAATATGGACGATAACTAGTTTGTACAAGAAGATAATAGAAATTTTCGAAATGTGGTGCTACAGAAGAATGCAGAAGATTAGATGGGTAGATCACATAACTAATGAGAAGGTATGGGAAAGAATTGGGGAGAAGAGGAATTTGTGGCACAACTTGAGTGGAAGCAGAGTTCGCTTGGTAGGACCTGTTCTGAGGCATCAAGGGATCACCAATTTAGTACTGGAGGGCAGCGTGGAGGGTAAAAATCGTAGAGAGAAACCAACAGATGAATACACTAAGCTGACTCAGAAGGATGTAGGCTGCAGTAGGTTGTGGGAGATGAAGAAGCTTGCACAGGATAGAGTAGCATGGAGAGCTGTATCAAGCCAGTCTCAGGACTGAAGACCACAACAACGACAACAACAACAACAACAATGTATGTGTGGCATCAGACGAAAGCTCGGAACAAAGGCGCACGCTCGGCGTGATGAGGCGTTACGATTGGCCCGTCGCCGTGTACCCACTTGGGCCATTGGTAGCGTCGGTTTCCGGGACGCTAGCGTTGATAACGGGCGCTCTCTAGACCGAGGCGTGGCCAGCTAGACCACTCTGGTGGCGATGGCGGCGCCGTTACCGAAGGTCGCCGGCTATCAGCGCCGCGGACAAGGGGCCGCGTATTTCCCCAGGGCTCGTAGCAACACCTTGGGCGCGCCACACAATAGCGCAGCTCGGCGGCAATGATTCACAGCGCGGCCCAGCGCCGAGATAAGCCGTCCGCCGGCGCCGGGCGGACGCTCCGCAGCTGCCTCTGAGCTCACAAGGGAACGTCCTCATCGCATCCCCCTCAGATTGGCACGGTGGGTAGGCCTTGAAAAACTGAGCACAGATGAATTGAGAAAACAGGAAGAAGTTGTGTGGAACTATGAAAAAAAAAAGCAAAGCATACAAACTAAGTAGTCCATGCGCAAGATAGGCAACATCAAGGATAATATGAGCTCAGGAGCGCTGTGGTCCCGTGGTTAGCGTGAGCAGATCCGAAGCATATATCTTCACGCACGTTATTGTTTCCGGATGATACATTTTACCCCACGACTCGAACCAACTCTGTCACCTGGATACGTGGACATGCGGTCCATCACCTCTGTCGTGACGGACACACGAATTCAGTTGACTTCTGGCTCTATTTGCAAGAAAGACATCATGCTATTTTCAGGCATACCAGATATCGACAATGCATCGCAAACGTCTTCTGGAGTGCCTTTCACAGACCGCCGTGTAGCTGGAATGTTCCAGGCAGTGGTATATGAGGTCAGAACGAACTGCAAACGATCATATATTGAACAATCTTTATCAGTAGGCGCAGTCGCTCGGAAGCCTAACTACGGAGTGGTGTCTTTATTTTCATGTTATTTATGTTTACTATCTTCGATGGTGTCTTCATTCTGTTTTAGTTTTCCAGGCTTGATTAACTATGACTGTTCGCATATTGATATCTACACTCCTGGAAATGGAAAAAAGAACACATTGACACCGGTGTGTCAGCCCCACCATACTTGCTCCGGACACTGCGAGAGGGCTGTACAAGCAATGATCACACGCGCGGCACAGCGGACACACCAGGAACCGCGGTGTTGGCCGTCGAATGGCGCTAGCTGCGCAGCATTTGTGCACCGCCGCCGTCAGTGTCAGCCAGTTTGCCGTGGCATACGGAGCTCCATCGCAGTCTTCAACACTGGTAGCATGCCGCGACGGCGTGGACGTGAACCGTATGTGCAGTTGACGGACTTTGAGCGAGGGCGTATAGTGGGCATGCGGGAGGCCGGGTGGACGTACCGCCGAATTGCTCAACACGTGGGGCGTGAGGTCTCCACAGTAAATCGATGTTGTCGCCAGTGGTCGGCGGAGGGTGCACGTGCCCGTCGACCTTGGACCGGACCGCAGCGACGCACAGATGCACGCCAAGACCGTAGGATCCTACGCAGTGCCGTAGGGGACCGCACCGCCACTTCCCAGCCAATTAGGGACACTGTTGCTCCTGGGGTATCGGCGAGGACCATTCGCAACCATGAAGCTGGGCTACGGTCCCGCACACCGTTAGGCCGTCTTCCGCTCACGCCCCAACATCGTGCAGCCCGCCTCCAGTGGTGTCGCGACAGGCGTGGATGGAGGGACAAATGGAGACGTGTCGTCTTCAGCGATGAGAGTCGCTTCTGCCTTGGTGCCAATGGTGGTCGTATGCGTGTTTGGCGCCGTGCAGGTGAGCGCCACAATCTGGACTGCATACGACCGAGTCACACAGGGCCAACACCCGGCATCATGGTGTGGGGAGCGATCTCCTACACTGGCCGTACACCTCTGGTGATGGTCGAGGGGACACTGAATAGTGCACGGTACATCCAAACCGTCATCGATCCCATCGTTCTACCATTACTAGACCGGCAAGGGAACTTGCTGTTCCAATAGGACAATGCACGTCCGCATGTATCCCGTGCCACCCAACGTGCTCTAGAAGGTGTAAGTCAACTACCCTGGCCAGCAAGATCTCCGGATCTGTCCCCCATTGAGCATGTTTGGGACTGGATGAAGCGTCGTCTCACGCGGTCTGCACGTCCAGCACGGACGCTCGTCCAACTGAGGCGCCAGGTGGAAATGGCATGGCAAGCCGTTCCACAGGACTACATGCAGCATCCCTACGATCGTCTCCATGGGAGAATAGCAGCCTGCATTGTTCCGAAAGGTGGATATACACTGTACTAGTGCCGACATTGTGCATGCTCTGTTGCCTTTGTCTATGTGCCTGTGGTTCTGTCAGTGTGATCATGTGATGTATCTGACCCCAGGAATGTGTCAATAAAGTTTCCCCTTCCTGGGACAATGAATTCACGGTGTTCTTATTTCAATTTCCAGGAGTGTATATAAATAAAAAAACAAAAAATAAATAAGTAAAAATTTAAAAAAATAAAAATACTTTCCACACCCTACTCTAAATACCCTTCCCCCATTCTTTTCATCGTGCTTTTGTGGGCTGATGCACACAAATTAGTCCCGTATAGTGTAGTTTCTTCACATTTTCGATGGGGCGTGGTTACGTATAGTTAGGAAGGCAACGCCTGAAGAGGTAAGAGTTCATTTTTGTTTGGCAGGGACACAAGAGGTGGTGCCCCGTAGGGATGGCTATGATTTTGTTTTATTCTTTTTGTTATGAAAAAATAAAAAAAGATGTGTAGGGGTAGCAAAAAAAGCGTAAAAAATGCTGCGGAACGAGAGTTCTTTGGTTCAAGTCTTCCCTCGAGTGAAAAGCTCACTTTCTTTATTTTCGCAAAGTTATGATCTGTCCGTTCGTTCATTGACGTCTCTGTTCACTGTAATAAGTTTAGTGTCTGTGTTTTGCGACCGCACCGCAAAACCATGCGATTAGTAGACGAAAGGACGTGCCTCTCCAATGGGAACCGAAAACATTTGATCGCAAGGCCATAGGTCAACCGATTCCTCCACAGAAAAACACGTCTGAAATATTCTATACGACACTGGTGACGGCATGTGCGTCATATGACAGGAATATGTTGTCGACCCACCTAACTTGTACAATTGGCGAATGGGTAAAAAGATTCTTCTACCTTGCCCGATTTAGGTTTTCTGTGGATGTGATAATCACTCCAAAAATGTGATGAAAACATGAGAGTGTGTCACATACACGACAACAAATGTATGCAACAGTTTCATAGTCGCACAGTTTTCCCTGTGCTCTGTCAAAACATATGTTTTTAACGTTTTCAAATTTTTTCCTGTGTAGACCGTCAAATCCTGCATGTATCCAAGCAAATCTGAACATATCCTGGAATTTTGGAGAGCGAGGTTGATTGTGTGTGAGTGCCTGAACTTTGACAATTGTCTGAAAATAAAAAATTGAACTTTCCACTCGAAGCAACACTCGAACCAAGAACCTCTAGTTTCGCAGCTGCTCAAGCTAACCACGGGACCACGGCGTTCCTGAGCGGACGCTCTCCTTGATGTTGCCTATTTTGGACAACTCACATTGTATATTTTGCTTGTTTTTGTCATATTTCCACACAACTTCTTCCTATTTTCTCTATTGATCTGTGCTCAGTTTTTAAAGGTCTATCCACTGTGCCAACTTATAACTAAATCTGAGGGGGGTGCGATGGGGAGGTTCCCTTGTCAGTGCATCGATAAAAATCCGACATCACTTCCGCGTCTGCCCAATCTTTGGGGTAACCCACAACTCAGTCTCAAGTGTATGTTAATTAGGGGAAAGTAACAGAAACTGCTTCAAACTGAAATTAACTTGTCTTCCTTTTATTGCAAAATGTTCAATAACGAAGCTTCTAGGCACATCATTAGCTGCACCAGATACTTATACATCATTCGGTGTTGGGTATGTCCGTTATAGGATCTTGTCTTAGTGTTATCAGCTATCAACATCGATACAATTGGGTGAAGGGATGGGGGAGGGGAGACACGGCCATAACCTCACTTTGTCTTGTTTTCATCGCCCTACAGTAGTGGTCTTAAAACGTTTTTGCTTAGTAGCCAATATTGACACTGTATGGAGATACCTCGGATCAAGTAAGAATGGTAGGGAAGAAGCTAAAGTGTCTACTAAAAATACCCAATTTCTAGCCAACCATGGCTAATGACAGAATGCTTACAACTTACCTATTTAGAATCTATATACACTAATATATCACACCAAAAATTTTAGGACAGGAAAAAGAAAATAACTTATTGAGACTACATGCATTTCCTGAAGGCTGACCTAGTGACCCCTTTTCCTTACCTAGCCGGCCGCTGTGGCCGAGCTGTTCTAGGCTCTATAGTCTGGAACCGCGCGACCGCTACGGTCGCAGGTTCGAATCATGCCTCGGGCATGGATGTGTGTGATGTCCTTAGGTTAGTTAGGTTTAAGTAGTTCTAAGTTCTAGGGGTCTGGTGACCTTAGAAGTCAAGTTCCATAGTGCTCAGAGCCATTTGAACCATTTTTGAACCTTACTTAGACGTGTACTGTGGCATATGGTATTGCAAAAGAATCCCATGTTCGTTTTTCTCGTTTCGGGGAACATTTTTCTAGTCGTTTTCACGTCCTAGTATGTGAAAGAATTCCAACCGGGTGCAACAGACCGCTCACAGTTTACTTTTTCTATCGAGACAAATAGAACAGATATGGTTTTAAATAATATAACTTCATTAATTCAAAAGTGTCACAGGGGAAAGAAATACAGATAATAGTCTTGTATAGAAAAGATTTTAGAAGTCAGTTTTGTTTTATTTTACGAGTTTTCTTTGAACGTAAGTAACTTTTATTGGGGTGAACACCTTGGTCACTTTTCCCGACAGGTAATGTGGCGACTTTTACCTATCGGACATCATCTTGGGTCTAGTGATTCACACAATGAACCATTAAACCAAAGTAATAACAATGAACTACATTTCTAGATCACGGGACGCTGTAAAACTTTTATATGCTAAGCAGTTGTTATTTCCCATACAAATGAGGTAACAGGAGTAATAGAAGGGACTTACTTTACATCAGGCGACTCAAAAACGAAATCGTTTTTACTAAAAGGTAACGGAATCAGCTTCCAATGTTAATCACACTGACAACAACGGCGATGTGTATTGGAGCTAATCACTTCTCGGCAAATAATACGCAATGGCCACATTTCTCGTCCTAGCCATGTTGCTTCTTCTCCCCCTACAGATTTTTCTATTAACTAATAAGCTCCATAAATAGGTGGTTTTTGTTGTGGTCTTTAGTCCTGAGACTGGTTTGATGCAGCTCTCCATGCTACTCTACCCTGTGCAAGCTTCTTTATCTCCCAGTAACTACTGCAACCTATATCCTTCTGAATCTGCTTAGTGTATTCATCTCTTGGTCTCCCTCTATGATTTATACCCTCCACGCTGCCCTCCAATACTAAACTGGTGATCCCTTGATGCCTCAGAATATGTTCTACCAACCGATCCCTTCTTCTAGTCAAGTTGTGCCACAAATTTCTCTTCTCCATTATCCTATTCAATACCTTCTCATTAGTTATGTAGTCTACCCAACTAATCTTCAGCATTCTTCTGTAGCACCACTTTTCAAAAGCATCAATTGTCTTCTTGTCTAAACTATTTATCGTCCATGTTTCATTTCCATACATGGCTCCACTCCATGCAAATGCTTTCAGCAACGACTTCCTGACACTTAAATCTGTACCCAAGGATTTCTGTAAAGGTCGTGAGCATTGGAGTGCAAGGGTGGAGGTCTACTGCGTTTTCTCATGCCTCGGTGCCAGTGATGGCCGTATGCTGTGCAGGAGGGGGCCAGTGCAGGGTCTGCAACCAACCTGTCTTCTTGCTAAACGCACTGTACATATACCTGCAGCTATGATCGGGGGTACGAATTTGTATCACAGCAGAAACACTCTCGGGTTATCCCACGCATCTTGACTGCAAATCTATTACCCAGGCTGGTGATTCCACCTTTTGTGCTGCCGCATTAAAGAGTTTGTTTTCCAGGAGGCTAACGCTCTCCCAATACCTCTGTTCTAACGTAACATCTTACAGAGAGTGTCGAGATGTTGCTTTGGCCTCATCGCTCGCAAGGTCTGTCTCAAATCTAGCACATACGGGGAGATAACGCTTGACAGCTCAAGTGGAATCCTCAAACAACATTATTCGTTGGTGTTTTGACCGACCTTATGCAACATGCATGTAGCTACATCACATAAAGTAGCATCCGGCACCTGTATAACACAACCCATGCAGTTTTGCGCGCATGCAGTCAACATTATGACGGTACACTGATTATCAATGTAACAGCATTTAACATCTGCAACCCCTTATCTCGCGCCTACTTTAAACTGTGATCTAGCAATGTTAATTATTACAAATGTATTTCCGAAATTTAATTTACACTATTGCCCATTAAAATTGCTACACCACGAAGATGACGTGCTACAGACGCGAGATTTATCCGGCAGGAAGAAGATGCTATGATGTGGAAATGATTAGCTTCTCAGAGCATTCACACAAGTTTGGCGCCGATTGCGACACCTACAACGTGCTGACATGAGGGGAAAAATTGGTTCGAATGGCTCTGATCAGTATGGGACATAACTACTGTGGTCATCAGTCCCCTAGAACTTACAGCTACTTAAACCTAACTAACCAAAGGACATCACGCACATCCATGCCCCAGGTAGGATTCGAACCTGCGACCCTAGCGGTCCCGCGGTTCCAGACTGCAGCGCCTAGAACAGCTCCGTCACCCAGTCACCCCGGCCGGCGACATGAGGAAAGTTTCCAAACGACCTCTCATACACAAACGGCAGTTGAACGGCATTCGCTGGTTAGGTTAGGTTAGTGTATGACGTCCCGTCGACAACGAGGTCATTAGAGATGGAGCGCCAGCTCGGGGTAGGGAAGGATTGGAAAGGAAATCGGCCGTGCCCTTTCAAAGGAACCATCAAGGCATTTGCCTGAAACGCTTTAGGGAAATCACGGAGAACCTAAATCAGGATGGCTGGAGACGGGATTGAACCGTCGTCCTCCCGAATGCGAGTACAGTGTGCTACCACTGCGCCACCTCGCTCGGTGCCATTCGCTGGTGAAACATTGTTGTGATGCCTCCTTTAAGGAGGAGAAATGCCTACCATCACGTTTCCGGCTTTTATAAAGATCGGATTGTAGCCTATCGCGGTTGCGGTTTATCGTATCGTGACATTGCTGCTCGCGTCGGTCGAGATCCAATGTCTGTTAGCAGAATATGGAATCGGTGGGTTCAGGAGGGTAATACGGAACGTCGTGCTGGATCCTAAATGCCTCGTATCACTAGCAGTCGATATGACAGGCATCTTCTCCGCATGGCTGTAATGGATCGTGCAGCCACGTCTCGATCCCTGAGTCAACAGATGGGGACGTTTGCAAGACAACAACCATCTGCACGAACAGTTCAACGACGTTTGTAGTAGCATGGACTATCAGTTCGGAGACCATGGCTGGGGTTGCCCTTGACGCTGCATCACAGACAGGAGCACCTGCGATGGTGTACTCAACGACGAACCTGGGTGCACGAATGGCGAAACATAATTTTTTCGGATGAATCCAGGTTCTGTTTACAGCATCATGATGGTCGCATCCGTGTTTGGCGACATCGCGGTAAACGCACATAGGAAGCGTGTATTCGTCATCGCCATACTTGCGTATCACCCGGCGTGATGGTATGGGGTGCCATTAGTTACACGTCTCGGTCACCTCTTGTTGGCATTGACGGCACTTTGAGCTGTGGACGTTACAGTTCAGATATGTTAGGACCCGTGGCTCTACCCGTCATTGGATCTCTGTGCAACCCTACATTTCAGCAAGGTAATGCACGACCGCATATTGCAGGTCCTGTACGGGCCTTTCTGGATACAGAAAATGTTCGACTGCTGCCCTGGCCAGCACATTCTCCAGATCTCTCACCAACTGAAAACGTCTGGTCACTGGTGGTCGAGAAACTGGCTCGTCACAATACGCCAGTCACTGCTCTTGATCAGCTGTAGTATCGTGTTGAAGCTGCATGGACAGCTGTACCTGTACACGCCATCCAAGCTTTGTTTGACCCGATGCCCAGGCGTATTAAGCCCTTTATTACGGCCAGATGTGGTTGTTCTGGGTACTGTTATCTCAGGATCTATGCACCCAAATTTCGTGAAAATGTAATCACATATCAGTTCTAGTATAATATATTTGTCCAATGAATACCCGTTTATCATCTGCATTTCTTCTTGGTGTAGCAATTTTAATGACCAGTAGTGTACATTAATTCCGTCACTGTAGTAGAGCAGTTAACAGAAAACAGGTGTTTTCAAGTCTAAGAAAAACGTCATCGCTGCACGGCTTTGGTATTCAGAACAGAAGAGATAAACTGTACGTTCCTGAAAAATGTTAATCACTTCGCATAGGGGACGTAGTGTTTTGAAAGCGGAGTGTGTACGGCGCAAATACACCGTGAAGTTCCATTCTGAGGATTTCATGACAGAACTGGCGAAAGGAAAAACCTGCTGACTGCCTGGCGGGATGTACGGCTGCTGTCGTTGAGGGAAAAACTGCCCAGCGGTCCCTCCCGCCTTCCAGCTGAAGTACATGGTGCGGCGAGCCTCTCTTTAAGGATTAAAAGCCCTGGGGGGCCACTCGTAGACGGCAACGTAAAGCTGCGGCCCTCGGGCAGGCAAGAAGCGAGCTCAGCCTCCGGCGAGGCGGTGGAGGAAGACCTGTCCGGGGGCCGTTGGGATGGCTCCAGTGGCTACTCATATAGATCTCTACTGAATGGTCGCCGTGGCTGCTAAGGACGCATCGAGGAGACGCGCAGCCTGATCAATAAATTTCCCACATCAATGTTTTTGATTTAATGATTGCCACTCCAATTCACGTATCATGTCTGTGACACTATCTCCCCTATTTCGCGATAGTACAAAACGAGCTGCCCTTCTTTGTACTTTTTCGATGTCATCGAGGCGGAGGAGGAAGACCTGTCCGAGGGCCGTTGGGATGGCTCCAGTGGCTACTCATATAGATCTCTACTGAATGGTCGCCGTGGCTGCTAAGGACGCATCGAGGAGACGCGCAGTCTGATCAATATATTTCCCACATCAATGTTTTTGATTTAATGATTGCCACTCCAATTCACGTATCATGTCTGTGACACTATCTCCCCTATTTAGCGATAATACAAAACGAGCTGCCCTTCTTTGTACTTTTTCGATGTCATCGAGGCGGAGGAGGAAGACCTGTCCGGATGCCGTTGGGATGGCTGCAGTGGCTACTCATATAGATCTCTACTGAATGGTCGCCGTGGCTGCTAAGGACGCATCGAGGAGACGCGCAGTCTGATCAATAAATTTCCCACATCAATATTTTTGATTTAATGATTGCCACTCCAATTCACGTATCATGTCTGTGACACTATCTCCCATATTTCGCGATAATACAAAAAGAGCTGCCCTTCTTTGTACTTTTTCGATGTTATCCGTCAGTCTCACCTGATGCGGATCCCACACCGCACAGCAATACTCCAAAATAGGGTGGACAAGCATGGTGTAAGCAGTCTCTTTGGTAGACCTGTTGCACATTCTAAGTGTTCTGCCAATGAATCGCGGTCTTTGGTTTTCTCCACCCACAATATTATCTATGTGATCGTTGTAATTTAGGTTATATGTGACTGTAATCCCTAAGTATTTAGTTGAATTTACAGCCCTCAGATTTGTGTGACTTATCGCGTAATCGAAATTAAGCTGATTTCTTTTAGTACTCATGTAAATAACTTCGCACTTTTCTTTATTCAGGGTCAATTGCCTCTTTTAGCACCATACAGCTATCTTATCTGAAGAACTTTGCACGTCGTTTTGACCATCTGATGACTTTACAAGACGGTAAATGAGACCACCATCTGCAATCAATCTAAGACGGCTACTCAGATTGCATCCTACGTCGTTAATACATATCAGAAACAATAGAGGGCCTATAACACTTCCTTGTGGGACGCCGGATATTACTTCTGTTTTACTCGATATCTTTCTTTCTATTACTACAAACTGTGAGCTTTCTGACAGGAAATCACGAATCCAGTCACACAACTGACTCGATACTCCCTAAGCGAGCAGTTTGATTAGAAGAAGCTTGTGAGCAACTGTGTCGAAAGCCTTCTGTAAATATAAAAATATGGAAACAATTTGTCATCCCCTGTCGATAGCATTTAGTACTTCATGAGTATAAAGAGCTATATTTTCTGAATACGTGGTGACTATATGTCAATAAATCGGTTTCTTCGAGGTACTTCATCATGTTCGAATACAGTATATGTTCGAAAACCCTACTGCAAATCGAAGTTGTGATATAGGCCTGTAATTCAGTCGATTAATCCTACTTCGCTTTTTTAGTATTGGTGTGACTTGAGTAATTTTCCAGTCTTTAGGTACGTATCCTTCTGTGAGCGAGTGGTTGTATATAACTGCTAAATATGGAGCTATTTTATCAGCATACTCTGATAGGAACCTGACTGGTATACAATCTGGACCGGAGGCCTTGCCATTATTAAGTGATTTAAGCTACTTTGTTACACCGAGGATATCTACTTCTATGTTTCTCATCTTGGCAGTTGTTCTTGATTGGAATTAAGGAATATTTACTTCGTCCTCTTTGGTGAAGGAGTTTCGGAATACCTTGTTTAATAACTCTGCTTTAGTGGCAGTGTCCTCAGCAACTTCACCATCGTTATTGCGCAGTGAAGGTATTGATTGTGTTTTGCCACTGGTGTGCTTCATGTATGACCTGAATCTCTTTGGATTTTCTGCCAGATTTCGAGACAGAATTTCGTTGTGGGAATTATTAAAAGCATTTCGCATTGAAGTACGCGCCATATTTCGAACTTCTGTAAAACTTTGCCAATCTTGGGGATTTCGCGTTCTTTTAAATTTGGCATGCTTTTTTCGTTGCTTCTGCAACAACGATCTGACCCGTTCTGTGTATCATGGGGGATCGGTACCATCACTTATTAATTTATGTTGTATATATCTCTCAATTGCTGTTGACACAACATATTTTAAAACATTCAACAACTTTTCTACACTTACATGATCAGATCGGAAGGAGTGAAGACTGTCTCTTAAAAAGGCGTTAAGAGCATCCAGAAGAAAGTGTACAACGTTGTTTGTATGAAATAAAAGACACTGTTATAAATATATGTTCACATGGAAATACATGTTAATACTAATCGTACAATTACGTTATAGTTAATCCGATTGCCGTCGTTGTCGATTATAGCTTGGTACCTTCTTGGCATGCTTTCCATGAGATTTTGTGCCTATTCTCTGGGTAACGATCTCCATATCGTCCTGATTATATGTGACAGTTGCTTCAAAATATATATTGGCTTTCCTTTAGCCTTCGTCTTAGTGTACGACCAAATGTTTAAGACGGGATTTGCATCTGGAGACATTGCAAGTCAATCCGTTGTGGACACCCCATTGTCTCGTTTCCACGCTGTACAGAGACGACTGCGATGTTTCGGATCATTATCCTCTTGAAGCACGCAGTTTGCCTTTCTCGAAGCAAATAGCTTCTTAACGGATCTCAGAAGGAATTCTTGATTAACAATTCACATATTTTCTGGGTTTAAATTGGCTGTAAATTAGCACAAATAGCTGAAACTACAACCGACACAACAAAACATTCAACCTTCATATTGTCTATCTATGTGCAATTGAATACAGACTGGAGACCACTACCAGACATGTCGCTGTGGACGTTGCATTTAACATCGTGGCGTACACTTTCTGGTTGAACTTGTGAAACTTATATCGACTGGAAGTAGGTTTGCATTATGTAACTTGTGTGTGCAATAATGAAGTGTTTATTCTTTGTTAGTTAAGGTCACTGATTTGTGACAGGAAATTTAAAGTTTCTAATACATATGTGGGAAAAGATAAATGATTAAAATAATGAAATTTTATAATATGTGCATGTTTGTAAAGAAAATAATGTTATTGGAGACTGTCTCAAGCTTAGGGCATTTATGTTTATAATATGTAAAAGACGTAGGGAAGTCCCTACGCAACGGAAGTGGCTGGGCGCGATGTAAAAGGTGGTTTTGGGGGTCGAGCTGGGCGGCTACTTGGTGATAATGATAGGCAGTGAGTGGTTGGTCATTGCACGGTACACATCGACGGTGCCAAGAGAGACAATTGGAAGCCGTTTGGGAAGGAAATTTGACTCGGCTGTGGATTTTGGTGTTGCTTGGTACTCTCGGCAATAAAGAATGGCTCTAAGACATTAAAAATCCGTCACCAAGAAGAAATTTTATAGAGCATTCAAACATCAAGAGCCGCGAGTACGGTTAGCCGCCACGTCGCTTGTCACCATAACTTCGTCACTGCTCCACAAACTTCATGCACACAATTATGTATCAGAGCATGGACCAGTTAATATGTGTGAGTTTGGTACGATTTTACTTTCTGTTATTACTAGTATGTATATTATTGGTGACTGCTGCTACGGCCGTCGGGGTGGCCGAGCGGTTCTAGGCGCTACAGTCTGGAACCGCGTGACCGCTACGGTCGCTGGTTCGAATCCTGCCTCGGGCATGGGCGTGTGTGATGTCCTTACGTTAGATAGGTTTAAGTAGTTCTAAGTACTAGGTGTGTGATGTCCTTAGGTTAGTTAGGTTTAAGTAGTTCAAAATTCAAGGGGACTGATGACTTCAGAAGTTAGGTCCCATAGTGCTCAGAGCCATTTGAACCACTTGAACTGCTGCTACAGTCAGCTCAGAGTGTCCTGTGTTAGTTTGTATTATATGTTCTATTGTAAGGGAAATTTTAATGAACGTCACTTCAATAACTAAAATTCAATTTGCTTAAGCATATATTTTCAAATTAATGTGCCTAATTGGGCTGGCGACTCTTCCATTTTTCATTCGTGTATGAATTTTACTACTTTCACTAACCTCCAATTTAAAGCCTGTCTAGATTTTCTGTTAACTGCACTCTATTCAAAATTAGAGTCCGATACCTTCATCTATTACACACACTCACGGTCAATATTCAAAATCCTCCCAGAGAGTAACATTACCTTACGTCACGGTAGGCTAGTGCTATAAACTGACTGTAGGTTTAGCAAGAGTAGGAAACAAACATGCCATTCGCGATTGTACCTTTTAGTTTCAGTTAATTACTCCCTTCCTAATTAGGAATAGTCTTTATTTGATGGCGAAGCATCAGACTGAAACGGTAAGGATCGCGTGTGGTAGTAGCTCCGTAATTAGTGTTACACCGTGCATTTCGCAACAAGATGCGCTTCAGTCTGGAACCGCGAGGCCGATACGATCGCAGGTTGGAATCCTGCCTCGGGCATTGATGTGTCTGATGTCCTTAGGTTAGTTAGGTTTAAGTGGTTCTAAGTTCTAGGGGACTGATGGCCTCAGAAGTTAAGTCCCATTTTCTAACTAACTAAAATTGTAATGTGAGTGGAGGAGGAGTTACTAATTGTACTGTTAATTAATTTCCATCTTTAAAATGACTGGTGATTGCGCCAAAACACGACAAATGGTACACACTGGCTGAAGTATTTCAGCCTATCGACTACTACACAAACATACAATTTTAACACGTAAAATACATCAGAATTAAAAAAAAACCCTTATTTATTTATTGTGCTTTTACGGCTTCATTGGACAGCTTCAGTCAATTTCTTTCCGGTCTTCCTAAGATTTCTTATTGTTTTTTCCTTCTTGGCTTTCCAGTATTTCTTCATTCTATCCGATCTTTGTTTTCGTTCCTCTTCTGAAAATACCCTTTTAGTTGTTTCTCTTTTATCAATTTTTGGCAATAATCTAATATTTCTATTTTTAATTTATTTACTTGTTTTGATTTGGTTTTCAAGTTCTCCAGCGTTATGTCTAGTTCTTTCATGTCTTCTTTTATTTCCTTTATACAGACAGGTTGTCGATTTTGTTTCCAGAGTTTCTCCAAAATTTTGCGTATTAATCTGCCTTCAGGTGTTCTCAATAGATGGCCAAAAAATGATATTCTCTTCTATCTCATGGTATCCGTTACTGGTTCTATGTCCTGATGTACTACTGCATTTGGGACAATACGCCATTCTCCTGCTTTTTGGTACTGTTTATTGATGCATGTTCTTATTAATTCTTCTTCCTATTTTTAGAATTTTGTCTGTGTTGTTCTTTTGATTTAGCTTAAACAGGATTTCACTTCCATAGGTTATTTCTGGTTGGACAACAGTCTTGTAATGTTTTAATTTTGTATTTATTGACAATCATTTTTTGTTGTACGTGTTTCTGGATACTTTTTGGGCTCTTGATAATTTATTAGTTCTCTCTCCCCAGGACATTTTTTTCATTTAAGTTATAGGTTATATTTTCTCCAAGGTACTTAAATTGTTTTACAATTTCTATATCAGTCCCACACATCTGTACACTATTTATTACAAGGGGGTCTGTTGCCATTATTTTTGTTTTTTCAAATGAAATTGTTAATCCTACTTTTCCAGCAATATTTTGGAGATTTGTGAGTTGATCCCTAGCCTCTTTAATGTTGTTGGCTAGTAGTACCAGATCATCTGCAAATCCCAAACAATTTAGGCTAATTTTGTCTTTATTGTACCCAATTTTTATATTTTTTTTATTTTCTTTATACCATTCTCTCATTAAATATTCCAGAGTACAGTTGAACAGAAGGTGTGATAATACATCACCTTGTCTTAGTCCTGTTTTAATTGTGAAGGGTTTAGACATTTCACTTCTGAACTTCACCTTTGATATAGTATTTGTTAAAGTTAAGCTTATCACCTTCACTAGTTTAGGATGTAATCCAATTTTCGTAGTATTTTAAACATTGAAGGTCTGTGAATACTATCATATGCTTTTTTAAAGTCCACGAGAGTTATAATCATTTGTTTCTGTCTTCTTTTGTAAATATCCATTACCAATTTTAGTGTTATGATTTGTTCTGGACAGATGCGCCATGGTCGAAATCCTCCTTGGTAATCCCCTAATTCTTTTTCCAGATCACCTTTGCGTCGATTATAAATTTTTCTAGAAAATATTTTATATGTACAATCCAAGAGAGAGATTCCTCTATAGTTGTCCGGATTAGTTCTGTCTCCTTTCTTGTGTAGAGGGTGTATTACTGCTGTTGTCCAATGTTCCGGCAATGTTTCATCATTCCACATTTTAATTAAACTTTGGTGAAGTGGTTCTTTACTCGATTCTGATGCATTTTGCCACAGCTCTGCAAATGTTTGGTCTTCGCCATTAACTTTATAATTTTTCAATTCTTTAATGGCTTGATTTACTTCATTAACGTTTGGTGGACCAATGTATTCTGTTGAAGTTTTAAAGGGCGTTTCTGTGTTTGTATGAAGCCGTTCTTTTGGTTCTTCACCATTCAGTAGTTGATCGAATGCATCTGCTAGAATTTGGGCATTATCTTTATTGTTGTGTGCTATTTTTCCAGTTGTATCTTTTAGCATGAGTGTTGGTGGTTCGTATTTTTTAAGTTGTTTACTAAATATTTTATAATAATCCCTTGAATTTGTCTCTTTATGATCTATTTCTATTTGTTGAATAATGCTCTTTTGATATTGTCTTTTAGTACTTCTGATTGTTTTTTGAGTTAGTTTTCTTTGATTAGTCAATTCTTCATGTGATTTCTGTTTTCTGGCTTTGATGATTTAACCATGCTTGGTGTCTGTTTTCAAATGCTTTATCGCATTCCTTATTCCACCACTGATGCTTTTTCCTTGGGTTTGGTGCGGCAATTTTTTCGGTTATTTCTTTTAGTTTCAGGACTATCTCTTCTAATTTATCAGTTTTCTCAATTTTTTGAGTTAGTTCTTTATATTGATCACTGTTTATTAGTTTATGAGGGTCATATATTTTTCTCATTTTAAATTTGGATTTTGGTTTCTATGCAGGTGTGAATTTACATTTGATTTCACCATGTAATGGTCTGACCCCATATCTATTCCTCTACGTACTTTAACATTTTGGATTTCTTTATGGTAGCTTTTGTCCATACAGACATGATCTAATTGCCATTCCCCCTTTTTCCAATCTGGGTGTTTCCATGTCTTTAGTTTATTGGGTTTTCTCATAAAATAGGTCGATTTTGATATCATGTTATGGTTTCTACAGACTTCTACTAATCTTATACCATTTTTATTGGTTCGTTTTTGCGCCGGCCATTTTCCTATTATGTTTCTGTATCTTTTTTTATTGCCCAGTTGTGCATTGAAATCACCTATTAAAATTTTACTATGATTTTTGTTTATATTTGTCACTGTTTGATCTAGTAGGTCCCAGAATTCATCCGCCTCTTCTCTGGTTTTTCTCCTATTGTTTTTATCATTCGTGGGAGCATGGGCGTTAATTATTGTATAGATTTTATTTGATGCTTTTACTGTCAGTGTCGAGAGGCTAGGAGATTAGGCCTGGAAATCTGCTATCGAATCAATTATTTTTAAGTTGACTATGAATCCCGTACCAAATTGTGGACAATTTTTCATCACTCTTTCTCCCGGGATGCCTTTATATATTCTATAACCTTGAGATTCCATGGGCACCTGGTCCGAATACCTCATCTCTTGTAGTCCTGCTATTAGGATCCCTTGTTTGTCTAGTTCATTAGTTAGACTTTCAATTTTCCTACTTGTGCCAGGGAGTTAATGTTAAATGTTGCTAAATAATTTATTTGTTTCATTTTTAATCTCTGTTTCGGTCTTTGGTCTGTCTTGGGTATTTCTAGATGCTCCGACTCATCCAACTTATATTTTAAGTGAGTGCCCACCGTATCCGAGTGCAGTCTTCCTTGGGTAGTGCCAAGCGGTGGAGATTTTCTTAAAAAATTTCCGTCCATATTTGACTATCGAAGGCATTGAGCCTTGGATGGAGCAAGCTCCGAATTACAACTATGGTTGTGAACCATAGAGGTTGAGTGTTTGGTCGGCGAGAGCTATTTTATTTCACTCATATCCGCCGGCAAGCCGGTGAGGACACCCCTATCCGCCACCCGGAGATGCGCCACGTCGGAGTATCACCTCTCCGCCTGCTACGACACCGTAGTAGGTTCGTGGAAAAAAACGTTTATATAGTAAATATCCAGTAAATAATAACTGAACCTCTATTATGTTTCCTACTCAGACCTAAGCTCTGTCAGAAGTTCGAAGCAGTGTCAAACAAGACTCATCCGACGAGAAGACTTTCTTCCATCGCTCCATAATCCAGGTTTCAGATTAGGCAGCACGTTTTCCTGTTATGGGCATTTGCATCACTGCTAAGTGGTTTTGGAACTCCATTTCGCCCAGACATTCTCCCCTTACGGAGCTTCCCTTAATGGTGTTTTGGAACTGACAGGATTTGCCAGCGCGACATTGTTTTTCAGCGACTTTTGCCGCTGTTGACCTCTAATTTTTCTACACAATCGTCTTCGATGACTTTTCATTACGATTATTCAACATACATTTCTCTTCAGATTTGTGTCTTAGTGGATGATGTTCTACCGCTGTACCTAGCGAGGTACAAATCGTCGATACGGTGGCCGTTGAAGCACCAAACACCTTGCCTCCCATAAGTACGGAAGCACCCATCAAACCCGCATCACGCTCGAATTACTTTGTTTGCACGTAATGCACTCACAGCTACCGACAACACTGTTCTGACCCTAACTGACATGTAACACGTACTGAGAATACTGCGCAGGCGCCGTTCGTTGTCAGCTACTATTGTAGGTACAACCTGCAGCCTTGCTTAACATTTGGTTTTATGTCTACGTACTAATGTGTCACTGTTATTTCTTTTTTTTCAGACCCCTTTATTTCGTTGAGAAGGATTTACGGGGGACACAATATACTCGAAAGGCAACTCTTACAACAAAAAATTGCATGTACACGTCGTGTTCAAACTTTCATAAGATTTTTTCTGCCAGTAGTCTTACGGGAACTTATAAAAGACAGTGGCTCGTATTTTCCTTCGGCTTTGGATCTAAAATTTTATTATTACATATTCAGTAAATTCCCTCATTTATAGGTAGCATTAATTAATCGTTATACGTTTTATTTTCAATTTAAATTTTGACGAAGGTGTATAAATGAGTGGCCATTCATGGGTGAGTGACACGCGGGGATTCCGATGATCGTTAAAGCTGCGTCGTGACGCATCTGATCAAAAGGTGGCGCTGTGAGAAAATGATTGACACTTGTCAGTGTCAATAATTGGCAATTAATTAATCTGATGTTGCAGTTGTAATTACTTTTTAAATACACACCTGTTACATCTAAATGTGATTAAAAAGTAAGCGAGTAATCTGCTACCGAAAAATCAAGTTCTCTTATTAGCGTAAAATGAGCTACAGAAAGCCTCGCAAGTTAACGTCTTCAAAAAGTTAAGTTTGCTCGTGTCTCATTAATAATGAATAAGAAAAGAAAAATGCAGTTAAGCTACTATTGTGTACTTAAATTAACGCTCACTGCTTATAGGGCAGGAAAACATGTTTATTTTAATAGCACGGTACAAGATATGCCGAAACTAGTGTTCTGCAGTAGCTACAACGTTTCCCACTTCCGGTGTAACACATGGATTCCATAACAGAAACAACAAGATTCTTGTGAGGTGGTGGACTCACGGAGCTGGTTTTTCTTCTTTATAGTCATCAGTGTTCTAACTGGTTTGTTGCGGCTAGCCATGAATTCCTCTCTTGCGCCAACCTCTTATCTCTGAGTAGCACTAGCAACCTAAGTGCTCAGTTATTTTACGGATATCTTCCCCTGCAGGTTTCAACCGATTTTAAGGTTATTAAAGGAGGTGACATATTGTTCAGAAAGGGCATTCTGCATGGCCTGTCACAAGTGGTAATCGGAAGGGACGAAGTGTGATAAAAACGGCGCTTGTAACATGTGGCGTGGAATTCTCATGAAGCAGAATGAATTTTTCGTCTCTAAGCATTTGCAAGCGTTTGTTTTTAATTAGTTCGTTTTGGGTAACTATGTCTCGTAGTATTCAACAATCACAGTTTGATCCGTTTGCAGTAGGTTATGGTACACCTCATCGCATCTTGTCACTCATCTAAAAGCTAAACCCTAGCATGTTGTTTCCTGCGAAACCATGCGGTTCCCGAAGTAAACAATGACTTCCCGCACAATATTACTTGAGATTAATGCAGGAGTATAACACTTCCCGCAAATACTTCGTTGTTGGTACAAAACCAACCACGTTCGAGACACTAAACACAGGGTGTCCAGAAAAGGACTCCCTGATTTCAAAATTAAATATCTCGAAAACAAAGATCGATAGAGGAATGCAGTAAACGGCATGTTTATTGTGAAACCTGTAAGAAGTTTATACAGCACTTTGAAATAATAGTTACAAAAGCTGCTAACAAATGGCGCTGTAATCGCTATACGTAATGCCTAGTATAAATAGTGATTCGAAGACCGGAGCGATCAGTTCCACTATTGAAACGTGAAAGGACGTTAGCGTACCGAAGGAAGAGATGAAAACCACTTACTCCATTGAACAACGAGTTTTTCTGGTGCTAGAGTACCGCAGGTTAGAAGAGAGTCCTACGGCAACAAGGCGAAGTTTTCAAGCACGATTTAATGTTCCAAAATGAACCGATGCGAAAACCATTCGTACGCTCTTCGCAAAATTTCAACGAACAGGCAGCGTAACTGATGATCTAGTGGTGCATGTTGGCCGCAAGCAAACCGCAATTACGCCTGAAAATATCGCCACAGTTTTTGGAATTATTCGGTGGAATCCAATGTCATCCTTCCGTAGAATTGCATCTGAGACTGGTTTGAAGCGTTCCAGCACTTAGAAAATACTGAGAAAGAGCTTACACATGTTTTCATTCAAAATTCAAACACACCAGGCCTTACCCATACGAGCTGCGCAACAAAGGGTCGTCTTTGCTAAAGAGATGCTCACAATGATTGATAATCAAGGATTTGATGTTGGCTGCATCTGGTTTACAGATGAAGCACACTTCCACCTGAATGGATACGTGAATAAGCAGAACTGGCGATTTAGGGGTTCCGAAAAGCCGTATTGGTGTGAAGCGAAACCTCTGTATTCTCCTAAAGTTACTGTGTGGGCTGAAATATGCAGCAGAGGCATTATTGGCCCTTTCTTCATTCGAGAAACGGTCACTGGTGCACGTTACGTGGCAAATTTGGAACAATTTGTCGCCACACATTTGTGGCACAGTGAAAGACATTGTCTATCCGAAGCATCCCGCCACGCTGGACGAGCTTGAATCGGCGATCTCTGTTGGCATGTGAATCCATTTCGATTGAGACACTACGAAATGTGATGGCGAATTTCATTCTTCGTTTGCGCCACCTCTGTATTGCCTATGGTGAATATTTTGAAGACATTGTGATGTTATTGTTTGCAACGATTGTTTTCATACGATTATTTCGCTTATGTATGGTGATATGAACTGTACAGCGTACAGCGCCATCTGTTAGCAGCTTTTGTAACTATTATTTCAAACAGCTGTATAAACTTCTTACAGCTTTCACAATAAATATACCGTTTACTGCATTCCTCTATCGATCTTTGTTTCCGTCATATTTAATTTTGAAATCAGGGACCCCTTTTCTGGTCACCCTGTATGTATTTTATGTTCACTGCACTGGAATCTCTTACACAGATAAGAAAGCGTAATGCTTCTATTGCTACATAGGTCTCATATCGCTGCCTGTTATGGTTATAACGTAATAACTAATTAAAACTGAAATTTTTTTCGATTGTTCTGATAAAATTTGAGTGTTAATATTGTTGTGATCGAAACTCACTTCTTGAGGAAGTTTGTATGAACACTGTTCTGTCGGTCAGTTTAAAGAACTCAGTGCACTGTTTACGTACATTGCTTATTAATAATATAATCTAAAATACATTTCACTCACTTCATTCCAAGTATAAACGACTGTTCTATATCCAAGGAATCTTTGTGTGGAATTTTTATTTGTAATGGTTATCCACATAACCTGGGGCTCAGAGCCTGTTTTCTTTGTACCATTGTTTGGATGATCTTGACATACTTACCGGCCGAGGGTAGAGCAGAATATGAAGCAGAATGAAAATTTCTTGCGGGCAAGAAAGTGGTGCAGCAAATGTTCTGAAACGCATAGTTAAAAACGTTCTCTATAGCGCGACGAAACACTTATAAAAATGTCTACTAAGAGGTTGGCAATAATCTGCACAGTTATGAGTTGTCTCTACTAAATGTTTTGTACGGATGCAAATTGTGGCGAAGTATTTGCACCACTGCTACGTCAAGAACAATGGCTTTGGGTGGCGTCATGGCGAGTCATATTTTTCTACATTAGCAGGGATGTGAAGATATTGTGCAACAATGCTCGTCACCACAAATTACGAATGCTCATTTGTTACAAGGCAAGAAATTTCATGTATCTAATGTACCTAAAATTTTATATAGGGACTGTCACATTAGTGAACGTATATGAACATTGACTTCTGGTACCGTGTAGTTTATCAGTTCTCAGCAGCTCTCTTTTTCAATAATACGTATAGACAGTTAGTATCCTGTTGCCTGTGTTATCTTAAAAAGGAACTAACTTGTTGACAGATTTCAATTTAGTAAGTTTTATTACCTGGACTTACAATTTAAGTACATCATTTGATTAACGAAAGTCGTAATTTTATTAACAAACCAAAAATGATAAATTCTATTTGGACTGATCACCTTTCAACATACCATGATTAAATACGTTTGACAAGAGAAAAAGTGGATGAGGTCACAAGTTGCAGTAGCACAAATACTGCCTCTCTTCGTTAACAGCTGGAATTCATTCAAACTGCAACTCTCGTATACGGATCATCGATCGAAACAAACCGAAGAACTACAACATAGTACAGGTTTATATGCCTACTGGTTTCTTATTAGATGAAGAAATTAAAAAAAATTTGTGGGATGTTGAGATACATGAGAAATTTTTTATTCGTTAAGGTAAAAGAAAATTTAACTATGATGGGTGATGCGATCAAACTAGAAGAAAAAGGAAAACATAGACAGCTGGAACAGAACGGGAGGGATACCACCTTTTAGAATTTTTCAAAAAGCCTTATGTAGTCATTGACAACACTTGGTTTAGTAATTATGGAAGAAAGTTGTGTACATGGTAGAGGGCGGAAGATTTCAGCTGTTATAATGGCAATACTAAGATTACAAAGGGAGATTTTAAACTGCAGATCATTTCCGTGAGCTGTGTTTACTCCGACCATAATTTGTTACGAACTGTAGATTAAAACTCAATAAATTGCAAATAGTAGGAAATTAAGTAGATAGGTTCTGGACAAGTTGAAATAACCATAGATTATCGACAGTTTCATACCGAGCATTTGGCGACGATTGATTGAAACAGGCGAAACGAAGACTAATGACTAGCTTTGAGAGATGAGGTATTCATGGTGGCAGAGTGTCAAACTCATAAAAATTCAAGGGCCTGTAGTTAGAGATCTATGGATAATGCACAGGGCTTTTATTTCAGTTGACAAAAGGACGAAATATTAATGTTCTGCGAACAAAGTAGGCACTGTAGAAACCATCGTATAAAGCACGGATTATTATTTCAGTTGAAGAGAGGAGGAAATGTTAAGGCCCAGAGAACGAAGTAGATAAACGGGAATACAGGCGTATTAAACATAATACTGACAGAAAGTGCAAAATGCCTAGGCGTAAATGGCTACAGGATAAGTGCAAAGATATACACTGATCAGCCATAACATTATGACAACTTACCTAATAGCCAGTATGTCCACCTTCGTTACGGATAAATGTGGCGACGTGTTGTGGCATGGAAGCAATGAGGTCTTGGTAGGTCGCTGGATGGAGTTTGCACCACAACACCGCACACGTGTCACCTAATTCGCGTAAATTCCGAGAGGCTATGAGCCCTGACGCAACGTTCAACCACATCGCACATGCGTTCAATCGCGTTCAGATCTGGCGAGCTGAGGGGTTTGCACGTAAATGGAACTCGCCGCTCCATCAGACTCCTGGCCTTACAACACGGCTCATTTGAAACGTCCTCTTTGAACAATTATACACGACTGTGCTTAAACTGACACACAATATTTTTTTAACGCAACGCAATCTGACTTTCAGTAATCCCTACGAAAGAATGGCCCTGACTAACATTAACCTATACGTTTCACAAATTACTTATCTCACAAAAATCTTCGTTACTCAAGCTACTACAATACAGCGAGCGCCACTACTGCCAGCTAAATAAAAGATTCAAACAACGGAAGGTACTAACTACTGATAGGCATAGTTAGCGAATGAAAGATTTTAATAGAGAACCTAACCTAACAAATTTCAAAACTCCGCCATCTCTCTCCCCACGTCCACCACTGCTGGCGGCTCACCTCCAACTGCCCAACGCTACCCGCTGTTAACATCCAGCTGCCGCTGCCCAACACTACAATGGCAGACAACAATGCAAACCAGCCACAGACTGCGCACAGCACAGCCAGTGATTTTTCATACAGAGCGCTATGTGGCGTTACCAATAAGAATACCTAAACAGCCTACTTTCACATTATCTGCTGAAAAATTCCACTGCCGCCGGGAAACTTGATCGCCATGAAGGGGTGTACCCAGTGTGCGATACTCCGTGGCTGTCATGCTGCCTCGCACGAGCTCCAATGGCCCCGTGAATTTCTTACTGAATGTTCCCCAGAGTATAATGAAGCCGCCGCCAGTTTCTCTCCGTCCGGCATAACAGGTGTCAAAGAGCTGTAGCCCTGGAAAATTGATTCGCCCCCCCCCCCTCCTCCCATCAGCATGATGAGGAAGGTATCAGGATTCATCAAACCATGCAACACTCTGCTGCTGCACCAACATCCAGTGCCGATGGCTACGAGCCCATTTCAGTTGTAGCTGCAAATGTCGTGGTGTTAATATTGGACAGGCATGGGTGAGTACAACGGAAAACTGGCCAAAGTTGCATGCTGGAAGTTCGTCAACATGCATGGGTCGTCGCCCTTCGTTTGGGGTGCTAGGTGCATTGCCTTTTCAGACACAGTTGTACTCTGCCCGACATCAAAGTCTGATGTTAGTTTCGCCATAGTTCGCCACCTGTCCTACCAGCCAGCCCAGCTGAAGACGTCGACATCTGTAATGAGTGGTGGCCACCGAATCCCGCGAACATCCGGACGTGGTTTCATTTTTGTGTTGAAGACACTCACCACAGCACTCGTCGTACAGTTTCCGAAATGCTAGTGGCGAGCCTCCGGCCCATCACAATCTGTCTTCGGTCAAACACTGACAGATCACGCGCCTTCCCCATTCTACATACGGACAACAAATTCACTGATACTGCTTGCACCGTGCGTCAGCCTGAGTAGCAATAATTTCTCGCCAGGTGACGCTGCTGTCGCATGGATGGGTCAATATCGGTAGTAGGTCGGCGGTGATAGTGTCCTGGCTGATCATTGTAGAGTGAAATACGAGGATAATGACAGACTACGTCTGTGGGAAAATTAAAGACACTTTTGGAGAAAACAGAAGCAGCTGAATAAACATTTGTTGTTTAGATGACAGCCTAGGAACACGTAAAGAAGGAGTACTGACAGCAGAAAGAAATAGGGAGATGAAAACAAAATTATAAGAAAGAACAAGTAGTAGATGAATGACAGATGGCAGATACGATCTTACCACAACTGTTCCACGGACCACTGAAGAAAACTAAGTCGATGCTAGGTCAGTAGAGTAGATGATTTCTGAATTATTGATATCCCGAGAAATTCAGCAATGACAAAATTTTACCACCCGGTGTGCAAAACCTTCAGCATTTGGAGTGTTCTTAAGAACAATAAGGAGACAAAACCGTAATCCCGAAAAATACCACCATACCGTTAATACTGCCTCCACTGTAATTCACAGTTATCACTATACACTATAGAAGAAAGAGTCCTACAGACATTATCCAAACCTAAACCCTTACCTACCTATTCATTCTCGTGGCACAGCTCCCCTACAGCCAAATAACAATGGTTCCAGCCTCCTACCGCAGTTGTGGGTCCACCTCTCGTGACACCTACTGATAAATTTCGCAGCACATTGGGGTGTGAGGATAATTTTGATGAGTACGTATATCTTGGGAGATAGGTTAATGGAGGCTTACTCTACCTTTATGACATTTATAACTTTAGATAAATGTTTTGACAATTATAACTAGAATACACGCTCTAAAATTCAAACAGTAGCAGGAGTAAACTACAGAGAGCGTAAGGTTATTCACAAATTTGTTGTCTAACAAGAATTGACTGATAAAGTGTCGAACGATATGAAAGGGAAGTAATGGTTCAGAAGGACGTGGGACTAGATTTTTGCCTACCACCGATATTATTCAATTTGCACATTTAGCAAGCAGTAACTGGAAAGAAGAAGTTTGACAAAGATCAGGGAGATGAAACAAAAATTTTGAAGTATGCCGATGACGTCGTAATTTATAAGAGACGGAAGGAAATAGAAGAGCAATTGTGCGGAATGTACAGTGTTGTGAAAACAAATATGACTTTGGTGACAGAATGCTTGCAAACTTAATGTCGCGATGAGAGGCTGATAGATTAGAAAATGAGATAATAAAAGAAGTAGGTGAGTGTCGCTATTTGGGCAGCAAAATAACAGATGGTGGCTGAAGTAGAGAGGATATAAAACGTAGACTGGCAACTTCAAGAAAACCATTTCTGAAGAGCAGAAGCTTTTAAACACCAAATATAACTAAAAGTGACTTTTCTGAAGTTGTTTGTCTGAAGTAAATGAAATGTGAACGATAACCAATGATAAACACTTCAGAAAAGAAGAGAATAGAAGAAAAACGATGCTACAAAGGATTTCTGAGTATAAGCAAGAACATGTAAGACGGAGGTACTGAGAAGAGTTCGTGCAGACATAAATTTTTGGCACAACTTGGTTACAAGAAGGGATCGAGTGATATCTACATCTACATCTACATTTATACTCCGCAAGCCACCCAACGGTGTGTGGCGGAGGGCACTTTACGAGCCACTGTCATTACCTCCCTTTTCTGTTCGAGTCGCGTATGGTTCGCGGGAAGAACGACTGTCTGAAAGCCTCCGTGCGAGCTCGAATGCCTCTAATTTTACATTCGTGATCTCCTCTGGAGGTATAAGTAGGGGGAAGCAATATATTCGATACCTCATCCAGAAACGCACCCTTTCGAAACCTGGCGACCAAGTTACGCCGCGATGCAGAGCGCCTTTCTTGCAGAGTCTGCCACTTGAGTTTGCTAAACATCCCCGAAACGCTATCACGGTTACCAAATAACCCTTCCTTGGATCTTCTCTATCTCCTCCGTCAACCCGACCTGGTACGGATCCCACACTGACGAGCAATACTCAAGTATAGGTCGAACGAGTGTTTTGTAAGCCACCTCCTTTGTTGATGGACTACATTTTCTAAGGACTCTCCCAATGAATCCCAACCTGGTACCCGCATAACCAAAAATTAATTTTATATGATCATTCCACTTTAAATCGTTCCTCACGCACACTCCCAGATGTTTTACAGAAGTAACTGCTACCAGTGTTTGACCCGCTATCATGTAATCATACAATAAAGGATTCTTCTTTCTATGTATTCGCAATACATTACATTTGTCTATGTTAAGGGTCAGTTGCCACTCCCTGCACCAAGTGCTTATCCGCGGCAGATCTTCTTCCATTTCGCTACAATTTTCTAATACTGCAGCATCATCCGCGAAAAGCCGCAAGGAACTTCCGACACTATCTACTAAGTCATTTATTTATATTGTGAAAAGCAATGGTCCCGTAACACTCCCCTGTGGCACGCCAGAGGTTACTTTAACATCTGTAGACGTCTCTCCATTGATAACAACATGCTGTGTTCTGTTTGCTAAAAACTCTGCAATCCAGCCACACAGCTGGTCTGATATTCCGTAGGCTATTACTTTGTTTATCACGCGACAGTGCGGAACTGTATCGAACGCCTTTCGGAAGTCAAGGAAAATAGCATCTACCTGGGAGCCTGTATCTAATATTTTCTGGGTCTCATGAACAAATAAAGCGAGTCGTGTCTCACACGATCGGTGTTTCCGAAATCCATGTTGATTGCTACCGAATAGATTCTGGGTTTCCAAAAACGACATGATACTCGAGCAACAAACATGTTCTAAAATTCTACAAAAGATCGACGTCAGAGATATAGGTCTATAGTTTTGCGCATCTTCTCGACGACCCTTCTTGAAGACTGGCACTACCTGTGGTCTTTTCCAATCATTTGGAACCTTCCGTTCCTCTAGAGACTTGCGGTACACGGCTGTTAGAAGGGGAGCAAGTTCTTTCGCGTACTCTGTGTAGAATCGAATTGGTATCCCGTCAGGTCCAGTGGACTTTCCTCTGTTGAGTGATTCCAGTTGCTTTTCTGTTCCTTGGACACTTATTTCGATGTCAGCCATTTTTTCGTTTGTGCGAGGATTTAGAGAAGGAACTGCAGTGCGGTCTTCCTCTGTGAAACAGCTTTGGAAAAAGGTGTTTAGTATTTCAGCTTTACGCTTGTCATCCTCTGTTTCAATGCCATCATCATCCCGGAGTGTCTGCATATGTTGTTTCGAGCCACTTACTGATTTAACGTAAGACCAGAACTTCCTATGATTTTCTGTCAAGTCGGTACATAGAATTTTACTTTCGAATTCACTGTACGCTTCACGCATATCCCTTCTTACGCTAACTTTGACATCGTTTAGCTTCTGTTTGTCTGAGAGGTTCTGGCTGCGTTTAAACTTGGAGTGAAGCTCTCTTTGATTTCGCTGTAGTTTCCTATCTTTGTTGTTGAACAACGGTGGGTTTTTCCCGTCGCTCACAGTTTTACTCGGCACGTACCTGTCTGAAACGCATTTTACGATTACCTTAATCTTTTTCCATAAACACTCGACATTGTCAGTGTCAGAACAGAAATTTTCGTTTTGATCTGTTAGGTAGTCTGAAATCTGCCTTCTATTACTCTTGCTAAACAGATAAACCTTCCTCCTTTTTTTTTATATTCCTATTAACTTCCATATTCAGGGATGCTGCAACGGCCTTATGCTCACTGATTCCCTGTTCTGCGCTTACATAGTCGAAAAGTTCGGGTCTGTTTGTTATCAGTAGGTTCAAGATGTTATCTCCACGAGTCGGTTCTCTGTTTAATTGCTCGAGGTAATTATCGGATAGTGCACTCAGTATAATGTCCTAAATATCTGAGTGTCCCAGTCCGTATCTGGTAAATTAAAATCTCCACATAAGACTATAACATGCTGAGAAAATTTATGTGAAATGTATTCCAAATTTTCTCTCAGGTGTTCTGCCACTAATGCTGTTTAGTCGGGAGGTCGGTAAAAGGAGCCAATTATTAACCTAGCTCGGTTGTTGAGTGTAACCTCCACCCATAATAATTCACAGGAACTATCCACTTGTACTTCACTACAGGATAAACTACTACTAACAGCGACAAACACGCTGCACTTCCTATTTATTTCATCATTGAGCAACTTGTAATTTGGTATTCCTATCCATCGTTCATCGATCAACTGAAGTATTTCTTCCGTTAATCATAGTTTTTTCGAAGTTATCTTCTGTGAATGCCCTTTTTAGAGGTGTCCATTCCTCTTCATCTGTGTGGCTACTGATCTATTCCTGATTGTATTTACAGCCTTAGAGAAACCGAGCGAGGTGGTGCAGTGGTTAGCAAACAGAACTCGCATTCGGAAGGGATGCCGGTTCAATCCCGCGTCCGGCCATCCTGATTTAGGTTTTCCGTAATTCCCTAAATCGTTCCAGGCAAATGCTGGGATGGTTCCCTTGAAAGAGCACGGCCGACTTCCTTCCCCGTACTTCCCTTATCCGATGAGACCGATGACCTCGCTGTCTGGTTTCATCCCCCAAAACAACCCAACCAACCGTTAGAGAACTTCAAGCAATCTTCTCATCCCTTAATACTTCCATATCCCACTTGTTGGGGTTTTGATTTTTCCTGACCAATCTCTTAAGCTTAAGCCTACTCCGTTTTTGCTCCTAATGAAAAATGTACTGAATAGAAATCTTGCAGTTGTCACCTCTGGCGCCCATCTCACCATGGCCCCAAGCGGTTGAGAGTGGGCTAGTCCGTCTCTGACTATGTCCATACTGAAGGGTAAAAATTAGTGTTAATTTTTCACCCAAGTAAACTCTGCAAAAGTATTCCCATAATTACCCCCATTAGGGTTTCGTGCTTATCATAAGACCCCGCAAGCCCCATGTCTCCCGTGCAAGTCGTCTGCTCTGCTCATCAGCCAGTCCTAATCAAAGGAGAATCAGCCAGTCCTATTCACAGTTGACAATATCCTTCTCATTTCAGCAGAAGCGCCCAATCCCTGACCCGCACAGAGAAGAGTTTCATGTTTGAGGAAACTATCGCAAGAGCAGACTGATTGAAGCATGTACATTGATAGAGCATGCACGGTCTTTATGCTGGCTTTCCTCCAAATGGTATTTCTCTGGAGTTGAGGGCAGGAAGGCAGTTTTGTCATTTAACAGTATATATAGCAGTGGGCATAGGGGGGGGGGGGGTTGACAGTCACGTGTAGCTGTTAGGGAAAGGAACATCAGATCTAGAAGCAGTCACTGGGGACAGAACGCTTGGCCCAAGAATTTCTCTCCTGGTGTGCCGGCAATGCATTCTGTCGACGGGGCAGAAGACCGTTCTTCTAGTGCCTACCTGTTAGGTGCCTCTTGTGAAAACAGAGGCCAGGTGCACGCAAGGAAAATCTAGGTCGCCAGCCAACGCTTTACAACGTCATCGTACACACCCTTTATGAAGAGTTATGGGGCCACAAAAATTCACGTATTCACCATGGACAGGACACTGTTGATGGAGCTATCAGGTGGTGCCGTTCCTTGGCCTACAGAATTTTTTGCTGAGTCTCAGGCGTTCAAAACAATTTTAGAAGCAATGCATCATTTATGGTGGCTCTGAAACGATCTATGTTGAGACACCAAATCACTCCCTTTGGTTTAGCTGGGTCCGCTGGTCAGACATACCGTAACGTTTGGGCCATCCAGATAATGACCTCCAAGATAAATGTCTTGTTCATTCATTCTAGAGTTTTATAGGAACTCAAAATAACACGCTGCCTAAAGTGGCCGTGGAAGAAAAAACAAGTCAGGAGCACAAGGTCTCCTCTTCTCTGTGCGGGTCAGGGATTGGGCGCTTCTGCTGAAAAGAGAACGAAATTGTCAACTATCAATAGGATTGGCTGATTATCCTTTGATTAGGACTGGCTGATGTGTCGAGCAGACGAGTTGCAGGTCAGACATGCGGAGTATTACGATTAGCACGAAACCCTAGTGGGTGTAATTATAGGAATACTTTTGCAGAGTTTAATAAGGTATGATGGAAAGTAAGGAGATGTGATACTTGGTCTTCTGGTTAAGACATTCTTGACACGCCTGCTGCTCTGACGTGTGATTTGGTTGTGTGCATTGCTATATAAATGAATCAAAGCGGTCCATGGTATGACAGATGTACATGGAGTGTCACACGCTGGAATTTGCCGAGATTTCAGGGCTCTAATAGAGAGTAGTTATGTTCCGTCTAACAATTCGCTAGCCATGATTTTGCATATTTCGTGCCCGAGACAGGGAATTACGGGGGCCGCAATTCTTTACTCTGCCGACGCTTGAACCATTACCGACACATGAGACAGCGCCACAAATCGAGAAAAGGGTACTGTATTATTTTTACAGCTTGTTAGGGAAAATAAGATATTATTTTTACAGCTTGTTAGGGAAAATAAGATCACATTCTCACCACTTGTTCTCAGCTGCACCACTATAGTATAACTTCCGTGTAGAATAAATCCGAGAATGTCTATTCACTTTTAGATAATTTGAGTTTGTGTTATTCACATTTAGATCCAGAGTAAAATAGTTCAATATTTGCCAAACAGCTACCGTACTGGGTTTTCAAATGTTTGTTGCATATTTTTAGTACTATTAGATAATGTTTATTTTTGTCATTATGCTTAACATGTATTTTGTCCAACTTTTAATTAATAAACTTGTCACATAAGTTTTATAAATACCAATCCTGTGTGGATATATTGATCGAAATTCAATCGTTTATAAAAATAATGACAGGGCCTTCATCACTAACACTTTTTCTGTACTCAGGTTCATTTCTATTCTAATAAATGTGATAATGTGATAACCACTGACGCAGGCTGTCAACAGCAAACACAGTTAAAGAGCAAAATAAATTTACCAGACACATGGGACAGGTAGTGAAGTAGAGGGTTTACTAGTTAAAGCGATTGCTGTCACGTTGGTAACTCAACATACCGCAAGTCCAGTATAGTCTTGCATGATCTCTAGGAATTGCGGTAAGTCCTGTATTGAAAGCTTAGCTGTGGCGCATCTATGCCCTTCTCCGATTGGCGCCCCAAATGGCATTCTATGTCGCTTCTATTTAAAACCGGCCCTGAGAAAATTCGTATATCGTTAAGTGATTTCAAAAGGAATAAAGGCTGCAAGTGTATAAAAAATTGTGCAGACATTTTCAGAGGGAAGTACATACATCGCGGTATTTTGTTCAAAATATCTGTGAGTATTATTGCACAAATGGTGTAACAATGCCACGTTCGTAAATCGTTCACTACAAACATCTGGAGCAGTCTTAAAAGCGGATTATTCTAGGACTATGATGAGCTATATGGTTAAATGGTGATGTCATCCTTTTGGGTAAAATATCCCGGAGGTAAAATAGTCCTCCATTCGGATCTCCGGGAGCGGACTACTCAGAAGGACGTCGTTATCAGGAAAAAAAAAAACTGATGTTCTACCAATCGGAGTGTGGAATGTCAGATTCCTTACTCGGATAGGTAGGTTAGGACAAGATTTGTAGTTAGGTAAATACAGGGTTACAAATAGAAAACCCAATAAGGGTAATGCTGGAGTAGGGTTAGCAAAGAATAAAAAAATAGGAGCTCGGACAGGCTTCTACGAAAAGCTACTGAAAGCATTATTTTAGCCAAGATACACACGAAGCTCACGACTACAACATTAGTTCAAGTTTATATGCCAACTAGCTCCGCAGACGGCGAAGAGATGGAAGAAATGCATCATGAGATAAAAGAAATTATTCAGATACTGAAGGGGGATGAAAATTTAATAGTCTTGGGTAACTAGAATTACATAGTAGGAAAAGGAAGAGAAAGAAAAGTTTTAGGTAAATATGGAAGGGGGTAAGGAATGAAAGAGGATGCCGCTTGGTAGAATGTTGCACACAGCATTATTTTAATCAGAGCTAACACTTGATTAAAAAATCATGGAAGAAGGTTGTATACGTCTAAGAGGCTTGGAGACACCGGAAGGTTTCAGATACATTATATAATAGTAAGACAGAGATTTAGGAACTAGGTTTCAAATTGTGAGACATTTCCAGAGACAGTTGTGGACTCTGACCACAATCTTTTGGCTATGAACTGTAGATTAAAACTGGAGAAATTGTGAAAAGGTGGGAATTTAAGGAGATGGGATCTGAATAAACTGGAAGAACCAGAACTTGTAGAGAATTTCAGAGAGAGTATTAGGTACGACTGACGAGAACGGGGGAAGGAAATACAGTAGAAGAAGAATGGGTAACTTTGAGAGATGAAATAGAAAAGGCAGCAGAGGATCAAGCAGGTAAAAAGACGGTGGCTGGTAGAAATCGCTGGGTAACAGAAGAGATATTGAATTGAATTGAAGAAAGGAGAAAATATAAAAATTCAGTAAATGAAGTAGGGAAAAAGGAATACAAACGTCTCAAAAATGAGGACGGGAAGTGCAAAATGGCTAAGCAGGAATGGCTTGAGGATAAATGTAAGGACGTAGAGGCCTATAGAGGTAAGATAGATACTGACTACCTTTGGAGAAAAGAAAATCACTTGTGTGAATATCAAGACCTCAGGTAGAAAACCAGTTTTAAGCAAAGCAGGGAAAGCAGAAAGATGGAGGGATTGTATAGAGGTTCTATAGAAGGGCGATGTAGTTGAGGACGATATTATGGATATGGAGGAGAACGTAGATGAAGAGGAAATGGGAGATATGATACTGCGTGAAGATTTCTACAAAGCACTGAAAGACTTAAGTCGAAACAAGGCCCTACGAAGAGACAACATTCCATTGGAACTACTGATAGCCTTGGGAGAGCCAGCCCTGACAAAACTCTACTATTTGGTGAGCAAGGTGTTCGAGACTGGTAAAATACACTCAGACTTCAAGAAGAATATAATAATTGCAATACCAAAAATAAGTAAACGTTGACATTTGAGAAAATTACCGAACTTTCAGTTGAATAAGACATAGCTGTAAAATACTAACACGAAATGTTTACAGACGAATGGAAAGATTGGTAGAAGACGACCTCGGGGAGGATCAGTTTGGTACCGTAGAAATGTTGGAACACGTTAGGCAATACAGACCCCACGAATTACGTTAAAAGATAGATTAAGGAAAGGCAAACCTACGTTTCTAGTATTTGTAGACTTAGAGAAAGCTTTTGACAATGTTGACTAGAAAACTCTCTTTCAAATTCTGAAGGTAAAATACAGGGAGCGAAAGGATATTTACAATTTGTACAGACACCAGATTGCAGTTATAAGAGTAGAGGAGCATGAAAAGGAAGCAGTGGTTGAGAAGGGAGCGAGACACGGTTGTAACCCGGCCTCGATGTTGTTCAATCTGTATATTGAACAAGCAGTAAAGGAAACAAAAGAAATTTTTGGAGTAGGAATTAAAATCCATCGAAAAGAAATAAAAACTTTGAGGTTCGCCGATAACACTGTAATTCTGTCAGAGACACCAAGGACCTGTAAGAGCAGGCGAACGGAATGGTGAGTGTCTTGAAAGGAGGGTATGAGAAAAACATGAACAAAAGCAAAACGAGGATAAGGGAATGTAGTCGAAATAAATTAGTTGATACTGAGAGAATTAGATTAGGAAATAAGACACAGTAGTTGATGAGGTTTGCTGTTTGGGCAGTAAAATAACTTATGACGGGCGAAGCAGAGATGATATAATATGTAGACTGGCAATGATAAGGAAAGCGTTTCTGATGAAGAGAAATTTGTTATCATCGAGTATAGATGTAAGTGTCAGAAAGTCATTTCTGAAAGTATTTGTGTAGAGTGTAGCGATGTATGGAAGTGAAACATGCAAGATAACTAGTTCAGATTGGAAGAGAATAGAAACCTTTGAAATGTGGTGCTACAGAATAATGCTGAAGATTAGATGGGTAGATCACATAACTAATGTGGAGGTACTGAACAGAATTAGGGAGAAGAAGAATTTGTGGGACAACTTGACTAGAGGAAGGGATCGGTTGGTAGGAAATTGGTTCGACATGTTCTGAGATATCAAGGGATCATCTGTTTAGTGTTGGAGAACAGCGTGGAGGGTAAAAACCGTAGACGGTGACCAAGAGATGAATACACTAAGCAGATTCGGAAGAAGATAGGTTGTTGTAGTTACTTGGAGATGAAGAAGCTTGCGCAAGACAGAGTAGCATGGATCACTGTATCAAACCAGTCTCTGGACAGAAGACCACAAGAAAAGCATGATGAGCTCAAATTCAGAATACATGTAAAGGTTATACATGAAACAGCAGTGGCTGTGTTGGTAAGAAGTGCAATGCAATGTTCCTTCAGAAATGCATGTATGTTCGTAGGAACAGACACTGCAGCGCCTACAGCCATCAAGAAATACAGGAAATATGTGTGCAATTGGTTACGTATATTCTCTTCTTGGAAGGACATTATTATGGAATGTCGAGGGCCTGCTATGGCGAATAATTACGAAATGGCAGTGACTGTGTTATTAAGAGGTACCATGCAATTTTCCTTCAGAGGAAAGTCTTCTCCACAATTATGTCCTTCTTGGACGTGAATATATGTGACGTATGGTCTGCAGGTTGTGACACAAGGACGACGACATATGGAAGTTTCGGTCTGACTATGGTTCATACACGGACTGCCAAAGCGGTTAAGGCGACAGTTCAAGTAATGTAGAAATCCGGGTCAGAGTCCTGGCACACATAGTCTTTCATTGTAGTTATTCTAATACACAGCTGAGGTGCAACCAATTCGACATTTATTAAATTGGGAGAAAATTTTCATCAGACGCCGGGAAGAAAATTATTAAGCTTTTATTCAGTTCGGTACTAATATCAGTCATCAACATCAGTATCAAAAATGACTATTGACGCCCATGAAAACACCCTTCATTTCCTTTCGGCCATGAATGAAACTGCCTCCGCATGTCGTTTTGAGGAGATGCTACACACGCTCTGTTGGTCCAAGATTTTTGGTGGCTGGAAGGTCAGACAACAGTACACTTCTTCTCATCACATCCACACATCCAAAAAATGCTTGAAAAATCAGAGTAATGTGCACGGCAGTCAAGGATCCGTACGTACATGATGTATCGGGTCTTCCATTATACTGCTGAAATATTCCATTTCATACCCAGGTCATGAAGGGTATAACTACAGAGTTTACGATTCCGAACAGTTACTGACTAGCAGTCAGGCTCCTTACACCGATTACCAAGTCTCTGCTGGTGAATCCAGTAGTTCCTCTAACCACGATTCCAAGAGTGTTCCCTGTGAGCTTTCATCAGGTCGTCTGCAGACACGTTGATATCAATGTGGCTGCCAGAAACACGAGTGTGATTCACCGCTGAATATCCATAAGTCTCACATAGTGTCCCATTGAACCCTGGGGCCTCACCGTGCTTGTCTGCTGTCTGTGCTATGATGTCAGTCATAAAAGATGCATGGAAATCGATATAACAACCCAGCTTTCAGTAATCTATTCCCGGTGGTTCATGGTGACACACCGTCTATAGTTGCTTCTCGGACTGCAGTTACTGCCATCCCTCTGTTCGTTAGAGTCAGTCGAATAATACTGCCATCTTACTTTTGCGTAGTTTCTTTGGAGTGGCGGACGGCCCACTCATCTTGCAACTCTGTTGTCCTGAATTCATCTCACCACTACCAGTTCTGCAGTTATTGCACTACAACCATCTGCCTGAGCGTCCTATCGGTGTGATTCTCCCATATCTGTCATCACAGTAACTCGGTATTTCTAAAAGTCGGAAGTAAGCCGGTCAGCTGGACTTGCACGCCCGCTAGTCATACTGTAATGTGATCTCCACATACAAGTTACACTATCGTTAGACACATCCAATAGCTACGTTCGTCTATAAGAATCGTTTCTCTCTGTACTCAAAATAAGGCCGCATAGGAATTAAATAAATAGTTCTTTAAGCATTTCCCAGATATTGTTACTCCAAATACACGGTTTCGTGATATATAGTGTAGTAGGGAGAATAACACAGCCTCATGATTCTTTCAATAAGTTTGGCTGGATTTCGGTCTTTCTTCGAAAATAATTTTTTTTAGGGATATGTTGGTTTGTGAGTGACTTTAGTTACTGATCTCTAATCGTATAGTCTATATCGACCTTTTCGTCTATGTATCAGCTGTATAGTAGGTCACAGTAATTTGTATTAAGTAAGATGAAAATCTCTTACACTCGGATCTAGATTTTGGCTGTGGGAGGGGCTATACTTTGTTATTTCCCCTTGCTGTCTCCAATATAACTTGCAGATATCCACACTTTAAGGGAGGGGTAGGACGTCAAACGGGCCGACGTGGAGCAGGAGAGGCACCACATGACTTTTGCTTTCCACTTTCGATACTTTTACAAATAAATTCATAAAACTTTGTCAGCATCACCAGGAATTATTCAGGATTCACTCTCATAGCAGTGGATGTTCGAAAACTTAACAAAAGAAGTTTTTTACATGTGAAATTTCATTGTTTTCACCTACTATTAGCTGTATTTGTTGCTATAGGTACACTTTTCTTCATAAATAAGAGAGATTCTTTGATGAATTTTGTGCAGCATACATACCATACTTACAGGTGTATGAAAATCTTTAATTTATTTGATTTATGAAAAATGAATCAGCTCTAACATTTCAAAATTCACATTTAGAAAAAAACTCAACTTTTATGTTTAATTGTCTCAATTTTTACCACAGTTCTTAATTGGTTTCGAAAATTCTAGAGTTTAATTCACCTGTAGGTATGGTTTCTATACTGTACAAAATTAATCCAAGAATTTCTCTTACTTATGGAAGAAAGTGTAACTATAGCAACAAATGTAGCCAACAGTAAGTAAAAAAATGATGAAATTTCACATGTAGAAAACTTGTTTTGTTAAGATTTCGAACATCCACTGCTATGAGAGTGAATCCTGTATCCTTTCTGGTCGTGCTGACCAAGTTTTATGGATTTATTTGTAAGAGAGTAGACAGTGGAAAATAAAATGTACTTTGAAGCCCCTCCTGCTCCAGATCGGCTCGTTCGACGTCCTACCGTCTTTAAAGAAGCTACAGATGAATAAGGAAGGATAGGAAAATAGCATATCCTGATTTGAGGTATAGATAGCCTCCTTCATTGCATCATTCCCAGCAGTAGTGTCACCACAAGACTTCACTGATGTACAGGCAGGAGGAAAGTGGGAGTGTGACTGAGTACTGTATTCCTATCCATCCTCACAATAATATACGGTCGCTGCACTCAAAGGTTTCCTTTGCAGTCAAAGTTGGTAACAGATACCTAAGATTTTTCTTTCTTAGAAAAACCAATGTTTTATTATTATCGTGTTAAAACATTTTGTTTCATTTATTTACATCAGCGCTTAGTACAGGAAGTTAGCATAACTTTCAATACTCTACCAGCTTCATAGCGTGTACAGTACAAAACAGGAAGTTTTAATTTCAGTATCTGGCCGAATCAGTTATTTAATCCTAATTTTGAACACGATAAGGCTTACTACAGTGAAAAACAACTGCTAATTGTTAACCTCCTTGCTTGCGGTGATAATACGTTTATACATTTTTGTAGCTCTGAGGTTGTGGACAGAGATAAGCCTACTACGGCTAAACGATCATATAAAAGGAGAGAATGCTATATATTTCTAACGTTTCGATATATGTTAGTAAATGCCGGTCTGCACTATTATTTTTGCTTAGACGAGCGGTTTCCGTCTCGTTTCTTCCCTTACCTTTAACGTCTTGTCGTTTGCCTATTTTACCTGTGGTCTCTCGAATCGAGTCAGCTTTGTTGTCAGCAGCAGAACGGTCAGCCTCTGAACGTGTGCCTTTGGAATGTTTTCTGCAACGAATTAGGCCCTTAACCAATCAACGTGGGCTGCTACTCAAGAACGCAGATGAAAAGTATCTAATGTTAAACCAAGCTTGTAATGTTTCTAGAATTTCTTGTCATTTCGTAACAACTGTATTGCTTACGGAAAACTTCACGGTGCTACAGAGCTTATCGGTCGGGCCATCTAAGGACAACTTAAGCGGCAGCATTGTTATTACGTTGTCTTAAGGGACATCGAACCTTAGCTTTGCTGTGATGTTGGTTCCCTGTGTCATATGAAAGAAAATGACACCTTAATTTTTAATGACAGTCGCTCGGAATACTAATGAAATGTTTTATGAAGATACAGCTACAACGGTTGAACTGCCCTGTAAGGAAATTAGATACTTCTTTATTAGAAGGTTTATCATTTTCAACACATTTCGGAACTATTCACTGTCGGATTGTATCGGGCTTCGTCGCTTAAAACATATATGGGTTTTCCTGCTCCCCATCTCTCCTCTGTGTTCAATGATCCAGCCAATCCCTCAAATGCTTAGGAATGAGAAGTAGTTGCTGGACTGCTGATAAAGCCTCACTATGTCACAGGAAATCACAGGCTTCTTGTGGAACAAACTTTCACAGGTATTTATCAGGTGTACGAGGCCTGCTCAGGAATTTCCGGAACTTTGCCCACAAATCTTTTCTACATTTACCTTTTACTTATTGTGCACAGTCTTCTTCGAAATACTCTCCTCCACAACTAATACACTGCTCCCAACGCCGTTTCCTCTTCGGGAAGTAATCTTGGTACACCGCTTGCTGGACCGCACGAAGCACCACCTACGAATTTGCTTTTATTTCGTCTTTTGTTGCAGATCTTGGTCCTTTCAATGGTGCTTTCAATTTTGGAAAACGAAAGAGAATCCGCAGGGTCCCGGCATGGAGTATCCGAATGATGAGGCAGCACAGTGATTCGTTTTTTGTGCAATAGTCACGCACTAACAGGGATGAATGTGTGATGCAAGTGCCGTGAATTGCCTCGCCACATTTCAGTCCGTTTTCCTCTCACATTTATCGCATGCATCGCAACACCTTCCGATGGCACCATAGACTAATAGTTTGACCCTGTGGCACGAACTCATGATGAACTAGTCCTCCAGAGTCAAAGAATACTATCAGCATGACTTTGAAATTTTGCCTGACCTGATCTTGGAGAACCTTTCCCGACCCATTGAGAAGATTGAACCTTGGCCTCAACATCGTAGCCTTAGACCCACATCTCATAACTAGTTATGATTCTCTTAAGGAACAGTTCGTTACCATCCAAAAGATTGTGAGGCGAAGGTCTTTCTGGTCTTGACTCATGACCCATGGGGTGAACATGGCGGCAATACAATGCATTCCAAAACGCTGTGTCAGGATTTCATGACATGATCCTCCTCAAATGTTGGCACAAACAATTTCGTTGACGTTCCTGACATGAGTGTCGTCGGTAGATTTCGAAGAGCGTCCTGAACGAGGCCTTCTTTGGGTTCCGTCCGGCCATTTTTAAACCATGTGAAGAATTCGTAATACCAAGCACGGCTCAAGAACTCATCACCGCAGACTTCATTCACCATTTGGTGCGTGCGTAAAGGTTTTCATGATTATTACGCAATATTTAATGCTGACGTGTTGCTTCTGTAACTCTGCCATCTCTAAATTGGCAAACTGTGCGACACAATATTCTATTCATTACAAAAATGGTTCAAATGGCTCTGAGCACTATGGGACTTAACATCTTAGGTCATCAGTCCCCTAGATCTTAGAACTACTTAAACCTAACTAACCTAAGGATATCACACACATTCATGCCCGAGGCAGGATTCGAACCTGCGACCGTAGCAGTCCCGCGTTTCCGGACTGAGCGCCTAGAACCGCGAGACCACCGCGGCCGGCGTATTCATTACAGCATTGAACAATAAATGACAGAAATACAATAATGAAGCTTCCGGAAGTTACACATTAAACAAAGGCCTGTGCAGGGATGTTAACTGCATTTCGCTGCTACTCACCAATGGCACGAGATTAAAAATGTTCTGGTATTTTTCTAAAGACTTCGTAACACTAAACCATGCTTATAATGTACTTTACGTCACAGATGGATTAAAAACCCACCCCTTTTCCGACTGCGTCCAGGGACCAGTCTCACTGGGATGGAAAGAAGGGCGAGCTTTTCACATACTTACCAATGCATGCAGTTTATAGTTTAGACCTAAGCACAAGCAATTGTGTTGATCAACAAGCCTTTGGTATTAGATAGGTACAAGCGTTTACATATGGTTGAAGCCAGAGCTATAATAACTTGGTAGATGAACTGAAAGTTTTTTCCGTATGATGTAGATGCATAAGAAGAAACAAACGAAAGGAAGGAGTTGCAATACAGTTGACGCTCAAGGATACGAGAGTGGAGCAAATGAGACTACAGAACTCTAACGCGGGAAGGAGTCCGAGGCTACAATAGGATGTCAAGGAAACAGAATGAATGAAAGACTGTATTGGGGTGCTGTAAATTATTCCGTCGGTTAGGCAATTCATCAGCGTAAAACATACCAAAAGTACATTAATGTGATAAAAATTTCCCATGGTTCATAGATATCTAGTGAGATGTGTCATTAATGTGGATAAACAAAGAGTGCTTCCCTATTCGGACACTCCTTACTTGTTTCAAGAAGCCAGCTAAAGGAACAATCTTTTGTTCTGAAAACTGTAAAATGACCTGAAAGACAATTCTTGGTACAATCACATCAAGGAAGTGGTGCATGGGAGATGAGGCAAACAGAATTACGGCATAGGGTAGGTCTTGCTTTGTACGTTTTTTAGGCTGATGACATGATTTGTACTGTTGTGTATAGTAGTTACTAAAAACAATTTATCCCTTAAAATCAGGGTAAAGGTAATATATCAATGATATGCTACTTTTATGAACAGGATTTCAAAAAAGAAACAGACCAGATTATGAGATAAATTTGATGAAGATCATTGTATTACTGGAGAGTAAGTATTAGATAGAACTATACCATGTAGATTTCGATATTTGGTGCATCAGGAAAGGAATAATGAAAAATGAGGTTAATTGGAGTAATTCATCTGTCATTGCTCTGGAATTTTAAAACACGGTACAAAGTACACATAGGTCCTTGAAATATGAAACAAGTCAGTCCTTATTTGCAGAACACTTGAAACACTATAACCACCACACTACAAACATGGTACAAGGCATACAAAGTCACAATAAAAAACCACGACAAATACCTGATAGAAAGGCAGGGAAACTAGCACATCTAGAAACCCATTTGTGACAACAAACACGTGATTAATGAGCTAACACGCATCAATGGTTCAAATGACTCTGAGCACTATAGGACTTAACTTCTTAGGTCATCAGTCGCCTAGGACTTAGAACTAATGAAACCTAACTAACCTAAGGACATCACACACATCCATGCCCGAGGCAGGATTCGAACCTGCTACCGTAGCGGTCGCTCGGCTCCAGACTGCAGCGCCTAGAACCGCACGGCCACTCCTGCCGGCCAACACGCATCAATACACTTCTCAACTAAACTTAATAAAAGAAAGGATAAGATAAAAATCATTCCACTTGTACATGCTGCTACATTAAAACGATATGTATCCTCTCTCAGTCTCTTTCTGTCGCTATTTCTCTCTCTCTCTCTCTCTCTCTCTCTCTCTCACCCACATCCACCCCCACCCCCCACACACACATACACACATTTCTAAAAAAGGTGTGTATACATCATCAGCTAATCATAACAAAACAAATACCATTTCACACACACACACACACACACATACCATGCACGAACAGCAATGACACTTGTCACTGGCAATAACATCAGCCAAAATATAACAGCAAAAGAAGTGTTTAGTTCCTCGTGCTTTGAAGCTGAAAAACTAAGTTTCAAATGGAAGTTATAAGAAGTAGAACATAACTAGTAACGGAACAAAAGCACAACATTTAGAACAACATCCACAAAAACCTGTAGGTATAGCATTAAACTATTAATAAATCATAAGAAGGAAACTGAGAGAACTGTTTATAACTAATATATGCAACATCTCAAATGTAATTAATTAGTATATAACTTTATAAATATTCCAGGTCATTGTAGATGACTTGCAAAGAATAAAGGCGAAACGTGAATGCACAAAAATTGTGTTCCATTTCATTGTAATTAGATGATCCAAAGTAAAAAATTATCAGTGCACCGTAATAGATAACGGGTTGTAATTATAAACTGGGCATAGTTTCAAGGTAATTTCATACAAACAATTTATAAAGCAGAATGAGATTTTCCCTATGCAGCGGAGTGTGCGCTGATATGAAACTTCCTGGCAGATTAAAACTGTGTGCAGGACAGAGACTCGAACTCGGGACCTTTGCCTTTCCCGGGCAAGTGCTCTAGCGAATGAGCTACCCAAGCACGACTCACGCCTCGATCACTTGCCCGCGGAAAGCAAAGGTCCCGAGTTCGAGTCTCGCTCCGGCACACAGTTTTAATCTGCCAGGAAGTTTCAATTTATAAACCATATCTTGAAATACTCTGGTGTCCAAAGTTAAAGGAGCAACAGGAAATTTTGCGAGGTTGCGTATATTCTGCAAAAACACAGTGTAAACAGGTGAAAGTAAAGTTCTGAACAATGCAAAAAATACGGAACGCAAATGACTGCAACATACGTAACGGTAGACAAAAAATGATCTGAGTTTTTCCAGCTTAACGGATTTGCATGGACATTCCGATCCATGATTAATGTGCTCAGTATAGGATGTGGCCATCTCTGGCAGCAATATATGCCTGACAACGACGGGAAATGCTGCGAGTGATGTCATCAGTCTCATGTTGAGGCAATATTGCCCATTCTTCTAGCAGAGTTTGCTCGCAGCGTTGGAGAGTGGTTGGTGGATGCTGACCTGATCCAAGCCTGGAGCCCTAGAGCATCCCAGACATGCTCTATGGGATGCAAACTGTGAAAGTGAGTAGGCCAATCCACGCGTGCACTATCTTCCGTTTCCAATTCCAAGAAAACATCAACCACTCGTACTCTACGAGGTCGAGCATTATCATCCATCGATACGACGTCTGGAACCACAACACCTCGCAACAACCACAGATGAGGTCCCAAGATCTCGTCACGATACCTAACAGCAGTTTATCCTTGCCGATTCACCTGTAAAATTTCATGAAGATGGATTTGAGTGGCACACATAATTTCTGCACCCACCATACATCGCACTCGAGATCTTTCCACAATGTTTGGGTCCGGAAATGGTTTGCCACGTTCACTACAGATGCGAGTGCATTGGAAATTACTTCCCAGACTAAATCGGGACTCATCTGTGAAAACGACAGTGGCCCACCGTTCGACAGATCAGGTGAATTGCTGATGACTCCTGTACAGGATGGCAGCCAAATGTTCAAATGTGTATGAAATCCTATGGGACTTCACTGCTAAGGTCATCAGTCCCTCAGATTGTACACTACTTAACCGTGGTCTAGGAGTAACGTCTTTTATTCATAATCAAAATGTCTGCGGTCCCGTGTTCGATCCTCGCCACTGCCTAAATTTTGATAAATAATCAGCATTGGCGGCCGAAGACTTCCGGCATAAGAAGTCAGCCTCATTCTGCCAACGGCCTATTCAAAGAGGGCGGAGGAGCGGATAGAGGTTCAGGGCGCTCTCTTGTCCTAGGGGTGGGAAATTGACCCTAAAGGCGGAAGAATCAGCAATGATCAACGACATGAGGATGCAGAAGGCAATGGAAACCACTGCATTAAAGACACGTAACATATATCCACAGGACATGCGGCCTGTAGTCGAAGAAGTGTCATGATGATCTCTCCATTGGCAAAAGATACCGGAATAGTCACCCATTCGGATCTCCGAGAGGGGACTGCCAAGGGGGATGTCACCATGAGAAAAAGATTGAATAAACAACGAAAGGATAATGTTCTACAAGTCGGGGCGTGGAATGTCACAAGCTTGAACGTGGTAGGGAAACTAGAAAATCTGAAAAGGGAAATGCAAGGCTCAATCTAGTTATATTAGGGGTCAGTGAAGTGAACTGGGAGGAAGACAAGGATTTCTGGTCAGATGAGTATCGGATAATATCAACAGCAGCAGAAAATGGTATAACAGGTGTAGGATTCGTTATGAATAGAAAGGTAGGGCAGAGGGTGTGTTACTGTGAACAGTTCAGTGACCGGGTTGTTCTAATCAGAATCGACAGCAGACCAACACCGACAACTATAGTTCAGGTATGCATGCCGATGTCGCAAGCTGAACACGAACAAACAGATAGAGAAAGTGTATGAGGATATTGAAAGGGTAATGCAGTATGTAATGGGGGACGAAAATCTGATAGTCATGGGCGACTGGAATGCAGTTGTAGGGGAAGGAGTAGAAGAAAAATTTACAGGAGAATATGGGCTTGGGACAAGGAATGAAAGAGCAGAAAGACTAATTGAGTTCTGTAACAAGTTTCAACTAGTAATAGCGAATACCCTGTTCAAGAATCACAAGAGGAGGAGGTATACTTGGAAAAGGCCGGGAGATACGGGAAGATGTCAATTAGATTACATCATGGTCAGACAGAGATTCCGAAATCAGATACTGGATTGTAAGGCGTACCCAGGAGCCGATATATACCCAGATCACACAATAGTAGTGATGAAGAGTGGGCTGAAATTCAAGACATTAGTCAGGAAAAATCAATACGCTAAGAACTGGGATACGGAAGTTCTAAGGAATGACGAGATACGTTTGAAGTTCTCTAACGCTATACATATAGCAATAAGGAATATCGCAGTAGGCAGCACAGTTGAAGAGGAATGGACATCTCTAAAAAGGGCCATCACAGAAGTTGGGAAGGAAAACATAGGTTCAAAGAAGGTAGCTGCGAAGAAACCGTGGCTAACAGAAGAAATACTTCAGTTGATTGAGGAAAGGAGGAAGTACAAACATGTTCCGGGAAAATCAGGAATACAGAAATACAAGTCGCTGAGGAATGAAATGAATAGGAAGTGCAGGGAAGCTAAGAGGGAATGGCTGCAAGAAAAATGCGAAGACCTCGAAAAAGATATGATTGTCGGAAGGACAGCCTCAGCATACAGGAAAGTCAAAACAACCTTTGGTGACATTAAAAGCAACTGTGGTGACATTAAGAGTGCAACGGGAATTCCACTGTTAAATGCAGAGGAGACAGCAGATAGGTGGAAAGAATGCATTGAAAGCCTCTATGAGGGTGAAGATTTGTCTGATGTGATAGAAGAAGAAACAGGAGTCGATTTAGAAGAAATAGGGGATCCAGCATTAGAATCGGAATTTGAAAGAGTTTTGGAGGACTTACGGTCAAACTAGGCAGAAGGGATAGATAACATTCCATCAAAATTTCTAAAATCATTAGGGGAAGAGGCAATAAAACGACTATTCACGTTGGTGTGTAGAATATATGAGTCTGGCGACATACCATCTGACTTTCGGAAAAGCATCATCCACACAATTCCGAAGACGCCAAGAGCTGACAAGTGCGAGAATTGTCACACAATCAGCTTAACAGCTCACTCGTCGATGCTGGTTACAAGAATAATATACAGAAGAATGGAAAAGAAAATTTAGAATGCGTTAGGTGACGATCAGTTTGGCTTTAGGAAAAGTAAAGGCACGAGAGAGGCAATTCTGACGTTACGGCTAATAATGGAAGCAAGGCTAAAGAAAAATCAAGACACGTTCATAGGATTTGTCGACCTGGAAAAAGCGTTCGAAAATATAAAATGGTGCAAGCTGTTCGAGATTCTGAAAAAAGTTGTGTTAAGCTATAGGGAGAGACGGGTCATATACAATATGTACAACAACCAAGAGGGAATAAAAAGAGTGGACGATCAAGAACGAAGTGCTCGTATTAAGAAGGGTTTAAGACAAGGCTGGAGCCTTTCGCCTCTACTTTTCAATCTGTACATCGAGGAAGCAATGATGGAAATAAAAGAAAGGTTCAGGAGTGGAATTAAAATACAAGGCGAAAGGATATCAATGATACGATTCGCTGATGACATTGCTATCCTGAGTGAAAGTGAAGAAGAACTAAATGATCTGCTGAACGGAATGAACAGTCTAATGAGTACACAGTATGGTTGGAGAGTAAATCGGAGAAAGACGAAGGTAATGAGAAGTAGTAGAAATGAGAACAGCGAGAAACCTAACATCAGGATTGATGGTCACGAAGTCAATGAAGTTAAGGAATTCTGCTACCTAGGCAGTAAAATAACCAATGACGGACGGAGCAAGGAGGACATCAAAAGCAGACTCGCTATGGCAAAAAAGGCATTTCTGGCCAACAGAAGTCTACTAATATCAAATATCGGCCTTAATTTGAAGAAGAAATTTCTGAGGATGTACGTCTGGAGTACAGCATTATATGGTAGTGAAACATGGACTGTGGGAAAACCGGAACAGAAGAGAATCGAAGCATTTGAGATGTGATGCTATAGACGAATGTTGAAAATTAGGTGGACTGATAAGGTAAGGAATGAGGAGGTTCTACGCAGAATCGGAGAGGAAAGGAATATGTGGAAAACACTGACAGGGAGAAGGGACAGGACGATAGGACATCTGCTAAGACATGAGGGAATGACTTCCATGTTACTAGAGGGAGGTGTAGAGGGCAAAAACTGTAGAGGAAGAGAGAGATTAGAATACGTCAAGCAAATAATTGTGGACGTAGGTTGCAAGTGCTACTCTGAGATGAAGAGGTTAGCACAGGAAAGGAATTCGTGGCAGGCCGCATCAAACCAGTCAGTAGACTGATGACCAAAAAAAAAGAAAAAAAACCTAAATTATCCGAAGGACAAACACACACATCCATGCCCGAGGGAGGACTCGAACCTCCACCGGGACCAGCCGCACAGTAGGATGGCAGCCAGTCAAGGAATACTTTAGGGAATTAGTTTAAAATATTTATTTTAAAGGCTCGGTGGAATCTTTACTATTTTTCTCCCAGGGTAATTCATGCCGTGTCTACGTAACACAAGTTTGTCTTTCAAAACCGAGATGGTTCTGTCCAGTTAGAGCTGCCGACAAGAGACACCTTGAGCCATTTGCTTAAACGGCTAGCGAATTCACGCCATTGGTTTAGCCAATAGCGTGTGCGGGATACTGATCTCGTGTGCGGACGCTGGAGTGTTCCGCGGTGCAGAACGCACTTGCTTCTCTCTCTTGTAATCCAGACCTCGAGCAGAACAGACGTCCTTTTGGAAGGCAGAGCCTCTGGCTCTGCTTTTCACGACCGGCCACCATTGTAAGTTAACATGAAGCGCTTCCACATTCATTGCTCATTTTATTTAATTTTTAGACCCCCTAGACTGGCCTAAACCTGCTAACTTGAAATACATCCTGTTTATTGTACTTAATTGACTGTTTTGTCATTTAACGGCAGCCCTGGATGCCCACTATCCAATCCTGACCGCTCTACCTCTGTACACTGCCGCCACGAGGTGTATTTAACAACCTTCTTCCCCTTTCCTTGCCATTTTATACATTAACATTGGTGACAGAAGTTTCTCTCCCCATCCCCAAATGACGTACTCTTTTACAATTGGTTTCGGAAGTTGGATGTAACAATTATATTCCCCCCCTTCGCGGCACGCACACTTTTACACTCCACTCTTAACGTTACCTTCTATGAAGGCGCTACAGAGGTAGACATAACGCATATCTCTTGACGATAAAGGCCACTCTGCCGAAGCTTTCTGTACACCGTTTGCCTCGATACAACACGTCCCGTGGATGCTTCTAGCTAACGTGCCAGTTGTCGTACAGTCCTAAGGCGATAATGTCGTGCTCTTACAGACAAATAACGGTCCTATCTTCTGAAGTCTCAGGTGGTCGGCTCTGCCCTCGTCTACGCCATACAACAGAAAGATTCACATTAGTCCATAGGGCCAAATTAGTTTGCGACTGTCCTGCTTCCATTCGTTCTATGGCTGTCCTCTTCAGAGTGTCAGGTAGGCATCTTCTCTGTCACATACTGCACAGTCTCTAACGGTGTACCCAACGATTGTGGGGATACCCGGAAAGCACTACCTCATTTCGTAATTGCCCTGACGTCAATGCTGTCATGGTAGTAAATTGACCCGAATGCCATCTTCCGTGCAGAAAGCGATGGTACGGACGTCAGGTTGACAGTTTGTATGATTACGAGGGTCACTCCAAAAGAAATGCACATTACTTTGGTAAAATTGCTGTTTTCCTTCTGCATGTGTGAAAGTCTTACAGTGTGTAGATACATCTTTCCCGCTTGTTATCAAACTTAGTTCAACCTGTTCGCGTGAGTGGCGCCGTCGCAGCATATCTTCAAGATGGCTGCTACACTTGACGTTCGTCAGAAGCAACGTGCTGTCATAGAATTCCTGTGTTGTGAAAACTAGACAGTGGGAAACATCCAAAAGAGTTTGAAAAAGGTGTATGGAGATGCTGTGGGTCGGCAAGTGGGTTACGTGATGAAAGCGGGCACGGCAATATTGAGGATTGTCCTCGCAGCGGCAGGCCTCGTACTGCACACACTCCAGCCAATGTGCAGAGAGTTAACGAATTGGTGACTGATGTCAGACGCATCACAGTGAATGAATTGTCACGCTACGTTGGGATAGGGGAAGGAAGTGTTTGCAGGATACTGAAAGTGTTGGCGTTAAAAAGGTTTGTGCCAGGTAGGTTCCCTGGAATAAAAGTGGATCTTTCAACCGGGCTTTCGCAGCGAGGTTGCGCGTTGCCTATGGGATGGTAAGCCGCAAGGATGCTGACCGCTACAGTGTATCTGACCAGAATAACGTTAAGTAAATCAACGGACTGTGTTCGAACGCTGATCATCTGCTCGTCGTAAGAACCACACTCACACTCACATAGCCACTCATCCTGAATGGTTCAAATGCCTCGGAGCACTATGGGACTTAACTTCTGAGTTCATCAGTCTCCTAGAACTTAGAACTACTTAAACCTAACTAACCTAAGGACATCATGCGACGGGTCAGGCTCTTATCGCGCAGTTTCCTTTCCCTGAAAGAAAATCCACCTACCTCGTTTCTTAGGTAGTTGCTGCACTCGCCTCTCCTGATAGCAGCTACTGGAAAAATTGCAGAAAAAGCAGTGTTGAAGAAACTGCAATTTAATAGCCGCTCACCGGAGGCCGCGATACATGTTTGCTGAAATACAATCTATGAGCAATCTTCCTAAATAAATTGTGTTATTGGAATGGTAGTAATTGTTTACTCAAACGAGAACGCGAAGTTGGTAATTCTATTTAAGCTCTTTATTGTCTTTAAGCCTGATCATCAGCCCGCTAATCTACGTTTGAAGAAAGTTCAGTTCACAATTCTATCCACACTCAAACCCCGCCAGAATTAGCTTTCAAAGTTACGGAATTTACTTAACTGCAACACAGACGATTTTCTAACATACACGTTTGCAGTCGATGTTCAATAATAGTTCGTTTTTTAACGTTAATGCTCGCCATAAGCACTTAGTAAAAGTTTACGAAGTACCGCCACGCTTTTAATTATTAAAGTTACTCGCGTCTTTCGCGGAACGAAAAGTCACAACTCGCTCAAACTCACACTACGCGTTACTGGACTCTTCCAGTCTCAAATCGCACAGTACCGAACCGATGAAGCCGTTTTATGACTTCATTTTACACATTATTCGCGAGGACACATCAAGCATGTCTCTTCTCGATCACAGTTCCTTCGCGACTCCTCATCCACTCGCGACTCACTCTCCTAGTCTGCTAACCGTCCTCGCATCTCATTGGCTCACACATCACACAGCCAATCAGAATTAACTCTTTGGGTGCGCCTCGCGCCAAAATCTAGCACGCACCAGTCATGACTTCTGAATCATTTACGTCATAATTTCTTGTTACACAAAATTTACTGTATAATTTAACAAACCGAAAGGAAAACTAGACTTTACTTTATTTCCAGAAATTATTTAAATACTCGCGAACGTTCTGGCGGCTTGTACAATACCATACACTCTTGGACATCCGACATTCACTAAGATGGGGAACCACTGGCGACTCTGTTCCCACGGTTACATCGTCTGAACACTTGCGAGTTCCAACCTAGATTTTATACACTTGCAAAGAATGGCGAATGTCCCTCTTTCATTCACTCAGGCACACTCATTCACTCTCACCTACTCATATAAAATAACTGTTCACAAAAATTCAAAACATTTATGGTTTTAACAAAGTTATAGGTGAATTTCTAAAAGTAAAATTCTCAAAATAAATACAAAAGCACGGAAGGTGATTTTGTTTCATAGTTGGATGGTCACTGAAGGTGATCTATACATAATGGTATTTATTTAGACTCGAAAATTGTAGAAATTTGCGTTTTCTGTAAGATTTTTCTAATTTCCAAAATATGCAGGTTTCAAAGCTCAAATTTGGATGACTTATTTTTATTCATAACAGAAACTAGTATATTAACTTTTAATTTCCTCAGGTTCCTCAGTTAGAAGTTATTAAAGATGAAAGTTCCACGTTATACACGCGGCTAGTTAGCGCACAGGTCTTACATTCTCACGGTACAGACATGCCATATGGTCGTGATGTCAGACGAACGGACACCGGTAATCTGCCCGATACAGCACATATGCTAATCTGATGGCTACTTTACAGTCTGTCTACATTTCACAGTAAATATTTGATAGAAAACTGTGCGCTCGCACTAGTTGCGACGCCACACACCTCCTGAGGAAACTAAATTTTTTCATTCATGACAAACTTTTAGTTTTCTAAAAAAAATTTCTATTAAAGATTTACTCAAACAGCTATTTAACATTTATAGTTCCTGTACATCAATCATCCACTTATACCTAGGGCTGACGACCTACAAAACATCTTATATCTAAACATGCACTTTTATCATCATTCAAAAAAAAAAATTTTTCAGATTACAAAATTCTATTTACAAATTCCTGAAAGAGAAAACAAACCTAAATACTATCTTGATGTACGTCACACGCACACTAACACTACTATCGCTATGGTGAGCGTCACTTTTTTACCACTTACACTTAAGATTTTGATAGCACTCGTAGTTCGACCGGGTCCTGCTTGGGAGGTCCATTTCAAGTCTCGTGCTACCACCTCTGTTTACTTCGGCGCACCTGAAACATCAGCTGGCCTCAGTTCCCTTTCTAACTGCTACGTCTTAACCTACAGCAGCGATAAATGGCGCTATCTGCTTGACTCTAAAGTCTCATATTTTTGATAAAATTTACTTTACAGTATGTACAATTTTCAATTTTTTTTTTTTTTTTTTTAAGTGAAAAGTGAATTGACTTTCCTAATGCAGTACCGAAGTGGCACATTTACTCTTTAATTACTTCTTCATCTCATAATCAAACAAGTTATGGTTACATAAGAAATACTAAGAAAAACAATTCCTACAAATAGTTCACAAATACATAATAAATCTCCGCCAGCACTGGTGACTCTCCAGTTCCTGTACAATACACAACAATATAAAATATACACAAAATTATCAATATTACAATTCTGTCTCCAGGCAATCTCCTGTAGTCCTGTATCATAAATTAAACACTGAAAAATACATATTTACTTATTCATTTATCAACACTACAATCCTTATACTAATCTCTACGACAAACTTGGGGAGCTTTGTGTGTCTCTGGTCAAAAATGGAATCGATGTCATGGGTACTTTCCTCATCTCACATATCTGGAGTTACTTCAATTTCTTGTCAACATCAGGTTTTCTCTAGTCACATTCGGGTTTAATTTACAACTCTCATACTCATACTTCACACACTCAGGTTAGTATTTGTTAAAGCGTTTCCTACTAATCTGCGAAACCTCGTTACCCATACTTTCTAACATACATCCACCTCCTGAGTTACCAACGTCGCCTCAGCTCTGTTTACATTCGTAGCCTCACTTCCTTTTGTTTACAAACATCTCCTCTGTTTACCAACAAACGCCACCTCTGGTTACCAACATTAAGCTTTTTATTTACTCACCTTCGTAGCCTCACTTTTTCCTAATATCGAGCTAGCCAAACACTATGCTCATTCTTTCTCCTTTTCTCACATATTTCTCTTCATTTGACAGTCAGTCCTGCTGCACTGTCCCTTTAACTTAACTTCCTTTACCCCTTTGACAGTCAACCTTGTTGCACTGTACCTTTACTCATTTTACCACTAAATCACCTCCTGAGGCTCTGACTTCATTGAACAGACAGTTTTGCTGTACTGCTCCATTTCCTTTCCTAAACATTAGCTTAATGCTACGTCTTAACATATCGTTCTGTTACTTAACAAACAGCTTCAATGTTCGTCACCATATTTTCTGAGGCTCTTACATTTCTTAGTTATTTTACCTTTCTAAGGGCATTACTCACACCTTAGGCCAAACATTTACTTTACTGAGACTTATTACTTATCTGAGGTATCTTAATCCTTTTTGATTTTCTCTTACACTCATTCCTTACGCTTAACCTATACTGCACTGAGGTTCTTTCCTACTCATTACTTAAACACTTTATCACTTAAAAACTACGATAGAGAAGAAGGAAAGACGATAGAATTTTAGTTCTGAATGAAAGAAGAGGTAGGTTGACAATACGGAAAAGAAAGTGGAAGAAATATTGTCAAACGACTCGAGACCTAGTGCTCGTCACGCACTTAGCTCTGCAAAGAGTGCAAAGCTCTCTGAGGTAACTACTCACTCCTGGCCACGTCTCTCTTTTGAACATATCTTTTCAAATCCACAATGTTCCTAAGCCCTAACACCTTATGTACTTCTGGGATTGCAAATGGTTTTTTGAAGAAATGAGCGTCTTTCTGCACTGTCAAAAAACACTCATAATCCTTTACTAGCCCTGGTTGATCTGAGAAAACCTCGGCATGTTTGACTAGTATTTGTCTTAAATCGTTTTTCCTTGCTTCATCAATATCAATTAATTCTAGTAATTTCTCCTCGATCCTATTTCTGACACTCACAAGCTCAGACGGATCCTCTACTTTTTTGCCACCGTACTCATTATAGCCCTCCAAGAATTTCTCTGTTTTACAAATACATATAGGAAAATCATTCTGCTCAGGATCCTCACATAGCTGCTTACCGATGAAAGGTATAGTAATTAGTTTACCCTTAATTTTTACCATAACATCATTGGTAGAAAAATTCACCCATCCTTCATATTTATTCAAAAAGTCAGCCCCCACCAATAGGTCTACACTCAGTCCATTTATAACTAAGAAGTTCTGTCTTATTTCTACTTCCTTAAATGCTATGGGTAGAAACACTTCCTGTTTTACTGTCTTCTTAGTCTTACCGGTTGCTACTACAATGTTCAAGCCACTTACTGGCATCTTAACAATCTGTTTACTGTTAGGGAGTTCATTTACAAAGTTCTGGGATACTGCACAGACTTCCGATCCAGTATCTATCAAACATTTAACTGGTTCATTTAATACTCTTAGCTCTACTATCGGTTGCCCTAAGTACTCTTTATTTATTTTGGGTTCTGCTTCCTCCAATAAATCTTGCACAATTTCTCTCCTTTCGAAGCCTGTCTTTTGGGTGGCAATCACATTCACACTTACAGGGTTTATTTCATGCTTATTATCACCCTCAATTCTAGTGGCAGCTCCTATTAGCCTATCCACTATTGCTAAGTCAAAACATTTTTCCAATGTTTCCCCCTCTTTCTCATTAACCTCCTTTTCTACGACCCTATCCAAGGCGTCGTCATTAACCTCTACCTCCTCCTCTAATCTATCCTCTTCTTCGTAACTATCTACAACATCAATTATCTTATCAAGCACAGTCACAACCCTGCCATTATTACTGTTCTCACCCCTATCCGACAGCTCTTCATTAGTTTTACTGTGCATAATGTCTTTCTGATTATTACCCTTATAACTAGTACTTAGTTCTTCAATAAGTGGCTTCTTATGATTATTCTTACAGTTAATTGGTTCATTAACCTCCACTTGACTTAAAGCTACTATCTCTGTCTGTTTTACGTTATCCTCCCTAAATTTTGTAGCAACAACATTTATGTTAGGTGGTCGTTCAGGCTGCTTTCTTATGAATGGTTTTGCCAGCGGATTTAACTTTAAACGCTGTTGCCTACGATCGCCAGCACACTCGTAGACAATTAATGGTTTTCCGAGCGCGGTGCGTCATCACTATGCCTCCAGCTGACCGCCTCACCTCCTGACATCTGTCGGCCGCTGTCATACTGCTCGCGTTCATTGAACCTGTTAACATATGTTCTTCCTCTACCACGTGAACTGCCACGGTATCCGCCGCCTCTCTGAACACCCATCCTATTAATGTTTACATCCGCGCGATTGTCATTCTGCCTAGCAGGCGGGCGATGCTCCCTCCTCATGTTTTCTTCTTCTTTTTGGACGGATTCAACCCTTTCTAAATACTGTACGAACTTGTCAATGTTATCTCGGGGCGCAGATATGATCTTAGTTTTCCAGTTCCACGGTAGCTTATTTTCTACCCCTAATATGATCTGTTCTGTTTCTAACCTATTACTAAGGTAGGACAGAGTTGTTACCCACCTTTGAACAAATCGTTTGATGCCCTCTCTCTTGGGGTCATACTTCTCTCCCGACCAGAACCGATTAAGAACATCCATCTGCTTTCTCTTTCCCCAGTATTCCTCAAAGAACGCTAATTTAAATTCTGACAATTTCGCGTATTTTTCAGAGGCTAAATTCCCCCATACTCTGGCCTCTCCCATCAAATTTGAAGTGATAAAGCCTATCTTTTGTTTATCGCTCCATACTTTCGGCAAAACGTCTTCAAAATCGTTCCAAAATTCTCTGGGGTGCATGTTCTTACTTGGGTCAAATTTTAAAAACTGTCTGTGGGTAACATACGCAACCTCGGTAGATTCAATTATTCCACTGGAAATTATACTACCACTATGGTTAGAAACACACTGTTCTACTTTGGTTAGTCTGCATTCATGCCCACAAAGTTGCTCATTCACACTTTCACTGAAATGGCTTATGTGAGTCTCTAAATTATTGACCTTATTTACAACTTGCTCTCCAAGTTTCTCACACCGAATTTTGGTATCATTTACTTTACATTCTAAGGCGGCATGATTAATTTCATTGGAATTCTCTACCACTTTTATGTGCTCACATACTTTATCTAATTCTGCATCAACATGGGATTTAAATTGCTGTTGATCCTCAGTAACCTGTTCGATTCGTGTCGTCAATTCACTTTGCACTTGAACAATATTTTCTGTACATTCTAGTTTAACCTGCTGTATTTCAACATTTACTTTACTACTGAGCACTGCTAAATCTTGCTTCCAACAGTCTCTGAGATCGGATATTTTGGAATCTAAATCAGCGCCCATTTTAGTCATCTCATTACTTAAATCAGATCCTAATTTAGACATTTTTGAATCCATTTTACTTGACATATTAGTTTCCAATTTTGATATACTGGAATCCATCTTACTTGACATATTGGAATCCAACACGTTCATCTTAGTTAATAGATTCATCAGCATACTGGCGACATTATCCTTCGCCCCCTCATTTGCTGATACAATGTCCCTATTAACATTAACTACCGGCATGGGTAACTGTAACTCACTGGGCACTGACATATTTGGATCTGACTCCAAACTATAATTAACATAGGATGAATCAGTCAAACTACTACTGAAATTGGGTTGAGACACGTCTAAACTAAAATTCATGGGGTCATTTTCCCCTGTCTCCATCCCACTATCACAACTTAGTTCCGCCTTTTTGTCACTTGGTTGAAACTCAGCCATTTTTCTCAGTTTGACTCCACAAACACACAAAGTTTTCAAAAGCACTGTACTTAAGTTTGTGCTTCGGCGTGCTGCGTTGCTGCTAGATGAAACTGCGGGTCCGTTCACCATACACTGCAATGCTGTACCAGTTTCCGGGCCCCCGCTCGAATCAGCGCTGCCAACTGCCACTGCTGTCGTCGCCTCTGCGTAGTCTCCGTAGCTCGTCGTCTGCCAGACGCCGTCGTAGACTGCTATTCCAATCGGCGCGTAGTCACCGAAAAATTCTTCCGTTCCGTACAACACATTACAGTTCACGGACACTTTCACTGTCCTTCCTATTCACGTGGCGATATCAATTTGTACGCTACACAGTTCCTACACATAGCGAGCACTTCTGTATTGTCCGGTAATTGTCACTACTGCTTTTTTTGAAATTCACTGGAATTTACTATTTTTATTTCCCGGCCGATGCACCACTTGCGACGGGTCAGGCTCTTATCGCGCAGTTTCCTTTCCCTGAAAGAAAATCCACCTACCTCGTTTCTTAGGTAGTTGCTGCACTCGCCTCTCCTGATAGCAGCTACTGGAAAAATTGCAGAAAAAGCAGTGTTGAAGAAACTGCAATTTAATAGCCGCTCACCGGAGGCCGCGATACATGTTTGCTGAAATACAATCTATGAGCAATCTTCCTAAATAAATTGTGTTATTGGAATGGTAGTAATTGTTTACTCAAACGAGAACGCGAAGTTGGTAATTCTATTTAAGCTCTTTATTGTCTTTAAGCCTGATCATCAGCCCGCTAATCTACGTTTGAAGAAAGTTCAGTTCACAATTCTATCCACACTCAAACCCCGCCAGAATTAGCTTTCAAAGTTACGGAATTTACTTAACTGCAACACAGACGATTTTCTAACATACACGTTTGCAGTCGATGTTCAATAATAGTTCGTTTTTTAACGTTAATGCTCGCCATAAGCACTTAGTAAAAGTTTACGAAGTACCGCCACGCTTTTAATTATTAAAGTTACTCGCGTCTTTCGCGGAACGAAAAGTCACAACTCGCTCAAACTCACACTACGCGTTACTGGACTCTTCCAGTCTCAAATCGCACAGTACCGAACCGATGAAGCCGTTTTATGACTTCATTTTACACATTATTCGCGAGGACACATCAAGCATGTCTCTTCTCGATCACAGTTCCTTCGCGACTCCTCATCCACTCGCGACTCACTCTCCTAGTCTGCTAACCGTCCTCGCATCTCATTGGCTCACACATCACACAGCCAATCAGAATTAACTCTTTGGGTGCGCCTCGCGCCAAAATCTAGCACGCACCAGTCATGACTTCTGAATCATTTACGTCATAATTTCTTGTTACACAAAATTTACTGTATAATTTAACAAACCGAAAGGAAAACTAGACTTTACTTTATTTCCAGAAATTATTTAAATACTCGCGAACGTTCTGGCGGCTTGTACAATACCATACACTCTTGGACATCCGACATTCACTAAGATGGGGAACCACTGGCGACTCTGTTCCCACGGTTACATCGTCTGAACACTTGCGAGTTCCAACCTAGATTTTATACACTTGCAAAGAATGGCGAATGTCCCTCTTTCATTCACTCAGGCACACTCATTCACTCTCACCTACTCATATAAAATAACTGTTCACAAAAATTCAAAACATTTATGGTTTTAACAAAGTTATAGGTGAATTTCTAAAAGTAAAATTCTCAAAATAAATACAAAAGCACGGAAGGTGATTTTGTTTCATAGTTGGATGGTCACTGAAGGTGATCTGTACATAATGGTATTTATTTAGACTCGAAAATTGTAGAAATTTGCGTTTTCTGTAAGATTTTTCTAATTTCCAAAATATGCAGGTTTCAAAGCTCAAATTTGGATGACTTATTTTTATTCATAACAGAAACTAGTATATTAACTTTTAATTTCCTCAGGTTCCTCAGTTAGAAGTTATTAAAGATGAAAGTTCCACGTTATACACGCGGCTAGTTAGCGCACAGGTCTTACATTCTCACGGTACAGACATGCCATATGGTCGTGACGTCAGACGAACGGACACCGGTAATCTGCCCGCTACAGCACATATGCTAATCTGATGGCTACTTTACAGTCTGTCTACATTTCACAGTAAATATTTGATAGAAAACTGTGCGCTCGCACTAGTTGCGACGCCACAATCACACACATCCATGCCCGAGGCAGGATTCGAACCTGCGACCGTAGAGGTCGCGTGTTTCAAGACTGTAGTGCCTACAACCGCTCAGCCACACCGACCGGCATCCTAAATGGTAAAACACCTTATAGTACAGTGCGACTGACAATCCACGCACATGAAGAAAATGTGTCTTTATGAAAGAGTTGCACTGCATTTGTGCAATCAACCACCGCAAAGTAGCGCTGCAGGTACTATCGACAAAGAAAGCAGACGCCATTGTAACCTATAGCAGTCACGTGGAGTTTGTAGTATTGGGCAGTTCATTGGTTTGTAAACGTATCATTTCCCCAAGAGCAACAACTTTTCAGTGTCCAATGGTATTTCGCCAGTCGTTCGTATGAATATGTTGGAAACACATTTCATGGCAAACATCTAGATACTGTATAGCTGAAGAATTAATAAGTAAAAAGATTAACTGCGCGAATCTGCTAATACGAATCAGTTACACACACGATGAGAACCGGATGATAGACCATTGTGACAAATTCTGAACCGGCGGAAGAGAGGAATGTAGTGCTGCGTTCCCCATGTAAACGTTTGAGGAGACTATTTGTGAAACGCCGGTTTCATACGGCAGTGCTCACAAAGCGACACAGGAGTTAAAATTTCGTGCCCATCATGATCATAGTATGTAGAAAGTGAGGGCAGCGACTAAGGAAAAACGTCTGGCGCACTGTACCTGGTGTCAGTCACCTGTTGACGTTCTTGTAAACGCAGAACTGGAACTTTTTTTTTCACTGATACGGCACGATTCTGTAGTGTATACGTCAATACTCAGAACATAAGACTCTGATCATTCGAAATTGCACTTGTCTTCCACGGAAACAGCTTGCACTGTCGTAAAATTGGTGTGTGGTTTGGCGTTTCGCGTCATCGGGTGGTGAGCGCATTTTTTTTTTTTTTAAGAAAAAAGCTACATTGACAGTGTTGAGTGCTACGACATCATTACACAGTTTATTTCGCTTCTTCGCGGTACTTTGCGTCACCTTGCTAGCAAGGCTTGCTAGTTACGTGTGAGCAAATACTACATGTGAAGCTAAATAAACAAATACAATAATAAAAATATAAATATCTCATGTCGAGTAAAACTGTATCAATATCAACTTAGATCGTGAACAAATGACAACCTGAATCAAAAGCCTGACAACTAGTGCTTAACGTAAAAAAAAAAAAAAAATGCCCAGTTCTGCACTTTATCCAAAGTCAAAGCGGTGCAATCCACGACTAGAGGAGTAATGTCACAGTTTAAAGGAGAGAAAGAAGACCTGATTTTAACGTTGCGTTGACAGCGTGGACATTCCAGACGGAGCTCAAGCATTACTAATAGTGAGTTTTGAAGGAAATCGGCTGGTCCATTTTCAAATGACCCTTCCCGTTACTTACCTGGAGCGACATACGGAAAGTACGGAAAACCTAAATCCGGACGGTTCGACAGGGACTTCAACCGTTGATCTCTTGAACGTGAGTCCGGTATGCTCACCACAGTGCCATCTTGCTTGGCTCAGAGCTTGTGACAGTCAGGTCATACAAATAATTGAGCGTTCACTTACGTTCAGTTGCAGATAAAGCATATAAAGGATGGCTATTATTTCTTGGGACGATTCTCAGAAACTTGAATTTATTCTACAAAAGAGACTAGTTACGATATACTATATAGGTTTCGCCCACATTAGTTCTCAAGTATATGGGACTCTTATCAGCTCGCAGTAACGGGAGGCTTCAGGAAAATGAGATGAGTGGGAAGAGAATGGTCACAGGCTACTCTCACCAGAGAAAAGTATTGCAAAAATAGTGAAAATTATTAAGTAAGATATTCGATGAAAGCCAAGTCATAGGTCGCGGGAAGCTGTTTAGTAAATCTTGCACCAAATTCCACGAGTACCTAAGGGTTTCCAGCGTGCTGGAGGTGCTTGAGGCAGCAATCTCTGTTAATCAATAACACGAAAACCCAGTCCAAGAGTATTTTCAGCCTGATGCGCATCCTAAGACAACGCACATATAAAATTACACAAACAGCAGTTTGGCCAGAATTGTAGCAGGAGTGGGATAGAATCTATTGTATGGTGCATTAAATATTATCCTTTTACAAAGTTAATAATTGGAAACCAATGCTGTACAGTCAAAATAAAGTCATGAAGTGTTCAATTGACTCTTTTATTAGAACATGTTACGCGTTTCGGGATTGAACATATCTTCAGACATCACAAAATGCAAGTCCTTCCTAACCAGCCAGGAGTACAGCCTTGACATATCAAAGAAAATATCGAATATTACACTCCTGGAAATGGAAAAAAGAACACATTGACACCGGTGTGTCAGACTCACCATACTTGCTCCCGACAATGTGAGAGGGCTGTACAAGCAATGATCACACGCACGGCACAGCGGACACACCAGGAACCGCGGTGTTGGCCGTCGAATGGCGCTAGCTGCGCACCATTTGTGCACCGCCGCCGTCAGTGTCAGCCAGTTTGCCGTGGCATACGGAGCTCCATCGCAGTCTTTAACACTGGTAGCATGCAGCGACAGCGTGGACGTGAACCGTATGTGCAGTTGACGGACTTTGAGCGAGGGCGTATAGTGGGCATGCGGGATGCCGGGTGGACGTAACGCCGAATTGCTCAACACGTGGGGCGTGAGGTCTCCACAGTACATCGATGTTGTCGCCAGTGGTCGGCGGAGGGTGCACGTGCCCGTCGACCTGGGACCGGACCGCAGCGACGCACGGATGCACGCCAAGACCGTAGGATCCTACGCAGTGCCGTAGGGGACCGCACCGACACTTCCCACCAAATTAGGGACACTGTTGCTCCTGGGGTATCGGCGAGGACCATTCGCAACCGTCTCCATGAAGCTGGGCTACGGTCCCGCACACCGTTAGGCCGTCTTCCGCTCACGCCCCAACATCGTGCAGCCCGCCTCCAATGGTGTCGCGACAGGCGTGAATGGAGGGACGAATGGAGACGTGTCGTCTTCAGCGATGAGAGTCGCTTCTGCCTTGGTGCCAATGGTGGTCGTATGTGTGTTCCGCGCCGTGCAGGTGAGCGCCACAATCAGGACTGCATACGACCGAGGCACACAGGGCCAACACCCGGCATCATGGTGTGGGGAGCGATCTCCTACACTGGCCGTACACCTCTGGTGATCGTCGAGGGGACACTGAATAGTGCACAGTACATCCAAACCGTCATCGAACCCATCGTTCTACCATTCCTAGACCGGCAAGGGAACTTGCTGTTCCAACAGGACAATGCACGTCCGCATGTATCCCGTGCCACCCAACGTGCTCTAGAAGGTGTAAGTCAACTACCCTGGCTAGCAAGATCTCCGGATCTGTCCCCCATTGAGCATGTTTGGGACTGGATGAAGCGTCGTCTCACGCGGTCCGCACGTCCAGCACGAACGCTGGTCCAACTGAGGCGCCAGGTGGAAATGGCATGGCAAGCCGTTCCACATTACTACATCCAGCATCTCTACGATTGTCTCCATGGGAGAATAGCAGCCTGCATTGCTGCGAAAGGTGGATATACACTGTACTAGTGCCGACATTGTGCATGCTCTGTTGCCTGTGTCTACGTGCCTGTGGTTCTGTCAGTGTGATCATGTGATGTATCCGACCCCAGGAATGTGTCAATAAAGTTTCCCCTTCCTGGGACAATGAATTCACGGTGTTCTTATTTCAATTTCCAGGAGTGTATATGACTGCGACACAAGCAGATACTCTACACGCTCTGCTTCCAGACTGCTTGTGTCGCAATCATATGTTATTCGATACTTTCTTTGAGATGCCAAGGCTGTACGCCTGGCTGGTTAGGAAGGAGTTGAATTTTGCGATGTCTGAAGATGGGTGTAATCCCGAAACGCGTAACATGATCTAATAAAAAAAGTCAATTGAATATCTCATGACTTTCTTGCGATTGTACAGCATTGGTTGCCAATTATTAACATAAAAATGATCGCAGGCCTTGGAGGGGATTTTATGTCCTGTATATCTTTTTCAATGTTTTCTCAGGTATTAGAAGCTTTAGAGATTTACGTAAATTTGGCTGGTAGCCTTACGACCTTATGTAATGCCTCGTCTATGTATCACAGACAGCAGCAGCAGGGATGCCGCCATCAAGTTAGCAGCCGTGTGCCGGCAGATCTCTCTCTGGTCTGACCGCAACCGCAGCATGTGTACACACACGAGCGGTAATCCACGTTAGCGAACGCGCCGCAGCCTACGCTATGTGTCGACACTTGCTGGCCAATACGTCGGCTGTTCGACGTCAAATCTGGGCGTTACCCGCCATAGGCTAACATCAAGGGAGAACGCGCCTGGTCGCGTTACTCTGTAGCAGTTACTACTCTAATTTATTTACTTTCCTCGGACCTCGTGTTCAAAGGGATTTGATTCTGACATACAGTTGAGATGCGATGGAAGTATATGAATGATACTTTCCTGAAGTAATGTCAGTAATGTCGCATTTATACTCTCGTAGATGAAACTGGGGTAATTTGGCGCTCCTAACGCATTTTAACTGTAAATTTTATTCTATAATAGCACAGGCTCAAACTTTCGTATAGAATTAGCCGCAAGCGTTTTGTGAAACATCTTAAAACCATATAAATGTTCAGCTACAGGTACTAATAATTATGACATCATGGCATTGGGTCATATTGCCCGACATCCCGGGTAAAAATGACGCAGTAAATGGGATAAATTGGCTCAACGACGGTATAAGATATTAAATTCCACAATTCTTGTGATACAAAATATACGTGTTGAATATTATGTTTATTAAACAAAACACTGAACAACATAGTTTAAAAAAGGAAAATATGGAAAATATCTGTTTGATTACCTATGAAAAATATAGAAAACACATACGGTAGTTTTATTACAAGCCGGCTGGGTTGGCTGAGCGGTTCTAAGCGCTGCAGTCTGGAACCGCGCGACCGCTGCGGTCGCAGGTTCGAATCCTGCCTCCAGCATGGATGTGTGTGATGTCCTTAGGTTAGTTAGGTTTAAGTAGTTCTAAGTTCTAGGTGACTGATGATCTCAGAAGTTAAGTCCCATACTGCTCAGAGCCATCTGAACCTTTTTTTTGTTATTACAATAACACTGACAAAAATGAAGAACACTCGAGTACATGCGTATTCAGCAACTCGTCTCTTGCTTATCTGTAAAACGACTAACGCTTTTTCAGACAGAAGTCATAGTTACAGTTTTCAGGACTGTCCTACCCGCTGCATTCAGAATGACAACAAAAAGGGTAAGAAGTACTCATCGTCATGTTTGCCTAATTCATGACATATTACACACAGATCTTTTTGCCTTTGGTTTGTTGTACTGGTGGCACTCTGCCTAATAGAAGTCCCATTACGAACAGCACTGACGACATTCACTTAATATATGTTACAGTATGTCATTTAGCTACCGAATTCCATCAGTGTGAAACCGAAGTGGCGTTAAATGATGCGTTCGGCCGCTGTGCGTCGAATTACCGCAGCAAACGTGGTTTATATAAAACTATAGGTCCAAACTCGTGCTTTATTTAAGGCAAATAAAACTTACTGTACACAATCTGAGTGTTAATGCTCGGCGATATGCATAAGAAGAAAAATTTGTACTTTAAGATAACAGGTAATGGGCCTATCTCTTAGCAACTAGATGCCGAATATTACCAGAAACAAAGGCAAAACACAGTCTTGCTTCTTCAGCCGGAGACTGGCAAGTAACGGGTCCTGTAAACGCACTCTTGCTTTTTCGACAACAAATGGATCAAATGGCTCTGAGCACAATGCTACTTAACATCTGAGGTCATCAGTCGCCTAGAACTTAGAACTAATTAAACCTAACTAACCTAAGGACACCACACATCCATGCCCGAGGCAGGATTCGAACATGCGACCGTAGCGGTCGCTCGGTTCCAGACTGTAGCGCCTATAACCGCACGGCCACTCCGGCCGGCTTTTGCGCCAACAACTGGGAAATAACGTGTCCTGCCTGCTGTATCCTTATTTGTGTAACTGACACCAGATGGCAGGACCGGTCAGATAAGACAAGCTGTCACCGTTAGAAAGATATTGGGGTGCGTCATTTTACCGGCTGCGCCAAATTCGCCCCACTCTCCCCTACACTACCTGATCAAATATATCCGGACACCACTACCTATTTTGTAACTGGCAAGAGGAGGATACGCCAGCATGAAAGGACGCGGGGAATATTGTAAGTACAGCAGCAGAAAACCAGAATGGGTCGGTCCGAAGAGCTGAGTTACCGAACAAGGATTAGACTTTTATTTATTTGTTTTTTTAACTTGGAAAGATTAAGGCCATGAGGCCCTCTCTTATACCATACCAGTCCTTCTACATGTTTCATAATTACATATATTACGATAAACATGGTACACTACTCTTAGAAAAATAAAAATTATGATAGTACACACCAGAAAAACATGCAATATATATTCGTAGACGGTAAACAATAATTAGATACTATAATCAGGTAGGTTTTTAATTACGAGTGCAAGCAACAATGGGCACTGAGGAAAAGAGAAACGAGGAAGGGGAATATGAATGTGATAACACAATATATAGAACAAAGATGGTGTGACCCATAGATGAAGGACAGAAGGAAATATTGCAACAGGGAGAAGATAGAACCGTTGGCTTTGCTTTTTGACATCTACATCTACATAGGCACTCCGCAAGGTACAATACGGTGCGTGGTGGAGGGTACCCTGTACCACTACTAATCATTTTATTCGCTGTTCCACTCCCAAATAGGGCGACGGAGAAACGATTGTCTATATGCCTCAATGTCAGCCCTAATTTCTCGTATCTTATCTTCATGTCACTTGCGCGAAATGTAATTAAGTTGGGGGGGGGGGGGGGGCAGTAGAATGGTTCCGCAATCAGCTTCACATGCAACTTCTCTAAATTTTCACAAGAGTATCCCTTGGAAAATCTTCGTCTTCTCTCTGTGGATCGTGCATACCGGTAACAAATTTTGCATCTCGCCTCTGAATTGCTTCGATCTTCTCCTTCAGTTCGACCTGGTACGGTTCCCAAACACTCAAGCAGGTCCTTTATGCTGTCTCCTTTACACGTGAAACACTCTTCCCTAAAATTCCCATGATGAACTAAAGTCGACCATTCGTCATCCCTACGACAGTTCTCACATGCTCGTTTCATTTCACATCGCTGTGCAACGTTACGCTCAGATATTTAAACGACTTGACTGTGTCAATCAGGAAATACTGTACCCGAATATCGCAGGTTTATTCCTCCTACTCATCCGTATTTTTCCACATTTAGAGCCAGCTGCCATTCATCGCACAAACTAGAGGGGAAGTTAGACATAGATGTCTGTCAGTTTTGGGGAAACGCTATCAGTATGACAGGCGGACTCCCTTTGAAACTTTTTGTAAAAATGGTAGCGGGACTTCGCGATATGTGAAGAGCGCAGGGCAGCTTGTTCCAGAAGCTGACAGCAACGACAGCTAATGAGTTTGCCAGTGTTATCATAGGACGTCACCTCAGTGACAAATCCGTCAGGAACATTTCAACGCTTCTAAAGCTGCCCAAGTTGACTGTTGGTGATGTGACTGTGATGTGAAAATGAGAAGGAAAGATACTGCTAAACCAAGACCAGACACACCCTAGTGAATGTCTAGCATTTCCGAGAGCGGTTGTAAAAAATCGCATGAAATAAGCGGAAAGAATAGACCCTGAGTTTCAAAGTCCCACCGGCATTTGAAGTAGCCCAATAATTGCCTGTAGGGAGTTAAAAAGAATCAGATGCAACGATCTTGCAGTTCTTCATAAGCCCCACGTTTGTATAGTCAGTGCTAGGCGACTTGTGAAATGGTTTAAAGAAAGACGCCAGTATAAATTGGATGGCTGGAAACGAGTGATTTCGACTAATGTATTACACTATACTCAATGGCAATCTGGCGGAAGGATTTGAGTGTGGCGTATACATGGAGAACGTTCAAAAAATGGTTCAAATGGCTCTGAGCACTATGGGACTCAACTGCTGTGGTCATTAGTCCCCTAGAACTTAGAACTACTTAAACCTAACTAACCTAAGGACATCACACACATCCATGCCCGAGGCAGGATTCGAACCTGCGACCGTAGCAGTCGCACGGTTCCGGACTGCGCGCCTAGAACCGCGAGACCACCGCGGCCGGCTGGAGAACGTTACCGTCCGTCATACTTAGTGCTAACAGTGAACCACAGAGTGGGTAGCGTCACAATATCTGGATGTTTTTCGTGATTAAGGTGACGTACTTTTTTGCGCTTAAACGCAGAAGGCTAAACGATATGAACACATTTTATTGCACTGTGTATTACATACACGAGAGTAACAGTTCGAAGACGATGACAATTTGTATCAGCGCCATGTCGTCAAACGAGGCGCGACAATAAAGTAATGAGACTGATTTTCTTTGCAAGATGTGGCAACCCTGCATGCTTTCGTAGGCACAATATCTTTGACCTATATCTATAAGCTGCTTCTAGTCCAAGCGGCACATCAATGCAACTGCTCAGTCGTGAGTTGTGCTGTAATAAGTTAACATGTGTTTGTGTCTCTCGTCACAGAAATGGAACCGCATAATATTTTGCAAAAGTATGCCATTTCTTTTTGCGTTAAATTGGGTGAAAACGCGATGACAACTTAAGGTAAGCTTCAGAAGGCTTTTGGATAGGGGGTTATGTCATGAGCTCAAGTTTTTTGTTGGCATAAAATGTATAGTGCGGGCATAACGAATGTTGAAGATGAAGACTGCGATGGACGACCATAAACCCCACGGACAGATGTCCAGTTGTCAAGGGTGCGTGAACTCGTATCATCTGATCGAAGATTATCCATGAAAATGATTGCAGAATAACTGAAAAATCAATAGAGAAACGGTACGTCTAATAATAACTGAAGATCTTGGTTGTTGTTGTTGATGTAGTCTTCAGTCCAGAGACTCGTTTGACGCAGCTCTCCGTGCTACTCTGTCCTGCGCAAACTTCTTCATCTCCCAGTACCTACTCAAACCAACATCCTTCTGAATCTGTTTAGTGTATTCATCTCTTGGTCTCCCTCTACGATTTTTACCCTCTGCGCTGCCCTCCTATACTAAATTGGTGATCACTTGATGCCTTGTTCTAGTCAAGTTGTGCCACAAATTTCTCTTCTCCCCAATTCTATTCAATACATCCTCATTAGTTATGTGATCTACCCATCTAATCTTCAGCCTTCTTCTGTAGTATGAGAAAGATCTGTGCAAAAATGGTCCCTAAAAATCTCACACCACAACAGCGAGAAACACGGGAAAATATGGCAGCCGATCTGTTAGAGCACACGGAAAACAATTCAGAATGGTTGAGTCTTGCTTTTTCAGTACGATCCAGAGACAAAACGCCAAAGTTCGCAATGGTGTTCAATGGGATTACTCAGACACAAAAAAAAAGACTCTCATGTCACAGTCAAAAGCGAAATGCATGCTTGTGTGCTTCTTTGATTCGAAGGGAATTGTTCATAAAGAGTGGGTACCTCCTGGACAAATAGTTAACCAATATTACTACAAAGAAATTTTAGAAAGACTTAGTAGAAGAGTTCTTCGTGCCCACGTCATCGTTGCTGATAATTGGATTCTGCATCACGATAATGCGCCATCCCATACTACTCTGTCAGTACAGCAATTTTTAACCTCAAAACAAATTTCAGTACTACCAAAGCCACCTTATTCACGAGATATCGCTCCGTGCCACTTTTTTCTATTTTCAAGAGTCAAAACGGCGATCAAGGGACACCATTTTCAAACAACACAAGCTGTCCAAAAAGCTGTGACGAGGGTCTTGGAGAATATTACAGAAGATGAGTTCCAGAAATTTTACCATCAATGGCAGGAGCGCTGGAAAAGATGTGTGCAATCCGAAGGGAACTACTTTGAAGGAGACAACACCAAACTTGACTTGAACGGTAAGCAACATTTCTTTTCACATCAGTCTCATTACTTTATTGTCACACCTCGTACGTTAAATGTTCGCCGTTGCGAATATGGACAACCATCAGCTGTATAATGAAATGACGACAACGATTATTTGTGCCGGACTGGAACTCGGGGCCCGAATTTCCTCGTTATCCTGAGAGGTCGCCTTACGATTAGGCTATCCGAACGCGACTCATGGCCAGACACGAACCTCCATATGTCATCAGACATACATACACAACCTGCACTCGTACGTTCATTATTTATGATCGTGTATAGGAGAAATATTTTAATTGAAAAGCGCTTGCCAGGGTCGGCGGATGAATTGAGGTACATGTCCGAAGGAACGTTGCATTGTGCTTCTGAACAACACAGGCACTGCAATGTCATATTATGACAAAAGCGTTATCAGTGAGGCAATTGTTTGTGCACCATTACATCCATGAAAGGGACTAACCAGCTGACCTGAACCCGCTCCAGCTTATAGAGTCCAATATCACTACCTTCTGTGTCTTCGTCTCATGAGTAAAATTGGGCTGTTGTCATTCCTCCAGAGACATTCAGACACCTCACAAGAAATGTCCCAAGCAGTCTTTAAGCTCCTGTAAAGGCGAGCAGTGGGCATACCCCACGTTAATATCCACTAATAGATGTCTGGGTACATTTGATCAAAGACTACACATTGCTACAGAGTATTACCAGACTTTTTTTTTTTTTTTTTTGAGTCATCAGTCTTCTGACTGGTTCGATGTGGCCCGCCACGAATTTCTTTCCTGTGCAAACCTCTTCATCTCAGAGTAGCGCTTGAAACCTCCGTCCTCAATTATCTGCTGGATGTATTCCAATCTCTGTCTTGCTCTACAGTTTTTGCCCTCTACAGTTCCCTCTACTACCATGGAAGACAGTCCCTGATATCTTAACAGATGTCCTATTATCCTGTCCCCTCTCCTTGTCAGTGTTTTCCATATATTTCTTTCCTCACCGATTTTCCGCAGAACAGCCTCATTCCTTACCTTATCAGTCCACCTGACTGTCAATAGTCTGTAACACAACAACATTTCAGATGCTTCGATTCTCTTCTGTTCTGATTTTCTCACAATTCATGTTTTACTACCATACAATGCTGGGCTCCAAACGTACAATCTGACAAATTTCTGCCTCACATTAAGGCCTAAGTTTGATACTAGTTGACTTCTATTGGCCGGAAACGCCCTTCTTGTAGTGCTAGCCTGCTTTTGATGTCCTCCTTGCTCCGTCCTTCATTGGTTATTTTGCTGTATACGTAGCAGAATTCCTAAACTTCATGTACTTCGTGACCATTAATCCTTATGTTACGTTTCACGCTGTTCTTATTTCTAATACTTCTCATTACTTTTGTCTTTCTTCGATTTACTCTCAACTCATATTCTGTACCCATTAAACCGTCCAATTTCATTAAGTAGATCCTGTAATTCATCACTTACGATAGTATTGTCATCAGCAAAACCTATCATTCATATCCTTTCACCAATAATTTTAGTTCCACTCCTGAACCTTCCTTGTGATTCCATCATTGCTTCTTCAAAGTACAGATTGAACAGTAGGGACGAAAGGCTACATCTCCGTTTTACAGCCTTTTTAATCCGAGCGTTCCGTTCTTGGTTGTCCACTCTTATTATTCCCTGTTGGTTCTTGTACATACTGCATATAACTCGTTTCACCCTATACCTTACAACTACTTTTCTCAGAATTTCGAACATCTTGCACCATTTTACGTTGTCGAACGCTTTTTCCAGGTCGACATGTCCTATTAACGTGTATTGATTTTTCTTTACTCTTGCTTCCATTATCAACCACAACGTCAGAATTGTCCCGCTGATGCCTTTAACTTCCTTTAAGCCAAGCTTATCGTCATCTAACACATAATAAACTTTCTTTTCTATTGTTCTGTATGCTACTTCTGTCAGCAACTTGGACGCATGAGCTGTTAAGCTGACTGTACGGTAATTCTCGCAATTGTCAACTGTTGTAGTCTTCGGAACTGTTTGTATGATATTTTTCTGAAAGTCAGACGGTAACCAGACTGATACATTCTACACACCAAGGTGAATAGTCGTTTTGTTGCCACTTCCTCTAATGATTTCAGAAATTCTGCCTTATTTGATCTTAAGTCCTTCAAAGATCTCTTAAATTATTATTCTAATACTGGATCACCTACCTCTTCTAAGTCGAAACCTGTTTCATCATCTACCACGCCAGACAAATCTTCTCATTCATAGAGGCCTTCAATGTACTCTTGTAAGTAGGCTGTTTAGGTTTTCTTATTGGTAACGCCGCTTACCGCTCTGTATGAAAATCACTGGCTGTGCCGTGTGCAGTCTGTGGCTGGTTGGCATTGTTGTAATACTCACCATTGTAGTGTTGGGCAGCGGCAGCTGGATGCTAACAGCGCGTAGCGTTGCGTAGTTGGAGGTGAGCCACCAGCAGTGGTGGACGTGGGTAGAGAGATGGCGGAGTTTTGAAATTTGTAAGAATTGGTGTCATAAAGTGATATATATATTCTGACTACTAAGGTAAATACATTGTTTGTTCTCCATTAAAATCTTTCATTTGCTAACTATACCTATCAGTAGTTAGTCCTTCCCTAGTTTGAATCTTTTTCTTAGCTGGCAGTAGTGGCGCTCGCGGTATAGCAGTAGCTTGAGTAACGAAGATTTTTGTGAGGTAAGTGATTTGTGAAACGTATAGGTTAATGTTAGTCAGGGCTATTCTTTTGTAGGGATTTTTGAAAGTCAGATTGCGTTGCGCTGAAATTATTCTGTGCCAGTTTAAGCACAGTCTTGTATAAATTTTTCTAAGGTGACGTTTCACTCTTTCCAACTATCCGCTCTCTCCTCTGCATTTAACAATGGAATTCCGCTTGCACTCTGTATGTTACCGCCTTTGTCTTTAATTTCAACGAAGGTTAATTTGATTTTCCTATATGCTGAGTCAGTCCTTCCGACTATCATTTCTTTTCCGATTTCTTCACATTTTTCCTGCAGCCATTTCGGCTTAGCTTCCCTACACTTCCTGTTTATTACATTCTATAGCGACTTGTATTTCTGTATGTCTGAATGACCGAGAACATTTTTGTACTTCCTTCTTTCATCGTTCAGCCGAAGTAATTCTCCTGTTACCCATGATGTCTTCGCACTTACCTTCTTTGTTGCTATGTTTTTTTCCAGCTTCTGTAATTGCTGTTTTTAGAGATGTCCATTCCTCTTCAACGGTACTGCCTAATGAGCTATTCCTTATTGCTGTATCTATAGCCTTAGAGAACTTGATACGTATCCCGTCATTCTTCAAAGCTTCCGTAACCCACTACTTTGCATATAGATTCTTCGTGACTAATCTCTTAAACTTCAGCCCACTCTTCATCAATGTTATGTTGTGATCTGAGTATATATCTGCTCCTGGACACGTCCTACTATCCAGTAACTGATTTCGGATTCTCTGTCTGACCATGACGTAATCTAAGTGAAATCTTCTCGTATCACCCGGCTTTTTCCAAGTATACCTCCTTCTCTTGTGATTCTTTAACCGAGTATTCGCTATTGCTAGCTGAAAATTATTACAGAACTCAATTAATCTTTCTTCTCTCTCATTCGTTTTCCCAAACTCATATTCACCTGTAACCTTTTCTTCTACTCCTCCCTCTACAATCGCATTCCAGTCTCCCAGGACATAGATTGTCATGTCCCTTTGCGTATTGTATTACAATTTCAAGATCCTCTTATACACTCTCTCTCTCTCTTCATTTTCAGCTTGCGACGTCGACATGTCGAGATGTATACCTGAACCCTTGTGTGACGTTGTTCGTTTGCTGTCAATTCTGATAAAAATAGTCATTGACCTGTTTACTGTAACACACCCTCTGCCTTACCTTCCTATTCATGACGAATCCTACTCCCATTACACGATTTTATGCTGCTGTTGTTATTGCCCTATACTCATCTGACCAGAAATCCTTGTCTTTTTTCGATTTCACTTCACTGACCCCCACTACATCGGGATTGAGCCTTTGCTGTTACCTTTTCAGGTTTTCTAGCTTCCCCACTACGTTGAAGCTTCTGACATTCCACGCACCGATTCGTAGAACGTTATCCTCACGTTAATTATTCAATCTTTTTCTCATGGTTATCTGATTAATGAAGTGTAACTATAATATTATGCGAAATTTGAAAGGCCAAAAGGCTATACTGTAGGATTTTGTTTTGATTTCATATGTTTTCCTCTTAGTAATGGACAACGATTACGGATAATGGTATTCCTTGTGATAATTGCAGTTTAAACTGAAAACGACGATACAGACGGTCACGCGAGGCAAGAGGTTCATGCGATTCTTGGCATCTGAAATGTGTGACACCTGACCTAACATCCTCTGATGCAGACAGAAGTTCACTTATGTCACAGGCGATTCTTGACATCTGACGTCTGGCACCTGGAATTATAATGACACCAAGCGAATAGAAGACTATAGGGGGACCCTTGGTTGAACCAACTAACGACAGAGTGTGACTAACGGAGGAAGGAGGGCTCTTCCCGTACCGCGGCAGTGTGTCTCTCAGGGCGGCCGCTAGGGGCGCGCTATCAGCTGGCCCCAGACGCCCTCGCCGCGCGTCCCGTCTGATGAATGGATCGCCCGAAAACTGACGCGTTCGCACCGCTCCTGCGCCATTTTTCACTTTTTTCCGCTACGCGAAGCCGAAACACGGCCGGCAGCAACCTGGTGAAGTGAAAGCGTTCTTCCTGGTGACACAGTTCTTTGAGTATAGGTTTTGCTGCTTTTTGCTTTTCTATTGCTGCTCAAAGTTCGTGAATAAAAATGACGGAGATCAGGCTGTCTCGAAATGTATGATACGGCAGGGGATCGGAAGGGGGGGGGGGGGTGGAGGGTTGTAGGGTTGGAGCAGAAGAGAAGACGGGGCAACCAAAAGGATCTAAATAAAGCGGTCACGGATGGCACAAACATCATCGCTGTTTCAATCTGTTCAGCCTACAGCTGGAACGGTTTACCTGCTAGTGTACTACGTTCTTCATCTTTTTTTGTGTCCGTTGTTGATGTTAATTCGTGAAGTGACCAACGTTTTTAATACATTTGACGTTATTTTAGAGCGATCATTGTCACAGGCTACGTACGGCCTGTGAATAAAAATACGTGAAGGAATGGTGGTGCTTTAAAATATCAGCCCCCTTTTTGTTCCCGTCATTCAGGGTCTTTTCTCAAGATACAGAAGACAGAAGCAGTATGTTGGTTGACACCTATAGGAACGTACGACCTGCGAATATTAAAAGTGAACCACGCCATGATTCTGAGCACTTCTCTTGCAGCGTTCACTACTGGAATTGGCTCACCATTTACGTCACGCTGTCTTGCTTACTAAGTGAATTTCTAACTAAACGTGCTACTCTTCTTTGAATCTTTTCTATTTCCTCTTTCGATCTTGAGTGGTATGGATCTCAGACCGACGAGTAAGCTACCTCCTTTGTGACTGCATTATACTTCCTGAGGACTCGTACAATGAATTTGTCTGGCATTTGCCCTACTTATGATATTTCACTTTAAATCGCTGCGTACGCATGCTCTCTGATATTTTGTGGACGTAGATACTTCAAGTATTGTTCTTCAGTAATATATTCATAAAGAATGGGTCTTCCTGCCTGTTTCTCGGCAATACTTTCACTTTTGTTTATATTGAGGGTCAACTACCAGTTCCCACAACAAACATCGATCATCTGAAGGTATTTCTGAGTTACTGTGCAAGTTTCTAGCTTTGCCTCTTTTCCATATGGAACGGCATCATCTACGAAAAGCCTCAGGGAGCTTTCGACGTTGACCACTAGGTCATTTATATACACAGAGTGGTCAGAAACAGCGTTGTAAGGGTGATGCAGGGCTAGGGGTACTAAAAAATGTTACGAAACAAATAGATGCACCGTTTATGAATTAATTAGTGTTATAGTTAATTAGTTACTCAATGAGGCTGCTGCCCGCGCAAAGTCAAGCTGCCTGCCACAGACGGTATTGCCAAACGTCTCTTTGATTTTCTAAAATCGAGAAAGAGAACGATATCAAAATAGTATGTTGGACGGGTTAAGGATCAAATCCGAATGAAAGTCTGAGCAGTCTAGTGCGCTATAATATACTTTATGAGAACTACTGACATTAAATGTATCTGGCAGACCGTTTGAATTTTCGTGCGCTACGACATAGTTGCCTAACTTCAATCCTAGTTAACTCGGAAAGAGCGCAGTGCATAGAATTTTTTCAGTTACTGATACTGCTCAGCACAACCTACCCTGCAACGTCCTTGTAAGCTTTTGAGACTCTGACACACCAGGTATTCTGATAAGACATTTGCAGAAATGGGGTGGCTTGCGTACATCAACGATACCGTACGTTAGGTGAAAGCACAAAGTAGGGGTACCTGTGGAGAGCCTAGAGTAAAATGTGGTTCCTGAGGTGGGGCAGCAGTCTTTTCAATAGACTCTGGGACAAAATTTTTAATTATTGAGTGATCTGGCCTGTAACATCAGACAACGCAGCTTTTCTGTGCTGGTACTGCGAACGGCTGAAAGCAAGGAGAAGCTACGGCCTTTACTTTTTCCGAGGACGCTCAGGTTTACTGTATCGTTAAATAATAGTGATATGTAAAAGGTAAATTACTCCCTCATTGGAATCTGAGAGCGGGAACTACTCAGGACGTCGACTTCACAAGGAATACCAAAATAGGTGTTCTATGAGTCGGAGGGGGGAATGTAGGATTCCTTAATCAGGTAAGTAGGTTAGAAAATTTAAGAGGGCAGTGGACAAGTTGCAGTTAGGTACAGTGGGAATTAGTGAAGTTAGGTCGCAAGATGAACAGGACCTTTGGTAACTTGAGTATAGGATTATAGCTACAAAATCAAATAAAACAGGAGTAGATCTAATAATGAACAAGGAAATATGAATGCGAGTGATCAGCTATCAACAGTGAAGTAAACGCATCAATGTAGCCAAGATAAACACGAAGCCAACACTCACCACAGTAGTACAGCTCTGAACGTGCAGCCATGTACAAAATTTTACAAGTTTATAAGCCAACCACCTCCTCAAATGATGAAGAGACTGAAATAATGTATGATGAGAAAATAGAAATAATTCAGATAGTTAAGAGAGACACAGTTTTGCGATAGGGGAGTGGAATTCGATAGTAGATAACGGCACAGAAGAAAAAAATCGAAGGAGAATATGAACATGGGGAAAGTAATGGAAGAGGAAGCCGCCTAGGAAAATTCTGGACAGTGCACGATTTAATCATCGCTAACACTTAATTTAAGAATCACAATAATAGGTTGCATACTTGGAAGAGAGCTAGAGACACAGGAACCTTTCATATTCATTATAAATCGCAAGACAGAGATTTCGGAAACAGATTTTAAACTATAAGACACTGGGCTCTCACTATAATTTATTGGTTACGTACTTTAGATTATGACTGCAGAATCTGCAAAAAGGTAGGAAAATAATAGATGGGTACGTTGAAACAGAGGTTGCAGAGAGTTTCAAAGGAAGCATAGGCAATGATTGCTTCGAACAGCGGCAAGGAATACAGTAGAAGATTCGTGGGTAGCTTTGAGAAATGAAATAGTGAAGGCCACAGAGAATCAAATATATAAAAAGACAAGGTCTGGTAGAAGTACTTAGAAGCCACTACAGGTGACACTGAATTGGGAAAATATAAAAACGTCTCAAATAACACAGAGGAAAGGGAACACATGCTTCTAAACATTGAAATCGACAGAAGGTGCAAGATGACTAAGCAAGATTAGCTATACAACATATGGAAGTCTATAGAAAAATACGTAAAAAGGCGAAAGACGGTTACCGGCAATAGCAAATTAAGAAGACCTTGGCAGAGGTACAGCTACGTAAATATTGACATCTCAGGTGGAAAAATAATACCAACAAAGAAGGGGAAGGCTGAAAGGAGGAAGGACTATAGAAGGAAAATGAAGGCGATTTTATAGAAAGGGAAGAAGAAGCAAATGAAGATGAGATGGAAGACATGATACTGCGAGAAGAATGTGACGGAGCACTGAAAGACCTATGTCGAAATAAAGACCCTGGAAGAGATGATATATTTTCAGAAATACTGACATACTTGGTAGAGCCAACCATGAAAAATCTATTGTACATAATTTGCAAGGTGTAGTAGACATAGGAATAAATCCCAGACTTCAAGAAGAACGTAATAATTCCAATTCCAAGGGTAATATGTGCTAACTGCTGTGAATATTACCGAACTATCAGTTCAACAAGTCATGCTTATAAAATATTGACTCGCATAATTTACAGAAGAATGGAAAAACAGCAGGACGCGACTTCGGAGAACGTCTGGAGAAATGTGGGAACACTCGAGGTAACTGCTACCAAGTCTCATCTTAAAAGGCGGGCTGAAGCAAGACAAAACTGCATCTATTGTATTTGCATATTTAGATGACTGGTCACTACCGTCTTAAGTTTTGAAGGTAACAGGGATAATGGGAGCAGAAGATAATATATAGGTTGTAGCGAAGTGGACTGCAGCTATAAAAGTCGAAGGACATGAAACGGGAGCAGTAGTTGAGAAGGGAGTGAGACAGAGTTGTAACTTGCCCCGACGTTATTCAGTCTGTACAATTTCTTATGATGTAATATAAACTGTAGTGTTGAAATGTCTTTTTTGAATGTATTTCACTGGAGTGTAGCCTCTTAGGGAATTGAAGCGTGGACACTAAGCAGTTTAGGCATATGAGATCAGAAGCTTTGAAATTGCAGTGCTGTAGAAGAGTGCTGAGGATTAGATGGGTAGATCAAATAACAGCTGAGGAGGTTCTGAAACGATCTGTAGATAAATGAAATTTAGGGCACACTTGAGTAAAAGGGGAGATCGGCTGATGGAACGCACTCTTAGGCATCAAGGAATGGTCAATTTAGTAATGGGGAGAAGTGTAAGGACCAAAAATTGTAGGCAGAGACTCAGGGATGAATACCGTAATTAGTTCCAAATCGATGTCATATAAATAATGGTTAAAAATACTGACACGAATTATACATACAAGAATGGAAAACTTCTAGTTGCTGAGCCCTGGAAAGATCACTGAATTGAGCAGTGATGTAGGAAGAGGCGAGGCAACGTTGAACCTTCGACTCCTCTTAGAAGATAGCTACATTTATAGCATTTCTCGTCGTAGAAAATACGTATGATAATGTTCCTTCAGATTATGAAGGTAACGCAGGTGAAATACAGGGTACTTAAAAGTTGTACAGAAACCAGATAAAAGTTATAAGGATCGAGGAGTTTGACAGGGAAGCACTGGTTGAGAAGGGTGTACACACGAATGCAGGCTGTTTCCAGTGATATTTACGCTCTACGTTCAGCAAGCGACAAATAAATAAATAAATAAATAAATAAAATTTAAAAAAATTGAGGAATAATTGAAGATGGAATTAAAGGTCACGGAGAAGATACAAATACTTTGAGGTTCGGCGCTGCCATTGTAATTCTTTTACAGACAGCGATGTAACTGGAAGAGACATTTAATCAGATGGACGGTCTCCTCGAAGGAGGATATAAGATGAACGTCAATATAAGCCATCCACCGCGACTAGTAACTGCCGCGCGGGATTAGCCGAATGGTCTTAGGCGCTGCAGTCATGGACTGTGCGGGTGGTCCCGGTGGAGGTTCGAGTCCTCCCTCGGGCATGGGTGTGTGGATTTGTCCTTAGGATAATTTAGGTTAAGTAGTGTGTAAGCTTAGTGACTGATGAACTTAGCAGTTAAGTCCCATTAGATTTCACACACATTTGAACATTTTTGACTAATAACTTGAGTTAAAGGTGGAATCGGCTGACATGAGACATTCTGAAAGATCAAGAAATCACCTGTTGAGTACTGGAGGGAGTTTGCGGAGTAAAAACGTACAGGGAGACTACAAGATAAACACAGTAAGCAGATACAAAAGAACGTAAGTTGCAGTAGTTATTTGGAGATGAAGTGACTTGAATAGGATCATGGCGCAGAGAGTTGCATCAAAACGAGTCTTCAGGCTGCACAACACAACAACAACGGAAGTGTATCTGCAGACAAAATGAAAGCTAATGTTAATGCCAGAGTTTAAGGATGCTTTGAAAAACTTGTATTGCGACGAAAAATGCTCAGTATTTTTAGACAGAAATCGTCTGAACATACTGAAGTGCCAAATTATTTCTCGCTACAATCGGGTCTGCGGTTCGCTTCTATAAGTTACACCGTCCTGTTTATTTCCAAAACGAAACAAGTTTTACGGTAATTGAGATCTTTGGTACAGAAAAGTGTAAAATGAGTATGTAAACAAATGATTTTATGTGGAACGCTTGCTTCATATCAAATTGTTTGCTGGCCACACTGCTTACACATTTTAAGATAAACCTTCGACTGTTTTTTTTTATCATGGGTTTGCTGCAGCTCTCCACAAATTTCTCTACTGTCCCAACCTTTTCAACTCAGAGTAGCACTTGCAACCTACGTCCTCAATTATTTGCTTGACGTATTCCAATCTCTGTCTTCCTCTACAGTTTTTGCCCTCTACAGCTCCCTCTAGTACCATGGAAGTCATTCCCTGATGTCTTAGCAGATGTCCTATCATCCTGTCCCTTCTCGTTATCAGTGTTTTCCACATATTCCTTTCCTCTCCGATTCTGCGTAGAACCTCCTCATTCCTTACCTTATCAGTCCACCTAATTTTCAACATTCGTCTATAGCACCACATCTCATATGCTTCGATCCTCTTCTGTTCCGTTTTTCCCACAGTCAATGTTTCACATCCATACAATGCTACGCTCCAAACCAACATTAGCAGAAATTTCTTCCTCATATTAAGGCTTATGTTTTATACTAGTAGAATTCTCTTTACCAGGATTGCACTTCGTGCCAGTGCTAGTCTGTTTTCGATGTCCTCCTTGCTCCGTAGGTCATTGGTTATTTTGCTGCCTAGGTAGCAGAATTCCTTAACTTCATCTACACCTGTTGTTAAGTATCTCGCTGTTCTCATTTCTGCCATTTCTCATTACTTTGTCTTCGATATACTTTCAGTTCATATTCTGTATTTATTAGCCTGTTCTTTCCAATCAGCAGATCATGCAATTCTTCTTCACTTCCATTCGGAATAGCGATGTCATCAGCGAATCATATCATTGATATTATTTCACTATTAATTTTGATTCCACTTCTGAACCTTTCTTTTATTTCTATCACTGATTCTTCGATGTACAGTTTGAACATTAGGGACGAAAGGTTACATCCCTTTCTTACAGCCTTACTAAAGCGAGCACTTCGTTCTTGGCCTGCCCTCTTATTATTCCCTACCGAGATGCAATAATGATATGAAACTGAATAGTCAAAGAGGACAATCGTAAGCAGGACAGGTTGTTTACTTTTCTGACAATGGCAGAGTGCTATAAAAAAGGGACGCTCTGCTGGAATAATGTTCAAATATGCATGAACCACACCAAATACGTGTTACAGAGGTTACTGAATGTAAACAAAGGAAGCACGAAAAGTAAAGGGAGAGATGCTAAAGCCTGTACTAGAAGACGTATAAATTATCAAATATAGTCTTGTTGCTAAGATTATAGAGTAGGAAATTCCGACGAGAACTTAGGTGTAGAGGTTTTGGATGATAACTCAACTAATATAATGCAGATGGGTAGTGTGTACTGACACGAGCGGTCCGGCTGTACAATGTCTATACTGTAGTAGACTGCGGTCTTTGTTTGTAGGTTGTAATACTAACGTCGACCAGACCTAAGCAAATGGAGTTGCACCCAGCACTTGTGGACATGACTTTTGTATATGCGAAAACAAACGGAAGTAGCACAGAAGTGGAAACTTATCATTGGACCATATACTAACTTAGAAGGGATCTGTCTCACGCCATGTCTCCAAGACTGTTCCAATGATTAAGTGAAACAAGACAATTGAGACCAGAGTAGAACGACCGAGGTCTACGCGAAATACCGACTCAGAAGACGAAGCGCTTCCTCGAGCGGCAGGTGCACCTGCAGTCAGCAATCAATCATTTGCACATGAAATTAAATGTTTTTCAGAGTTCTGTATGGCGACTATGGTAGGAAATAGCGTGCATTCTAACGCGCTACTTCCCGAGCGGGAAGGCGTGCCGGTCGCCCGCACGAATCCGCCCGGCGTATTGGTGTCGAGGTCCGGTGAGCCGGCCAGCCTGTGGATGGCTTTTAAGGCGGTTTTTCATCTGCCTCGGCGAATCCGGGCTGGTTCCCCTTATTCCGTCTCAGTCACATCATGTCTTGCGATTGCTGCGCAATCACTGTCTCCACGTACACATACATAATAATTACTGTACCATGCAAACATTTGGGGTTATCTTCATTTATATCTGTTTTCGGTCTTTCCTTTAGTTGCTCTAAATTCGTGGAGGTAATTACCGTCTATGGAACTAAATGAATGTAGTTTCTTTCTTCCCATACGCATTTCGCTACTTTCATTTGGGAATATAATATGCTGCTATATTGCATTTTGTCATGTTTTTCTCTGGATTTTTAGGTTAGAAGCAACTTTCGCAGCACAAGTTCCATATTGTGAATGTATCGTTCGGTGTTACTTACGTTTTCCAGCGCCAGAAATCGGCCAGCTGGAGTATCAACATTAACAAATACATCTCCAGGACCACATACATGTGTTAACAGCGCTGCAAAACGTAAGACCGAACAATACATTCACAATGCGGAACTTGTGCTAGAAAAGTTGCTTCTAACCTAAACAGCAAGAGGAAATCACGAACAAATGTGATATATGTATCACATAATACATTTATTGTATGTATAAAAAGAAACATGTATTTCAGGCCACCGATGATGCTTCCCGAATAGAAGCGAAAGGCGTATGGCATGAAACAAACCGCCTTTGTTCAGTTGCACAGACGATACATACTTCCACGAACTTATGGCTACACTCGACCGGTACGGGACGTTCCCCATGGGTGGGTGGGTGGGGGGGGGGGCACTGGGGGTGAACCGCACAATATTCCTTGTTTTGGTGTATGCGGCGGAGGTGAGTAGACTGCTGCTGTAACATGTTGTGGGGTTGTGTACCACTGAGGGCTACGGCGGGGAGTAAGTAATCACTGGGGTAGGTAGTATTACTAATAAAGAGAATGAGACCACCCTAACCAACAATACACAACTACCCAATGTATTTAACAACCATTTCTTAAGTGTAGGAGAAAATATTGGTGAGAATAGCTCAAAAGAAAAAGCCAGGCAGTAGATGGAAGAGTCAGTTTTATAAAAAAAATGTCAGATTAAGTTTCAATTAACAACCTGTTGTGAAATAAGTAAAATTATTAAATCATTAAAAAATAAATGTTCTGCTAGAGTAGATGACATCTGTAATAAGAAATTAAAACAATGTGGAGCAATTATAGCTGATGCTGTGAGTCACATACGTAATGCATCACTAACTCGTGGTATTTTCCCAGACAGGTTAAAATATGCCATTTTCAGGCCTTTCTATAAAAACCGGGACACCAAAGATGTCAATCATTATCGGTCAGTATCCTTGCTTCCAGCATTTTCAATGATCTTCGAGAAAATATTGTACTCAAGATTGGTTAGCTATCTCAACAGTAATGGGATACTTAGTAAATCACAGTTCGGATTTCAGAAATGCTGTTACACTGAGACAGCAATATATAATTTCACTGTCCACATAGTACAGTCCTCAAATAGTAAAATGTTACCAACAGGAATTTTCTGTGACTTGTGCAAAGTATTTGATTGTGTGAAACATGGCATTATGTTACAGAAATTACAATTCTATGGTATAAATGGAATAACATATGTGTGGTTTGCGTCATACCTATAGATGAGGGAACAAAAAGTTTCTTTATATGGGTCAAGTGATTTAAATAAGTCTGCCACTTCATTCAACTCAGATGAAAGTACATAAGGTGTTCCACAGGATTCAATCATGGGTCGTCTTCTGTTCTTGATGTATGTGATCGACCTCTCTTCTTATCTGAAACAAGAAGCTGAATTGACACTGTTTGCTGATGATACAAGGATCATTATTAATCCAGTAAAAAAAAATCACTCCGTATTCAGGCCACGAATGGCCTACCGGGACCATCCGACCGCCGTGTCATCCTCAGTGGAGGACGTGGATAGGAGGGACATGTGGTCAACACACCGCTCTCACGATCGTTATAATTGTATTCTTGACCGAGGCCGCTGCTAATCGGTCGAGGAGCTCCTCAATTGGCATCACGAGGCTGACTGCACCCCGAAAAGTGGCAACAGCTCATGGTGGCCTGGATGGTCACCCATCCAAGTGCTGAGCACGCCCGACAGAACTTATCTTCGGTGATCTAACGGGAACCGGTGAACATGATACAAATAAGGTCTTTGGAAAGTCATTAACTTTTTTTCTGCCAATGGGCTTGCTTTAAACTCTGAAAAAACACAGTACATCTAATTTTCTGCTGCAAAAAGTACAGTCCCTTCAATAAATATAACACATCAATGGAAGTCAGTAGACACGGTAGAGCATACTAAATCTTTGGGTGTAAATATAAATGAGAACCTTAATTGGGAAATGTGTGTTTTGGATCTTCTAAAGCGATTAGGTTCAGCATCTTTTGCAATTAGAATAATTACCAATTTTGAGGATATTGAAATTAGTAAGGTAACATACATACCATACTTTCACTCTCTGATGTCACACAGAATAATATTTTGGGCCAACTCAACACTTAGACAAAAAGTGTTCACTGCTCAAAATAAAGTGATTAGAATAATGTATGTGATTCACAGTTACACACCTTGTAGTCATCTATTTAATAGTTTGGGAATTCTTACAATAGCCTCACAGTACATTTACACACTAATGAAATTTGTTCTCAACAACATGGAACAGTTTAAAAACAACAATGACCTTCATGGTAATAATACCAAAAAAGAAAGAAAGACTTACACTATCCTTTACTCAGCCTATCTTTGGCACAGGAAATGGTAAAATATGCTGCTATAGAATTTTTTGACTAATTACCAGCTGAAACAAACTGTCAGACAGACAGCAGTAATAGCTTTAAAAATAAAATGAATTCGTATCTCCTTGACAAATACTTATACACCATAGATGAATCCTGGTATAGGAATAAATAAATCTGTGGATTTTTAACGGCTACTGTACCGTGCGATGGATCAACGGAACACCCAAACAACTGACTAATTAACTAACTAGTTAACAAAGGGTAAACCAAAGAGAGACAAAAGTAATGGTGTCTAGCAGGAATGAGATTAGCAATAAACTTTGAAGCTGAGTTCCATGGAGACAAGTACAGATATAAAGGGCAGTAGGAATTCGATAAAGAAATGAAGTAGTATCTAACACTGGCGTCAGTGTGATCAGGAAACTGTTGGAAATGATCGTCTGGTGGTAGTAAGTTTCTATGGGACCAAACTGCTGAGGTCATAGGTCCCTAGAATTACACACTACTTAAATTAACTTACGCTAAGGACAACAAACACACCAATGCCAGAGGGAGGACTCGAACCTCCGACGCGATCGTCTGTAATTCATCATATACTGAAGCGAATCATGGATTGTGAAATAATTAGAGAAGAGAGTAGAGGTGTCTCAGATCTGCTGTGTCCGAAGGATACTAAAATTAAAATGCATTGATAAGTTTGGAAAATGCGGACCGGAAGAATTGAGAGGACAATAGGATATAAACTCAGTGAATCGCTTCAGTGATACTTAAGGGGTGCTTAGAGGCTGAAAATTATGCAGCATGCCAAGATTTGGCATACATGCAATAAATAATCTGAGCAGAAGTGAGTGCTACTGGAATATAAAATGCTGGTACATGATAATAAGTCTTAGCGGCTTGTTCTAAACCAGAAGACTCGTAACATATTTTAGGTTCTAGATTTTGAATGGTTTCACGCCTCTCGTGTCAAATTCTCTCCTGTGCCAACCTCATGATCTCTGAGTACACCTACGTGGCTACTCATCAAATCACACTTAAATGCCTGGCACAGGGTTCATCCGACCAACTTCACAATAATTCTCTATTATTCCACTCTGGAACAGCGTTCGGAAATAAAGAACATCTACATCTTTCTGTGTAAGCGCTGATTCCCCTTTTTTATTATGAAGACCGTTTCTACCTACGTGGGTTGGCGTTAATAAAATACTTTAGCACTCGGAGGAGAAAATGATTGAACTTTCCGGGAGGAGACCTCGCAGCAACAAGAAACGCCCTTGTTTTAATGATTCAAACCCCAAATCCCGTATAATGACCGTGACACTATCTCCCCTATTTCACGTTATTACAAAACGTGCTGCCCTTTTTTGAACTTTCTCTACGCACTGCGTTAATCCTTTTTAGTGAGGATCCCACAACACGCAGCAGCACTCCAAAAGAGGACGGACAAGCGTAGTGTAGGCAGTCTCTTTAGTAGATTTGTTGCATCTTCTAAGTGTTCTGTCGATAAAACGGAGTCGTTGGTTTGCCTTCCCCGCAAAATTTTTTATGTGTTATTTCCAGTTTAGGTTGTTCGTAATTATATTACCTAGGCCTCTAGTTGAATATCCAGCCTTTAGATTTGATTGATTTGTCATGGAACCGAAGTTCAACGGACTGCTTTTAGCACTTATGTGGAGGACCTCACACTTTTCTTTATTTAGCATCAATCGTCAATTTTCGCACCATAGAGATATCTTGTCTAAATCGTTTACAGCATGTTTTAATCTTCTGTTGACTTCAGCAGACGATAAATGACACCATCAACTGCAAACAACGTCAGGTGACTGCTCAGATTGTCTCCCAAATCGTTTATATAGCTATGGAAGAACAGAGAGGCTACAAAATTACATTGAGGAACGCCCGAAATCACCTCCGTTTTACTTGATGACTTTCCATCAGATACTACAAACTCTACCTCTCTGATAGGAAATCAGGAATCCGGTCACATATCTGAGGCGATATTCCATAAGCAGGCAATTTGATTACAAACCGCTTGGGTTGCACTGTGTCACAAACTATCTCGATATCTAGAAATACGGAATCAATGTGAAATCCTTTGTCGATAGCACTCAACGCTTCGCGTGAGTAAAGAGCTACTTATGTTCTCTAAATCTGTGCTCACTATGGGTCAATTGACCGTTCTTATCGAGGCAGTTCATAATGTTCGAAGACAGTATGTATTCCAAAATCCTGCTGCTTATCAACATTAACGACATGGGTCTGTAATTTAATGGATTACTCCTACTGTCATTCTTGAATATTGGTGTGACATGTGTAACTTTCATGTCTTTGTGTACGGATATTTTGTCTAGGGATCGGTTGTATATGATTGTTATGATGGTGCTATTGCATCAGAATGCTCTGAAAGGAACGTAATTGGCATACCGTCTGGACCGGAATGCTTGTTTCTACCTGTGTTGTGTCACTATTCAGAGGCTATCCACTTTTAAGTTACTCTCGTTGGCACCTGCTTTTGATTCGAATTCTGCAACATTTATTTCGACTTCTTGCACTCATCCTCACCAACTGTTTGTTCTATATATTGGAATCACTGCCTTCCCCAACTGTTTTTGCTTTCCACTGCTTCCTCAAGTATCATGTAAGTTATTCCTTAATGTCTTAACACATGCCCTATGGTCCTAATTCTTCTGTTCGGCGTTGTTTTACGCGTCCACCTCTCCGATTCCGTGGAGTACTTACCATATTCTCATGTTATCAGTATAGTTTACTATCGGCATCCTTCTGCCTTACTTATTTCAAACGATTCGAATCACTTTTCCCAACATCCCCACAAATGGTTCAAATGGCTCTGAGAACTATGGGACTTAACATCTATGGTCTTCAGTCCTCTAGAACTTAGAACTACTTAAACCTAACTAACCTAAGGACATCGCACAACACCCAGTCCTCACGAGGCAGAGAATATCCCTGACCCCACCGGGAATCGAACCCGGAAACCCGGGCGCGGGAAGCGAGAACGCTACCGCACGACCACGAGCTGCGGACAACAACATCCCCACAGTTGACGATATATTTCCATTCGATGCTCTGTTCCAAATACATATCTCAGACCTTTCTTCCACAGTTTAAGACCAATGTATGATCTTTGTAGCTTTCCCTTGGCGTGGAATGACCTCTTTTGCTACGCTAGTCTGTTTTCTTATCCTCCTTGCTCTCTTATCCTCCTTGCTTGCATGATATTTTGTTTATAATGTAGCAGAATTACTTCATTTCATGTACTTTTCGGAACCCAATTTTTATGCTACGTTTATCGCTAACTTGATTTATGCCTCCCCTCACTACTTTCTTCTTTGTTCTGTCTACTATTACGCCGTATTGTGTGCTCTTCAGACTATTCATTTCACACAGTAGGTCCTGTTATTCTCCTCCATTTCACCTAGGATAGCAGTGTCAACAGTAAAACTTATTATTGGTATTCTTTCACCCTTATATTTAATACCACTTCTGGACCTTCCTTTTATTTCCGTGATTACTGCTCCGGTGTACAGATTGAAAATACACTGCAGCGCCAAAGAAACTGGTATAGACATGCATATTCAAATACAGAGGTACATAAACAGGCAGAAGACGCGCTGCGCAGTCAACGCCTTTGTAAGACAACAAGTGCCTAGCGCAGTGGTTAGATCGGTTACTGATGCTACAACGGCAGGTTATCAAGAATTATGTGAGTCGGAACGTGGCGTTGTAGTCGGCACACGAGCGATGGGACACAACATCTCCGAGGTAGCGACGAAACGGAGATTTTCCAGTACGGCCATTTCAAGAGTGTGCCATGAATCTCAGAAATTCGGTAAAACATAAATGTCTGGCATCGCTGCCACGTGAAAAAGATTCTGCAATAACGGGACCAACGACGACTGAAGACAATGGTTCAACGTGACATAAATGCAGCCCTTCCGCAAATTGCTGAAAATTTCCACTCTGTGCCATCAGCAAGTGTCAGTGTGCGAACCTTTCAACGAAATATCATCGATAAGGGCTTTCGGAGCCGAAGCCCCTCTTGTGTACTCTTGACGACTGCAAGATACAAAGTTTTACGCCTCGCCTGGACGCGTCAACACCAACTTTGGACTGTTGATGCCGGGAAACATATTGCCTCATCGGGCAAGTCTCGTTTCAGATTGTACTGTTTGGACGTATACGGATAGGGAGACAACCTCACGAATCAATGGGCCCTGCATGTCAGCAGGGGGCTGTTCAAGCTGGTGAAGGCTCTGTAACGGTGTGGGACTTGTGCAGTTCGAGTGACAAGGATCGTGTACATACGACTCTCACGCGTGACAAATACGTGAGCATTCTGTCTGACGGCCTGCATCCATTCATGTCCACTGCGCTTCCAGACGACCTAGGGCAGTTCCAGTAGGGCAATGGGACACCCAACATGTCCAGAACTGCTACAGAGTGTCTCGAGGGACACTTTTCTGCCCACTGGCAACCAAAACCCCCAGACATGAACATTATTGAGCATATGGGGATGGCTACCAACGTGCTGTTCAGAAGAGATCTCTACCCCGTCGTACTCTTACGGATTTATTGGCAGCCGTGCGTGATTCATGGCGTCAGTTAGCTGCAGCACTAGTCCCGGCATTAGTGAGCCCATGCCACGTCGTGTTATGGCACTTTAACATGCTCTCTGGGTCCTACACGGTATTAGGAAGATGTACCAGTTACTTGGCTCTTCAGCGAGTATAGTGGCATAAGCAGAAATTGAATATAATGTGTCTGTTACAATCAAAACTAATAATCTATTCACACCTCGTAAAATAACTAGTTCCACATCATTTAATTGAAAACAATCATTCAGATGATCAACTGATCATAAAACAACTATCTAACGGAACACTGCATTATTCCGAGCAAGCGTTCTTAGTTTTCCATCCAATTTTTTTTTTGTATATGTAATAATTCCAAATTTCTCGATATCTGACACCCATTTTCCTGGGAATTTCAGATGTCTTGCATAATTTCAAGTCGTCGATCGCCTTGTTTAGGTCGGAAAATCCTACGAGCGTTTCTTGATTTTTCTTACTACTTTCTTGCTTTACCAAGTGCAACATCAGATCTCCGTCTCTGGTGCGTTTACCTTTGCTAAGGGGCTCATAATCTAATATATTAGTTTCTTTTCGATTTTTCTGCGTATTATTATTGTCAGCAAGTTGCATCCATGAGCTGTTAAGCAGAGTGTGCCACAGTTCCCACACTTGTCTACTCTTAGTACCTTTGCGATTTTGTGAATGGTACCATTGGCGGTGAATAAACAATACTAGGCTTCTTTTCTTCTCAGTCAATTTCGGTAGAAAAAAATACGGTACTTAAACAGTTTTTGATGTAGCATGCAACAGTCATATACTAATTTTTAAATGAGCACACTGCCTATTGTTGTTTATTTCATTACGGCCCAGGTTTTGGCCTATTATTTCATTTTTAAGTCCTGCAATATGTGTTTTAATGACAAAAACCCGATCAATTGAAAATGGCATAAAAACCCGAAACCTGGGTCGTCAATAAATAACAACAATACAGCTAATATTTTTCTTACATTATGACCAATTTTCAGCTTCATGTCCTGTAGTGTTTGTTAAAGACATAAACTCAATCACTTGAAAATGGCATAAAAGGCTGAAGCCTGTGTCATAATTAAATAAACAACAATGGAGTGAAATGGCGGTGTGTTGACTTAAAAATTAAAAAAAATACGCTTTCGATATTCTCGTCTCAGCCCTTATAGTTTCACGAAGTTCTGATAGTTGGTGACACTATATACGTAACACCAAAGATGAGAGTTCCAAGCAGAGAGCTGTCGTTGAGTTTCTTTCCGCGGAAAACTAGAGCATCTCAGCATTCATAAGCGCTTGCAGAATCTTTAAGGAGGCCTAGAAGTGAAAAAAAGCATGGTGAGTCGTTGGGCGTGGCTTTAGTAATCATTGGAAAAAGGTCGTGCAAAGATGTACGATCCTCAGAGTGTCTGCCGTAATTCCTGCAGACTGTAGAAGTGACTTCAGCGTGTTCGTCGCCACAGAAATGCAAACGAACTTCTCCTTCTCCCTGTTAACGCAAGGCCTCACAGAAGTCTGCGGCACCCGAGAGGAGCTTACGAAACATCATTGGACTGTTCTTTTTCATCCACGCTACAGTACGGATTTCGCATCTTCGTACACCTAATAAAGAATGCACTACGCGGTAATCAGTACGGGGGTGACGTAGAGATTGTTGATACAGCCACTCGCTGCAGACATACGGGTCCTTTCAGTAACATGACGTAAGGGCGTCGCATTGAACGGGGACAACACTGAAAATTAGGATTTTGCTGTCGAAACAGTGGAAAATAATATGGTGTATTGAAATCAGGAGCCGGCCGCTGTGGCCGAGCGGTACTAGGCTCTACGGTCTGGAACGGCGTGACCGCTACGGTCGCAGGTTCGAATCCTGCCTCGGGCATGGTTGTGTGTGATGTCCTTAGGTTAGTCAGGTTTAAGTAGTTCTAAGTTCTAGGGGACTGATGACTTCAGAGGTTAAGACGCATAGTGCTCAGAGCAATATGAACCATTTGAAATCATGAATAAACAAAGCTGTTCCAGAAAAATGTTGTTTTACTCACTGAACGCACCTCGTATTTTATGGAAAGTGTGCTGGTATGTATTCGAGATTCAAAGGTGCTTCAAACCAACTTTAATACTATTACCTTACAGAACATCATAACCAGTTCACACAGAGTACGTGAAAGAACTTGCCCTCCTTCTAACAGCCGAGTACCCCAAGTCTCTAGAGGAACGGAAGGTTCCAAATGATTGGAAAAGAGCACAGGTAGTCCCAGTCTTCAGGAAGGGTCGTTGAGCACATGCGCAAAACAATAGGCCTATATCTCTGACATCGATCTACTGTAAAATTTTAAAACATGTTTTATACTCGCGTATCATGCCATTTCCGGAAACCCAGAATCTACTCTGTAAGAATCAACAAACAGCGATAGTGTGAGACCCAACTCGCTTTATTTGTTCGTGAGACCCAGTAAATATTAGATACAGGCTTCCAGGTAGGTGCCATTTTCCTTGACTTCCGGAAGGCGTTCGATACAGTAACGGCCTTCGGCTGTGTGGCTGGACTGAAGAGTTTTTAGCAAACAGAACACAGCATGTTGTTCTCAATGGAGAGACGTCTACAGACGTTAAAGTAACTGCTGGCATGTGACAGGGGAGTGTTATGGGACCAGTGCTTCTCACAATACATATAAATGACCTAGTAGATAGTGTTGGAAGTTCCATGCGGCTTTTCGCGGATGATGCTGAAGTATACAGAGACGTTGCAGCATTAGAAAATTGCAGCGAAATGATGGAAGATCTGCAGCGGATAGGCACTTGGTGCAGGGAGTGGCAACTGACCCTTAACATAGACAAATGTATAGCGAGTACATAGAAAGAAGGATCCTTTATGGTATGATTATATGATAGCGGAACAAACACTGGTAGCAGTTACTTCTGTAAAATATGTGGGAGTATGCGCGCGGAATGATTTGAAGTGGAATGATCATATAAAATTAGTTGTTGGTAATGCGAGTGCCAGGTTGAGATTCATTGGGAGAATCCTTAGAAAATGTAGTCCATCAACAAAGGAGGTGGCTTACAAAACACTCGTTCGACCTATACTTGAGTATTGCTCATCAGTGTGGATCCGTACCAGGTCGGGTTGACAGAGGAGATAGAGAAGATCCAAAGGCGCGTTTCGTCACAGGGTTATTTGTTAAGCGTGACAGCGTTAAGGAGATGTTTAGCAAACTCAAGTGGCAGACTCTGCAAGAGAATCGCTCTGTATCGCGGTGCAGCTTGTTGTCCAGGTTTCGAGAGGGTGCGTTTCGGGATAAGGTATCGAATATATTGCTTCCCCCTACTTATACCTACCGAGGAGATCACGAATGTAAAATTAGAGAGATTCGAGTGCGCACTTTCCGGCAGTCGTTCTTCCCGCGAACCATACGCGGCTGGAATAGGAAAGGGTGGTAATGGCAGTGGTACGTTAAGTGCCCTCCGCCACACACCGTTGGGTAGCTTGCGGAGTATAAATGTAGATGTAGATTTAGATGTAGAGACAGTACTGTAAAATAGCAGAAAAGCGTTTACTGGCGAGTGTATCAGTGTAGGTTTACAAGCAGTGCCACCCCTACAACACCGGTTTATTTGTGGCGTTGCCGGTGCGGCAACAAGTGCAGTTTGCGCTCGAGGCTTATTATCTGCTCGTGCCAGTAGCTGCTTCCTCCTGAAAGCACAGACGAGGAACAGGTGGAGGTCGAATCGTGATCGCGTGCGGGCCAGAAGTGAAGGCGGTGTTTGTTTCCTCTCACCCGCCTCCCCTCATGCCTACCGCTCTACGAGGCACCTTGCCACCTCGCTTCCAATACTCAGGGCCGAGTCGTGCTGTATCGGAAGCACTCAGCAGATCCCTGCCTCCCCACCACTGCGTTACTGCGAAAATTTCGCCCGTATTTCCAGCGAAAGCACAGGCCCGCGCGCCGTATCGGTATTCAATTTACATCGGCGCCGGTGCGCTCCGCAGATCGGCAGCGCGGCACAGCAAAATGCTCTTCTCTCCCTCTGCTGGCGCCGGAGCACGCAAGACCGTAGCGGATGGCGATGTGGCCCCTTGCGGTGTAGCAATTGTTTCTCCATTGTCATCGCGGCAACGGGGGAATGAGACAGTATGGGGCGGACGGCGAGAAGAGGAATGTCAACAGGCGGCTTTTCCCCAGCGCGGAGGAACGGCGTCTTGGAGTTCGGTCGAGGAGAGAAGGGGCTCAGTGGCAGGGTCGACAGTCGATCGAGGCGATCGCTCGAGCGGCTCACAGCGGCTGGCGGTCTCGCCGGAGAGAATTTCCTGGCGGCGGCGTGAAATATCCGCGCCCTTTCCGCACTCGGTGGAACGCAGGGCAGCGCAGGCCCAGAACCGGGCCCGCAGTGTGTGGCATAAATAACGCGCGACTGTCGAGTAGCGGGGCCCAGTGCTCCAGGGCGGCGCCTGGAATGTATTACGGTAATATCCGCAGCCGCGGCCTCCCGCCTGAATGCATACGCGACGACGTAGAGCGAGAGCCGGCCCGCCGAGAAATGGCGGGCGAGGTGTAGCGAAAACTCGCGGCGATGCAGCACGTGCGTAGCCGGGACCATCGCTCTGCGACCTCGTGAGTAAAACGCTGCGCGGATAAGCCATCAGCAGTGATATGGTGGTCCCCGTGAACTTACAGAGAACGGCCTACTTTGTGGAGACCGCAGGGGAGAGACCTCTTCGGATGGTCAGTGGTGTCAGTTTAGAAGGATTCTGTGATTACTTGGCACTGGTAGGGTGAAAGGTGGATGTTTAGTCGCGCGGAGTGGCCGTGCTGTTTGAGGCACCATGTCAAGGATCTCACAGTTCGAGTCCTCCCTCGGGCATGGGTGTGCGTTTTGTTCTTAGCATAAGTTACTATAAATGGTGTGTAAGTCTAAGGACCGATGACCGTAGCAGTTTGGTCCCTTAGGAGATCACACACATTTTGGGGGTTTCGCACTGAATAGCAGACAACGAAAGATAGAAAAAGGGGAAAGAAGTACAGGGTATTTATAAATTACTTATGCAAAGGTAACCTTTACACTGACGGGACGAAAGTCAAGGGACACCTGCTATTATCATGCAGGACCTCGTCTCTCCCAGCTTAGTGCAGCAGCTCAATGTGGCGTGAACTCAACAAGACATTGGAAGTCCTCTGCAGATGTATTAAGTCATGCTGTCCCTATAGCCATCCATAACTGAGAAGGAATAGGACGTTGTGGTCGAATTGACCTCTCGATTACCTCTCATAAACCTCAGATGCGACCGACCGAGGTGGCGCAGTGGTTACACACTGGACTCACATTCGGGAGGGTGACGGTTCAATCCCGCGTCCGGCCATCCTGATTTAGGTTTACCGTGATTTCCCTAAATCACTCCAGGCAAATGCCGGGATGGTTCCTTTGAAAGGGCACGGCCGACTTCCTTCCCCGTCCTTCTTTAATCCGGTGAGACCAATGACCTCGCTTCTGGTCTCCTTCCCCAAAGAACCCTACCCTTAGATGTGATTCATGAAGCGCGGTTTGGGTGGCCAAGTCATTCACTCAAACCATCCCGAATGTTCTTCTAACCAATGGCCAACCATTGGGGTCTGGTGACATGACATCGTGTTAGGAAACATGAAGTCCACGAATGGCTGCATATGTTCTTCAAGTAGGCGAAAATAAATATTTATAGTCGATGATAGGTTCATTTGACCAGAGGACCAAGTGAATATCCTTTAAACACAGCAGACAGCACTATGGAGCCACCTCTGGCTTTCATAGTGCCTTGTTGACAACTCCAGTCCATGCCTTTCTGATTCTGTGCCAGACTCGTAGCCTATCATCAGATCTTCAAAGTGAAATCGGATCTCATCTGATCAGGTCCCTGTTTTCCAGTTGTCGCGGATCGAACCGAGGCCCGGGGAGGCGGTGCAGGCAAAGGCACTCTCGTCGATCGTCTGTTGCCATTGTCCTCATAGTCCTCTAACGTCACATATTGCTGCATTGTCATTACGTGTAATTTCGTCGTACGTCCGACACTGCTTTTTTGCGGTTATTTCACTTAGTGTTGTTTGTCTGTTAGCACTGCCAATTCTTCGCGAACGTCGCAGCCCTCAGCCGTTAACTGAAGGCCGTCGGTCATTGCGTTGTCCATGGTGGAGGTCTTGCTGAAATTTGGTTTTTCGGCACTCTCTAGTCACTGAGGATCACGAAATATTGAATATTCTATGCACCTAGCTCCTACTACCATTTCGCGGTCGAAGCTTGTTAAATCCCGTCTTGCAACCGTAATCACGTCGGAAACCTTTTCACACGAATCACCTGAGTACAAATGACAGATTCGGCACTGCATTTCCCTTTTACACCCTGTGTACGCGATACTACCGCTATCAGTATACGTGCATATCGCTATCCCATGGCTTTGGTCACCTCAGCGTAATTTGCTGCCGACTTTTTTAACATTCTGTTCTCCGGCTTTAACGTCATTGTACTCAAATGTAACTCTCGCTCTTAACTTAACCTGTGCTAGTAAAATGTCTTCGACAGAGACCGATCGCTTTTTAAAGAATACTTTTTAATAGGATCTTACACTGTCATGCCATTTCTATAGTCATAAGATAAAAAAGGTGATTGTGCCATAGCTGTCTGACCAAGATAAGGTTTCTCTTTTGTCAGCTGGCTTTCAAAAAAACATTTTACCGACTCGCACAGTTTTTTTTTTTTTTTTTTTTTTTTTTTTGAATCCCATTGAACGAACTATTTATTGTAAACACTTGTGGTGCATGCTGCAATGCCCTTTATTACAATGCTACTCGCATGCATGTGGTGATATGTTTCCTCTTCACACAGCCCAGAGAAATATCTCATAATATTTGTCACGTCTGCGTAACTAGGGAAATGGTAACCAGTCTAAAGGAATGATACAGCACCGAATAAGTATATTTTCAAGTTTTCTCCCGACCTAGCCCTGCTAGAGCTCGACGTTACCGTTAGGTAGCATGAGTTATTCGAACAGTCATCATGGAGTCGTATAAGGGTGACTTTTGTTTATGGTGTCATGAATCCAATTGCACTACTACAGTTCTGGACTAAATATCGTAAGACGCCTTCTCAATGATATTACTCGGTACAAACATTCGCTGAAACTGGCAGTGTTTCACAGGGTCAGGATCGGCCAGCAGATTCTGACACAGCAGTTGAAGAAAGAAGGCAATCATACACTCGAGGTCCAGGGAGATCAACGAGACGTGCCTGTGTAGAATTGAATATGCCTAGCTTTTCAGTGTGGAAGGTATTACGGAAACGACATTCCTGGAAAACCTTACAAACTGGACCTATTGTAAGCCTTAAGGGAGAGTGACAAAGAGAAAGGAGCTGAGTTTTATGCAGGGACGTTTAACAAAATGCAGAATGAAGATTATCTTCCTAATAGAACTGTGTTCGGCGACGAAGCCATCTTCTATACCTGCGGCTAATACAATTGGTATAATACACTCCTGGAAATTGAAATAAGAACACCGTGAATTTATTGTCCCAGGAAGGGGAAACTTTATTGACACATTCCTGGGGTCAGATGCATCACATGATCACACTGACAGAACCACAGGCACATAGACACAGGCAACAGAGCATGCACAATGTCGGCACTAGTACAGTGTATATCCACCTTTCGCAGCAATGCAGGCTGCTATTCTCCCATGGAGACGATCGTAGAGATGCTGGATGTAGTCCTGTGGAACGGCTTGTCATGCCATTTCCACCTGGCGCCTCAGTTGGACCAGCGTTCGTGCTGGACGTGCAGACCGCGGGAGACGACGCTTCATCCAGTCCCAAACATGCTCAATGTGGGACAGATCCGGAGATCTTGCTGGGCAGGGTAGTTGACTTACACCTTCTAGAGCACGTTGGGTGGCACGGGATACATGCGGACGTGCATTGTCCTGTTGGAACAGCAAGTTCCCTTGCCGGTATAGGAATGGTAGAACGATGGGTTCGATGACGGTTTGGATGTACCGTGCACTATTCAGTGTCCCCTCGACGATCACCAGAGCTGTACGGCCAGTGTAGGAGATCGCTCCCCACACCATGATGCCGGGTGTTGGCCCTGTGTGCCTCGGTCGTATGCAGTCCTGATTGTGGCGCTCACCTGCACGGCGCCAAACACGCATACGACCATCATTGGCACCAAGGCAGAAGTGACTCTCATCGCTGAAGACGACACATCTCCATTCGTCCCTTCATTCACGTGTGTCGCGACACCACTGGAGGCGGTCTGCACGATGTTGGGGCGTGAGCGGAAGACGGTTTAACGGTGTGCGGGACCGTAGCCCAGCTTCATGGAGACGGCATGCTACCAGTGTTAAAGACTGCGATGGAGCTCCGTATGCCACGGCAAACTGGCTGACACTGACGGTGGCGGTGCACAAATGCTGCGTAGCTAGGGCCATTCGACGGCCAACACCGCGGTTCCTAGTGTGTCCGCTGTGCCGTGCGTGTGATCATTGCTTGTACAGCCCTTTCGCAGTGTCCGGAGCAAGTATGGTGGGTCTGACACACCGGTTGTCAATGTGTTCTTTTTTCCATTTCCAGGAGTGTATTCGTATAAGAGATGAGCAGAAACCGTGTCACCTAATGGAACGTGTATGGGACTCTATGAAGGTAAATGTTTATTGTGCTGTAAAGTGTAATAACATTTACGAAACTTTGTATATAAAACTTGAAGATTTACTCCTTTCAGTGCTCTATCAAACATTTCTCTAAGTTATTTACATTTTACACTTTTATGCATTATATCTGTACAAATAATTTAGACACACCATGGGTAATAAAAGCTACGTGGATAGCTTTGAGAAATAAAACAGTGACAGCGGCACAGGATAAAATACGTAAAAGGGAAAGCCTAATAGCAATCACAGACGATATATTAATATAAAAATATATAGAAACATAAAAATTCATCAAGTCTTTGAGAGAGCCAAACACTACAGAACTATTCCGCCTGGTGTGCAAGCTATGTGCAAGCTACAGGAAATTGGCCCAATACTTTCAGGAATGAGAAAGAATGTAATAATTCTTATTCCAAAGAAACAAGGTGCTGACATGTGTGAATATGTGGTAACATAATACCGACTTGCATAATTTACTGAAGAATGGAAAAACAGGCAGAGTGGGAATTCGCAGAACGTCAACATGAGATGTGTTCGATCGTCATAACTTCGAACAATTCGTCACCAACACTTTTCCTATGGTCTCCTAAAAAAAAAATATGCAGAAACTCATACAAAATTATAGTTGTCAACATAGGAGTTTATCAGGTTCAGTATTACTAAAAAAATGTCACCCACACACGATTATAACACTACACTGTATTTAAGCCAGAAGGAGAGTACATGAGATATACACACTTACGTCAGGACAGCTAGACGACAAAATAACCTTAATATGATGAGAATAACTGAAGTAAGTTTTCTCGCTTTTTTTTTACAAAAGGTTACATAGAGTGAAGTCGTTTCTGTAATCTTGGATCGTTTGGAAGCCTCTGGCCATTTCGTATCATTTGGTTTCAAAGTATGAATTATTTCACACACGGAATGTAACGTAAATTCACATTTGTTGCAGCTTTAACGTATTCTTATCGGTATGCAATAATTTTGAGATTTATAGTGTCACATGATTTCATGACGGTTGCATAAATATATCTTAAGTTTAACATATGTAACGTTATATTACTTTACCAAATTGGAACCACGATAACGTAGATGTTTTGAACAGCCTAGCGTTCCCAGCAGACAGTGTCACGTCGTAACCACATTGATGTCTAAATCTGGAAGTTCGGTCGTCCACCAAGTACAATACGCAACACTGAAACTACTTTTAATACGGACACTAACGTACAGAGGCAACAGATCTGCCTCTCCTGGACGTCGAGTGCTGTTATTTATAGAGACACCGAATATTCCAGAACTTGCAAACATTGCGAAGTTAAGAACTATTGAGAACACTATACAAATGTAAAGAAACTGCTGGTGAGCAGGCCGCGGTGGTCTCGCGGTTCTAGGCGCGCAGTCCGGAACCGTGCGACTGCTACGGTCGCAGGTTCGAATCCTGCCTCGGGCATGGATGTGTGTTATGTCCTTAGGTTAGTTAGGTTCAAGTAGTTCTAAGTTTTAAGGGACTAATGGCCACAGCAGTTGAGTCCCATAGTGCTCAGAGCCATTTGAACCATTTGAACTGCTGGTGATCCGATTTGAAATAGTGACTTGCAGTACCCCAGCCAGTCAGTATTACAAATAGCAAGCAGCGAGGCTTGCGGCAATGCGATTTGTTTACTGAGGTACTGCGATGTCATAGGTGGCTGTCTTGCTTATGTAAATAATAGTGCCCTCGCGGTGCCAATCAATGATATTTTCATGCAGAGCTAATAGGTGCTTTGGCCACGCATTGACCTCTGGTGCCATACCGCAAGTGTTTACAAAGCGCTGCATAAACAGAAACCCCTTCCATCTCCTATGATGCGAACGGGTGAGAAAATATTTTCGCTTCCAGAGCAGAATAGCAAATGTTATGAGTGGAAATGGATTCTGTGTCAGTGTCGATGGTTCCTTTCGAATCGCAAAAATATTTTGTCTTCCCCCTCACTCCCCACAGACATGCACTGTTTTGGAGTAGCCGCTTCGTTGGAATGTTCGTTCTCCCCCATATTGTTCTCATTTTACACACTTTTTAGCTGCGAAAAATGCATCTGCAATCAAATTCCTAAATCTTATTCTTCATTTTCCTTTGTGATATGTGATGCTCATCGGAAAATGCTTTGGACGCTTCCTTGAAAAAAAAAAAAAAAAAAAAAAGAAAGTAGCCATGTTCATGTCAACACAGAATAATTTCGGGGGGGAACCTAACGACTTGCAGGAAAAATGTTTTTCCCTATTCGGTGATGACTTTCGTGTGCTGCATTAAAGTTTATCGTTGCTGTTACTTTATGTTATAGGATACTGTGAATCATTAAGCGAGCACGATTAAGAAAAATGAAATTGTAAAATTAATTACACGTGTAAAATTACCACTTCAACTTAAGGTCTAAGACGATTCGACATCTGAGTCTTATTTCTATTCTATCATGGACAGTCAAATGAAAATGAAATAGATGGAAAAAAGTAAGCAAACTGTTTATTCAAAAATGTTCAAATGTTTGTGAAATCTTATTGGACTTAACTGCTAAGGTCATCAGTCCATAAGCTTACAAACTACTTAACTTAAATTATCCTAAGGACAAACACACACACCCATGCCCGAGGGAGGACTCGAACCTCCGCCGGGACCAGCCGTACAGTCCATGACTGCAGCGCCCTAGATCGCTTGGCTAATCCCGCGCGCCTAAAAACTGTTTATTATTTCAGAAGTAATCGCCTAACTGTTAACGCATGTAACCCACTATGAGGCAAGACGTTCAGTGCATTCATCAATGTTGCTTACAGAACTATGATTGTACCTCATCATCCGAAGGAAATCGAAGGCACGAATGTCTTTCTTCAGGGCTCTAAAATATAGAAATCGCACAGTGATAGATTATTACTGTATGGGCGATGTATATGGGGTTCACAGCGACACCTTCGCTGTGTACTCTCGAAACTAATGGCATGCCAGCTCCGGGAAGGTCATGATGACCTTATCCTTTGACTTAAACGGCCCGCTACTTATTGGCTTTCTGGAACATGGCGCTACAAGTAACACACAGCGGTACGTGGAACTTAGAAAAAATTGGAACGGTTCGTCAACTCCACATTCGCAGGAATATTGACGGATTTCATCTTTCTTATGCAACGCAACCTCTGTCCACATGTTGCCCAGGTTGTTTCAACTACTCTGGCAGAAGTTTCGCTGGGAATCCCTTACACATCGTCCATATAGTTCCGAGCTTTGGATTTCCATATTTTCGGAGCCCTGAAGAAGACGTTCCTACTCTCGCTTTGCTTCGTACGAAGAAGAGCACGTAGGCAGCCGCCGGTGTTCTTCCATAAAGTCATTGACCGTCATGTCTCAATGTGTGTTAAATGTTGCAACAGCTATGGCGATTACTTTTGAAATAACAAACAGTTTACTTACTTTTTTTTCACTTACCCCACAATCATTAGAGTACTTCCTACAGGATCAAACAGGTTTTCAAAAATGGTTCAAATGGCTCTGAGCACTATGGGACTTAACATCTGACGTCATCAGTCCCCTAGAACTTAGAACTACTTAAACCTAACTAACCTAAGGACATCACACACATCCATGTCCGAGGCAGGATTCGAACCTACGACCACAGCGGTCGCGCAGTTCTAGACTGAAGCGCCTGCAACAGCATGGCCACACCTGCCGGCTCAAACAAGTTTTTTTGTAGCCCATATGTATCCCGTCCAAGTAGGCCTTTGTGTAGAAAAGAAACAGTGAAGGAAGTAAAAGGTGATTTTGGAGAACGTATGAAACTGGAAGAGGAATACGTGTTAAAGATGACAGACGACACAGCATTGTTGACAGTAGACTTAGAACACGTGTTGAAAGTAATGTACTAGCATGTAATTGACAGTAGACTCAGAGCATGTGTTGAAAGTAATGTATTAGCATGTAATGTGGCTTAAGGATAAACTAAGTGAAGACGAAGGCGACGAAGAGGAATAGAAGGGAGAATTACAACTTGAACGTCCAAATAGCGAACGAAACAGTACTTAAGGAAGTGATAGTTCTTCGAGTCCAGGAAGCAATATTACACAGAATGATCGATGCAAGAAATATGCCTATAACTGATTGGTACAGTCGAAAAAAGCTTTGTTCAGTAACCAACCTCGCCTGTGAGAGTTCTCCCTTTTGAATTTTACATACACTTATAACCTGGATGCCATCTGGTGGCGTTCTAGGAACGCTACGCGGTAACGGATGTATGAAAGCGGAGCATACTCGTACAGGGGAGACCCTAACGACGACAAGGGCTTCAAATGGGGAATTCCAGTGAGATAAGCGACTTAGGAAAAGGACAAATTATTAGTACCCAAAGCTTGTCAAAGAGTATCTCGATACCGGCGAATGTGGTAGAATGTTCACGTGCAACTTTCGTGAGCAACTACTCATACAGGTAGAAGGACGGTGAAACTGTCGCTAAGCGCTAAATGGTTGGGAGTCCACCACTCTTCACTGAACATCGGGTTCTGAGGCTTTCCTGCTCTGTGAAGTGGGATAGGTGGTGATCTGTGGCATCTCTGCCAAAGGAACACAATTCTGGTGCACGCACAAGTGTTGCAGAACATACCACCCATCGTACATTGTAGAACATGGAGCTACACAGCACAACACTCCTATGTCCACAGATTGACCGAATGACATTGTCAGTTAGCATTGCAGTGTGCACGGGCCCATCGAGATTAGACAATCGATCAATGAGAATGTGTGAATCACATTTTTGCTACAGTAATGTCGATGTTCATCTCCACAAACGCCGTCAGCGAGGTGAACGGCGACTGGAAACGCAAAGCGCGCCAAGGGCGCTGGCTGGTGGGCGCAGTATTTTGCTACGGGAGATATTCTCCTGCGCTTGCATTGTACCTGTGATAGTAACTGAAGACACGCTGACAGCTGCGAATTACCTGCATCCGTTCATGCCTGATGTCTTTCCCGACTGCGTTGCCATCTTTCAGCAGCATAATTGTCCGTATCACGGAGCCAGAACCCTGTGGTTTGAAAAGCATTATAATGATCTCACGTTGATGTCCCGGCGAGAAAATTCGCCTGATGCAAATCCTATGGACCACATAGCTGCACAAACCTGCAAACAAACTGTCAGATCCCTGATACGCAGAATAAGTGCCGTATTTCGTTCCAAAGACGGACAAACGCTATTAAGCAGGTGGTCGTTACGGCTCATCAGCGTTTATTATTGTTTATGAATTTGTTCCGTAGTCGAACTTCTAAAGAAGACGACTTACAACAGATCCCGTACGCCGGAGGAAGATAAAAACCATCTGTATTTTTAACGTATCTGTAATTAATAGCTATCGATATGATAGTACAAAAGATCTAGATATGTTACAAATTGCCAGGCGATTTATATAAATTTAGCTTATTGGTCTCCAACTATCGGTGGTCTGGTGGTTCTATTTATACGTTCCACACCTTTGTAATCCACACCGATAATAATATATTCGGATAAGTCACTATTTAATTGATCTTGATTCTTTGATCGATACCACATTCGTCTTTTTCTACGGTTAGATAACTTAAGTAAATCATAAACTCACTAGAGACGCTAATACTCGCTCCTTCTAGTTAGTTGGCTCTGGGCACTATGGGACTTAACATATATAGTCATCAGTCCCTTAGAACTTAGAACTACTTAAACCTAACTAACCTAAGGACATCACACAACACCCAGTCATCACGAGGCAGAGAAGATCCCTGACGCCGCCGGGAATCGAACCCGGGAACCCGGGCGCGGGCCTTCAGGTTAAGTTGGTGTGTGTGTGTGTGTGTGTGTGTGTGTGTGTGTGTGTGTGTGTGTGTGTGTAATTAAAACCAACTCAATTTATTAACATAATTCTTCGTCTCAACACTGTTCCTAACTCCTAATGCTACCAGTCCAAATCTTTACCATCCAAAATGGTTCAAATGGCTCTGAGCGCTATGGGACTTAACATCTGAGGTCATCAGTCCCCTAGAACTTAGAACTACTTAGACATAACTAACCTAAGGACATCACACACATCCATGCCCGAGGCAGGATTCGAACCTGCGACCGTAGCGGTCGCGCGGCTTCAGACTGAAGCGCCTAGAACCGCTCGGCCACATCGGCCGGCTTTTACCATCCAACCAACAGTTCTAGCTCGTGCCTACTCGAGTGTCTCCTATTTAGTTAATGGAAAAATGGCGGTGGGACTCGATAACGCTGTCGCCGCTTTAAAATGTTGCGTAACATATCGAAGGTTCCATAATGTGAGACTCACCAGTCAGCGCCTGATAACCATATAGTACTAGTACACCACATGTACTCGTGTAGTAGACAAAATATTCTTACACTTGACTTCCGAGATTGATGTAGAATACAGAAATAAGTCCTTAAGTGACAACACTACATATTAGTAGGACAGATAAAACACGGAATTTGATGCATCATCTAGAGCTCACTGCTTTGGGTTCTCAGGTGCGGTATTCGTATTTTACAGGAAAGAAGTCTTACAAGCAAGGACAATATGTATGAAATTAATTAGTAGACTGATTGCAGAGATTAGTTCCTTTATCAATTTTTAGAATATTTCGTTAAAGTGGTCTTATACAATGTATCATTGACCTAAAATTGAGACTTTACGTCACTGATTTTTACATATGATGTGAAGGCAGGTTTAAAGTCGTTTACAGGCATTGGTAATGGCAGCAAAACCTTGAAACGGGCCTGTTTATAGGATTTTATAAAGATTAAAACTGTTTGGTTGACTGTCTTATGTACAAAATACATTTCTAAATGAGAACTGCTGAAATTAATAGGTGAGGCAAGAAGACACTTACTGGCATGCGCTGCAGAGTCCATGAGTACTTGGCAATTAAAAGAGCAGGAGACGGGTGGGCAAAGACCAGAGTATGTGAAAAAATAATAGGAGAGATGCAAACATCAGCAGAAGCTAGTCTTTTGATTTTCAGAGCTTCCCTCAGAGCTAACAATCGTGTTATAGCTCTTTCGTCGCAAATATGTAATAAGGATCAATGGCATATTTTCACATAGGTCGGTACGTTTACTCATACGTAAAAATGGGGGAGGACAGGCCTATGAGAAGTTTCGATAGTGAAATGGTAACCGTACCATATTTACTGGGCCAAAGTTATTTGGCAGCCTAGGGAAAGTCACTGGGCATTGTACAGTGACGGTTGCAAGTTTTGTAGATTCGAGCGCGCGTGCATATTTGATAGTCGCTTGTCGCTGCAGTGGAGAGGTTACGGTGGTACTCAGAAATTTTTCCACGAGGCAGTACATTTCAATACGTACCATTTCTGCCATGTTTCGTGGGTTTGGATATGTACTGTTCCCCAAGAATTAGAGATCGACAAAAAGCATATAAAACGTACTTATCTCATAAGATTAATAGTTAGCAAATTAGTACCACTACGATTGAGTACATTAGTACCCAAATAGTACGTATATTTCAATAGTATATGGAAAGTACGATTTTTTATATTATTGATGTAAAAATGGATTCTAATTTTTAATAGTCATCTTAAATTACATTCCCGTTTGTTTAAATCTAGGATATCCTACAAAGCATGAAATACCACTAGAAAGTATTCATAAAAGTTACGCATTCATGCTCCAGAAGGTGAAGTCTAGACTGATAATTAAAAATTTGATATAGAAAAGAAAAGGATCGAGTAGTCCCTGCTGGATATCAACAAGAATACAAAATGGTTCAAATGGCTCTGAGCACTATGGGACTCAACTGCTGAGGTCATAAGTCCCCTAGAACTACTTAAACCTAACTAATCTAATGACATCACACACATCCATGCCCGAGGCAGCATTCGAACCTACGACCGTAGCAGTCGCGCGGTTTCGGACTGAAGCTCCTAGAACCGCTCGGCCACCGCAGCCGGTATAAAAATAAAATTATATCTTTCGAAATGGAGAACCAGCGGATGCACATTAAAAAAGGCTTATTACACACTGATGTCTTTTGTAACACACCGTTTGTTTGCCGTTCTCCACATCTGGTGACATTGGTAGATTTATTGCACTACCTTCATCACTTCTGTTTTCTGGTTTGGAGTGATATAACTGAAGCCGAACATCATGCATCCTGAAAGCTGCATTTTTGGGGAAGGTTACGTGATGTGCTGCCCAGGGCAAAAGTACAACTAGATGACTCCTCAACTTGGGCCGTAAAATCAACTTTTAGCACCATACGACAGCACCAACGTAATTCTCGTCTCTCCAATTTGTCATGTTATTGTGTAGCATGCCAACTGAAATGCAGTTTTTGTAGCTCTGTAATTGCACGTGGCGCTGCATTGCATCCACAGACTCGGAAAGGTCCCAGCCTTGGAGAGCACGTTTTTTTCGACCCTGGACGTACATTTCAGCAAGATAATGCCCGTCCGCATACGCTGTATGTTTCTATCATTGAACCACAACAGAATGACCTCAGTTTACCATTAGCCTGTGAAAAAAGGACAACCGTGATGGATGGCTGATTCTGCAGTTTGTCGTACGCGACAGAGCTATGGTAGTACTCTCGGAAGAAAACAACTGTGCTATATTGTAGGCGTGTACTATTATACTTAATCCGAAACGTATCCTTTGATAAAGAAAATACCATTTTCTGTATAAGAAGACAAGCAGTAGAAACATTCAAGGTGTGCGGACTGACATTATCTTGCTTAAATGTAAGTATAGTGCGGCCCGCTTTTACGGCCCGACAGTCAGCAGTAATTCTCTGAGGTTCCATTTGGTTTCATGGAAGGACCCCTCTGGTGTAACTTCCATTTTTGTTGCCCCTCATGGCAAGTCATTCTGGGCTTCCTTTTAGCAAGGTAGTCCCAGCCGCACGAGGCGAGAATTTTTCTGCTAGGCGTCGTGCTTGGCAAATTCTGTCTTGACCAGGAAGGTCCCCGGTCTCCACCTAATTGAAAATGATTCGAGTATTATGAGAACGTCTCTTCGACCTTTCTGAGATTGTGACGATTTAACACGCCAATTGGAGAGAATGTGGCACGATATCCCTCAGGAAGACATCCAATAACTCCAGTAAAACAATCTCAGGTTTCAAGCCGCGTCAGTTGGTTTACTGCCCACGAGCTTTCGGCAGAGGTCTCCTCTGCCATTGTCAAGTGGATGACTGTTGTGTGGGTGTCATTACCGTGCAGCTGACTACTGAGTGGGATGCGGTGTTGAGGGAGTTGAAGCGCGCCCGGCGGTCGCCCGGCCGAAACATTACCATATATGGTGCGGGACCGAGCACCAGTGACGTCAAGAGCGACGGCAACGACAACCACTTGACAATGGCAGAGGAGATCTCTGCTGAAACCACTTGACGAGGCTTGAAACCCGAGAATGTTTTACTAACGGATATCGCCGTCAAAGCGTGCATTCGTACATCCAACTCTGTCAATCAATGACAAGCCAAATAACTGCTTGTTTAAGGGACAAAGATGGGAGAGCGTATTATTGAGCTGCTCAATTTGTGAAGCTCTTTCACTTGAAAAAATCACCTAATTTTTCCGAAACTGTTGTAGTTTGCTTGGCAGTAGATGTTAATCAACTTTACCGATTTCCGTCGCATTCGTATAATTCCTTTATGCCGGCCGGAGTGGCCGAGCGGTTCTAGGCGCTAAAGTCTGGAACCGTGCGTCCACTGCGGTCGCAGGTTCGAATCCTGCCTCGGGCATGGATATGTGTGGTGTCCTTAGGTTAGTTAGGTTTAAGTAGTTCTAAGTTCTGCAGGACTGATGACCTCAGCAGTTAAGTCCCATAGTGCTCATAGCCATTAGAACCAATTCCTTTGTGGCGAATCTTTTTTTTTTTTTTTTTTTACTGTTTGTTGTTCCTTCCTCTCTTAAAGTGTGTTTTTGCAGATGAAATGATTTTATAAGGTGATATAAGAAAGGTAGTGTTCCTATTAAGAGGCGGTCAAGTGATTAAAATTAACAACACCACACGAGTGATTAATTTTTCTTATTTAACACTTTCAACTAAATTTTACTGCATTTTAGGGGGAACAATCCAGAATGACATTAACCACAGTAAAAATGGTATAGCAACAATAGTGACAACTGCGTATGTGAACCGTGAGGGATGAAATACATAACATACATAATTCGGTCATTGTAAACTGCTGAGCATAATGCATTTGCATACAATAATCAAGCTGTATTTCAATCGGAACCGGGATACTTTTGGGTACTAAGGACATGCTCGCAGCTTTTAATACATGTTTACCTGTAAATGAGCTCAATCGTCCGACTCAATTAATTACTCTTACCGTTATTTAAATTTGTGATCATTAATGTCTGTCAAATGTAGGTCGGAATACGTGGTGAAAGCTTACTAAATGCCATAAAAGATACAGTCTAATCCACTTATAGAGAAAAAATATCAAAAGTTTCTAAATAACCTCACTCTAGGCATCCTTAGGATGTACTGGCTACTGCAGCACGGATGGCTGGTGAGTTGGGTGGAATAACAACTTTATCCGTTGCGGGAATTGCACGCCATTACCTTTTGTACTGTAGAGGGTACCGTCGCTTACCGCAGGGCTGCGCATCCAGCGCTTCGGTCGTCTTATTTGTCAGCACTCTGCGCTTTGCCGGTACCGCAGATCTCCGGCGCCTGCCCGCTTAATCGCACCGCTCCGTCACTGTTCCACGACTACGAAGCACTCCCTGCTGCGGGTTGAAACTGCTAAGCACCCTCGTTTGTCAGGTCCCGCAGTCCCCTTGCGTGGAACTCGTGAAAGTTCCTGCCTGCACACGTATCAATGGACGTCCGTTTCGGAACTGTACTACCGACCGTCGTTACAGCTCACGAATTGCTTCTGAGAGATGAGTTAATTATTAGACTTAGTCTCTCTCTCTCTCTCTCTCTCTCTCTCTCTCTCTCTCTCTCTCTCTCTATCTATCTATCTATCTATGTATCTGCCTCCCTGCCTCTCCAACTACCTAAACCCTATCCTAAATCTTCATATTAGCGTTAGAAAGCGTACAAGGCTGGGGTGTAGGCTTTCCTCCCTCCTCTTGAAGATGCAGTGACGGAAATCAGAGAAAGTTGTAGATGTGGAATTGCAATTCATTCGCTAATGACATCTCCATTAATGACAGAAATCAGAATCGGCCGTTGTGACCGAGCGATTCTAGGTGCTTCACTCTGGAAGCGCGCGATCGCTACGGACGCAGGTTCGAATCCTGCCTCGGGCATGGATGTGTCTGTTGTCCTTAGGGTAATTAGGTTTAATTAGTTCTAATTTCTAGGGGAGTGATGACCTCAGATGCAAAGTCGAATAGTGCTCATAGCCATTTGAACCATATGCAGAAATCAGAAAAAAAGTTACAGAAGTGAAGAACAACTGCGGCACCTGACGTATGGAATGAACAGTCTTATGAGAATAAACTACTGGCTGAGACAAAAACCGACGATAGATGAAAGAAATGAGGGGGAAGAAAAATGAAACGAATAAATTTAACATCGAAATTTTAGTCACGAAGTAGACGAGGTGAAGGAATTCCACTACCTTGGAGAAAAATAGCAAGTGGCGAAGGATAATGAAAGACTACCGCAGGTGCAAGGGGCATTCTTGGCCGAGAGAAGTCTGCTAGTACGAAACCTTAATTTGAGGAAGAAGTTTCTAAGGATGTACGTATGGAACACAACATTGTATGGTAGTTAATCATGGAATGTGGGAAAACTGGAAAAGAAGAGGACCGAGGTGGTTAATCATGGAATGGGGCAATATCAGAATAGAAGAGAATCGTTGCATTTGAGATATGGTGCTGCAGGAGAATGTTGAGAATTAGGAGACGTGATAAAAAAAGAAGAGATTCTCCGCAGATCAGGCGAGGAGGGAAACATGTGGAAAACATTGACAAGTGGAAGGTCCAGGACATCTACATCTACATCCATACTCTGCAAGCCACCTGACAGTGTGTGGCGGAGGGTACCTTGAGTACCTCTATCGTTTCTCCCTTCTATTCCAGTCTCGTATTTTTCCTGGAAAGAAAGGTTGTCGGTATGCCTCTGTGTGGGCTCTAATTTCTCTGGTTTTATCCTCAATATCTCGTCGCTAGATATACGTAGGAAGGAGCAATATACTGCTTGATTCCTCGGTGAAGGTATGTTCTAGAAACATCAACAAAAGCCCGTACCGAGCTACTGAGCGTCACTCTTGCGGAGTCTTCCACTGTTGTTTACCTATCATATCTGTGACTGTTTCGCGATAACTAAATGATCCTGTAACGAAGCGCGCTGCTCTCCGTTGGATCTTCTCTATCTCTTCTATCAACGCTATCTGGTACCGATCCCACACCGTTCAGCAGCATTCAAACAGTGAGCGAACAAGTGTACTGTAACCTATTCCTTTGTTTTCGGACTGCATTTCCTTAGGATTCTTCCAATGAATCTCAGTCTGGCATCTGCTTTACCGAAAATTAATTTTATATGGTCATTCCTCTAAATCACTCCTAATGCCTACTCCCATATAATTTATGGAATTAACTGCTTCCAGTTACTGACCTGCTATATGATGAAGCATCTTTCTTTCTATGTATTCGCAGCACATTACGCTTGTCCACATTGAGATTCAATTGCCATTCCCTGCACTATGCGTCAATTCGTTGCAGATACTCCTGCATTTCAGTACAATTTTCCATTGTTACAACCTCTCAATATACTACAGCATCATCCGCAAAAAGCCTCAGTGAACTTCCGATGTTACCCACCAGGTCATTTATATATATCTTGAATAGCAACGGTCCCACGACACTCTCCTGCGGCACACCTGAAATCACCCTTGCTTCGAAGAACTTCTCTCCATTGAGAATGACATGCTGAATTCCGTTATCTATGAATTCTTCAATCCAACCACACAATTGGTCTGATAGTCCATATGCTCTTCCTTTGTTCATTAAACGATTGTGTGGAGCTGTATCGAACGCCTTGAGGAAGTCAAGAAACACGGCATCTACCTGGGAACTCGTGTCTGTGGCCCTCTGAGTCTCGTGCACGAATAGCACGAGCTTGGTTTCACACGATCGTCTTTTTCTAAACCCATGCTTATTCCTACAGAGTAAATTTCTTGTTTCCAGAAAAGTCATTATACTCCAACATAATGCGTGTTACAAAATTCTACAATTGATAGAAGTTAGAGATATAGGTCTATAGTCCTGCACATCTGTTCGACGTCCCATCTTGAAAACGGGGATGACCTGTGCCCTTTAACAATCTTTTGGAACGCTACCCATTTCGAGAGACCTATGGTACATCGCTGCAAGAAGGGGGGGCAAGTTCCTTCGTGTATATTGTGTAAAATCGAAGTGGTGTCCCATCAGGTCCAGCGGCCTTTCTTCTTTTGAGCGATTTTAATTGTTTTTCTATCCCTCTGTCATCTGTTTCGATATCCATCATTTCGTCATCTGTACGGCAGCACTTAAGGAGATATCTTGCACAGTCTGCAATTGTAGGGCAGGTTACAGACTGGAATATATCCAACAGTATATGACGACGATGGGTGCATGCACCGCTTAGAGATGAAGTGGTTGGCTAAGGAGAGGCATTCGTGTAGAGCCGCCTCAAGCTAACTGACTCCTCAAAAAAGAAGCCTTCATATATCACACTGTTCCCCTCTTTTCTGCTGCTGTGGGGTACTCGCCACAGCAAGAAATCCGTAACAAAAGTTCGACAATAGACTATGAATTTTATTTAAATTATGAGCAAAATTCTTTTCTTGAAATTTTCAGGTTCGGGTCACGCAAGTGTTGTATCCCGGCGGGTAGACCGTTCGCCTGATGCAAGTCTTTCGATTTGACTCCACTTTGCCGACTTGCGTGTCGATGGGGATGAAATGATGATGATTAGGGCAACACAACACCCAGTCACTGAGCGGGGAAAAATCCCCGACCCAGCCGGGAATCGAACCCGGGTCCTTTGGATTGACAGTCTGTCGCGGGCGGCGGATAGATTTAATGAGAAGCTATTATAGTATGGCATCCGCCATGTGCAAAACGCAAATTTTCTTTTCTTCTATCACCCAGACATGTTTCTATGAAGTTTCAGCATTATCAGTGGGCTTTAGTTTCTTTCTTGTTACCACAATCGGGGGTTATTTCGGTTCTTTTTATGTTTTGCATTGCAGTTGTTTTCCTTTCAGAGTTTCTCATGACATGCATTTTTTTACGTTAAGCATTCCAGGTGTTTTCCTTTCACAGATTGTATTGACGGAGAATCACACCATGTGAGAGCAAGAAACGAAACATGTGTTGGTAATGAAACAAAAAACGGCATTTTGATCAGCGCGCATCAGATCCAAAAACAAATTCATTTGCAAGGAAATTGTGACAGAAGAGCTTCAACCTCATGATGATTTGGGAAGCCTGCCTATGGATGTCATCTACGAGTGGGCAGTTATCACAAGTGGATCTCGTCTTAAGGTAGATGTGGAGATAAGCTGGTGACTGAAAACAGTTCAGTAACATTACATTAAAACAAAATATAGGTTTAAAGCCTTTTAAAAACGATTTATATCATACAGTTAAATGAACTGGGAAATTGTAATATCATTTTAAAGGATGTACTTCTGAAGTTAATACTCAGCGTTAAGACCATGGTGCAACACGAGCAATGAAAAGTTCTCTAGTGGTACGGATAACAGGTGCATCACAGTCTGGGAGTGAATTGGCGCTGCGACTGGAAACGCACTCTTAATTTGAAGGACGGTTGCTGTGGGCAACACTTCTAAACAGCAGACGGATCATTATGATATCCTGGCAGTATAGAGACCTAATGCAATGTGGTGTCCACCCGCAGTAAAATGGTGCCACAAATTTGACCAAGGCTGTATAGACATGGGGTATACTGATCGGACATACAGTCCAGTACTTGCACTGCGCAATTTTCATTGTTTCGCCAAAGTGAAAGAATGTATAGGAAGGGAGAGGGTCGGGAGATATTTTCCAGTGTTGAGAACAATGGTTGCTCCGTGACCAAATAGCTGATTTCTATTATCGAGTGATTTAAAAGAATTGTGATGTATGAGGTTCACTCTACGAAACCGGGAATGTGTTGGACAATTCCTAACGTGTATTCGAAAAATTTAACTGCAATGCTGGACTGCATAATAATATGACGTTATCTTTTTGGTCAACATTTAGACATTTTATGAATTTCTTCCTACGGTTAGCACCTATCTTGAACTCGTTATTAGTTTTAAGTCAGAACCTCTGATATAGTCCTACTGACCATGCTACAAGCCTTCAATTCTTACCACATAGTTCATTTATTTAGCGTGTCCGTTACTGTTTCACTTAAGGACCTTAGGGTAGAGACAAAGTAATTCGTCGTTATTTCTTACAGAAGGTTGAATAATCGTTTAAGATACTTTTAACATTCCTAAACCTTTCATTATTTTATTTTTGTAGAGAGTTACCGTGTTAGTTTTTTTCGGGTTGTAGTTACATATGCAGCGATACACTTTACGAAATACTCTAGTCAGTCACGAAATTCTAGCCTCAAGATGATACAATGATTGTTCTACGCAATGTGGCACAAATCGTAGTCCTCATAAATATGGCACATGGCCCAGGTGTTACTAAAAACTGAAGCAAATATACGTTTCCTGCGTGGCACACTCAGGCCCTGTGAGGTTAATTAAGGAGATACTTGATTCAGAAGTAGTAGCACCGGTCACGAAAAGTGACAACGGCCGGGAAAGCGGTGTGCTGAACACATGACCCTCCGTATCCGCATCTGGTGACGCCTAAGGGCTGAAGGTGACATGACGGTCGGTCGGTACCGTTGGGCCTTTAAAGCTTGTTCTGACGTTGTTTGTTTTGCATGTTTCCTGCCACAGAATATTCTTAGAGTAGTAAAAGTTATAGTTACTAAGGATCATACCGGAAGCGGTAAGCAGTATCAAGGGTCATCCGAAATATAAGTAGTAATTGGTGTGAATGCTCTCTGAATTCTCGGCAGCTCTTAGAACAGTGGTTACGCTTGCAGCTTCGGTTCCTTCGTTTACTTATTAAGAGTTGTATCGGTGTGGTAATCTGTCGTAATTCACACAGTTGAGTTCACTACATCAGTTTGATTACAATTTTTTTTTTTTCTTTTTGGTCATCAGTCTACTGACTGGTTTGATGCGGCCCGCCACGAATTCCTTTCCTGTGCTAACCTCTTCATCTCAGAGTAGCACTTGCAACCTACGTCCTCAATTATTTGCTTGACGTATTCCAATATCTGTCTTCCTCTACAGTTTTTGCCCTCTACAGCTCCCTCTAGAACCATGGAAATCATTCCCTCATGTGTTAGGAGATGTATTATCAACCTGTCCCTTCTCCTTATCAGTGTTTTCCCCATATTCCTTTCTTCTTCGATTCTGCGTAGAACCTCCTCATTCCTTACCTTATCAGTCCACCTAATTTTCAACATTCGTCTATAGCACCACATCTCAAATGCTTCGATTCTCTTGTGTTCCGGTTTTCCCACAGTCCATGTTTCACTACCATAGAATGCTGTACTCCAGACGTACATCCTCAGAAATTCCTTCCTCAAATTAAGGCCGGTATTTGACATTAGTAGACTTCTCTTGGCCAGAAATGCCTTTTTTGCCATAGCGAGTCGGCTTTTGATGTCTTCATTGCTCCGTCCGTCATTGGTTATTTTACTGCCTAGGTAGCAGAATTCCTTAACTTCATTGATTTCGTGACCATCAATCCCGATGTTAAGTTGGTCGCTGTTCTCATTTCTACTACTTCTCATTACCTTCGTCTTTCTCCGATTTACTCTTAAACCATACTATGTACTCATTAGACTGTTCATTCCGTTAAGCAGATCATTTAATTCTTCTTCACTTTAACTCAGGATAGCAATGTCATCAGCGAATCGTATCATTGATATCCTTTCACCTTGTATTTTAATTCCACTACTGAACCTTTCTTTTATTTCCATCATTGCTTCGTCGATGTACAGATTGAAGAGTAGGGGTGAAAGGCTACAGCTTTGTCTTACACCTTTCTTAATACTAGCACTTCGTTCTTGATCATCCACTCTTATTATTCCCTCCTGGTTGTTGTACATGTTGTATATGACCCTTCTCTCTCGTTAGCTTACCACTACTTTTTTTCAGAATCTCGAACAGCTTGCACCATTTTATATTGTCGAACGCTTTTTCTAGGTCGACAAATCCTATGAACGTGTCTTGATTTTTCTTTAGCTTTGCTTCCATTATTAGCCGTAACTTCAGAATTGCCTCTCTCGTGCCATTACTTTTCCTAAAGCCAAACTGATCGTCACCTAGCGCATTCTCAATTTTCTTTTCCGTTCTTATGTATATTATTCTTATAAGCAGCTTCGATGCACGAGCTGTTAAGCTGATTGTGCGATAATTCTCGCACTTGCCAGCTCTTGCCGTCTTCGGAATTGTGTCGATGATGCTTTTCCGAAAGTCAGATGGTATGTCGCCAGACTCATATATTCTACACACCAACGTGAATAGTCGTTTTGTTGCCACTTCCCCTAATGATTCTAGAATTTCTGATGGAATGTTATCTATCCCTTCTGCCGTATTTGACCGTAAGTCCTCCAAAGCTCTTTTAAATTCCGACTCTAATACTGGATCCCCTATGTCTTCTAAATCGACTCCTGTTTCTTCTTCTATCACATCAGACAAATCTTCACCCTCATAGAGGCTTTCAATGTATTCTTTCCACCTATCTGCTCTCTCCTCTGCATTTAACAGTGGAATTCCCGTTACACTCTTAATGTCACCACCGTTGCTTTTAATGTCACCAAAGGTTGTTTTGACTTTCCTGTATGCTGAGTCTGTCCTTCCGAGAATCATATCTTTTTCGACGTCTTCGCATTTTTCTTGCAGCCATTCCGTCTTAGCTTCCCTGCACTTCCTATTCATTTCATTCCTCAGCGACTTGTATTTCTGTATTTCTGATTTTCCCGGAACATGTTTGTACTTCCTCCTTTCATCAATCAACTGAAGTATTTCTTCTGTTACCCATGGTATCTTCGCAGCTACCTTCTTTGTACCTATGTTTTCCTTCCCAACTTGTGTGATGGCCCTTTCTAGAGATGTCCACTCCTCTTCAACTGTGCTGCCTACTGCGATATTCCTTATTGCTATATCTATAGCGTTAGAGAACTTCAAACGTATCTCGTCATTCCTTAGAACTTCCGTATCCCAGTTCTTAGCGTATTGACTTTTCCTGACTAATGTCTTGAATTTCAGCCCACTCTTCATCACTACTATTGTGTGATCTGAGTATATATCTGCTCCTGGATACGCCTTACAATCCAGTATCTGATTTCGGAATCTCTGTCTGAGCATGATGTAATCTAAATGAAATCTTCCCGTATCTCCCGGTCTTTTCCAAGTATACCTCCTTCTCCTGTGATTCTTGAACAGGGTATTCGCTATTACTAGCTGAAACTTTTTACAGAACTCAATTAGTCTTTCTCCTCTTTCATTCCTTGTCCCAAGCCTTTTCTTCTACTCCTTCCCCTACAACTGCATTCCAGTCGCCCATGACTATCACATTTTCGTCCCCCTTTACATACTGCATTACCCTTTCAATATCCTCATACACTTTCTCTATCTGTTCAGCTTGCGACGTCGGCATGTATACCTGAACTATCGTTGTCGGTGTTGGTCTGATGTCGATTCTGATTCGAACAACCTGGTCACTGAACTGTTCACAGTAACACACCCTCTGCCCTACCTTGCTATTCATAACGAATCCTACACCTGTTATACCATTTTCTGCTGCTGTTGATATTACCCGATACTCATCTGACCAGAAATCCTTGTCTTCCTTCCACTTCACTTCACTTACCCCTACTATATCTAGTTTGAGCCTTTGCATTTCCCTTTTCAGATTTTCTAGTTTCCCTACCACGTTCAAGATTCTGACATTCCACGCCCCGACTCGAAGAATATTATCCTTTCGTTGATTATTCAATCTTTTTCTCATGGTATCCTCCCCTGTGATTACAATAACAGTGCTTTAATCAATGGTTCATAGATCCGAACACACTCGTCACGTTTCTGTTGTGATCAGTTTCTGAACAGGTCCACGCACATTTCAACCCCTACATTCCTACGTATGAGTAAAGGTAGTCAATAATAAGAAGTGGCCAACCGAGTGCAGAGTACATTGTATCCTGAGGGTGTCGAATACTAACTATCGTTCAGTTGCTGCGTGGTCTGGGCTCATGCTTTATGTGGCTCTTTCACTTAATCAGTAAGCGTCGGGGTTTCAGGGGTTTAAATCTCAGCCGATGTTCACAAGAAACATTCACCGTGTATTTTTGCAGCCTACATGCGTGCCTCAACATCGAACAAAGATTGTGATCCTGTCTTAAACCGAGGCATGGATGCTTTAATCAAACGAATCTATATGGATCTAGAGGTCCTTCCAAGCCTGAAGCTTCTATAATGTATTTATACAGACTGAATCTTTGTTCGAGCTTAGAGGGATTTCAGGCAGGCTCAGACGTGGATGGGAATTTGGACTGAGGAGAGAGGAAAGCTAGGGTAGTCGTTGCAATTGTGCAAAGCTGCAGTACCAAGTTGGCAAGACGTAGTGGTCAGCGTATCTGCTTAGTAAACAAGAGACCAGGTGCGAATGTTGGCCTTCATAAAAAATTTCATTCCCTCGATCAGTCTGTGTGTTTAGACAATATGTATTAACGAATCAGAAAGGTCTCAGGAACCTTATTGTTTCATTTAATTATCAGAAAACTGACATGTAAACAAAAAACAGCAATCCATATACGTCTCTATCCAGCTACCTGAATGTTGACTGATTAGCGCAAGGAAGCAAAACAACAATTGTCTTTGGCCTTCGTCGCCCGCGCCGTAACTGTTATGCAGTTTCTCTCCCAGTAGTTGTCTTAAGGCCTGCCGATACCTTAATAAAACAGTAGGAGGCCTTTTACTAGTGCTTTATTAGACGTATTTCCTTCAGAAACTGGTGACGCAAATAACATTAAATGTGGTGAGGTTTCGTTCCCTTCACAGTCCGGACTTAGAAACTTATTTCTCTATACCCAAGCTGTGTAGGCGATTCGTGAAGTTCCCATGGTCAGTTATCATTCCTACCATGAGTTTTATCTGTCTCCTGTTCAGTTCCAGGATTACAAAACACCTCCTAATACATGACTTCGGCACCCTTGGCTTGCCACGTTTCTGCTTTTAGGTCTTAACCCAATATTGTTCGTGATGTACGTCTACATCTACATCTAGATGTATATATTGTTCGTGATCCCTTTTAAATCAGTTAACTAGTTATGTCCTTACAACACCTTAATAACGGTTATCACAGGTTCAGGGCCAGCCGCTGTATCCGAGCGGTTCTAGGCGCTTCACTCCGGAACCGCGCTGCTGCTGCTGTCACAGGTTCGAATCCTGCCTCGGGCATGGATGTTTGTGATGTGCTTAGGTTAGTTAGGTTTAAGTAGTTCTAAGTTCTACGGGACTGATGACCTCAGAAGTTAAGTCGCATAGTGCTTAGAGCCATTTGAACCATCTGAACACGTTCAGGTCCAACAAATGGAAATGTCGCACTTGTCTCGGCTGGCCTATCAGCTATTTGATTGCTACTGATTCCTGAGTGACCAGGGACCCACAACAGGTGTACTCTTCTGTTCTTTCCTAGTCTCACAAGGACTTCGTGGCATTCTGCAATTATCATTGACCATATTACACAGCCTCATAGACATTTCAGAGTTGACTGGTTGTCTGAATCCATGTAGATGTCACTGTCCTTGTAGGACCTGCGTAGAGATTCTCAACCACGTAAGTCATATATGTGAATAAAGTCTCTTCTGAAGAAATTGTTTATAAAATCATTGTATCATGTTAGTACATCGGCCTACTAAGCATCAGTACATTTGTAAGAAGGTAGAAACCTCACAAAAATGATTTATTATCATGAACTAATCATTTCACATGAAAAAAAGCAGGAAGTTGTGTATATTGCTTCATGGAATCCAAACCAGAATCGTGGAGTTTTTCAGAATTCAGATTCTAAAAGTTAAAATGATATTTGTGCGGTTTCATGGGTCATTATGATCGAAAAGTAAACGTTTATGCAGCATAAGACGACGAACACTAAAGATCGAGCCTTATGTGAGAGAGAGAACTGTTTTAACGGCGGGAGGAGATGCAGATTTATGGAACTCACAAGCGACTGACAACCATTTGGTATCAATACTGTACTATTCAGTAGTTAGTTGAAGTAGAATCGACCTATACAAGAGCGAAATTGGTGCCGTTACAACAGAACCAAGCATCTGCCCGTACACATTTACTGCTGTTAGTGAGGGGGAGCCCAATATGGGTTTCATCAAAGTTCCCCACTCACTACGTTCCACCCAGAATTCCATAAATGAATTTTGTGTTCATCCAACACAGAATGTATTTTATTCATCTTGCACAATACTGTTCATAGCATTAAATTTTCCAACAACATCCGGTCTTGGTGGCCGAGCGGTTCTAGGCGCTACAGTCTATAACCGCGCGACCGCTACGCTCACAGGTTCGAATCCTGCCTCGGCCATGGATGTGTGTGATGTCCTTAGGTTAGTTAGGCTTAAGTAGTTCTAAGTTCTAGGGGACTGCCATAAGTTAAGTCCCATAGTGCTCAGAGCCTTTTTTTCCTCCAACAACCTGCGTATTCCTTGGATCCTAAAATTAACGTTATAAGTATCGCAATTATCAGATATGCTTCAGTGTAACTGACGTTTCGACCATAAAACCCTTTACGCTTATCATTGTACCCAAACTGATGGTATCTCATTGGTACCAGCAGTGTACAATTCTAGAGTTGGACAAATAACTTGGATCCCTATTTGAAGTGAGTGATGATGTTGTCATCAAAAGAGAAACACATTTCAGATCAAAAGCTATCGTCCTCTATGACGATAAAAGATTACTGAATAAGTCGTAAATAATAGTTACGAAGTGTAAAATTTATCGCGACTTTTGAGGCTAGAATTATCAACATTAAGCACACTGCCTTCAAAAAATGTGAAGAACCCAGGCCAGGAAACCGGAAACGAAATTTCTCTGCTTAATGAGGGTACGTAATGCTATCTTAGTGATTATATAATCGAGTCGAAATTAGCAGTGAGGTTCCTCTTTTCACTATTACCTTGCGCACCCTCTGTCCTGGATGAATGCACTGGCTGTATTGGGAGGAGTGTCAAAGTCGTATCCTCTCCTGATTCAACGTGTTATAAAGCTTCCCCAACTCGTATTTTATCGGGGAAGGACGGTGGACATGTGTCTTCGAGTCTTGTTGGATATTGTTGCTCAAGGAAATACCAGAATATCAAGCAGAGAGCTCTATTAGTCATCTCCCATGTGTGTTCTGTAGGAGAATGTCATCACGGTATTGTCGCATGAGAGGTAACACATGAGGACTCAGAATATACGTGAGTTACCGTTGTCCAGTCACAGTTGCTTCAGTCGCTACCAATAGCGACCTGATGTCACGTCCGATGGGTCTATGGACCGTTGCGCTAGAAGGAACACTGCTGGAATTATCCTTCACTGAAAACTATGCAACGCCATTCATTGGCAGTCCATACACGCTGTATCGGCACCACTTCCAAGGTCGGCTGTCACGTTGTGGTATTAATGCCACACATAATGGGACGTTAATTCCCTTGTCCAGCTGCATCTAGTCTCTGACACAGAATATTCCATAGAGCCCATCACATGTTCTTCAGAGATGTGCCTAATGCACAACACAGTAATCCTTCTTCGTGGTTGTGAGTCACGCGAGACTTTGACGAAGAATTTGCCTTCCGTCTCCATTTCTATGCCGTCCTACATCGGGCCACCTTCGTATATGAATGTCCGGCAAAACTGGATGCTGCACGATTTGACCACCCACTCAAATAGAGACGCAGTAAAAGAGCCGTACCGTATTCCGTCAGGTGCAGATAATGCTATACCAGACGAGTATGTGGCAACTATGTGTTCTTCACAAAGGTAGCAATACTAAACAAAACCAACATTAATACACCGTGGTGACCTTTCGACCAATCACAGAGTTAGTCTAATCCTCTAAATACTCAGCGACGGTGCATTTGTGAACGATGTTCAGTTTACATCTGACTGTGTTACAGTACATTTATTGATTATCTGTGGCGTCTAAGTTACATCAATAATCAGTCCATGACTGACCAGTTAGTGAGACTAAGAAAATGGAATTCTAGGCAGGGACGAAACCTATCACCCCATCCGGAATTTGGTGATAATATGGTCAAGAAAGTAGAGACAGACTTTGAGACCAGAGTCTCTTGTTATCAACACAGATACTGAATATGTAAACACTCATAATAACAATACGGTATTGTTCCTCTGCCGGCAGCAGGATGAGCAGCAATACCAGAAAAGTGCTTCGAAGGTGATTTGACGCTCCTGTCTGAAAAGAACTTATTAGTGTAATGATACTGATACGTGGAGTAATCCAGAGATTGTACTACTTCTTAAAAAGTGTAATTGTTAGGAAGAGCTACATTTATTATGACTTTAGAAGGCTACAGATATATGTATTAAGTATTTGTTAATTGTCTGCAATATCCAGTTTACGTCGTTGGTGAATCATTATCTGAGTAACTTGTAATACAAGCAACATGCAACTGTAAAATTGGGTAACTAACACCCACTCAGAGCTGAGTGATATAGTAGACATAAAGGCATATACAGTTCTATCCAAAATTTGTTGTTCTCTGTAAAGTTCGAAGAATACTATCTACGTAACACTCACCGTAGGTACGTGGTGTTACTCCTCACCATGCAGACGTTAGTACAGTTGCTGCGTAAAAGGGAGTTTAAGGTGAACTTACGCTCCTGTTGGAAAATAACTTATTATTTTGATGTAAAGTAATTCAGAAGTTGTGCTAACACTTAAAATGTTTTGGTATTATGAAATGTTACATACTCCATTATTTTGTAGGCTATAAGTATCGTCATTAAGTACACTGCCTGGCGAGAAAAGTAAAGCACACACAAGGAAAGGAGAAACGAAATTAACCGTCTCAGGTTTAGGGGTTTGTGACCTTATTTCAGTGATAACATAATCAACTTAACAGCATTAACCCAGTTATCAGCATGACGTAGCACACACTCTGGACTGATTACATACAACGATTCTGTTGGGAAAAGTGTCATAATCCGTTGTATTTGTGGCGTCGTCCAAAGATATCCATGCCACACCAGAGACATCAGCCATGTCTAGCTGTATCGCGCAACGACGACTGAGAGGCGCTCCTCAAGACACTCTCTCAATTGGAACCTGCAGCGCCATCACATGGTGGTTTATATAAAGCTGAACATTGACTCGTCTATTTCGTGACCTCTGATACAGCAGTCAGCACCACCTACTTAGGACACAGGCGCTATTCACGTCTCATATGCAACTACACTTTTGTAAATGTTGAACTTGTAATTCAAGAAAAGAGTCTGTAGATTTCTGCATCAATTAAAGCTTTATGATTCAAAAACAGCTGTAAATATTCGGCTGATTCCTGTGGCATTGGAATTATAAAGTCAAGAAAATCTTTTAATCATTCTTGTAATGAACAGAACTTATTTTTCATATCTATAGTTCCGAAAAGTCATCTCCCAGAGCAATCAAAAAAACCACACCTGTAATTGGAGGTTTGTACTTTTGTCAGACCATAACAGTATCCTCTCCTGTGAATACTTGGCCCGAAACAGTCGTAATACATGCTCTGGAGAGGCGTTGTCGTCCAAGCAGGTCCTACACTTGTTGTGTCAGGGACAGATTTGCAGAAATTGCTGACCAAAGGAGTTCCTCAGCTTCGGACAGACAGCTCATAGTTATACACGCTATGCTTCGACGAGCAGTACCCTGTCGAATACGTCACAATAACCCTGTCACATGCGAGGTGGACGTGGCGAGGCAATATTTACATCACGCAGTGTTGTACGTTCGCTCTGTCACTACCAGTTGTGGCCTGAAGTGATACCCAACGGCTCCTTACATTTTGACGCAAGAGGAAGCACACGTGTGCATCTCCAAAGAATTGGTACCACTGTACATCTCCGCAGGTTATCCTCACACTCGCAAACGGTAGTCTTGTTGGTTGGCCCAGTACCGCTGATAGTTGCTCAACACAATGAACACCTTTTGTTAGCAATCCATGCCACTTTATTACAGCACGACACCAAATGTACCATTTGTGGTATGTTGCTAACAGCAGCCAGCGCATGAGGCGGATATTTCCTAGTTCAGATGCTACTATATCTTATCCAAGGTGCAGATGACATCATAAATACACACGATCTAAAATACAGACCTTAAGAGCTATGAACTCTTCTTCAGTAAAAGTGATATATTTCACTATTTCACACTATCAAAGACGAACGAGTGGTCATAGCTCTTAACAGACATACTATAGAGTCCACTACTACTGGTTTTTTTCTTATGCCTTACTGCCACTACCAAAAGGATGTACATCAAAGAGAGTGAAATAGAAGAAGTTAGTTTCACAGTATCGAAGATGAAGAAGTGCACATAGCTCTTAAAATATGCATTTTAGATCGCATGTGTACTAGATTTTTTTGCTTCTAATGATCGTTCCTGTCATATCTTTGAATATTGGCGATTCCTCCCAGGTCACCCTGCACTTTGATTCATTGTTGTAGCTAAGTTACATCGCTGGTCCGTTTACGTCTGAGTAACCATTAATATAAACAATGTAATTGCAGAGTCCGTAAATTACTAACATTCCGCTCTGAGATGAATTATGGCGTGCTCATGAAACACTTTGAAACCAAAACCTATTGTTCTAAGTAACTCTCGAAACACACTGAAAATGTGACGTTCATCGTAGCTGCATGGCTTCCTCTTCTCCCTGTAGTCGTTTGTGAAGCAACTAAAAAGGAAAAGAAATTAACTGACGTTCCTGACGGGAAACAGCTGAACAGCTTGATGACATTCAACATGTAGAGTAAGTCAGAGGTTGCTTTAGTTCTCAACGTAAATATGTGTTACGAAGTGTTAGAGTTATCATGATTTTTGAAGGCCAGAGATACCGAAACCATAGATATAATGATAGCCTGTAATATGCTATTTACATCATTGATTAGTCCTTGCCTAAGTAACAAGTAATGATAAAAATATGGAAATGTGGGATCAGGCGAATAACTAATATCCCCATTTGAGCTGAGTGATAATGTGGTTACGAAAAGTGAAATACCATTGATACCAAAGTGTCTTGTTCTCCAGCCATGTATAGTGAATATATAATACTCATCGTGACAGCATTCTTTGCCTTCTTGCAGCAGTTTCCTGTTGGAAACGAATTTATTAGAATGATGATATCTAACATCTGTAGCAATTGGCGGATTGTGACAGTTCTTTACATAAATAGGTTTTATGGAGTATTCCATTTATCATGATTTTTAATGACAGTGTCATCTTCAACCAGTCATTCCAGTAGGCGCATTTTAAGTTGTACAAGATCTGTCATCATAAATATCTACAGATTACCAGGGACTTTTCAATTCTGAATCCTCCTGCTTACGATCATTATGCTTTATGCTCTGTTAACTATTTCCATATGGATGTGTGGTGTCTATTCCATTTGACATGGCTGACAGAGCAGATATCACACTGTTGTTTGATACAGAGGCCATAAATGTCAAATTTCGAAGGCGAGACCGACTGCAGCAGCAGTCGAGCATCAAAGCAGTTTAAGGTTGGAACTTTAAAATTTGTGTCAGAGCAGGGCTTCGAAGCCAGACCTGTTTAATGTAACCGGTTGCTTTAACGACCTTGGTCTTTCAGACACACTGCCTGGGCCTCCCAAGTTATCAACCTGTCACACGCTATGGTGCTCACTGGGCACCCACTTGCTCCTCCAAGAGGGAAGGACAGTGTTGTGCATCTGAACTAAAGCTATCAGTAGGCAGTCATGCCTACATATATACTGCATGTATATACCTGTGTTTCCTTGTGTGTGAGTGTGTGTGTGCGTGCGTGTGTGTGTGTGTGTGTGTGTGTGTGTGTGTGTGTGTGTGTGTGTGTGTGTCTGGAGAAATATAAGTTAAATAAATCTTCTGTTTGTTGTGTGAACTTGTTCGCTAATCATTTCCTCTCCTGTTCAGCTTTCCTATGACGACAGTCGCCTCACCCCTCCTTACCACAGTTTATGAACTTGTAGTTAGAAGTTACAGTATTGCAGTCATTGCAATGAACCACCGAACCTACACTCCTGGAAACTGAAATAAGAACACCGTGAATTCATGGTCCCAGGAAGGGGAAACTATCTTGACACATTCCTTGGGTCAGATACATCACATGATCACACTGACAGAACCACACGCACATAGACACAGGCAACAGAGCATGCACAATGTCGGCACTAGTACAGTGTATATCCACCTTTCGCAGCAATGCAGGCTGCTATTCTCCCATGGAGACGATCGTGGAGATGCTGGATGTAATCCTGTGGAACGGCTTGCCATGCTATTTCCACCTGGCGCCTCAGTTGGACCAGTGTTCGTGCTGGACGTGAAGACCGCGTGAGACGGCGCTTCATCCAGTCCCAAACATGCTCAATGGGGGACAGATCCGGAGATCTTGCTGGCCAGGATAGTTGACTTACACCTTCTAGAGCACGTTGGGTGGCACGGGATACATGCGGACATGCATCGTCCTGTTGGAACAGCAAGTTCCCTTGCCGGTCTAGGAATGGTAGAACGATGGGTTCGATGACGGTTTGGATGTACTGTGCTCTATTCAGTGTCCCCTCGACGATCACCAGAGGTGTACGGCCAGTGTAGGAGATCGCTCCCCACACCATGATGCCGGGTGTTGGCCCTGTGTGCCTTGGTCGTATGCAGTCCTGATTGTGGCGCTCACCTGCACGGCGACAAACACACATACGACCATCATTGGCACCAAGGCAGAAGCGACTCTCATCGCTGAAGACGACACGTCTCCATTCGTCTCTCCATTCACGCCTGTCGCGACACCACTGGAGGCGGGCTGCGCGATGTTGGGGCGTGAGCGGAAGACGGCCTAACGGTGTGCGGGACCGTAGCCCAGCTTCATGGAGACGGTTGCGAATGGTCCTCGCCGATACCTCAGGAGCAACAGTGTCCCTAATTTGCTGGGAAGTGGCGGTGCGGTGCCCTACGGCACTGCGTAGGATCCTACGGTCTTGGTGTGCATCCGTGCGTCGCTGCGGTCCGGTCCCAGGTCGACGGGCCCGTGCACCTTCCTCCGACCACTGGCGACAACATCGATGTACTGTGGAGACCTCACGCCCCACGTGTTGAGCAATTCGGCGGTACGTCCACCCGGCCTCCCGCATGCCCACTATACGCCCTCGCTCAAAGTCCGTCAACTGCACATACGGTTCACGTCCACGCTGTCGCGGCATGCCACCAGTGTTAAAGACTGCGATGGAGCTCCGTATGCCACGGCAATCTGGCTGACACTGACGGCGGTGGTGCACAAATGCTGCGCAGCTAGCGCCATTCGACGGCCAACACCGCGGTTCCTGGTGTGTCCGCTGTGCCGTGCGTGTGATCATTGCTTGTACAGCCCTCTCGCAGTGTCCGGAGCAAGTATGGTGGGTCTGACACACCGGTGTCAATGTGTTTTTTTTTCCATTTCCACAAGTGTATATTTTACTGTCGGTTTCGGTTCTGGCTAGAGTTATGGTTTTAGTGTTTGTGTTTGTGGCTTATCCTGTTACCAGTAATGTAACACGCCGTGTTTAACCTGCGAAGTATCTCAAACAGGCATCAAATGGATTGCCACTCAGCTATTCCTCCTACTGTCCTCCTGCACACCGACAGAAAAACCTCTTAATGCATTGGGGCATTAACTGCAATGAAAACAGGCAGTCAAGACATCAGTCAAAAAGTATCCAAGGGTATTAGACATACGGGCTACAAAAGAAACCTGGAACCATCGTACCATGTTTGTAACATTTGCTTTTGTAGCAAACACAATTGTCAGTCTTACAAATAAATATTTAGAATCAGGACTGAAGCAACTTTACTGTTTTCTACACTAATTCCATGGTACCGAGGCCTTAATTTCAAACAACATGTGAAAATCATCGATGGTTATCAAAGCAGCACTGCACGTCTTGTTTACGACAACTTCAGGTAATACAAGATTATGACCAATGACTTCCACGAAGAGTTTCAAAGCACTTTAATAGGCAATTAACAGACTACACCATATGGAACACGGCTGAATGCTGTCGACAGACCAGGGCTTCCTTTGCAGCAACTTAAACACAAGGACGATACAGAGGTATCACTACTCCACTGCTTTCACAGATATTCTTCCAATAATAAAAAGCCGTAACCCAAACTTACGGTAATATAACTCTTGTCTCTTTGAAATAGCACACTCAGCCGCTTGACCAGGTTACTGAGGTGAACCCAACTCCACCGGTCCATCACATACCACCGTTCGACCGTAAATATCCCAAAAGTGTAGTGAGATGTTGTAACGAATCAGCCTAACATATAACATTTCTTATACCCATTTCGTTGAACACCTAGCTTCCTGAGGTCAAAGAAGTCTGAAAAATCTTTTTTTTAATCAGATATGAGTATTTTTAGTATCTTACCTGATGAAGTCTATCCGTATTTCAGTAGTTAATAAATCATCATTTCACTTCATTTTTGTAATTTCTACTCTGTTTACTGATATAATAACAGTCCTATGTAGTCGGAAAACGTCTATTCGAAATACAGTAAGTTTGCACTGCTAACGATAATCTTCTTTTGTGGCAATTATTTCAAACCTCAAACTGTTGAAGTAAACCTTAGTAAACAAGTCACTACAATTCTTTCATATACAGTACAGTAATTAGATATTACAAGTTTGCCTTCGATCAGAAGTAAAACGTCAACAACTGCACATCAAGGTGTCGCTCAGTAAGAAGATGTGGGTCAACGTGTATCGACATTTCACATGGTGGACTTCATTCACAATTAATATACCACAATCGTGTCTCATTGACAGATTTTTTAAAATGTTTCATATCATATTACATAGCGTTTACAGAGTAGAGTACCCCTACTGTATCCTAAGTGGCACCTAAACCATTAGCTCGTATATCTTGTTGAGATGATGTACCTTGAACCCTGAAGCTATAACTTTTGCTTAGCATCTTCAGACTGTTTCGTTTGTTTTAGTCGAAACACAAAATCCTACACCACAATGATTGAATGAAAATCATAATTCTTCTGCTCAATAACACTAAACACGTGTTCATATGGGCACATCAAGTATTCGGGAGAATATGTAAATGATTACCAGGTAACTTCTCAAGACGCTTGATCTAACATAGGTTTGCTGTCAGCATTTGCTGTAATCTACAGTGAACCTGAGGCTAAAACAATGAGTCAGTGAACTCCCACAGTTATTCTGCATCTTCGTCACTTCAGCGCCGCCAAGCGGCTAGCATGTATAAACACACTGCGGAACTATTGTGAGTCCTGTATAAGGAGTGGAGAATCACATTCAAAATACAGATTATAATAAAAGAGCCGTGGGAATCCTTTGCCACCCTCTGAAGTGTGTACATTTATTTTATGCTTAGATGATTGTTTAATTACATTTCAACATTGCATTTATACCAGTAATTAGTCTGTTAAAGGCAATATCTGAGTTTTCTATTTTATTCAGCGCTCAATAACAAGTTTTTGAAAATGCTAGGAATATTTTGTTTTCAATAATGACTGAGAATTCTTCTAAAATTGTTATGCTGATGGGTCTCTTAATTACATTCATCAAAAACCTCAGTGACGTACATTAAAAGGTGTATTTTGCAGCTTATGAATTTATTTTTGACAAGTCGGCTAGCTATTTTTCATAAACATACTATTTGGAATGCATACATATAGTAGGAATACTTTGCGTTCTTTCTTTTGACTCTGCTTAATTAAAATTTACTGGAAACTTGGAAATTACTTCAGAATATTTTTAACAAGTTACGTCCACATCCACACAAAATTTTAAACCATTATTTTAGTGATTTTTCAGTGTATGTGAATTAATCTTGTTACAAACCTTTAATTCTAAATTCTGGTTGTCAATGATTGTTGTAAATCATATAAATATCAGCGGTTTGCATACAGCAGGGAGGCAGTTCGTTACTAACCATCAACAGCAACATACATACATTAATCCTGATACCATAGATCATGAATATGACATCTTGTAATGATGTTGAAAGTGTCACTTTCACATAAGTTTCCTTAGAAAAAATAATTAATTATGTTCAAATTTTTCTTTTTGTATGGTTTACTTTAATTTTTTATAATTACTACTTTTTACATTAGAATTCGTCTATTGAGTAGGAGTTGTCATTCAGAAATACTTTTAATTTGCTTTTACATATTTGGCAAATGACCAAAGAATTTTGTGGCAGCATAATTCACGCCTTTCTCTGCCAAAGTGAGCTTTAATCCAGAATAATGAAGATCATGCTTTCTTCTAGTGTTGTAGCTATGCACTTCACAGTTATTTTTGAACTTGGATGGGTTATTAACAACAAGTTTCATACTTCAATGTATCTATTGCGAAGATACTGCTGATATCCTTATTTCCTTAAATAAATGTCTCCAAGGTGATCTTGGATGGGCTCTAGCTATTTTTCTGATTACATGCATTTGCACAATGAAAAATATCTCTCTTAATGACGAATTGTCCCAAAATATAATACCATATAAAAGTAGTGAATGAAAATAGGAATACCTAGTAGGCTAATTTACTAATATCTTTATCACCAAAATTTTCAATAACCCCAATAGCATAAGTAGCTGAACCTAACTGTCTCAGCAGATTATCGATGTGTATTTCCAATTCAATTTTTGGACAATGTACACACCCAGAAATTTTGAGTATTCTGCCTTAACAACAGATTCTGTTCATAGTCTATATTTATCAATGGTTTTATGCTATTTACTGTACAGAACTGTATAAACTGTGTTTCCTCAAAATGTAGTGAGGGTACATTTGCAGATAACCATTTAATGATTTTCTGAAAAATATTGTTTACAGTTTCCTCAGGGGATTCTTGCTTGTTGGGTGTATTACTATACTTCTATCACCAGCAAAAGTTACTAGCTTTGCTGCTTTATGAATATAGAGTGACAAGTCTTTAAGATATATTAAGAGCAATAAGGAACCCAAGACCGAACCCTGTGGGACACCATTCTTTATACCTCCCCAGTTAGAGGAGTCTGCTAACTTTTGCAGATTAGGTACTGATAATTTCAACCCTATGCACTCTTTCAGTAAAGAATGATTTAAAACTTTTGTGGACTGTCCCACTCATACCACAATAATTAAGTTTATGTAGAAGATTTTCATGATTGAGACATTCTAAAGCCTTTGAGAGATCACAAAATATCCGAGTTGGTGACCAGTTATTCACTGCATTTAATATTTGATCAGTGAAAGCACATATAGCGTTTTCTGCCGAAAAGCCTTTCTGTAAACCAAATTAACATTTACTTAGTACTTAAATTTCAGAAATATGTGATTCCACTATTGAATACATCACTTTTTGAAGAATTTAGGACAAAGCTGTCAGTGGTGAGATTGGGTGGTAGTTGTTAGCAGCAGATGTATCCTCTTTACAACGCAATAGTTTAACGATAGTGTATGTCAGTCTATCTGGATAAATTCTCTGTTTCAGTGAGCTACTACATATGTGGCCGAGAATCGTACTTATTTGTCGGGAACAAGCTTTTAGTACACTGTTGGAAATGCCATCAATTCCATGTGAGCTTTTACTTTTGATTGAATTTATTATTTTCCTAATTTCAGTAGAAAAGGTGGTTTGAATTTCAGGTTTATCAATTTGCATAGATACTACCTTTCCTAATGAATAGCTGGATCCCATTTTCTGTAGAACACTTAAAAAATTTCATTAGAAATGTTTTCAACTTCTGATTTCTTATTACAAACTTTTCATTGTGTTTGATACAAATACAGTCTTCCTGTGTTTCAGTTTGGGTTTTTCCCTTTTAACACTATTCCAAATGGTTTTAATTTTATTATCAAATGTGCTAATGTCAGACATAATGCACATACTTCTGGACTTTTTACTATCTTTTCTTAATACAGTGCAGTCGACTTTATAATGTTTCACTGTTCTGGGATCATTACTCCTGCTAGTTGTAAGACACATTTCCCTTTTCTGTCTATAAGATATTTTTCTCCCTTTAGTAATTCATGGCTTTTTAGACTGTTCCTTACAATACATATCACTGTTTTGTCAGGGAAATTGTTTTCAAATATACTCACAAAGGTATCATGAATTATGTTAAATTTTAAGTTAGCAACATGTACCCTGTACACATCGTCCCAGTCTAACCGTTACAAGCATTCACTAAAACTTTGAATTGTTAAATCATTAAATGAATGTATTATTTTGGAGGAGTGTTGTGCATTACTGTATGGAGCTATGTCATACACTGTAACTAGTGGTGCATCATCATCAGATGGACCATGCTTAACAGGAAACGTTTTTATTTGATTAAACTTATGTTTGTTTGTGAAAACATTATCTATCAGTGAGCTTCTTTCCAGTACCACCCAAGCAGGAAAATTAATAACATGTCAAATTCAAAGAACCAACACTTCAATGTCAAGTTTTCTTTCGGACTCTTTCAGAAAATCTACACTGAAATCCCCGCTGTCCTCTGTGTGACAGACAAAGAATCCACATTGTTCAAAAGTAATTGAAAATTTTCCAATTTTCCAATGAGGACTTGAACACAGATACAATTACAAAAGTGTCATTCTTCAGTTTATGCTCACCTACATATGCTTCTATATGTTGCTCTATCTAAATTTTTTTAGTTTCCACATTTTTCATATTGTGACAGATTTTAACCTATATAGAAGCTCCTACTCTTTGCATAGTGTCTCTACTTGCATGTCCTGAAAGCTTGTATCCACCTACATTTACCATTTCCATACCTGTGAGTACATGATGTTCAGACAGGCATAATACATTTTTACATCCTCAGTTTCTAAATCTTCCACGAAACAAGAAGCTCATCTACTTCTCTTTTTAATTCCCTGATATTCTGATGCAATATACTAAGACTATTCTTTACTGCATTTTATGCGAATCTTGTGACATACTAACATTATTTTTCATTGTACTGTTATGAGAATCATGTGATATTTTAACATTTCTAGTACCTGCCCATCTTTAAGCTTACTGTCAATCAATGTAGGATGACCGGACACAGATCTTAGCTCAAAAAGTACTCTCATAAGTTTCAGTTTCCCCCTTAAAAATTTTGCTATCATCCCTACCACTTTACCCTTCCCTTTCCTACTGAGATGCAGGCCGTGTCTTGTGAAGTCCCACATACCAATACCATCAACAGGAACCAATCCAAATGCCTGACAAAGCAGCTGCACAAAGTAGCTGATCTAGCTCGATATTGACCCTCCTGACAGAGCTGTAGAATTTGGGCCGATAATACCACACGAAAGCAGGAACCAAGCCAACATTTGTATGGTTCATTGCAGATGCTGTTTCTACCAGGTCACACTTAATATTGTAGGCATGATCCCTATCAATACTGTATCCCGCTCCACTCACTACCACAACAAGACCTTGCTTTGTAAAACACTTGCACAATGATCCTACATTCTCTATCATTTGGAGAAGACACGCACTGGGCTTGAAAATACTTGTGACCTGGTACCTGTCACCTAATTTTCGTGCAAGTTCTGGCCCACACCTCTTCCATGGCTACTACCTAACAGCGGAACTTTTCTCCTACTTTCTACTTTTTTTGCGACAGTTAGATTGGTAGTGAAAGTCTGTTGTGTGCTGACTATACTTACATCTACTTGAGCCTCTTTCTTAGTTGACTGAGTTAGCATGGCAAATCTATTGTTTGTGCCAATGATGAAATTCTTAGATATTGTTCTCTTTCTGTGGTTCCTGTTCCTTGCTACCACTTCCCACATCTCTTCACCCTTCTCCCTCCTTAACCTTGTCAGTTCCTCCCTAGAACTCTCCTGCTCAGCCTGAAGCCATCTAATCTTCCATTCCTGTTCCGCTATTTTCTTACCCCTTGAACATAATATTCAATGCCATGCAAGAAATGTAGAAATTTGTGTACATATCTTTCGCCACCGAATATCTTCCTTGAGAAAAATCATTTTGTGGAAAATCTGTACAGGTATGTGTTTTATACATTAAATGATCAGTTTTGCATTACAACAGAGTAGCAGAAGAGCTCAGGAATATTTGCAGCGAAGTTACACGCCAAGAATGGAGATGTTCAAATTACGTAAATTTCAGAAATATTTTTCGTAACAACATTTCATCTCTAAATTAATGAACTGTTTCGCTTATTTTCAGTTCAATCAATTAGTCGAGATAGCTGCACATTATCTCCTGCAAACCCATTTTTAAAATTCCTGCAGTTCACGTTGTAATTGTGGCCGCGACTCTGGTGTAAAATTTGGCATTAACTTTCGACTTTTAGAAGTCTGCAGATATTTTATTCATCACCAATCCATATGATACACATCCCACACGTTGCTGATTTCTTCGATTTCAGCAATTCAGTTTGAAGATGGAGTCTCATGTCGGTGCTTGTTCAGGCGCTATAAACTGCAGCAGTAATCAAATACTTAATTGGTTAATTAAAAATTATTTTGCATGAGGAAAAGAGGATGTTAAAGTGATATGTACATTTTCATGCCTGGGAATCTAGATAAATGCAATAGGTACAATCGAAGCATACAAACAAGGACAAAGCCAAGGGACTTTTTTTCAGAAAAAGTAGCACCTAATCTCGAAGAAAGTAAAAATCGTACTGTTTTGTACGTATTAAAATGAGCCTGAAATCCACAAACAAACTCGTGAAACGAACTAAAATCAGCACAATGCACTAGAATGTTAGTGCCAAGGAGACGTAATCAGTTCTTAGGAACGTAAAGATATCAAGTTGCAATTCATTTCTCGTTTTAAGGAACATGGTTACGAATCTGCTACTGTGAACCAAACATATTACAATTTACACAGATTTTATTATAGCATATTTTTAAGTATATTTTCCGTTTCGTATTGGAAAAAACCGTCGCGTCTAGTAAAATGGGAAATACAAAATTAGGAGTGGTATTATGGTATTCTGCTTATGGAAGGCCTTGTCTTGGGTCATGCCTCTTCCTGCGGCAGTCTTTTCATTTCTGAATATTTGTCTGCTTTGATATTATCCAGCATTTGATATCTTATTTTTCCTCTTCCCATTTTTCCCTCTACCATTCCTTCTAGTCCTTCCTTCGTTAAACAATGTTTTCTTTTTGTGATAACTTTCAGCATGTTTCTTTCTTCTCCAACTCTTCTTAATACATCTTCATTCCTTACTTGGTTTTCCATTTCACCTTTTCCATTCTGCTCCATATCCACCATCCTTAGTGCCTCCACTCTTTCATCTTCCTTCCTCAATGTCCAGGTCTCTGCACCATACAACGCAACGCTCCAGATGTAACATTTGGCAAGTCTTTTCCTCAGATCTTTGTTTAGTGGTCCACAAAGTGATTTTAGTTTCCTCTTGAATCCTTATTTTGCATTTCTTTTGCTAATTTCTGTTCAGCAATGGCTATCATCCATTATTACACTTCCCAAGTTGTTGAAGTTATTCACTTGCTTTATTTCCTCTCCCCCTATTTTCATACTGCATTTTCTCCCCTTCCTTCTAATTACCATGCTTTCCAATTTCTACTTGTTAATCTTCATTCCATATTCTAATTTTGTGTTTAGATTATCTAACACTTTTTCCATCTCTCTTTCACTCTCTGCCTTCACAACCATGTCGACTGCAAATCCTATACACACCACTCTCCGACCTCTTATACAAACTCCTCTCCTTTCAGCAAAGCTCTCATTAATAATTTCCTCCAGATAGATAGAGAACCGCGTTAAACCACAACCTTGTCTTACACCTCTTCGCAGTTCAGTTTCTTCACTGATCACATCTCCTATTCTTACTCTTGCTCTCTGGTCCAAATATAAATTCTTAATTAGGCGTCTATCCTTTCAGTCAACTCCATGTTTCCTTAGGATTTCCATCAGTTTGTCCCATCTAACACAGTCAAAAACCTTCTCCAGATCAATGAACACAACATACATCTTCCTTTTCTTCTCCATGTAGCTCTCCCCTATCACTCTCACTAGCCCAATGGCATCTCTAGTTCCCGCACCTCGCCTGAAACGAAATTGCTCATACCCTATTACGCAATTCTGCCTTCCATATAGCCTTCTGTGGAGTATCCTGAGGAAGACTTTGGCTGCATGCGATATCAGGCTCACTGTACTATCTTCCTCACACTTTTTGCTGTTTTTTATATAGGTATTAAGATACTTTCTGTAAAGTATTTTGGCCATTTTCTGGTCATGTATATTTGATTACACAATTCAGTCAACTCCCTTGTCCCTTCTTTCTCCAATGCCTTTAGCAGGTCCTCAGGAATCTCATCAGTTCCCACTGCCTTTCCATTTTTCATCTCCTTCACAGACTCTTCTATCTCACTAGTTAGTATTGAATTTACTATGTCATCATATGCAACTTTATTCTCTTCTTCTACCCCAAGGTCTTCTTCACTTGGTCGGTTTTCTGCAGCGTATAGCCATACTATATATTCTTCCCACCTTCTCATTAAAATAGTAATCTCTCATCTGATATCATGACATTCTTCTCCCAGGATCTTAAAATGAAGGGGTGAAATGAGGCTAAGAGGGACTGTGACGACCTTCCTATCGTGTGATGCGTCCACATTGGCGTTGAGCTGAATTGTTAAGAATTTGGTGCTAGTCTGAACTGATTAACACACTTTACAAGTCATATAACAATTTCACTCTGAACCTTTGTTTAGCAGGTGGCAACATCTAGTCCTCTGAAGCGTCGACGAGCCCAAGAGGACGTTGAAGAGCGTCAAGATTTTTCACGATTACAGAGGAAGTTGGTAGCCACACTTGGGACGAATTTCCAACTTGCGCGTTAGAATCGGAGACAGTTATGGTGTTTCGATAAAGTGACCATTTAATTCTGTTTTGCAGAGTACTATCGTGGTTATACGAAATCGATTGGCCTGAATTGGGTACCGCCTGATTTGCATGTAGTCCATACAACTCAACAGTCATGTAAGTCCTCTGTTGTTCTTCGGGTTAGTCGTTTGACTATCCACTTTGGTTACCTCGAGGGGCCACTAGGGAATCCTGGTCTTAATGGTCATGAAAACAGGTGGAAGTTAACGCTTTGATACTGCAAATATTAAAAAACACATTATTAGAGATGAGGGAGCCCCTAACGCTTACAAACTCAAATCTACTACAGTAACTGGCATTTCAAAACTATTACAGCACTGAGTGATGTCTGAGACCACTAACTCTATCACATCAACTTTTAGGTGATACTTAGTCAACACTAAGTATATTTATGAGCAAATGATTTGGAGGAAATACCTACACTTCCAAAGTGATATGACAATATGAGATATTTTTGATCTCTAAACCGTTTTCCAATCAGCAACAAATTGTCGTTCCTGTGGCAGACGTTTTTCCATAAATTGGTTATTAAACCAACCAGTTGAAAATATGTGGTAAAGGGTGACAAGCGCTGTACTGATATCTCTGACGATTCTCAGGTTCGGTACATCTCAGGAAAGCAAAATATTGTACCAAGTTCTCTAAAAAGATTATCCAAAAGGTATGAATCAGTTACTACTGCTTATCCCAGGCAGAAAGACGTGAGAATTAATTTAATGACAGTTAGAGACGGTGAACTTCTTAAATGAAAAAATCTACACAATATCGTTCGGGAACAGAAGGTGGATGAAATTCTTAAAATGTTCAAAAGAAAAATATGAAGTTCTCAACAAACACAAGATATGTCAATTTTGTTTGAAACGCCACAACATGTTCTACTGGATAACTGACGTGAATAATGTAATTATTGTCTATATGTGCCCAGGCAAATTGTAGATGTACTTATAAAATGTAAGCACATTAGCTTTACTCGCTTCGAATCATGAAACTGTATGCTGAAATTTCGAGACAGTGTCCTTCTTTCGTGCAACATATTGAAATCTTGGGGTCACCTTCAAATAACAAGACTTTCTACCGTTCACCATAAAGACATTATTCATATTACTATATCACATAGTCTAGGGGAAATTTCATCGATTTTTCTTTACAGACTGTTGCCCCGATCTCCGGTAAACATTACTCAAATTACGCCCTTTTCGAAAGGGCTCTATCCAACAAGAAAAACTAATAGTAAAATAATGATTACAAGATTAAAGATGAATACCTTGTAAATACAATCGAACCAGAATGCGTTTTGTCAATGGTCCTCAAATTCGCTCAAATCTTTCAAAATGTTACGTGTAGGGACAGGAAATTCGTTACGTATTGATACTTTTTTATAGCCTAGCACACGTACTCCGCTATACTTGTAGCCGCTTCCGGCGTGTAGTGCACGCCTGGCCTATTTAGGGTACCCCTGAATAGGTCAGGCGTGCACTACACGCCAGAAGCGGCTACAAGGGTGGCGGAGTACGTGTGGAGTGCACATGGGGGTTTTTTATGTTAGAGAAGTCCCTCCCTAGGCCCGACAAGACGCCTCCTGAGACGCGGCATGGTAGGAGAAGGCAAAATGCAACAGGGAATAACAATATTAATGTGCTAATAGTAAACTGCAGGAGCGTCTATAGAAAAGTCCCAGAACTGCTCTCGTTAATAAACGGTCACAACGCCCATATAGTACTAGGGACAGAAAGTTGGCTGAAACCAGACGTAAACAGTAATGAAATCCTAAGCTCAGATTGGAATGTATACCGCAATGGACAGTGAAGGGGGAGGCGTGTTTATAGCGATAAGAAGTGCAATAGTATCGAAGGAAATTCACGGATTATGAAATGACTTGGGTGAAGGTCACGGTTAAAGCAGGCTCAGACATGGTAATTGGATGTCTCTATAGGGCCCCGGGCTCAGCAGCTGTTGTGGCTGAGCACCTGAAGAATAATTTGGAAAATATTTCGAGTCTATTTCCCCATGTTATAGTTCTGGGTGGAGATTTTAATTTGCCGGATATAGACTGGGAGTCTCAAACGTTCATAACGGGCGGCAGGGAAAAAGAACCCAGTGAAATTTTTTAAAGTGCTTTATCGGAAAACTACCTTGAGCAGTTAAACAGAGAACATGCTAGTGGCGATAACATATTAGATCTTCTGGTGACAAACAGACCCGAAATATTTGAATCAGTTAATGCAGAACAGGAAATTAGCGATCATAAAGCGGTTACTGCATCGCTGATTTCAGCCTTAAATAGAAATATTAAAAAAGGTAGGAAGATTTTTCTGATTAGCAAAAGTGACAAAAAGCAGATATCAGAGTACTTGATGCCTCATCACAAAAGTTTTGTCTCAAGTACAGATAGTGTTGAGGATCAGTGGACAAAGTTCAAAACCATCGTACAATATGCGTTAGAGGAGTATGTGCCAAGCAAGATCGTAAGAGATGGAAAAGAGCCACCGTGGTGCAACAACCGAGTTAGAAAACTGCTGCGGAAGCAAAGGGAACTTCACAGCAAACATAAAAATAGCCAAAGCCTTGTAGACTAACAAAAATTACGCGAAGTGTGAGGAGGGCTATGCGAGAGGCGTTCAATGAATTCGAAAGTAAAGTTCTATGTACTGACATGGCAGAAAATCCAAAGAAATTTTGGTCTTATGTCAAAGCCGTAGGTGGATCAAAACAAAATGTCCAGATACTCTGTGACCAAAATTGTACTGAAACAGAGGATTACCGACTAAAGGCCGAAATACTAAATGTCTTCTTCCAAAGCTGTTTCACAGAGGAAGACTGCACTGTAGTTCCTTCTGTAGATTGTCGCACAGATTACAAAATGGTAGATATCAAAATAGACGACAGAGGGATAGAGAAACATTTAAAATCGCTCAAAAGAGGAAAGGCCGCTGGACCTGATGGGATACCAGTTCGATTTTACACAGAGTACGCGAAGGAACTTGCCCTCATTCTTGCAGCGGTGTACCGTAGGTCTCTAGAAGAGCGAAGCGTTCCAAAGGATTGGAAAAGGGCATAGGTCATCCCCGTTTTCAAGAGGGACGTCGAACAGATGTGCAGAACTATAGACCTATACCTCTAACGTCGATCAGTTGTAGAATTTTGGACCACGTATTGTGTTCTAGTATAATCACTTTTCTGGAGACTACAAATCTACTCTGAAGGAATCAGCATGGGTTTCGATAAAGACGGTTGTGTGAAACCCATATCGCGCTATTCGTCCACGAGACTCAGAGGGACATAGACACGGGTTCACAGGTAGATTCCATGTTTCTTGACTTCCTCAAGGCGTTTGACACAGTTCCCCAAAGTCGTTTAATGAACAAAGTAAGGGCATACGGACTATCAGACCAATTGTGTGATTGGATTGAGGAGTTCCTAGATAACAGAACGCAGCATATCATTCTCAATGGAGAGAAGTCTTCCGAAGTAAGAGTGATTTTAGGTGTGCCGCAGAGGAGTGTCACAGGACCGTTGTTATTCACAATATACACTCCTGGAAATGGAAAAAAGAACACATTGACACCGGTGTGTCAGACCCACCATACTTGCTCCGGACACTGCGAGAGGGCTGTACAAGCAATGATCACACGCACGGCACAGCGGACACACCAGGAACCGCGGTGTTGGCCGTCGAGTGGCGCTAGCTGCGCAGCATTTGTGCACCGCCGCCGTCAGTGTCAGCCAGTTTGCCGTGGCATACGGAGCTCCATCGCAGTCTTTAACACTGGTAGCATGCCGCGACAGCGTGGACGTGAACCGTATGTGCAGTTGACGGACTTCGAGCGAGGGCGTATAGTGGGCATGCGGGAGGCCGGGTGGACGTACCGCCGAATTGCTCAACACGTGGGGCGTGAGGTCTCCACAGTACATCGATGTTGTCGCCAGTGGTCGGCGGAAGGTGCACGTGCCCGTCGACCTGGGACCGGACCGCAGCGACGCACGGATGCACGCCAAGACCGTAGGATCATACGCAGTGCCGTAGGGGACCGCACCGCCACTTCCCAGCAAATTAGGGACACTGTTGCTCCTGGGGTATCGGCGACGACCATTCGCAACCGTCTCCATGAAGCTGGGCTACGGTCCCGCACACCGTTAGGCCGTCTTCCGCTCACGCCCCAACATCGTGCAGCCCGCCTCCAGTGGTGTCGCGACAGGCGTAAATGGAGGGACAAATGGAGACGTGTCGTCTTCAGCGACGAGAGTCGCTTCTGACTTGGTGCCAATGATGGTCGTATGCGTGTTTGGCGCCGTGCAGGTGAGCGCCACAATCAGGACTGCATACGACCGAGGCACACAGGGCCAACACCCGGCATCATGGTGTGGGGAGCGATCTCCTACACTGGCCGTACACCTCTGGTGATCGTCGAGGGGACACTGAATAGTGCACGGTACATCCAAACCGTCATCGAACCCATCGTTCTACCATTCCTAGAGCGGCAAGGGAACTTGCTGTTCCAACAGGACAATGCACGTCCGCATGTATCCCGTGCCACCCAACGTGCTCTAGAAGGTGTAAGTCAATTACCCTGGCCAGCAAGATCTCCGGATCTGTCCCCCATTGAGCATGTTTGGGACTGGATGAAGTGTCGTCTCACGCGGTCTGCACGTCCAGCACGAACGCTGGTCCCACTGAGGCGCCAGGTGGAAATGGCATGGCAAGCCGTTCCACAGGACTACATCCAGCATCTCTACGATCGTCTCCATGGGAGAATAGCAGCCTGCATTGCTGCGAAAGGTGGATATACACTGTACTAGTGCCGACATTGTGCATGCTCTGTTGCCTGTGTCTATGTGCCTGTGGTTCTGTCAGTGTGATCATGTGATGTATCTGACCCCAGGAATGTGTCAATAAAGTTTCCTCTTCCTGGGACAATGAATTCACGGTGTTCTTATTTCAATTTCCTGTAGTGTTCATAAATGACCTGGTGGATGACATCGGAAGTTCACTGAGGCTTTTTGCAGGTGATGCTGTGGTGTATCGAGAGGTTACAACAATGAAAAATTGTACTAAAATACAGGAGGACCTGCAGTGAATTGACGCATGGTGCAGGGAATGGCAATTGAATCTCAATGTATTCAAGTGTAATGTGCTGCGAATACATAGAAAAATAGATCCCTTATCATTTAGCTACAAAATAGTAGGTCAGCAACTGGAAGCAGTTAATTCCATAAATTTTCTGGGAGTACGCATTACGAGTGATTTAAAATGGAATGATCAAATAAAGTTGATCGTCGGTAAAGCAGATGCCAGACTGAGATTCATTGGAAGAATCATAAGGAAATGCAATGCGAAAACAAAGGAAGTAGGTTATAGTACGCTTGTTCGCCCATTGCTTGAATACTGCTCAACAGTGTGGGATCCGTACCAGATAGGGTTGATAGAAGAGATAGAGAAGATCCAACGGAGAGCAGCGCGCTTCGTTATAGGATCATTTAGTAATCGCGAAAGCGTTACGGAGATGATAGATAAACTCCAGTGGAAGACTCTGCAGGAGAGACGCTCAGTAGCTCGGTACGGGCTTTTGTTAGTTTCGAGAACATACCTTCACCGAAGAGTCAAGTAGTATATTGCTCCCTCCTACGTATATCTCGCGAAGAGACCATGACGATTAAATCAGAGAGATTAGAGCCCACACAGAAGCATACCGACAATCCTTGAAACAGTTACCAGTAGTTTACCGTGAGTCGACCGGCTTACCGACGTGCAGCTTTCTTTTCTTTTCAGTTAAAAACTTAGCGAAGCAAATTACGTATAAAATAACTGACCTGATCCTAATGAAAACAGATGGCAGCACAAAATCCTCTAGCATAAACGAAGCAATAAGAAAATTCAGTCATTATTATGACGGCCTCTTTATAATTAAGAAGATCGTTCACCTCAATTCTACTGAAGTAGAGACAGCCAAGTCTGGAATACGCCAGAACCTTCCGCTTATTAAAAAAAATAATTTTTGTCAAGAGCTAGAAATGCTGCAACAGCTTGTGAGCTAGTGAACAGTTGTGTTTCACTGAAAATGTGACTTACTGTGAGTTTGGATTGACAAACAATGGTCGGTAGTTATTGTGAGATTAGGCTACTAGACAGCAGCAAGTTCCTGCTGTAAATATTTATGTAACTGTAATACTCAGCTTCAGCCAGCTGGCGATAAATATGTTTTTAAGTGCTACGCCAACCCTTTACGATTCAAAATGGGGTGATACGCAAATGATTAGCTTCTCAGAGCATTCACACAAGGTTGGTGCCGATTGCTACACCAACAACGTGCTGACATGAGGGAAAAAAAGGTTCAAATGGCTCTGAGCGCTATAGGACTTAACATCTTAGGTCATCAGTCCCCTAGAACTTAGAAATATTTAAACGTAACTAAGCTAAGGACATCACACACATCCATGCCCGAGGCAGGATTCGAACCTGCGACCGTAGCAGTCCCGCGGTTCCAGACTGAAGCGCCTATAACCGCACGCCCACCACGGCCAGCAAACAACCCTTTAAGAGATTGTATTTTGGCAGACGTCGCAGGTAAGGCGATGGAAAAGCACGAAGCGAGTCTTTGTTCTCACTTCACGCCTAGGCAACCAGGGACGCAAGGTGATGCACGTGAAGGGCCTGTGTATGGTTTATAACAATGCCGTTGCTTTTCTGTTTCCACGTTGACGAGTCATTGGGCATTATTAGGCGGTCGTTGCAGGGTTTAATTAAGTGTGGATTACGGCTAAACACACAGGCAGTGTACTAAAAGCAGTGCAATTATTAAGATGTTTAGAACGACTTTTACGTGTTATTTAATCCCCAGCGGCTTCGATGACACTGTCTGGGCCTTCAGTAAATCGCACGTTTGCGTGTAAAGTACGTTTCAGAATGTGGACAGGGCGTTAAATACTGATGTCTTTATAATTACTCATAGCAGTGTAATAAACACCAGTAATTCACGATGTGTTAAAAATTAATTTTGCCATCTACGTTCGAAGTCAGTTAACTTTTCTTTGCATCATGGTTTTCAAACGAGTATTCAACAATTGATGACACTAACATGCTCCTTTCAGGAAAAATAGAGGATGCTTGCAAGTTATATTTTGCCTTAGTAGTAATACAATACCAATATTAAGTATAATTCGTTTTTAGCCCAACCTCATTAATAAAGCTACATTCCTTACAGTCGATCCATGGCTGCTGTATAATTAATAACACTATGCCTACTTACCAAGTGATGAAAGGTTGTTTGTTATTTTATGATGGTGGCTCTTGTTCAGTATACACATGTCAGTGCTGCTGTCTATCTTATTCAACCTTCAGTCGTCTGTTTAGCTGTAGGCATGGATACACATGAGTTAGTCTATATATACCTAGTCCCATTTGTATAAATATTCGTCTTTCTTTATCTCACACTCGTTTTCATAATTACATGTTTTGTGAACTTTGCACATTTAATGAGTAGTATAGTAAACTATCTCCATGACAGTGCACTATAGTACGCATTATAATTACGCTTTATTTCTTCTCGTTTTTTACTTCTGCTTAAAACAAGTGCTTTACTAATTACATAAGGGTCGTATGCATACTTCTTTTTTTGTATGTGTGATTTATTCTTTTCGCACACATACTTATGCTCACTGTTACATTCACACTCAGGCTGTGGTAGAACATTTACAGTAGTTATGTGGATTACATCCACCTTTCTTAGTATAACACTGATGTCTCTGCAAATACAATCCGTGTAGTAGCTAACATGACTTTTGTTTTTGTTATTGCTTGTGTGTGGCATATTTTTGCAGTTAGTGGCTAATTACTCAATCACACACATAATGAAGACATTTTACCTTCAAATGTCTGCTGGTATGTCACTCAGACACTATAATTACTCATCAACAGCTATAACACTTCACGTTTAAATAAATATGAATAATTGATAGTCAGTGAAAGATTAAGATTATCTCTAATTTTCATTTTTTATGTTAATTTATTTTATTTTAATTATACTTTCACCTCTCAATTAAATTTTGCATTAAAATTTTTCATTTTGACGGGGACTCGCACTCCTACGAGTTTGGAATCAAATGTAATCTCTGATGACATAAATATTAGTAGCCACTTCAGCAAACAAAGGACGTCTGACCGCTGAGCCATGGTCTGGTTCGAACGGAAGACTATTTCTAGATCGATATCCTGGTATTAGTAACGAATATATATTTAGAAATGTTTATGTGATTAAAGTTGATTGATGTTACTAAACGAAGTTTAAGTTTAACTGAGTTACATAATTTAGTAATGAATGAAATTTCATTCGCAATAGCTGTAAAAATATGCCAAAGTCAAAGTAAATTGATTGAAAACAAATATATTGTACCAAACTGGAGAAGCAGTGCTATGACTACAGTCATCAGGGGGAAAAAATTAAAAGCGAAGCAAAACAATCTGCGTAGCCGTCTTAGAATACATCCTAAAATCTATTAATTGTTCCTCTTGGGAATTGTTATTTCTGTGAAATGGAATTGACAGCTGAACTTTTGTACTATATGACAGCAAGCGCTGAATGGCACTGCTGACTGTGAGTGGTAGTAATGGTTCACGGAACCCTATATTAACTTTTTTGGTCTTGCCACCTTTTTCTAAGGCGCGTCTTAAATTACAGGAATATTGTAAATAGAAGTTTTCGTCGCTGTCAAACGTCTTCCAACTAAGATTTACGTGGTTATGCAAACCTTTATTCATCTGACGGGTTAAATAGGTTTGATTTCATATGTCCAAATTAAGTTATATTTCGTAAGAATTAAGTGTATTGCTTAAGATTTGCTCATTATTTCTTACGTTGTTTTTCTTCCTTGTTGACTAAATGGAGGTTTCATTTTCTGATTCGTATCAGTAAAAGCATTGTCTTCCATTCCCGTCGCTTCTCTGTCCTCAAGTTTTCACTGTCCGTATATTGAAGAACTTTGGCACGTGCACATTTTGCTTTTATTGTCCTGTAATAACAGTAGGCACAACAAGAACAACATAGTAATCATTTTATGTGTATTTTTTTCTCTCTATAAGAATGTGTTTTTATTACTCGGCGCAGATTTAGATATTATTCCAAGCCTTACGGTCAAAAGGCATAAGCTGGTGCATTAACTTCTCCGATCGCCCATCTTACTATCTGACGGAGTGTTAATAAAAAAGCCGTTAGCGTCTGAGTCATTATCAAAATTCTGTGAGAGTTATTCGACTCGAATTGAACCGTAAGCGTCACATTTATATTTACGAAAAGTTTCGTCTTCCACTGCGAATTAAACTTAAACTCGCCATGGAAATTTGTTAACTAACGAATTTCAATAAAATTTAGTTTGACAAAATACATAAATGACAAACCATATGCCATAAAATAATTGGCTATTATCTCTAATGTACTATATGAGATCATACTTCAACTAGTTTCGTATCAAAATACCTTCCACAATTGAGAACCATTTTTTTCTAAACTCTATACATACAAAACTTTTCTGAGTTGAGTTTGGTATGGTAAATACATAATGTTGGCCTTTTGAATCAACACATGAACCAAGTTTTTAGCAAAAACTGACTGCTGCTGTGTGTATGAACACTGAAAAACACGATACATGCATTCATACATTTACTGCGAAAGTCAACAAATGCAAAGCAATTTCTCGTATCTCCTCTCTCTTTCCTCAGCAAGTAGTTAAGAATAATGGTGTATACTGTATTCTTTAAAGGATGTTAATCGCTATTATAACAGTATTTACTGGGGGGAATAGAGTTGTAACCAGACTTCATTGTTGTCGGCATATCTGCAGATAATTTTTAAACAAGTATTCAGTTGACACTCAAGTGTAAGTCTGCAAAGAAATACTGTAAGTGAAAGCAGCATGGTTGAAGAGTCTTCTGATTCTGAAAAGGGCATACTGGTCAAAGGAAGTTCCGATGGGAGAAAATCCCAATTCAAGAAGAGCATACATCGACCTGGACCGTAAAGCAAAAAGTGTATAAAAGGACCTATCACTAAATAGAATCATGGAATTGAGGTTTCACCTTCAGAAGCTAAAGGAATGTAAATCTGCAGAACTCTGCTATGAAGAATTTCCGCACTTTCTTAATCACATGACATCATTAAATAAACTGGCTCAGGGTAAGGTAGGACTGAAACAAGTTGGGAGTGAAATAATGCTCCTCATCAAAATAATAGCTTATATTTTAAAGACATAGCAATCTATCATTCAAGACACATCATACCGATAACTGCTACGCTTTTAAGGTTGGTTTAATGCAAATAAAGGCATAAACATGCCTGTAGAAAAAGAACGAATTACGAACTAGACACAGACTGCATAAAATTCGTGCAAAACGATGTAATGATATTACGAGGGAAGATAATCCTACAGTCTTTAAGATTTGCTTCAACATGCAGTGAAACCATCCTACTCCAAAACTGTCAGTCAGAGAGCTTTCCTGTGGTAGACAAGTCTCGTTACGCAATCTGTTCATCATGATTAATACCAACGAACAAAAAAGGGAAAACATGATTTTCTACACCTGGTTTGAGAAAGAATCTTCAAGAGGATGCAGTCAAGTTGCTTTAACTTTGGTGGACTTCCTTTCTGACTTAGATAAAAATGAACTACCAAACAACGGCATATTCATATTCTTGCAGCAGCCAAAATAAAAAATAAATAAAAAAAGAATTATATCAGAGCGATGCTTACAGCGTTCTTGGAAAAAGCGCAAAGTGCAATAATATTCGTCACTACTTCCCTGTTCGTGGCCACAGCTATGTGTCGCGAGACCGAGTGTTTGGTGGAATTCAGAAGTGTCAGAGAAAAAGAGAAAGCATATTGTCTCCTAAAAAGTATTACGAAATTTTAGAAGAGCATGGTACTCTTAAAGCTCTATACACAGACTCGACTGTTAAAAATCTAAAGGGTTGCGCACAGAAAGTACTAAAAATCCAAGATGCCATTCAATGTCAACAGTTAGCGAGTGATCTCGTACAAGAAAGTGCAGAAAATTTTTAATTTGACAGTAAATGATACAGACTCTGGAGATCCAAAACAAGTTGACATCTCGAGACGACAGAAACTATGCCACCAAACAGTACTAACGTCTACCCTTTTACCAAAACAAAATATGGCAAACAAGGAAAAGAAGAAAAACGTGTCTGCCTTACTAAAGTATTTTGAAATTCCGGATGATGAAAGGAGTTCTACAAAGATGTCCTAGAGCAATAATCTATAAGTGTAAGTGAGAAAACTTTAAAATAACTGTTGACTGTAGGATGCAATACTTTTTGTGTTATTCATTTCGTACTCATTGCGGTATCGATAATAAGGACAAAAGTAAACAAATGGTTATCATTATGCCACTATATTTCTATTATGGTTTTTATTCTCAGTAAAGTCAAAAGCCATAAATTTAAAAAGTGCTGTGTATAATAATATACCCAAAATACGCACTTCACAACAATGCAGGCATATTATGTACACTATAGTACATAAAAAGTTGTGGAAAAGAATAAACGGAATTAAAGAAGGCAACGCAACTGATACCATCAGTAATTATAAGCATTTATCGACTTCTGAAAAAACTGGAAGAAAATCATACCTTAATCTAATGTTATAATAATTTAAATATATTTCATTAAAACTCTTCATTAATGTCAATGAGATCCAGTAACCAGTTGAAAATTCGGGTGCTTAAACTTATAACATAGCTGAAAACAGAAAAAAAACGTTTCATGAAGAATTGTATCTCTTGCATTTACCGATTTGTGAAGAAACGCTCTTCAATTGGGAGAGTGATAGTAACCGTACGCACGCTAGTCAACATGGGAGGACAGGAACGTATATTTAAAAAAAAGTACCTCTTATTGTGCGTGGCTATTAGTGGATTTATCCAGCCTGAACAGCATCAATGGGCTTATAGCAATAATTAATTAAAGGAAATAAACGGAATAATAAATGAATGCTATCATGAGCTTAGTGCGTTCATACGCTGGGGGGTCAGTTTTGTGGTGCTGTGTAGCTGTCGTGAAAAAATTGCTCTAATTATGAAAGTTGTAGTGTTCGGAAAAGGTGCGATAGCGGGGATTATTTTGTGGTTTTGTGAAGTGCATGAGGCAAAATAACCAGAAAGAAAACTTAGAGCCATTAAAATGGAGATAGGCGGTGCTAGAGAAGGAACTGTAAAAGTTTCAGAATGAGATGTACGTCCCAGCGTTTCATGTACCCTTAACATCAAAGATTTTTTTTTATTTTCGTAATAAATCCTAGACATGACTCTTTAACTGATATTTAGTAACGGATTGTAAATGTTATATGGATGTGTTACACATTTTTCTTGTATTAATCGAAGAAAGACAACAAATCCATGGCTAGAGACATCTGACACAATGTTGAGAGAACTGTGGATGGGAAAAGCAGGGGTTGGGGGTCATTATCTGTGTGGCAAAGAGACACGGAAGTTCGAAAGGATATAGAAGAATAAGAGAGGTCTGAGTGCCAAAACTCACACACACACAGACGGACGAAGGTCAGCGTGGTGTCAATATCCATGAACCTGGCCAGTCTGATGTTAACAGTTGTATGGAATAGCCTTGGATGAACAATTCAGTTTTGTAAATACATGAATCAGTGGTTTTTGCTATACATGATGATTTCGTGATGATATCACAAAGTTTTCGGGATGCCAAAGGAGGGTAAATATATCATTTGGAACGCTGGTCCGTGACCGAACGAGTCGAAAGTCATTGTGATACCCCTGACACTGGGCGTCTTCTACTGTACGCTCTTTCCATGTTTTTGGAAGATGTAATAAACAAAATTGGTGAACATGTGGTGTGAAGTGGTTTATTCTGGTCCGTACTACCTCCTCCTAAAATATGTAAAACGAAGAGCTTGCAGTACAAGAGGTCCCCTATGAGAAGTATCGTACGTATATTCGCTTCTAATTTTCGAAGCGGTAGTCTCAGGACCAGGAGCCCCTTACTCACGTTGATACATTTACCCTTCTCTGTCATCCCTGAAAGTTTGTAAGATCACGATGGAATCGTCACATAGAGAGAATTTATTATATGAGATGCTTCCGATAAGTGAGTACGTTATGAGTGTTCTATTTCATGCTATCTGAAACAAGGTCCTTTATCAAATTTTGATACTGAGTCTTTGATTTACGATAAGAATTAAGGAGTAACGAGATGGATAAGAGTTACTGATTAGTGTTCAAACGCAATATTTGTCTGCTGTTCGCATCGTGTTTTCACACAATTTCGACGTTCTACCAGTAAGCATTCGTCGTTACTAGGGCAAGGGGACGTCACTTAGCCATTATAACTGCCAGAGTTCTGCTGTTCACTTACCTGACCTCGGCTCAGTGCGAGTATAACGTTCGGTTATACCTCTAAGGACACCTCGATGTTGCTCTATAAGCGCAAAATATTTTATGTTCTTTTTTCATTTTTTATTGTATTATTCACGGAGTAATACAATAAAAAATCTGATGATTGTCCACTGACAGATTTTAAATCTCTGCAGCTGGCCTAATGTGTGCTCTCGAAATAACACGATGTGCTATTCTGTCTTCTAATTTCTAAATGATTTGGTTCTGAACGGAGATATTAATTTAAAGTCTATACGACACAACTGTTCCATGGCTTTATTGCAGTCCTTTGGCATTTCACAGGACCAAATACCCCAGGTAAAGTAATTTACGACATGAGTCGTACGAACCAGCATCACTACTGCTTGTAACAGAGACCATCAAGGAAATAACATCTGTTAGCTTGTTGCCTTGATTGTCTTTTACGCCGGTCCTTGGCAGAATGTTTTACACATTATAAATGAAAACTCACACGACACTAGTGTAATACGTTGCAATATCTATTATTTAATTTTAAAACTCGGTTTTGGTACAGAGATATGTGGCTGAGAAATTTCTGTTGGCTCAAGTATTTCAAACTGGTGCAATAGATCGTATGAAAATAAAAAATCCTGCTTCCTACAAACATTTCACAGACGCACGTATTTATTTTGTACCTAGTGATGCCGCAAAGCCGAAAGCCAGTTTGTAATTATTTTTAGAGGTAGAATGACCGCCATAGTGCGTTATCAAAGTTGGTGGTGTTACCTGGTGCCATATTGAGAGAGAGTGAACAGCGTGGGATGTTGAATACTCACTGTGAAGCTTATAAAGACGCTGGTTACTCGTATGTGTCAGCGTTTTCAGACTTTGAAATGGGCCCCGTTGTGGGTGTCCATGTGGCCATCTGGTCTAATCGAGCTACTCTGTGTAATCAAAGGTATCCAGACACCTGGCTGAATGACTTACAAGTTCGTGGCACCCTCCATCGGTAATGCTAGAATTCAATATGGCGTTGGTCCACTCTTAGTCTTGATAACAGCTTCTACTCTCATAGGCATCCGTTCAGTCAGGTGCCGGAAGGTTTGTTGGGGAATGGCAGCCCATTCTTCACGGAGTGCTGCGCTGAGGAGAGGTACCGATGTCGGTCGGTGAGGCCTGGCACGAAGTCGGCGGTCCAAAATATCTCAGATGTGTTCTGTAGGATTTAGGTCAGGGCTCTGCGCAGGCCAGTCCATTACAGGGATGTTACTGTCGTGTAACCACCTCACCACAGGCCGTGTAATATGAACAGGTGATCGATCATGTTGAAAGATGCAATCGCCATCCCCTACTAGCTCTTAAATAGCGCGAGGCAAGAAGGTGCGTTAAACATCATTCTAGGTCTGTGCTGTGATAGTGGCAAGAAAAAAAAACAAGGGGTGCAAGCCTCCTCCATGGAAAACTCGGCACACCATAACAGCACTACCTCCGAATTCTACTGTTGGCACTACACACGCTGGCAGATGAGATGACATTCAACGGACATTCGACATACCCACACCCTGCCATCGGATCAACACATCGTGTACTGTTATTCTTTACTCCACACAACGTTTTTATACTGTTCAACCGTCCAATGTTTACGCTCCTACACCAAGTGAGGCGTCGTTTGGCATTAACCGGCGTGATGCGTGGATTGTGAGCAATCGCTCGACCATGAAATCCAAGTTTTCTCACCACCCGCTTAGTTTTCATTGTACTTGCAGTGGATCAAGATGTAGTCTGGAATTCATGTATGATGTAGTGGACAGATGTCTGTCGATTACTCAATAGGACCCTGTACAACTGTCGGCGGTCTCTGTCAGCCAACAGGCGGAAACAGTGGACCTAGGGATGTTTAGGAGTGTGGAAATCTTGCCTACAAACGTATCACATAAGTGATACTCAATCACCTGACCACGTTCGATGTTCATGATTTCAGCCACTCCTCTCTCACGATGTCTAATGACTACTGAAGTCGCTGATGTGGAGCACGTGACAGAAGGTGAGAGCTCAATGCACCTGAAATGAAAAAAGTATGTTTTTTGGTGTGTCTGGATACTTTTGATAGCATAGTGTATATCTAGCTTTGTGGGGCATTTGAGTATGTCGCTGGTCTTATGTTGGATTGCATGGGCATGTCAGGCTAGGCATACTCGCAGTCATATTTATGGCCAACCACGTCTGTCCACCACGAGGACTAGGTAACAACATCTTCAAGTCTACGGCCCCTATCCGACTACCAGTCATTAATTTCCTGCACCGTTCTGTGTCATTCTTTACCAGTGGTCGGAGACTAGTAACTTCTGAACTTGGGAGTTGCAATTTAATTACCAGGCTGCCATTAACATCACAATAATAACGGCTGTGTAGTTGTGGTGTTGTGATCAAGAAGCATGGATCGCTGATGAATGTGGTTAGTAAAGAATCGCGATTCTCCACTATCCCGGATGATCATCCGTATGGCGGCGACCTGGGGAGAGCTTCCAGTTAACCAGTGTTGTGGACACGCCCATAGATGTTACTCTGGCCTCATGGGAGCAATCGGATATGACTTCAGGAAACGACTGGCAATAATTGAAGGAACTCTAACGACACAACAGAACCTCTTTATGTGTTGCGTCTACAGTACCGTGGGCAATTTTTCAGTGAGACAATGCTCATCTACACCTGGCAGGCGTCTCTATGAACACTCAGCGCGTTGTTGAGGTACCGCCGTGTTGAGCGACATCCCCAATCATGTCCCGGATAGAACATGTGCCGGACAAGCTAGCACGCCAATTCCATCCCGATGCCGGTATCAAGGATATCTAAGATCAGTTTCAGCAGTTGTGGACCGTATTGCCTAAGGAGAGTATAGCGTTGTTTTATGACCAAAGTAATGCATGTATCCAGGCCAGGGAGTGCAACGTCATACTGAAAGTTGGCTCATGTTTTATGACCAAAGTAATGCATGCATCCAGGCCAGGGAGTGCAACGTCATACTGAAAGTTGGCTCATATTGCCAGTTCTAATGGCTCTGAGCCCTATGGGACTTAACATCTGAGGTCATCACTCTCCTAGACTTAGAACTACTTAAACCGAAGTAACCTAAGGACATCACACACATCCATGCCCAAGGCATGATTCGAACCTGCAACCGTAGCAGCAGCGCGGTTCCGGACTGAAGGGTCTAGAAGTGCTCGGCCACAGCGGCCAGTATACTGCCAGTTCTTTGTAAATTTGGCTCGATGTTGGAATCACTGAAATAACGTCACATATCCACTTAACCTGTAAAATTTAGTTTCTTTTGCCCTCCACTTCCAAGAGCTTTTTTCGTTTGTTAGTCAGTGTGAATGACTATTAGTGGCAGGCAATACAATTTGTTTTGCCTTAAGAAAAGTAATACCTTCAAGATTATCTCACATCACTAAATTATATATCTATAAATCATAATAGTACACTAGTGCCCACTTATGCCCCAGAAAAAAGGGCACAAACGTTATGAGATACCAGTCTGCTGGATGCCTTTCAGAATAATGTATTAAACAAAGGACCAGACACTGTTCCGAAGAAGGGCAGTGGCGAAGGCGCTTGAACAATGAACTTTATAACTTACATAAAGAGCCACTCAGGAGATAAGTAGTGGTCCACAACATAGTGGTTCCCCACGCATGTCGCACTGATCTGTGACGCAGAGGTGGCAGAGGAGATATTCAAGAAATTCCACAAGCAAAAAGGGAGCGGCCGATCGAAAATTACGTTGATAGACGATGTCGAGGAAGACCTACAGAGCGAAAGGCACGGGAAATCATTAACACGAAACTGGACATCTGGCATGAAAATGTTGAAAAGTAGACTGTTCGCAATAGACTGCTGGGCTTTACAAGAGCTACAAAGAAGTATTTTTGTCTTTCGCCATACTGTAAATTTCCGATATCAAACAGGGGTAGTTATCAAAAGCACTTAACTGGTCAAGCTACCTTCTAGATAGCTATAGATCGGCAAATATATTATACTTATTGCCAAAATAGTTAATTTTATTTATAGCAATACTAATGTTTTCCGTATATTTCCTTCACATGTGTATAAGTTTGGAACACATTTTGTAGAACTGAATTACGAACTGTGGGATAACCAGAAAAGTAGGGAATCGACGCATTTGAAATGTGCTGCTACAACAAGCACCTCGTTCTGACCTAGATGTGCGGAGTGCGACCGACCGACCGCCGTGTTATCCTCAGACAATGTCGTCATTCGGATGCGTCATGGAGAAGCATGGCGTCAGCAAACCGCTTTTCCACCCGTTGACGGTTTTCATGACCCTGGATGTTCCATGTCTCACACTGGTAGCTCCTAGATTAACATCACAATGCAGAATGTATTCAGTTCCATTCCTTCCAACAAGGACAGCAGTATCGGAATCTATCCAGGATCTCAGGCTTGACGACCGGTGTGGCCGAGCGATTCTAGACGCTTCAGTCCGGAACCGCGCAACCGCTGCGGTTACAGGTTCGAATACTGCCTCGAGCATGGATGTGTGTGATATCCTTAGGTTAGTCAGGTTTAAGTAGTTCTAAGTTCTAGGGGCTGATGACGTCAGATGGTAAATCCCATAGTGCTCAGAGCCATTTGAACCATTTTTTGTTAGGCTTGACAGCTCTACACACTGACCACTGAGCTGCGGAAGAATGTTCTAAATAGAGTGAACAGATGAGAAAAGTAGTTGAGAAATGCTATGCAGATCGGGCGAGGAGAGGAAAGTGTGGTAAATATTAAGAAGAAGGATAGCGTGGTGCGACAAGTGTTAATAGGCGAAAAATTAGTTGCATGGTTGTGGAGAGAGCCGTAAAGGGTAAAACAGTAGGGTAAGTCAGATTAGAAAATACACAACAAATAAATGAAGGCATTTAGTGTAAGCTTTACTCTGAGATGAAGAGATTGACACAGGACGGAATTTAGTGGCGGCCCTCTTAAACTAGTCACAAGAAGGGTGAATATTTGAGTTTTCACTCAGGTGTTCTCTGTTCGCTCAGTAAAACGAAGAGGTTTGCGACTGAATCAAAGTTTACCTCCGTCTGTGGCAAATGACTTATACTGCTTTAATTGGTGACGAATGGTGAACAATGCGTTTTGAGCGTCGCATTAAAGTGCTCTTATCCTGCGCTTTACACTCATCAGTACTCGCTCTTTCTTTCCAGACCTGTGTCGAAGTACTCGGGGTTTATTTCCCTCGCCAGCTACTCCGACGCTCGCCCACACCACGCCCAGGTGTCCGGTGGTGGAAGTGTTCGGAGCACGCCGAGCAGCGGTGGGTCACGGTGCCGTGCTAGGGTGTTTTATCGGGGCGTTAACGACCGCCCACATTTCACAGCGTTAACAACACGCTTTATGGGCCGGCGGCAGGGGGCGGATCAAATAAATCGCAGCTGTCACAGCCGGCGTCATAAAGCACCGCCGGCGAGGGCGTCGCTCGCAGTGGAAACCGCCTCACCTTGTCTTCTGGTTGACCACCGCTGAAAAGCTGCAGTATCTAACTGACACAACGAGTCAACCTAAGTTGACGACTGGGTGACATCTTCAGTTCTTTCATAAGCGGAAAAATTTCTAAATGAAATAGACCAAAGAGAAGCTTACTGTTACATTACGTGAGACACATCGGCGTCTGTGAGCAGTACGAAGGTGGGGGAAAAGATGGGGTCATTCCCAACCTCCAAGCCCTCTCCCCTTTCCCAAATACGGCCCTCTTTGAGTTTTTGTTGATTATAGAATTCTTATACACATCAGTTTTCTAGGATACGGTAAGTTCATAGTTTTTGGGCCTATAATATTTAGTTCCTGTTGGGTGACATGTCTCCAGTTTGGGCGACTCATCTGTATGAAAGAATCATAATTCCGGACTCCTCCCATCCCCCCTCCGCCTCCCCTCTCTCATTAATAATTTCTGCGGACGTCCGTGCTTAGACAGTGACCACCAAACTGCCTACACACTACCACGCAACACCGGGGATTATAACTACACTACTGGCCATTAAAATTGATACACCAAGAGGAAATGCAGATGATAAACGGGTATTCAGTGGACAAATATATTATACTAGAACTGACATGTGATTACATTTTCATGCAATTTGGGTGCATAGATCTTGAGAAATCATTACCCAGAGCAACCACCTCTAAATGTAATAACGGCCTTGATGCACCTGGGCATTGAGTCAAAAAAAGCTTGGATGGCGTGTACAGGTACAGCTGCCCATACACCTTCAACACGATACCACAGTTCATCAAGGGTAGTGACTGGCGTATTTTGACGAGCCATTTACTCGGCCACCATTGACCAGACGTTTTCAATTGTTGACAGATATGGAGAATGTGCTTGCCAGGGCAGCAGTCGAACATTTCTGTATCCAGAAAGGCCCGTACAGGACCTGCAACATGCGGTCCTGCATTATCGCAGGGATCAAAAGAAGTGTAGAGCCACGGGTCGTAACACATCTGAAACGTAACGTCCACTGTTCAAAGGGCCATCAGTGCGAACAAGAGATGACCGAGACGTGTAACCATTAGCACCCCACACCATCACGCCGGGAGATACGCCAGTACGGCGATGACGAATACACGTTTCCAATGTGTGTTCATCGCGATGTCGCCAAACACTGATGCGGCCATTATTATGCTGTAAACAGAACCTCGATTCATCCGAAAAAATGACGATTTTCCATTCATGCACCCATGTTCGTCGTTGAGTACACCATCGTAGACGCTTTTGCCTGTGATGCCGCGTCAAGGTAACCTCAGCCATGGTCTCCTAGCTGATAGTCTATGCTGCTGCAAACGTTGTCGAACAATTCGTGCAGATGGTTGTTGTCTTGCAAAGTTCCCCATTTGTTGACTCAGGGATCGAGACGTAGCTGCACGATCCATTACAGCCATGTGGATAAGATGCCTGTCATCTCGACTGCTAGTGATTCGAGGCCGTTGGGATCCAGCATGGCGTTCCGTATTATCCTCCTGATCCCACCGACTCCATATTCTGCTAACATCACCAGGCAACGCCGGTCAACTGCTGTTTGTGTATGAGAAATCAGTGGGAAAGTTTCCTCATGTCAGCACGTTGTAGGTGTCGCCACCGGCGCCAACCTTGTGAGAATGCTCTGAAAAGCATATCACAGCATCTTCTTCCTGTTGGTTAAATTTCGCGTCTGTAGCACGTCATTTTCGTGGTTTAGCAATTTTAATGGCCAGTAGTGTAGAAATAGAATGAAAATGCGACAATATGCTCGACAGTCTCGGTGACACCGTAAGAAAATCAAATTAAAGTGAAATTTACAACAAATAGAAGGAAAAGATGTGTATCATTATGGTTCAAATGGTTCAAATGGCTCTGAGCACTATGGGACTTATAAACTGTGGTCATCAGTCCCCTAGAACTTATAAGTACTTAAACCTAACATCACACACATCCATGCCCGAGGCAGGATTCGAACCTGCGACCGTAGGAGTCGCGCGGTTCCGGACTGAACGCCTAGAACTGCTAGACTGTATCATTACGGCGAGACACATTTTCGGCTTTCTATTCCAGTCATTTCGAATAAATTTCCCATGCTTAGAACAGCCGTTCGCTTCATAGGAAGCGAAAGTGTTGACTGCTGGGATCGTGTTGCTCGCATGCAGCGTCTAGAGGAAATGCGAAAGGACGTGTGAGAATTCTATAGCCTCACACGTCAAATTACATTTCACCTTTATCGCTTCTTTTTCTCTGCTTTGACCGAACACTGACTATCGACAGTCATGTAACAACAACTGGTTAAGCCGTATTCAGTAAAGATAATAATGTGGGTCGATGAACCCTCTGCCAGGCACTTAAATGTGATTTTCAGAGTATCCATGTAGATTTAGATAGCTTCTGAGAATACTTCGCGAATAATTGTCACTGTCCGGCAGGCGTGATGGGCGTGGTACACTAGTGTGTAAAACTTGAGGAAAAAGTATCTTTCGCATGTTGTATTGCTGCCAAGTAACATAGCTCGATGACGATACATACAAATAACTGCTTCAGTACAGTACAGTGGGGTAGAGAAGGTAACTGAAAGAAGAACGCAGTTGAGACGAAGAGAAATGTTACTTTTATTCAAATGGTTCAAATGGCTCTAAGCACTGTGGGACTTAACATCTGAGGTCAACAGTCCCCTAGAACTTAGAACTACTTCAACCTAACTAACCTAAGGACATCACCCACATCCATGCCCGAGGCAGGGTTCGAACCTGCGACCGTAGCAGCAGCGTGGTTCCGGACTGAAGCGCCTAGAACCGCTCGGCCACAAAGGTCACTTTTATTCAAAGACAGAAATTACAATGAAGCCAGCGCGCCTGATGATGGTCCCCTGGACATTGAAGAAGTTTTAAAGTAATTGTTAATAGTGTGTGTGGTCACCGTGGACGGCAGTTACTGCTCTGGAGCGTGATTCCACTCTGACCACAGGTTGGTAAGGGGTTCTTTTGGCAGGGCGTTCCAATCGTCCACCCACATAGTTGGCAGCTGGTGGATGGACGTTTGTACATGCGGGCGTGCTCAAATACGTTTCCCCAACGTTACCCGCTCGTCATTCATGTATTTGAAATTGGGGTGAGAACAGAACAGTCCATTCACCAAATATCCTCTCGTTCCAAATGCGTAAGTGTCCTTATTTATAAGGAGACATAGTGGCTCAATAGCAGTGGTCAGTAACTATAGTTTATCTGAAACTTTTTCTAACTTCACACATCGTTTCTTTAATACTCCATAGCGCTGCAGAACTTACTCAAACACGTTCTGAGAGCAATTCAGAACAAGCACCAACCTCAGACCATTCTATATATCTATCATTTTTTGTTTTGTTCTATGTGACCTTATTTGTATCTCATCTTGTGATTTCTACCCACTGGTTATCTGTGGTTGTGACTGATTTGTTGTTTCTGTAGTAGTTAGATGTAGTGCATAATTGCATAATGTATGTCCGTGGTCTCAGGCGGACTTGAAGGACCTTTCTGTGTGTGCGCACACTAACTAAATTACTAATATTTTTAAACATCAGCTACCGAATACTTTTGGTTACACTGAGTTCCACTGGGGTCTCCAGTGAACCCACAAGAATCAGTTGTTTACTAAGTTTAATTTTAATAAGATTCGAATATAATACGATTCGTTTCATTCTTTTCGCATTCTAAAAGTTAATAATGGTGGAAATACAGATTTATTTTTAACCTTGTATTCCAGTAACTGGTACAAACGAATCTCATAAAACTACAAATACACATATCAAACAAAAGTTTTCCATCATCTCGGTTCCCAGAGCTCCTGAAGATACACGTTGACTGTGGATATTGTGTCACTGACACTAAACCCGCCAAAAGATGTAAACAACCATGCATGAGCAGCGTCTATTAGACGGAGGGGGTTCGACAGCCGATTAGTTCCAGTCATTCCACCAGGAAGAATGTACACGGCTTGTGTTATCTGTTGTTCAACCATGCCTAGACGGTCAATATCGCGGTTCGATCGCCTGCGTATTGTTACTTTGAACTAGAACGGGCTCAAACTAGGGAAGTGTCCAGACGTCTCGGCGTGATCCAAAGTGATAGAGGAGATACAGAGACCCAGGAAATGTCGAAGACATGCCGCGCTCAACCCTCCTAAGGGTTACTGCTGCAGTGCATGAGTTCTGCCTATGGATTATGGCTAGGACGAACCCTGAAAGCAACGCCACCATGTTCCATAATGTTTCTCGTGCAGCCACAGGACGTCGTGTTACGACTCAAACTGTGCGCAAAAGGCTGCATGGCGCGCAGCTTCACTCCTGATCTCCATAGCGACGTCCATCATTGCAACCATGACACCATGCTGGGCGGTACAGGTGGGTCCAACAACTTTCCGAATGGATCGTTCAGGACTGACACCACGTTCTCTTCACCGAAACGTGAGCATATGCCTTCAACCATGGAATCGCCGGAGATGTTTTTGGAGGCAACCTAGTCAGGCTGAACGCCTTAGACACACTGTCCAGCGAGTGCAGCAAAGTGTTTTAATGTTAACTTTATCAATAATCCCCTCATGTTACTCCTCATTATATTTTACATGGGCGAAGGCTTCTTATAAATCCGATGAAGGTGTCTTGACTTTTCTTAATTATACATTATCAAGCTTATAATGAGCCATACTAAAGATCACATAAGACGTACCTTTCTTTTCCCTTCTTCTGTATACTATTATTTTCAGCAACTTGATAAATGAGTTATTAAGCTGATTGTACGAAAATTCTCGCATTGGTAATACGTTCGTAGATGTGTGGATAATATTATCAGAAAGAGTAATAGCGCAGCTTATAAATCGTAAACACCAGTCTGAAAAATTTAGATATCATTCCCCATAATCATTACCGATATTCCGAATCAATGTTATCTATGCCTTCCCCCTTATTTGATAGCGAGTCTTCCAAAGATCTGTTAAACGCTAACTCTGTTAATGGATCCTCTATGTGTTCCATGTCGCCGCGGAGAGTAGCCGCGTGGTCTAATGGCGCCTTGCCACGGTTCGCACGGCTCCACCCCCATCGGAGGTTCGAGTCTTCCGTCGTGCATGTGTGTGTGATGTCGTTAGCGTAAGTTAGTTTAAGTTAGGTTAATTAGTGGGTAAGCCTAGGCACCGATGACCTCAGCAGTTTGGTGACCTAGGACTTCACATACATTTTAATTTCTCCAGTACCTCTTTCGACTTTTCTGTTTGCTGAGTTAGACTTTCCGACGACCATTTGTTCCTTGGATTCTTTCACATTTTGCCAGGAGCCAGTCCATATTAGTTTCCCTTTACTCCCTATTTATACCTGTTTTCAGTGTTTTCTATTGTTCATTCCAGTCTTTCCCTGAGCTCTGTTAGCTTTTTTTCCGCCAATCAACAGATGTGTTTATTCTGTTACTTCTTCTGTTCCCCTACGTTTCTTCTCAGATACCTTCCTCATAAACCGTGAGACTGCTACGGTCGCAGGTTCGAATTCTGCCTCGGGCATGGATGTGTGTGTTGACCTTAGGTTAGTTAGGTTTAAGTAGTTCGAAGTTCTAGGGGACTGATGACCACAGCTGTTAAGTCCCATAGTGCTCAGAGCCATTTGAACCATTTTGAACCTTCCTCATACCTACATTTGTCGAACATCTGTGATGCCCTCTCTAGAGATGTCTCTTCATCTGAACTGCCTGCTGTGATACGACAGTGTCTACAGCCTTTGGGCAACTTAAAACGAGTCCCATTATTCCTCAGTGCTTCAGTATCCCAACCGTTCACGTACTGTTTCCCTCTGTGGACTGTCTTTAACTTCAGTCTACTCTTTCAGAACGAGAATGTGATCTAAAGCTATTTATCTTTTGCTTGAAATGTTCGCATGTATACTGGAAACAACGTTGCGGGTGTCGGTAGCCTGTCGGGTGGGGTCAATCCTATCTCTGTAGTGTTCACGCTAACTCGCACTGTACCCTACTTTCATATCCACGACGAACCCAACCCCTGTTATACCGTCTTCTGCTGCTGTTGATATTATGCTACATTATAATGACTAGCGATCCTTCTCTTCTTTCTATTTCTCTTCACTGGGGGCACAACACGATAGTGTCTGATTCGCAAAGCCAGTAGTCCGGACAGGAACTGCCACAGACGGGACGTTTCAAGGCTGTATAAAGATCTACGCTAGAAGCATGCAACAAATGGTTCAAATGGCTCTGAGCACTATGCGACTTAACATCTGTGGTCATCAGTCGCCTAGACCTTAAAACTAATTAAACCTAACTAACCTAAGGACATGACACACATCCACGCCCGAGGCAGGATTCGAACCTGCGACCGTAGCAGTCGCACGGTTCCGGACTGAGCGCCTGAACCACTAGACCACCGCGGCCGGCGCATGCAACAATTACCACCCTTACACCGCACCAAAAGATTTGGCCAAGAGACCAAGAAAATACTTTTCCTACCTAAAATCGCTAAGCGGGTCTAAGTCTTCGCTCCAGGCACTTGTTGACCAGTCTGATGTGGCAGTAAAAGACAGAAAAAGGGTATCTGAAGTTTTAAAATTCGCGTTTAACAAAACGCTCTCTTAGGACAATCTTACGAACATACCTCAGTTTGACCATCGCAGATATTTCCTTCTGAACGATGTAGTAATAGGTTTCCCTTGCTTAGAGAAACATCTCAGAGACCTGAACAGAAATAGGCCGATTTTCCAAAGAGTACTCTACGGTAATGGCCCCTTACTTAGCTTGAATTTATCACCATTTTCTCGCCCAGCGTAAAGTCTCAATCTGCTGGGGAAAGAGCGCAGGTGACACCAGTGTATAAGAAGACTACACGAATGGGTCCGTAAAATTACAGGCGAACAACCTCGGCATAAATTTTCTGCAGAACTCATGTACGTGTTCTCAGTTCGATTATAACAAACTTGCTCGAAATATAATCAGCACAATTTTAGAAAGCACCCCATTTGCGGAACTCATCTTGCCCTTTTCTCACATGATGAATTGTGAACTGTGGGTTAAGGACAGCGGTCGGATTCCATGTTTCTAGATTTCAGAGAAACATACGCCACTGTGCCCCACTGAAGCCTGTTTACGGAGGTACAAGCATATGTGGTAGCTTCCTAGAAATGTAAATAGTCCTAAGACTTCTCAAGTAATAGAACCCAGTATGTTGCACTCGATGGCTTGTGTTCATCAGAAACAAGAGTAACGTCAACAGTGCTACATGGAACTGTGGTAATACTGTTATTATTTTCCGTATACGTAAATGATCTGGCGGATGGGTTGGGCAGCAGTCGTTGCTGTTGATGCTGTGCTGTACGGTATGTGTCGAAGTTAAGGGACTGTAGAATAATGTAAGTTAATGGAGAAGAGAAACAAAAACAAACATGTAATGTTCGAGCGCAGCATTAGTGGTGTGCTGCATGCCACAGTCACGTCGTTTAAATACCTGGGCGTAAAGTTGCAAAGAAATATGAAATGAAACGACCGTTTCAGAACTGTAGTAGGGAAGGCTAATGGTTGACTCAGGATTATTGGAGGAATTCTCGGAAAGTGTGGTCTACCTGCGAAAAGACTTCATATAGGATATTAGTGCGATCTGTGTTTTGGCACTGCTCAAATGTTGGGGATCCACACCGGGTCCGATTAAAGGAAGACATCACATCACTCCAGAGGAGGTCTGCTAGATGCGATACCGGGAGGATCGAACAACACGAACTATGAGGCGGAAGCTTGTGGAACTCAGAATGAGAATTCGTGGAGAAAAGCCTTCGCTCTTTTCGAAGAACAGTATTGAGAAAATTTAGGGAACCGGCGTTTCACACTGACTGCAACGATTCTACTTATGGCAGCGTACATTTCGTGAAGGACCATGAAGGTAAGATTAAAGATATCGGTTTCCACGGAGCCGTGTATCAACCGTTTGTCCCTCGATCTATTTGCGTGTGTAACAAGAGAGAAAACTGTCAGTAGTCGCAAAGAATACCCTCCGCTACGCACGGTACTTTAGCTTGTGAATATGTATGTAGTTCCAGACGCACTGGCACTCCACTAGCCATCTTTCATAAGTATATTCACCAGAGACTACGACTGGTGTACTGTGGAATAGAGTTGGGTCATGGAGTGACGTAGGCGTGTCTACCATCCAAGCTCAGTTCAAATGCAGCCAGTTTAGACTACTGTTGCTGACAAACGTGGCAGCTCTGTGTCCTAAATATCACATTGGGTATATCTTAAAATCGTCTACAGCTTTAATCATGTTTATAAATACTTAACATCATTAAATCGTAGACTTTCTCTCTGAATAAGAATGCATTAAATGGTATCCTTTCTTGTAATGCTACTTTAATGTACAGCTTTTACAGAGAAGTTGTTTAAGTGCAAGCGGTTAGTTAGTCACGTACTCTGTATATCATTTGAATGATTCCCTTAAAGAAATGATGTGGAGGGAGTAAGTCTACAGTATACGAAAAAAGGAATTTCTGTTATCATTAATGATCGTGTTATTTTTCAGTCCTGCTCATGCAACCACATTTACAAACTATTTGCTATCTTTCAGGCTACCAGCTGTAAACAGAAATTTGTCAGGTTACAGAATGAATTGTCTACGAGGAACGATTTTAGGCTAGATTTGAAATTTGCGTTGCTACTTCTCATATTTTATCTTACTGGACAAATGATAAGAAGTTTTATTGCTGCTTATTAAACTCCTTTGTGAGCGACTGACAGTCTTAGTGATGGGGAATAAATGTTTTCTATAGTGTTGTGGGTATGCATATCACCACAATTCTCAGATCATGATGGACTAGTGATGTATTGAGATGGTGCAGATAAAATGCCTAACTCCTTGGAGAAGTACCTAAATGACGACCGCAGATAAACAGCACATATTACACTTGATGATACCTTTTGAGCAATCACTAGTTCTTCCTAGGTGACGAATGACCCCAGAAATCTATTTCATAAGGCACGTTTATTTTTGAGCCATCAGCCTTGATGCGGCCTGCCACGAATTCTCTCCAGTGCCAACCTCTTCATCTCAGAGTACCAAAAAAATGTTTCAAATGGCTCTAAGCACTATGGGACTTAACATCTGTGTTCATCAGTCCCCTAGAACTTAGAACTACTTAAACCTAATTAACCTAAGGACATCACACACATCCATGCCCGAGGTAGGATCCGAACCTGCGACCGTAGCATTCGCGCGGCTCCGGACTGAGCGCCTAGAACCGAGAGACCACCGCTGCCGGCTCAGAGTATCGCATGCATTATTGTGTGTAAATACGCGAAATTTGTCAAAAGTTCATTCGTTTGCTTCCATGGCTTGCAATTATACAAAGAGCAAAATTTTTTGAACTTAATTTTTTGAGAAGTTTAGTAATATGCTTCTAGATCAAATTTTCATGATTATGTATTTTACCCTATTTCCTGACTACTGTTCACATGCTACATGAGTTCCATCTATGACTTTATTTACACAAAATGAAGACGGAAGGGTGGGGGGGGGGGAGGGAAAGGAAAGGGAAGGAGATAATGATAAAACCTGCGTTCGGATATTGTACGGAATCAGCAGAGACGAGTGAAAATGTGTGCTGGACAGGGATTGAAACTCAGGACCCGTGAGGATGTCCGAAAAAATGCGTTCTCATAATTGTTCGCGTATTTGCAGTAAACACATGTGCCCTGTCAGCAGGAGATCCCAGGTTAGCACACATTTTGTCTCGTCGCTGGTCATTTGGCATAAAGTCCTGACGCAGCTGACATTAATTGTTCCATTTCTTTCCCTTCCATTATCTCATCCTCCACTTTCAAGATACACAATACGTGACACACATTCATAAAAATAACTGTATCCGTTGTAAAGAACCGAATACAGCATGTTACCTCAAATTTTAGAGAGAGGCCGTTTTCTGATGAACAATAATTTTTTGGAGAAACATTGTTCACAATTTCTTCTCTTGGTTTCTGTGTAGTACCATTCACAAAGAGGGCTATTTCTGATTTTTGAATGTTAAACGGAGGGTCATTCACATGACTTCGGAATAGGACTGGACCTAGAATTGAACCCTGTGGGATTCCATTTGTCATTTCTACCCATAAACTAACATATTATATCTTCACAACATCGTTTGAATCATTCAGCTTAATTACTGACATAATTCCGTCCAGCAAGTTTTCATAGCTCTCTCAGAGCTGTTGGTAGCAGGTGTAGGGCGCTAAGTTAACGGCACCGCAGCCCGCTGGGCTCTCGACCGCAGACTGTTCCTCCTGCAGATCATCAATCTGGGGCCAGGGCGGCGCGGCGGGGCGCGGCGGTTTACGGGCGGACTTCACGACCACTGTGCGGTCGCTCGCCTAATCTACTCAATTAGTGGGGGGCCCGCGTTAGTCACGCCGCGATCCTTATTTATAGGCGCACGTCCTCCTCTGGCAGGAACGCTGCTAACTTTGCTGCAGGAAGCCACTGTCTGCCAAGTGCCAGCCCGCAGGGTTCCCCGGAAGACCTACTCAGCCACTACAACGACATCGTTTCTTGCGTACAATACTTGGCAGTAGTAACACCTCCCACTATGGAGATGTTGTTCTTTAAGTACAATACTAGACCGTAGTTACAACACTTGAGACATATGGCGTGACACCGTGGTGATGTTACGAACTCCAGGGATGACAGAGATGAGTAAACGTGTCAATCTTATGTGAGTGACCCTAGCCCGGAAACGACCGAATGGAAAGTTATCAGCGAAAATTTATTCACGTTCCACCTTAGGGTCGCGCAGGGCTCTCATTAAGGGCCTCAGCTTCCCAAAGCTGATCGTGGCGGGCAGAATTCCCACTAAACACTCTCCAGTACCCCCACATAACATCCCTGTTGATGTACTAGTAACGGCACACATAAGTTGATGTGAGACAAACCGAAATTCCTAAGTGTACGATATAGTAATAATGAATTTCGTTTATCTGCACAACACTCACAACCTATTACCTCTAAAACAGCTTTTCGATACAGCGTCCGCAGCCTCAATGCAGACATGGCACCATGCACGAATTTCTGTCGTCCCAGTTCTAACAAGGCCAGTGTGGTTTGAAGTGTCGCAGGCAGTGAGAATTCCTGCCAGGACATACTCTTTGTTCTCGACAAGAGTCTCGTACTCAACAAGATTTTTGACATTGCCCTAAGACAAAACATCAGGTGGAGTAAGATCCGATGAAAGTACTGCCCACGAAACAGAATCTTCTCTGCTAATCAAGTAATGTCCGATCAAGGTGTTCATGAACTGTCAGTCCAATGTGAGATGGAGCTGCATTATGTTGGAACCACATCTGCTTACGAATAGCAAGTGCGATATGTTCTAGGAACCTGACTAGTAAGTGTTTCAATTTTTTTTTGTTTTGTGCTCCACGCAATTCTGAGAATTGGTAGCCCGAAAAAAATTATACTCATTTTTTCCACTGTACCAATTGAGCCACGTTCTTCAAATGCATCAACTTTTAAACCCTACATATCGAATGTTATCCAACTGTGTACAAATTACTTTGACTTTCCCATATATGTGGACGCCACGACATCACTCATTTTCGAACCATTGAGGTGGCTACAGAGGAACACAGCCTCAAAACGCGACGCGTAAGCTGCACTCACGTGTAGCTCAGTGAAGTACGAAGTAAACTAATTCTTTATGGATGTTCATTAGGGGAAAGGTTTCCTATATTGGGCCGTGAAGGAACTAAGGTGATATCATTTATCATCTTTGTGTAACGCCGACCATACTCTTACGTAACATGCAGTACGTAATCACTGACTATGCCTTCCCACACATTTGACTGATAACCTATACTGATGGCTCTTCCCAGCTGTAACGTCGGGATTGTCATCGGTCCAGCCGGCCGGAGTGGCCGTACGGTTCTAGGCGCTACGGTCGCAGGTTCGAATCCTGCCTCGGGCATGGATGTGTGTGATGTCCTTTGGTTAGTTAGGATTAATTAGTTCTAAGTTCTAGGCGACTGATGACCTCAGAAGTTAAGTCGCATGGTGCTCAGAGCCATTTGAACCATTTTTGAACTGATCGGTCCAAACATAGCTACTGCAACTATTTAGCATCCCATCTCTGTTAAAAACAGGCTTCATCCCTGAGTACATTCTCAGGGAAGTCAGGATCGATTGTAAGGCTCTGCAAGAACCATTGGCAGAACACGACAATAAGTCTGAAGTCAGCGTCAGTCAAAGCATGAGTATCCTGTGGATGGCAGTGGTGTAGCTTCATTTTCTGTCAACACGGCGCCATACTCAGCAAAAGTTTAATCTCACCTGCCAGCGATCAGTTCATGATTATAGGCGCATCGCCCGCTCGAAGAAGCACTGTATTTCTTCAGCTTCCTCGGTCGTCATACCGTGGTACCAACTGCCCTGTTACACATATTCATTAGAATAGTCATGGAGAAAGGGTGTGACCCGGATCTTTAGACGGATATTTATTGTTGAACAGCCTCTCCGCTTCACTGACGGTTCCATTTGAAAGTTAACCCTGTGGGGACTATATAACTGATTTACAATGAAGCAAAATTTACTACAGTTCTAACAACAATTATTTTCCAAAGAAAAAACAGATACAAATTATGCTAAATGAGTTATGGATTGAATACCATAAACAACTAACAGGTGGTTTAAGACCACGATGGACAAGGATCCTGGGTGGCAGAAGTGAGTAAAGTACTCTGGCTCTAAAAATGTGGATAACGCAATCTGAATTGATCTGACGCTGAGCAGACTTTGATTGATTAAATCTACTGTGGTTTCACTACATAGGTGTAGCTGGGAGCAAGTGGCGACTGAGATCTGTACGCCGTCACAATGCTGGAGCACCAGTATGTTACCCTGTCTGCTTCGTACGGCGATGTACCTTGCAGCTGGCGAGATGTGTGTGGTGGAGGCGAGACGTGAGACGTCACCTGTCAATCGATCGCGGCAACGAAAGAAATGCAAACGTCTCACACTCTAGTGATCAGGCAGACAGATTGCAATTTGCTCTCTACCAGAGCCCTTAAATGACAGTAGATTTCAGTGTGTGACACACCTGTTCGCTGGTTATACCGAGAACCAGATTGGCTCACTTATACGAAAGATCGCACAAGGATACCAAACGTTAAGACTATTAAACGGAAAACAAATATGTGTGGCCTCGGCAAACGAGTAGTCCGAGACGTTTGAAGTCACACTGTCCATACAGTAAGATCTTCACCACAAGCTCCCCCGTCTAACAACTCGCAAGTCAAGTCAGTCTTAGCACAGGTCCCAGGTACCAACCAAACATGCCAGAGCTTCGACCAGAAGTCTCTTGTCAGACCAAAGTCCAGCACCAGAGTGCTTCGCACCTTTCAGAAGAAAAAATCAGTTTTCCCGCAAAGTGCACGAACAACACTGCCTTCACCCCATTTTGAGCCAACCAATCACAAAGGTCTCGAGGCACTAAATCCCCCCCCCCCCCCCAATACCACAGCACAAACTCATGTCAAACCAGGGCAAGAGAGAAGGAACATGCATTTCTGGCAAAAAAGGAAACCGACAATTACTAGCTTTTTTAAGTTTTCATGGAGGGAGAAGATGATTTTCTCTTAAGTTGTGTTGATTCCCCCTCCAATAAGCAAACAGGTACAATTTTAAAGATCTTTATCTAAATCGCCAGTACCTTGGAGCTTGTTTGTCGTAGCTATGAGGTGTAATAAAGAATAAAGATTCTATCCCTAAACGTTTCTCACACGCCGGGGTTTCTTATCCAACTGAGGTGGCCGATGGAAGTAGTTCACAGGCCTGTTTGTAGTATCAGCAAACACTAAACCTTGTGAATTTTTATTATGCACGGCTCTTCACACAATGCCTGGATTATGACTCCACTGTGTAGACAAATTCCTTCAGTCCATCGACCCCAGCCCAGACTTCCATTTGCGCCGCTGTAGGTAGCTTGGCATTGTTATGCTGGAGACCTGTCTTGAGGAAGGGCTGCCCAGTATGGCTGTGGGTGGCAAGATTTACTGTGGGATGGGCTCGCCGCCAATTGCTTTCAACTCCCAATAAGCCGTTTCTATGAGCTAAAAACCATGAAAATACCTCATGCTTTTAGCACCCTACCAGACTCCATCAACATCTGCTTAGGCCATTACATTTCTAGAGTCTTGCTCAAGGTGCATCAGGCTGTAATAAAATCTTCAATCATTTTCCATATGTAGAAAATGCTGAGACAGTAACTTGACCTCTCTCACATTTACTTTCCCATAGACGAAAATCATAACCACAAGTTCTGTCACCGGGTACACCGCCAGTTGGTTAGGGCTGATGATCATTGCCGGTCAGATTGGCCAAGCGGTTCTAGGCAATTCAGTCCCAGGTTCGAATCCTGCCTTGTGCATGTATGTGTTTAAGTAGTTCTAAGCTCTAGGGGACTGATGACCACAGCAGTTAAGTCCCATAGTGCTCAGAGCCATTTGAATCATTTTGAACCAGTTACTGCATTAGCTTGTAAACAGATACTGCAGTCTACTAAAGCACAGAAATTGTACCAAAGGATTGTTCATGTCAGCCATCTGCAATTATGTGCCTGTAGAGATTGTCTACCTTACAATCTTTGTAACATCAATCCTGCTACATGGATTCTTCTGTCAGAGGTATAAAAAAGACTGTCGCTTATAACTTTTCCCTCGGTCGTTTCAGGACCAGGGCCCCTCTCCATTACTCATCAAAGACTGTAGCATTACCATGGCATCATCTTGAATAATAACGATGAAGCACTCGGTATTCTGAACACCTGAGTTATAATGGTGTGTCCTCTGGATGATATGGAACACAGCTATAAACAGGTAAATACCAAGCTGAATGCAACTCAGGTGCTCCTTCGTTACGGTTAACCTCCTTAGGGAACAAGACCTGTTTTATGCATCCACCTGATGTCACAAAGGCTCCCCAAGTGGGCAGCCGTCCGCCAAACGAGGATGTAAGCAGACACACTCTACCAACAGTTCTTCAAGAGAGCATCAGGACTGTGTCCAGTTTCGCCATCAAGAAGAGACGAACTGGAGATTCTGCATGTGACAGTGGTTATCGTTCACTGGTTTCAACACAAGCTCAGAGATGAGTGCAGTTTTGTACTGCCATGCACCGTGTCGATACTACAGGTAATTATTATGAGGTTTCCATTAATAAAGTATAGTAATTAGTTACTAAACTGTGTTGGCATCATTATGTCGCAGCTATTGCCTAGCTCCTTGTGGCCATGTAACAAGGCTGTATACAAATGCGTGCAAGCAAGCCACCTCAATGGTAGTAAATAATTTTTGCTGTAGGGGTCATCTTCGTACAACCTATTTATGTTTTAAGTAAAGAGTATTTGCTGAATATGACCTATATAACCAATATAAACTCTGCTGTTGTGTGCACTGAGACATATAATTCATAAGTGACAGTATAATTCCTTAAGAATGCTTCTCTCGTTCTGATCTTTAACTGACATGTTTCGCTGATCATTAGTACAAGCTCGTAAATGAAACACGAACTGAACTTTTTATTCAAAGAAATTTATGTCGAAATGTTACTTCCTGCGCAGTCAATTCGGCTGCAATCCTTCCCGATGAAACAAGTTTTTATTTCTCATCTTTTCCACAAATCTCTTCAGGAACTGATCGAAATTGCTGCTTTTAATAGAACGCAACAGATTTCGTTCCTGTTCTCATACTTAAGAACTACTTCTACTTCTGCAGTCGTACTTGTATCTACATCAAATAAAACAGTAGCTTTTAATGTCTTTGAAATCATCTTTATGACTTTGTAGTTGCAGCATGACTGACACGATCACTCTTTTAGGAATGTTATTCCAGTTATAAGCTCCCTGCTGCTTTTTACGTCAGTTCTTAACAGTGTATCATTTGTGGCTTTCATTGAAGTTAATACCTACAGCACATCATCCTAAAAGGGTGATTGTTAGATATGCCATAAGGCGCGTGCAGCAGTAACGCCCCATGGTCTGATACTGTTGCAACCACATATATTGTTGCTTAGCTGCAATACACCTGACCGCATTGAGATACTCATTTAGCTAATACCCGAAAATAAGTTGAACATCATTTTTAAGTTACTTTAAATCACATAAGCTATTTATAAGTGGCAATTTTATTGTTTACTTTCACCGAAGACTGTTCAGAAGTTATTATTCGTGACACGCAGAATCTTAACTACAGAGGAGTGATATTTGACGATAGCTCTGAAGCTAACACGTCTCCTCATAAAATATCTGTACTAACGATGTCTGGTTAGCGAACCTGTCTGAGCTTTATGTGTTGCCAGCTAAGGTTCTTTAATTTGCAGTCCACTGATTGCTTGTTGATTAACCTAACCAAGTCTGATTTTCCACCTACCACCCACGGAATATGCGCCCAATCGTTGTTCTGTTGTATATTGGCACCGCGTCTCTTTTTTGTCCACTCTTACTCGACTGTCTTAATATTGTCTTTAGGCACACAGGTTTCGTTATACATTTTAGAAGAACATCAGTGTGTAAGATTCAGTACGCTTCCCCGTTCGAAATTTCCCATATAGCCTCGTAACTTAATGATGATCACAGAGTTAATACACTCCTGGAAATGGAAAAAAGAACACATTGACACCGGTGTGTCAGACCCACCATACTTGCTCCGGACACTGCGAGAGGGCTGTACAAGCAATCATCACACGCACGGCACAGTGGACACACCAGGAACCGCGGTGTTGGCCATCGAATGGCGCTAGCTGCGCAGCATTTGTGCACCGCCGCCGTCAGTGTCAGCCAGTTTGCCGTGGCATACGGAGCTCCATCGCAGTCTTTAACACTGGTAGCATGCCGCGACAGCGTGGACGTGAACCGTATGTGCAGTTGACGGATTTTGAGCGAGGGCGTATAGTGGGCATGCGGGAGGCCGGGTGGACGTAACGCCGAATTGCTCAACACGTGGGGCGTGAGGTCTCCACAGTACATCGATGTTGTCGCCAGTGGTCGGCGGAAGGTGCACGTGCCCGTCGACCTGGGACCGGACCGCAGCGACGCACGGATGCACGCCAAGACCGTAGGTTCCTACGCAGTGCCGTAGGGGACCGCACCGCCACTTCCCAGCAAATTAGGGACACTGTTGCTCCTGGGGTACCGGCGAGGACCATTCGCAACCGTCTCCATGAAGCTGCGCTACGGTCCCGCACACAGTTACGCCGTCTTCCACTCACGCCCCAACATTGTGCAGCCCGCCTCCAGTGGTGTCGCGACAGGCGTGAATCGAGGGACGAATGGAGACGTGTCGTCTTCAGCGATGAGAATCGCTTCTGCCTTGGTGCCAATGATGGTCGTATGCGCGTTTGGCGCCGTGCAGGTGAGCGCCACAATCAGGACTGCATACGACCGAGGCACACAGGGCCAACACCCGGCATCATGGTGTGGGGAGCAATCTCCTACACTGGCCATACACCTCTGGTGATCGCCGAGGCGACACTGAATAGTGCACGGTACATCCAAACCTTTCTCGAACCCATCGTTCTACCATTCCTAGACCGGCAAGGGAACTTGGTGTTCCAACAGGACAATGCACGTCCGCATGTATCCCGTGCCACCCAACGTGCTCTAGAAGGTGTAAGTCAACTACCTTGGCCAGCAAGATCTCCGGATCTGTTCGCCATTGAGCATGTTTGGGACTGGATGAAGTGTCGTCTCACTCGGTCAGCACGTCCAGCACGAACCCTGGTCCAACTGAGGCGCCAGGTGGAAATGGCATGGCAAGCCGTTCCACAGGACTACATCCAGCATCTCTACGATCGTCTCCATGGGAGAATAGCAGCCTGCATTGCTGCGAAAGGTGGATATACACTGTACCAGTGCCGACATTGTGCATGCTCTGTTGCCGATGTCTATGTGCCTGTGGTTCTGTCAGTGTGATCATGTGATGTATCTGACCACAGGAATGTGTCAATAAAGTTTCCCCTTCCTGGGACAATGAATTCAGGGTGTTCTTATTTCAATTTCCAGGAGTGTAGAAAGAGTTAAGATCTATGGTGTCACTGTCTCCCACATTAACCCAGAAAATCATATAAGAGTATCTAGTAAGTAAAATTTCTAATGTAATATAATAATATAATTTCTATGGAAATGTTACTGCACACAAGAACACAAAGAAACAGATGAGCCATTCATTAAGTAAAGAACCTCAAATTTCATCACGTTCCGCAACATTTTAAAACTTTTTCCACTTTTGTTCCATCGTGAACTAAAACAGATGTTAAAACGTCAGGTGAACTTCTCGCTGCCCTTTTGTCAGAACATAAAACGCACACTTTTCAAAAGAGCGGCGCTCTGTAATTAGCACGCAACAAGCACGCTAGCAAACAACAACATGTTCGTAAACAAAGTAATACCATTTACAGCAGAAATTAGTTGTGTTAGCCAGTTTTTTATGTTGTGGATATACGTCTTCACTCAATATCTCTGATATCTGTGCTCTGAACGTAAGCGATTGACAGCAGAAACAGATCTGAAAACCAAAAAGGACGTAACACCAGCACATAACTACGGTTTAATTTTAGTCTTTTATCTGAAGACCGTGTAAGTGTACGTACACAGAAGGGATGTTTAAGAATTCGGCTCGCAGGCCGTGACCTGACCGGAGTGCCACAGTGGTTAGCGTGGCTACCACCTTTCCCTCACTGCCACGCCACCCTGTCTCACCAGGGGAAGGAAGAAACTGGGAATGGACCGTATTTAACTGGCAATGCCGCCCCAGTGCGTGAGACTTGGTTTTATATTTCACATCTCTCAACAATATCGATAAAAAACGAAAGATATTTTCAGTGTGATTAAATTATTTTTTGCGCAGTCAAGACATATACACCCCTGGAAATGGAAAAACGAACACATTGACACCGGTATGTCAGACCCACCATACTTGCTCCGGACACTGCGAGAGGGCTGTACAAGCAATGATCACACTCACGGAACAGCGGACACACCAGGAACCGCGGTGTTGGCCGTCGAAAGGCGCTAGCTGCGCAGCATTTGTGCACCACCGCCGTCAGTGTCAGCCAGTTTGCCGTAGCATACGGAGCTCCATCGCAGTCTTTAACACTGGTAGCATGCCGCGACAGCGTGGACGTGAACCGTATGTGCAGTTGACGCACTTTGAGCGAGGGCGTATAGTGGGCATGCGCGAGGCCGGGTGGACGTACCGCCGAATTGCTCAACACGTGGGGCATGAGGTCTCCATAGTACATTGATGTTGTCGCCAGTGGTCGGCGGAAGGTGCACGTGCCCGTCGACCTGGGACCGGACCGCAGCGACGCACAGATGCACGCCAAGACCGTTGGATCCTACGCAGTTCTGTAGGGGACCGCACCGCCACTTCCCAGCATATTAGTGACACTGTTGCTCCTGGGGTATCGGCGAGGACCATTCGCAACCGTCTCCATGAAACTGTGTTACGGTCCCGCACACCGTTAGGCCGTCTTCCGCTCACGCCCCAACATCGTGCAGCCCGCCTCCAGTGGTGTCGCGACAGGCGTGAATCGAGGGACGAATGGAGACATGTCGTCTTCAGCGATGAGAGTCGCTTCTGCCTTGGTGCCAGTGATGGTCGTATGCGTGTTTGGCGCCGTGCAGGTGAGCGCCACAATCAGGACTGAATACGACCGGGTCACACAGGGCCAACACCCGGAATCATGGTGTGGGGAGAGATCTCCTACACTGGCAATACACCTCTGGTGATCGTCGAGGGGACACTGAATAGTGCACGGTACATCCAAACCGTCATCGAACCCATCGTTCTACCATTCCTAGACAAGCAAGGGAACTTGCTCTTCCAACGGGACTATGCACGTCCGCATGTATCCCGTGCCACCCAATGTGCTCTAGAAGGTGTAAGTCAACTACCCTGGCCAGCAAGATCTCCGGATCTGTCCTCCATTGAGCATGTTTGGGACTGGATGAAGCGTCGTCTCACGCGGTCTGCACGTCCAGCACGAACGCTGGTCCAACTGAGGCGCCAGGTGGAAAAGGCATGGCAAGCCGTTCCACAGGACTACATCCAGCATCTCTACGATCGTCTCCATGGGAGAATAGCAGCCTGCATTGCTGCGAAAGATGGATATACACTGCACTAGTGCCGACATTGTGCATGCTCTGTTGCCTGTGTCTATGTGCCTGTGGTTCTGTCAGTGTGATCATGTGATGTATCTGACCCCAGGAATGTGTCAATAAAGTTTCTCCTTCCTGGGACAATGAATTCACGGTGTTCTTATTTCAATTTCCAGGAGTGTATTTTGTCCGTGATAGAAACTCAAACAGTATCACAGAACGTTGCACCTCGGTTTCCATTGACCGTTATCTAATCGAAAAGATATCTTTGACACACGTATGTGTATCGAAAATTTATAGCCCTTTTCAGCCACATTATGGGGACATGAAACTACATGCGGAAAGCAATGCTGAACACTATGCAATGTCTTACTGAGAGCAGTGTGTGGTCAAATATACGTAAGATTCGAGGTCTGCATTCTATTCCATATGTTGTAATTTTCGTTCCCGCACTCCATTTTTTCTTCATAAATTCAACAATAGCGAATTTTGAATCGAAAAACCTCTGCAGGCATTCCCTCTGACTTAACAAACGTACTTTGCAATAATATAAAGGGAGTTACAAAAAGGTACGGCCAAACTTTCAGGAAGCATTCCTCACACACAAAGAAAGAAAATATGTTATGTGGACATGTGTCCGGAAATGCTTACTTTCCATGTTAGGGCTCATTTTATTACTTCTCTTCAAATCACATTAATCCTGGAATGGAAACACACAGCAACAGAAGTTACCAGCGTGACTTCAAACACTTTGTTAGAGGAAATGTTCAAAATGTCCTCCGTTAGCGAGGATACATGCATCCACCCTCCGTCGCATGGGATCCCTGATGCGCTGATGCAGCCCTGGAGAACGGCGTATTGTATCACAGCCGTCCGCAATACGAGCACGAAGAGTCTCTACATTTGGTACCGGGGTTGCGTAGACAGGAGCTTTCAAATGCCGCCATAAATGAAAGTCTAGAGGGTTGGGGTCAGGAGAGCGTGGAGGCCATGGAATCGGTCGGCCTCTACCAAGCCATCGTTCACCGAATCTGTTATTGAGAAGCGTACGAACACTTCGACTGAAGTGTGCAGGAGCTCCATCGTGCATTACCACATGTTGTGTCGCAATTGTAAAGGCACATGTTCTAGCAGCACAGGTAGAGTATCCCGTATGAAATCATGATAACGTGCTCCGTTGAGCGTAGGTGGCAGAACATGGGGCCCAATCAAGACATCACCAACAATGCCTGCCCAAACGTTCACAGAAAATCTGTGCAGATTCTCGTCAGCCCATACATGTTGATTGTGAAAATTTACAATTTGATCACGTTGGAATGAAGCCTCATCCGTAAAGAGAAGGTTTGCACTGAAATGAGGATTGACACATTGCTGGATGAACCATTCGCAGGACTGTACCCGTGGAGGCCAATCAGCTGCTGATAGTGCCTGCACACGCTGTACATGGTACGGAAACAACTGGTTCTCCCGTAGCACTCTCCATACAGTGACGTGGTCAACGTTACCTTGTACAGCAGCAACTTCGCTGACGCTGACATTAGGGTTATCGTCAACTGCACGAAGAATTTCCTCGTCCATTGCAGGTGTCCTCGTTGTTCTAGGTCTTTCCCAGTCGCGAGTCATAGGCTGGAATGTTCCGTGCTCCCTAAGACGCCGATCAATTGCTTCGAACGTCTACCTGTCAAGACACCTTCGTTCTGGATATCTGTCTCGATACAAACGTACCGCGCCACGGCTATTGCCCCGTGCTAATCCATACATCAAATGGGCATCTGCCAACTCCGCATTTGTAAACATCGCACAGACTGCAAAACCACGAGTCTTGATGAACACTAACCTGTTGATGCTACGTACTGATGTGCTTGATGCTAGTACTGTAGAGCAATGAGTCGCATGTCAACACAAGCACCGAAGTCAACATTACCTTTCTTCAATTGGGCCAACTGGCGGTGAATCGAGGAAGTACAGTACATACTGACGAAAGTAAAATGAGCTCCAACATGGAAATTAAGCGTTTCCGGACACATGTCCACATAACGTCTTTTCTTTATTTGCGTGTGAGAATGTTTCCTGAAAGTTTGGCCGTACCTTTTTGTAACACCCTATATAAAGTCACCTATTCTTCGTTCGGTTCCACTAAGAAGTGTTGCAACTGCGTGATTCTTCAGAAATTTTGCTATTCGTAATACAAATTTTGTCATGCACTCGATGCCCAAGACCTTAGCATTAGATGCTTTTGATGTACAATACAGTTAATCCCATCTGTCAGTCGTTGCAAGTTTTTGCTCTTACATTCCCATGTAAATCTTTAAGTTCTTTCTGCATGGTACTGTGATGTTGTTTCATAACAAATTTGGAGTACCTGTCACATATGCGAATGCATAATATACAGGGTGGTCTATTGATCGTGACCGGACCAAATATCTCACGAAACAAAAGTCAAACGATAAAACTACAAACACTAAAACTCGTCTAGCTTGAAGGGGGAAACCAGAGGGCGCTATGGTTGGCCCGCTAGATGTCGCTGCCATGGCTCAAACGGATATCAGCTGCGGTTTGTGAAACAGGAACCCCATTTTTTATTACATATTCGTATAGTGCCTAAGGAAATATGAATGTTTTAGTTGGACTACTCTTTTTGCTTTGTAATAGATTGCTCTGTAGTAGTCCCAAACATATAGCTCACACTTTCAGACGACCAATTGGAAGCAGATAGGTTTTTAAATTAAAATACAGGTCGTAGGTAGGTTTGAACATTTTTTTCCAATGGTATACACGTACCTGTGTGAACTTATCATTTCTGAGAACGCTTGCTGTTACAGCGTGATTATCTGCAAATTTCCTATTAATGCAATAAATGCTGAAAATGATGTCCGTCAACCTCAGTGTATTCTGCAATACGTGCAACGACATTCCTCTCAACAGCGAGTATTTCGCCTTCCGTAATGTTTGCACATGTATTCACAATGCGCTGAAGCATGTAGTGAGGCGTTGTCGGTGGATCACGAAAGCAAATATCCTTCAACTTTCCCCAAAGAAGAAATCCGGAGACGTCAGATCCAGCACCTTGGAATGGTGCTTCGATGACTAATCCACTTGTCATGAAATATGTTATTCAATACCGCTTCAACCGCACTCGATCTACGTGCCGGACATCCATCATGTTGGAAGTACATCGCCATTCTGTCATACGTGAAACATCTTGTAGTAACTTCGGTAGAACATTACGAAGGAAATCAGTATACATTGCACCAATTAGATTGCCATCGATAGAATGAGGGCAATTATCCTTCCTCCCATAATGCCGCACCATACAGTAACCCACCACGGTTGCTGATGTTCCACTTGTCGCAACGATCGTGGATTTTCTGTTGTCCAATAGTTCATATTATGCCGGTTTACGTTACCGCTGTTGGCAAATAACCCTTCGTCGCTAAATAGAACGCGCGTAAAAAATCTGCCATCGTCCCATATTTTCTCTTGTGCCCAGTGGCAGAACTGTACACGACGTTCAGAGTCGTAGCCATGCAATTCCTGGTGCATAAAAATATGGTACGGGTGCAATCGATTTTGATGTAGCATTCTCAACAACGACTTTTTTGAGATTCCCTATTGTCGCTCAGTTTGTTTGCTACTGATGTGCGGAAAGGCGCTACAGCAGCTGAAACACTTACTTGGACATTACCATTTGTAGCACCTTGTGGTTGACCTTTAACGTGTAGCTGAACACTTACTGTTTCCTTAAATAACGTAACTATCCAGCGAACATTCCGGACACATAGATGATGGCATCCAGGATACCGAGCAGCATACATGGCACACGCCCGTTGGGCATTTTGATCGCAAGAGCCATACATCAACACGATATCGGCCTTTCCGCAATTGGTAAACTGTACATTTTAACACGGATAATGTATCATGAAGCAAATAACGTCCGCAGTGGGGGAATGTTACGTGATACCACGTACTTATACGTTTGTGACTATAACAGCGCCGTCCATCAAAAAGCGAAAAAAGTGGTCGAAGTAAAACATTCATATTTCTTTACGTATTACACGAATATCTAATAAAAATGGGGGTTCCTATTTTTAAAAACGCTGGAGGAAGACAGATATTGGAATATATCCAGCAAATGTTCTCATTAGTGCTACTTGGATTACTTTTGCATTCTTCCCTGTACTTTCAGTCCATACTCTGTACTCCTTGGACTGATCATTCCAGTCAGGAGATCCTCTTCACTTTCACTCAGGATAACAATGTCATCAGGGAATCGTAACATTTACATCCTCTCAACTTGAATTTTAATCCCAGTCCTATACCTTTCTTTTACTTCCATCATTGCTTCTTAGGTGTACTCGTATACACTATTGGACAAAGGAAAATCCACGATGTCTGCGGCACGTGTAACATCAGCGACCTTGGCGGGTTAGAGTATGGTGTGGCATTATGGTAGGAAGGATACTTGGCCCCCATTTCATCGATGGCAATCTAAATGGTGTAATATAAGATGATTTCCTACGTAATGTTCTGCCGATGTTACTACAAGATGTTTCACTGCATGACAGAATGGCGATGTACTTCCAACATCATGGATGTCCGGCACATAGTTCGGGTGCGGTTGAAGCAGTACTGAATAGTATATTTCATGACAGGTGGATTGGTCGTGGAAGCACCATACCATGGCCCGCACGTTCACCGGATCTGACGTCCCCGGATTTCTTTCTGTGGGGAAAGTTGAAGGATATTTTCTATCGTGATCCAGCGACAACACCTGACGACATGCGTCAGCGCATTGTCAATGGATGTGCGAACATTACGGAAAGCCAACTACTCGCTCTTGAGAGGAGTGTCGTTACACGTATTGCCAAATGCACTGAGTCTGACGGACATCATTTTGAGCATTTATTGCATCATGCTGTAATCATGCTGTAACAGCATGCGTTCACAGAAATGATAAGTTCAGAAAGGTACATGTATCACACTGGAACCACCGAAATAACATGTTCAAATGTACCTACTTTCTGCATTTTTAATTTAAAAAACCAACCTGTTACCAACGGTTCGTGTAAAATTATAAGCCACATGTTTGTGAGTATTACAGCGCCATCTACCACAAAGCGAAAAAAGTGGTCCAACTAAAACATTCATATTTATTTAGGTACTACAAGAATCTGCAATAAAAATGGGAGTCCCTATTAAAAAAAACGTAGTTGATGTCCGTTTGACCTATGGCAACGCCATCTCTCGGGCCAACCATAGCGGCATCTGGTTTCCCCCTTCAAGCTAGACAAGTTTCGTTCGTTGTAGTTGTTTAGTTTTTTCGTTTAACGCCTATTTCGTGAGATATTTGGCCCGGTCACGATCAGTGGACCACCCTGTATACTGCGAACAACGAACCGAGGGCGACAGGCAGTGAAACGTCGCCTTACAAAATTAATGAATTACTGTGCTGATAAACCGCTTACATTATTTGATTTTCAAATAGCTGAGCACAACTGAACGTGCTCAGACATTTCGCTCTTTACCTATTCTGATTAACACTAAACTGACACACACAATATTTTTAGCGCAACGCAATCTGACTTCCAATAATCCCTACAAAAGAATGGCCCTGACTAACATTAACCTATACCTTTCACAAATTACTTACCTCATAAATATCTTCGTTACTCGAACTACTGCAATACAGCTAGCGCCACTATTGCCAGCTTGTAAGTAGGCTGTTTAGGTTTTTTATTGGTAACGCCACGTAGCGCTCCGTATGAAATCCGCTGGCTGTGCTGTCTGCAGTCTGTGGCTGGTTTGCATTGTTGTCTGCCATTGTAGTGTTGGGCAGCGGCAGCTGGATGCTAACAGCGCGTAGCGTTGCGCAGTTGGAGGTGAGCCACCAGCAGTGATGGACGTGGGGAGAGAGATGGCGTAGTTTTGAAATTTGTAAGACTGGATGTCATGAACTGCTATATATATTATGACTATTAAGGTAAATACATTGTTTGTTCTGTATTAAAATCTTTCATTTGCTAACTATGCCTATCAGTAGTTAGTGCCTTCAGAAGTTTGAATCTTTTATTTAGCTGGCAGTAATGGCACTCGCTGTATTGCAGTAGCTTGAGTAACGAAGATTTTTGTGATGTAAGTGATTTGTGAAACGTATAGATTAATGTTAGTCAGGGCCAATCTTTCGTAGGGATTTTGGGAAGTCAGATTGCGTTGCGCGACCAATATTGTGTTTCAGTTTAAGCACAGTCGTGTATAATTTTTCTAAGGGGACGTTTCATATGTCGACCCTGCCAGGATACCTCACTGGAATCTTCTGATTTTTTCTTGTAGTTTGTGTAGTTAGTGTAGCCTTTGTTTATTGCTAGTGCGTAATTGTAGAGAGAATTTCCTCTGTAGTTGTAGTTTTTCATTGTTGTACAGTAAAACAGTTGTGGCATGCATGTAGGTTTGCTCCAAGTATTTCGCAGCTACACTTGCAATTAACTAGATATTATTTTCAGTGCTACGTTTATGTGTTATCTTACTTTTGCTCTTCAAATTGTGGTTTTCTGTGTTGTCGTGTGAAATATTGTGACAATAATGGCGTGTGAAAAACGCAACACTAGGCTCCAAAGTAAACTGAGAAATAATAGTGACTACGAGCGTAGCTTACCAGCACCACTTTGTAATGAATTAACAGACATTCTGAGTAGTAATTTGGTAACTATGCATAGGGAAATGGAGCGGGCGTCTAACAATGGTGTAGACAGTCAAACAGGCAGTGAACAGAGAAGCATTATCGATCGATCGGTCGGCAACAGTTCGCCTCAGGAGTCGGGAATGACAGGACACAATCTTGCAAAAACTGCAGATTCAGGTTTTGGCTCCTAACCGTTTCCTAAAATAAGTCAAGACACATTTTCTTCTTGTCAAAATGTGAATGTTGCCTGTGCAACTTCACTGCCAAAAAGCAATGAGGAACATGTTTCAGACACCAATGCACTGTTATTACAGTTAATGCCACAAATGGGACAAAGGATACAAAAGTTACACACACCGCTTGAACAAAATCAGAAACAAATGGGACAAAATCTTCAAAAGTTAGACACAATGGAACAAAATCAGAGACAAACACAGCAAGAGCTTCAAATGTTAAACACATTGGAACAAAATCAGAGACAAACACAGAAAAAGTTAGACGCTTCAAAAGTTAGACTCAGTGGAACATACGCTTGAACAAACACGTGAAGATTTAACTACTGAATTACATAAAATCGAATTGAAATGTCAAAAAGTCTGTAATGACGTAAAAAAACAAATTTGTCAGCATTTCCAACCCTTTTTTTTTGCGGCATGAAAATACATTACAGAATCACGAAGCAGCCCTAAATAACTGCAAACTATTGTTCATGAAAATCATGAGACCTTGCAAGCTAAAATTTACTCAGTTGCATCTACCGATTCGGTTACGCAACTTGCAAAAACTCAAGAAAACTTAAAGGACACAGTAGATACACTGAAAATTGGTTCAGAAAGACACATGGAGGACATTAGTTCATTATCAGAGAAAGAAGTTGAACTTTCGGATCAGCTAAATAATTTATCTACGAAGGTAGATGATAATCTGAATGACACAAAACCGGTAGTCTTTAATGACACAGAAGAGTTCGAACAAATTAGGAAATTCAAATAAAATCAGATTCAAATTAATACGCAACACCAAAGAGAAATCCGGGAAGTACAAGATCAGCTGACACAGGTAATACAAGAATTACGTATTTCAAAGGACACTCGCACTCCAATATGGGAAGAGGGACATAAAAATACAGAACTGCCACAAAATAATAACACAGGGCACTTCGGAGATTATGAAAGAAATTTGCAAAGTACACCGAATTTTGAGATGGAATCGCCGAAACGACGTAACAATGACCGACATGCGACTCGCCGTCATGATGATTTTGACCATAAGCTGTTCATTACTACACGTAAATTCAAAACATTTAAAAATTCTGGCAACGACATTCATCCACAAGCGTGGCTTCATCAATTCTCTCATTGTTCCCCCCCGCCCCCCCCCCCCCCAAATGGTCATTAGAGTACAGATTAGAATTTATGTGTGGCTACTTACAGAATGAACCAGCTGTAAGAATGCGATCGGTCATTCACGATTGCCACAGTGAAGGAGAATTTTACCATGCCTTCCTCTCAGCATATTGGTCTCAAGCCACACAAGACCGAGTAAAACATGGCATCATCATGATGAAACATTTCGAACAATTTGAATTTTCAAGTCTTGTGAAATATTTTGAAGACATGCTACATAAGAATCAGTATCTTTCAAACCCATACAGCCCGTCAGAACTCATCCGCATTTGCTTAATCAAATTGCCTGAACATTTACGGCATATTATTTTGGCAGGCCGTTGCAAAGACGACATTGAAGCTTTTCAGGGACTCTTACAAGAATTAGAAATTGACACTGACAATCGCGGAACGCGAAGACAGGAACACAACAATTACAGGTCACATCCGTCGCAATTCCGCGATGAAAGAAATAATAAGTGGACACGACAAGGCTATTCTCACAACACAAATCGTGATCAAAACAGACACCACCCGTATGACAACCGTTGGCAGAGTAGTAATAATTACAGGGAAAGATCACCTCTCCGCAGTAGTGACTATCACAGAGACAATCAGAGAAACAGACAATATGGGAACCAAAATAATTATTATCACGGGAGACAGAATAATTTAAGTCGCAACGGTCGAGCGCGCGGTTAAGATTCAGGGAGAAATTCTCCACCACGTGACCGACAAGAAAGAAACTACGGGAACTACCGACAAGACTACAGACGATATAATCGTAACGACAGACCTGTATTGCATCAGAACTGGCGAGATTCAAACAGAGCAGGGCACTCTCGACAAGGTGAATTTGTAGAAGTTAGGTCTCCTAATCCCAGTAACGACGCGCGCCAACAAAGAGGTAACAGATAATGACTCTCACCGCAGGCAGCCACGTGCGCCGGCTGGCTCCGAGAAAAATAACTTAAGACGCTAACCTTGAGAAAAATTTTAGCATTCCTTACCGACGTACACAACATTATAATTGCTTTGAAGTTAAAACTCTGCGAACTAGAAAGGGTAAATGAAGGCACCACATTTCACATGTGAAACCTTTTATTGAAAGATAATCTGCTTTTTAACTTTGTCTTTGCCATAAAACATTTCACTTCACATTTCTAGTATGCTTTGTCAGACTTAAGAAATTGTTAACATGCAACAATGTTTGAAGTTAAATATCCGGTCTAGAACCTAGGGAACATTTTTAAACAGAAATTCCGAATGCATTGTTACAGTGAACAGACGACACAGTGTTGCATTTGTACATTCTTGCTTGTTAGTTGCACGATTACGTAACGACTATAAGGCTTACATACTTAGAACATATACTGTTAATGAGATTTTAATGCAACAATTTGGTTTAGTTGAAAATACATTCTGTATTTGAAGTACTTTCTGTGAGATTAAAGATGACTTAGCATTTGGTTTCTCTGATAGCTACACGATTATATCACGACGCTACTAATGTGTGACACAATTTACATTGTGCTTTTGCGGTGTATCTGTTTTATATCTGCACCGTTTTTCTGAATTCTTCTGGAAAGGAAAACATGTTTTAGTAGTAACTTTGTGGTATAGCTACAATGAGACAGCCTTTTCTGTAGCACAACAATACGTTACAGTACAGTACTTACTTCATCACGGCAATAAGCGTAGTAACTACGATATCTATACGCTAAGCATTTCACCTTTGTTTATCATGAGGTAAGTACATTGACTTTTGCAGAACTTAGCTTTCGGAGGACGATAACTACGACACTTCCACAGAGATTATCCTACAACAAGACGCACGTATTTGAGTGATTAATTTTGTACTTAAACATTTATTTTTAAAGATATTTGAAGTACAATGATACAGAGGTTTTCCATGAAACATTTCATTCCATTGCTGTAATCTGTAACACCTGAGGATATAATTACATTAAAATGACGTCAGACTTATGAAATTGTATTTTGTCTGTACATTGTGAACTGTTCATTTTTTTTCAGAACCACTGTGATACTATGAGAGCTTTGAATGATATATTTGGTATGGGATCATGATTTTAAAGTACGTTTGAGGTAGATGACACTTTTGACACGAGCAGAGAATTTTTTTAAGTTTTGAAATTTTTGGAGGAAGCTACGACGATTTTGAGTTTCGGCTGAGGTTTTATGATGTTATGATGACGATATGTATTACGCTGTTGCGGTATGTTTATGATCAATAGACTGATGCTATGTGAGGAATTTGATTATGCTACGTATTTATTATGATGGAATATTGAAGAAGTGTATACGAATAAGTATATGTGTAATAGGGTAAGGAATACTGAGTAGTGGTTAGGGACTCTGGTTTGTGAAAAAGGTGGTTGGAAACCAAGAATCGTACTTGAAGAGCTATGAAATATTTGTAAATGCGTGACTGTACCACAGTGCCGACGAAAATTTTTGGACACTGTTATATTTACAGGATTTTGTTTCTACACATTTGTAACGCAAATTCTTGACCTGTGAAATTTATTATATGAGACTGCCACTGTAGCGGATAGTGATGTCGTAAATATTTCGGTAAGACAGTTAAGTGACCACCTGCACATAATACGTCATGGGCACCCAGCTGTGCGACAGCCATCTGACAAAAGAAAGCCATTAGGTGAATAAAAAAAGAGGCCATTATCCTCACTATTGACAGTCCTTTGTAGAAAGCATCGCAAACACGACACGCTCATTACTTGGAAAGATACTTACATCTGCACACTTGATTATGACATGCGTCTTTCTTCGAGAGTTGAGAGAATTTCTACTAACTTATGAAATGTCACATGACTATTGAGTGATATTTTTGTGCTTTGCTTTTCATGGTTGCTTATTTTATTTAATATCTGTTTTCCAGCTGTGTTGCATCATTGATTTTATAAAATAAAATTAAATGCATTTGCTAATGTGAACACTTTCTGTCAACAGATCTATTATATAATCATTTTATGATGCACGTTCTTCAAAAAAGGAGCACTTCTAAAGGAAAGAACAATAAGAAGGGATTAATAACTGTCACTGCATACTTAATTTTCTTTTCAACTACTTGGTAATTTTTTGTAGAATTAGCTTTTATGGTGCACCACTTTAATGACATAGACATTAAGATGTGAATATACATTTCCCTTATCTGCATTGTTGTCTTTACTGTAATATTTTTTCTGCTTGAGCTTTGTCATGTTTAGATATAAGTTATTGCATTTGCTGCTGCTGTTTGCCAGGCATAGTGCTACTAAATTTCACTTTGTATTACTCTGTTAAGCTAGTTTTACGACTGATTTGTTTTTCTTGTTTGCTGCACAGCGCCTTATATTAGTTGTAACATTGCAATTGCTTCACCAATTTCCATTTTTTTGTGTCATTGCAGTTTGTGTTAATTTGTTTTGTGCTGTTGCATTCCCTTGTCCCTTAGTTTAGCATCTGAGCTCAGTAGATTTAAGTTAGCTAAAGAGGGGTGGTAGCCTATTTAAAAAAAATTAGTTGCGATGAATTGGTAGAAATGCACTGAGAGGTTATACAAAAAATGTACAGAAAGCAGGTGTAGGTAGGATTTTCTTGGAAATAAATGATGAGGTAAGAATGGAAAATAAATAATGAGGTAAGAAATATGTGAACATATAATTACAGAAAGCATGCTTTGATAGGATTTTTCTGGTGGAAACAAATGTTGAGATAAGACGAAAGATCTATGGAATGAAGTTTTGGGTTGGACTGCAGTACCAAATGTTACACTGAAAACAAACCCTGCCCTTTCCTCTTGTGTTATTCCACTATGTGTTTGTGTACCCTTGTGTATTTCTTTTCTTCCTGTCTCTGTGTACTGTTTCATAGAATTTTTTCTCTTCTAATACTAAGGTACATTCACAATGATGAGGAATACTGTTATCCTCAACTATAATTTGCATTAATAACATGTTATTTACTTCGTAAAGATGTCTACACATGATTTATTCTGTTTTGTTCTAATGTTCATATGTGAAGTTGATGTTTCAAAAGTTATTCTGATCTTTTATGTATGTACTTATGTCATAATTTTTGTAACACTGATGTATTTGTTATTTCGATTCTTTTGCAAAGCCCCTATTACTGCAAATGTTATCTGTATTGTTATGTTCTTTAATGATGTATTTTGTACCTTTGTTATTGTATTCTTATGTTATAAAATTGTAATTGACACCAGTTCATAAAATTAAGTAACTTGTAAGTTACATTTCACTGCACACGATTCTGTTGGTCATAGTATATGGACAATATGTGAGAAGCAGGGACTGATAGTATTTGCACGTGTGTTAATAATTCAGCAACGGACTGGATAACAGAATTGCTGGTTCTAAGGACATTTCAAACAAATTCTTTGTGAGTGGACAAGTGGTGGTTTATGGACTTGCTGCATTCTCTGCAAGACTCTTCAATGGTGATTTTGCGCCTGCACAGTTGCAACAGATGGCTGCTGGCCATCTCTACAAGGACTACAGTGGGTCTGCACCTTTTATGACCCACCAATACCATTATTTCTACAAGGACTGCAGTGGATCTGCACCTCTGGTGGCCCACCAACAGTAATCTCTACCACGACTACAGTGGGTCTGCTCTGTGATGACCTACCTACTGATAGTCTTCAATGTCGACTGACTCTGCTGTGGCCCATTGTCTGTCTGCATGTCAAGAGTCAGCACTGTCTTTCCGTTGGAAGGGCAACACTAATTCTTCAAGACTGCTTAGAAATCCACTACTTCCAAGTGCAATTTCTTTTATTACTCAGACTTTGAGAAAAACACTGCAATTTTACTTCGATGAATGATTGGGACTGTCTTTATGGACTGTGACAAAATTTTAGCTTCTGGCCAACATTGTATCGATAAGTGTGAGCATTTCATTTCTTTGTTATTGTAATTATGAAAAAAATTTCTAATCTGTATTGGCCACTGCCAAAAACAATTTCTAAATTTTTTATGGGGAGCATAGGGGCTATGTAAGTAGGCTGTTTAGGTTTTCTTATTGGTAACGCCACGTAGCGCTCCGTATGAAAATCGCTGGCTGTGCTGTCTGCAGTCTGTGTCTGGTTTGCATTGTTTTCTGCCATTGTAGTCTTGGGCAGCGGCAGCTGGATGCTAACAGCGCGTAGCGTTGCGCAGTTGGAGGTGAGCCGCCAGCAGTGATGGACGTGGGGAGAGAGATGGCGGAGTTTTGAAATTTGTAAGACTGGATGTCATGAACTGCTATATATATATTATGACTATTAAGGTAAATACATTGTTTTTTCTGTATTAAAATCTTTCATCTGCTAACTATGCCTATCAGTAGTTAGTACCTTCAGTAGTTTGAATCTTTTATTTAGCTGGCAGTAGTGGCGCTCGCTGTATTGCGGCAGCTCGATTAACGAAGATTTTTGTAAGGTAAGTCATTTGTGAAACGTATGATTAATGTTAGTCATGGCCATTCTTTCGTAGCGATTTTTGGAAGTCAGATTGCGTTGCGCGAAAAATATTGTGTTTCAGTTTAAGCACAGTCGTGTATAATTTTTCTAAGGGGACGTTTCATAAGCTAAATAAAAGATTCAAACTACGGAAATCTCTAACAACTGATAGGCATAGTTAGCAAAATGAAAGATTTTGATAGAGAACAAACAATGTATTTACTTTAATAGTGTTCAAAAGTCTTTATCAGCAGACATGACTTTGTATTCAAAGACAATAGTGACACTATCACCGCTATCCACGGTGGTCTTCTGAACGTTATAGAAGGCGGGATATGGTTGTTAATAGGGTGTGTAGTTACCGTGAACGGCAGAAACGTGATCCCATGCTGGTCTACATCCACCTATATACTCCGCTAGCCACCAAGCGGTGTGTGGCGTGTTTCGGAGGGCACTGTTCGAGCCAAAGTCATATGCGCCCCTCCCCCCTCTGTTCCACTCGCGGACAGCGTGAGGGAAAAACGACTGTCTGAACGCCTCAGTACGAGCTCTAATTTCCCTTATCTTTCAATGGTGATCGTTGCGCGATTTGAAAGTTGGTTGTAATAATATATGCTCTACATCCTCGGCGAAGATCAGATTTTGGAATTTACTGAGCAGCCCCTTCCGTTTAGCGAGTCGTCTATCTGCAAGTGAGTCCCGCTTCAAACTTTCTATGAGATTTGTAACGCTCTCGCAATGGCTAAATGTACCAGTCACGAAACTTGCCTCTCTTTTTTGGACCTTCTCATCTCTTGAGTCAGACCCTACTGGTAAGGGTCCCATAGAGACAAATAATATTCTAAGACTGGACGAACTAAAGTATTGTAAGCAATTTCCTTTCATGAAGGACTGCATCGCTTCAGGATTCTGCCAATCAACCCCAATCTAGAGTTCACCTTACCTATTACTCGTGTGAAGTGATCTTTCCATCTGAGATCATTTCGAATATTCACACCCAGATACTTGGCGGATGTTACCGCTGCCAAAGACTGGAATTATGTCACACTCGTACATTAATGGTGATTTCCGCTTTATTATACGCAGTGGGCTACACTTAGTAATATTGAGAGGTAACTGCCAGTCATTACACCACTCATCTTATTTCTCCTAATCCTCACTGATTGGTTCACAACTTTCCTGTGATACTATTTTTCTGTAAACTACAGCATCATCGGCAAACAGTGTAATGCCGCTGTCAATACCATCAATCAGTACGTTTATGTAAATAATAAAAAGCAGCGGACCTATTACGCTGTCCTGGGGAACACCTGACGTTACACTTGTTTCTGTTGAAGTCTCCCCATTCAGGAATACATACTGCTCTCTGCCTGTTAGATATGGCTCTGAGCACTATGGGACTTAACATCTGAGGTCATCAGTCCCCCAGAACTTAGAACTACATAAACCTAACCAACCTAAGGACATCACACATCCATGCCTGAGGCAGGATTCGAAACTGCGACCGTAGCAGTCGCGCGGTTCCGGACTGAAGCGTCTAGAACCGCTCGGCCAGCGGGGCCGGCTGTCTTCTAGAAAACTTTCTATCCAACGGCATATGTCATCGGATAGCTCGTAAGCGCGCACTTTTTGGAGCAGGTGACAGTACAGAACCGAGTCGAACGCCTTTCGAAGATCGAGGAATATGCCATCAACCTGGGAGCCGGTATCTAGAGCCTGTTTTATAGATCGCACGAAGAGGGCCAGCTGTGTCTCACATGACCACTGTTTCCTAAAACCGTGCTGGTTTCTGCAGATGGGCTTCTCATAATCTAGAAAGATCATTATGTCTGAACACAAAATACGTTCCATGATTCTACAACAAATCAATATCAGTGAAAGCGGTCGGTAATTTTGTGCAGTTACGTGGTCACAAAGGTTGGTATGGAGTTCTTGTTTTGGGGCGTTCGATCCCCCTACCAGCGAGGTTGACAAATGCTGGTGATCATTGGCGTATGTTGAGATGCTACAGTGCGTCTCCACAACGAATCCCAAATGTGTCGGATGAGATTTAAGTCAGTCCGTTCACCGAATACCCTCTCTTCCAAAGAGCTCCTCCAATACCACTGTTGCATGCTGTGGCGCGTAGTCATGCATACAGGTGAAATCAGGTCCGCAGGCATCACTAGAAAGACACACATGGTGAACATGTTACCACATCTCACAATATGAGATAGCGTCCAAAACTGTCAAACATGGTCGCTCGGTGTTCCATGTGCACTGGTATGGAGAGGCATTGAAAGTATACTGCTGTGGGGAGGTGAGAAACAGAAGAGAATTGATAATTCTGGGAGAGGGAGAGACCAAATGAAACTTAACGGCTACTTGTTTTTCCTATATCTCGCCTGTATGATCACTCGTATTTGTCGCTTCCTTATTATTATTCAAACTGTTCTTTGGGACGCTCCCGTTTTCCATTGGAACAGCCTGCAAACTTGCTTGGAATTACTTTACTTCTGGTCCACAACCGGAAGAAAGGCCTAGAATGAGAGAAACTTACAGTTGATGGCAATAGTTACTTGAAACAATATTGTCTGATATTACAAGCGCGCAATGGATAATTGGAGAGAGAACTAGGGAGGTTGCATCAGAAGAGCAGAACGTGACTTTCCTCTTTCGTATTTACTGGTTTTCAAAGGGACTGGGGTTACAAAGGCTAATGTGTGACCCAGTGATCATTCTATCTTTGTCTAGTCAGCTTGTGCTGATGGCACCCGACTTATCCTACTGTGCGCATGTATTTGTCTGCATGTTAAGGATTCTTATATCTTTCATTTAATTCTAAATTAACTGAATAACGTAACGTCGTCATCGACATACACAACGGCAAAGACAAATATTAACATCACTACGATTAGACAAAACCTTCAGAACTATCTAGACGAAACTTTCATTGATACACGTTACAATTAAGATAGAGGCTTATTAGCACTATGAGCGCACACTGCGTGACCACATGAGGGAGTGGTTGTGATTGCTTTCCTTCAACTTGCCAGAGCTCGGTAGTCTAGTGTGCATGCATTGATCTACCATCAAATAAGGAATCAAATACAATAAGACACGAATGTAATAACATACAGAGTGTCAGGGAGAGAGCAGAGATTCACTACTTGAGTTGAGATTATTAACGGACACGAGGTTACCTTTGAGTACAAGGGAACGTTTCACTCTCTAAACTTCTTCCGTACGCGCGCGCCTAGCTTTCTGTGCTCGCCTATTGTGCAATAACTGCATGATCCTGGTGAAACACATCACCCGGTATCCTGTTTGCAAAATCGACCTAACGCGTGTGTAAAAAGGGACGTAAAGCGTCAAGGATTACTGAATCGACTTCGTTCGTCATCTGATTTTGTCGGCAGTGGGAAACAGTCGCTTTAAGAGCGGCACACTGCACGTAGTCCACATGAAGACTCATGGGTCAGAGAGGACAAACCGTTACCAAATTCACTAGCCTGAACCTACATCTTATCTTTGGTTAATCTAGTCATTTCACACGGTATACGGGGTAGCAGTTAATGTAATAGGGGAATGTAAGAGGCTTAAACCTTAGCACTGGCTACCACGTGACGAGGAACAAGGAACAGAGTCCTCTCCTACACATTTTAAGGCAAATCTTAATAAATTTGATAGAAAGCAGGCATGAAGTCCTAGCCTATGCAACGATGTGCTAGAAACAGAACGGCTTTGTACATTTATCAAATATTCAAATACCTTCGTCCTGAATTTGGAGACAGACGTACTGAAGGTTGAAACCTTCCCGTCTTCTCTATATCTGTTTTGTTACGCAACCTTCCCTTCTACAATAACCTATGAAACCTTCCCTTAGGATTTCTATATCTTCCTTAATAATAACAAATGAAATATTCCCTTTGAAATCTCTTCCTCTATAATAATGAGTGCAATCTTCGCATACAAATTTAAATGCTGCTTATTAAAAGCGATTTGTTGATTATTTCGACGAAACATAGAATGTGTCGTCGTCGTGGCCCTCAGTCGTTATCTGCAATAACCCAAAACTGTTCCTTTTTTTTTTTTTTTTTTTTACTGTTACTGGATCGCCATCTGACCGCTACATCGAACTGCGATATGAATATACTTACTCTGTTTTACTATACTCCATTTGGCTGCTGGTCGGCTGTCATAGTAAGTGGCTGTACTTATTACCAAAGCTGACGTTATTCTTTATTTAAATTGACTGAAGTTACGTAATTTATAATTCATAGTTAAACGTTTTCTTGACAACAATAAAAGTTTGCAAAGTTTTACGTTGAACTTACAACTAGCACTGTACAAACATACCTTCAGTAGTATTGAGTTTCTAAAAAAAAAAAACCTCAACAACAACAATATTAGTTCCTCTTATGACAATAGTTAGCTGATGTCTCTGTACATCCGTTTATTATCTCTTGTAAATCATAGTTGGTGCCTGGCAGGCACACCGCTCGTCTCAACCTCTCGCTTCAGACCTGCAGCCAACTCGCTTCACATCTCACTTACTACTGACTTCCTACGAAAGCTAAAGTGCGACTCTCTCCTGCCATCTATGCTTTCTGGAGGAGACAATCCCTGCTACCATTACAAAATGTATGAACGCGCAGTCTTTCCCGCTCTTTTCTTAAAATGTATCTATATGCCGCCTCTCCCGCCCTTTTTAAAATTATATCAATGTGCGGTCTGTCCCGTCAACAATACTTTGGTGCAGATATCCCTCCTACCACAATTATTTCCAAAATGTCTAACATTAATGATTCCAACTTAATCCTATTAATAAAATATAAACATCTTTCATAAATTGTGGTTTGACAATAGACAATACAAATATACACGTCGTTTTTACAAAAAAACTGCCGTGAACAACCTCTCCTCCTCCAAGATTTTTTTAGTCAAACGACTATCTCTGGTCACTACCTGTTTGTATCCTCTCTGGTCTCATCCCAGAGTTGAAAAAACTAAGTTGGTATTGAAACTTCCTGGCAGATTAAAACTGTGTGCCCGACCGAGACTCGAACTCGGAACCTTTGCCTTTCGCGGGCAAGTGCTCTACCATCTGAGCTACCGAAGTACGACACACGCCCGGTACTCACTGCTTTACTTCTGCCAGAGAGTACCGGGCGCGAGTCGTGCTTCGGTAGCTCAGATGGTAGAGCACTTGCCCGCGAAAGGCAAAGGTCCCGAGTTCGAGTCTCGGTCGGGCACACAGTTTTTATCTGCCAGGAAGTTTCATTTCAGCGCACACTCCGCTAAAGAGTGAAAATATTCTGGTAGGTTGGTATTACTGTGTAGAGCTTCTCTGCTACGAAAAGTCGTCTTCCCAACTACTGTCAGGGGTAGGAGGGGAGCACATGGGATGTATTCACACAAACAGCGCCTGAATAATAACCTAATATAACGAGGGTCACTCCAAAAGAGATGCCCACTATTTTTGTCAAAATACAGTTTTCATTGTGCATGTGTGAAAGTTTTACAGTGTGTTGATACATCCTTCCCGCATGTTTTCAAACTTAGTTCAAACTGGTCCCGTGAGTGGCGCCGTCACAGCATGTCCCCAAGGTGGCTGCTACACTTGACGTTCGTCAGAAGCAACGTGCTGTCATAGAATTCCTGTGCTGCGAAAACGAGACGTTGGGAAACATCCACAAGAGGTTGAAAAAGTTGTATGGAAATGCTGCTGTCGATCGCAATATAGTTAGTCCGTTGGGAAGCTGGTTACGTGATAACAGCGGGTACGGAAATATTGAGGATTGTCCTTGCAGCGGCAGGCCTCGTACTGCACACACTCCAGACAATGTGCAGAGAGTTAACGAACTGGTGACTGCTGACAGAAGGATCACAGTGAACGAATTGTCACGCTATGTTGGGATAGGGGAAGGAAGTGTTTGCAGAATACTGGAAGTGCAGGCGTTAAAAAAGGTTTGTGCCAGGTGAGTTCCCAGGATGTTGACAGTGGCTCACAAAGAAACAAGGAAAACGGTATGCAGCGAACTTTTGGAACAATACGAGAATAGTGGAGGTGAATTTCTTGGAAGAACTGTAACAGGTGATGAAACATGGCTCCATCATTTTTCAGCAGAGGCGAAGAGGCAATCAATGGAGTGGCAACATGGAAATTCACCCAAGAAAAAAATAATTCAAAACCATACCCTCAGCTGGAAAAGTTATGGCTACGATGTTTTTCGATTCTGAAGGACTCTTGCTTGAGGACATCATGCCACGTAGAACCACCATAAATTCTGATGCATTTGTGACGACACTGAAGAAACTTCAAACTCGACTGAGAAGTGTTCGACCACATCGGCAAAAGCGGCATATTTTGATGTTCCACTACAATGCACGGCCAAATATCAGTCAAAAAAACCATGGAAGCGATCACAAAACTCGGGTGGACAACACTGAAACACCCGCCTTTCAGTCCTGACCTGGCTCCATGTGACTATCATCTCTTTGGGGAACTGAAAGACTCTTCGTAGAACAAAGTTTGAAGATGATGACTTCGTTGTGCACGCTGCCAAACAGTGGCTCCACAGGTTGGTCCAGAATTTTTCCTTGCGGGTAAACAGGCGCTGGTTCCAAGATGGCGTAAGGCAGTTGAGAGGATGGAAATTATGTGGGGAAAATGAAAATAATGTTTCTCAGGGATGTATCAACACACTGTAAAACTTTCAAACATGTAAGATAAAAGATGGATTTCAAAAAAATAATGTGCATTTCTTTTGGAATGACCCTCGTAATAACTGAATCTATACAACCTATTTACAATTTTTTTGAGTACTGTCATTGGTCGACATGGAGTTGCGTGGCGCCCACGTTACCTGGAAAGTGGCGGAGCAGCCGCCTGAGTTATTGCGTTCTCGTCGTCGCGACTTTAATAATGTGTCAGGCAGTCTTATGTTTTAATTTTTTTATGGTACGGCACAAACGGTGTCGTTTCAGCATAACATTCCATGTGATTACTGATCCCAGGTCTTTGAACGTGGTTGTTTCAGCTTGTACATGTTTTCAGAGGTGCATTCGGCTCTGATTTTATTAATATGGATGAAAACGCCCGACTGCATCGAACAGTGCATGTGGCTCGAGAGGATATTCGGAGAATGGTCTGGTTCCCCCAACTTACATCCATCGAGCACGTGTGGGATGCACCACGGATACGTATTGCGGCATGTCTACACATTCCAACCACCATCCAGCAATTGTTAATCGAACTTGTGGAAGAAGGGAACGTCCTAACACAAGAAATTGTTACTAAACTCGTGCCAGGTTTGCGAGCACGTTGCGGAGCATGCATTGCTATCTCTTCTCCAATAACGACCAGGTCACCTTTGTCAATAGCAGTGACATCGGTGTAATTATTGCCCTGGAATGGAAGTGTCATTTATTCTCGTCTCACTTCTTATGTCAGTCATAGCCTGTGCTATAAAGTGTGTCTCGTTAGTTGAGTGGTCAGAGCGTCTGGAGTCCTTGTTCGATTCCCGGACGAGTCGGAGATTTACTCCAACGAGAACTGGGTGTTGTGTTATCATCATTTCATCATCATCGACACTCAAATAGCCCAGTGTGGCGTCAACTGAAAAGACTTGCAACATGGTGGACGAACTTCTCAGTGGCACACGACCATTTCATTTCATGCTGTAGCTGAGGGTGAGTCACCTAACGTTACCGCTGGATATATTTCGTAAACCACATCAAATATTGACGAACCGATTCCACAGACCGAACTTGAGGAGAGGGGCTAGTGTAATTGTTTAATACAAACCATAAATAAATGCACGGAAGTATGATTTTTAACACAAAGCTACGTTTTTTTAAATGGAACCACGTTAGTTTTGTTAGCACATCTGAACATATAAACAAATACGTAATCAGTGCCGTTTGTTGCAATGTAAAATGTTAAATACATCCGGAGGTATTGTAACCTAAAGTTGACGCTTGAAACCTCCGACGTTCAGTTGCGTGTTGTAACAAACACAGGCCACGAGCGTTTCATAGGACGTGGAGGACGCATAAATTGGCCAGCCCGTTCTCCTTATCTTACACCTCTGGACTTCTTTCTGTGCGGTACGTTAAAGGAGAATGTGTACCGTGATGTGCCACCAACCCCAGAGGATATGAAACAACGTATTATGGCAGCCTGCGGCGACATTACACCAGATGTACTGCGGCGTGTACGACATTCATTACGCCGGAGATTGCAATTGTGTGCAGCAAATGATAGCCACCACGTTGAACATCTATTGGCCTGACATGTTGGGACACACTCTATTCCACTCCGTAATTGAAAACGGAAACTACGTGAGTACGTGTACCTGACCCCTCACGGTAATGTACATGTGCGTCAGTGAAAAAGACCAATAAAAAGGTGTTATCATGTGGACGTAATGTGCTGTTCCAGTCTCTTCTGTACCTAAGGTCCAGGACCGTTCCATTAGGATCCCTACGTAATTCGGTGCTCTCCGATACACACGATCGAACAGAGGATGAGTAGTACTCAAGCGTCAACTTTAGGTTACAATATCTCCGGCTGTAATTAACATTTTACAATGCAACAAACGGCACTGATTACGTATTTGTTTATATGTTCAGATGTGTTAACAAAACTAACGGGGTTCCATTTAAAAAGACGTTGGTTTGTGTTAAAAAATATACTTCCTTGCATTTTTATGGTTTGTATTAACCAGTTACACTAGCCCCTCTCCTCACGTTCGGTCTGTGGAATCGATTCGTCGGTATTTGATGTGGTTTACGAAATACATCCAGCGGTAATGTTAGGTGACACACCCTGTAAATACATGGTCCAACTTTACGGAGTTACGTTACTTGGCAGTGACAGTTCTTCGGAAAGTTCTTTTCGTCCTCAAATTTTGCGCACCACTGTATGTAACTCAACTATTACTTTCGACACGATGAAGAGTTTTATAATTAGCTTTCACCCCTTCGGATTCTGAGCGGGTGCCCATGATACAAACTGTAACGTGTTTTCGCAATTTTATTCGTAACTGAGACAGGAAATTAATTTTTCCTTGTTTCTAAAGATCTGTTTTTGCGTACGGACAAGCAGATCCCAATGAGATGGATTCAATGTTATTACTGTCTAACACCAAATCGCGGACTAAAAATGCACTAAATATAGAAGTTTTTCTGTTGTTTTGGCGGTGTTAGAATGAAGTCAACACTCAAAAGATGTATCGATGTATCCGATGTATCGTTGTGCATGAGCTAACTTTCTGTTGTACTAAAGAAATCCGGACAACGTTTCCCTACACCTACATTTCCAAGCCCTAAGATAAAAAATGTTGACGCACTTATATATTGTATGCGACAAAGCCATCCCACGAAAATAAAGAAATAACAGTAATTAATTTAATAAATTTTATCAGTCTGCCCGGTAAAACACGAAGGATTTGATAAAGTGTTGTAGTGTAGTATAGAAATACACCCCTGGAAACTGAAATAAGAACACCGTGAATTCATTGTCCCAGGAAGGGGAAACTTTATTGACACATTCCTGGGGTCAGATACATCACATGATCACACTGACAGAACCACAGGCACATAGACACAGGCAACAGAGCATGCACAATTTCGGCACTAGTACAGTGTATATCCACCTTTCGCAGCAATACAGGCTGCTATTCTCCCATGGAGACGATCGTAGAGATGCTGGATGTAGTCCTGTGGAACGGTTTGCCATGCCATTTCCACCTGGCGCCTCAGTTGGACCAGCGTTCGTGCTGGACGTGCAGACCGCATGAGACGACGCTTCATCCAGTCCCAAACATGCTCAATGGGGGACAGATCCGGAGATCTTGCTGGCCAGGGTAGTTGACTTACACCTTCTAGAGCACGTTGGGTGGCACGGGATACATGCGGACGTGCATTGTCCTGTTGGAACAGCAAGTTCCCTTGCCGGTCTAGGAATGGTAGAAGGATGGGTTCGATGACGGTTTGGATGTACCGTGCACTATTCAGTGTCCCCTCGACGATCACCAGAGGTGTATGGCCAGTGTAGGAGATCGCTCCCCACACCAAGATGCCGGGTGTTGGCCCTGTGTGCCTCGGTCGTATGCAGTCCTGATTGTGGCGCTCACCTGCACGGCGCCAAACACGCATACGACCATCATTGGCACCAAGGCAGAAGCGACTCTCATCGCTGAAGACGACACGTCTCCATTCGTCCCTCCATTCACGCCTGTCGCGACACCACTGGAGGCGGGCTGCACGATGTTGGGACGTGAGCGGAAGACGGCCTAACGGTGTGCGGGACCGTAGCCCAGCTTCATGGAGACAGTTGCGAATGGTCCTCGCCGATACCCCAGGAGCAACAGTGTCCCTAATTTGCTGGCAAGTGGCGGTGCGGTCCCCTACGGCACTGCGTAGGATCCTACGGTCTTGGCGTGCATCCGTCCGTCGCTGCGGTCCGGTCCCAGGTCGACGGGCACGTGCACCTTCCGCCGACCACTGGCGACAACATCGATGTACTGTGGAGACCTCACGCCCCACGTGTTGAGCAATTCGGCGGTACGTACACCCGGCCTCCCGCATGTCCACTATACGCCCTCGCTCAAAGTCCATCAACTGCACATACGGTTCACGTCCACGCTGTCGCGGCATGCTACCAGTGTTAAAGACTGCGATGGAGCTCCGTATGCCACGGCAAACTGGCTGACACTGACGGCGGCGGTGCACAAATGCTGCGCAGCTAGCGCCATTCGACGGCCAACACCGCGGTTCCTGGTGTGTCCGCTGTGCCGTGATTGTGATCATTGCTTGTACAGCCCTCTTGCAGTGTCCGGAGCAAGTATGGTGGGTCTGACACACCGGTGTCAATGTGTTCTTTTTTCCATTTCCAGGAGTGTAGTTATCTGTGTCCACTGCAGTTCCTGTATCAACAACGTAATATTATTTATTGGAAACTGAGAAGTTCCGTAACAACATATAATACGAAATGTTATTACGAGAATTAAAACATTGTAATGCCATATCATAGGTCAAAATATTTACTTCATACATAAAATAATGGTATATGGTTTCCAAAAGGAAGCATTATGTGCTCTGCCTTCCCAGTTATTGACTGCCATTGCCGAGCGTTTCTAGCTCTGCTCCCTGGAAATTCTAGTACCATGAAATCATTGCCAAATCCACTTTTCAAGGTAAGAGAAGAAAACTTGTCATTGGTCCTAGCTTTTAGTTAATTATATAAGTCGTACCAGTGGGAATGAATAAATCAGCCTAAGTTAAAATCTGGTCTACAAATGTTGCTATAAAATTGTAAATGGCAGAATACTGGGGGGGGGGAGGCGGGGGGGGGGGGGGGGGGAGATCACATTCTCACGTAGCGACAGCCCAGCCCCAAGTTATCTCATTTCAGTAATGCAGAGTTAGAAAAGAAGTCGCTCATATTATTCATTTCCGGCTGGCCTGTGTTGACCGAACGGTTCTAGGTGCTTCAGTCTGGAACCGCGCGACCGCTACGGTCGCAGGTTCGAATCCTGCCTCGGGCATGGATGTGTGAGATGTCCTTAGGTTGGTTAGGTTTAAGTAGTACTAAGTTCTAGGGACTCATGACCTTACAAGTTAGGTCCCATAGTGCTCATTTCCTCGTCCTATTGCATTTGTTGTCGATAACAGCATGCACTCCTGAAAGATATTTATCGCTGCAGGCTGTCGCCGTTCCAGATGGACTCACTTGTCACTGAAACATGCTTTTGGCCGTGGCTGTCAGGATGACGTCAGTTTTCTGTCATTCACTCCACTGTCCCTTGTGAGATTTAGCGTAACTCAGTAAACGGTTTTATTACCTTTGTAATTTTTTTCTCTTAATTTCGGAACAAGAGCAATCCGTAGCATCATCCAGAAAGCACTTTTTTTTTACTGAATATCTGCATGAGGATATATGCAGGAATACTCGCGCAACGACGAATTCATTTCAGCAAAGGACATTCACAGGCCACAGGATTTTTTTTTTAATCCGTCCTCTGGCGAATTCGGCAAACAGGTACGGAAAAAAATTACATTTTTCGTAGTATCGAACAAAAATACCGGTCGTTGGGGACCAGTACTACTGTCAGCGCATAGGCACGGGGAAAAAAAAATTTCAAATATCAGGAGAATAGCACTGAGTTATGGACGCCGCCGTCAACGCATCATAAATAGCGGTATCGCGTTAATATACGCGCTGTACATGCGTGTTTTTAACCAATTGGCGACCGGTTTTCGTTACCGGAGTTTGGAAAGTGAGAGCTGTTGGGAAGGGCCATACATGTAGGGGAGGGGGAGGGGGGTGGACGGTTTGTGTTGCCAAGTGTGGCGCCAACTGAATACTTGTCACGCCAGCGCATAAAACCGCCAACACTCGCGCATCGACAGCACAGCACGCAGTAGTAAAAACGACCCACAAATATATACAGAGCGTTCTTCTTTTTCATACCACGCGACGATCCAGCGTGCGAGTGAGAGAGCGTACATATACGTGTGTGTGAACGTGACCGTGTGCAAACTGGCGAGGCGCCAAATTTTCCGGAGTCGAACATCGATTAATTTTTTTTTTCACCACGGCCATCTCTTCTCTTTCGATTTGCATGCTCCGCGTCCTTTAGCAGAACTAACTTCAGTAGTTTTTTTTCCTTTTTTATTTCTCTTCCTCTTTAGTGCAAGAGAAAGAGACAGAGAGAGTAAGAGAGAGAGAGAGAGAGAGAGAGAGAGAGAGAGGGTGACAGACAGGTCGCGTAATGTGAGCGCTACACGAAAGGCAATGCGACTGGTTTTCGCACACCGCCGTTCCCATTCCCTTTCTGTCGTAAAATCCGGCCGTCTAACGCGCGCTGCAGTAGTAATCTTCGTATTTTACGGAAGCGGCGAGTGCTTTTCGCTAATCTGACGTTTTTAACGTCGAACGCAAAAATACGGGAGTTAACGGCCGTCAGCGCGAGCTGCTGATACTTTGTTGTCGCGCGTTCGCTATCCCTGACGCTGATGACTAAAGCTCCGGTGTATTTTCCACCGGTGCCAGTTTCCGCTGAAATTATAATTTAGCTGCAAACGCTTTCAGAAGCACGGGCGTTCGGCTGCCGTTCCTAACAGCAAATGGGAGACCTACCGAGACGGCGAAACTGCAAAGTGCCCACGTTTTCGATATCGACATGCAAAAGTTAAAGGAAATAAAAAAATAGAAACCCGCAATATCGATTTCCAAAAGTGCAGTTAGCAAAAGAGGGATAATATGCTTCCTACAGCTGAATGTCTGCACAGGAATAATTGTCGAGTTCTCTGATGCAAATAAAATTTATGGTAAAAAACGCTAGATACAACTTTACTCGGTCATTTTCTTGTGGGAGGGCCCGTCAACTTCATTTAATTTGAAAAAGACCTCATTCCACCAAACAGTGCTTTAGAATATTTTATTTCAACTACTAGTACTTTTAGATGTACCGGGTGATCAAAAAGTCAGTATAAATTTGAAAACGTAATAAACCACGTAATAATGTCGACAGGAAGGTAAAAATTGTCACACATGCTTGGAATGACATGTTTTTTTTTTTAGAATCACCCCATATTGCTAGACGCGTGAAAGATCTCTTGCGCGCATAGTTTGGTGATGATGGTGTGCTGAACCGCCACTTTCGCCTTGCTTGGCCTCCCAGATCCCCAGACATTAGTCCGTGGGATTATTGGCTTTGGGGTTACCTGAAGTCGCGAGTGTATCGTGATCGACCGAAATTTCTACGGCTTCTGAAAGACAACAGCCGACGCCAATGCTTTACCATAACTCCGAACATGCTTTACAGTGCTGTTCACAACATTATTCATCGACTACAGGTATTGTTGAGGAATGATGGTGGACATATTGAGCATTTCCTGTAAAGAAATCTTTGCTTTGTCTTATTGTGTTATGCTAATTATTGCTATTCTGAACAGATGAAGCGCCATCTGTCGGACAATTTTTTAACTTTTGTTTTTTTTGGTTCTAATAAAACCCCATGTCATTCCAAGCATGTGTGTCAATTTGTACCTCTCTATCTACGTTATTCCGTGATTTATTCAGTTTTCAAATTTATACCGACTTTTCGATCACCCAGTACTTGAGGACGGCCGACCGGACGAAGTGGGCGAGCAGTTCTAGACGCTTCTGTCTGGAACCGCGCTACCGCTACGGTCGCAGGTTCGAATCCTGCCTCGGTCATGGACGTGTGTGATGTCCTTAGGTTAGATAGGTTTAAGTAATTCTAAGTTCTAGGGGACTGATGAACTCAGCTGTTAAGTCCCATAGAGTTCAGAGCCATTTGAACGATTTTGATTTTGAGGATTGTGGTGCTCGGTGTAGTGAAACCATTTTTCAAACAACTTCAATCGTTATAGGGTGTTACTGAACTTACTTATTACCCAGAGAAAATAGGCTTGAATCCAATGCGAATGCCAGGTACGTGGGGATGACTGCCCTTCCCGAAACCTCCCTCACCCAACTTAGTTTTACTTAGCTCCTTTATACTTTTACATATGTCAATGTCCTAATCTTAAGCAAATGAACGGAGGAAACAGTATCGTTATATCTAATGCTCCGGTCACAGTGGACCAATATCGGGGCATTCACCACCGACCAATATCAACCGAACACCGACTATCTTTTCAAATCAGTACTCCAGTATGTGCACGGTCTGGGTGGCACCGTTCTCAACACAAGTTTATTTTCTGCAGTAGAATCGGGCCACGTTGCCGCACGCGAAATATACGTTGTGAGATATTTATTTTTTAAATTTTACGGCTTGGAAAAAGGAGTTTGGAAATTTGTAAATTTATGATAAGTTCCTTTGGGACCAAACTCTTGAGGTAATCAGTCCCTAGGCTTACGTACTAAGTAACTTACGCTAAGAACAAATCACACACCCATGCCCGATGGATTACTCGAACCTCGGACTGGGGGAGCAGCACGAACCGTGGTAAGACGCTTCAAACCGCGCAGCAAGGATTTTGTTACATCCCAAGACGTAGAAATAAACTAACAGTTTTATGTCTCGAACCATTGGTCTGAAATAATTACTTTATCGGAAACCACAAGTTTCGAATAATTTAAAAATTTAATGGTAATTAATTGGACGCTACCTTATACAACATGAAGTATATGTGTTGTGTTGATGTCTAACCATTTCAGTCTAGTACCTGTACTCTTTGCAGCATATCTCCTGCTGCACGGACAATACTTGCAACTGAAATTTGTGTATTAAAGGGCTCGTATGTCAAGTTTGATGTTTAATATTACTGACGAGACCTTTTTTTTTTGTCTGTGATAGGTGGACGTTAATTGTCTTTGGAATTGTTCTTATTAGTTTCTGGTGTTTTGTACCAGTCGGGTGGTGATCCTGTTATATGACGTGGCTTTCCAGTGTGGTACCTGCGTATCCACTATACAGTGCTTCACATGTTAAATGTTACTGTAAATATTAGCTTGTCTTTCACACAAATGCTGAATGACAGTCACTGAAGCTTAATTCATATAGGTCTATATTTTACAGAATTTATTTGAAGTTGTGCTTTCCCATGTCACTGCGGATCAACTCAGGTATGTAATAGAAAGTTTCTCTTTCGTCTCATATAACTGGTTATCCCAATAACCGAAAAAGGCGGGTAGAGTTCTCGCCAAGTCTTTTTTGAGTCACATATAGTTTAGAATCGTTTTAAACTCCTTGATCCTGCATAAAAACTGACGAAGGAGCTCGGACGGAAGTGGGACAAGGTGTCGGCTGAAGTTTTCGTCCGTCTGGGGACCGTTACCTTTACCAGTGTGAATGTAGCCTAAGAGTTATGAATATTGTAAGAAATATTTTTTTAAAAAAACGACGGTCATTTGAAACGGGGTATTTTTCAGTTCCTGAGTGTTAACCCATATGTTTTGGAATTATTGTCAACTGGTTGTAGAAATGAATCCAACCAGCAGATGGCGTCCGAACTGCGCAAACAACAAGTTAATCATGATTGTGATACCAAAGACGGAAGAGAGAAACGGCAGGAATTCGAGAGTGAAAAAGGCGAATGATGCTCTAGTGAAAATAAAAAAAAGAAAAGAAAACTTACTTTCCCGAAACGATACAAAGATGCGGCATTTTCTTTCCCATTTATAAATTCACATAGCCGTATTTAGAATATCTTTGTTCAAAATCGAGAGTTAAGTGAAATATACCTCACAAATTATGAAGTTTGAGTGTTCTAAAAACAATTTGGGAAACATGAATGTTTCTAAGCATTGGGTACATGCTTTGAAGATGATGGGTAAGTCCCGGGGGAGCTGGACCCCTGGGTGAGACAGATTGTTGGTGCATTTCAAAATGGGCCGCCAGAGAGCGACTTCCGCTACTTGTGAGGAAGCTTTTTTGTGATCAAACGTGGTGCAAAAATGTTGCTGTTATTTTTTCGTGTTAGTTCTGGAGGTATATCACATTTTATGGTCTGATAAGCAGAAAAGTTTTACCGTGTAGTGATACAATTTTAGTATTAATTCCTTGTTTGCACAATACAGATGTAGTTCTTTTACTGCAAGCTTGACTGTGTGTAGGCATGAAACTAACCGAAAATGGCCACCTGCAGATAGGAGATGCGGTGCTCCATCTCTTTCCGACAACTGGGAGAGATGGACCAGTGTTGTTTGGGAGTGGTGAAGTGCAGTTAAATTTAGTTTGCAGGCATGTGGAATACTTCCACTGAATATGGCCACAGCCCCTGACTACGCTTAGCTGTTGAAAGATACGTCTCTGCTAACAAAAAGAAGAGCAGAATCATACGCACCGCTTCAAAGCTAACTAAAGTCCTAGTGATCAAAAGCACACAAAAGAGCAAATTCATTCACTGCACTCGTGCCAAACATAAAATTTCCGAGATTACCACTTAAAAACTGAAAACTTCTGAGACAACACACAATAAAACTTTTAGAAGAAATATAACTTCTTCGTTCTATTCATAAAAGTATGAATTCTAGCTGGAAGGCAGCAACTGTATCGAAAGGACCAAACTCCGTTAAAATATTACAACTGTAAATAAAATAGGGATAAGGTAAGGAAGGAAACAGAACAAAGGCACAAAAGCATTACCAAAGGGAAATGCTAGTGAAGGGAAAAGAAGACTGAAGAAGATAAAAAAAGAAAAATAGTGAAAGAAGCTCACCAGGTTCATCAGATGCAGACACTGTAGAAGATTACGAAATTAGCTTTGATGAATAATATGAAGGTTAGGTTTGTGAAATATACTACGAAACTAATAAGAGCGACTATTATATTGAATATGTTTCCCATTCATGATGGTCATATTTACATTATTCAACATTTGGTAATAAGAGGAATTGGTCTCGTGAGGGGATGATGGGCTACTAATTGAACAAAACAACAAGTCATTAGAAATGCCGACGTTCAGTCAATATTTATAATAATCCGATAAAACTGTTTTGGAAAATATTTAACAGTATCATTACGTGTTCATTATAAAATATGCCAGGGAAGAATGCGCTATTTTAATTGCCTCATTTCTTCATTTAAAGCCATTTTTGTATGGTACATCTCTCCCAGTAAACTGATCCATCTCACCCATAACCCTATGGCTGAGATTCAATATGTACCGTGTATTTTAATTAGCAGTGCCTCAGTAATATTTTGTCCTTAAGTGTATGTGTCACTCTATATGAAAATACTGCCAGGTGTCAATAAATCTGGAAAACTCACACATTTTATGCTGAAAAAAATCAAGTGGTCTGTTCCGCCTTACCCTATACCTGCTTTAATTGCAATGGTTAAGAGATGTACACTGATTAGGAATTTGGAAATTTGTAGCAACGTCTTATGGGACCAAGCTGCTGAGGTCATCGGTCCCTAAGCTTACACATTACTTAATCTAACTTAAAATTACGCTACGGACAACACACACACCGATGTCCGAGGGAGGACTCAATCCTCGGATGGGAGGAGCCGCACCGACCGTGACAGGGCGCCTCAGACCACGCGGCTACCCCGCGCGGCGCACTGATTAAAATACGAGAAAGCAAGAATGATGGCTGCTACAATTCGCCTGTCGTTCCCGTATTCCATGGGATTAAGGAGAGACGGAAAGCAATTTTTATCCCTATTCTGCCAATGCTATTTTACGATTTGAATAGGTAAACTTTCCAAAAGAACTATAAGAGAAAATGCAATGAAATTCTTACTGCATGTATATAATATATATGCCTCAATATAGAAGTAAAATGAACATAATACCTCTTATGGTTTTGAAGAACGTACAATTTATTCTGTCACTGGTATAATTTAACTTTTTTGTACGTTAATTATGATAAAACAGTTTCTGATTGTTTGGTAGTTCTCAGTTTACTGGTAATAACTTATTACCATGTGCAGTACAAATTGAGCAAATTTCATGTTCATAGCACCATTAGTTTATCAAATAACAGTACCTGAAAATAAAAAATGTAGTTTTGAGAAAAATATATCCAAAGATTAATATTGCAATTCTAGTATAGTTATTGATGAGAATTACTTACAACTAATATTTTCCTGCACCATCCTGAGCATCGTCTGAACCATACTGTTACTCTTTTCTTCTCTTGGTCCATCTTCTTTTCTGTCTGGCTTGTTTTGTAAATTTTAAATTAGCAATATCTGCTTTGCAGATTCTATCTTTATCAATTTGCACCAAGGAGGAGATAGAGAGGATCCAAAGAAGAGCGGCGCGTTTCGTCACATGGTTGTTTGGTAAGCGTGATAGCTTTACGGAGATGTTTAGCAAACTCAAGGGGCCGAATCTGCTAGAGAGGCGCTCTGCATCGCGGTGTTGCTTGCTGTCCAGGTTTCGAGAGGGTGCGTTTCTGGATGACGTATCGAATATATTGCTTCCCCCTACTTACACTTCCCCAGGGGATCACGAATGTAAAATTAGAGGGATTCGAGAGCGCACAGAGGCTTTCCAGCAGTCGTTCTTCCCGTGAACTATACGCGACTGGAACAGGAAACAGAGGTAATGAGAGTGGTAGGTAAATGGCCCTCTTCCACACAGCGTTGGATGGTTTCAGGATAATAAATGTAGATGTAGGATTTTTCAGTATTTCTACTAGATTTTATGCCCAATAATTCCAAAACATCCATTTTTCTAATTACACCATCATTGAAGCATAAAATTGCATCACAAACACCAAATTTGAGGGTTGTAGGCAGAACTAATATAGTTTCCAAATGACAGAATTCGCACAGTCATTTAAATTTTGGGTTTTCCCATGAAGACATTTCTTCAGGAAGGTATCTTTACAAAGCTCTCTAAATATGAGTTAAATTTCATTCATTACTGATGCAGGTAAAGCATGTTTGTGTTCTCCTGTACTTGCACCGAGTGTCAGGATCATTCAGGCAAACAGTGTGCACTGGATTTTCATTTTTGGAAGCTTATGGAAAAAGGCACCCCATACAGCTTTTTTCATGTTTTCGATTTCTTCTGATGGCCATGCCATAATAATAATGTAAACCATCTATTTCAACATTTCTCAGGTGACCTTTACTACCTATCTTCTAACCATCTTCCAATACTATTTTTGACTTTTCTTTCAACAATCTTCTCAACCTGGACCCCATTCTCTTCTGTACATGCCCACTGCACTCTAATTTAGAAATTGTGACATTAGGACCATAAGGTTGTTGTGCACATACTCAGTCATAAGCGTTGGTGTCACCGTCCCCAGATTGCACAGAGCGTCAGGAAAACCATCATATCTCACGAATAAATTGTCGTATTTATATAAAACTGTGGTGTCACCGCCAGACACCACACTTGCTAGGTGGTAGCCTTTAAATCTTTTAGTATACGTCGGACCCGCGTGTCGCCACTATCAGCGATTGCAGACCGAGCGCCGCCACACGGCAGGTCAAGTCTTGAGACTCCCTAGCACTCGCCCCAGTTGTACAGCCGACATTGCTAGCAACGGTTCACTGACTACAGACGCTCTCATTTTCAGATACGACAGTTTAGCATAGCCTTCAGCTACGTCATTTGCTACGACATAACAAGGCGCCATATTCAGTAATTAGAATGAATTCTGAACAGACAATATTGTGAATCATGTACCGTCAAGAGCGACGTTCGTCTTTAATGAATTAAAGTTAAGTATCAAACTAATTATGTCCTGTTTCTGAATTCTAATTCCTTGTCATGTTCCAGACCTCACGTCGGTATAGTTCTTCCCTCCTCACGCCAGCCTGCGTGACCTAAAAGTGTCTTTCCGCCTCCCCTAGTAACACGGTGTTGGCTCTTCTACCAACACATCAAAAACAAAAACTGTTTCACGCAGGAAAGACCAGGCATTTCAAATGTGCTAAACTCTAAAAATCGAATTTTTAAAGGCCACTTGCCTTTCGTTTCCCCTTAGAGCGTGTGGTTTAGTGGGAAAGGTGATGTTCGAAATGGTACTTGCGTGGTAGGCAAATTTGGAAAATATGGCTGCAGCCCTTTGAACAAGGCTGACAGTAGTATCCACAGCATCCTCATGAAGATTTACAAGGGTGCCTAAAAGTAAGTAAGTAAACCAGCAGAAATTTAGGCAGGGTTTGAAGCCGATAGTTAGTGGCAAGGCGTGACGTTGCTGGTTTGGTTCTCCTTCTTGAAAGCTGTCCATTACATGGCTCCGACTGGTACCCAGTTCCTTGTGGACACACCGAACTATCCTCGTCGATGCAAAAGAAATCAGGCAACTTCGCATAGGCAGCCACAAACACGACAGCTTCTTTCTGCCATTGTGTCACGTCCCACGGCGACCCATCTTACTGTGCTGATTTCATGCAACCGACGGACCCATACACACATCAGCCGATTTCCACGACAATTTCAGCAGTGGATGATCACATCAACGCTTGTACCTGGTGTGCGACGTTTATATCATTCCAAAGCGACCAGTCTTCTCACTTAAGGGTCGAATAACATTGTGTCCATTGAGCTTCAAAGGTGTAATCAGCGGTATTTTCGCAGCCATGTTTTGCAAAAGAGAAACTGCTGTGTTGTCGGATGTACTACTCTTGTTGATTAATTAGGCAGAAATTGCTTTGTTGTCGTGAGTACTTCCCTGGATCATTAATTACGCAGCTGAATGGAACAGCTTTAAGTTCAAATGGCTCTGAGCACTATGGGACTTAGCATCTAAGGGCTCTGAGCACTATGGGACTTAGCATCTAAGGTCATCAGTCAAAGCTTTAACTGTTTGTGAGACTACAGTTGAGCATAAAGCATACCCTTGTTATGCTCTAAAAAACGGAACTGGATGAGCTCTACAGAGAACAGACCGTTCCCCATAAGATTATGACTTGAGGAATATTAAGACAAAGTTGCAGAACAGTTCTGATTGAACATCTCAATTGGAACAGGCGTGATCCAACTATTCGTGCAATACTGGTGCCATAGATCGCATAGAAATAATGATAATGGGTTTCATAGAACTATCGAATGAAACTACATGTTGCGATAAAGTCTTGTTTATTACTAAAACGCATGGACTTTATTACAAAGATTTAGGAATTATTTGATCTACGGAGGTGTAGGAGAAGTAGTCATATCCTCTCCTCCTAAATATTTTGCGAGTTCCATCAGATGGTTCCTCACCTGTGCCATTCCTCTTTATTTCAGAGTAGCACTTGCTACCAACGTCCTTAATACCCTGCTGGATGTATTCCAATCTGTTTTCCTCTGCAGTTTTTTCCCTCTACAGCTCCCTCTAATACAGTTGGGTCTTAATAGATGTCCTATCATCTTGTCTCTTCTTTGTGTCAGTGTTTTCCACATATTCCTTTGCTCGGCGATTCTCCAGAGAACCTCCTCATTCTTTATGTTATCAGTCCACTTAATTTTCAACATTCATCTACAGCACTACATCGCAAATCCTTCGATCCTCCTCTTTCTCAGTTTTCCCACTCTCTATGTTTCATTACCATGCCTGCAACGAAACTAATACATTAAGTACCGATGGTCTAGCAGATTCCTGTACCTCTGTCTCACGCTTTCCCATCATTTGCAGATCATTGTGTTTTTAGTAATCGTTTCTTCCACAGTATCTCGCAATATCAGTTTAAAACTTGCTGGGTTTAGCCTACTGCCCCCTGCTGTGGCCAACAAGGGGGCACCGTATCTATTCCAAAGAGCAGCAGTCAACCCGAACGTACCTTCTAGTGACTCTCCCTTTTAGCGAAAGAAGCGTCTCAGGACCCAATAGCTGTTCTACTCCTGAGACCGTAGTTTTCGTAAAGTCACCTAACAGACACAGCTCATAGAAGCGTAACATATACAGGGTGGTCCATTGATAGTTACCGGGCCAAATATCTCACAAAATAAGGGTCAAACGAAAAAAACTACGAAGAACGAAACTTGTCTAGCTTGAAGATGGCGCTATGGTCGCCCCGCTAGATGGCGCTGGCATAGGTCAAACGGATATCAACTGCTTTTTTTAAAATAGGAACCCCCATTTTTATTACATATTCGTGTAGTACGTCAACAAATATGAATGTTTTAGTAGGACCACTATTTTCGCTTTGTGATAGATGGCGCTGTAATAGTCACAAACTTTAGAATTTAGGTACGTTTGAACATTTTATTTCGGTTGTTTGAATGTGATACATATTTTCTCCTCTCCAGGGATTCATACTTTAGCTCCCGAAGCAGACCCATGCTGATCGAAACTCAGCCCTTGATCTAGCGGCTAACCTCTGAATTGCTTCAATGACTTCTTTCAGTCCGACCTGATATGGATCCGAAACTTCCGAGCGATGTTCAAAACTAGGCCGCACGAGCACTCTGTATGCGGTCTCCTTTACGTAAGAATCACTTTTCTAAAATTCTCCCGTTGAACCAAAGTAGTTTTCCCTGCCACAGTTCTTACACGCTCGTTCCATTTCGTAACGCTACTCTCTCATATTTAAACGACGTTACTGTGTCAAGTGCGACTCTACTAATGCTGATCCGAGCATTACCTGTAAGTTTTTCCTACTCATCAGAATTGACTTGCGTTTTTCTGCATTCAACTGCCATTCATCACAGTAATTAGAAATGTTGTATAGGTCTTCTTGCATCAACCCATCTTCGACATATGCTACCTCAGGTTGCTGCCCACCCTGTCTTCCAGATTATTTACCACACTTCTCTGGGGCACTCCTGGCGTTAACCCTGTTGGCGTGTCGCAGAAGGCGTCTAGCGCCGGCGCCACACGGCAACACACAGACGTTGCGCTGGTTGCCAGCTCAGCCCCTGGAACTAGCCGACATGCCGACTCCGTCATTAGCAGCGTGCCTGGCAGAGGCCTTCGCGTGCATTGGGCGTGTAAATCAGCAAGAGAGGTCGCTTACGCCACTAACTCCCTACTGCGTTCGCCAATATCATGGGCAACCATTCAGAAAGAGGTTTACCTTCGCCGTGCGGGTGTTTAGGACCGCGTCCGCGACGATCACGGCACTTGCGACGCAGCAACGCAGCCGCCCGCCGCTCTCTACTCCACGGGACCTCAGAAACGGCTCTCGGGCCTGTTGGTAGTCTGTCAGCATTACTGGGGAAGACTGTAGATTGTGTGGACTCGTAACGTGTTAATCTGTTAGAATGTGCTCCACTCAAAGAGAGCGAGGACGTAGACAACAATCTCTGACTGTGAAAGCCTTCCGCTTGTTGTTCCAAGTACTTGCGTTTAGTTATGAACTTATATTCCTGTTAGGACAGAACTAATAAGTTGGTTACTTGATTCTTTTGACAGCCCACGCGGACTATTTGTGTTGAATTCGTTGCGTTCCTAAATATAGAGCATGAAATATGTGCTCGTGTGTTTCTTGTAGAAATGTTCAGAGTTCAGAATCCTTGACCTGTCTCCGATGAACTCTCGCCTTCGAGTACAACGAATGGGATTCTATTACTTAAGAGGTCTTGCAGTCAGTCATATGTCTGGGAGCTTATTCCTTATGCACGTACCTTCTTTAAGTCTGCAGTGAGACACCAAGTCGAATGCTTTTCGGAAATCTAGAAATATGGAATCAGCCTGTTGTCTTTTATCCATAGTTCGCAGTATATCATGTGAGAGGAAGCTGGGTTTCACCTGAACGATTCTTTCTAAAGCCGTGCTAATTCGTCGACATGAGCGTTTCGGTCTCATCGGCATAATGAAGGTATTGCGATTCAACAGACCATACAACGCTCTGCCACTGCGCCAACATCCACTGCCGATGGTCACTTGCCCACATCGGTCGTAGTCACCGATGTCGTGGTCATAATATTGGCATATGCATCAGTTGTCAGTGACGGACATCCATCGTTCGGAGTGCTCAATGAAGTTCCACCACAGTACGCCACCTGTTGTGGTTTACCAGTCTGCACAGACTGCGACGTCCGACATCTGTAATGAGGGATGGCCGCCCATACCCACGACGTCAGGGAGTGGTTTCACCTTGGGTTCGCAGTCCTCGTGCACCTGACGAGTCATGCAGTTTCTGGAATGCTCCTTCAAACCTCCGTCCCATCACAATCTGCCTTCAGTCAAACTCAGATGTATCGCGCGCCTTTCCCATTCTACACAAGACAGCACGCTCACTGATATTACATGCACCCTGCGTGTGTCTGGCTAGCAGTAATTCCTCGTCAGGTGGCACTGCTATCGCCTGGGTAGACTCATTGGTGGTCATAGCGTTCTCTCTGAACGCCCTATATGTAAGTCATTACGTCGACTCTATTTGAGAGTGCTCAGTACACGCGCTCCTTTATCATTCCCCGTAACCAGAACTCTCAGGGTGTGATATCCGGGGACTGGAAAAGCCATAACAACGGTCCGACCAATCCAACGGTTTGGAAACGCTTGATCAAGCTAATCACGAAGCGAACGAGCCAAACAGGGCGGGTTAGAAACACCTTTCTCGTGTGAGTTGTAGGAGTATGTTATCAATGACAAGCTCTTGCAGCATTTGCAAGTAGTCAAGTGCAATCACCGTTGGGGTTGTAAAGAACAATGCGCAAAGTACATCACTAGGGGTCACGGAACACCACACATTTACTTTTGGGGATATACGTTCATGCCCACGAACGGTACGTTCATTTTCAGTAGCTCGGAAAACTTTATTACGACGATTAACATGATCACTGGTATAAATCATAGCTTCGTCGCTGAAAATAATTTGCCTGACAATACCTGTCTGCGTACATGACGTTTCTGCCGGAATCTCGTAGCCTACCACTCGCACCAGTTTCTTCCCAGCAGTTTGTTGATCATACGGTCGCACGCCCAGGTCCTTGGATAGAATGCGGATCACTGTTCTCCAGGAAATCCCTGTTTCTGGACTGCAAGTCTTGCCGATTTTGATGTATTCTGTAGCATGGCTTCCTGCATAACAGCAATGTTTACTTCGCTTCTGACAGTTGTAAGTCACCTCGCATTTCCGTGACAACTGATTGTTACTGATCCAGTTGCTACGAACTTCTGGTAAGTGCGATAAATTGCTAAACGAATTGGTGGCCGTCTATTTGGCAAACTGTCTGGAAACAATTTACAAGAGATGTATGCATGATTAGTGTTATCATTAATGGATATATTATTCTTAGTCCCAGTCACATTACAACAAACCAGCTTTCTTTAACAGGAACTTGTTACGTAATACTTCGCAAAGAACTATCTTGTGTAGAACAGGTGTGGAACAGGAAGACAATTTTCTAAATAAGAGAATATAGACATACTACGCTAACACTCGTCTACCTCAAACAGGGTTATATCTTTATAGACAGGTAACCATTAATACGCAATTTATAGGAATTCAACTTCGGCAGGAAAACAAGGGCGATTGCCCAACGATTATTGAGAGGCGCTACTTCCAAAGTTAAATTCATGGGAGAACAGAAGCCTTTCAACTCCACACAGATGTTGCCCATGAGATCGACCTTCCCTTCAGTTGGCTCCTACAGATGAGTAGATGGATAACTGCCAGACGGAAACAGTATGCTGGATAAATGACGGAATATTTCATCTCCCCATCAATCATATTATTTGTAATACAGGCACATCTCAATTCAGTGACGACGAATCTGGGAACTCCAGCAAGGACGACAATTATAACTGTAATTCAAAAGATGTCCTGGAGAGACTCCATCCATGCTGTAGTTTTTTTTAGTTGTTCACTTTGCACTTAGCGAGAAAAATTCAATAAATTTGAGAAACAGTCTTCAGTCTTCCATTCAGTTCGATATTTTACCTTAAAATTTGGCTGTTACATAGTAATTTTTAATATATAATTACAATTTCCAAAAACCATTTTTCCTTGCTAATTATTTAGTTATTTTATTTATATATGCATTTATTTTACCTGGCAATTATGGCAGGCGTCATGCAAAAATACAATTCTACAATTGTGGCAGGCGTCATGCAAAAATGCAATTCTGTATTTAGTACCGATATGGTAGAACTTAGTTTCTTTTGTGGGCGTTGATTAGGTATCCACGGAGTTGTTTAGAGTTACGGCTGAGCCGACCTATAAGATCAGTACTTGACTCTCTGGAAATCCTACGTCATGAGTTTCAAGTAAGCACCCTTAAGTCCTGCTGCGCTGAGGAATTTTGAGTTTGGTAACTAACGCCAGACGTTGCTGGTAGCTGGACGGTGAGATGGTGAAGTGTATCTCTACTGCGTGCCGGAAGTGCCAACTTGCAATACAGTTTTGGTATCATTCATAGCACACTTGATATAGCAAAGTTGCAGCAACTTTCCACAAGCTTGTCACGTGTGACTATGGGATCTTTGTGTCTTTGTGAGGCGAGTATGTTTGGAGGCTCGGAACAGAATCTGGTTTCTGTTAATACTCCGAGTGGTAGTACGGCCTATTTAATCATACTCCCTCCCAATGAACCTTTCTAAGAGATCTATGACTTGCATGGACATTACTTTGTTCGGTTTTCTTGCTTTTGTAACTCTGTGTACCACGTGTTTCCAGGCACCAGTAATACACTTGCCAGTGTGGATTAGTTACTTTGAAGTTATGTACATGGATTTTGTCAAGTATTCTTTAAAATCAGTTCTCCCTCCTACTCGCTTTTCTAATTAAATGGACTAGGCCGATTTGTATACCACCATCATGTACCACTAGCCTTATGGAATTTTCAGAAAATTGATGAATTTCTTAATGCGCAGTAGTAATCACTATGCATATTACGCTTCACAATTGTTTGCATTGTTTTCAGCCGAAAAATTGGGTTTTGAATCTGATGCAAGTGAAAAAGAGGCGGTGCTTTGTTCTACAGAAAGTGTGATCATTCAATGCCTTACATTATGTATCATTATAACAGATGGTGTCCACGTGCACATTTGTACTACGCGAAGCTATAAGCTACGTTTCATAGGCACTTATACGCTTGATAAGATATTTGGTATGTTTGCTCATCATCATCTGAATATAGTTTTCTTTCTGTTATGCAGATTATCAATCGCTACGCTTAAAAATGTAAGGGTGCACTGTTTAGGTAATGTTCTACGATCTCTTAGCAGTCACATCGCGTTACTTATTTGATTCATGGGTTGAAACATTATAAATGAGATGGCATTTTTCTTATTTCAAGTCATACTCGGATTTACTTTGATATGTAATCCACTGTCCAAACCTAGCAGGAAGCTTACAACCTACAAGTAAATTAAACTTGATTTTACAGGGCACTGTATGGTCTTTTTAATAACTACTATTGAATACTGCATCATTGTCAATCCAGCTGAATAATTCAGAGTCATCGAAGAAGGCAAACAGAAGTGTCGTATCTTTACTGAGAAAATAATGAATTGTAATGTGCCTACAAATGGTAATGCAGTTACCTCTTGTGCTTGTCAAACCTCATCCTGTCCCTTTCCTTCTTTGTTCTCTCCCTCCTGTCATAACCTCCACATTTCCTTGTGCCCCATGCTTTTGTATTCCTTTAAGGTCCCGTTACAACACTTACTTCTTCCTCTCCATCATGAACAAAGGCGTTGCTAAGACTTCCACCAACCACATTCCAGAGCAGCAAAAATATCATCATGTGTCTGATAAACGTCCTACAGATTGTTCTAGCTAATGGAGACAACATGCACATAAACATTCTGAAATTCACGACAGGTGGACTGGAAGGACGGCTAAATTTTAAGCACTTAAAAGAGACTTGGACAGATTCTGTCATCTCGGAAATGGAACAGACACTAAAGAAACACTGGAAAGACTTTGCAGCACATACTGCACAAAGCAAAAGCAATGTGCATAAAACGTTACAGCTGCTGATAAGCAAATTACTGACATTGACAACAGAAAACGATTCATGAAATGCTATGTTTAGAAGGCAGACTTTCATGGATGCGAAAAACTGCCTATGTGCAGCGCAGAAATGAAATAATTGAAATCCTGTGAAGACCGATGTTAAAGGATACTATCGAAGACCCGATGGAATAATCGAAGGAGGAGTGAAAGTATTCGAGAAGAAATCAGTGAAAAAGAAAGTGTAAAATGAAATAAAGTATCGCAGAAATATAACAACTGGCGTTTTACTAGGGCATGATTCGTTGCTGAAAAGTGTAGTTGAAATGCAGGCACGAAGAAAGAGCCGTAGGGCTAGCCTAGATGAATATTTGACAGATCGACTTTGATTTGATACACTGAAGATGTATTTAAATGAAGAGAACATGAATGGGGAACTAGATCATACCAGACGTGGCGTTATTTAATCTGCCTGATAAAATGCTTATAATTTTATCAAACTGTTTTGTTTTCAAGCATTAAATTTTAATCTTTATGAAGTTTTAATGATGCTGCGTCAAACTCGGATAAAATCTCAAGCTTTCGATGGTGGAGGCAACCATAAAAGCCAAGGGATTTCATGAGAATCTGGTGCGACAAGTTAACGAAAAAATTAGGTTTAACTGAAAAACGCATCCTCTCCCAAAACCACTCGTCCTCTTAATGGTGAATTGATAAAAATATAGGAGCAAGAACAGTGTGCATCAGGCAGGTATTGACTACTCACTGAAAACGTGAAAGATTAAGTAATGTGAAGAAGAGGAATTTATCTCTGTGTCTTCTCATTACTTTGTCCTTTCGTATACCCGCACGAAGACCCAATTTTGGGCCCGATGGCGCGCAAGAGCTGCTACTCCATCATCGTTGTCTGTTTGACTGCTGGCAGCAGCAGTGCATTTCTGGGCCCAGAACGGAGCCCCGCGGGTCCCCCATCGGCGTAGTGCTAGCCGTGACGTTTTCCCGCCTCCCGTGGCCACCGATCCTTCACCCGCGCAGTCTGGTTCCGGCAACGGCCAAATTGAAAGTCGCTGGCAGCTTAGCCTGGTGACGGATGAGTGTCGCTTCCGGCAATAGCCAACCCAGTTCCCTGCCGCCTTTTTCGGCCTTGCGTTAGCGACCACAGAAAGCAGTTCCCATGATGAAGACGAACTGTGTAAACTTTGCAGTTTGCTCATAGTTGCCTTACGACACCACACAGGCAGACCACCATACAGACCAGGGCACTAACGACTGCGTTAGATATGTTTATTCATGCAGGATTTATTCACATATTCAGATACAAGGATATGTAAAATATTGTAAAATACGGTTTATATGAATATAAAGCAGTTTATATGAGTAGGAAGAGTCAATTAGAACCTACTGACAGCTGACCACGAATGTAAATAAACGTAAAATACTGTTAGTTGTAATAGGATTTATTGACGCATACCAAGAGAAGTACATTGAACAGAACAATGGACAGAATAGTTGAGGAATCGATTGGCCGCAGACAATGAACGATAATAATTGTAATCTAATTTGCATCAAGAGGGGAAAGAAATCAGTGCTGTCAGATTTCAATATTGGCAACAAGCACAACGACTACATACACTGCCAGGAAAGAATAGAACATTCTCATGGACTGTTCTTTGGCATCACGGTGTATTGCGTGCATACTGAAGGGTTGTAGTGTTAGTGATTTATTTATCACTGCCATGTATGAGCAGGGAACCTGTCAGCTCACTATATTGACTCTGTGGGCAATAACTGGATGTGAACAGTGTTTTTTACTTTCGTTCAAGGATACAACCAAGCACAACCAAGAAGTACATAGCACTGTTTTTCAGCTTCATCCATTTGAACGGTGTCGCACTGTGGAGCTGCGGGATGCTGGGTGGACGTATAGGCTGACTGCTGCAAGTATTGGACACATTGTTCGACTGGTGTCACGATGCTTTCACTAGCAGTCTGCGGAACTTTCGCACACCTGCAGTCCCCGTAGTACAAAAGCGGTTTCCCGGACATCATCTATGGATAAAATCTGGACATATGTTGTACCTTCTGTGTCATCCATTGACGTCCGTGTGCACAGCAGGATTACGATCACGTCTGTCTCTGGTCAGGCTACCACTGACACCTTGAAACCCCCCAATCACGACTGCACTGGTATTGTAATAGCATTTGATAGCTGAATAGCTCTCAGTGATGATAATAGGTTCTGTCTGAGTGATGTATACACGTTTACATGGCGTAGATATGGTGAACTGCATATTCCTGAGAGCAGACGCCCACGACTTTTCAGTCCCATCCGAGGTTTCATGGTGGCTGGGTCGGGGGCATGGGGGGGAGGGGGCGGGAGCATCAGTTACAACTCATGGTCTCGTTTGGTATTTCTGCAGGATAAAGTAAACAATGGCTACTATATTGCACAAGCTGTTATTCTCGTGCCAGCACCATTGCTTTGACCGGAGGGTGACGTGGTTTTTCAGCAGAACAGTGCACATCCATATACGGTTGCTGTGACGCAGCCTATTCCTCGTGGTGTACAACTACTGCCCAGGCAAGCAAGATCACTAAATCTCTCCCCAAATTAACATGATCAAGCAGGAACATATTCTCCGGAGCCCGTGAGAATCATTATCCAATTTCTACCAAAGGCGCAAGATGCTTTCGACAGTCTACTATTGGACGCCATTGAGCACCTTTAATGATTGTTTTCATGCGAGAATTGTGTGTCCGCCAGAGGGAGATACATTTTGTATTGACGCGACACCTCGGGCATATTTTCCTACGACACGTGTTTCATTTTCCACTGTCAGTTCAAAATGGTTCAAATGGCTCTGAGCACTATGGGACTTAACAGCTGAGATCATGAGTCCCCTAGAACTTAGAACTACGTAAACCTAACTAACCTAAGGACATCATACACATCCATGCCCGAGGCAGGATTCGAACCTGCGACCGTAGCGGCCGTGCAGTCCCAGAAGCGCTCGGCCACTCTGGCCGGCCCACTGTCAGTGTCAATGAAATTCACCAAAAGCCGTGTATAATGAGATGTAATTTTATTTTATTTTTAAGGCTACCAGTTGCAGCATTTCATTGCGCCACCTTCAGGTCCTATACGCATCTCTACAAGTAAACGAAAATGTTATTTAGAGCCATAAACCACTAGATGTCGTGAATTCAATCGTCACTCTAATGTTTCATTCGACGACTTGATAGCAACTCAAGTCAGATTTGCTATCAAGTCTTCGAATGAAGCACTAGTGTAACGATTTAATTCTCGACATCCAGAGATTTATGGCTCTATATGATATTTTCTTTTATTTGGAGGGATGCATATGGGTCTTGAAGATGGCATAGTGAAATGCAGAAACGGGTAACCTTCAAAATAAAAGAAAATAACAGCTTAAGAAACACCGCACATTGGCAGTTACTCAGCCAGTCGATGCCCTATTCCATGATAGACCGACAGAGACTGTGTTTCGTTTGGTCTGAATCTGTTATCATATGCTGATGTAATAAGAGGAACTCGTCGTTGAAGACGTTGCATTTCTTTTTTCCGCAGTGTGAAACAGAAGGAAAAGGAGATGTCAGTATAAGATACATTGAAATAATTATAATGAAATGTCATTTATCGATGAAGGAAGTGGCTTGCAAAATACTCGTTCGGTCGATTCTGCAGGACTGCTCATCACCCTTGGATTCTTACCAAGTCGGATTCATAAAAGATACAGATGAGATCCAACGAACAGCGCCTGCTACGTTACAGAATCGTTAAGACTAGGTGAGAGCAGAGGTGCTCAATAAACTCGCAGGTGCTATAAGAGGGGCGTTGTGAATCGCAGAGAGGTTTGCTATTGAAATTTCGAGGCAGTGTATTATGGGAAGAGTTGGCCAATACTTGCTTCATCCTACATACGTCTCAGAAATGACCGAAACGAGAAAATCCGTAAAATTACAGCTTTTCAGATGACGATCTATTTGGCTTTAGGAAAGGCAAAGGAACCATAGAGGCAATACTGACGTTGTGGTTGATAATGGAAGCAAGACTAAAGAAAAATCAAGACACGTTCATAGTATATGTCGACCTGGAAAAAGCGTTCGACCAGGTAAAATGGTGCAAGATGTTCGAAATTCTGAGAAAAATAGGGGTACGTTATAGGGAGAAATGGGGAATATACAGTATCTACAAGAATCACAAGGCAATAAAGAGAGTGGACGACAACAAACGAAGTGCTCTGCTTAAAATGGCTGTAAGACAGAGCTGTAGTTTTTCGCCCCTACTGTTCAAACTGTACATTGAAGAAGCAATGATGGAAGTAAGTAAAGGTTCAGGAATGGAATTAAAATTGAAGGTGAAAATATATCAATGATACGATTCGCTGACGAAACTGTTACCCTATCCTGAGTGAAAGTGAAGAAAAGTTACACGATGGAATGAATAGTCTAATGGGTACAGAATATGGAGTGACAATAAAGCTAAGAAAGGGGAAAGTAATGAGATGTAGCAGAAATGAGTACAACGAGAGTCTTAGCGTCAGAATTGATGGTCACGATGTTAATGAAGTTAAGGAATTCTGCTACTTAGGTAGCAAGATAACGAATGACGGACGTGGCAACGAAGATATCAAAACTTGGCTAGTACTGGCAAAAAGGGAATTCCTGGCTGAAGGAAGTCCAGTAGTATGAAACATAGGCCTTAATTTAAGGGAGAAATTTCTGAGATTTACGTTTGGATGGTATCGACGTTACATATGGACCGTGGGAAAACCAGAACAGAAGAGAATCGATGCATTTGAGTTCGTTGAGAGCCATGGGCAGTAGCGACGATGAGCAACAGCTCCTAAGCTGTGCGCTTTAGAACCCACGTTTACTGGATATTATTTTCTTGTTTGGTTCCGCGTTGCCGCAGCTGAAAACATGTAAAGGAAAGAAATTTCTGTAGACTAAACGTTTCTCACAATACCTCTCCTCACGAAATTAATGCCCTTGGCAGATACCCCGAATTGCCCTCGTCCCATGGATTAGAGCCTGTTGAGCATTCGTTAATCTGGCATCGTACGCGCGCTAGTAAATTTTTCTGGGCAGTATCTGGCTGCCTGCTGCTTATACAGGCACAAGTGGGGGACTCAACTGCGCGTGCGTATATGAGCCCGCTCGCTACTGCTCAAGCGAATCTAATGTAAAGAATGATGACGTCACGCTCATCGGCAGCAATTTCTTTGTTCTGAAGCAATGCACAGTTTTCCTAAGGACTTTGACACATTTTGTTGTTGTCAGACAGCTTGTGCGAGCACTGTGTTTTGTTGTTGTATATGGATCATTTCGTTTGAAACATAAGTATTTTTCGTTTTTTTTCCCCTCTCGTTCATGTTTTACTGCTGTAGTGTTATTCTGCCGTAGCAGGATACAGTAATATGCTTTGTTAGAGTACGATATTGGTTCTTACCAGTCAAAATTATCAAAGTTAACTGAAAACTAAAACAATGAAATGTTCCCGAAATTCTTAAATATTACAGGGTTTTTCCCGGATTTCTCCCGAATGAAAAAACTCTAGCGTTTTTCCCGTATCTCCCGGTTGTACCGGGTTCTATACACCCTGGAGCAGAATGGGGCGCTCCGCTAAACAAACGGACTTCGACCGTGGTCAAAGTAATGGGTCTCACTTGTTTCATACGTCTGCACGCGAGATTTACACACTCCTAAATATCCCTATGTCCTCTGCTTCCGATGTGATAGTGAAGTGGAAACGTGAAGGGACATGTACAGCACAAAAGTGTACATGCCGACCTCGTCTGTTAACTGACAGAGACCGCCGACCGTTGAATGGGATCGTAATGTGTAATAGGCTGACATCTATCCAGACCATTACACAGGAATACCAAACTCCATCATAATCCACTGTAAGTTCAAAATGGTTTAAATGGCTCTGAGCACTATGGGATTTAACATCTGTGGTCATCAGTCCCCTAGAACTTAGAACTACGTAAACCTAACTAACCTAAGGACATCACACACATCCATGCCCGAGACAGGATTCGAACCTGCGACCGTAGCAGTCGCGCGGTTCCGGACTGAAGTGCCTAGAACCGCTCGGCCACCGCGGCCGGCCACTGTAAGTACCATGACAGTTAGGCGAGAGGTAAGAAAACTTAGTTTTCGTGGCGAAGCGGCTGCTCATAAGCCACACGTCACGCCAATAAGTCAAACGACGCCTCGCTTGGTGTAAGGAGCGTAAACATCGGAAAAACGATGTGTGGAATGATGAATCACGTTACACAATGTGGCGATGCGATAGCAGGTTGTGGGCATGGCGAATTTTCGGTGAACCTCATCTGCCAGAGTGTGTAGTGCCAACAGTAAAATTCGGAAACGGTGGTGTTTTAGTGTAGCCGTGTTGCTCATGGAGGGGGATTGCACCCATTGTTGTTTAGCGTGGCACTATCACAGCTCAGGCCTACATTGATTTCACAAGCACCTACTTGCTTCCAAATATTGAAGAGCAATTGGGGAATGGCGATTGCATTTTTCCACACGATGGAGAACTTGTTCATAATGTACGGCTTGTGGCGGAGTGGTTACACGTCAATAACATCCCTGTAAAGAAATGGCCTGCACAGAGAACTGATCTGAATACTATAGACCACCTTTGGGATGTTTTAGAACATCGACTTCGTGCCTGGCCTCACCGACCGACATCGATACCTCTCCTCACTGCAGTACTACGCCGTTCCCCAAGAAACCTTCCAGTACTGCGAGAGTGGGTGCTGTCATCAGTGCTAATGGTGGGCCTACACCATACTGAATTCCAGCATTACCGATGGAGGGCGCCACGAACCTGGAAGTCTTTCTCAGCCAGGTGTCCGGATACTTTTGGTCACATTATATATATATATATATATATATATATATATATATATATATATATATATATATATTTGTTTAAATTTATTGCTAACCTGATAATAAATAAGATATATAACAGGTTTTTGGATGTATTTTAAATTAAAACAAAAAGTGAATTTCATGGAAGAAACAAGAGATGGCAGTTTGACTTAGATATGATATGAGAGTTATTCCCTTTATACCTTCTATGTCTATGGTTCCATCTATTAAATATGTTTTCTTGCCTGTAGTAATAATTAATAATGTACTGATTAATTGGGTTAGAATTCGTTTCCGAGCTTAAGGTAATATTTAATATGTCATAGTCAGCTGGGTCAACTGCGAGGACTCGATAAGACTTTGAGCCAGTCACACTGGATGCAGCAAAAGGGGAAGAAATGTCACATTTTCTAATAATGTTACAAGCTACGAAGTGGTACAACAACGAACTATATAGAGTGGGACATTTTCAGATGGATTATTATTAATGTTGGAGAAAGTTAGCTACTTTTGCTATGTTTGTCTTTACTTCCTGTGTGTGATATAGCGTCCGATTCAGTGTCTGTGTTTGTATCTGTGTCGCTTACTATGTACTGCTGACCGGTCAAATGTGGAGCCTGTCTTGTCCTGAAACAGGGAATTTCAGTTTCAAGATTCAGACACCAAGACAAGAAGAAATGTAGCCAACTCTACTTCAAAAGATAATTATACTACAAACTTCATTGTAACCTTCGCTCCTCTCAAGTCTGGGACACTGAGTTTCGAGATACCATGATCATAAGATCATCAGCGTACGCAAGCACCTCGTTTGCCATGTCTTTCTCTTCTAATGTATTCAATAGTGCTTCTATGGCTATGTCCCAGAAAACTAGTCCGCTTATGGATCCTTTCAGGGTACCCCTTGTTAGAAGTTTGAATATCATTCTTCCAAACTTTTTGGCGGACAGAGTCACATCTTACATCGATGATATTCTTGTTGAGGAGAAAACATGGTATGACTCTAATTCCACTCTGAAATTATTTTTAGAAAAATCTTCAGATCATGGAATTACTGTTATTCTTGACAAATCTGAGTTTGGAAAATCTCACATGAAATTTTTAGAAGATATCATTTTGGCTGCAGGTAATCTACCACATAAAGAAAAATTACAAGCACTTCATGACATCCAGACTCCGACAATAACATTGTTAGCCTCATAAATGTCTTTCAAGCTCTTAACATGTAATAATTAACACTCCATTACTTTTCCACTCTGACTTTCCTTTTAATTTCTGCATTGCCACAGATTCTTCTAACAATAAACTTGATGTACACGTATTTGAGAAATCTGAAGAGAACTGTATTGCAGTAAAGAAGAGCATCCCTTACTCTGCTGCATTTTATTGCTTCCAGAAAGTAATTATTCGGACACAGAATGTAAAGCGCTAGTAGTTGTTGGGCTTTTACAAAATTTCGCTACTTTTTGTTTGGAAACACGCTTAAGTCTGTACTGAGCACCTTGCACTTCAATTTTTAATGATCGCAGAAAACTCTGCCTCAGACGTTTGGATCATTGGCCTCTGTACCTGAAACAGTTTCAGTTTACTATTACACACGTATCTGGCACACGGAACATAGTTGCTGACTCTCTTTCACGATCAGCTGGTGGAACAAAACAAGATACAGAAGAGAAATTCTGTCAAAATAGCTTTAGCCTTTTATACATACAACATGTAGTTTTTGAAAAAATCATCTCATCCTTTCTGAGTGACGTTGCAAAAGAAAAAGACGTAGATGTGATTTGTGATTTGGAAGGATACCAGACATCGATGGTATGACTTGAGCAATTTGACTGTGAGAAACTACTGCTTAGTGAGGAACAACATTCTTTTCAAACGACAGAATCCACAGTTTATCTTGGCTTGTATGCATTCCAGAAGAACTTATGCTCAATCTTGTATGGTATATTCATCTCAGCTATGCTCATTATGGTGCTAGAAAAAGTCTTCACGTACCAAGTCAGACTTCTTATTTCTCCAGCATGAAAGAAGGTATTCCATGTGTTGGTTCTTGCTATATGCAAATTTTGTCAGAAACGACAAAACAATGCAATTCATACATTTTCGTTTGAGTAGCGTTAACTTCTAAATTTGTTTCTTTCACAGCTATACCAAAAGCTACAGCCAAAACAGTATCTGCAGTTAGGATTTCCCTAAGAGAAGTAAAGTAGTGAAATTCAACCTATCTTTATTACTATGCCATGCACAATTAGATGGCGCAGCACGTATAATGAAGGAATTAAATATACGGTGTTCATATTACTGTCATAGAAAACACAGTGAACGGAACAAACAGATACACATTTTTCAGGAAATCGTAAATTCTTTGCCAAACAACTCTGCATTGCTTTCTTCTCGGCTGACACTGGTTCACATTAGAGACGCAACTTCTCAGACAACCTTACAAACAATCCAGGCAAAGAAATGGCCATTTAAAAAAAATAGGAACTATCAGTAAAAATGACAATATTTTTTAAAGAAACTTTCGGCCTGCTACAAGAATGATCTATATACCAGACACACCCAAGAAGTCTCACAACTTTAACTAATTTTTAATGTACTGTAATGCTATCATTTATGAATTGTATACTTTTTAGTGATTAATATTATGTAGTTGTTACTTGAAAATGGCCGCAAGAGAACATGACGGCTGTTTCAAAATAACAGACTAACGAAAACTGGAATGAAACAGCAGAGGTTGAAGACTAAACACTTTCAACCTTTGTAAAACGGTTTGGCAGAATTAACTTCACACTTGAACAGGCAGTACAAAGCATAACTTTAGCGAATAAAACGTTATTTGTGGCTTTGAATTCCGTGGGATAGTGTAGATGAATCGGTCAGTACAAGATTGAGAGACAGCATGTCACCAGTCAAAAGACCGTGCAATAAATAAATTATGCTTGAATATAGGTTATACATTAAACTGCGGAGCCAATCACGTTATAGTTTCGTCAATACAACTATGAGATATAGTACGTAGGCCACAATGGCAGTGATCGATGCCATGATAGCTTACTCAAACTGTTACGTGCCAAAATCCATCGCAGTAAACTGATTATGTGGTATCATCTGTGAAAAATTTACACCTAAATATATATTAACTCTACAGTTACCGGACACATTTACATCGACTCTCGTGGACAAACTAGTTAATGGTAACGCGCATGCCGTATTTTCCAGCCAGTTGGTGCTGAATCAAAACTCCTCTACGCGCTAACAAATTCGCTATGCTGCAGCAGCGGCACAGAAAATAAACCGGCTACACGGCGCAGAGATGTATGCGTTCGCCAGCCCCGAGGCACGCTCGCGCCGCAAATTAGGAACAAAAACGAATCGCTGCTGGAGGCGGCGCTCAAAATAAAAAAAAAAAAAGAAATGGCCGGCCGCTCGCCTCCAGGCTCTAACGTTGCATGTGATACACGCATTAGGTCCGCGAACCGTGAGATTCCGTTCCAATTGCATGCTTTGCGTTGCTGTCGCCGGAAACTTTATTTTGTGCCAGGAGTTAAAGTTTTGGTACAAGCTTGCTTTGGGCATCTCCGACACTAAATTTTCCGCCGTGGTTCTGAAAAACAGTAAACTGATAAATTCTAGCCCAAGTAGAGCCCGGATAGTTATGTACATGTAACATAAATACGCATATGTACTTACATAATCAAAAAATCAAAAATGGGTCAAATGTTTTAGGAACATATGCAATATTGCGAAAAGTTTGGTGAATATAACTGTTCCGAGTGAGGCGTTGCTGTGTCCCACTCTGGTTAAATGGAAAGACAAACAAAAGGAAAGCACACGTTTCGTATATGAATGGGAATTGGTTGCACATCTTAATTTCCATCCCCTCCCCCCCCCCCCCCCCCTCTGTCTCTGTCCATCACTTCCTATTCCCTTCCTTCTCTCCCTCTCTCTCAATCTCCTGCACCCTCTCGCTCCTCCCCTCTCTGACCATCATCTCATCCTCCCTTTCTATGTTCATATGCTCTTCCCCATCTCTCTCCATCTCCTCTTGCCACATCTCGTTGAGCCGGCTGCGGTGGTCACGCGGTTGTAGGCGCGCAGTCGGGAACCGTCCGACTGCTACGGTCGCAGGTTCGAATCCTGCCTCGGGCATGGATGTGTGTGATGTCTTTAGGTTAGTTAGGTTTAAGTAGTTCTAAGTTCTACGGGACTAATGACCACAACAGTTGAGTCCCATAGTGCTCAGAACCATTTGAACCATTTGAACATCTCAATGATATTGACTGCAGTTAATTGTTTATGCAAATATTTCGTAGTAGTAATAAGAAGCCGGTAAGCCACAAGTACAACTTCCCTTATATATATATTCATGGCTCCTTTCAGACTCCCAAAGAGGGCTTCAAATGTTGTGTGATGTGATTGGTGCATGTGAGGATATTACACTTCTACCTCTCAACCGTTTCAGTTACTTGGCCGTAGACAAACTTTGTCTCAGCTTGTTTCCGACATCAATACCAGGCCATTCTGGAGCTGTCAGTACACTTCGCTAATCACAACGCCTGGAACACACAAGGAACGTAGGCACGTGGTCAGAGGAACTGTTATTCGGCAGTGTCATCCACCGTGGCAACGATGCATTTCCGTTCACATGTTGACAGGGCTTGTTTCCTCCATTTCCAGTCAGTAACTCGCTCTGCAGTTTGTCGATTTTATTAATGTTCACCCTGTAATTGCATGTACGTCCGGCCAAAAGTTCATTACAGCAGTATTGTTTAAAAATTAGAAGTAATTCAGACAAGAAATTTTCTATATACTCTTTACGCATCGCAATTATTTAAAAAATCACTATTTACAAACACGCGCATATTCAAATGCACAGTTGTGTAAAGATTTCAAAGCAATCCGTGAAAACTTCCTGGGATTCACGATGTGCCATAATATGACTAACTAAGATCAGTTAAATCAACAAACCGCGTTTTTCTTTTAGTTTGAGTTATATCGGCAGTGATTACCCAGCAACCCATTGTTTTAAGACCGTAAATACTTGAAAACAGATGTATTGTCTTATTCATGACTTATACGTGGCAGTAGATAAAATTTCAGGTCGCTTATGATACTACATATATTTATCACCGTGTGTCTGCGAACTTATATTCGTTAAAACTTTTCCTAGAAATCTTTAGGTGTGTAATTTTTAAATCTTAATGAATTTCTTTTGTCGCGATGCATGCGTGATAACAGGTAGATTTATATGTCGTGTGGCCTGTAGGTACCGACACCTTGCATTCGTTTCATCTCTTAGTTTCGTTGGTATTGTGAGAGGTTGGCTTTGAAAAGTCGCGGTTAAAACTGAAGTTATTTTCATAATGTTTAATTTATGTGGTCACCAATGTGGGGCAAATGGAGGCTGTTAAGCATGTGTTTGCAAGCATAGTATTATTAATTTCTCCTGCATGTCAGTACCATCCCAACCCCACTTCCCTGGGCTCAAGGATGATCACAACAGTTAGTCTATGTAAATACGTGATAATCGAGACATACAACGAGCTTTTTGCCAACTGTGTGTGAGTCTGTACCACGCGTGAGTGATTATTACCTGTATTGTGGTACATCTGATGCTCCTTGAGCAATTAATAGGGGGTCTGGAAGTTTCAGTTCCACAAATGAGATTTATCACAATTGTAACCTGCACTTGAATAAATACTGAATTATTAGAACTTTCACTCTTTCCTTGAATTACAGATATCTTTCCCACTTCCTGTAATATCGTTACAGGCAGAAAAACCAATATTATCATAAAAAAACTGTAGAAATGAAACGGGACTGAAGTTTTTTTATATGCTGAGGCATTAGAGAGAGCTATATGTGTACTCAGTAAAAATTTTGTAAGGACAAGATAGCACATATATTTCTTTATTTACAAATATTGCGTTACGACAGAGTTTGCTGTCATCTACAGGCTTTCAACATTTATGATATGAAACGTGATCATTTTGAGTAGCACCTCACAAAAAGTTGTCATGTAGATAAAATGTAGTACATAATGTAAAGGTTTGTCATTAATAAAACATATAATGTCAACAAGCGCCTTTTCACATAGCCATATCCAAACACATACCGCTCACTGATGATTATCACGTCATGAAATCATAGTAATAAAATGCACAGTAGCTGACTGACGTTCTAATGTGCATTTTGTTGTGTACTGTGTTTCTATGACGTAACGTTGGCCAATTTTGAAAGGCAACTCTGGTCGGACTATTAAAAGTGATTGAGAATGCAGGCAAAAGTTAGTGTACTAACAACACTTATTTTCCCGATATAGACATAAATTATGCCAAACAAGCTATTGACTGAAGTCTGTAAACAAATAACATACAATTTAAGACTGCACTGGACAAGTATCCTGGGTGGCTCAGACAGTTTTAGTGGAGTGAGTCAAGTACTCTGGCCCTAAAAATGTGAATGACGCAATCTGAATTATTTTAATAACCATTTTTGGAACAGCGATCAAATAATTTCTAAGAAATATTCTTTTCAAAATTCAGTTTTGATTGCACCACGTATGCTACAAGAACATAGGTGACCGGTTTCTGTCATATTACATGACCATCATCAGACCTGTAATTTAATTTAGAAAGTAATAGAAACCTTAATAGATTTACAATAAAACATGACAAAATGCTTATAAGGAAAAAATTGAAAAAAATTGTTCAAATGGCTCTGAGCACTATAGGACCTGACTGCTGAGATCATCAGTCCCCTAGAACTTAGAACTACTTAAACCTAACTAACATATGGACATCACACACATCCATGCCCGAGGCAGGATTCGAACTTGCGACTGTAGTGGTCACACGGTTCCAGACTGTAGCGCCTAGAACCACACGGCCACACCGGCAGGCGATAAAATGCAGTAAGACTTCTTATATCCATGGCATCCTTCGAAGATGGTAGGTGGAACACTCTTTTCAGCTGCTGTGATGTCAACTGGTGCCAGCAAGTGACGGGCATACGCTTAAATACGAAGATGCTCTGCTTACCTCTTCTCTCTTACCTCACGTCAAACAATCAGTGTAAAACGGGTTCAAATAATAGTCAAAACGTAAAAAACCAAAGTACAATAGTAACATAAAAATAGTTATTTTTAAAATGTCTCTTTACAACCATGTGACTCCTTAAATATTGTATAAAATATCAATCAAAAGCTTTAAAATAACTGTACACACGATGTATACTCGTGTGCCCTCTATGGGCTAAGGTGGTACTAACAAAATTGTTTTAAAGTCAGCGATGTTGTGAAGATATTTGGCATTGCGGCATCATATCGATATGCGAGTTGTGACTCGACTGCAAGTATACACCTATGCTAGATTCAGTCTGTCTGTCTTATGGTAACATTATTTGCCACTGGTGATATATGTAATAATGGAATGATCAGCTGCATAGTGCTATCATATTACATACACTTTTTAAGATGTCATAAAATTGATTTATTAAAAACTGAGTCTTATTTCCTAATATTTCGAGTTGGAAGTTTAAGATTGTGAGATGAATACTTACGTACTGTTCTAAGGTACATTTCTGCCATGGATACAACTGCGTCCTATGATTTTCTGAACAAAAGAGTACATACATGTTCCTAGAGTTTTGTCAAAGAGATCTTAAAATATTTTTCACAAAAATCCAACCGTTCATTGAGAAGCACTGACGGTTCATCTATATAACGGGCATATGTCTCGATCTCTTCCAAAGTATTTAGTAATAAGCCTTTATTAGAGCAATGAAAGACTTGCAAATTCTGATGTAGCTTCCTTTCGGCAAGCTTATTAAAAGTTATGTGATGGCTGAAGACTGATTTTGCTCATGCGGTACTTGATGTATGTTCCTTGTATCGTATAGTAAAGCTCCGGGCTGATTGGCAAATGTATATTTTTCTGCAATCACTACATTGGATCTTGTAAACCACTCATCTGAGAAATCTATCGTTATCAATACCTACAAAAGTCTTAATTTATTTTGTAAGGTATTGTTAGTTTCAAATGTTATTGTTAGTTCGGAATTCTTGAATAAATTACTAAATCTATCTGATGTGTTCCCCATGTACGTCATTTTTGTGTATTTATGAGCTCCTATTAGTGGTGTACTTTTTCACTGTTGCATTTTTTAAAACATAATGTCAACTTGACACATATCAAAAGAATTGGTCTTCGCAATCTGCTTTAGAATAGTTGTTTCTATTTTGATAAAATTTTCTTCAAGGGGTAATTTTAGCATGCGGTATATAATTGACTTAAAAATGCTATTTTATATTTGTCAGGATGACATGACCTAGGATTAATAATGACATCCTAGGTTGTAGGATTTCTGTAAATGGGAAAGCAATGATTGTCATTGTTATTGGATATAACGAGATCCAGGTAGTTAATACGTTTTTGATTTTCATGTTCAACTGTAAACTGTTTTTTTGGATGCACATAGTTAAATTTTGTAATAAACCTACCGATTTCATCTTTTGGACCATTATAAAGTATTAAGGTATCATCTATGTACCGTTTATACTACAAAATTTTCTTTGCAATGTCTGGATTATTTAAATAAATTTATTTTAATGTGGTTTACAAAAATATCTGCGACTGTGCCAGATAAAGAATTACCCATCACTAAGCAATCTTTTGATAGTAGACTTTAGTATTAAAAGAGAAATAATTGTAATTAAGGGTACATTCAAGTAATTATATAAATTCAATTATTTCAGTGTTAGTCATAACCTTATTTTAGAATAAATTGTCATTAATTATATTGATTGTCTCATTAATAGATATATTTGTGTACAGATTCTTAAAGTCCAGTGAGGCAGAATTAGCATTAGCCAGAATCTCTATATTATGGATTTGTTGAAGTAGTTCATAACTATTTTTTATGCTAAAGTTATCTACATATACATAAAATGCTTTCAAGGTTTCATTAAGTTTCATATTTAATTTGCATGATGGACATCTCTTATAATTAACTATGGGTAGTAACGACTTCTCTTCTTTGTGCAACTTGATCTGGGACTTTAATTTTAGTAGTTGGAGATTCATTATCTTTATGTTGGTTATTGTTATCTACTCATTTTTTAATCTCCATATGGAACTTAGGGGTCGGATCTTTAGTTATTTCTGAAATTTCATTTTCACTAAACAATGAAAGTGTTTAAGAAATATAGTCTTCTTCTTTAATGACAAGTGTATTCCCTTTATTGACTTACACTACAATAGCAATTCCAACTAGTAATATATTGTTAATATTTTTAAGTATTTTGTTTTCGGTTTTTCCCTATAATTTATTCTTCTCTTTGTAATCAGATCTTTAGGTTTCAGGCTTATCTTGCATGCATCAGATTTATTTATCTTTGATATTTTCTTTTAGTTATGACATCAGAATTATATGCTTAATGTTAGTATTATTTAATGGCGATATTAAATTATATTTAAGGCCTTTGTCTAATAGAGACATTGCGGCTGTCATAAACTGTATGCCTGTGAGACTCATTGTCCTTTTAATAAACTAATGCACTTTGTTAACTTTTTCTGAAGGCTGATTTTGTTGTTGGCTCATGTTTGAGTCAATTTTTCTCTGGTGTCCATTAAGAATTTTTGCTATGTAAAATATCGATATTCTCGTCAGTGCCGCCCAATAACGTGGAAAAAATTAAAGACAAAATTTAATTACTTAACAAAAAATGTAAATTTTATATTTCGACATTTAAAAGATCTTTCTCCTTACAAGCTTCTCTAATTTCGGGTTTAATCCACAAAATGCTACTCTTTTGTTGACAAATTTTGCAACATTAAATTTAGATTGGATATTAACTGTAGCATACCTTGGTATGATGTGTTTGATGAGACATAATTTATTAAATTTAATTTTCATATTGAGCTTCATGATTTTTGTTCTAGTACTTCTACACTTTTTATAAGTTCCAATTGCCTGACTAGACAAACATGGAATAATTTTAATAAATATTTTTTGAAAGCGATAAATTTTTTTTTTAAATTGTTCTTCTTAAAATTCAGTCTTGATCTCACCACATACGCTACAAGAACGTAGGTGACTGGTTTCGGTCATATCACTTGACCATCATCAGACCTGTAATTTAATTTAGAAAGTAATAGAAACTCTACTAGATTGGCAACAAAATATGACAAAATGCTTATAAGGATAAAATACAATAAGACTTGTTGTACCCATGGCATCCTTAGAAGATGGTAGGTGGAGCACTCTTCTCAGCTGCTGTGACTTCAACTGGTGCCAGCAAGTGACGGGCATAAGCTTAAATACGTAGATGCTCCGCCTACCTCTTCTCCTAGAGTTGCCCCACGTTAACCAATCAGTGTAAAACGGATTCACATAATCGTCAAAACGTAAAAAAACAAAGTACAACAACAACATGAAAATATTTAGGTCTAAAATATCTCTTTACAAACATGGAATTATTTAAATATTGTATAAAATATCAATTAATTGAGCTTATGCCTTGCTACATGTTGTTCAGAAGAGATCTTCGTCCCCTTGTATTAGTACGGATTTATGGACAGGCCTGCACGATTCATTGTGTAATTTCCCTCTAGCACTACTTCAGATATTAGTCGACTCCGTGCGACATCATGCTGCAACACATCTGAGTGCTAGGGCCCTACACGATATTAGGCCGATGCACCAGTTTCTTTGGCTCTTCAGTGTATATCAGTACCAGTAAAGACGTGGGCCTCTCGTAGAACGCTCTCTCACTGGCAGAAAAGTCTGAAATTTTCGAGGGAAGTGAGATGGCTGCAGTTACGTTATTTCTTTCAAGGTGTAGTTACCGGATAGGATGACTGTAAGTAACGTTTTCAGAGTGGAAGAAATAATTCTTGTACATAACAGTTCGGTTGGCAGACTCCACACTTTTGGAGGGAGGCAATGCTCTTCACACAGAAAGAAGAGATTGCTCGAAATACACTCTAAAAAGTTGTGTTGACACACAGGTCTTAAAACTCTGCGGTGCTTGGAGAGGGATCTGTTCTATAGTGACCTTGATTACAGTGGACTCTAAATATGTCAGCGTTAAATAGGCGGGCAGTCTCATATATTGTCCAGGTGAGGAGTCGAGAAAAAGAAGAAGACTTGTGTCAATTAACATGTTCTTTCAAGAACTGTCAGAGCATCACTGGGTTCGTTGCCCCACCAAACAGGCTAGTGTACATAGTCAATATAGACAAACTTGTGACAATCAGTCTTCCGCTTCACAGAAGAACTCCAAAAGAGTATATGACTGACACTTCAGTCAACAAGAAGCAGTTTTATAGGTTGACGGGCAGTTTGGAGCAACTGGAGTCGTCTGGCGTTCCGCTCATCCAGCGACACACTATGCAACAAAGGTAAATGATGCATTGCAATCGTGGAGGGAGGACATTACATACGATGTTATTACAAGCGTGCCTCTTCACACAGTTCATTGTTGAGCGTCATTAGGAACGGTTGGCCAACTGCGTTCACTAACGTTATTCAAGTACAGTATATAGCTGAATCCATTTCTGCAAAGTTTACTTCTGTCCTTACTTACCGGGTAGCGAAACATTCTCTTCTAAAATTGTCTGATAATTGCGTTAATTGCATCAAGAGTTGTATGTTCCCCTCTAAATTTAATTATCAGTAAACCATGTTTAAGCTGAATCATTTTCAAAACTACATGATAATACACACTATACAAGAGTAAACGGAATATGTTGTTTGTGCTAAAAGTAGGCTACCTTCTCTCATTAAATTAAATTATTTGTTAGGCAAACACTATCAGAATTCCTCAAATAACCATTCTGCGTATGTTTAACCAGTTCCACAGATCATGCTGCTCACCGGACATGGCCAGAACATAAACTCCTCTAGACACACTCAGAGCGCCGTGCCAAGTGGTGGGCAGCAGATTTTAAGAATAATCGATATGTTAGAAACTCCCTTTTGTGGCCAACAAGTATCAGATTAATAACGAAAAATAGTATATAGTAAGCCATTAGTGAGTCATTTCCCATCAAAGGTTAGAGTGCTAGATGATTACAAAGAAATACCCCAACAAAATGGAAACTGTAGAAATGAACTTTCCAAACTGAACATCAACAATCTGACGATGAACCAGAAAAAACACACAAAAAGACACCATAATTAATGAAACACAATACATACAACTTTTTTGGCTTGGGCATTTAATGAGAGTAGGACAAGAAAGAATACACAAAAATGTATTTCGTTACAATCCAACAAACAGAAGGCATAGAGGAAGTCCTCAACTTCTATCGTTTCAAGGGATGCAAATGAGTATGATGAATATAAATCTGACCGTTGAAAACACACAGAGTATGTTATTATGGAGACTGAGATGAAGGTTGTGACAAGGACCACAGAACATCGACGGGTGTTAGGTATAGTAGTGCACATATTTTATTGGTGACTGAGGACAACTTATTGAACGAAATTACATTAGTATTTACATCATTAGCAGACCAATGATTGTAGATATTTGGAGCAGTAATTATGTATAATGTGTCTCTGATATTTTCAGCCAAATTGAAACACGTGATAGTGGTCCACAGCCGATAATATTGACATATGCAACCGATGGTTTGAAAACCATATTTATTATATTATGGACATAAACGGGCGAACACGCCACAACAAGAACGTAGGTCATTGGAATTGTTTAAAGTGACGACTGCCATTCTCTATACACGCATGGCAGTGGCCCATCCAATTCTGCCACACTCTCTTAAAACCCCTGGTGCCTGTTTTACCAGAAGACAGGAAACTTCTATCCTAGCAAGCAGGGCTTCATCCGCGTCTGCAGGGGTTTCATACACCAATGTCTTGACGTAAATCCGGATGAAAAGGTCCAGAGTTGTGAGATTCAGGTTTCGCGCTGGCTATAGGCTTGGACCTCCCCTTTCAATCGAACGAAGCGGGTACGTACTGTTCAGGTGCTTATGGACATTAATATCGAGGTGGGCTGCTGCAGCATCGTATTGAAGCCACATCGTCTCGCAGACAACAAGGGGCTATGACAGCATTTCTCGCACGAATACCACGTAACACGACCAGTAAAAAGAGCAGGCAGCACATGGGATCCTAGAAGCTGATACAATGCCTGCCTATAGATTGTTGCTAGTGATCAGCGAAGCGGGCGTAGTTCACTGTAGACATGGTTGTTGCGCCTGTTGAAAGCACCATCATGGTTGAATGAGGCCTCATCTGTGAACAATAGAAACCATATGAGGTTTGGCGCTACAGCACTGCAGTGGATAATCCATTTACTGACATGAACACGAGACTCAAAATCCACGGGTCCCAGAACTTGCAAACGTTCATTATGACAGGGTAGTAATAACTGCTACACAAGTACTCTACACACTCTAACCTTAGAGGTGTATGTTTCTTGAGTAAGTTGTCGGTTGCTGGGTGGTTTGTTACACGACCAAACCCCTATCTTCTCACAGTCCTGGTGTTAGGACACGTCTTTGGCCGGAGCTATGGCCGGCTGTGTGTGGCATGAACTACCCTGTCTCTCAAAAATTGGTATCCATAAAGACAAACTTCTTCCAGTTAGGAAGACACCTGGTGGGAAGCGTTCTCGGCAAATTCTTGCCGTTTTAGAGACATTACATCTACCGCATCGTACATTAAAGAAATATGTTCCAACTGTCGTAACGAGTAACCTTTCACCTTTGACCACACGTCATGTGCTGCACACAGTAACATATTTCATCATGGACAAATCATAAGCTGACAGGTGCAATGGACACTTGACATCTGGGATAGTGGTGCGCGTATGGCACAGGTTCATGTGCCATTGGGAATCACGTGGTCGTCACACGACACACGTTGCTACGAGCTAAGTAGTTTCTTCACAATTGCCTTGTTTGTACTGATTTTTGTGTGTTCAAGAGTGCTCTTTTTAGAGATGTATTTTCCCCTTCAACTGAACTGCGTAGCGTGGTATTCCTTATCGCAGTATCCACGTCTTTAACCAACTTCAAACGTATTTCGTCATTCACCAGTACTTCAAAATCCCACTGCCTTCCACACTGATTCTTCTGTACAATCCTCTTGAACTTCAATCTGCTTTTCACCATCACTACATTGTGATCTGATTCTTATATCTGCTGCTGGATATCCCTTATAACTCAATATCTAAATTCAGAATATCTGTCTCACCATGATGTAATCCAACTGGAATTTCCCATGTCTCCAAGCCTTTTCCGAGTATACCACCATAATCTTGGATTCTTAAATAATTTGCTATTTTAAAAGCTGAAATCTATTACGAGCTCGATTGGTGTTTCTCTTATATCATTCCTTCTACCAAATCCTTATTCTCCAGTCAGTCCATAACAGTCACCCATGATTTTTATAATGCAATTGGTTAGAAAAAAAATTTAATCATTAACCAGTGGCAGAGCAAACACACATAGAGGTACTGAAGTTCGCAAGCTTTCAGAGCCAGTGGCCCTTTTGTCTGGCAGAAGGGTTGAAAGGGAAGGAAAAGGGATGAAGGAAGAAGACTGATAAGATTTATTTTGATGTATTACCCCATGAGTACCCGTGGTGCAGGGACGCCGGCACGGTGGCTCGGCGTGTTCGGTCAGAAGGCTGCTCGCCCTCTGTAATAAGAAAACTGAGTAAAGGAATCAACGATCATCTTGAACGGATGTCTTGTGACGTCTGCCCAGACCAAACTCAAAGAAAAATACCAAAAAAATAGGGGTAGCGGCTTTGATTCATAATCAAAACATCTTCAGTTCCCGGTTCGAATCCTGCCGCTGCTTAAATTTTGATTAATAATGAGCATTGGCGGCCAGAGAATTCCGGCATAAGAAGTCACCCTCGATCGACCAATGGCCTTGTCAAAGACTGCGGAGGAGCGGATAGAGGTTCAGGGCACTCTGTCGTCTTAGGGGTGGTAAACTACCCCTAAAGGCGGAAGAATCAGCAATGATCAACACCATGGAAAGCAGAAGGCAATGGAAATCACTGCATTAGAGACAAGTAACGTGTATCCACAGGACATGTGGCGTGTAATTGAAGGAGTGTCATGAGGATCTCTCCATTGGCAAAAGATTCCTAAATAGTCCCCTTTCGAATTTCAGGGAGGGGACTGCCAATGAGGAGGTTACCATGAGAAAAATATCGAATAATCACCAGAAGGATAGCGCCCTACGAGTCGTGGCGTTGAATGTCAGAAGTCTTAACGTGGTAGGGAAACTAGAAAATCAGAAAAGAGACATGCAGAGGCTGAATCTAGATATAGTAGGGGTCTGTGAAATAAAGTGGAAAGAAGACAAGGATTTCTGGTCAAATGATTATACGGAAATATCAACAGCAGCAGAAAATGGTACAACAGGAGTAAGATTCATTATGAATAGGAAAGTAGGGCAGAGAGTGTGTTAATGTGAACGGTTTAGTTACCAGGTTGTTCTAATCAAAATCGACTGCAAACCAACACCGCTGACATGATGACGTCGCAAGCTGAAGATGAAGAGATAGAGAAAGTGTATGAGGATATAGAAAGGTTAATACAGTATGTAAAGTGAGATGAAAATCTTATAGTCATGGGGGACTGGAATGCAGTTGTAGGGGAAGGAGATGAAGAAAAGGTTACAGGAGAAAATGGGCTTGGGAAAAGGAATGAGACGGGAGAAAGGCTATTGAGTTCTGTAACAAGTTGCATGTACTAATAGCGAATACTCCGTTCAAGAATCACAAGAAGAGGTGGTATACTTGGAAAAGGCTGAGTGATACAGGAAGATTTATGTTAGATTCCCTCACGGTCAGACAGAGATTCCGAAATCAGATACTGCATTGTAAAGCAGATACAGACTCAGATCACAACGTAGTAGTGATGAAGTGTAGGCTGAAGCTTAAGACACTAGTCAAGAAATATCAATGCACAAAGAAGTGACATACAGAAGTAATGAGGAATGACGAGACTGGCTGGACGTTCTCTAAGGCTATAGATACAGCAATAAGGAATAGATCAGTAGGCTGTACAGTTGAAGGGGAATGGACATCTCCAAAAAGAGTCAGCACCGAAGTTGGAAAGGAAAACATAGGTACAGAGAAATAACCATGGGTAACAGAAGAAATACTTCAGTTGATTGATGAAAGGAGGAAGTACAAAAATGTTCCGGGAAACTCAAGAACACAGAAATAGAAGTCCCTGAGGAATGAAATAACCAGGAAGTGCAGGAACGCTGAGACGAAATGGCTGCAGGAAAAATGGGAAGACATCGAAAAAGATATGATTGTCGGAAGGAGAGACTCAGCAAAAGTAAAAACAACTATCGGTGGAATTAAAATCAAGGGTGACAACATTAAGGGGGTAACGGGAATTCCACTGTTAAATGCAGAGGAGAGGTTCAAATGACTCTGAGCATTATGGGACTTAACGTCGGAGGTCATCAGTCCCCTAGAACTCAGAACTACTTAAACCTAACTAACCTAAGGAAATTACACACATCCATGCCCGAGATAGAGGAGAAGGCGGAGAGGTAGAAAGAATACGCTGAAAGCCTCTACGAGGGGCAAGATTTGTCTGATGTGATAGAAGAAGAAACAGGAGTCGATTTAGAAGAGATAGCGGATCTAGTATTAGACTAAGAATTGAAAAGCTTTGAAGAGGGCTTGAGGTCAAATAAGGCAGAAGGGATAGATAACATCCCATCAGAATTTCTAAGGACATTGGTGGATGTGGCAACAAAACGATTGTTCACATCTGTGTGTAGAATGTATGAGTCTGGCGACATACCATCTGACTTTCAGAAAAGCATCATCCACACAATTCCGAAGACGGGAATAGCTGACAAGTGCGAGAACTATAGCTCAATCGGCTTAACAGCTCATGCATCCAAATTGATCACAAGAGTAATATACAGAAGAATGGAATAGAAAACTGAGGATGCACTAGATGATGATCAGTTTGGCTTTAGGAAATGTAAAGGCAAGAGAGAGGCAATTCTTACGTCGCGGTTAATAACTGAAGCAAGACTAAAGAAAAGTCAAGACACGTTCACAGGATTTGTCGACTTGGAACAAGCGTTCGACAATGTAAAATGGTGCAAGATGTTCGAAATTCTGAAGAAAGTAGGAGTAAGCTACAGGGAGAAACGGGTCATATGCAATATATTCAGCAGCCATGTGGGACTTATAAGAGTGAACGACCAAGGACGAAGTACTCGTATTAAAATGGTGTTAAGACAAGGATGCAGCCTTTCGCCCCTAGTGCTCAATCTGTACATCGAATAAGCAATGACGGAAACAAAAGAAAGTTTCAGGTGTTGAATTAAAATTCAAGGTGAAAGGATATCAATGATACGATTAGCTTATGACATTGCTATCCTGAGTGAAAGTGAATAAGAGTTACATGATCTGCTTAACGGAATGAACAGCGTAATGAGTACGCAGTATGGACTCAGAGTAAATCGAAGAATGACCAAGGTAATAAGAAGAAGTAGGAGTGAGAACAAAGAGAAACGTAGGTCAGGAAGAAGATGAAGTTAAGGAATTCTACTACCTAGGCAGTAAAATAACCAATGACAGAGGGAGTGAGGAGGACACCAAAATCAGAGTAGCAATGGTAAAAAGGGCATTTCTGGCCAAGAGAAGTCTCCCTTATATCCCATTCAGCAAATAATTGAATACTAAGGTTGCTCAGTAGGCAACACAGTTGAAGAGGAATGTACGTCCCTAAAAAGGGCCATCACAAAAGTTGGGAAGGAAAACATAGATACAAAGAAGGTAGCTGCGAAGAAACCATGGGTAACAGAAGAAATACTTCAGTTGATTGATGAAAGGAGGAAGTACAAACATGTTTTGGGATAATCAGGAATACAGAAATACAAGTCTCTGAGGAATGAAATAAATAGGAAGTGCAAGGAAGCTAAGACGAAATGGCTGCAGGAAAAATGTGAAGACATCGAAAAAGATACGATTGTCGGAAGGACAGACTCAGCATACAGGAAAGTCAAAACAACCTTTAGTGACATTAAAAGCAACGGTGGTAACATTAAGAGTGCAGCGGGAATTCCACTGTTAAATTCAAAGGAGAGAGCAGATAGGTGGAAAGAATACATTGAAAGCCTCTACGAGGGTGAAGATTTGTCTGATGTGATAGAAGAAGAAACAGCAGTCGATTTAGAAGAGATAAGGAATCCAGTATTAGCATCGGAATTTAAAAGAGCTTTGGAGGACCTACGGTCAAATAAGGCAGGAGGGATAGATAACATTGCATCAGAATTTCTAAAATCAACTATTCCCGTTGGTGTGTAGAATATAAGAGTCTGGCGACATACCATCTGACTTTCGGAAAAGCATCATTCACACAATTCCGAAGACGGCAAGAGCTGACAAGTGCGAGAATTATCGCACAATCAGCTTAACAGCTCATGCATCGAAGCTGCTTACAAGAATAATATACAGAAGAAAGGAAAAGAAAATTGAGAATGCGCTAGGTGACGATCAGTTTGGCTTTAGGAAAAGTAAAGGCACGAGAGAGGCAATTCTGACGTTACGGCTAATAAGGGAAGCAAGGCTAAAGAAAAATCAAGACACGTTCATAGGATTTGTCGACCTGGAAAAAGCGTTCGACAATGTAAAATGGTGCAAGTTCTTCAAGATTCTGAAAAAAGTAGGGGTAAGCTATAGGGAGAGACGGGTCATATACAATATGTACAACAACCAAGAGGGAATAATAAGAGTGGACGATCAAGAACGAAGTGCTCGTATTAAGAAGGGATTAAGACAAGACTGTAACCTTTCGCCCCTACTCTTCAATCTGTACATTGAGGAAGCAGTGGTGGAAATAAACGAAAGGTTCAGGAGTGGAATTGAAATACAAGGTGAAAGGATATCAATGATACGTTGCGCTGATGACATTGCTATCCTGAGTGAAAGTGAAGAAGAATTAAATGATGTGCTGAACGGAATGAACAGTCTAATGAGTACACAGTATGGTTTGAGAGTAAATCGGAGAAAGACGAAGGTAATGAGATGTAGTAGAAATGAGATGACCGAGAAACTTAACATCAGGATTGATGGTCACGAAGTCAATGAAGTTAAGGAATTCTGCTACCTAGGCAGTAAAATAACCAATGACGGACGGAGCAAGGAGGACATCAAAAGCAGACTCGCTATGGCAAAAAAGGCATTTCTGGCCAAGAAAAGTCTACAAATATCAAATATCGGCCTTAATTTGAGGAAGAAATTCCTGAGGATGTACGTCTCGAGTACAGCATTGTATGGTAGTGAAACATGGACTGTGGGAAAACCGGAACAGAAGAGAATCACAGCATTTGAGATGTGATGCTATAGACGAATGTTGAAAAGTAGGTGGACTGATAAGGTAAGGAATGAGGAGGTTCTACGCAGAATCGGAGAGGAAAGGAATATGTGGAAAACACTGATAAGGAGGACAGGATGATAGGACAGCTGCTAAGCCATGAGGGAATGACTTCCATGGTACTAGAGGGAGCTGTAGAGGGCAAAAACTGTAGAGGAAGACAGAGATTGGAATACGTCAAGCAAACAATTGAGGACGTAGGTTGCAAGTGCTACTCTGAGATTAAGAGGTTATCACAGGAAAGTAGATTGATGACAAAAAAAAGTTGCAATTGCTAGTCTGAGATGAAGAGGTTTCACAAGGGAGGAATTCGTGGCGGGCAGCATCAAACCAGTCAGAAGACTGAAAGCAAAAAAAAAAAAAAAAATCATTAAGTATGCTGTTTTTTCGCCTGCTGCCTGTCCCACTGTGAGACTGACACCCTGGATCTTTGCGAGAGTGAAACAGAACTGCGTGCACTGTTCCAATACATGCTCTGAAACGGGTGGTTGTCGCTTTGAACAATACCTGCGATCTATGATGGTATTTATACAGTATACACCGTGCATGTCCACAACACAATAAATATGCATTTGCTTACATTGGTTCCTTATCTCAATATAATCGGTTGTGAGCCCACTTTCGCCTGTTTCAATTTGAGCCAAAGGGCTTGAGACACTCTGTGCAGAGGGAGAACTAAAGCTTTTGGAACAGTGTATATGCCAACTTATACAACATTATAGATAATATATTGAAGTTTGATTATCTACGATATTCAATAACTGTATGTGCGATCTCAAATATGTGAAGAATGGGGCATGACCTAACTGCCACTGAAAACTGAGAAGAGACTTTCAGAATCCTCGGACGGTTGGTGGAAGTAGATATTACACCTGAAGATGCTGATTTTACGAGGAGTACATAGCGCAAAGCGTATAAGTACTTCACCTTATCTGTTACCTAGAGGAAAAGTATAGGAAAGTGTGATTTACGGAATAGTGCTACTTCGATTGTTACTGAGCAAACATTTCAGAATAACAAAAAATACTACTCTTACCATAAGAGTACCGATATTTCTATGTAACAGGAAATTCTGTGTACACTTTCGGAACCAGCGCTGTGTATGGAGGGAAGACAGGAACGATTTACCTCAGGGAAGCGTCATTCCCCAATATTGTTTACTGTGTATGTGAATTGCCGCCGGCCCGTATGACCGAACGGTCCTAGGCGCTTCAGTCTGGAACCGCGCGACCGCTACGGTCTCAGGTTCGAATCCTGCCTCGGGCGTGGATGTGTCTGATGTCCTTAGGTTGGTTAGGTTTAAGTAGTTCTAAGTTCAAGGGGACTGATGGCCTCATATGCTCAGAGCCATTTGAGCTATTTTGTGAATGGCCGATCTCATCCTGAAAATGCCACGGCTTTACCGGTAGATCAAGGCCGCCTGTGCGCGGAACATGTCGACAGGACGCTACCAGAGGTGTTCCGGAGTACCATAAAGACACGTCAGCTGTCTCTAATGCATTGAGGGCAGGATAGGAAATAAATACGCCAGAACGCATCCAGTCAACCAAATACAGACTTAGTAGCTTACCCAGTTATCCCTTCAGACAGGCCGCTGTAAGGATAACTGTGGGAATTAGAAATATGAGAAAAAACATTCAACTAATCGATTCCTGAAGGGTAACAATCTTAACAAACGTGCTGACTCCAGCTTTTGCGCTGTACTGTTTTGCAGATGGATGCTTTGCCACATGTGGACTCACTATGACCACACAAATGCGGTTGACATAACAACGCTTATAGGAAATTCGTACCGACGATGTTTTTACTGCAATATGTTGATAAACTGATAATTTCAAGCACCTATAATGTTACTTCACATAATTTTTTCACAGTTTTCTGTAAATATTTGAAGTTGTTCTTTTGAAATTGTAGTAGACCATTATTTCACTTTCACTGCGTGAAAGAGTCTTACTACTTTTTGAGCTTTCATCACGTTCAGTCTTCAATTGGACTGTAAGAATCAAGCATGCGTGGCACAAAAGAAGATGTCCGTTTGCACTGAGGCGATGGCTGTGTGAATGGAATGACAATATTTCCGATGTGCAATGAGTAGCAGCACATCAGCAGCGTTAAGAAAACAATTTTTAACGTAACTAGAGTGCTATTTCTTGTTTTTTTTAATCACCGGTGGTGTGCTATTTGTTGACATCGGCATTCTTCAAAAACAGATGCTGAAAATGATGAATAAAAATCTAAGTGAAAAGACTCTTCTTTGCGGTGGATGGAAACGCGTCAGGGGAAATGTTGACGTAACCGGTGCTCCGCGCTGCCAACAGAAACTTCACCGTTTAGCTTCACCACACAATTTTAACACAACAACTGCTAGGTCGCTGACGTTAGCAGAAATGAGAAAAACAGGGAAGTCGACGAGAAGTGTTCCGAACAAATCTGATATGCGACGAAATAAAATGACAGACTAATCAGAATCCCTCTTTGTGCCAAGTACATGCAGTTACCTTTGTTGGCAAAGTGGTTAGAATCAAGCGGGAACGTGCATCGTTTCCTTTCGATTCTTGTTATAATGGGGATAGGCAGTTCGATAGCCTGTTGTTGTACAAAATAATAATAAATCAATATTTAAATATGCAACTCTAAAACCAGCAGTATATTTGCGGTGTGCAGCCAAAAATTTTATAGGGAGATATGACGCTACCTTTCCACTAATACATCGATACTTTTTTCTATATATCGAAAGCTGTTAACGATACTTTTTAAAATATCTATACATCGGATTCCCGATGTTTTTTAAAAAATCAACCGACCTATATTGAACCCAGAAGCCAGTTGAAAGTCTTTGCCCCGGAGCATCAACTGCTGCACGGAACATCAGGAGAAAATTTATCTCTACTGGTGTGGAATTTACTTAGAACCAAATGGATGAATGTATTGCTGGTCACAACTTCGGTCAAGGAGGTTTACGCCCAAGAGCTTTCACCATAAAGAGCAAAGAATGTGCGTAAGAACTAACGACATTCAGGTTTGGGCAGTGAGTGGATGGGATTGCTTCATCAAGTTAATATGGCTTGTCTGTCTGGGGAAATCTTAACAGACTGATGAATGAAGTGGGCAAATAGAAAGAAAATTTAATGAAATGGTGATAATTAGAAGAGGGGGGACTGCGGGGTGAATGCAGGAAACATTTAAAGCTGTCCTCAAAAGTAACAAGGGAACAACTGTCTTATCATTGCTTTATCACCCTCGGTGTGCACATTTAAAAACCGATACCACAGATATGACGGATCAGTTGCTAGAGGTAGACAAATAAACGACACTGGTATAATACTATTGCAAAGAATAACTAGTATTTGACACGAAATAAAACAAAAATGTGACCACATATGACATGGCTGGTGGAAGTGTATCTAAAATAATCTTCAAATTTATCACAAGGTCATCCATTTTCATAACCGTCTGTTAAAGATGTCTGTGTTGGACGTAGCAGTACTGAAGTACCCATTACTATATATTATGGAATTTTGGTTAGACCCCTTTTAAAACCCTTACTAAGTATGGTGGAAACAGAAAATAAAGTACGCTTTATTTTTTACGACAATACGTCTATATATTTGCAAAAGGCTACATTTTACTGCAACACGTGTTATTTAGTCTAACCCTATATCTGTACTCGAACAGGTAATAATGAAAGCAACTGGGATAATTTGCAACTCTTTCGAAACTATAAGAAACGTCTCGAAAATCTCAGAAGACTGGGTGTAACACTGTGACGGAGAGAACCATTAAGAAGTATTCCGTCACTTTAACACTGTCCATAGACAATAATCTTCCTTTGCTATTCGACCTGTAAATTTTGTTATACGGAACTGAAGAAAATCAGGAGACACGTCTCTCGTTTAGCCGCAACAACTGCCACTAGCAAGTTACGAGCCACGAAATAAAAGTCTGATTTATTTTCGGAATCACAGTGACGTATGCCTGCATCAATAGCCGCACTGCCGCTGATTTACAGGTGAATAGACATCGTTAATGTGGCCAGTTGGGAAACAGTGACGCGTTTGCAAGCTTTATACTGCAGTTGACACGAACATTCGAAAGATTTCATCGAACGATTGATGAAATCCGCCACCAAACACTTGCTATGTAAATTTTCAGTGAAAAAGCTCATCTACGTAACTGGATCAAAACAAAATAGCGGCATGTGTGTACGCTCTCCTCTCCTTTTTTGCATTTATTTCCGCGTTCTGTTGATTGGAAATTGCATATATGGAAATTTTTAGTTTGAAAAACTCTCCGGAGCGGAGCTGTTTATTTCTGAGCCGCGCCATGACACATTTGCCACACGTGCGGCTCGTTCTACTGTGAAGCTTTTATGAATGGCAAACGGACAAAAAACACAGCCTGATCGCAGCATCTCTACCGCTGTTCACCGCAGATATCCCCGAATTTAGCAAGGACAATCGCCAACAAATCAAAGGGGTGCTATCACACAGCCATTGTTTTACGGCGTTAATATGCTTTAAGAGTGTAAACAGTCCAGACAAATGTTTATGTATCTCTGCTCTTACAAAATTAGTTTTTCTTGTCCACTGCGTACTTCATTCTCAAACTTCTCGTTCCTGGCTAATGTGTTCAAGTACATGTGCGTCATACTTATAAATAAAAATGCGTCAGGAGCTGAACGCTATCTAGTAATATGAGGAGGGTGGGGGGGGGGGGGGGGGAATCGTCTGTGGATAGGAGAACGGTCCCAGAATTTGAGTTTGATGATTTAGGAAACCATGAACGTTATTAATTTCAGGGGCAGACCCAGATTTGAACCAAAGTTCTCCCACATGTTACCACGGAATAGACTTCGTTTAGCTATATTTTTCTTCCATCCATGATGTCTGTGTTTTATGGTACCTGTAAGATAATCTGTGCAAAATACTACAGCCTATATGAGTATTTTCTATTGTATGAGTAATGCCCCAGAGCGTGCAATCGGACGGACGGACGGTTGAAGGACACTTCATAAGACAGAAAGAGTAATGTCATTTAATTAACTTCGTTTAATTTGTTTTATTTATTCATCCGTAGATCATCCCGCTATGGGATTTATTATCATAATACAATGAAAATAAATTCTCAGAATAAATTTATCACTCAGACTATATACAGTAGTAATACTTTCATGAGCATATGACAGAATATTAGCCTTGGCCTCAATGAAGGAACCATTCCGTTATTTGCCTGAAATGATTTATGAAAACCAAAGGAATCCTTAATCATGATAACCGGCAAAGCAAATTACGTCCTCCCGAATACGACGCCATCGCCTTAACTACAGCACTTCCCTCTTCTATTTAAAGAAATACATCACCTTGAACGAATTACCACATGAGAAATCAAATAGAAACAGTCATACAATATTTTTTTGAAGGAACACACATTCATTTGACTCTTTTGTTGTTATTTAGGTACAGCGTACGTTTCGGCCTTTTATGCCATTTTCAAATATTTGATTTTATGTCTATAACTTATCTTGCAGGGCACTTAACATTTTCTCTAACTGAAAGTCGACCATAAATCAAGAAAAATGTTGTCTCCTCACGAGAAACCAGATGTAAAGTCATCATCTTGTAACACATTATAAATAAAGGTGGTAGCACGTCATGTTTAGTAAAACACTGGCTTACTTTGGTAAATAAAAGATGAGCACAGGTCCTTAAATGTAATGATAGTGAAATCAAGGAGTATGATTCTGAAATCGACTTTGTCATTTTAGTATTAACTTGCTCTTTTACCAAAACTGACTTTGTCATTTTAGTATTCAGTTGTTCTCTTATTCATACTCTTTGATTTCACTATTAGTACGTTTTAAGGGCAAGTGCTCAACTATTATTTACCAACGTAACCCTGCTTTTGCTAAATATGACGTGCTCTGACGATTATTTATGATGCATTACAAGATGATAATTTTTCATCTGGCATTTCGTGGGGAACGAATATTTTTCCTTATTTCTGGCCAACTTTGAACTCAACAACGTGTTAAGTGTCCGGCAATATATGTTTTAGACTTACAATCAAATTCTCCATTTCTGTGGCCATAGTGTTCGTAGTTTCTTTATAATTCATGGGCGTATTTTTGATCCGTTTTTTCAACTACAAAATGCGTTATTTTTTCACAAGAAGCGTTTCGATTTATTGAGGTGGTAATGATTTTTCGGCTGATTTCCCGCTTACTTCGGGAAATGCCGTCTGCCAGCATATCGTTGTTTTTCTGTCTTACACACTAATAAAGTTGGTGTGATTTTTAGATGTTCTGCAGCACTATGTATTTTTAACAACACACTTTTATGCGCACCACTGTACAGAAACGAACAGAATACAGAGGTGCGCATAAACGTGTGTTGTGAGAATTGCATAGCGCTGCAGAACATCTGAAGATCAGCATAAAATTATCAGTGTGTAACAGAAAAACAACGATGTGCTAGCAGACGGCGTTTTCCGATGTGAAAGAGAAATCAACTGAAAAATCACTACCACTGATGGTGCATTACCTCAATAAAGCGAAACGTGTCTGGTGAAAAAATACACGGATCGAACATACACTTATGAGAAATAAAATCAAATACTGGAAAACGGTATAGAAGATGAAACGTGGGCTGTACTTAAATAAAAAGAGTCAAATGGCGGAGTGTTCCTTTAAAAAATAAAGAAAAATTATGTATGTGTATGTGTTGAGTATTACGCTCTACAATAAATGGACTGCTGTGGACTATGACCGCACCTCTGACACCGTGACAATAAAACCCACGAGGCTACTGCTAAGTGACGGGTGAAGACGAAAGGCAGGCTTAGCTTTGCATGTAGGTACAAGAGCGTTGGGATCGCCGGACGCAGGAAAGCAAATCCCCCTCACGGTTATTGATTCCTACGGAGCCCAGGAGATATCTAAAGTAGTAAGGGAACTTTAGCGGTTCCGTGAACTGCGAGTCTATTTGCGAACGCCAAATGGATGTGGATTTTTATAGCGGCAAAAGCGTTCCTTCTGCGTTATGAAGTGGTAACTGTGGTTTCCGGACGACGGATCTGTTGGAGACTCAACTCGGAGTACTCACCGAGGTAGTGGCAGGCATCAATACAACAGAGTGACTAGCGGCAGCTTAATTTCTTTGGGCTGTGGTGAGTGGACGAATTAGAAGGCGAGAAGTGCGTTGGATTGCAGGAGCAACGGGGAAGTACGAGTTTCAGAAAGTAATGCATCGTATTTCTTTCCTTCAACAATTCTTCCTAGAACATAATGAGAATTACTCACACGATAGAATGGTGTTCTACCTATGCACCCTATTTTTCCAAATAATCTCCATCCCATTCTATGGCCTTCCTCCAGCGCGAAACAAGGGTGTGTATGTCCTGTCGGTAGCAATGCTTGCCAGTGCTTCGCTGTGAAAACCACCTCATCATCTCTTTCAAAATGTCTTCCACGAATTACATCCTTTACTGGCGCAGACAACTGGAAGATCGAGGGTGCTACGTCAGGGTTGTAGAGTGGATGGGCTTAGCAGTGTCCAGCCCTGTTTTGCGATGTGTTCAGCAGCTCTCAGACTTTTGTGGCGCCGAGCGTTATCGTGTTGCGGCAAAACATCTCCTAGGTTGCTGTGGCGCCGAAGTCGCCGGAAGCTCGTCTTGTGTTTTGTTAACCCTTTCGTGAGCCGTGGGAAACATGCTTCCCACTACAATGAACTCGCTCCTAGTCCCGTGGGATTCACAGTTCCCACCTCCGTACGGTGCTACCACCTAGTGAACAGTGTAGGGTACTGCTTTCAATCGGAAGTTCCCGCCGTTTTTGCTGTACCTTCGCGCAGAGGCATTGTATAGCTGAGTGTTGCTCTGTAGAGGAGCCTTTCAGTGCTGTTTGCGTGACATTTTGTGATTTTTTTCCTCATAGCTATGGTATAAGGTAAATACTTTTAATATACCCAAATTTATGAAGGAAAAATTAAAATTGGAACGAGTAGAATTCCAGTTTGAAACAAATGTAGCCATTTCTGCAGTAAAATGGATAGATAACCGTCCAGTCACTTTCGTGTCCTCAATTCATGACGCATGAGTAACAGCAACAGTGAAAAGAAAAAACAAAGAGGGTACTAGTACAGAGATTTCTCGTCCCGAAGTTGTGGCAGAATACAACAAAATAATGGGTGGTGTCGATAAGTTTGATCGATTACGAGAAGGGTATGCTATTGGCAGACGTCCTGTAAAATGGTGGCACAGAATATTTTATTTCCTGGTGGACGTTGTTGCAGTGAACAGTTTTATCCTGTGGAAAAAAAGTAAAAGAGAAAGTGGACAGCATGATCAGCTCACATACACGATCCATCTAGCCAGAGAATTGATCGCTGGCTTCTCATCCAAAAAAAGGCTTGGACTGAAACCTGTCTTTCTGGAAAAAGGGGTAAAATACCTGAAGATTTTCGTCATGTAGCTGTAGGTGAGCATCAACCAATTTTAGGAGAAACCTGCTAGACGTGTCGTCATTTTAGTACCAGTGCTGAGGAAAAGAGCACTCGCTTTGTTTTTACATATTGTCAAATATCACTTTGCATAGACCCATGTTTCAGAAAATTTAATGGCTAGTAATTGTGAACAATCATTGTAACAAGAGAAGTAAATAAAAATAAAAATGACATATATTGAAAAAGTTGAATACTTCCCACCTTGTTGTGTGACCTCACTTTCACAGTTAGAGTAAATTTGATATTCTGTATGACAAATATACCTATCTGTTAACTACTGGATGGCCGGTGTTGCCTAGCGGTTCTAGGCGCTTCAGTCTGGAACCGCGCGACTGCTACGGTCGCAGGTTAGAATCCTGCTTCGGGCATGGACCTGTGTGATGTCCTTAGGTTAGTTAGGTTTAAGTCGTGCTAAGTTCTAGGGGACTAATGACCTTAGATGTTAAGTCCCATAGTGTTTAGAGCCATTGTTTTATGCTAACTACTATCTGCTCTCCATTCATTAAAAAAACTGCTCAATAATTTTGCCCGCGAAAGGGTGAATGTGTTGACATATGCATCTGAATTAATGGTATCGCCTCTTGGCATCACAACAATTATAACCACACTTTTATATTCCCAGAACACGGTGATCATGACCTTACCGGCGGAAGCAGTTGCTTTGAATTTTTTTTCTTCTGTGGGGCGTGAGAATGGCGCCGTTCCATCGACTGTCGTTTTGTTTCGAGCTCAAAATTGTAAACCAAGGTTTCATCACCTGTCACAGTCCGGGACAAGAAGGCCTACCCCTCAGCTTCAAAACGTTGTAACAAATCGAGACAAATGTTTTTGGTGTGCGATTTGTGAGACACCGGTAGACACCGCGGGACCCACGTTGCACACAGTTTTGAACATTCACGAGTGTGGATAATTGCATCCATACTTTCTTTGCTGACTGTCTCATGTAGCGCCGAGTCGTAATGCGATTGCCCTCGCGAATGGCAACATTATCTCGTTGCACCATGTCAGGTGTGACAACCGTGGATGGCTTCTCCGGCCGCTGCAAATCGTGAAGCTCCGCCGAACCGCCTTCTGATGACCTCAACCTCCGTGCCCAGCGATTTACTGAACTTCGTATATGAAGATGCTATGTGATCTTTCGGACATGCGCTCTATCCGCCTGAGCCACCGAGGAAACAGAGTACAGTGCGACTGTCAGGAATTATCTCTGGCACGATCCTCGTGAGACCCACAATTCCAACTTACTGTCTATACACTACATTTTTATTACCCCAGCCCACTATACTCATTACCCGCGGCAGTCAATCTACCGATTTCTGTAAGAGTTTGAGCAATGTGGCTGCATCCGCACTGAAGTTCATTGGCAGGTAAGCCTTATCTGTATGTCTCAAGGAACAGATACCATCTTCATATAGATAAGTCTTACCGGCCAACGATCTTCTTCAGCCTGGATGAATACGATTCTCAAGTTGTTTTCATATGCAGTGGGCATAAGTCATAAAAAAAGTAGGATAGAGCGTCTCCCATGTAAGCGGGAGATCTGGGGTTCGAGCCCTCAGTCGAAGCACAATTTTTGAGCTGTACTTGTTGATACTTATCAACGCCTGATGTAAAGACATTGCTTTCCCTGAAAGTCGATAATATTTTTTTCTTTCTTTTGTGCATTACCTTGTCATAGTGCGTATGTATCATTTATTTCAACTATTTTTTATTTGTTAATACGTCAAATTCTTTCTTAATTCATTTTGCTATTGATGTATATTATATATTGTACGAATATGAATTATCTGTTTCTATATGCCTTGTAAATTTTTGGATAAGCTAGGAGAAGTACTGTGTCAGAGAGAGAGAGTGAGCGACTATCGATAGGTAGCGTGCCAGTTGTTGGGGTATCGTGGCCGGCTCGCGGGTGGAGATTCGTTCGGCGTGATACTCGGATGGACAATTAATTACCGTGCGTCCGCTGTGTTAATAGGAGATCGTGCATTATTAAGTGAACAGTAAAACTTGAAAAGTATATCGAGTGTTTGCGGTGCCCATTTTACAAACTGTGTGAACTTGTGACAATTAGCCGTGAAACAGACACCATTGTCGTGTGGAAACACTGACTGTTAGAGTTGCGTGAAAGTGGAACAAGCCAAAATGTTAAATAAAAGAACAGTGCTATGATTTGATCAAGAAACATTTATTACATTGTAAGATGTTTATATTTCTATTGTCTATTTTCAAACCACAATTTATGAAAGATGTTTATATTTTATTAATAGGATTGTAGGAATAATTAATATTTGTCATGTTGGAAATAATTGTGGTGGCAGGGAATGTCTGCACCAAAGTATTGTTGGCAAGAGAGTCCTCAAATTGATATAATTTTAAAAAGGGCAGGAGAGACCGCGTATCGATACATTTTAAGAAAAGAGCGGGAAAGAGCGCGCATTGGTATATTTTGTAATGGAAGCAGGGATTGTCTGTGCCAGAAAGCATTGTTGGCGGGAGAGACCGCACTTTAGCGTTCGTTGTAAGTAAGTAGTAAGCGAGAAGTGAATCGAGTCGGTAGCACGTCTGAAGCGAGAGGTTGAGAGGAGCGGTGTGCCTGCCAGCCACTAGCTATGATTTACAAGAGATTATAAACGGATGTACAGAGACATCAGCTAACTATTATAATAAGAGGAACTAATATTATTGAATTAATTTTCTTAGAAACTCAAGACTACTGAAGGTATGTTTGCGCATTGCTAGTTGTAAGAGTATTGTAAAAAGTAAGTCCCATTTGAACTTTTGTAAAATCATTTCATTCAGAATATAATTGACTTTTGCCAGCAATATTGCATTTCTAATTATAATCCATCCCAAAACACATCAACGTGAAACTTTGTAAAATTTTATTGTTGTCAAGAAAAAGTTTAAAAATGAATTACGTAATATCAGTCAAATTAATTATAGAATAACGTCAGCTTTGCTATTAACGAATAACGTCAGCTTTGGTAATAAATACTGCCACTTATTATGAAAGCCCACCAGCAGCTAATAGTGTGTAGTAAAACAGAGTAAGTATATTCATGTCGCAGTTCGATGTAGCAGTCACGTGGCGATCCAGTAACAGTGAAAAAGGTAAGGAACAGTTTTGGGTTATTGAAGGTAACGACTGAGGGCCACGACGACGACACATTCTATGTTTCGTCGAAATAATCAGAAAGTAACTTTTTATAAGCAGCAATTAAATTTGTACCAGAAGATAGAGGAAGAGAATAAATTTTAAAGGGAAGATTTCATTTGTTATTATTAAGCAAGAGATAGAAATCCTAAGAAAAGGTTACACAGTCTGTTGTAAAAGTTAAGGTTATCAATAACACAAGAGGTAAAGAGGATACTGGAAGGTTTCAATATCATCAAAACTGTCTTAAAGGCGACGACGTAAATTGAACTGATGTTTAACGGACTGTTATAGTGATAAACACATGTGACTGTTGTCCTGTGGCAACACGGTGAAAGAACTGCGCGAAGTATTGGCATTAACCGGCTATATATCGTAAATACTAAAGACATTGCATAATTCCGACCTACCTGCACCGCGTGATTAACAAACTTTTAATACTAAAACGTCGCGCACGTAACGACGACGCACACACTGGAACTATTATTATCGCGCCAGTGCTGCCAGCTGATTCGACTACATCGGAGACGTGGACCACCGCCGTAACTGGAATATTAATGAAACAGGAGGATCCATCATTATCTTCACGCTACGAACCAGGATTAACTTCACACATCGTTCGCGCGGATCAACGCTGACGTCATCGCGCTGCCTACAGTAGCAGTTAAGACATTAAAAGAAATTTATTACGCTCTCTCTCATTTCGAAATTAAATATAATTCCAGCTAAATTATCTATTTTAAAAATACTGTCACAATATCAAGGTTCAATTTTGTTTAGTTCCAATTAATATTCTTTCCATTATTTCGTCTTGTTGACATTGTAGAAAACCCGCCAAATTGAAGTTCAATTAATAATTTTCTTTCAAAATTCTTCTCAGACATTTTGCTGCTCATCATAATTTTATTTTAATGTTTGTAACTTCTTTTGGAGGGAGTACATGTTTTACTTTTTTGTGCAGAAAAATTTGCTACCACAAAATTACGTATATTACCAGCTGATGCTGTCCGCCATTACTGCTTGAAAACTGACCAATAGTATTCTTGCACCTATTTTCTCATTGGGTGCCACCTTCGAAACGAAATGACGTATTTAGTGGGCATCTAGCACATGCGCGCTATGTAGGCCCCTACAATATATTTTTTTTTTACTTTTGCAGGTTTACTGGAATTATTTTGACTTCAATTGTACTGAATTACCAATTTTTTTTTATTATGTAGTCATTGGCATACCATATTTAGATTAAAATTAACGTCTTATTGGCCCCACATAAGATTCTGCACGTTCTGACAAAGACTATGCCTTTTTTTTTTCGAGCATGACTAACAGGGGTAGACTGATTCCTTGTATAGGTCATATTTTATTATTTAAAAGGCTTTTTTTCAGAAGTAGACAACCAGTTTCCTTACACTAAGCAGCTAACGGTCTGATTTCATTGTTATTTGATAACTGCACATCCTTTGGCAGCAGATGCTCTATAGACTTTTCACAAGCGTTTCTTAATATTGCCTCCAGTTTCTATGTGCAGTGAGAAATTCAATGATGGCTGCCTCAGAGACTAAGTCCGAGTCATCCACTGCAGGTGGCCAATAAAACCGCCCGCCAAGTCAGGCCATATCACAATCAGGCAAAAACTGCAGGATGCGGAAGTGACAAGGGGGAAGTGTTGTCTACTTCTGAGATGTTACTGTTTTCTGTGAGCTCGTGGACTAGTGGGAATCGTAGTGTACTCTAAACTCACAGTCGCGTGTTCGTATCCAACTGTATTCTTTTTAACAACATATCAGCCCTCGTCGTCAAATGTAATCAGTCTGACTGAACATCGCAGATAACTCGCTTCAGATACTTCCAGAAACAATACCGCAGGACAGCTTGTGGCTGCGGCACTGTCAGCACAGTTTACACTCCCGCGTTTCCTGGCGCTGCAGCGGCTACCGGCCACAGGCCAGGCGCCACCCGTCGCCTGCAATCAGGCGCCACACAGGTTATCGCGGCGCAACGCTGTCAGTGTATGTATCTACGGTCATTTTGGAATTTGAAGTTCTAGTTATTATCTTGCAGCTAAGCACGGGATTTTGCATACTGAAAAATCATGAACTGCGGTTAGGCATTGTAAAACTGGGTAGTAAATGGAAAAAGGTGCAACATCTGCAACACAGTATTTGCTTTTGGTATAACAGAGGGGTGATGACGAGCAGGCAGTTCGAAAGATTTGAACTGTGTGTGTGGAGCGAGTGCTTTTGGGAAAAATACACCAGAAAAAGATATTCTTGTTTTAATAAAGATCGTTCTGGCACGAATGATTTTCCACATTAAGGAAGTCTCGACTACTGATATAATTTATGGATTAACATTCTTACCATCATGCTACATTCGCATTCAACAGGCAAGGTTCGGAAGTCTGGGATAGGAGCACTGGATGCTCTAATTCGAAACAACAGAAATCAAGGGATTGTCTATTATTGCAGGTTCGCTTGAACATCATCAGGTCGCTCACTGAGAATTCCTATGCAATACCGTTGTTTGTGACGACTTATGATGTCTAACTTCCTGAGAAGAAATGAAAGGCTGAGCCCTACCAAACGAAGTAAACTTGAACAAACAGTATTGTGAACATAATACACATATAAAAAAAAGTTTTGCATCACCTCAGTGCCACGAGTTCCTGAACCTATACTGAAAATTGGAATAAACATCAACATATTCATCATTTATGTCATTTTTAGTGTTGAGGAAAACCACACATCGTATGTTTTACCACCAGAGCGACCTTCAGAGGTGGTGGTCCACATTGCTGTTAACACCCGTACCTCTAATACCCAGTAGTACGTCCTCTTGCATTGATGCATGCCTGTATGCTTCGTGGCATACTATCCACAAGTTCATCAAGGCACTGTTGGCGTGGATTTCCCCACTCCGCAACTGCGATTCGGCGTAGATCCCTCAGATGAAGAAGAATGCCTCGCCAATATGCTGCCGAAATGGTTGCACTATTGGTCGAAGGATAGCATTCAAGAATTGTTCAGCCATTACGGCGTACGTCTGCCTGTATACTGCCACCCCAAAGCAGCAGGGAACCTCCTTCTTGCTGCACTCGCTGGACAATGTGTCTGAGGCGTTCAGTCTGACCGTGTTACTTCCAAACACGTGTCCAACGATTGTCTGGCTGAAGGCTTGTGCGACACTCATCGGTGAAGAGAACGTGATGCCAATCCTGAGCGGTCCAGTCGGCATGTCGTTGCACCCATCTGTACCGTGCTGCATGGTGCCTTGGTTGCGAAGAAAGACCTCACCATGGTCGTCGGGAGTGAAGTTCCGCACCATGCAGCCTACTGCGCTCAGTTTGAGTCGTAACACTTCATTCTGCGACTGCACGAAAAGCATTATTCAACATGGTGCCGTTGCTGTCGGGTTTAACCAGAGCCATAATCCGTAAGTAGCAATTATCCACTGCAGTATTAGCCCTTGGGAGGCCTCATCGAGGCACGTCATCAACAGTTCCTGTCTCTCTGTATCTCCTCTATGCCTGAACAAAATCACTTTGGTTCACTCCGAGATTTCTGGATACTTTTCGAGAGCCCTTCCTGGCACAAAGTAACAATACCGACGTAATCGAACCGCGGTATTGATCGCCTAAGTATGGTTGACCTACAGACAAAGCAAGCCGTGTACCTCCTTCCCCGCGGAATGTCTGGAACTCATCGGCCGTCGGACACCGTCAGTGTAATATGCGCTGCTCAGGCATGGTTGTTTACATCTTTGGGCTCATTGAAAGACATCTCTGAATAATCAATGGTACTGTGTCTGTGATACAATATCAGCAGTCAACGTCTATCTCCAGGACTTTTGGGAAGCGGTGTGATTGGAAACTATTTTGATGCGCGTATTTTCCATTGGATAGCTCCAGAAGTGTGTTTTGCACTACGCATTCTTCCCCAAGGGTGTGTCCATCACAGCTGAAATTTGTTGAGACACGTTTCTGTCGCAGTGTAAGAAAATCAACGGCCGAACTACATAAGATGTGCTACTGCATGATAAGCGCACTGTGTTGATTTGAGAAACAAAATTCTCAAGGAGATTGAATGGGAAATCATCTCTCAGGTACTTGTGTTGATAGAGAAGTCATCGCTCAGGCACGTGTCCCTCTGATCGTATACTCGTAAACTTTCCCTTTCCTACTCTTGATGATGATCTGTCAACGCAATTAATTTCTACACGGAAATGCTCTTCAAATTTCACTGGTTTAGTGACATAGTTAGAACCAGCAGGTTTCTACAGACGTAGTGTTTGTAAACTACTTTAGCATTGTCGGATTGTTTTAGATAATGCGAAAGAGTATGCTATTGCTAATTAATTTATCTTTGATGATTACTGTTGTTTACAATAGCTTACTGGAAAATTCCCTTAAAATATTCACAGTACTAATACAAATTGAAGTCAGCTGACTACAGAAACATCACGATGGCAATCTATCGTAATGAAGAGTCTGTAACATGACTGTACGTATTTTAACACTACGAAATAGGATATCAGCGACTTTTGACTTCGAAAAGGTCTATATTTACTTCTTGTCCACTATCATAATCAAGTATTATCGGAAATTGGCAGTTCATAGATAAAGTTATGTATTCACAACATCAAAAATTATTCCAGAATGAGATTTTCACTCTGCTGCGGAGTGTGCGCTGATATGAAACTTCCTGACAGATTAAAACTGTGTGCCCGACCGAGACTCGAACTCGGGACCTTTGCCTTTGCGGGCAAGCGCTCTACCATCTGAGCTACCGAAACGGGCAAGTGCTTCAGTAGCTCAGATTGTAGAATACTTGCCCTCAAAGGCAAAGGTCTCGAGTTCGAGTCTCGGTCGGGCACACAGTTTTAATCCGCCAGGAAGTTTCATCAAAAATTATGTCGGCAGAAAACAAATGTGGCATTATCAATTTGCCAGTACTACTAGGTTTTCGCTCTGACACTAATTTTGTTGGAGCATTGTCTTGCGAATCCTCTGAGATTCTATCAGCCTGCTTGAAAACCTAGCCTTCAGAGAGCCTCGAAAGGCGAACGAAAGCAGCTTTCACCTGGTAGGCAAGCACGTTACCTCGGAGCTAGCGAAGAGGTGCGGCATATGTTTGTTACTTCTTTGCTCAGTAGCCAAAAAAATGGTTCAAATGGCTCTGAGCACTATGGGACTTAGCATCTATGGTCATCAGTCCCCTAGGACATAGAACTACTCAAAGATAACTAACCTAAGGACATCACACAACACCCAGTCATGCTCAGTAGCCGCTGTGACAGATAAATCGCAACTTAATAGGCGAGAGTAGTTGTATATCGTATGTGAAACGACTGTAAATACCATTAACTGAAATCCTTGTATCATATCACAAGAGAAAATCACTCACATTATGGCACCATAATATCAAGTGAATTTAGCAAGATAGTTCTGGGCCATCAAAGAAATAACTTGTCTGTCACAGAATTGCCAGACATATTCTGCGTTGTTGCCAAGTTTAAGTTATACTACCAGGAAGTATACCAGCTAATGTCTGATTCGTTCTGTGAGTGACATCGGAAGTGACTGTAGCTTCTTCCCAAAGTTGTGGGTGGCAACGGGAGAAATATCCTCACTACATGTCAATGAATCTTATTCGCATTTCTGTAACTAGGTTTCGAGGATAGAGTATAATTACTTGTAATACATCGACGCACTGAGTGCAAACGAAACGTCATAATGTAATAACTGCGACAATTATTTGCGTTTAACTGTCTTAATCAGACCGAAACCTTGAAAACATATTCACCAGACACGATTCATAATTTCGGATATTCTCCAGTGGTTGAGTGGGCAACGTATCTTTGCTATACCATATTGTTATTGAGATCACTGTCATTGACACACCCATCAGAACACAGGCATGACCAGGCTTCTTGTTGTCAGCTTTTCTGACAGATCTTCTGCCGTTGCTCGGAACGCGAAGACTTAAGGCGAATTCTAATATTCTATACGGCGATAATCTGATGTTTCTATTCTTCTAGTTCTAACATTAAAAAAAAGTGACAATAAGCGGCAGAAAAGCGGCTATGAACCAAATTTTGAATTCAAGAGTTTTGTAGGATTCCTATACTTAGTTTCGTTGTGATCGTTTTCAATGACAGTACAGGAGGAGCAAAACCATCTGACTTGAAATACACTTTTACAGCGGGATTTGAATATTTGTCTACAGTTGCAGTAGAACATCCAGTGAGGTTTCAAAAATGTGAGAATTCACTCATTGCTGTAGTATAGGCCAGAGCAAAAAGAAACAGATTTTCCACGAAATAAAAGATGAGAGACACTGTAATTAATGCATAAAGTAACCATCTCGCAAATGTATATTTTCCAAATCGCTATCACTTATTAAGAATGAATTATTCAGAAAATTAAAACTCTGTCTAGTGAAATGGTTAATGCAGCTCCAGTCCGTCACTATCACTGAGTTGCCAAACATTTTACGAACAGCACATTAGATAGAAATGTATGTGTGTGTGTGTGTGTGTGTGTGTGTTTGAGTGTGTGTGTGTGTGTGTATGCGTGTGGAGTATCATATTTCGGACATGTCGGAAAGAACAGACACTAGGAATCTAAACAGGCAGCCTTGTTAATCAACTGAATGCTGAAGGACAGATGTCCAGGCTGTCACAGGGCGTTAAAATACTGCTACGGCGGTGCCTGGCCAGGTTTGAACCCAGTTTCGTGTTGTGTTTTCTTTCGGACGAGTCGGAAAGAACAGGCAACACACATATATGCATATATAGGGTGTTCCAAGAGGAATAGTAGGTGGTATAGAGGAAATGCTTTAAGAATTCAGCACCTCCTCATTAGTTATGTGATCTACCCACCTAGTCTTTAGCAATCTTCTGTAGCACCACAATTCAAAAGCTTCTAATCTCTTCTTGTCCAAATTAGTTATCGTCCATGTTTCACTTCCATACATGGCTACACTCCAGCCATATAATTTCAGAAACGACTCCCTGACACTTAAATCCTTACTCGATGTTAACAAATTTCTCTCCTTCAGAAACGCTTTCCTTGCCATTGCCAGTCTACATTTTATATCTTCTCTACTTCGACCATAATCAGTTATTTTGCTCCCCAAATAGCAAAACTCCTTTACTACTTTAAGTGTCCCATTTCCTAACCTAAATCCCTCAGCATTAATTCGACTACATTCCATTATCCTCGTTTGGCTTTTGTTGATGTTCATCTTATATCCTCCTTTCAAGACACTCTCCATTCCGTTTAACTACTCTTCCAAGTCCTTTGCTGTCTCTGACAGAATTACAATGTCATCGGCGAACCTTGAAGTTTTTATTTCTTCTGGATGGATTTTAGTACCTACTCCTAATTTTTCTTTTGTTTCCTTTACTGTTTGCTCAATATACAGATTGAACAACGTCGGGGAGACCCTACAACCCTGTCACACTCCCTACCTAACCACTGCTTCCCTCGACTCTTATAACTGCCACCTGGTTTCTGTACAAATTGTAAATAGCCTATCGCTCCCTGTATTTTACCCCTGCCACCTTCAGAATTTGAAAGAGAGTGTTCCAGTCAACATTGTCAAAAGTTTTCTCTAATTTTACAAATGCTAGAAACGTAGGTTTGACTTCCTCAGTCTTTCTTCTAAGGTAAGTCGTAGGGTCAGTATTGCCTCACATGTTCCCATATTTCTACGGACGCCAAACTGATCTTCCCCAAGGTGAGCTGCAACCGGTTTTTCCATTCATCTGTAAATAATTCGCGTTAGTATTTTGCAGCTGTGACTTATTAAACTGATATTTTGGTAACGCTTGCTTTCTTCGCGATTGGAATTATTATGTTCCTGTTGAAGTCTGAGGGTATTTCTCCTGTCTCATACATCTCGCTCACCAGATAGTAGAGCTTTGTCAGGACTGGCTCTCCCAAGGTTGTCAGTAGTTCTAATGGATTGTTGTCTACTCCCGGGGCATTGTTTCGACTCAGGTCTTTCAGTGCTCTATCAAACTCTTCGCGCAGTATCATATCTCCGATTTCATCTTCATCTACATCCTCTTCCATTTCTATATCATTGTCCTCAAGTACATCGCCCTTGTATAGAGGCTCTATATACTCCTTCCACCTTTCTGCTTTCCCTTCTTTGGTTAGAACTAGGTTTCCATCTGAGCTCTTGATATTCATACAAATGGTTCTCTTTTCTCCAAAGGTCTCTTTAATTTTCCTGTAAGCAGTATCTATCTTACCCCTACTGAGATAAGCCACTACATCCTTACATTTGTCCTCTAGCCATGCCTGCTTAGCCATTTTGCACTTCCTGTCGATCTCATTTTTGAGACTTTTGTATTCCTTTTTGCCGACTTCATTTACTGCATTCAATGCTCTGTCAAACTCTTCACGCAGTATCATATCTCTCATTTCATCTTCATCTACATTCTCTTCCATTTCCATAATATTGTCCTACAGTACATGCATTATTGCAGACAATAATAGCCATGTTTAAATAAGAATCACAGGCCCGTCTAACGTGCTGGAAGATCCAACATCCGTTCATAGAATGGTAAACTGCAGGGAAACCGACGGCGGAACAACGATTACCCGAAGATTACGGCTGAAAAAAATAATTGATGGCAAAGTGAGGTAGCTGCTCAGAGATGGCAGTTGTCAACACTGGCAGAGCTAGGTGTGTAAAGCGCGTCAGGGGGCATACGGAAGCCGATGCAATCGCTGGACGGAAACGGAGCGGTTTTCTTGATGTCCAAAAGGGCATTACCATTGGCTTTCGGGCGATGAGAATTTGCGAAACAGATTTTGTAAGTTACTCGCGGGCCGCCGTGGTTAAGTTATACCGTGTATGGCAAAATGGCGCCATCCATAACCGCAAGTGGACGTCCACCGACTGTACGTCATTTGAGCCAATTCACGGTTCTACATGACCGTTGGTGTGTACGGCGTGCAACGTTTGAAAAAAAAAAAATCATCCTACGACAATCGTCGGAAGGATCCAGGACTGAGATCATTTCTTGGATTATTTTGTCATTCTGGAAAACACAATATATCAACACAGGTATGCATCTGTCTTTGAGGACCATGTTGAGCCCTAACTGCAGTTTGTTACTGTTCTGCTCCATGGCACCTACCAGCACGACAATACAACATGTCACACGGGTCACTGTGTACGTGCGTTGTCACATTAATGTGACTGACAGTGTAAATTAAAAGTGAAGGTGGTACATTAATCTGTATAAATTGAAAATTCTACACTTTTTAAAAAATTAGCTCTTAATTCAGTTTCACTAGCACACATAGACGTAGCACCTCTTTAAAGCTATTTACACAGAAAAACTACATGTCCTCCAGCTTTCTACTCAACAGAATTATTTCTCCCAGTCAAAATGCATGGAAAATAAACTTCGGCAGTTAACCTTTCCATGTGGTCCCCGCTTATATCCGCCTTCCACTACCCGAAGTAAATCTGCCAACGACTTCCTTCGTACTGATTCTGCAATTCTTGATTCACAATTGTGTCAGTGAACCCAATCCCATACCCAACCGCACCTACGAGGGCTGCCCAGACAGTAATGCACCGCGTTTTCTTTTCTCATCCGTAAACAATGCTATGAATGCGAAACGTTACGTACGTATTATTTGAAGTCTTCTGAGTGAGTGCGCCAAATATAAGCGTCAGCTATGCAGCTAAAATGACTCACTACACGAGTAGTCCTCGTTGGACATGGTTAAGTGATCAGCTCGCTACATTCCTGCTTTTACTGTTTCGTAATTTCCCTGAATATGCGCTACAATCTGATTCTCATGTATCCGACATGGGTTAGCGCCATCACAAAACAATGATTGAGGAATGGATGCCGTTGCATTGATGGTAAGATAAATGTTCGTAAATCGCCTGTACTGCTTCAAAAAAGAATTGAATTTTAAATATAGAAGGACAGATGTTCTCACTATCACGGGGTGGTGAAGTACAGCAACCTCCCTGCAGGACTTGTCTATACACACTCCGCGTCAGACGTAAATTCCCATCTTTGCCGCATACCACATACGCAGTACCACACTAACTCGCAGCGACACTGTAATCAGGGGGGTTCTGAGGATGACGTATGACTAGCACTGAAAACTTTCGATAGCCCATCGAGACCTCAACAAACATACAAGATGTTTCAGGAGGAATAGTAAAAACTGTAGGAGGTTGTAATATAGACTAATTGCAAAGAAAAGCCATATCACATGAGGCCAATTTTTAATGAGTACAATCAGCTGAGTCCAAAGCATTTTTGGTTTATTTCTTGATCCTTACAGTACCCCGTTGTCTACAGTTTCTTCAAAATGAGCTTCCATCATTATTGGAAGTGGTACATTTGGCTACAAGAACGCGTATATTCCTCCAGCATGTCGGGGCTACTGCACATTCTAATCTTCAGATGACATCACACAAACCTAACATTTGCCGGAAGACACAGGCACTTTTCTTGGCCACCAATGTCCCTGGACCTCAGCGCTTTGGATTTTCGCCTGTGGCGATAGTTGATAGGCCAAGTCTACGAAGAAAAAGTAAACCAAAGAACCGATTTCATCGTTCGATTGCCGGCCGCTGTGGCCGAGAGGTTCTAGGCGCTTCAGTCGGGAACCGCGCTGCTGCTATGCTCGCAGGTTCGAATCCTGCCTCGGGCATAGATATGTGTGATCTCCTTATGTTAGTAGGGTTAAAGTAGTTCTAAGTTTAGGGGACTGATGACCTCAGATGTTAAGTCGCATAATGCTTAGAGCCATTTAAACCATTTTGATCGTTCGATTATGAATCGTGCAGACCTAACAAAAGTACGCAAAGATAAACTAATAAGAACTGCACGTGATGTTATCAAGAGAATTCAAAAGTACATTGAAGTTGGTGGGGGAATTTCTGAATATCAACTTAGAACGCCCTCATTTGCCTCTGCTTTGAGTTTGAAGCGTTATGTGCTTTGAGGGATGAAGTAGTGAGGGCAGCAGAGGATCAAGTAGGTAAAAAGACGAGGGCTAGCAGAAATCCTTGGGTGACAGAAGAAATACGGAATTTAATTGAAAGTTATAAAAATGCAGTAAATGAAGCAGGCAAAAAGGAATACAAACGTCTCAAAAATGAGATCGACAGGAAGTGCAAAATGGCTAAGAGGGCAACTGTAAGAATATAGAGGCTTATCTCACTAGGGGTAAGATAGATACTGAATACAGGAAAATTAAAGAGACCTTTGGAGAAAAGAGGAAAGCTTGTATGAATATCAAAAGCTCAGATGGAATCCCAGTTCTAAGCAAAGAAGAGAAAGCAGAAAGGTGGAAGGAGTATATAGAGGGTCTATACAAGGGACATGTACTTGAGGGCAATGATATAGAAATGGCAGAGGATGTAGATGAAGATGAAATGGGAGATATGATACTGCGCGAAGAGTTTGATAGAGCACTGAAAGACCTGAGTCGAGACAAGGCCCCAGTAATAGACAACATTCCGTTACAATTACTGACAGACTTGGGAAAGCCGGTCCTGACAAAACTCTACCATCTGGTGAGCAAGATGTATGAGACAGGCGAAATACAATCAGACTTCAAGACGAATATAATAATTTCAATCCCAAAGAAATCAGGTGTTGACAGATGTGAAAATTACCGAACTATCAGTTTAATAAGTCGCAGCTGCAAAATACTAACACAAATTCTTTACAGACGAATGGAAAAACAGGTAGAAGCCGACCTCGGGGAAGATCAGTTTGGAGTCCGTAGAAATAGTGGAACACGTGAGGAAATACTGACCTTACGACTTATCTTAGAAGAAAGATTAAAGAAAGGCAAACCTACGTTTCTAGCATTTGTAGGCTTAGAGAAAGCTTTTGACAATGTTGACTAGAATACTCTCTTTCAAATTCTAAAGGTGGTAAGGGTAAAATACAGGGAGCTAAAGACTATTTACAATTTGTACAGAAACCAGATTTCAGTAATAATAGTCGAGGGGTATGAAAGGGAAGCAGTGGTTGGGAAGTGAGTGAGACAGGGTTGTAGCCTCTCCCCAATGTAAATCAATCTGTATATTGAGCAAGCAGTAAAGGAAACAAAAGAAAAATTCGGAGTAGGTATTAAAATCCATGGAGAAAGCTTTTTGACAATGTTGACTAGAATACTCTCTTTCAAATTCTGAAGGTGGCAGGGGTAAAATACAGGGAGCGATAGGCTATTTACAATTTGTACAGAAACCAGGTGGCAGTTATGAGAGTCGAGGGAAGCAGTGGTTACGAAGGGAGTGAGACAGGGTTGTAGCCTCTCCCCAACGTTGTTCAATCTGTATATTCAGCAAGCAGTAAAGGAAACAAAAGAAAAATTTGGAGTAGGTATTAAAATCCATCCAGAAGAAATAAAAAAATCAAGGTTCGCCGATGACATTGTAATTCTGTCAGAGACAGCAAAGGACTTGGAAGAGTAGTTGAGCGGAATGGACAGTGTCTTGAAAGGAGGATATAAGATGAACATCAACAAAAGCAAAACGAGGATAATGGAATGTAGTCGCATTAGGTCAAGTGATGCTGAGGGAATTAGGTTAGGAAATGGGACACTTAAAGTAGTAAAGGAGTTTTGCTATTTGGGGAGCAAAATAACTGATTATGGTCGAAGTAGAGAAGATATAAAATGTAGACTGGCAATGGCAAGGAAAGCGTTTCTGAAGGAGAGAAATTTGTTAACATCGAGTTTAGATTTAAATGTCAGGAAGTCGTTTCTGAAAGTATTCGTATGGAGTGTAGCCATGTATGGAAGTGAAACATGGACGATCAATAGTTTGGACAGGAAGGAAATAGAAGTTTTCGAAATGTGGTGCTACAGAAGAATGCTGAAGATTAGATGGGTAGATCACTTAGCTAATGAGGAGGTATTGAATAGAATTGGGGAGAAGAGGAGTTTGTGGCAGAATTTGACGAGAAGAAGGGATCCGTTGCTAGGACACGTTCTGAGGCATCAAGGGATCACAAATTTAGCATTGGAGGGCAGCGTGAGGGTAAAAATCGTAGAGGGTGACCATGAGATGAATACACTAAGCAGTTTCACTAGGATGTAAGATGCATTAGGTACTGGGAGATGAAGAAACTTCCACAGGATAGGGTGGCATGGAGAGCTGCATCAAAGCAGTCTCAGGACTGAAGACCACAACAACATTATTGTCTGAAGGGGTGAAACTTTCACTGTGAGGCTGCCAAAGTGACTGATTTAAGTTATAGGTGTTGGTGGTGGCAGTGAATATGTACTGAACGTGAATGTCTTTAATTAGATGGCAAGATGAAGCAATAGAGCGTTACTCTTCTTTTCTAACCTAATAAAGTGGGGACTAGATAAAAACGTTCGAAGTGAAACCGGCAGCCCCTTCTTGAACCAAACAGAAGTGCTTGTACTCGAAAATGAGCACTTCATGTCGTGACAGGCGACAGCAGACAGAAGATTTAATTTATGGATAACGCGATCTGACATTTGACTTATAACAAAGAGACGTCAAAGCTGCGGCAGCTTGCGGCAATCAGCGGGAGTTACTCGGTCGTAAGACTATTTGAACAGTGAACATTCAATTGGAACCATAAACTTCACTCAACGACAAGTCAGATTGTTATGAGTTGCACTTATATGTCCTGTTATTTGCCGCGGTGCGTCTTACTACTAAGCACCTTCCACCACCTAACAAATCGAGAGCATAATTCCAACTGACGAAAGTTATTAATTGGAAATATCTAGTCTCCGCCGTCGGATGAACTCGGAGCGCTGCATTACAATGGAAATTATCTTAACTGCCAAAAATGAAAGATTAAGGGAACACGTGTACGCAATGTGACCCTTAAGCAAAGTGGAGGTGTTTGGGCTATGAGATTAAGTTTTTAAATTTCAACATGGATGTGGTTAAACGTAGTGGAGCTGGTAAATCACAGACAAGTAAAATTGAAATCGCGTGTAAATAAAGAAGTTTCATTTACAACTCAGCCCTAATGAATGTGAATACCCATTCAGAACCGGAATATCTTTCGATCTTTCAGTACAGTACCTTGCAGTCACGCTACAAAATTAACACCCCACAGTAAAAGTAACCTGAGGAGACCTATCACTGACAAGAGGAACGCCTCAGACACGGCTAACTGATCCGGCTCAGATTTGTCAGGTCGCTTGTGTACAACCTAAAACGAAGGACTCCAAGATATTTTGGGTGAACACCCCGCGTTTTTGAGAAACACTCCTAATAGTTATGACGAGCAATCGACTCAAAACTGGTGGGATAGATAGATAATTGTAAACAGAACATTTTTCATCATCAGGTATGGGGTCCGAAAACGCGTAATTTTCCCAGAAATCGAGGTAATAAACATTTACAACTGCCGCTTTGTACCCACATGGTAAAAGCTTTACGCCGACAGCACCGATAGCGCAAAGGCCAAGGTAATACACTGCGAATCGGAGAACCCGGGTGAAATCTCGAAGAAACCTGGCTGATGTTTTAGTTTGTATTTTTCCATATCTCAATTGACAGGGATACGAGGGTTAATAAGGTAAGTAAATCAATAAGAAATGATGATAATAATAATGGAGGCAAATTAATTTCTAAAATCTCCTTTTATTTATTTATTTATTGTTCCGTGGGACTAAATTAAGGAGAAGTCTCCATGGTCATGGAACGAGTCAATACATGAAATTATAACACGGTATTAGAAACAGATAAAACGAAATATAAGAAAAATACATATTCAGGTGACAAGTCGTAAGTTTAAATAAAGAAAATCAACAATGTAACAGTGGAATTTGCTTAATTTTTTAGCTCTTCCAGGAGCTCCTCGACAGAATAGAAGGAGTGAGCCATGTGGAAGCTCTTCAGTTTGGGCTACTGCTAAGATTGTTGAGCTCTTGTGGTAGCTTATTGAAAATGGATGCAGAATACCGCACTCCTTTCTGTACAACAGTCAAGGAAGTGCTTTCCACATGCAGATTTGATTTCTGCCTAGTACTAACTGAGTGAAAGCTGCTAACTCTTGGGAATAGGCTAATGTTGCTAACAACGAACGACATTAAAGAAAATATATACTGCGAGGGAAATGTCAGAATTCCCAGACAATTGAATAGGGGTCGACAAGAGGTTCTCGAACTTACATCACATATAGCCCGAACAGCCCGTTTTTGAACCAAAAAAACCCTTTTTGAATCGGAAGAATTACCCCAAAAAATAATACCATACGACATAAGCGTATGAAAATATGCGAAGTAGACTACTTTTCGTATGGAAGTGTTACTTATTTCAGATACTGTTCTACTGGTAAATGAAGCTGCATTTAGTGTCCGAACAAGATCCTGGACATGGGCTTTCCACGACAGCTTACTATCTACCCGAACGCCTAGGAACTTGAACTGTTCCCTCTCGCTTATAATATGCCCATTCTGTCTGATCAAAATATCGGTTCTTGTTGAATTGTGACTTAGAAACTGTAAAAACTGAGTCTTACTGTGATTTACCATCAAATTATTTTCCACAAGCCACAAACTCATTTCATGAACTACATTATTTGATACTGTTTCAATGTTACACACAAGATCATTCACTATCAAGCTGGTGTCATCAGCAAACCGAAATATTTTTGAATCACCTGTAATACTGGAAGGCATATCATTTATATAAATAAGAAACAGCAGTGGCCCCAGCACCGACCCTTGGGGAACGCCCCACTTAACAGTGCCCCATTGGAACTGGGTACTGAACATCACTAACACTCTCAATATTACGGAGAATTACCTTCTGCTTTCTGTTCTTAAAGTAAGAGGCGAACCAATTGTAAGCTACTTCCCTTACTCCACAATGGTCCAACTTCTGCAGAAATATTTTGTGGTCAACACAGTCAAAAGCCTTCGTTAAATCAAAGAAAACACCTAGCATTTGCAACCTTCTATTTAATCCGTCCAAAACCTCACAGAGAAAAGTGAGTATAGCATTTTCAGTTGTTAAACCATTTCTAAAACCAAACTGAACATTTGACAGCAAATTACGTGAATTTAAATGTTCCAGTAACCTTGTATATACAACCTCCTCGATAACTTTAGCAAACACCGATGGCATAGAAATAGGTCTAAAATTGTCAACATTATCAATGTCTCCCTTTTTATGGCTTCACTATCGAGTACTTTAATCGGTCAGGAAACCGACTACTCAAATGGTTCAAATGGCTCTGAGCACTGTGGGACTTAACATCTATGGTCATCAGTCCCCTAGAACTTAGAACTACTTAAACCTAACTAACCTAAGGACATCATTCAATACCCAGTCATCACGAGGCAGAAAAAATCCCTGACCCCGCCGGGAATCGAACCCGGGAACTCCGGCGTGGAAACCGATCACTCCTAAAGGAAAAGTTACAGATATGGCTAAGTACTGGGCTAACATACATGGAACAATACTTCAGTATTCTACTTGACACCCCGTCATATCCATGAGAGTTCATGATCTTTAGTGATTTAATTATTAACTCAATCTCCCGCTTGTAAGTATCATGGAGGAGCATTTCAGGTAACAGTCTCCGAACACTTTTTTCTAAGAGCGCTATATGATTCCCTGTTGGGACTAGGTTTCTATTTAGTTCACCTCCTATATTCAGAAAGTGATTATTAAATACTGTACATATATGCGACTTATCAGTAACACGGACATTACCACTACGCACTGATTCTACACTCCCGGAAATTGAAATAAGAACACCGTGAATTCATTGTCCCAGGAAGGGGAAACTTTATTGACACTTTCCTGGAGTCAGATACATCACATGATCACACTGCCAGAACCACAGGCACATAGACACAGGCAACAGAGCATGCACAATGTCGGCACTAGTACAGTGTACATCCACCTTTCGCAGCAATGCAGGCTACTATTCTCCCATGGAGACGATCGTAGAGATGCTGGATGTAGTCATGTGGAACGGCTGGCCATGCCATTTCCACCTGGCGCCTCAGTTGGACCAGCGTTCATGCTGGACGCGTGAGACGACGCTTCATCCAGTCCCAAACATGCTCAATGGGGGACAGATCCGGAGATCTTGCTGGCCAGGGTACTTGACTTACACCTTCCAGAGCACGTTGGGTGGCACGGGATACATGCGGACGTGCATTGTCCTGTTGGAACAGCAAGTTCCCTTGCCGGTCTAGGAATGGTAGAACGATGGGTTCGATGACGGTTTGGATGTACCGTGCACTATTCAGTGTCCCCTCGACGATCACCAAAGGTGTACGGCCGGTGGAGGAGATCGCTCCCAACACCACGATGCCGGGTGTTGGCCCTGTGTGCCTCGGTCGTATGCAGTCCTGATTATGGCGCTCACCTGCACGGCGCCAAACACGCATACGACCATCATTGGCACCAAGGCAGAAGCGGCTCTCATCGCTGAAGACGACATGTCTCCATTCGTCCCTCCATTCACGCCTGTCGCGACACCACTGGAGGCGGGCTGCACGATGTTGGGGCGTGAGCGGAATACGGCCTAACGGTGTGCGGGACCGTAGCCCAGCTTCATGGAGACGGTTGCAAATGGTCCTCGCCGATACCCCAGCAGCAATAGTGTCCCTAATTTGCTGAGAAGTGGCGGTGCGGTCGCCTACGGGACTGCGTAGGATCCTACGGTCTTGGCGTGCATGCGTGCGTCCCTGCGGTCCGGTCCCAGGTCGACGGGCACGTGCACCTACCGCCGACCACTGGCGACAACATCGATGTACTGTGGAAACCTCACGCCCCACGTGTTGAGCAATTCGGCGGTACGTCCACCCGGCCTCCCGCATGCCCACTATACGCCCTCGCTCAAAGTCCGTCAACTGCACATACGGTTCACGTCCACGCTGTCGCGGCATGCTACAAGTGTTAAAGACTGCGATGGTGCTCCGTATGCCACGGCAAACTGGCTGACACTGACGGCGGCGGTGCACAAATGCTGCGCAGCTAGCGCCATTCGACGGCCAACACCGCGGTTCCTGGTGTGTCCGCTGTGCCGTGCGTGTGATCATTGCTTGTACAGCCCTCTCGCAGTGTCCGGAGCAAGTATGGTGGGTCTGACACACCGGTGTCAATGTGTTCTTTTTTCCATTTCCAGGAGTGTATATCCTCGACCTGTCTCTGCAGACGAGCCACTTTCTTCCCGACTGACCATATGGTTTTAACTTTATCCTGAGACTTAGCTATTCTATCTGCATACCACATACTTTTTGCCTTCCTAATAACATTCTTAAGCACCTTACAATACTGTTTGCATTGGGCTGCTGCATTTAGATTTTGACTGTTTCTAACGTTTTGATATAATTGCTACTTTGTTCTACAAGGTATTCTTATCCCTGTAGTCAGCCACCCAGGCTACCTGTTAGTGCTAGTACCCTGTTTTGAACGTTCTAATGGAAAGCAACTTTCAAAGAGCACGAGATAAGTTTTGAGAAAACCATTATATTTATCGTCTACTGTATCAGCGCTATAAACATCTTGCCACTCTTGTTCTTTGATAAGGTTTACAAAGGTCTCTACAGTAACTGGATCAGCTTTCCAAAACAGCTGATGACTATATTTAACACTTGTTGCAGCACCAAAATCTTTTAGAGTTAAGATTTGTGCATCATTATCTGAAAGGCCATTCACTTTTTGCTAACAGAATGCCCTTCTAGTAATGAGGAATGAACAAAAATGTTGTATATGGTTGTTCTACTGTTCCCTTGCATCCTCGTTGGAAAGAATACGGTTTGCATAAGATTATATGAATTAAGGAGGTCTACCAGCATCCTCTTCCTTGCACAATCACTTATACAATTAATACTGAAGTCATCACATATAACTAAGTTTTTGTATTTCCTATAAAATAAACCAAGAACTTCCTCTAGCTTTAGCAAAAATGTGGTGAAATCAGAGTGTGAGGATCTATAAATAACAACAGTTAGAAGCTTAGCTCCGTTAAATTTAACCACACCTGCACAACATTCAAACACCTTTTCAGTGCAGTACTTTGAAACATCAATCGACTCAAATGGGATGCCGTTTTTCACATACATGGCTACTCCCCCACACCGCAAGGAGCTCCTAGAAAAGCTGCCACCCAACCTATGTCCTGGTAAAGGGAGCCTCTGAATTATCTCCTTATTTAAGAAGTGTTCAGATATACCAATAATCTCAGAGTCAACATCTATAAGCAGTTCACTACCTATCTCTAATACGTTGTATATTTTTATGATATATACTAATTCCCTCATTACTCGAATACCTAGGCTTTGTCAAAAGTGGTTCCTTTGTCAGAGAGATTTCCCTTAAGGAGGAGTACCTGCCAACTGACCTCAATCTAAAAAAGGTGCAGCTCTAACACCCACTCTCTCTTCGGATAGTAAACCACTAAAATGTCACTCCAGGTCACTTTACAATGGCTCTTCCAGTCACTGTTACGTGTCCTCACTTTCCTTCGACCAACTGGATGGATGGTACTGGTCATATAAACATTCAAAACAAATATACTCGTGGCACCAAAAGCATCTAATGAATGCAATCTGTCAACAGCTACACTATTCCTTCTAAAGAGTCAGAAAACAGACTTGGTTTACATTTAATAATGTCTTTTCTCGGGAGTTAATCTTGTTGTGTATCACGCATACGATATCATTGCCTGAAAAATCGGTGCTGAAAGTTGGTTATGAATTATGCTGTATTATTGTATCTGTGTGGTTGTGCAATTACCGTTCGGTTTCCAGAAGCAGATTGCAATTATGAAGTCTCGAAATAAAGTTTTTTAACCTGGAGAAAGAAATAAACATCACACGGCTGGCTCACGGGCATGCAGTTTGGCGGTATTACTTTTTCTGTGCACGTCGGCTGACACCCGCCATTTATAAACATTGTGTCATATATTTTAGTATTCATTTGCCCACACCAGGAATCCAACACTAGAGAAAACTTGTTATCAGAAACGTATGGTTTTAAAACATTCTCAAGACATGTCCTGTAAAGCACATTCGTCAGTTTCCCGGATTTTGAGCAGGTAATGTAAACATTTATCAATGAGTCGGTTAAACGATTTACCTCTTCTATAACACGAGGACCAAATGTAACATTCGTTTTGTAAACACAGAAAAACCTTAGGCAACACTTTTCCAGAGGCTGTGATGACATATTGCACCGTGTACGAATGTGTTAGTTTGTTTTTACTACCAACTGCGACAAGGGTTCGTTTTTCTCCCTTATGCGATAACGTGCGTCGAATGTTCACCCGATACTCGCATCCTGTTTGATCGGTGTTGATCACGTAATCACGGTTGAAACCGGTCATAAGTGACCCCGTCTGCGTGTTCAAAAGAGCGGCCACTTTCTGTATATCCTCTATATTTTGTACCTCCTCATGAGAGACGTATTTAGTGACGTGCCGTTGACGAATTTTATACTCTAATTTGAAACTTCTTGCCCAAGATAATGATGCTGCAAACGTAAAATCCTTGTTGTTCGTACATTGAAGCACTGCACCCTCAGCCCACTCCTGAAGTATTCTCGTTGTTACAATTCTCGTTGCGACAACGAGATTCGACAAATCGGTCGTATGTCCACTTATTTATCGCCTGGTATTTGTCGTTTCTTGTCCCTCCTTTAATGATATTACTTTCCCACCGTTTCAAGTCCTTTTTTTCAGGGCTGTTGTTGCTCCATTCTTTTGCAGTGTTTCCAAGTTCCAGTTTGGATGATTCGTGGCTGGCGCTACCGCCTTTACTTTTACTTCAAGGGGTATAGCGCCGTAGTTCAATCGTTTAGCAACCGGTTTATAATACTCATCAGGAACAGATGACGTGGAGATTTCCAAAGTGTTATGACCATTTTGCGATTCACTAGTCGGGATATCTTTGAATCACCTTCTCCTTCCTCTTCATGGTATAGTACTTCAGTTTCAACCAATACTTATCTTCTCACATTAAACACCTATCATCATTCCACAATCGCAATACCAGATCGGATACGTCTAGCATCTTGTCTGTACCTTTACATAACACAAAATCTTTCTCCGTGTCATTCTCCATCTCAGCCATACGACTATGGAACACGCTCCCCTGTTATCTGCGTCTTATCCAGAACCACTCAACATTCAAGAGGAAACTCAAAACGTACATATTAGGGACGGTATAGCCACCATTGTTGTGCCCTTCTCATCTCTTTCTTTCTCCTCTCCATCACAACCTCGAATTTTACTATTCTATTTCTCTTCCTCTAACCTATCTACCTCTTTTGTATCTCTTTCACCCCATTCTATCGTCTTATATCTCTGCTCGATGAGAATAGCTCACAAGCGGCAAGAACATAACGAGAAAATTCCCAACTAACAATAGGACTAACATTCACAAAAGATTCTTGATTGTTATAATTATATTTTGATTGTCATAATTATCATTGTACTACTGTTATAATCTCTATTTTTTCTTTATCATCAATACTGTATAATACGTTATATGTCCTTAATGTTCTGTAGAAACTGTAACTCGTTCAATCTGAGTATGCCTGGTTAGGTGTAAGAGAGGGCCTGAAGGCTCTAATCTTGCCAGGTAAAATAAATGCATAAATAAATAAAGTCATTTCGTTCGTCAGCCCCAAAAATGGCTCCACGATAGTCGCTCCTATCAATCAGGAACGCCGAGAAACTGCCTGCTTCCGATAGTGCATTGATAATGCATCTGTCTTGCAACACTTTTACAAACCAAAATACAGCGTCGGTAACTTCCCGCTTGTCATCGTCTGTGACAGGCTCCCAACTCTATATTTATTGCAGCGCTAGTCGAAGGATGTGCATCCTCCATTATTCAGATTATGCACCTGAAAGATATGACAACAACCAATAACTAGTTACTACGGCATAAACAGACGAGCTAATTACTACAAACTACATACAGTACTCGTATGTTACTTACAGAAGAACACTGTATTCATTCACAAAAAGTATTTCATTTTGCGCTTAAACGAGAGAAAAATCTCTACATGTATCCGTTAGGTTAGGAGCAGCCTAATGACGGAAAACAACTCTTTCCGATCAGTCTCGTGCTGGACGCTTTCACTCTTCCAGGTTCACAACAACGATATGACGAAGAGGCAGCCGGGACAACATAACTCTCCCCGCGTGCATTCTGTCCCGTGCCTCGCTGTAAACAAGCGTCACGCTGTTGGCTATATGTGGTCCTTCGTGAGGAATTCGCAGCACTCTTACTCGGAGTTGTTTTCATGTGACAAGGCTTAATAGTTTAATACTTTACTAAGTCACGGCGTTTGAGAAATTAGTGAGCCTACCTTATTATTACGGTTCGTTATTGATTTACTTACCTTATTAATCCTCCTATCCCTATCAACTGAGATATGGAGAAATGCAAACGAAACGAATAACATCCGCTAGGTCTCTTCGAGATTCTAACCCGGGATTTCCAATGCCCAGCCGTTACCTTGGCCGTTGTGCTATCGTCACTGTCGGCGAAAGGTGTGTATCATGGGGGTACAAAGCGGCAGTTGTAAAAGTTCCTTTCCTCGATTTCTGGAAAAGTATGCGTTTGCGGACCCCATACCTGATGATGAAAAATGCTCTATTCACAATTATCTATCGATATCTCCAATTTTGAGTCGATTGCTCGTCATAACCTTTAGTGGTGATTTTCTCAAAATTGCTGGGGTGTTGACCCAAAATATCTTAGAGTCCTTCGTTTTAGGTTGTACACAAGCGACCTGCCAAATCGGTTGGCCGTGTCTGAGGCCTTCCCCTTGTGAGACAGATTCAGACCACGATGTGTTATAAAGCAAATACGAGCATGAACAAAGGCCCATATTTAGTAAGCTAAAATTCTGTATGAATAGCAACGAAATATTGACGACTTTGTCAGAACCTACAAGCACCTTCGTATGAAAGCAGCTCAAATGCGGGCCGCTGTTTGTTTTTCACCATTTACATCGAATTGTGCCGGTCAAGTTTCCTTGTTGCAAAGAAAATGGTTCAAATGGCTCTGAGCACTATGGGACTCAACTGCTGTGGTCATTAGTCCCCTAGAACTTAGAACTACTTAAACCTAACTAAACTAAGGACACCACACACATCCATGCCCGAGGCAGGATTCGAACCTGCGACCGTAGCAGTCGCACGGTTCCGGACTGCGCGCCTAGAACCGCGAGACCACCGCGGCCGGCTGTTGCAAAGAAGACAAATGTGTGAATTACTACTTGTTAGCAGAGTGCCGCCCAAGCGGGAGGCGAGATGAGATGTGGTGAACCGTTTCTCAAACTGCTTGCAAGACTAAACAATCTTAAACGCTCCTTGTATTCCGATTGGCCGACCCGTGACAAAAGCTTTAAGCATCAATCTGTGAAATCTCTACGTCTCCGCATTTGACAACGTGTTAGCCGGCAAGTCAACGGGTAGATCTAATTCCTGATACAAAGATGTGACTAACACCGTGCATGTTACAGGTCTACGACACACGAAAAGGTGCTCTTAACGAGGCGGCCACCTTTCAAACGCTAGGTAACGAACCTGTAGCAAAATAAAGAACTTTTCAACAGGGTAAAACAGATGCCAACACTGCTTCTACATACAAGAGATTTAAACTTTAGGGAGCCTCAGGTTAAGTGCAACAAAGTAGCACAGGAGATGATACTGTGTTCAGACAGCGCTAATGCACCTGGAGTGTCAGGTCACAAATCTCACCGTATCGGAGTCTGTCTGCCTCCTATTTGCATACGGCTCTGCCAGTTCTGTGTAGCAGTCGAGAATGACGCATGCATGCACAACCCCCCCCCCCCCCCGCCACACACACACACACACATGCACGCAAGCACAGGCACACACTCACGCACACACATACGCATATGTAGAGACATTGAAGTTGCGAGGCCTTGCGCCATATTACCTGGGGCAATGAATATTCAGACGTGCAGCGCCCTTACTGCATACACAGGCGCTAACAAGCGGGTTATGAAGGCAGATGCGCCGCAATTTCAGAGCTGGCCGCTGGGAGGCGCCAGGTGCGCCAGAGTGTTGCGCGCCACAAAGTAGCGGCCGCAAGCTTTTTGTTCACCCCACACCTACGCCCCACGCTCGGACGCCCTCTAATTCCACTCGTCCGTCCAGCCGCTGAAGCGCCTCACGCAGCCGTCTGTCACCATTCGCGTTCCTAACCACTTCCGTACGGCATCACAGTGCTTTTCCGCGCTATTCCAGTATAACATGTCTCTCACGTCTCCCATAACTCATGTCCATTCCGATAAATCCCCGAAGCAGTTTGCTTATTTAGTACGCTCCGTAGCTCTATTCAAGCCTTTACAACACACGTAAACGTTTATAATTCAGAAATACGAAAAGCTCACCCTGTGAAAATGTTAAGTTACCTATATTCGCACTCACTACTAAGCTGATTATATTTGACATATGCCTCTGATGTCCGCATACCTGATCTGCTGTGTCATAATCAATCACGTGCTCCTGTTACACCAAAAATTTCCACGCTACCATTTAATTAACGGTTACAGGGTTGGAGAGAGTCACACTTTGAAATCACTCACAGAAAACTAGAGTAAAATGGTTCCAATGGCCCTGAACACTATGGGACTTAAATTCGGAGGTCATCTGTCCCCTAAAACTTAACAACTTAAACCTAACTAACCTAAGGACATCACACACATCCATGCCCGAGCCAGGATTCGAACCTGCGACCATAGCTGTCGCGAGGTTCCAGACTGTAGCGCCTAGAACCGCTCGGCCACTCCTGCCGGCAAACTCGAGTAAAATTCATCTTCTATTGCAATGGTAATCAACTTGGTTCTTACGGACCACTAATGGGAGTTCCAGCTCTCATGGTGAGCGGTATGTGGTTTTAGGTTAAAAATATTTTCATTATTCATCATTAAAATTTTGGCTTTAATTATTTGGTATGTAACTATTATTATATGCTTTAACTCGCTGCAACTCCTCTTCATAAATTTTACAAAGTTACTTCATACTTCATAAATCAATGTTACTATAGCTTTACTATTAACATACATATAAAAGTTAGCGGTGAGTAGAAAAGGTTGACTACCGCAGGTCTAATGGAACGAGAAGGAACGTACTGTCTGATCAGAAGTATCTAGAGATCACGCTTTCTTTGTGATTCTTCGATTTCTCCTTCCTATGAGCGCCTGAGGGAGGAGGGAGATTGTACTACATATACCTGGCGCCAGCCCACCGCCGGTCAGTACACCAGCGCACCTGACAATGGCAACGTGGTCGACGGCCGAAATTTTGTGTCCTATGCACACATATACCAGGCTGTTCACCCGAGATTTATTTCGTCTCTCTTTCTTTTCTTGAGTCATAAGTTTTCTGGCAGGTCTGATGCGGCCCGCCACGAATTCCTCTCCTGCGTGAGCTTCTTCATCTCAGAGTAGCACTTGCAACCCACGTCCTCAATTATTCCTTATGCCTGAAGTGCTCGGCCGCCAATGCTGTTTACACAGGCCAACGAAATTTTTTTGACAACCTTTTTTTACTTTGATAACGGAGCTTTCTAGATTTTATGTGCCGACACCAAATCTAGCCTTAGTTTTTTTTGTGTCACCCATAGTTTTCGAGAAATATACTTTTTATTATATAGTACAAAAATTCTATGCTATATGATAAACGAAGAAATTAATGAAACGATTTGTTACAACCTGAATGTGGTTTGTATTCACAGCAAGGTACTTAAAAAAATGATATGTGTTAGAGGTTTCACTTGTCAGCTGGAAATGGTTTCTGTTTTCTTTCTCTTTTTTCTTTGAAACTTCTTGTATAGCTTTTTTTTACGATGAGTCGCTTGCTGAACTTCCCGGTGAAGTTACCAACAGTATTCCCCCACCATGTTCGCGTTCCTTGGTAGCGTTTTTCAATCACTTTAAAGTCCTGGTGAAAACGCTCTCGTTGCTCCTAACTAATATCTCCCATATCGTCCGGGAAGTAATGAAGGTTCAAAAAGTGAACTTTCACTCTCATTAAACATCCTAAGGTTTTAAACTTCTTTAACATTGTAGCTATAATAGAAACTTATTCTTGGTCTTTTTCATGTCCTAAGAACTTTGAAACGACTTGCTTGAATGATACCCATGCTTGTTTCTCATTTAAAGTCACTTAGGATTCAGAGTAAACATCAAACATCAATTTTCTAATATCATGTCCGATAAAGATGCCTTTTAGTTTAGTTTCCGAAAGGTGTGGAAACTTTTGGCAGAGATGCTTAAAACATGGTCTATCTTCAGGCAAAGTCTTTACTAACTGTTTCTTTACACCTAACCTTATATGTAGAAGTGGTAGGAGTACGTTTCTTGGATCTACGAGGTTTTTCCGTAGAATGTTCTTCTCACCAGGTTTTAAAGACTCTCTCACGTGCTAGTTCTTCCTGCACCAGCATTGATCCCTTGCCCTACTGTCCCATTCACACAAGAAACATGGAAATTTGGTAAAGCCACCTTGCTGACCAAGGAGCATGCATGTTACTTTTAGATCGCCCATATCATCCAACCATGAGCAGAATAGCCTATTTTATTTAGCGCTATTTCTAGGTTTTCATAACTTTATTTCATATGTACAGAATGTCCAACAGTTATAGATATATGTGTTACCATTGTGTAATAAAACAGCCTTTAAACTAGTTTTGCATGAAACAATAAACAGCCTCCAGTTTTTCTTTTTGTATTCAATACCAAACTCATTCATCAAACCAGGAATGCCTGAATAGTACACTTATCACCTTCTTGTTGAGAATACTTTGCTGCTCTCTCTCTTTCTATACACGTATATGTTGGTTCCAACTGCCAATAAGTTGTTTTCTTTTTATCTAGAGCCAAGTAATTCAGCTTTTTCTTTCGCTAAGTCCGGATCCCTAACCAAATCGTTAATCTCGGTCTGAGTAAACAGTTTGGGCTCTAGACCTTCTGTATTACAATGAAATTCATTATCGTCTGGTTCATCTGAAACACATTTTACATCAGAAAATACCTCTGTTGGAGCAGACGTTAAATCATCTGATGGTCCAGGATCAGGCAAATCTACACCATGCCCTATTAGTCGGAGGACAGAAGGTTAGCGTAGCTTATTACCTTCTTGATTTTCGCATTATAACCAGTAATATCAACACTGCAAAAGTAGCAATCATCGGAAAGGTTTCTTGACTCTCACCGTATCATAGGAACAACATATCTAAAGGCGTCTTTTAGGACCATTTTCTCGTATTTTCAACACACACTTAACATACCTTGTGCAGCGCCCAAGATTTATTTTCATCACCAAGTTTAGGTCCAAAGTATGATAGACAAACCTTTTTCACAAAGTCTGTAATGTTTCTTTGGTGTTTTGTAATCACAAATTCACCACAAATATAACAAAAACTGTCAGCAGAGTTTTCATAACAACGATTAGACATTCTACTGAGCACATGTACAGTATACGGGAAAGTGAGGTTAGGTTGACAGTAAACAAAGCACCATCTGATATCACAGAAAGAGAATCGTCATTTTTTGCCAGTAAATATTTTCAGCAGTGCTACCATCATCATCTACATTCATTACACGTCCTTTTTAAATTACTTTAACTATACAAAAGCTGTTAAATTCGTTAAAAAATAGCTTAATACAATAAATTTAACTGTAAAGTGTGAAGGAATGATGGGCGATACAGTTTTTAAGTATCATATTAGGATTTACCGCCCCAAAAATATAAGAGTAAGGTAGTTTTAGCAAAAAAAGTAGTTCCATTTTTGACCTGTGTTATTAAACAAACTTTACGCGGTGGTGGGTTCGAATAGTGAAAGACGCTACTTCTAGACCACTATGTACTCTGAAATTGATTGCTGGACGTCGCAAGGAACGGACCAGCTAGCGTAAAAGATGAGGGAGACTATTATCAGTAGAGAAACCAATATAGTAGAATGAATCGGTCAAGACAGTTCAGTAACCTCGAAGTGGAGAAGCTTTTGCATGTCATCTGTATAGCGAATACCTGGGGCACATTTCAGCCGTTGTAAAGTTGCCGAAGTTGCTGGTAATACGATTTATAAGTCGAAACATGAAGCAAGAAGTACAGCTCAACAGAGACCAGGGACCTCATGTAGTGACGGTCGGGGACCATCGTGCATTGCGGTGACGGACTGTGACAGGTAGCACGAGATTAGCGGAAGGGATCGCTCGTAATTCTAAGGGGCTACCTGTACTGTAGCTAGCACAATGGCTGTGCAAAGGGAGTTGAAGATTGCAGTAGAACTGTCGAGCAGACTCTCGTAAGCCACACGTTTCTGTAAGTGCTAATCGTCACTAGAGGTACTGTAAAGAATGACTTCACTGGTCAGTGGATGAGTGAAAGCGAGTTATCCGCAATGAGGAATCACGCTTTACCCTTTGGTAATCTGATGGAACGGTTTTGGTTTGACCGAAGCCTTTGGAACTGTATGTGTTATCTAGTGTCGTGCTAACAGGTAACTACGGATGTGGTTGATTTTTCGTTGTTCGAATGTGGCCTCCTCATTACGCTCAGGGATACGTTATATGCAGAAAACAACGAGGACAATCTACAGCACTATGTTGAGCATACTGGAGACCAACAGTTCGTAGACCGTAAGTGTGTGAGCGCAACAACGCGTCCTGACAAAACGCCATCTGCTTGGCGCTCGTTTATGGACAAAAACATCCCTGAAATGGACTGGCCTGTCTGGATTCCCGACAGGAACACAACAGCGAAAGTCGACTTCAGTGCAGACCCAAGCGTCCAAGACAACTAGCTTCTCAGGTTTCAGCTCTTGAGGAAGAACGTGCTGCCATCGCTCTACAGATATCACAAACCTAATTGAAAGTTTCCCCAGCACAGTTTGTTTATTTCTTTGTTTATTTTGAGTTTGGGTTACATGGACCATACAGAGAAACAACATCTATGAAGTGGCAATTGTTGTTGTGGTTTTCAGCCCTGAGACTGGTTTGATGCAGCTCTCCATGCTACTCTATCCTGTGCAAGCTTCTTCATCTCCCAGTACCTACTGCAATCTACGTCCTTCTGAAACTGTTTACTGTATGCATCTCTTGGTCTCCCTCTACGATTTTTACCCTCCACGCTGGCCTCCAATACTAAATTGGTGATCCCTTGATGCCTCAGAACATGTCCTACCAACCGATCCCTTCTTCTGGTCAAGTTGTGCCACAAACTTCTCTTCTCCCCAATCCTGTTCAGTACTTCCTCATTAGTTATGTGATCTACCCATTTAATCTTCAGCATTCTTCTGTAGCACCACATTTCGAAAGCTTCTATTCTCTTCTTGTCCAAACTATTTATCGTCCATATTTCACTTCCATACATAGCTACACTCCATACAAGTACTTTCAGAAACTACTTCCTGATACATAAATCTATATTCTCTTCTTTAGAAACGCTTTCCTTGCCATTGCCAGTCTACATTCTATATCCTCTCTACTTCGACCATCATCAGTTATTTCATTTCCCAAATAGCAAAACTCCTTTACTACTTTAAGTGTCTCATTTCCTAATCTAATTCCCTCAGCATCACCCGACTTAATTCGACTACATTCCATTATCCTCGTTTTGCTTTTGTTGATGTTTATTTCATATCCTCCTTTCAAGACACTATCCATTCCGTTCAACTGCTCTTCCAAGTCCTTTGCTGTCTCTGACAGAATTACGATGTCATCGGCGAACCACAAAGTTTTTATTTCTTCTCCATGGATTTTAATACCTACTCCAAATTTTTCTTTTGTTTCCTTTACTGCTTGCTTAATATACAGATTGAATAACTTCGGGGAGAGACTACAACCCTGTTTCACTCCCTTCCCAACCACTGCTTCTCTTTCATGCCCCTCGACTTTTATAACTTCCATCTGGTTTCTGTACAAATTGTAAATAGCCTTTCGCTCCCTGTATTTTACCCCCGCCACATTCAGAATTTCAAGTAGAGTAAGGGGCAAAGGAACATAAAAAAAAACAGAATAGCACAAAACTACGAAGCAAGAGCACAAATACACTCATAAGGAAAAATAAGACGAGACAGCCGGCGGCAGTGATAACAATGATATCGGAGCAGAATTGCAAACAGCACTATACAGTAACTTATAACAAACATGCCAATGCTCTTGAAATAAAAGAGGAAACATGGAAGGGAAAACACCGTACATAACACAAAAAGTATGACAATAGCTGAAGGACCCAACTCTGAAGAGTACCATATGAAAATATGAGAACTGTAGCGTACAGACCAAAGTACTCAAAGTAAAAAGAAAGCCCCCAAAATGATAAATATAATACGAGCAACTGCGTGTACAATAGTGCCAGTAGAACATTGACACAAAATGTACAAGAGGGCACTAATGAAAATTTATGTACAAAGAGAGGTCTATACGGAAATTAAAACACAAAATTAAGCACCTGATTAGGAATCTGGCTGATGCCATGTGAAAATGCAGCATTCGTGAACTCATAAATTAAATTTCGGTGCCGGTGGCTTCCAGATTGTTTGTCAGCAAGTTATATTTATCAAAACGGTGGAGTAAAATAGGATCTGTGGTAGGGAGGGGGTATCCTCTCGCAACCAATTTCTCATTCAAGACTGGTTGTGCAGTCGTGTACTTGGAACATGCCAATACGGAGTGGTTAAGAACCGCTGCTGCCGCAACAGAGTTAAAGCAAATATATCGGGGAAGGGTGGACACAGCCCCTCTTAATGCACGAGGGTTGACCAGAAAGTAATGCATCCCATTCTTTTTTTTTTGAGCCGAAAACAATGCCACAAATGCAAAACCTTACGTATGTATTATGTGAAGTCCCCTGAGTGAGTGCGCCTTACTTCCGACAGATAGCATAGCTGCAGGACAGTTCCAAAATGGTCTCTGTAAGTGACACAAGTTGCAAGAAAGGTGTCGTCATGGAATTTCTCACTGCAGAGAAAGAAGCTGGCTGGAATATTCACAAACACTTGTGCGAAATCTATGGAGTATCTGCTGTGGACAGAAATACAGTTAGTCGCTGGATGGAGGACGAGGTCATCAGAAGGTGGTTCGGCGGAGATATACGATTTGCAGTGGTCGGGAAGACCATCCATGGCTGTCACATGCGACATGTTGTAACGAGATGATGATGTCATTCGCGAGGACAGACGCCTTACGATTGGAGAAGACATTTTGAGGACGATGAGGAGGTAATTCGAATAGTGAAACACTGGCTCCTCCATCATGACAAGTGTAGGTACCTACAGAGCATACACGCCCTTGTTTAACACTGGAGGAAGGTCTAGAACGAGATGCAGATTACGTAGAAAAATAGGGTGTGTAGATAAAATGCCATCGCCTCGTGTGTGTAATTCTAATTATGTTCGATGAAGCATTGTTGAAGAAAGAAATTCCGTGCATTACTTTCTTGGCAACCCTCGTACATTAATATATCGATATGCATTTTATCATATTAAGTGCACACGGGCTGCACTGATTATTCTTGAAAGAGTCAAAATAAATGGACATATTAATTAGAAGATCCATCTACTGTCTTTTCAGTACGATTTTTACTTCGCCAATTCACATACCACAGATCCACCGCATGAGCTTCAGCTGTTATGTCAGGTTATTCAGAGCGACATTAAAATCACAGGAAAAACTATCTGAGAAATTTGGTGAATTTTTCTCACCCGTTTCTGAACGACATGATATGATACAAAACAAATTTCTCACTACAGAATTGTCAAATTTGAATAGAACTATTACATTTTTCTGTTTCCTTCATTTTTTCATGTTCAATGAACAGATCGTTTGATCAGAAACTGATTGCCTGTCACCATAGCGAAAATTTCCAGTCTCTGTTTGGTGGACAGCTTTCTCATGTTGATACTTAAATGTATAAGAACGCTTTCTGTATACAGTACAGCATTATATAAACTATATCGGGAAAATGTTTCAGTTCACACAGATTGTGCGACGAATAAGTGAGCCGGCCGCGGTGGTCTCGCGGTTCTAGGCGCGCAGTCCGGAACCGTGCGACTGCTACGGTCGCAGGTTCGAATCCTGCCTCGGGCATGGATGTGTGTGATGTCCTTAGGTTAGTTAGGTTTAAGTAGTTCTATGTTCTAGGGGACTGATGACCACAGCAGTTGAGTCCCATAGTGCTCAGAGCCATTTGAACCATTTGACGAATATGTGAAATGAACTGTTGTGTCGAACCCCAGTCCATCAAAATTCCATGCTACAGCTTTTGATTTTGAACAGAAAGAGCGTATAATTATTGCACCGATTTCATTGTGATGGGATGCAGTCTGATAAACGGAACGCTTTTGCTGCAATAACACTTTTAAATCTCTGCACACTGTGACTAAATAGCGCGACATTGATTCTACTTGTATTAAAGAACTAGAGATCAACTCTCTTATCACCTCAATCCGACGTACCCTCAACGCATCCATGTTAAGGTAACCCATTAATGAACGAAGCCTTCACGAAGATCAATGCCTCTTTGTCTCTCCATGACAATGCCTACAATGCTGTGTTTTCCATTTTGTCACATACGCTATTTCTTAACCTCATCACAATTTCTAATAATTAGGAAAGTCATTATAAAGGTAGTTGTAGTCTGACAGTGCTTGTTCACTATCCCAAAGTATATATTTAAACCACTGAAGTAAACTACCTTATATCCATTATCTTTCTTGCCTCTTAATCACCATCAGTAATGTTTCCCAAGAACGGTCTCAGTACTGTGAATGACATAGTTGTGAAATATTGGAATTCAACTTGTTCCAGAAACTAGTACTTGTATTTCCAGACCAGGTTCATCCTTGACTCTTGCTGGAACACCTTACTGGCACCGTGCAGCGCCATGTAGTGTTAACACTTCCATGACTCTGCCCGCGCTCGCGTTCTCGCTCCCCGAGCACGGGGTCCCGTGTTTGATTCCCGGCGGCGCCAAGGATTTTCACCTGCTTCGAGATGACTGGGTGTTCGTGTTGTCCACATCACTTCATCATCATTCATGAAAGTGTGAGGTTGGACTGAGCAAAAGATGGGAATTTGTACGGGCGCTAATAACCGCGCAGTTAGCGCCCCACAAACCAAACATCATCATCATCATCATTAACATCCATGTCTCTGATACCATATCGGCTACACCATCAATGCCCAATAGTTTTACTCCTGCCAATATTGTGAACTAAGTAGAATCTGCTCATTGTCCTTTTAAGTACTCTCCCAGTTCCGATTTATTTCGTTACGTTACATAGATAATGCAGTGGCAGCGAAGTAGGATTCAGCTGCAACTAATCAGTTACGTGATTTAAAAAGTAAAGGCAGGAAATCTACATCGATGGAAATAGAAGAGAGAAAGTCTTATAAGAAAGTTTTTGATGCTATGCAAGGGGGAAAAAAAGAAACAGGTTTGACGCTAAAATCGCTGTATTTCATATGTCACCGTCGTTTTCTTCGTCAGATTTTGCGCTCTTTAAATACAAGTAAAACGTTGTTGAGTTTTTAAACGCACTTGAGATGTAAACGATACCATTAATTGTTGACTACAAAATTTCGTACCGGTGACTAGTAATGATGTAGCTTTATGTACAATATCCATGTTTATTAGGCTGGCTTTGTATGGACTATGGTCAGTGTTGACGCCCCATCACAAAACTAAGCCTCCCTCAGAACACTATACCAGTACAACTACCAGAAATTACGCCGGGAGCAGGGCCAGTTCACGCACAGGTTGCACTTATATTACACATTTATCTTCCAACAACCTAACTTTTTCACACTCACAATGCATTAAAAATTCTTTGTTAATATCCGTAAAAATAGAACAGCTTGACTAAATGACAACAAACTGAATGTACTGAAAATTATCGTTTTATCTTTGTAAGAAAGATTTTACGAAAAATTTTACTAAATGGTAAATATACAAAACATTAAAATTCCAGAATCCTTTAGAACAAGCATGAGTCTCGACTTAGCTCTACATCGCAAAAGTAAGCTCGACGTTATCGAGTCTGAAGACATTCAAAGCATTGGACGGGGCGTGGCCCGACTTAGCGCCTCTCTTAACACCACAAGGCAGATAAACATTAGTCTGAATCTGCAAAAGAACTCTTTTTAATGTCACACAGTCATCAGATTAAGCATCACAGAAATCAGTTTACGGTGCACGCAGCTGATACGACTTCAATATCTCCTCAGATAAACCCAGCTTATCTGAGTACACTAAAGAGCCAAAGAAACTGGTATAAGCATGAATATTCAAATACAGAGATACGTAAACAGTCAGAAGATGGCGCTGCGGTCGGCAGAGCCTCTATAAGACAACAAGTGTCTGGCACAGTTGTTAGATCGGTTACTGCTGCTACAACAGCAGGTTGTCAAGATTTAAGAGTTTGAACATGGTGCTATAGACGGCACACGAGCGATGGGACACAGCATCTCCGAGGTAGCCAAGAAGTTGAGATTTTCCCGTACGACCATTTCACGAGTGTACCGTGAATATCTGGAATCCGGTAAAACATCAAATTTCCGACATGCTTCGGCTGGAAAAAGATCTGCAAGGACGGGACCAACGTCGACTGAAGAGAGTCGTTCAACGTGACAGAAGTGCAGTCCTTCCACAAACTGCTGCAGGTTTCAGTGCTGGGCCATCAGCAAGTGCCGGGATGCGAACCATTCAATATGGGCTTTGGGAGCAGAAGGCCCATTCATGTACCCTTGATGACTGCACGACAGAAACCCTCACGCCTCGCTTGGGCCCGTCAACACCGACATTGGGCTGTCGATAACTGGAAACATGTTGCTTAGTAGGATGAGTCTCGTTTCTAATTGTATCGAATGGATGGACGTGTACGGGTATAGAGACTCATTAACCCATGGACACTACATGTCAGTGGGGGACTGTTCAAGCTGACGGAGGCTCTGTAATGGTGCGGGACGTGTGCAGTTGGAGTAATATGAGACCCCTTACACTTCTAGATACGACTCTGACAGGTGATGTTTCAAATGGATCTGAACACTATGAGAGAGAGAGAGAGAGAGAGAGAGAGAGAGAGAGACGGAGATATAGATAGATAGATTGATAGATAGATAGAGAGAGAGAGAAAGAGAGAGACCACAAACATTTTCAGGTAGACCATATCCACGTTGGAGTCTCTTACTTATTAAAACACACACAGTTAACAATCAGTAGGGTGACTGCTACTTTTCACTCATTGTAGCAGACAGTATCAAAAATTTTCCATAGACTTAATGGAAGTTAACATCTTCAAGGAACAAATATCAAATTTCTCTAAAGTACTGGAGGAAACAAGGAAATGCCGTTAAGGTCATAGACCCCATGAAGAGAAACTCCTGATCTACTCTACACGGTAGAGAGTGAGCAACGTCACTACATGTGATGGATAACGTAGACGGGGGCCGAGGGATGACCGGGGTAAAGTCATCAACCTAGCATATCCTGGGCAGGTCACCCTCTCGCCCTGGAAATCATTTAATGTGATGGTACAAAATGTTAAAATGTGTGAGAAATATTATGGGACTTATCTGCTAAGGTCATCAGTCCGTAAGCTTACACACTAGTTAACCTAAATTATCCTAAGGACAAACCTACACACACACACACACACACACACACACACACACACACACACACACACGCACACACACGCACACACGCACGCCCGAGGGAGGACCCGAACCTCCTCCGGGATCAGCCGCACAGTCCATGACTGCAGCGCCTTAGGAATATGATATGTTTCTCATTTCCAATGAAAGAACCATCTGATAGCCAACGGCACAGGATGAGGAAGGCAACGGGAAACCACCACATTAAAAAAACTCTGATTATCCCAAGCACCAGCAGCAAACCACGCCAGTATATTCTGCAAAATTTTCCGGAGTTAAAATTGTCCCCCAATCGGATCTCCAAATGGGGTTTGAAAAGAATACAGACGAGGTGGAGGAAAAAAAAACCCAATTTTAACGTAGTAACTTGGAATGTGAGAACACTGCTTCAGGGCAGAAACTGGAAAACCTGAAACTTGAAACGGAGCGACTGGTAATCGATATCCTAGGCATATCGGAGATGAGATGGCCCCAACAAGGTGCTTTCTGACCTGAAGAATACAGAGTAATTCACACCGGAACTGACCAAGATTGACCAGGAATGCGAGGAGTTGTAATAATTGAGGAAAAATTATGGGTCTCGTGTCAAGGGATATATGCAATATAGCTGTCGAATAATGCTAGTCAAACTTAAACTAAACCAAAGGAGACTGTGATGACACAAGTGTACCTGACAACATCCAAAGAAGATGAATTCGTTGACGAAATATACGAAAAAATAAGTAATGCGATGAGAAATGTTAAGGGAGATGAAAACCTGATTGTCATGGGGGACTGGATTGCGATTGTGGGTGAAGAACTGGAGAAAGGAGTTTTTCACAAATATGGACTTGGAAGAAGATATGAAAGAGGAGTCCCACTAATAGAGTTCTGCTCGAGGCACCAATTAGTTGTTGCAAACACACTTTTCAAACATCACAAACGAAGAAGATACACAAGGAAGGCCCCTGGAGACCTGAGGAGACAACAGACTGATTACATTCTAGAGACAGCACGTTTTAGGAACCAGGTAAAAGATGGCAGGAGCTATCCATCTGTAAAATAATTCAAATGGCTCTGAGCACTATGCGACTTAACTTCTGAGGTCATCAGTCGCCTAGAACTTAGAACTAATTAAACCTATCAAACCTAAGGACATCACACACAACCATGCCCGAGGCAGGATTCGAACCTGCGACCGTAGTGGTCACTCGGCTCCAGACTGTAGCGCCTAGAACTTCACGGCCACTCCGGCCGGCTATCCATCTGCGGACAGAGGCAGTGACCATAACCTGGTCCTGATGAAAAATTCACTCACATTCAAATGTCTGAAGAGGAAAAGAGTAAAACTTAAATGGGACTTAGAAAAACTGAAAACCGAGGGACTGGCAAAGCGCTATGATCATGATACGGACAACGTTCCTAAAAATTTTCAAAGTGGTGGGGTAAACGAAAAATGTGATCAAATTAAATCTCTGTATACGAAGCAGCACAAAAGATAGTTGGAAAACTAAACACAAAAACAAGAGGAAATGAATTACAGCAGACGTTATTGAACTTGTAGAAAACAAGAGGTACAAAAACGCAACTAATGAACAAGAAAAAGCTGAAATCTGAAGACTAAGGAATTTAGTCAATAGAGAAGCTGGGAAAGCAAAAGAAAATTTTCTTGAGGAAATGTGCCTAGAAGAGGAAGAAAATATGCAAAACGGAAGAACTGACTTAGCCTATAGAACAGTAAAGAAATTTTTTAACAAACTTCAAACACTATTCTCAGACACAATAGAAATTAAAAGGTGGAAAATGCTGTTTGGTGAAGACATGGTTAAGACATGAAAGAATACATTGAGGAATTGTATGCTGGAACACTTCTTGCAAAGGAAGTAATAGGAAGAGAAGAGCAAGTAGACGAAGATGACAGGGAAGATGACATTCTGTTAGAAGAATTTGACACAGCTCTAGAAGAACGATAAGACAACAAAGCAAGCGATATTGATGATATCTCTGCAAAAATAATAAAGAATGCTGATGACAGCATGAAAATGATGGTGCTTACACGTTTTAGGTCAGTCTGTAAGACAGGAGATATAGCGACTGACTTCCAGAAATGCATCAGTGTTCCTATACCAAATAAGGCAGCAGCTACAAAATGTAAGCAGGTCGAACATTAATCCTAATATCACATGCATCTAAAATTGTCATAAAAATAATTCTGAAGAGAATTGAAGAGAAGGTGGAGGATATGCTGAGTGAAGATCAGTTTGGTTTCAGAAGGGGATTTGGAACAAGAGAAGCGATTCTGACACTTAGACTCCTTTTCGAAAAGCAATTACAGAAAATAAACCAGCTTATATTGTCTTTGTAGACCTGAAAAAGGCAATTGATAACGTTATCTGGCAAGAGATGTTCAGGGTGCTAAGGAAAAGTGGAATGAAATACAAAGACATTCGTGTGAATCTCAGTTTCTATAAGAATGAGGTGGCAGTGATTAGGAACTGTCACCAGGAACAAGAGGCAAATATTAGGAAAGGGTGAGACAAGGATGTACTCTCTCCTATTATATTCAGCACTTACATCCAAAAGTTCGAGAAACTACTGAGATGGGGATCAAAATTAATGGGCAGAATATAGACATGCTACGTTGTGCAGACGATATTGCCATAGTCACGGAGACAAACAAAGATCTCGAGGAAGTCGTCGAAAAAATGGAAAGGATTCTATGCAATAAGTATGGAATAAGAATAAACTAAGGCGATGATATGCAGTACCGAAGCAGAATATGAACCTTTGAGAATGAGAATTGGAAGAGATGAGCTGGAAGTGCTAGAGGAATATATCTACCGGGGAAGCAAAATTACAAGGTAATACTAGAAGCCGGAAAGAAATTTGAGCGGAATACAACAGACCAAATTGCATTTATTCTGAGGAGGAACTTCCCCACCTGCAAGAACATCAGTCTGAAAATACGGAAACGTGTCATGAAAGCTTTCGGTTTGAGTGTGGCTCAATAAGGATGTGAAACTTGGACAATGGAAAGAGAAGAGAGAAGTCGGGTAGAGGTCCTGAAGATGTGATATAGAAGGATGAAGATCAGCTGTACAGACAAAGTAACAACTGCAGAGGTGCTGAGAACAGTACAGGAAACCAGATCTCTGTGGAAGAGACAAAGTCGTAAGGCACGTCCTAAAACACCACAACATCATTGGAACAATAGCAGAAGTAGCTATTGAGGGAAGAAATCGGCGGGAGCTATTGGATGTAACACGTAAGTGGAAATTAAGTAGCAGGGAAACAGAAGGGAGGAACTGCGCTCTGCTGCAAATCAACCTGAAGTTTGAACACTAAAAGAAGGAAGAAGAACTATGGCTAGCGAAATCTGCCTGTCGATTTGACAAGGATTCACGCTATTTGATTTTGTGAACGTAAATTTCCAGTGGTTCTAACAGATTTAGGGTCTCAAGATTGGCTTCAGTGTTTAGTATTGCCAAACTACACTCCTGGAAATAGAAAAAAGAACACATTGACACAGGTGTGTCAGACTCACCATACTTGCTCCAGACACTGCGAGAGGGCTGTACAAGCAATGATCACACACACGGCACAGCGGACACACCAGGAACCGCGGTGTTGGCCGTCGAATGGCGCTAGCTGCGCAGCATTTGTGCACCGCCGCTGTCAGTGTCAACCAGTTTGCCGTGGCGTACGGAGCTCCATCGCAGTCTTTAACACTGGTAGCATGCCGCGACAGCGTGGACGTGAACCGTATGTGCAGTTGACGGACTTTGAGCGAGAGCGTATAGTAGGCATGCGGGAGGCCGGGTGGACGTACCGCCGAATTGCTCAACACGTGGGGCGTGAGGTCTCCACAGTACATCGATGTTGTCGCCAGTGGTCGGCGGAAGGTGCACGTGCCCGTCGACCTGGGACCGGACCGCAGCGACGCACGGATGCACGCCAACACCGTAGGATCCTACGCAGTGCCGTAGGGGACCGCACCGCCACTTCCCAGCAAATTAGGGACACTGTTGCTCCTGGGGTATCGGCGAGGACAATTCGCAACCGTCTCCATGAAGCTGGGCTACGGTCCCGCACACCGTTAGGCCGTCTTCCGCTCACGCCCCAACATCGTGCAGCCCGCCTCCAGTGGTGTCGCGACAGGCGTGAATGGAGGGACGAATGGAGACGTGTCGTCTTCAGCGATGATAGTCGCTTCTGCCTTGGTGCCAATGATGGTCGTATGCGTGTTTGGCGCCGTGCAGGTGAGCGCCACAATCAGGACTGCATACGACCGAGGCACACAGGGCCAACACCCGGCATCATGGTGTGGGGAGCGATCTCCTACATTGGCCGTACACCTATGGTGATCGTCGAGGGGACACTGAATAGTGCACGGTACACCCAAACCTTCATCGAACCCATCGTTCTACCATTCCTAGACCGGCAAGGGAACTTGCTGTTCCATCAGGACAATGCACGTCCGCATGTATCCCGTGCCACCCAACGTGCTCTAGAAGGTGTAAGTCAACTACCCTGGCCAGCAAGATCTCCGGATCTGTCCCCCATTGAGCATGTTTGGGACTGGATGAAGCGTCGTCTCACGCGGTCTGCACGTCCAGCACGAACGCTGGTCCAACTGAGGCGCCAGGTGGAAATGGCATGGCAAGCCGTTCCACAGGACTACATCCAGCATCTCTACGATCGTCTCCATGGGAGAATAGCAGCTTGCATTGCTGCGAAAGGTGGATATACACTGTACTAGTGCCGACATTGTGCATGCTCTGTTGCCTGTGTCTATGTGCCTGTGGTTCTGTCAGTGTGATCATGTGATGTATCTGACCCCAGGAATGTGTCAATAAAGTTTCCCCTTCCTGGAACAATGAATTCACGGTGTTCTTATTTCAATTTCCAGGAGTGTATTTCTATTATACTGATAATGTCTTTAGTTTCTAGCATATGTTATGCAACAAATGGTGTTTCTTAAAACTCGTATCTCTGACACCATTTGACAAACTTCATCTTTGATCACATCAGGATAAACTACATATATGAATTTTTTTAAATGTATAAACGAATGTGCGCCTTGAATGACGTGACATGCGATGACAGAATGAGCAAACCAAGGTATTCTGTCTTCAAAATGTTAAAGTCTTCCTTCTTGACGCTCAAATGGTTTTCCACTGTTTTTCCAGTGTTCCTCAGATATTTTCCGCGCTTGATTGAGGAAATACAAAACTTAGCATCAGCTTTCTCGTAACGGGATAATACTTTTCACTTCATTCAAGAGTGAATATAAACTTTTTATTACACGATTTCCACCTGAAGATGGACCGACAATGGCGGAAATGCGTAGTGTAAATTAATAAAACTCTAAAAATTTGTGACTGGAGGCGTATTTATTCAAATTTTCTGTGTAGCAGAAATTTTTGTAACTCGTTTTATTACACTTTTTGGATCAAAACCACATTCAATCAGTTATTCTGTAGGAATTTTGACGTAGATTATAACAATTATTGGCACAATAAATCTAATAAAAACTCTGGTAGATAATTAAGATGGCTATTTTGGATCTGAAATCAGCTACGGAACGGAAAAGAAGTGGTGGCGGAGCTTAAAAAAAGTGGAAATTACTGCTAACAGTTTGTTAATCTTGCAAACATTGAAGTTGGCTACTAGTTAAGGATTTGTCGTTGTTGTTGTTGTTGTTGTTGTGGTCTTCAGTCCTGAGACTGGTTTGATGCAGCTCTCCATGCTACTCTATCCTGTGCAAGCTTCTTCATCTCCCAGTACCTACGGCAACCTACATCCTTCTGAATCTGTTTAGTGTATTCATCTCTTGGTCTCCCTCTACGATTTTTACCCTTCACGCTGCCCTCCAATGCTAAATTTGTGATCCCTTAATGCCTCAGAACATGTCCTATGTCGTACCAACCGATCCCTTCTTCTAGTCAAGTTGTGCCACAAATTTCTCTTCTCCCAAATCCTATTCAATACCTCCTCTTTAGTTATGTGATCTACCCACCTAATCTTCAACATTCTTCTGTAGCACCAAATTTCGAAAGCTTCTATTCTCTTCTTGTCCAAACTACTTATCGTCGATGTTTCACTTTCATACATGGCTACACTCCATACAAATACTTTCAGAAACGACTTCCTGACACTTAAATCTATACTCGATGTTAAAAAATTTCTCTTCTTCAGAAACGCTTTCCTTCGCATTGCCAGTCTACATTTTATATCCTCTCTACTTCGACCATCATCAGTTATTTTGCTCCCCAAATAGCAAAACTCCTTTACTACTTTAAGTGTCTCATTTCCTAATCTAATTCCCTCAGCATCACCCGACTTAATTCGACTACATTCCGTAATCCTCGTTTTGCTTTTGTTGATGTTTTATCTTATGTCCTCCTTTCAAGACACTGTCCGTTCCGTTCTACTGCTCTTCCAAGTTCTTTGCTGTCTCTGACAGAATTACAATCTCATCGGCGAACCTCAAAGTTTTTATTTCTTCTCCCTGGATTTTAATACCTACTCCAAATTTTTCTTTTGTTTGATTTACTGCTTGCTCAATATACAGACTGAATAACATCGGGGAGAGGGTACAACCCTGTCTCACTCCCTTCCCAACCACTGCTTCCCTTTGCTGCCCCTCGACTCATAACTGCCATCTGGTTTCTGTACATATTGTAAATAGCCAGGATTTATGGTAGTCTTATTAACAATAAAAATAAATGTTTTATGTGTATGCACAAAATTTGCAAAACTGCAATAAACCTATTAGCCGGCAGCGATGGTAGAGCGATTCTGGGCGCTTCAGTCTGGAACCACGCTGTGGATACGGTCGCAGGTTCGAATCCTGCCTCGGGCATGGATGTGTGTGATGTTTGTTAGGTTTAACTAGTTCTCAGTCTAGGGGACTGATGACCTTAGATGTTAAGTCCCGTAGTGCTTAGAGCCATGTGATCCATTTTTTGATCCTATTAAATTAAAGCTTTCGATGAAACGTTTTCCGCAGTTATTTTAGTCAAATAAGGAGAGCTTAACAAAGAAGCCTTCGTTTACAGGTTAGGTCAAAGATGACGGCCACGAAAACACTCAAGCCAGTAGTACAGTTGTCTCCTGGTGGTGGTGGTGGTAAGTTGCTACCGGACCAAACTGCTGAGGTCATCGATCCCTTGGCTTATACACTACTTAATCTAACGTAAACTAACTTACGCTTAGGACAACACCTACACCCAGGCCCGAGGGAGGACTCGATCCTCCAACGGGGGAACCAACCGTGGCAAGGCGCCCCTAGACCACGCGGCTACACCGCACTGCTAAGTTCATAATCCGTTATGTGAAAGGTATTGATAAAACCACTAATTAGTTAGCCTCATTTTGCATTTAGGGTGAAATGGTAATCTGTTTTCCTGGCATGGGCCAATATTTACGAAGGAAACATGTTGCAGTTTCCTAAGGAAAAGTAGTATTCGCGTTGCAAACAGAACAGATGTGCGGTTAAGTCCAAGAGCAAGATCGTATTATGCTGACTAATCTTCCGCTTGATTACCAAAATGAACGCGGCAATCAACCTTGCAATCCATGAGAAGATGAGGGTGTTGTTTAGGAAAGTCTGCTACGTGGCCGCAGGAGGAGTAAGTACAGGGTACCCCAAAAAGAGACTGACAAACATTATGGGCAGGTTCTTTACACGGAACAAGGAAATACGTCTAGTAAACAAGAACTCTAAAGTGCCCATCTTAAGACATATGATCATTTGTTAGACGGAAGAGCTGTTTTTCAACACTAGCGAAGATCAACAAGTAGTCGTAACCCTTAGAGTATGCATTTTAGACCACATGTTTAACAGGCATTTTTTCTATCTTTGGTCAGTACATTCCACTCCAAAAATATTAAGAGGAAAGACGATGAAGTAGAAGAATCCGTTTCGTAGTATCGAAGATGAACAAGTCCTCATGATCTTAAGATATGCATTTTAGAACCCATGTTTACTAGACTTTTTTCTGTATGGGTAGACCGTCTCTAAAGCTTTTTCTTTTTCTTTTTTAACGCGCCGTACATTGAGCAGACTCGAACTCAGAAATTATGAAATATGGAACTCTTGCTTCCTACTCAACTGCTCAACCATCGCCCCCAGCGGCGTGCAACTCTTCTCGCTACTGGTAAATTTTCAATGCACTGCGGCCGAATACGGACTTCCCCATCTTGCGCTGTCCTGTTAGCGACACAAGCAGGTGGCAATAGGCCGGCCGGTGTGGCTGAGCGTTTCTAGGCGCTTCAGTCTGGAACCGCGCGACGGCTACGGTCGCAGGTTCGAATCCTGCCACAGGCATGGATGTCCTTAGGCTAGTTAGGTTTAAGTAGTTCTAAGTTCTAGGGCACTGATGACCTCAGAAGTTAAGTCCCATAGTGCTCAGAGCCCTGTAAACCAGGTGACAATAGACGGCGATATGAGTGCAGTAGTTGTGCTGCGGGCGGTACTATCAAGGGGATAAAATGATTTACAATGCCCTCCTTATGTGTGACATCGTACTGAGAAGGAAGCGACTCTGCCTTCCTTCTCTGGTTTCTTCACTACTAACCTGGTGTCTCGCTGCTTCAGTTGTTCCTCGTCGCAGTAGTAGCTCTCAGGTTCAATGTAGGTTTGTGCTCCTGCTGAAATGGGGTGTGTCTGGATGCCAGTTGTTAAAGGTTAACTAAGTTTTGTAATATTATCGTTGTAATGAATGAGACTTTAAAACACGCGTCACAGACTTTCCGACATGGCAGCTCTTTGCTGCGCCGTTCGACTCAGCACTTTACAACACCGCTGTCACTTTCAATACTCGTTATAAACACTGCCCACGACGCGTGGCGTTCACTGATGATTAATACCGTTCACTTTAACTTTATATCTTGTTTATCACTTCTATATTTGTTGTCAGTGGTTTATTCTGATACTGCCACTGCATACTCGCCACTGTCGTTTTGGAGCCGCCTCCGGATATTCGACCGTGTGTTTTGAGTGGCGCCTTGCAACTAACTTCGCACCGTCTTCCTGGCGCACAACAGAGACACCACCTTTCTCCCTCAGCCTAGAGGGGTACCACACCTGTCTCCTACGCGTATAGGTATCATAACTCTCCGCCAATGGGCGTTCAGATCGCTGTTCTGAAGCGTATCTGACGTCACGTTTTCTGACAGTGTGACGAAAGTTTGTTTCGGAACACTTTTTCAGATTGTGCAGTCGGGATCTTGTCCCTACTAAGGTTGCACAACAATGCCTCTCATGATGTTATCGTTAATGCTCCTTGCTGACGCATACTTGTCAGACGGACATGTATCCCGGCTGCTACAGAGCATTCCCGTGCGTTTAGATCTCGCAAAGGTTCATACATGTGCGTAATATTATCATAAATAAGTGAAGGGAATGCACGTATGCATTACAGGTTTTAAACACGTTGCGTGTTTGCATCAAACTTCCTCATGTGGTACTGTACAAGCAGCAGTTCGTTTCTGTGTCAAAGTGCCCAGTTTCATAGACTTAAGAGATAATAAAAAGTTGGTTTTTCGCCTATGTAACTACTCGTTTAATGTCTGTCGTTATGCTAAAACGAAATCTTCCTTCAAAATGTAGTTATGTTGTTGTCCATTTGGTTCGCTACCAAATCGTTTTTCCGCGCGTGCCTGTCAACTCTCCCAGAAGGGTTATCCTGGCATCCATCGCTCATTGACGCAAACGACGCAGTATCCTTTTATTGGGCCTCGTTTCATTTGCAGTTATTGGTGGCGACCGCCGCATGAGATTGCTCGCCCATTACTGCGGCTCTACCAGCGTAGCTACTGCCGTCGAATGAAATCAATCCATTAGTTGCACCAGTCGTTATTTCGGGAGCCAGAAAAATCATCTGAACGTCCGTCCCAAAACTACGAGCGTTTCATTCGCGTCCAGTGACTACAAATGCACTAACGTTCCAGGCGGAAAATATAGCCTCTATGACGCGAACGTAGTCAATTTTGACCAAATTAAATAGCCCTTAACTGATGATGAGAATGATAAAGAGTGATGCACGGTATTATCACGTAATTAAATTGAACTATTGCATAAACGAATCGAGTAGTTCACGGTAATGCTCAATTTGTGTTAGATACTTCACAAACCTACAAAATACCTGCTAACACATTTTAAAAACGATGTGACGTTATGTTATACGGAAGCAAATTTCCCCAGTTCACTCTGTACATGGTGAAAGACATCGACGTAAATTAAACAGTTAATTTTGATTCCAGAAATTATTCTATGCTTCGCGCAGGACTATATACGTAGCACCTATTGTAACAAAAGGCAGCACTGTTCATAAATTTTTAGCAATCAAATTATTTTGACAGGTACGTTGAAAGATGGCTACACTGAGTTACAGCGCCAGAGATTGCGCCAAAGATTATTATCCCGCCGCCTACACTGGTGCAGTAGAAGTTCAGAGGATGTCGAGGGCAGTTGTTCTGCTGGGTGAGAGAGTAGATGTTGTTCGATTGGTGTAATGTACAGATGGAAGAAGTTTCAATTGTCAGAGTGTATTTGAGGAGATGGGCTTTTGATTTATGATGCTGGTGTAATGTAAAATTTTCGTCAATATATAATGAGGTAAAAAGGTATTACAGTTTTCTTTAATGACAATGCCTCTTGCTCACAGGTACAGTCAACAAAGCATCTGGCTCGTGCAGTTATAGTATTTCTGGTTTTTCAATTAGTTCATTGTAAATGGTGTTTAAAATATTCTGTCATATTGAGAAAGAACCGAGCCAGATATATGTACGCTGAGTCACACTGCCACACACAGAACAGTTACACTTGTGCTTTGCTGTTTCGTAACTTTTATAGTTGCAGGGGACTTAATTAATCAATTGCGTTAATGGAAATTCCTTATCATTCTTTATTTTTATTTTATGCAGTCAGATTGCGTGCTAATACTAGTCAGGGCCAACCGGTTACGAGACTTCGTAACCGGTCACACAGTTACTAAAATTATTGCATTTATTCATTAATATTTTTAAATAAGCCACCATGCAACGTTTCTTACTAATGGAAACGTAAACAACCACAGTTATCCCCACAAACAAAACTTCATAATACTTGAGGACATGACGCAGAACAAGGGCAGCTACTGGTTACATGAAATAATTTTATGCATATTAATGCATTAGCTAGCATTGAGAGATTTCTTGAAAAGCCGGCAGTCGTCCGAGGTATATGTTTTATACGTAATTTATGTTAGCATGTACTCCGAGATAGGATTAGGATAATTAAAACGGTAATAACTGAATAGGAGGGCATGCCACTCTAATCTTACATGAGATAAACCTATCTCTACTACAAAGAATACGCAGAAGTGACTATACTACAGTACAAAGCACACACGTAGGAGAACCAAAATGATGTGTGTGAATTCCTCAGGGACCAAACTGCTATGGTCATCGGTCCGTAGAGTTACACACTACTTAAACTAATTTATGGTAAGAACAACACACACACCCATACCCGAGAGAGGACTCGAACTTCCGGCGGGACGAACTGCGCAATCCGTTACATGGCGCGTCAAACCGCTTGGCCACTCCTCGCAGCCAAACAAAATTATCTACAGCATCATTACATTCAGCACATATCAGACGTGCTATAAGACCAGAACCTAATCTATACGAGAGAGTGCTGAAAAGTAATACCCCGAACTTTTTACATAAAAACTTCTTAAAGACTTTATTAATATTCTACGTGCTTGTTCATGATGTCTACATATTTATTTTTCCACATATTTTTCACATCTCTCCAGAAGACAGGAAGTTTCTTGGTATTGACGATAAATGATTTCCTCGAACGTTTTCTTTAAGTTTTGAAAACAGATGAAAACGGAATGGGGCCAAGTCACGAATCTTTGGAACGTGAACGGTGACAGTCGTATCAAGGCGTTGCATTGTTGCAGATGAAGCAGCGTTCGTGAGCGGTTATCACGGTATAAGCATATACGTGTGTGTGGGTCCACTTATTACGGGATAATTAGGTATTTTTATTTTTACAATTATTTTTTATGATTTTGGTTGTGATGTCTAAATATTGTGGGCTAGCATGAGGATTTTAATTAACTTACACCGCGATAACACTCTTACGGATATCGGCTGCCCCTCAGTACGTACGATATAATATTTTTTAAACACAACGTGCGACTCACCGCCTTCTAATAAATAGTTTGCGTGAGCGCTGCTATTTAGAAAGAAAATATACGTATTTTTAGGGAAACTGTAATTATTAATATGGGTCTCATGGACTACTTGTTTTTTATGTTCCAAATTTCACAAAGATTAACTGAGATATGGCGGAGCTTACTGCATGGAATTATTTTCAATATTTCTTCCTCATTATTTGCAAGGCAAAACTGGAGAGAATCTCATCTGCCGTTATGCGGCCAAAATGAAACTTACTGAACTCATTCAGTGCTGTGAATGTTGGTAAATCAAATCTATCACTACTCTTTTTAACTTTGAAATTAATGAAAGATCAAAAATTGAGAAGTCTTTTGCATTTCCATTTAATAACATGAATCGACAGCGTAATGGCAGACCAAATGCTGCTAGGGAAGAAGAGCTCCCCACAACTCGAACTTCTGAAAAAAAAGTTTGTTAATTACTATTAATTACTATCATGAGAGGTTCCCACAAAGTCAATAATACACACTTTCTAATAACAATTTCTGTTTTTTTTGCAAAAATACAGAAAAACTTACATTAATAATTATCCAGCGCTACAATGGCGGCGTACCTCTAGACGAAACAAAAACAGGAGAAAGCATTCAATCAAAGCATTCTCTCTGATCATCATTGCCTATGTTAAACAGAGACTATACGAAACTGTTCTTTTTTAATTACATAGATATTTGTGTTTGGCTAATAACAACTTCTTTACTATTTGTTATACAAGGCGCAGACGTACTTAGTCTTTAGATAATTTATGGGTCACATGTCGCATAGCCAAAACTTCTTTTTCCCTTTCTCCACATGTCAATTTATGTGACGTGCCGTCACACGGTCTGGCAATGCCATGCTGAAAGTAGTCAAAATGTCTCAGAGCACTATGGGACTTAAAATCTGAGGTCATCAGTCACATACACTTAGAACTACTTAAACCTAACTAACCCAAGGACATCACACACATCCATGCCCGAGGCAGGATTCGAACCCGCGACCGTAGCGGTCGCGTATCATGCTCAATGGGAGAGTGTTCCACACGTGGACGGTTAGATATGCCACTACGGCACGTTGTTTCTCACGTACCACCATTTTACACGCTACATTTCGGAGACCTCTATCGGAAGAGGGTTGCACGTTGCGACTGCGTAGCGGTTAAGTCGCCCGAATAGTGTGCATAACTCGTAATACCTCAACTGCTGTTGAGTAGAGTATAAAACAATCGCAGGCATTACTTTTCAGCACGCTCTCATACGTACTACTCCTTAACGTTCAGGCTTAATTTAAACCAGGGATCTGATTTATAGAGAAGAATGGCGAATGGAATGATTACATTGCTAGCAGAAACACAAAATATGCTTGGGTTTTCTTTTCCAGTCCTCTGACTGGTTTGATGTGGCACCTCACGAATTCCTCCCTGTGCCAAACTTTTCAACTCTGATATGCACTTGAACCTACGTCCTCAATAACATGCAGGATGTTTTCCCAACTCTGTCTTTCTCTACATTTTTTACCCTCTACAATTCCTTCGCACCATAGAAGTTGTTTCCTAATATGTTAACAGATGTCCTATTGTCCTGTCCTTTCCTTTTGTTAGTGAATTCCCTTGATTCGTTACCTCACCGATTCTACCGAGCAGCTACTCATTTATCTTAGCAGTCAACCTGATTTTCAATATCCTTCATTAGCACTACGTCTCAAAAGCTTCTATTCTCTTCTAATCCGGGTTTTTTCACAGTCCACGTCTCACTACCATACATTTGTGTCCTGCAAATGTACAATCTCAAATTTCTTCCCCACATTAAAAGCAATTTGATACTAGAAGATTTCTCTTAGCCGGGAATGCCTTGCCCCGCCCGTCATGGGCTGTTTTGCTGCCTAGGTAGCAGAATTCTTTAACTTCATCTACATTGTTATCACCAACTACGATGTTAAACTTCTCGGTGCTCTCACGATCATTGCTTCTCATTAATTTCATATTTCTTCGATTTTCTCTCAATCTATATTCTGTGCTCATTAGACAGTTCAATCCATCTTCTTCACTCTTAATGAAGATAGCAATGTCATCAACGATCATTGCGATGGTATCCTTTCACCTTGAGCTTTAATTCCACTTTTGAACCTTACCTTCGTTGCTTATTCGACGTGCAGATTGAACAGTAGGGGCAGAAGACAAATTCCCTCTCTCACACCATTTTTAATTTCACCACTTCGTTCCTTGTCTACCACTCTCATGTGTCCTCTTGGCTCTTGTACGTATTGCGAAGCATCCGTCTTTCCCTACATTACAAATGGTTCAAATGGCTCTGAGCGCTATGGGACTTAACATCTATGGTTATCAGTCCCCTAGAATTTAGAACTACTTAAACCTAATTAACCGAAGGACATCACAAAACACCCATTTCCCTACAGTGCAATACTATTTTTCTCGGAATTTTGAACGTCTTGCACCACTTTAGATTGTAGAAAGCTTTTTACAGGTTAATAAAACATATGAAAATTTGTCGATTTTTCTTCATTTTTGCTTTCATTATCGGCCGCAGCATGAGAATTGTCTCTTTGGTGCCTTTACCTTCCCTAAAGCCAAACTGATCCTCGTCTAACACATCCTCAATTTTCTTTTCTATCCTTCTGTATATTATTTTTGTCGGCAGCTTGGATGCATGAAATATTAAGCTGGCTGTGCGATAATTCTCGCACTTGTCAGCTCTCACAGTCTTCGGAATTTTCTGAAAGATAGGCGTTATGTCACCAGACTCGTACATTCTACACACCAGCGTGAATAGTCGTTTTGGTGCCACTTCTCCCAATGAGTTTAGATATTCTGATGGAATGTTATCTATCCTTTCTGCCTTATTTGGTCTTAAGTTCCCCACAGCTCTCTTAAATTCTG